>NC_092814.1:362630152-363830152 GCF_023375885.2 Dermacentor andersoni | reverse complement strand
TGACCACCTGGTAACCTTGGTTCTGCGTGCTCGCACGAAGATGGCGGTTTCGAATATGTCGGTGGCGGACGGCAGCCTGGAAGACTTCGCCCGATTTTTAAGCCGTGTCTGCGATTTTTTCTTCGGAAATGCGTACACATACTCCCCAAGGGTGAGGTGCCTTCCGGAAAGGGTGAATGCCATGGAAGTGTACTCGGGCGAATAGTTCCTTTTCAGATACCGGTTGACGAAAACGTCCGTGCTCGCGATAACTACAGGACAAAACGGATGGAAGAGCGACGCCGTTTCCCGCGTTGTTGAAGCTATTGATAAGGTTGCGATTTTTCGGCTCTGGCGCAATGCAGACAGTTGTGTCGCAGCCACCGGTGGCGCGATGCATATGGGAGATGACGCAGGCCGTGTGTTTTGGGCTTTTCCCGAAACATGTGCGACTTTCTGACGCTCAAGGAGCAACGTCGGTGATAATCCGCTTCCACAACATCGGCGGATTTTTGGGTGTCACTGAGTGCATCGACTGCCCGCACGTGCCAATCGACAGTGCGGGTGGGGACGATGCAGAGCTCTTCCGGAATCGGAAGGAACACTTCTCTATTGAGGTGCAGGTAAATGCATGTTTTTTTAGTTATTCCTTCTGTTTGTTGCCCTGTTATGTACCGTTTTGCTTAGCATGTCAGCGGCGCAATGTCACCATGCTGTATGGTTACCCTCGTATGTATATTATGCAGAAACGGAGTGGTTGCGATATTGCCATGAAGTTTGGGGACACTTTCGTTACAACTGCCGCGCATTCATTGGTCACTTGCGACAAGGTTGCTGTGCAGTGAAATTTGCTATTCCTCTATGTGTCATGGTCGGCTGCTTTACTTAAGTATTTAACAATAATAGATTATTTAATCACGGTTCATCTGCTACCATAATAAGTGTGTGCTTTATGTAATGCCTACATATGTTCTGCATGCCATAAACTAGCAGGGCCCATCAAAATATATGTGTTGCTATCTTTTGCAGGCGGTCACCGGACCAGAACTATAGCTTCCGGATGTAGTTGCAAGTCGGCCTGGATAAGGTAGCCACATATTCCCGAATAGTATAGTGATGGTGCTCTACGAGCAAAAAGCTGTACCAGGCATTCTTCTGGGCGACTAACGTTATGCCTGTCTGCCATATCAGATGCCACCACTCAAAAGTTCCCGCACAGCCGGAGAAAACAGGTAGAGCGCATGAAGTTTTGCAACAGCTAAATGGGTAATATGCAGCTTGACCTGTGGTGCACAGTAGTCAACTTTGATGCAGATGGATCGACATTTGGGCGAGTTGGTACTGGTTGAACATTTTGTAGGGTCAGCGCAAGACGACGAAGACAGAAGGCAGGAACACACAGGACAGCGCTGTCCTGTGTGTTCCTGCTTTCTGTCTTCGTCGTCTTGCGCTGCCCCTTCAAGATGTTTGATGCAGATGTAAAATATTTCTTTCCACTACTATCAAAAACGATAACTAGGGTTACGTGCCGAAGTTATACCACGTGAGCTGCGGATGGCGTAAAACATACAGTAAAAGAGATCGACTTCCGCGAAATTCGAGACGGTTTTTATAAACGTCAAGTTTACAAAAACGCTATTGTTAGTGGAGTTGAAAGAAGCTCGAAAATACTTCAGGTTTACATATCTTCTGCATATCTAAATGAGGTTTTGAGGGAGACCTTGTACACGGAACCGCCTGTAAAGTGCGATGACCGCAAGGGTAAGTCTTTCGCTTGGAGAAGAGCCTGTATGGATCATGCCAATCTAGATGGGAGTAGAAATGACAACTAGACAAGTTTCGGAAGACGAAAGGCTTTCTCGATTCAAGGCGGATCCATGCGTGCACGTTAAGCAGGGGGAACTTCGCCATAGGTGTCTACGTGGATGGTCTCCTGATTCTAGCAAAAAGACGAAGAGTCGATCGAGAGTTCAATGAGAACCATTGCAAGCACATTCCACATGAAGGACCTCGGAGTGCCAAACAACTAACGCAGAAGAAATTATTGGGTGCTTTTGGATGACGAGTGCTAATGTGGCAGCATCACCGCTTGATCCAGGAATGACGTTTTAGAGATCAACTCCTGCGAAAGAAGACAAGAAGCCCAAGTAGCAACAAGTGATTTCAGGGCTTCTTAGCGGGAGACACAACCCCAGGCTTGGCATTCTCAACCACTTGCATTAGCCAATTCAGTGAGCATCCCACCTTGGAGATGTAGAACGGCATAAAGGAAATTTATATGTATGTGCAATAGACTAAGATCTATGCCATCACATACCCGAAGACAGCAGGCTGTGTGCGAGGCTTTTAAGACGCACATCGGACAAATGATACAAATGACAGTGCGTACAATTTAAGGCTGGCTCGAGCTGCCAGTTCGTGGAGCAGGAACAAGAAGAAGTCAACCATATTACTCAGCATTAAGTCCATTAGCTTTCAACGAGCCTCGCGGCCAAGGAGAAAATGCCGCTCCAACACTTTCTCAACGAACTAGGCGGACAGGAGTTTGTCGATGAGCCCCCATGCTGTGAATGGTCATGACAGAGGATCTATTGCTTTTTCAAGCAAGGAAGTGACAACAGAGCGCAGGAAACATATTAAACTGTGTCGTTTCTTCTTAAGAGAGAATATTGTAGAAGAAAGAATGAGGTTATTACAGAATGTGAAGTCATCAGACAACTACGCCAGCGCCGTCAGCAAGGGACTTAACGTGAGTTGAACCCGTGAACTTTGCGTACACTGGGGTTTTCAGGAGTGTAATGGGTGTAGTGGCACACGAAGGGAGGGATGGGGGGTGTTAGCCAGTATCATGCACCACGACTGGATGGATTTCGTGCATTGAAAAGTGTGTTAGTCTACGATCAGTTCGCGTGCCAGAGAGCTCCCGTTTTCATTGTTTTGCTTTGTTGCATTTTTAGAGAGTTTGTCCTAACAAAATCTATGTGACCCCATGCAGGCTAAATTTGGTCCTTTGACGCGCACATCGCTTTAACCGCAGTTCATGCCGCGACACTGCGTATTAGTTAATGGCCAACCAGTGGCGTAGCCAGAAATTTCGTTCGTGGGGGGCTCACTTTGCAGCTCGGCCTCCTCCTTATAGAATTATAGAATTAGTCGAGGGATCAATTAGTCGAGAGTTATATATATATATATGTATATATATATATATATATATATATAATGTCATTCAACAACCTTGTTTACATTTTCGTACATATGCAACGACCAGGGGAATATCTCAATGGCGCTGTCCTATGTTAGAATGTATTGCGCAGGAGCAGCTGTCACCGGTTGTGTATTGTGAATTGCTCCGAAATTATAGTCGCAACAAAGAGCACATATAAAAAGCAGGAGTACTGCAAAATATACGAGGGCGAGTCAAATGAAAGTGAGCCAATGCGAATATATGACAATTGGGGTACTTTATTTAAAAGTAGTCACCATGAGTATTTAGACACTTGTCCTACAAACGAGTCGCGTAATTCCCGTCTCATAAAACGCCTTGGGTTGCTGCCTCAAAAATTTGTAAATGGCTACACATCATCTTCCGACATGAATCTGGTTCCCTTGAGCAGTTTTTTCAAATTTTACCAAATGTGGAAGACGCAAGGCAACAGGTCTGGGCTGCATGAGGGATGTTGCGACGTTTCCCACTTGAACTTTGCCAGTTTTGTATTAACCACATCAGCGACGTGGGAACGGGCAATTTCGTGAAGCAAGATGTTCCCAATGCTCAATTTTCCACGTCGTTTGTTCTTGATTGCGCCACACAGCCGATCCGACTTTTCACAATATCTGAAATGATTTAGAGTCTCTCCAGGTTTAGAAAATTCGATCAATAATGGCCCTTAACGATCTAAAAAGAAGTCAACACTTTTCCGGCAGAAATGACGGCCTTTGTTTTCCTTGGGAGTGGTGAATTCAAATGTTTCCACTGGAAGCTTTGGCGTAGTGTTTTAGGCTAGTAGTAGCGGCACCATGAGTCAACCCCGGTTACAATTGCAGACAAGAAGTCGTCATCCTCATCTGGGGTTCTTTGCCTTTCACTTAAATCTGAGTACACGGGTGTTTTCGCATTTCGCCTCCATCGAAATGCAGCTGCCGTGACTGGGATTCGATCCCGCGACCTCGTGCTCAGCAGCCCAACACCATAGCGACTGAGCAACCACGGCCTTTTCACTTGTGTTGGAGGTGATTGCACGGTGGCTTTGGCCCGGCCATGGATCGTCTTTGTAACGTTCATGTCCTTCTTTGAACAGTTTGCTACAACGCTTCACAGTGGCCAATGAAACGCAATGTTCAGCGCATACGGCAGCCATACGGCGAATAATTTCTTTTTGGGAAACATGTTCATTTGTCAAAAACCTCACTAGACCAAGCTGTTCAACTTTTGGAGTGTCCATTATGTCACGCAACCATGTTCAACCCCGTGCATGAGAGCACTTTCATTTGACTCACCTTCGTACATTAGAAATGCCAAGATACAATGGAATATACAAATGTGAATATACAGCTTGATACAGGGCAAAAAATTGTCACTGGAAACAAAGTTCACTGCGCATATACACAAAACCTCGCAACACGATATATAAATATACGTATAGGTCTCCAATAAATCTACGTACCTAAGAAAAGGTCACTATACATAATGCGTCAAACAAGGCAAATAAACAGGTTGCGCAACCACAGATTGACCGATCACAGCAGCACCCCCCTCCCTACACTCCCAAGATGTATCGCGTGCGGCGGAAGGCGGCGCGCTTCCACCCCGCTTTTCTCCCTTGCGCACACAAGACTGAGCCACCATCGTCGGCTCGCCCCCTCCCCCTTCCCCCCCATGCTTTCACTCGCACATAGAGCACGCGGCGCGCCCTTGGCCTTAATTTATACGGAAAATGAGGGCAACGGCAGGAATGCACCTGGACTCTTCATATAGCTGCTATTGCAATAATATAATAGTATCCGGCAACTGAAGCGTCCCGTGGCCCATAACTTTCCGCAAAAGAAGTAACAAAGTCGAACTTTCACCATGCGACAATTCGCTGCGCCGCAACAATGTCTTCTTTTTTCCTTTTGTGGGGCGGGGGGCGGCGAAATAGAATAACGCAACTGAAAGCATGTTGGCTACAATCGAATGCCTACTTTGGGCACCTAATGTGGCTACCGAAGGAATATCGAAGAAAACGTGTGACGCTTGGTCCACAGAAAACCATGCGCATACTGCTCGGTATGCTACAACGGCGAGACAAAACTTTCCGGAAAGGTTGCGCTCAAGCGAACGTGTTGCAATCCGTCGAGTCCCCGCAGTGCTGGCGGCGAGCGACTATGCATTGTTTATTTTTTTTGTCTGCTAGCCAGAAAGCGTCCAAAACTCTGCCAGGCGAAAATGCAGTCGGCCAGAGGAAAACGAACGCGTATCCAAGTGCGCCGCGCGGTTGTCGATGCAGCACGAGAAAAACGCATGCGCTCTGGCTGGATCGGCAGCCCGAGGGTTGCGAGAACAAAAAAAGAGAAATGAATGAGAAAGAGGCTCAATGTATCCTCGCGAATAAAAGTCTAGGTAGAAAAATAAATAAGAACTTAGTTACAATGGTGGCTTTAGTGTCTTGACATGGATGCTTTGGCGCAGGTGAAAAAAAAATGTTCATATTCTTTTCTGTGACCTGACGGCACAAGTGAACCACCAAAACGCTTTGTCTCATCGGACCTCGCTGCGTGGTTTGTCAACTTGTCTGATAGTATGTTGATTTGGCTTATCTCATTGTATGGCCCGATGAACGGCTTTAGAAAAGTCGATGCACCTTTGGCGTCAAATGTTTTCAACAGCATTAAACCCACAAAGTTCCGGAATTGAAAACCTAAAGCACTACTTTGGAAATGTCAGTGGTCCTTCGGCATCAAAATGTTATGAGAACTTTATGCCCACAAAGTTTCAGAATTGAAATCGAAGCACTCCGTAGATTCCGCGGCCTCCGCGAGATGCCGAGACGAGCCTGCTCGCCATCAAAACGCCCTTGAAATTTTGTGCTCGGTGGGGCTCCTTGCGTTACGATATGCGACTCCCGATGCATGGGCGTTGCCGTGAAATCCAGCCCGATTTCGCAATGTTCGCGCTAAAATGTCTTTTCCAGCGTGAATTAAGTACATTCTAGACAAAATCGAGCATGATTTCCGGCGCCGGGAGTTGTTTTGGTCAGCGGCGTATGACAGCCCAAAAAATTTCGTGGGGGGCTGAAGCCCCATAAGCCCCCCCCCCCCCCTGGCTACGCCTCTGTGGCCAACAGGTATGACGATGATGGTATGACAGAAACTGGATGACGTTTCTGCAATAATAAGGACAACACTGCAGCGCTACGAGAACTAGGTGACTAGAATGGTATCACCATCACTCCACGATGACCATGGAATGACCACAATCGCATCACGACCCCAAGGACATACGTTGTGTCTCAAACTGATATACTTGGACTATATGTGATGAGACGACAGACAGACAGACAGACAGACAGACGGACGGAAGGACGGACGGACGGACGGACGGACGGACGGACGGACGGACAGACAGACAGACAGACGGACGGACGGACGGACGGACGGACGGACGGACGGACGGACGGACAGACAGACAGACAGACAGACAGACAGACAGACAGACAGACAGACAGACAGACAGACAGACAGACAGACAGACAGACAGACGGACGGACGGACGGACGGACAGACGGACGGACGGACGGACGGACGGACGGACGGACAGACAGACAGACAGAGTGCTTGTAGTGTGTAAAGAATGCTAATCGCTAAGGAAAGCGTGGGGCGTGTAGTGGGCACCGGGTGATCACTGGTACCATTTTCCCAGTGACCGAAGAGAGTCGCTAGTGGTTTACATTAATCTGTAAAGCTGCTGGGTCGTGACCTGCCGGCCCCGACTTTCCCGCAATTTGATAGGGCTGCAGTATTAGTGGCTTAGCATTCTTAGGATACTTCATGCTCTTTCCGGGTGTTAATATCTATATATCTTTGTATCTAACCA
Organism: Dermacentor andersoni; assembly: GCF_023375885.2. NCBI lineage: Eukaryota > Metazoa > Arthropoda > Arachnida > Ixodida > Ixodidae > Dermacentor > Dermacentor andersoni. Next base: position 363,823,101 of record NC_092814.1, on the reverse strand, counting down.
TTTTCCCGCCTACCTGCGTCACTGGGTAGTCAGTGGTCGAATGAGTAGTGCGTCGAGCTGCTGTGCTGAGGCAACAGGGTTCGAAACCAAGGATCGGACCAACTTTCGTCACTGGGTATGTGGGAAGGTATACATACATGCTGCTTTTCAACGAACCTCTTTCACGCCTGCATGGGTCCCTGTAGACGCTAAGCAGCGTTGGTACCATTCTTCCGAAAAGTATTTGACGTTGACTTGAAGAGCTGGGTAAGGGCTACTCGGTCTTTGCTGGTGTCCAGTGGACTCCTTTGGTCCAAACTTGGGTCACTGGTTATGCACCAATAGGTGTGTGCCACTCTTCAATGAACGTCTTTGACGCCATCTTGGGTAACAAGCCGATGGGCATGTGTCATTCTGTCATGACGAAAAAGGTCCCTTAAATTTATCTCATGCTGAGCGGAATCAAATCTAGACCACAAGACTTCCTCAGGAACAGCAACCCGACACATTTGCAGGCTGAGTCACAAATGCACTTGGTATGTGCCGCTTTTCAGTGAACGTTTCTAACGCAACGCTTCAGCGAGCTGCGCCATGAATTTCGCTGGGTATGTGCCGCCCTTCAATGAACCTGTCGCCAGCTTGGGTCACTAAGTATGTGCCCGAGTGTGTGGCCAAGCGAGGGAACAATTCTCAGCGTTCGAAGGGACGGGTGCGCGATGTTTGTTGTCTCGAAGGCCACCCGCGGTCTTCTCGGCAGTGCTGCCTTATGGCGCATCGTGTCCAGAAAGGATCGCGGGAGAGGAACCCGGTCACGGCATGGCGCGTTTCTTAGCGTTCGCACGTACCGACGCTCCATGTATTTCAGAGGTCACGCGCAGGCTTCGCGGCGGTGCCAGTAGCTGGCTCCGAGTGTTCTTAGAGAAGCAGGAAAGAGCAGTCCCGCTGCAGTACATACCTCATACATAACTCGTGTGGACGGTATCAATACGTTTTGTCGCTACATTGATTCAATGCTAACGTATTACCCTCGACAGTCGTGAGGTGGTTTCTGCAACAATTTTTGTTACTCTTCAAGTTCGCGGAGCTGCAAATAGAATGCCCGGTTCTCATCATTGCAGGTTCGTACTTGTTTTGTTGGCACGTCATTACTAGATTGCCGCAACGACTGCTGCCAGTGTTTTGACCTGTTATACTGATACCTTATTGCCAACTGTTGGTCACCTAGCTAAGAGAATTCAAGTCCTTGAGGCCTAGTCTAAATGCAAACTGGAAGAAGTAGTTTAAAAAGTGGTCGAGAAAACGAAACAAAGAATTTCTTCAGGTGAGCCTGAAATTCGAGCAATAAAGGCCGAAATGAGCAGCTTCGTCTCAAGCGTCGAAATGCTGAATTATCTTGTCGAGAAAGTGAAGTCAGAGAATGAGCGCCTAATAATTGTCAAGCAAACTGCAATAACAGAATGAGACTTTAACAGCAAAAGTGACGGAACTTGAGCAGTGCTCTAGGCTAAACAACGTTGAATTGAAGAATACCCCATGTACGCAGAGAGAGGGCTTCGCGCCAATTATGAAAGATGTTTAGGCGGAAATTGATTGTCCCATCACGAATAGTGATAATGGCGTCGTTCAGCAAATTCCTGGGGTTTGAAACGCCTGAGAAAAATGTCATCGCTCGCTTTTTCTCACGAATTAAGAAGCAAGATTTCATCTCTGAGGTACGAAAGAGTACGGATTTAGGCTGGTTGGTTCATGATTACGAGTAGTAAACCGCGCTAAACAGCAGGAGGAAGAGAGGGACCAGACCACGGTGCTGACTTAACAACCAAGTGTCTTTATTCTTCCAGTCTTCATATATATACTCCACCGCTATCTCAAAGTCCAAAAGCAACAGAATTCAGCATGCGCAGGGGCACTAAATTGCAGTCAATGTGATAGGAAGGCTATCTCCTTCGGAAGGAGAGAAATACAGGGGAGGCTTCCACATGCTTCGCCGCTATTATGAATGTGAAAAACTTCGGAAACAAGACGTGCGCGGTGATCGCGGTATGTTGACAAATAGGTAACATCTTCAAAAGACAGCTAATGAAACACTAATGACCTCGACTTTGGTGGATCGCAAAGTCGCCTTGTCTATGTAAACTACCACCTGACGCAGGAAAAAAAGGCTGTTCACTAAAGCGTTCAAGTTAAAGCGGGGACATGGCTTGACGTATATGTGGACGGATAATTGCCATTTCAAAGCGAGAAATTCGGCTGACAGCTGAGTATTCCGAACCGCAAAGGGCAGACACCTTTCTGTGTTTAGCCAGGCGACCTAGTTCATCTCTCGCTATCAGCTATTGCAAAATGCGTTGTTGGGCAAGTTGGTTCATTGTATTTGGAAAGATTGGTTGCGCTTTCTAGACGATCACAAGGAAGAAGACAGGACAGGCGCAAACTAACAACTGAGGTTTATTCGAGGAAAACACTTAAATATCAGACCATGCCAGCGCAGGCGCATCAGAGTATCAGCAGCAGAAAAGTAGAAACACAAAATCAGAAAAAAACCAATGGAATGGCTCAGCTAAACATATTATCTACGAAACGTGCCTCCCTATTGTAAAGCATGACCGATGTGTCACTGATGCATGCTTGTCCCTTCTTTTTTATATAATACGCCTCTAGAAGTTCTCGTGCTTTTTCGTTATTGCACTTGCGCAGGATCGTAACCTGGTTGAGCAGAGGCCTGCACTTATGATCTAAGCAATGCATGGGTAAATGACGTTGCTCCCGGTTTATAATTGATCTTTCGTGTTCGCGGATTCGCACGTTCAAACAACGGCCCGTCTGGGCGGAGCTGAGGTCTCAGACAAAGTGTCATCACTACTCCGGAAAGGCCCGAAATTTCGCTTCGAACCAACATTGGAACCCCATGAATGGCTAGCCATGAATCGCCAAATATCAAGGAAAGCAGGTCCGGAAGACGAGGAAAGGTGCCTTTTGGACGGCGTCGACAGCTTGGCAAAATCAGTGAACAAGACTGGTTACAAGAAAGACCCAACAAGCTTTGTTTACGACTTCTTCGTAAGGAATAGCCTCCAGCTCGTCGAATCTGACAAAGGACGTGGCTTCGTCGTTCTGCCCTCCAGACTTTTCAACGAAAAAGCATCTGCAGCTGTGCTCAAGAACTTTAAAAAGGTACCCGTGAAGCGTACTCGCGCAAAGCAAGCCGCAATCTCTTTATGCGATAACCTAGAGCTAGCCAAACTGTCTCATGTTGTTAACAACAGTAAGAACGATAGCTTGTCTGTGTTTTTTTCCGCTAAAACGCACGAGGTTGATGTACCCTTCAGAGCCATTGTTAGCGAGAAAGGCACATGGCAACACGAAATTAGCATCTTTCTGCAAAAGCATTTGAACATGTTGCATATTGATGATCCTTTTGCCACGAAGAATTCTGAAGATGTTATTTCCTTCTGCAGACAGTTGACTCAATCGGATTTGGGTTCTCCGTTGATGTAGAAGATTTATTCTACTCCATACCTCACCAGCCACTTTTTGACTCAGTGCGTAGCTGCATTGAAGCTAACGGTGTCATTGGTTTCCAAAACTCAGCAGGCATTTCGGTAGACAGTTTCCTGGCTCTTTTAGAATTTTATCTCAGTGCTACTTTTATCACCTTTGACAACCAAACCTTTTTGCAGCGACAGGGAGTGTGCATTGGGTCGTGCGTAGCACCAGTTTTATGCAATATCTTTTTATCGAGTATTGACCGCACCTTGTTTGGTGTGCTTGACAATGACAAATTAGCGCACGTTTTCAGGTATGTTGACAATTTTCTTGTGCTGCTGAAAGAACGAAATAATTTTATGTATGACGATGCCATTGCAGACATTTTAAATCTCTTTGAGAATAATGCCTTAGGTCTAACCTTTACACATGAGCTCCCTGTCAATAACATTCTGCAGTTCCTTGACCTCAAACTTACCTTTGGAAAAGAGCACGTTTGTTGCTGTTTCTGCCCTCGCACACAAAAACAAATATTACCATATGATTCAGCTCACTCTAAAATCACCAAAAGGGCCATTGCTAAACAGATTATTGAGCAATCTTTGAAGAAGTCATGTACACATGCCATGCAGGCCAGCTTCGACATGCAAATTTCTAGGCTGAAAGAGGCTGGCTTCCCTGATGTGGTTGTGCTGGCAGTGGTTGAAACGCTCGAAAAGAGGCTAAAAGCGCCCCAAAAAGTAAATTCTGATGTTACCAACAAAGCTTCAAAGCCAGTCGTAATTCCATATGTTCACAGAACTGCACACAATCTGAAGAAGATAGCAACCAAGCATGGTGTCCCACTCGTTTTCTCGGCTCCCTGCAAGCTGAGTCACCTTTGCGCCAGCATTGGGAGACTTCACGCCAGAAAGAAGCAAGATGGCTGCGGCGTGAAACACAAGAACCCCTATTTAGATTGCCAAGTTGGCGTTGTTTATCAGACTCCCCTGACATGCGGCAAAACCTACATAGGCCAGACGGGCCGTTGTTTGAACGTGCGAATCCGCGAACACGAAAGATTAATTATAAACCGGGAGCAACGTCATTTACCCATGCATTGCTTAGATCATAAGTGCAGGCCTCTGCTCAACCAGGTTAAGATCCTGCGCAAGTGCAATAACGAAAAAGCACGAGAACTTCTAGAGGCATATTATATAAAAAAGAAGGGACAAGCATGCATCAGTGACACATCGGTCATGCTTTACAATAGGGAGGCACGTTTCGTAGATAATATGTTTAGCTGAGCCACTCCATTGGTTTTTTCTGATTTTGTGTTTTTTCTACTTTTCTGCTGCTGATACTCTGATGCGCCTGCGCTGGCATGGTCTGATATTTAAGTGTTTTCCTCGAATAAACCTCAGTTGTTAGTTTGCGCCTGTCCTGTCTTCTTCCTTGTGAGCGTCTAGAAAGCGCAACCAATCTTTCCAAAAAGCTATTGCAAGTTAACCTTCATGACGCTTTAGCATGTATTACTCCACAAAACGTACGTTTTTTTCAAGGCACAGGTTTAACGGCTATCCATTTTAACGCAAGCAGTATAAGAAAGCATTGTGACGACCTTCATGCTTACATGGCATGCATTGACGACCACTTTTTCTGCATCTGTATGCCTGAGACGTGGCTATCATCATCATCATCATCATCATCACCATCAGCCTGGTTACGCCCACTGCAGGGCAAAGGCCTCTCCCATACTTCTCCAACAACCCCGGTCATGTACTAATTGCGGCCATGCTGTCCCTGCAAACTTCTTAATCTCATCCGCCCACCTAACTTTCTGCCGCCCCCTGCTGCGCTTCCCTTCCCTTGGGATCCAGTCCGTAACCCTTAATAACCATCGGTTATCATCCCTCCTCATTACATGTCCTGCCCATGCCCATTTCTTTTTCTTGATTTCAACTAAGATGTCATTAACTCGCGTTTGTTCCCTCACCCAATCTGCTCTTTTCTTATCCCTTAACGTTACACCTATCATTCTTCTTTCCATAGCTCGTTGCGTCGTCCTCAATTTGAGTAGAACCCTTTTCGTAAGCCTCCAGGTTTCTGCCCCGTAGGTGAGTACTGGTAAGACACAGCTATTATACACTTTTCTCTTGAGGGATAATGGCAGCCTGCTGTTCATGATCTGAGAATGCCTGCCAAACGCACCCCAGCCCATTCTTATTCTTCTGATTATTTCCGTCTCATGATCCGGATCCGCCGTCACTACCTGCCCTAAGTAGATGTATTCCCTTACGACTTCCAGTGCCTCGCTGCCTATTGTAAATTGCTGTCCTCTTCCGAGACTGTTAAACATTACTTTAGTTTTCTGCAGATTAATTTTTAGACCCACTCTTCTGCTTTGCCTCTCCAGGTCAGTGAGCATGCATTGCAATTGGTCCCCTGAGTTACTAAGCAAGGCAATATCATCAGCGAATCGCAAGTTACTAAGGTATTCTCCATTAATTTTTATCCCCAATTCTTCCCAATCCAGGTCTCTGAATACCTCCTGTAAACATGCTGTGAATAGCATTGGAGAGATCGTATCTCCCTGCCTGACGCCTTTCTTTATTGGGATTTTGTTGCTTTCTTTATGGAGCACTACGGTGGCTGTGGAGCCGCTATAGATATCTTTCAGTATATTTACATACGGCTCGTCTACACCCTGATTCCGTAATGCCTCCATGACTGCTGAGGTTTCGACAGAATCAAACGCTTTCTCGTAATCAATGCAAGCTATATATAAGGGTTGGTTATATTCCGCACATTTCTCTATCACCTGATTGATAGTGTGAATATGATCTATTGTTGAGTAGCCTTTACGGAATCCTGCCTGGTCCTTTGCTTGACAGAAGTCTAAGGTGTTCCTGATTCTATTTGCGATTACCTTAGTAAATATTTTGTAGGCAACGGACAGTAAGCTGATCGGTCTATAATTTTTCAAGTCTTTGGCGTCCGCTTTCTTATGGATTAGGATTATGTTAGCATTCTTCCAAGATTCCGGTACGCTCGACGCCATGAGGCATTGCGTATACAGGGTGGCCAGTTTCTGTAGAACAATCTGCCCACCATCCTTCAACAAATCTGCTGTTACCTGATCCTCCCCAGCTGCCTTCCCCCTTTGCATATCTCCCAAGGCTTTCTTTACTTCTTCCGGCGTTACCTTTGGGACTTCGAATTCCTCTAGACTATTTTCTCTTCCATTATCGTCGTGGGTGCCACTGGTACTGTATAAATCTCTATAGAACTCCTCAGCCACTTGAACTATGTCATCCATATTAGTAATGATATTGCTGGCTTTGTCTCTTAACGCATACATCTGATTCTTGCCAATTCCTAGTTTCTTCTTCACAGTTTTTAGGCTTCCGCCGTTCCTGAGAGCATGTTCAATTCAATCCATATTATACTTACTTATGTCAGCTTTTTTACGCTTGTTGATTAACTTCGAAAGTCCTGCCAGTTCTATTCTAACTGTAGGGTTAGAGGCTTTCATACATTGGCGTTTCTTGATCAGATCTTTCGTCTCCTGCGATAGTTTACTGGTATCTTGCCTAACCGAGTTACCACCGACTTCCATTGCACACTTCTTAATGATGCCCACAAGATTGTCGTTCATTGCTTCAACACTAAGGTCCTCTTCCTGAGTTAAAGCCGAATACCTGTTCTGTAGTTTGATCTGGAATTCCTCTATTTTCCCTCTTACCGCTAACTCATTGATCGGCTTCTTATGTACCAGTTTCTTCCGTTCCCTCCTCAGGTCTAGGCTAATTCGAGTTCTTACCATCCTGTGGTCACTGCAGCGCACCTTGCCTAGCACGTCCACATCTTGTATGATGCCAGGGTTAGCGCAGAGTATGAAGTCTATTTCATTTCTAGTCTCGCCGTTCGGGCTCCTCCACGTCCACTTTCGGCTATCCCGCTTGCGGAAGAAAGTATTCATTATCCTCATATTATCCTGTTCCGCAAACTCTACTAATACCTCCCCCCTGCTATTCCTAGTGCCTATGCCATATTCCCCCACTGCCTTGTCTCCAGCCTGCTTCTTGCCTACCTTGGCATTAAAGTCGCCCATTAGTATAGTGTATTTAGTTTTCACTCTACCCATCGCCGATTCCACGTCTTCATAGAAGCTTTCGACTTCCTGGTCATCATGACTGGATGTAGGGGCGTAGACCTGTACAATCTTCATTTTGTACCTCTTATTAAGTTTAACAACAAGAGCTGCCACCCTCTCGTTAATGCTATAGAATTCCTGTATGTTACCAGCTATGTTCTTATTAATCAGGAATCCGACTCCTAGTTCTCTTCTTTCCGCTAAGCCCCGGTAGCACAGGACGTGCCCGCTTTTTAGCACTGTATATGCTTCTTTTGGCCTCCTAACTTCACTGAGCCCTATTATATCCCATTTACTGCCCTCTAATTCCTCCAATAGCACTGCTAGACTCGCCTCACTAGATAACGTTCTAGCGTTAAACGTTGCCAGGTTCATATTCCAATGGCGGCCTGTCCGGACGATATCATGTGACGATAAAAATTTATGTTCCCTACCGCACTACTCACCCGAGTACTGTCACCGACAATCAAATAGTCATGGTGGATGTGCTATCTTTGTATCATCGTCTATGAGATAGAAACGCCGGAACGACCTCTCCCTCCTAGCTGACAACACTGAACCTGTTTGGATTGAAATTGATGGCACATTTACACAATCTGATGCGTAGAAAACCATCTTAGCTCGCATATGTCACTGCTCGCATATATCGCAAATCGTCTGTCTCTGCGTTCTGCTCTGCACTGTACGAAAGCCTAGACAAGATACCATGCTAAAGAAGAAAACATTGTTATTATGGATATATAATATTAATCTTCTGGATGAAGCCAGTGACAATACGTGTGAATACTCGAATTGTTTAACAGGCTTTGGTTATTAACAGCCTCTTACATTTCCGACAAGATGTATTGCAGGTGGCTCAGGTACGCGTATTGACCATATTTTATCTAACTACATGTTAAGCGATGAGTGTGGTGTAATACCGCTTGACATATCCCATTTTTGTCGCTTGTCATATGCCTCACCACGTGCTGAGCGTCAGTTCGATGTCCTTGTTCATAGATTCCATCTCTTCTTTTGACTGGTCGACGATAAAATCGGAATCAAACGCAAAGCTAGCTTTTGCAGATTTTTCAGCCCTAATACAGCAATGTGTCCATAATGCAACCACTTTTCTTAGGTGTAATGAGAAGCATACAGCGCCACACAACCCGTGGCTCACAGATGGTTTGCTAGTGCGCATGCGCAGGAAAGGAATATGCACCAAGGAAAACTAAACGTTGCCCGTTCAACTTCAATATTCTTACAACAAACATATCCTAAACGAATTGTTCGAAGATGCCAAAATGAGGTATTACGATATTAAAATTAATGAAGCCGGAGGTATCAGTAAACAGTGGAAGCTCATAAACTTTTTTTTGAACAGGAACTCAAAAGACTGGCAAATAAGTGGAATTTAAAGCTCTAGTGGTGCTTAACAGAATCCATCAGACATCGCAAATGAACTTAATAATTTCTTTTCAGTTAATAGAATAGTAAGCCCCCTTCCTAACAGCCCTGTAACAACACCCCAGAAAAAACCACAATTATTTTTTTCTTTCCTACCATTCCGGACGAAATATACAATGTTATACAACAATTAAAGCCAGCAAATGCGGTTCTTCTTGAAATTGAAGCAGTACGCCTAAAATATGTTGCTTATATCGTTGCTGACCCATTTTCATATGTAATTACCCTTTAATTTGAACATGATGTATTTCCATCTTATCTTAAAAAAGCCAAAATGGTCTCTGTATTTAAAAATGCGATACGGGGTTGACTTATATTACTCTATTTCTATGCTATCCGTATTCACTAAGGTTATAGAGAAATGTTTTGAAAAGGGTGTAACTTAGTATTTAACAAAATTTGACATTCTTTGCACGACGCAGTTTGGTTTTCGTGCAGGTTATTCTACTGACCTTGCGCTTCTTTCATTCACTGATCAAATTAAGCGCTACATTGACGAAAGTAAATATACTGGAGCAGTGTTTATTGACCTCACAAAAGCGTTTGATTCAATTCTTCGTAATATATTATTTGCTAAACTAAATGCATTCGGTGTAGTACGACCGGCGCTAGCTTTTGTTCACGGTTATTTAACTAACAGAGAACAGGCTGTTAGCATTTCTAATCATCTTTCTAACTTCAATTTGAAATGGGAGCTCCTCAGGGGTCAACATTGGGCCCATCAGCCTTTACTATCTACTTTAATGACCTAACTGCCCATCTTTCGCATTGTGAACCTTATCGCTATACGGATGACACTGCGATTATAACTGCTGACACCTATATTAATAGCCTAACTTCGAAGGTCAATACTGATCTGGAAAATATTATTTGCTGGTGTCGTTGCAACTCTTTAGAACTTAACCCCAGTAAAACAGTCTGGATGCTATTTCACCCCACTCAAAAGAAGGTCATAAATATTCCGACCTTAACTATCGATAAATATCCCATCAAAGCTTCTAATCATTGACGAGTTTTGAGGGTTGTCCTTGATCCTAACTTAAAGTACATTACCCATATTTTACACATAAAGCAAAAAACTGCATATAGCGTCCGGATTCTTACATGAAGCGCTTCCATACTTTGAACTACAAACGTTGCTTTGTCTTTGTCACTTACAGATATTTCAACTACTTCGTTGCGTCTTGGCGCAGCGCATGTAGCTCTCGTCCTGCTCTTTTACAATGCGTTCGGAACCATCCGCATTATTATTCTTCAGTCACCCCTATGTAGTGCATCTGCTCTTCTGCAAGAGCATAGCATTCTTAGCTATCTAAATTGAGCATGGCAATCCTTGTTTACAATCCCCTTCACTCAAACATTTCCACAATAATTTTTAACGGTGAAGAACTTGCTAAACTCAAGATAACTCAATTTGCATGAGTCCAAAACTTCTTATTGCCTAAATTTACAACTGGTTACGGTAAATTCACTTCTGCGTTCACAGCGATGTGCTTCTGAAACAGTATTGCAACTGACATAAAGCTTTCTGCTAGTATAGCCAGTTTAAAACGCATTTATTGTCATATTTAAAAAATTTTTGACTGCTGTGATGTAATTCATAATGCTTTGCTTGCTTTATTTAGGCGCCACACAATATATCTGTATAACGTTTCACCATAACTCAGTTCACTTGTTTTCTTGTATCAGTACTTATTACAACTCTGCCTCTTTGCTAGATATCGCTTAACCTGAATTGTATTTAATTCAGTGCAATATGTAATTCTGTAGAGCGTTATACCCTGTTTTCAGAACACTTGATTTCTTGCATTATTACACGTTACCAATTTTGCCTCCTTGCTGCATTTGCATTAACTTGTTTTGTTTTGTTCTCTTTAATTTGTACAAGAGGTAATTCTTTATACGATGATATTATGTTTCAGTTTTCTTGCTGTCGTGTGTAATTATATATTGCCAATTTTACACCTTTGCTGCATTTGATTTACCGTAATTAGTATTAATTAGTATTAGTAATTAGTTTATCTTTTACGGTTGAGCGCTTTTAACGTCTAAGAAATGTTATCGCTCAGCGCAGGACGCGTCTACATGTATCGGAAGTTTCTAGAATGTTATTGATGCTTCTATCCACTGTCTGTCGTCGCCGAACCTTGTGTAACCTGATTGCATGTATGCGCGACGCGAATGGTGTAGAACTTTGTGGAAGGCACGCGGGTCCCAGCGGTTACTCTGGAACATTCGACGACTGATCTATGAAAGCCGACGCGCTTGACCCGCTGATCAGATTTTGACGATCGCCGACTGTGTTCGCCGTTGTCGCCGTTCTTTAAGTGTAGCCTGTTTCTGTGGGAAAAGGTTCACCTAATAAAAGTTAGTTTCGTCTTTCACAGCATTGCTACTGTGTTCTTCGTACGTCACTCCACGTGACGTCTGGTGGAGATGCTTTTCGTTCATGTACCGGACGCCCCCGAGAAGCCGTAATCCAAGCCCGGACCGCAAAGCGAACACCAACGTAGTCCCGGACCATCGAGCAAGCCGCCGTCTTCAACAACTGCTCAACCTCGTGATTCCTCAACCTAGTGCTTCGCAGCGCAGCACCAAAGCCACCAAGCAATCATCCAGGGAAACTTAGTAGTGCCCGAAGCAAGAGGCACACTGTCATATTCTACATGTTTATTTGAACAACGCATGTATTTTTGTATCAATTGATTATAGAAAAGAGTTAGTGACAGCATGTCGAAGATGAAGTACGTACAGGATTATTCAAGAATATCAATTTGTGATCACAACGCGTCAGGTACAGAATGCTTGCTCTACTAAATTTTGTATACTTTTCACTTCAAGGGTTCAAAGACAGGAGAAATCTTGGCGGGAGATCTCGGTTAAGGTTGGGTATAACCCCATTGTGGAATTAGCACCCAGGTACTGTTCTTAAAAGCCCACAAGTGTCTTGCCTCGCAGTGTTCAACGATAGTCGAAGAGCATGGCTGCCGGCCATAGTTGTTCCAATGACACGTATCCTTCAAAACGCAATGCGCAGCACGAACATGCACGCTACCACTAAAATACAAAACTTGTCTAATGGGGAAAGAAACGTGAGCAGTTTCAGTTCGAAGTAAAATTACGTGCAACTTCGGTGTTTTTTTTTTTTATTTAATCGAAACGTTTCACCAAAGCTTAACTAAACATGTCCTTGCAAAGTTGTACTGGGTGTTCCCTCTTCCAATTTAAAATGTTGCGTTTTCGATACCTGCAATTTAAAGCCATCGTACGTACGCTGTTGTGGCGTGACGTACGATTCAGCTTAAGGTGAAACCTGATGCTACGAACGCACGTTGCACATAGCAGTCAGCTATGTGGAAGCGCAGGCACGCCAACATGTGCGCAACGGTGGTCACTGTAAGCTGCGTTCACTATGACATCACGCTATTTCTCGTACTGTCCGAGAGCAACCCAAAACGGCTTGGCGGCCAACGCTCTTTTTTTTTAATTTTGACTCTTTGGTCGACGCAAAACCCATCGTCTAGGTTCTCTGCATGCGCCGCACTAGCCCTTCATTTTGGGGAGAAAAAGCGGGAGGGGGGAATGGGCGAGCGAGAAGTGTTTTCAAGCCCCTTTGGTACCCAATTCCAAAGCTCTCTATGGTCTAACGTTTGTATGGTCCACGCAATGCCATGAATTATGGCACTAGTTGCCTACACTTTTGATCACTCAAAGAAACTGCATACAGGAAAACCTGAACTCCTCTTACGACTCTCCAGTAGAAACCAGCACTTGAAATCCAACGCATCTTCATGTTACAAGACTCGCGTGTGTTTCTTAACATTTGACTTCTGGGCGAATTACACTTAGTTATGTGGTTGCAGCATGAATAGAACCGATGTGTCCAGCTGTTTGATACCACGCACCGAGGCAAATGCGGGTAATATTGTGATTGGGTTTAGATTTATTGTTTATTTGTTCGCGTGTGACCATAGCACCAGTATTTCCAGTGCTGGAAGAAGGACCGAACACATTTATTTATTTATTCAAGGCTACATCACAGGGTCCGGTAGGAGCATTGAGTGATGGGGGATTATACACCAAAATACGTGATGAGCTTGCACAAGAAAAAAAAAAGTAACAGCAAGCAAAAAAAGAAAAGCATCAGTATACAATCTCAGTTCGTAAAATGTGCATACAAATATTCGCGGAAACGTTCGCGAGCAGACGAATGAGCGCGTTTTCGCTTTAAGGCACGTCCGGCGCCGTCTCCACGCTAAAGACAATATCCATTTAGCCTAGAAACTGAAGAGGACATTTTTAGGGCGACACCATAGATTCTTCCCATTACCGCATTCGCCGTCGTAGCCTCGAGGTACAACAGCTCTGCTACCGTTAATCTTCAAATGACGATGTAATTTTCAGAATGAAAAAAGAAAACGTTCAGCTTGAGTTGCCTTGCCCTGCCATGCATTGCCTCGAACAGCTTTCACTGTGGGGCACTGTTAATAAAGTAAACGTTAAAAAAAACTATTGAACGTGGTCGTGACGAATGTAATCGTTCAGTCTATTGCAGCAATATACTTGTGCAGCTACTTTGCAATGCAAAGCAATATTTCTATTTATCAACTTCACGTGCAGATTTTGTTTTTCTACATAACAGGGTCCTTGGAAAACGTTTTTATAGTCTCTTCGTTTTGCGGATTTAGCCACCGTCTGTTAGTGCTGTCCGGCGTGTATTGGCTAATAATAAATAAAATTATGAAGAGCGATAGTTACCAAGATAGTTGAAGCTCATCTTTTATTTCGGTTTGCGATAATCCGCGAACGTGACTTCCAAATTTCCTTGGCCTGCGGCATCAAAAAATGGGCAGAATGGATTTGGCCGAGCCGGTGTGGAACCAACTGCTGCGCATAGGTCTCTCCGCCAATAAGCGACAAGTGCCTCCCTGTAGGCCGCTCATTTAAAGAATCAGCGGCGCTGCAGCCATATTATGCGCGCCTGTCACAAGGTTTAGCGCGGGGAAGAACGGTATATTTCTCTACCTAAGAAACGGAGAGAAGGTACCAGAAAAAATTCAAGCCGCCTTGTTGTATTGCTAGTCCAGACTTAAAAAGAGTAGGTTCTACATTGTTTCAAGCTGGCATGACAGACTCAGTACAATTGAGCCAAACGCACGGTTAAGAAAAACATAATCAAACTTGGGCATCATTTATGCATTTGTTTGTAGCAGCGAAGAAAATTGGAGGTACAAAGATTCATTCTATAAGAGCGGCATAGGATCACTACAGCTTACTGAAGAAAAGTGTTATGTTTTTCGTCTGCAATGCAATGGTGCTTAATTAAAGGTGAGAAGCAGCATATAAACAGCAGCCTAGCAACAGCGAGGAGCCCGAGCTCTCTTGCAAATCACAGTACGGCTCGTCGTCGTCGTCGTCTCCGAGCTGCTATCGGAAGCACGAGGCGCGTCTGAATCATAACATTGGTCCCGGGTGTGAAACGGAGCCATCCTGGCGACTCAGGGAGCAGAGAAGATGAGGAGGTCGAAATAAGGCTTCAGCCAGCTAACATGCACTGTCTCGCGACCTCCACAACGAAGGGCCGGCGATGGTGTGACGGGCTCAACGATATAGTTTATAGGGGAGGAGGCGTCCACGATCCGGTACGGACCGTGGTTCCGCGCAAGTAGAAGAGAGGCCGGTGATGCGAGGCGGTATCCATAGCCAAACAAGGGATGTAGCAGGGAAGGTGGGCGTGGCCTGATGACTGTCGCATCTTGTCTTCTGACTCCCCTTATCCTCGCTGGTCAACGAACGAGCCAGCTGGCGGCAATCTTCAGCGTAACGGGCGACTTCTGAAATAGTTGTGCACTCAGAAGCGTCAGGTTGGGTACCGCAGGATACTATCCAGAGGGCACGAAGACGCACGCTCACACAAGAGAAAAAAAGGTGAAAAACCGGCAGTCACTTGTGTCGCGGTGTTATAAGCCAAAGTAATGAACGGGAGTACGGTGTCGCCATTGGTGTGACCGGACGAGACGTACATACTCAACATGTCGCCAAGTGTTCGGTTGAAGTGCCCCGTGAGACCGTTCGTTTGGGAGTAATACGCGGTCGACTTTCGGTGTAAAATCTGGCACTCACGAAGGAGAGATTGTATCGCTTCTGACAAGAAGACACGACTCCTATCGCTGAGTAGTTCTCGACGAGTACCGTGGCGAAGGGCGAAGTTGCGAAGAATGAACATCGCAACGTCGCGCGCGGTCGCGGCGGGAAGAGCCGCGGCCTCTGCGTAGCGCGTCAGGTGATCGACGCCAACAATTATCCGGCGGTTTCCACATCCGCTGCATGGGAGCGGGCCATAGAGGCCGATGCCTACGCGGTCGAGCGGTCGAGCAGGGCACGATAGCGGCTCGAGTGGGCCAGTAGGGCGCGGTGGGGGAGTTTTGCTTTGTTGGCAAGCGGTGCATGATCGAACGTACTGCTGCACAAACCGATACATTCCACGCCAGTAATATAGTCGACGCAGCCTTGTGATTGTTTTTGGGACGCCGGCGTGGGCGCTTTGAGGGTCAGCAAGGAAGTACGCGAACATATCCGAGCGCATGTGACGAGGGATAGCCAGAAGCCATTTCCGACCGTCAGGCATATAGTTGCAGTGGTAGAGGGTGTGGCCTCGCACGGCAAAGTGGGCTGCTTGACGGCGTAGCGTACGCGTTGAAGGAACGACCAATGGAGCGGCAAGGTAGTCGATAGAGAGGCAAGGTAGACAAAGTAATCTCCACCAAATTACAGTTGGTGGAGATTGCTGGAATCCCTCAAGTCCGGTTGGAGCTCCACAATCGTACGTTACCTAGCACATCCACCAAATGTAATGTTGTCTAATTAAAGGCGAGAAGCAGCAGATAAAGAGCAGCCTAGCAGCAGCGAACGAATAACCCGAGCTCTCTTGCAAACCAAAGCACGGGTCGTCGTCGTCGTCTTCGAACTGCTATCGGAAACACGAGGCGCGTCTGCTTGATTACAACATACATTCCTTGTCGCAGATACATAACCAACTACATAGTTCATTTAGCGAGGGAGGAAGAGGGGGATCATAAGGTCTTCAAATGGTTGCTAGCGATTAACTTAAACAATTTCTTGGCTGCGAAGTTTCCGATTTGATCAGTATTTCTACACTGAGGAAGCAGAAAAAAGGCTACGAGAGTCAATGAAACAGACGAGCTCTTTAATGGTGCCGAAAGTCAAAGTAACACATAAGCCAGAACGGTGATCGTCGAATCGAATATCACTGCACATGTCTATGCCTATCTTATACGGTGTTTTCCGGCGACAAATCTTTCATATTACTCTAAATCAGATATGTTAAGACAAGGGCGAAACTGGCCCATGTCTTAACACTAGGCTGAAGGAGCATTCGAATTCCACGAAAAGGACTGCGCACACACATATTGCAATTCACGTAAGAGATTGCAATTCACAAGGTAAATGCGCACGTGAGTCTGAAAATACAATAGTCCGTTATAAGCACAAAGATCGAACAACAAGAGAAATAGAGGCACACGAGATAAAGAAAAAGGGGGCAGGGTGTTTCAGTCATGCTTCTATAGCGCTTCATGACACTGGAATATCTTTTCAAGATGCGACTTAATACGCAGCAGTCTTTTGGAGCTTTAACAGCGATTATTATTCATCGTTTTGTTTTTCTCCTTGCTCTTATGACGTTTGATGACGTATGATGGAGTATAGGACATGTCGGGTTTATAAACTCTTTAACCTTTCGAATAAAACTTTCGGTTAAAAGTAGCGCCGTGTCCTGTCTTTTCTTGTTCCTTAGCTTGTGTTACAGTAGTTCGCGCTCTGAATTTAGCCATGGTCTCATACCAACTCGCCCATTTTTCACCTTTGCTTTTGTTTGGCTGCACGTTAAGGTCGCACAGACCGTCTACCTTAACCCTATTCTCTCTCACCAGAGCATAGTCTCATGAAACTGTGTTTTGTTGATCCTATTTTGGTAGTAGAATCCTTACTTTAAAAAAGAGTAGGCATTTGTTTGACATAAAACTACCTTGCAAAGAAACAAACAATGATGTCTGGGAAAACACGTGGCAATATTATTCCTGTTTAACTCACATATGAATGTAATGTCAAAGTAATGTGAAAGTAATAAATGAAATGGAGGTGGTGAAAGCCGCATCGCGCGTGCGGTGCTTTGCCATTTTGCTTCCGACTTTTAAAGTTGCTTTTTTTTATACTGTAAGGTTAACGTCCGGATACCTGCTTTACCCTGAAACCAAAAGCCCTCCCAAACTCATATTGTACAGGTGTCGCTGTAAAGGAAACAAGCATACCGTACTAAGAATGCTCGATCGAGCAAAGGAAGACGTAACACCCACGTAAAATGCATCTTAACGGCAGCAGAATGAACAGCAGTGTGAATGATCAAGTGCAACTACAAAAACATTTAAATACTGTGCGCACATGTTGAATTTAATTAAACCATACGACGCAGTTTCATCGCCTCTAGCTGATACAACTTGCAGCGTATCGAAGTGCAACAAATATGGTCTACAAAAAGTTTTGTTGCGGAGCATTATTTGCCTTATTCCTGGCACGTTTCGGTAGGTCAGCAAATGGTTAGAACGTACGTACGTAGGTATTTCCTGTCTCACCCTACTTCCGGTCTCTTTATTCAGAAGGCATGCATGACAAACAGCAGCATCGGACCGCTGCATTCTCGCAAAGCAACAGAATGCTCTAACTACCAGGCCACTAAAGCACGCATACTCATCTCAGCCCAAAGCCAACTATCTCTCTGAGACGTTTGAAGCGTGCCTAAGGTGTCGGTCTCACATGTTCTTTTCTCGTGAGAGCTCGCGCTTTGAAGCGACCAGTCTCCTGGTCGACTTTTGAATGACGCTCTTTGGCCTACCTTTTCATTGCGCCGGTAAACTCCATCATCCTGCCCAGTGCGTACAAACTCTGTGACCCTTTACTGCATTCACGATCGGCCTGGCTTGAGCAAGTTTTAACATTACATCGCAGGAGGAAAAATGTCTCAGTCATTTTGACATCACATAGCCGTAGTTACGTACAGTGCTCAGCGATTAAAACGTGATACTCAGACAGCATGGTGGCCGGCACTTTTGCGCGCCACCGTTGGACGCTGTAAACATTGAGCTGATGCCCTTTTGTGTCACATGAAAAGTCATTTCGATGCATCGTGACGCCATTGGGCCCTGTCAGCGATCACGCAGCGCTCACCGGTGGCGCAAGAATCATCGGTCGCTATACTGTCCGAGCATCGTTTTTCAATCGCCGAGCGCTGTACCATTGTATGCAAGGTAGTCGCTGGTAATTCGTGTTTCTCGCGCATCAGATACCTAACCGAACATTGGGCATGTCTCACGTCCAACGGCCGAGTGATGTCGTCACCACCGTCTTGCTCCTGTCGTTTCGCACACGCTCGCGTCAAGCACATAGCTGGTCGTCTTGCGCGTTGGCCCACCTGGCAGCGCTGTGCGCAATATCGAACATTTCTGGGTAGCTAGTCAGTCACCAGAATAATACTGACACGCGTACTTTTTTATCTTTCATCGGATCACCGCGTTTCACGATCTGAAAGATTTCGCTTAGCGCAGGACGCCGCTGCATGTATCGGAAGATTTCGAATGTTATCGAGAGTCCAAATCGCTGTCTGTTGTCGCTGAACCTGGTATAATCTGATTACTTCTGTGCGCGACGCGAATTGTTTAGAACTTTGTGGAAGACACGACGGCACCAGCGATTATTGTCGAACTTTCGATGACTCATGTATAAAAGCCGACGCGCTTGCCCCGCAGATCAGATTTGGACGATCGCCGACCATGTTCGTCGCTATCGCTGTGCTTCGAGTGTAACTTGATTTTGTGGGCACCAGTTTGCCCAATAAAAGTTAGTTTCGTCATTCACAGATTTGCCGCTCTATTTTTCGCCGTCACTACTACGTGGCAATATTGATTTCTGAAGTGAAGGCGCTAAAAAGACGGAGGACAAAGAAGAAACACACACACACAGGGCGCCACTTCCAACAATGTTTATTCAGAAAAAACGCCACTGATTTATACTAGGAGCGCTTCACGCCTTTAGCGCCTTCACTTCAGAAATCATGCTTAACCAACACGCCCAACTATCCATCCTAATGGCAATATTGATTCCATCAATGCGTGGGATGTGCTTTAGAGAGACAGAGAATGAAACCTTTATTTGAAGCAGTGACTTGTCAGTCGAGGTGGGAGGGTCCCTTATTCCAGGAACCCTCTGGCTTGGATCGCCTTCCGGGCTCGGGCGACGAGTTCGCGCTGGTCGACCAGGTCCGGCTTGGAGATCGCAGCCTCCCACGTTTCAGCGAGGAGGTTTTGGTCTGCGTCTGCTGGGGCTACTAGTTGCGCCGCTGTGATGGTTTCTCGGGTTTTCTTGCATTGCAGTAGGAGGTGCGCCTGGCTGTCTGGCATTTTTTGCAATCGTTAGTTCAACATGAGAATTATTATCATGCTGAGCTCTGTGAGGATTGCTGAGATCCCATCGATTGCTCGTCACAACAATCAACAATGTAATCCCCGCTACGTGACGCTACAGCTGTGACGGTGGCATTCTGATGACGTGGTGCTCTGTGCATTATGGAGCATGCGCGGTCAGGGCGGGATAAGTCGGCGGGATATGCGACCAATGCGGAGACCAAGATCGATCCAAATGGGCCGCCAAGCTTCTGGTGAAAAGCGGTCCAGAACCACTTGTCAGCGTCATCAGCAAGGATGGTACGGGAGCAGCGATTGAAGCATGGCTAGGTCAGCTGGTATAGCCTCCGGGTAAACGTGAATTGCGTCAAGAACGCCAATTTCTCCCTTGGGGCTAGGCAGGCCAAACTCCGATAGGAAAAAAAACAAAGAAAAAATGAAGCCTGTTTTCATGGCAATGGTTGATGTGTGAGGGGAAAACCTAATCACGCTTGTCGTCTGCTACATGCTCTACGAGCACGCGACTTTCTCTGTAGGCGCCACGGAAACCAACACCGCTTGCATAGGTTTTTGGAGATTCTTTTCCTCATTCATATTTTATCTTCAACAGCCTTCGGCTTCTAATTTTCTTACAACATATGTGCAACACATCTGTGTGAAAGCTTATCTTTTTGTGTTCAAGATGCGCGAGCCAGCATGCCATGCCACGCGGCAATTTTGTTTCGGTAAAACATAAGTAGGCAGAACAATGTGGTTTATTCACAGTTTTTATTAGGAACCTCGCACAGCAAGGCATTCAATAGATAATACAATAATATAGAGCCGAGTATCTCGTTAATCAGTACAAATGGGCGCATTCTATTCTACGATCATACATACGTAAGACACCTTCCTACATTTTCTCCTAGACAGAACATTGCTTCAGAGGCGTTGTTTGTTTGCTGGGCACAACACAACTTTACCAAAGTAATTTTTGTCGCAACAGCTATTTGTGAATAATAAAAATATTATCAAGAGCAGCAGATCCACATTTTCTGCCTACCAGTAACAAAAACTTCCTTTTTTTATTCCATACAACGTGTGTACTTGCTAGTCGAAATAACTTGCTATACCTGGTCAATTTTGTCCACAGCTCTCTTTTTGCTAGTGTGGCGATAAATTTTCAGCAAATTATACTGAAAATGTCTATAGTCCTTTTTCATATGTGGTTTTGTTTCGCAATACAATATGCAAGACCACTAGAGCTTCATCCAGATCTGTAAGCTTGCGAACAAGGTATCAATAGGAAATTCCTCGCGAGCAAATTACAGATGTTTCTTAAAATTTCTATTACACTTCGTTTGTTCTCTCGTTATCTAGGCACAAATAGAACAGTTACAAGACAATATGCAAATAGCGGCAAGTTTTTTTGTTGAGAAACAGAAAATGCAGGAGAACCATGTGTCAATCGGCGGTTGATCATGAGCAGAGGTTGGGCTCGGACAGAGTGATGCACAAAGGTATTATTGAACGCGTAGCTTCGGGGCATTGAGAAATATTTTCTAAAAGGAACGCAAGTCGGCTGCATTCAATGCATCAGGGCAACCTGCTCAGAACAATACTTTTTTGAATGGTTTTCAGGACTTTCCTCTGTAACATTGAATGTACATTACGCACTTTTCTTAACAGATCCTGTAGGCCGAGTTTCGTACGACTTGTTTGAAGCATAAGACAGGTGTTAGAGCTATGCTACGAGTTTCATCATTGGCTGAAGGTCATCCGTGATGAGAATGTTTGGTGTCGACACAATAAGGAAGCCAAAGCAATTCAAATTTTCTTGAACACTCGTTTCTGGCACAGTATGCTTTCTTTGGTTATTAAGATTATTCGCTACTTTGCCGAAAGGCGCCCCCCCCCCTCCCGCATTTGCGACATTAATGAAACCACTGAAGCCAAGAGTGCCGAGCAACATCAGTACTGGCACAAGCTTACTCAAGTAAGCTCGAGAAGATTCTAGCATCCCAAAATTCATGTATGGTATCTATGTAATAATCTTTGAGCAGGAGAATGCAACCTTGGGAGCAATGACTATCTGCACAAAGAATACGTTGCACGACGTTTATGCAAATATTGATATATGCCGAAATATTTTCTAACAACAGGCTCTTCAAGAGACCTAACTAAGAGCTACCAGAACTACAAAAAGAATAAAATACCAGTAAGAAAAAGTTTCTTAATTTTCAAGCTTTTGGAGCTTTCTTTTTGCAGCGTTTTTTTTTTACGCTGTTTTCTGAGATCCACAGTGATGTCATTTATGTGCAGCGTAAACCACGCACAGCAGGACTACTGCAGCAGGTCTATGCCACGCTTATTAGCGCAAAATATTTCTTATAGTAAACTGCAGTTTAGCTGATCTTTCAGTACAGCGGACACACCGCACAACTGCGCGACGACACCAACGTGCTCCGGAAAACATTTCTCCATGTCCTTCTCTTCTTGCAATAGTTGAGCGTCAGCTGGCACTGCAAGAGCTGGTAGAGCTCTGGGCTCACATAATACACCAGCTTCTCTAGTGCTTCCCTCGTGGTAATCTTTCGACAGCTCTTTAACTTCGCTGACTTGCGTTACCTTTATTTATCATCTCTCAGTAGGTTGATGACGCCTGAGGTCTCTGGTGAGTATATTTTCTGCTTTTGGCCTCGCTGCGGCGGTCTAGAACCTGTAAAACAGATACATCATCAGAACGTCTTGTCAGGCTAGTTGGCAAATTTCCGCCGAAGTTGCACGCTGTGTCAAGGAACACTACGAACAGGCAAACACGACAAGCGCAGCGCCCTGTCTATATATGGTTCAGGGTCGTGTTCCACTGTAAAGCGTATACCACTGCCAACACATGCGTGCCATGTGACATCGCTTCCCATTTATGGAAAAACGACATGAAAAGCCCGTTCATTATCAAATTCTTAGTGCACGTTACAAAAAAGTGAACTGTTTTCGTAAAATAGTACCTTTAATCCATGCAGGCCCAAAATTCAATAAGCAATGTTCCAAGAGTTAGTGCTGCTATGTACTCATGTAACATGTTAAGCATTGCTGGTGTCTCGGTAGCTGGCTGAGAATACTAGGCATCCGTATATAGAGCTAGTTTTCGTGATCGATGAAAGTTTTGATTCATCCTGTTAAAGATTAGGTAATTGAGAGCTTTATTTGCTCTGGCTCGATTTTCTGCAAAATACCGATAATAGTAAAATTAACTTCCAATAGTTTAAAGATGCTGGACAACTGAGCATTGGAATTTTTACTCCGGAAGAATTTCTGCTATAAACGGGCAAACCGAGCTTAGGAAGAAGATGGCAGCTTGCGGCAAGAACTGGCTTCGCCGTATTCTGTAGCGCCAAGTGAGGCGCGACATTTTACACACGTGAATTTGCTCATTGTCAGCGAAAACTGTTCGGCGTTTTAGCTTAACCTATAATCGCGAACATCTCGCACCGCAGACGAGCAAGCGGTAACGAGAAACTTACAAGCACGTTGTTTCTTGGCGCACGCGGAGCAAATTTCGCTGCGTAGCGTCACAGGGCAACCGACGCCGTAGCAAAGGACGAGGAAAATAATTGCTGGCCGTGTTCACGGCACTTGCACCGTCCCCTGTCAAGTGGTTTTTGTACGAAAATAATGAACTACAGAAGCACTCAATCGCAACCACTACTAACTTGTTTTTCGTAACTTCGTCGATCAGGGACCGCTCTTCCACTCCAACAGTCGGCACAGCCGACTACGACCCGGTCAGCGTAGTCCCTTCCTCTCAAGTAGTCCGAGCAGAGGCCGTAGCTGTTATACATCTGCTCCCATGTCAGCCCCGCCAGGAGTCCCCGTTTAGCGTAATTCCGGCATATGTCACATCTGAAAAATAGACAAAATATCGCGGAGTCATGATTAAAGAACACTTAAAAGCGAAACTAAAGTTGACAGTACGAAGAAGAGACTAAAAAATTCTGCCCTTCTAGGTACAGGTTGAAAAGTGAAGCGACTCTACGTCGTCGCATATGTAACTAGAACTTCCTCTTGTAATTCAAAACGCGAAGGGTGACTGGTACGTAATTTTTTTTTTCTGCCATGTTCATGACCACTGAAATGTCGTAATGCGGTAACAAAGACTGGTCACCTCCAGCGTTATCAGATTGTACAGCTAGCATTCAACTACTTTCAGCAAATATAAACCGCAAGTATTCTACTTGTGGAAAAAATGGAGAGCAGCCGCTAACATACAAAGAAGCGAAATGTCTGTCTGCACGTCAGCTAACATCAATCGGCCAAGTAGCTTCAGTTTCTTCCAACACCGCAGAAAAATGCGCCGCGCCAAAGCAAAAAAACATATTCACTTGAAAACAAGCGCGGAAAATCTTTCGTTTCGTGCTGTAGCCGTTTTGATAAGCATAGCTCTTGTTTCTTCATAACCACTACAGAAAAAGTGTGCTTACCTCTCGTCCGCTGGGAAACGGAAAAATTTATCTCTTGTGTTGCTCCCCGAGTTGCCACATCACACAGCCGCGCAGCAAGCCTTGTATCTTTTACTCAGTTTTTCCGATGTTGCCGGAACATTTGCAGGCATAGAGAGAAAGTTTTAGACTGCCGAACATACGAAAAAAATGTTCACGTGCACAGAAAGCGGAAGGAGCAGACGACGAGGATGGCAGCCGAAGCGGTAAGAGCGATAGCGCCGCCCGCTGGCGTAACGAATAAAGCGAACAACTAAAGATACAAGATGCCTATAAAGAAAATAGTCATAAGCACATTTTATTTCTACGCATAATCACGTCCCTTCATTTCCTTGTTATGTAGTTTGAAAAGATAGAGCCACATATGCAAAAGTTATTGAATTTCGCTTTGGCTACCAGTGTCATGGCGGCGCTTTATTTCCAATGCCGAAACTAGCCCCACTGTCTACCCACTGATTGAAGCGCGAGTGTGTCAGGATGGAACAAGCACTGAGTAGGAAAAACTGTTCTTGAATAAAAAAAGGCACAGCTTCACTTCAAACAATAAAAATTACGTTCCTAATCAACTTTGCATACTTTTGGCGATGAAAGAAAAGAAAGCTCTATTGTACTATATCATTAACACTGAATACATCTTTTTTTAGGCGCCGCCTATAAAACGCCGGCGTTCACGCCGCTATCAATCGCAGTACAATGCAGCTCTTGAAGTGGCCGCAAAGGTGCTCGTAAATTTCACCTGATATTATGCGTCCTCTTCTCAAGTTGTGTTGAATTGCTTCTCAATGTTTGTAAACATTTTAATTGCACTGTGTTTTCCAGATGTGTTTTATCGTTGTTCAACGTGTTCAGGCAACGCTAAGGAGTTGCCACTTTAAGCCAATCGTTTACTTTAGCTGCATTCGTGCAGCTGCACTAACCGACGGGCTTCGCGTTGGACGATGTGACCAGCACTCAGCACTGAATGGACTCTGCGGCCTGCAAAGAAACGATGTTCGGTGTATGGCTGTGACTTCGACACCCGTACTGCTGACGTGTTGCTGCACCGCTTTTCGAGCTAAAAGCTCGAAACGTCGATTGAGTCGAATTTCGCGTCATCTGTATATGGAGGTCTGATGACAGACGAAGAAAATAAATTTCACGTCTTTGGTAAGGAAAATGACGTCACTTTTCTTACCGATATGGCGGGACATTATTTTTTGTTCCACGAAATCTTCCCTCGTCACACCGATGGTGCTAAGCACCACAAAACGCCTATGAACAGCCTTGCTTAGTAAGGACTTCTATGGAAGCTATGCTACCACATTGGGAGACTGGCAAGCCAGCGCAGCAAGCAGGTGTGCGCGAGGCGTGTGCCCTGCCGAGGTGTACAATAAGCTGCCGGGGTGCTTAAAGAACTGCTTAGAAGCTTTGCATCGCGTACATGTCTTTTTTTTTCAGCTTTAAGTAATAAATATTGTTTCGTTGCTGCAAGGCATTTCGTACTGGCGCCTCCGCCTGGCCAAGTACTGCTTTGGGACCCCGAATAGAAGCGGTGCAGCCCCTGCAAATATTCCTTGTGTCATGCTTACTTAGCCCCTCTGGAGTGGACATGGCAGTCGCCTCTGCATCTT
This sequence comes from Dermacentor andersoni, assembly GCF_023375885.2. Taxonomy (NCBI): domain Eukaryota; kingdom Metazoa; phylum Arthropoda; class Arachnida; order Ixodida; family Ixodidae; genus Dermacentor; species Dermacentor andersoni. The sequence continues at coordinate 363,797,492 of NC_092814.1, read as the reverse complement.
GGTTACAGTGTGCCCATCTGCCGTGCATCTCGCCTTGTCCTCATTCTTTTGTTTTCGCTCCGTCACGCGTCACTGCTCTACGCGGGCGTGTTTAAGCGGCGTTACGGGAGCTGGCAATGTATGTTGCTACTGGCTGCCTTGCACAACGAAATGTTGCTTTGGGTTTGGATTTAATGTGGAAGCGCATAGAATAAAGCAGAACGGTGTACCAAAGGCGCGTTTGTACGGTTGTCTTGCTGCTCTAGCTTATATCACTGTTCCTTGAATAACAACAAATAGTAATTTCCATATTGAGAAACCTGACTGATAAAGGAATTGTTCTTAAATGTATTGGCTGCTGCTGCTTCTCATCCCACTGAATAAAGTCGTCTACATTTACTATGCTTCCGCGGTTAATGTTTCACTAGCTGCGATATCCTCTTCAATGTGCTGTGAAAATGACTACCATCAGCAGCTACACCACCACTTCTAAGTGATTTTCATAAAAACGGTTTTGCAGGCCAGTCTCACTCCCCCTTGATTTGGAGAGTCTTTAACACTTGAAATCACGCAATGAAAACTAGGCAAGCTCATATACGCGAAATTCTGATACCATCGCCGGCTTCCCGCAGGGGCGTCTGCTTCAGCAGGTGCTTTGTGGGCATGGATCTGAGCACGGTATGGACAGCACAGCATGGACAGTCCCAGGTTTAGCCGTGGGTGGCTCAGCCATGCCGGGGGAATAGCTGTTGGTTGAGCTGACGATAAGAGCTAGCACCTTTAACCTGGTAACTAATTTAGTGACGGCGGCGGCCACGAGAAGCCAGCGCTTACGTTGCAGTTTTGATTGTCATTATGGCTGTGTTCCAATACTCGCTACAGGCGGCAAAGTAGACGTATAAGCGGACAGCGGCCATCCTAAGTCTTGTTCCAATTCTCACGGAGACGTCAAAGTAGACAACTTCCCGTAGACAGCATCGAAGTCACTGACGATGCAGGCTACTTTCATGTGCAAACAAGATGGTGGCTGAGCAGGACACTTAGAAAGCCGACATGAAGATCGTCTGCCCACAAGAAAACGTACACGCGCTTTCCTACGCCCTTATTGTAAGTCACATCGTGTTTTTCAGAGTTTCGCTGGTACAACGGCAAAGTAGAGAAATAATTCGTGCTTTTCTCAACTTTTCCTTGACGCCACCGAAAATGTGCCGCACCCCACGGCCGACGACGTCGGCGCGGCCTAGTCCAATCGCGCCCGGTACAACCGAACGCTGCTCCGAACAACGACCTCCGATCGCGCCCTGATCTGTTCAAGGCATGGCGTTTAGCTTCAGAATCGAATCAGGCACATCGGCGATACTTTGCATGACGTCACGACCATGTTCCCCAATCAAAGCCGCTCTTACTGCGATCCTCCTTCCCGGCTCTGTGCTACTTGTTTTTTTGTTTTGTTTTTTTTGTTTTTTGCTAAATTAAACCACCTTGAGTTGTCTGGTAAGCTGCGATTTTCGCATTCAGATGGCGATTGACGGTAATAACTCGCTGCAAGCTCGCTTTTTTCATGTAGTGCTGCAGCTTCCCTCGAAACAGCACTTCGCCAAGCTGAGCTAAATTATTCATTTATGAAGCTTTGTTTGCATTCTAAATAGTTATGGGCACATTGTAAGGGGCATCACGACTGAATATAACTTGAATAAATAATTAGAAGCGCAAAAGAAAATAACATCCCTAGCCGCCAATCCATTGTATGTGGCCCATACTTAACCCCTGTCTGAAATATCGCATACATAAAGTACATATCATCTACAAAGCCAGACTTGTAGCCAAACATTATTTTAGTGTTAAATGGAACAATACCCTGCTCGTAGAACTTGCAAATTTATCCCGAAATTTATATCACTATTACAAATCTACACCAGAAACATGAGACATTTCCCGTTTTAGAACTTTGACTTGAAAATGCCAAAAAGCCGTCATAACTACTGAACTTGCACGCAACAGGTTCAAATGTGCACACTCTAACGCTGTGGTAATTATTTCGTTCCCGCTCTCCCTTTTTTATCCCTTCCTATGCTCGCGTATGTCGAGTGGGAACACTCGACTGCGTCGTGTCCACTGATGTTGTTTCTGCGTGCATCTCACGCCTCCTGAAACCTAGCTGCCCCTCATCCCACACACGCGTGGAGGGACCTAAAGTTGTAGCTACGCAATGCGAGAGATGGCGCGAGTGTTCCAATGCTAACGCCATCTGACGGGCTCGATACTAAGGTGCGAAAGGAACTTACTCTTCAGCTTGAGAACGCTCTCGTGGACGTGCTTACCCGGCATTCGTCAGTGCGCTTGGCGGGACCAATGTGGGTAAAAATTAGCGATCCTTGCATTGTGAATAGGACGTCATCGATTTTTGAACGCGTTCCATTTGTTGTATTTTGGCTGGTGGCAATTCTCGTGTAAACGGAGCAGCTAAATGTCCGTGTTTGTGTTTGCAATATTGTGTGTGCTATCTCCAATGTTTCTTGAACACATGAGACCCCACAGTTATGAAGTTGAGGTTTTAGATATTCTTTTTTCACTGTAGCAATTCACGATGTCTTACCAAATATTTTCTGTATTTTTCAGTCACAACCTACGTTATCTTTTATGCATCTGTGCTTTGTCATCGTGTTACGTGTTTGATTTTATGCAGCCAGATGTAACAACGGGTTCAGTGTCCCTCATGATGGGTTTGTGTGGCGCATATGTCAACTTCCTCTATTTAATATTTGTACATATGCAGTTGAATAAAAAATAAATCATGTTTGCTTTATATGTGATTTTGTCACTGCAGACATGACAACAAGGGTACACTTCATATACTGAAACAATTAAGCATAGAACCTCGCCTAAAGACAAAAGCATGTCTCACAAATCACTAGTCGCCCTATGTGAAGGTCTCCCATTACAGTGGTAATGGTGAAAAACAAGCTATAAAACTAAAGGCGAGGTTGGGAAAATGAACAGATTCACGCCAAAGCAACAGCAGCTAGCAATTTTGGGAACTTGAGTTCTCCTGAATGTTTTTCTTCAGCGCTGCAGCTGTTAAATTTTTTTCTGATGCAAAACATTCTTTGGCACATCACAGGCACATTGCCGTAAGTAGATATATATGTTCCTGTCTAGTATCATTTTCGGCATCTACAATAAGAATAATATACAACAGTCCGATGTTGGGATTGAACCGGACTCTCAGCACAAAAGCGTGATGCTCAAACCATTTGCGCGCAATCGCTCCTCTTCTTACTGAACACACTGTAAGAACGGCAACATCTTTTCTGCCGCCGACACGTACCAGGTGACGTGATCTCGTGGACCAGGTTCATCCTGAACGCATCTCTAATATGAATAGCATTCTCAATAAGATTCTCAAGTACAAAACGGAACTTTGATAGCTGCATGGTGAACTTGCACGCGCGTATTCCGTAAACAGTGTCGGCCCAGGAGCATTATAAATCCTACAGTATTATAAATCATCATGCATTATAAATACCTAATTGAAACGCTAGAGCGGATCCAGAACAGAGAAAGCCGCTTCATCATAAACGATTACAGCTACCAGTCCAGTGTAACACATATAAAACTTAAGCTTTTTTTTTACAATCCTTGAACACTTGCCGAGACATTGCCATTTTATCACTGTTCCACAAGTTCATTCACTCCATTCGAAGACCAGCATGCTTGAAACGACCCTACTCCACATCACGTAGGCTTCATAATCGTTTCAGCTATGCCCGCATTTTGCTGTTCTACAAATGCATTACACTACTCTGCTGTTCCTCGTGCTATCAGATTATGGAACTCTCTCCCGGATAGCATTCCGGGAGAGAATTCATTCCCGGCATGGCGGTCCACCTGCGATTCATTCCGTGACGCCTTGACGGACTAGATGACTAAAAAAATCTGAGGTTTTACGGTTGTCGCACCATGTTTTCTTATACTTCCACTATGTTTTACACCTTATTGTCGCGTTAGTACCGTTATGTCGCTGTGTTTACCGTTCCGTCAGAATGTCGCGTTAGTAAATTTTCTGTCATCCTTTAAAACCTCTAATACTGTTTAACACTCTGGACTTTTTATTTACATGACTTCATTGTAAATACTCTGTGATTCATTCCTTGTTATTATATTATGTTTTTTACAAGTGAATCGTGAACTAAGTAATTGTTTTCCGCCTCGGTTGCACTTACGGTTGTAGTATGTAAACTGCTACGGTTTTACGGATGTCATATATTCTATGTATTTTCAATGTTACCCCCCTTACTCGATGCCTAACTTTGAGACCTGTAAAGTATACTTAAATAAATAAATAAATAAATAAATAAATAAATAAATACATAAATAAATAAGGAACACGGCCTCTATTATAAAGCGGCAAGAATCGTATACCGTGCGAGTCCAGTGGCAAATTGTTTTTTAAAGAATCGTTCACTCGAGCATATCCTAACAGAGAACTGCCGACCAACATAATGAAGAAAAACATGTTTAATTGTTTTTTTTCTTTTTTTTTACGTAAGAGACCATCAGTTGTTCAGGGAGCAAAAATTCTTTTTCGCGAGAATCACATTTAAGCGGGTAATGTATGTGTGTGTAGCTTAAAGCAGGAACTCCAAGCAGTAGGCGCGATCTGCATTTTTTTTAACTCTTTGCTACACTTTCTCCTGGTCCTCCAGAATGTGATAGGCGGTACAGTGGCCCAGGCAGCATACCATCAAAATAAATTTTTGTAAAGTTCATTTTGTGACACAAATAAAAAGAGAAATACTTAATTGCCGAATGTGACAAAGAAGCAAGACCGCTCACATATATCCAGTAATAACTTTTCTCAAGAGAATAATAGACCAGGAAGTAGCCTACTAAGCGCATTAGTGCGGCTCTACGCAAATGCCCCATCGTTTTCACCATAAAGAAAGAACTACGAGAAACCGTTCGCCTTGTAAATAGATGGGCCAGACCGAGACGACCTTGTTTAACAGGGAGAAACAGATTTGTCCGAGCAGTTCCCTTCCGCGTTCAAGTCGAACTAAAAACAGCAAGCGCTCGATCAATTGTTTGGCTACAGTGCGCGATGAATACAATAGCAGATGTTAGACATTGCAGACCGTAAAACGCGCGGCGACCAATAAGAGTTGTCTCCTTTGCCACGTGTCTGTATTTTCTTTGACTCTTCACGTTGGGTCTACCCAGTGATCATTGTTCTCATTGTACTTGTTTAAAGAAACGCTGGGGTACTGCATCGGCAAAGCTTACCAACGCAAACGAGAAACGTGCTTGGACATTGTAACCCATTCGCCATTCCAGAAATCAGATGTCTTGGGTCAAAATATAAGGGAACCTGTTTCTTTGAAAATTATTTCGACAAGATCAACAACCGCGCGTATACGCTCCACATGCTGTACAGCATAGCGATGTCGTCCGCATAAGCTCGGATGTCTTCATTTTAGACTAACATCTTGCACAGATATCTTACCTTACCTTATCTTGCCTTCACAATGTAATTTGGAGTTTCACCTGCAAGTCAAGCAGCGTAGTCTACTGTCTAGAGTGTGCCATTTGTGACAAACAACGCATAAGTGAGACTGGAGGATAAATTCATACCAGACTTAATGGTCATCGTGCACATACAAAACACAAATTACCCAAAGCAGTAGGCAGTCACTTCTATGAACACGGGAATATGTATACGATAAAACAAGGCTCTATATACTACAAAGACATTTCCGTTCACCTCCCGAGAGAAAATATACAGATCATAACTGGCACACAAGTCTAAATGCCTACACCCGACGCGAATCAATTTCGTACCTGGCAACGTAAAATCATTGAAAGCTGTAACTTAAACCTGAAATTCTCATACCCCTACCAAAGGAACAAAATCACTCTATGCCACCAGGTAACCTCGATTCTTAAGCTTCACCTATTGCTCCGTTTCCAGCTCTTCCTTACCCGCACCCCTAAATTTAATATTTCCTCACAGGCACCTTTATCGTGTACACCTGCCCCCCCTCCCGCTTTTTCGGCCGTTACCCTCCAATTTCTTCTTCCTTCTTTTTCTTTCCTGCTTTTTCCCAATTATTTATCTTTTTTTTTGTTTTATAGACCTCCAGCGACACATTAAAAGTCACAGAAGTGAGCATATCTCTTTTCGATGCCTCCACCAAGCCGGGCCGTGCCATTTCTGTATGGCGCCATGACGACGCCTATGCCGCATTGTCGTCGAAATGTACATTAGCCGCTGTTTTTACGAACAAAGTTTGTGCGAATTCAGGCCTCTGTCTTTCCTTGTATATTTTCGCGCTAATCAACATCCTTCACCATCGTATACCAACACGGCCAACTTGCTTCGGCTGCGAACGTCACCTGTCTTCACAACGGACGCCCTCAATTGTATGACCCTTCAGCGCCAGTGGAGCCTTGCCAACGTGCCGCGCTCGCTGACTCTCCTGCTTAGACGATGCCGCTTTCGTGTGGTAAGCCGTCTGACGGGTCACTGCCTCAATGACCGCCTCCGTGTGCATGCATGCAAATAATGGGAAAATGCACGTGATGTTTGACTGGCGCTTCATTTTACAACCTGCGGATGCAAGCCCTCTCTGATGCTTGTACTATTGTCCGTAAGGATCGTGACCAGCTGGCTTGCGAAATTATGGAAGCCAGCCTGATTTTAAGACTCGGTCCAGACTGTGTGTGTTCTCCACCAGCGCTTTTGACTGATAAAGAAATTGACTTCCCAAAAAGGCGAATAATTGCTGTCACGTGCTGTAGTTGCAATGTATATTAGCCGCTGCTTTTACGAACAAAGTTTGTTGAAAGTTAGAGCGCTGTCTTTCTTTTTGTTCTCACGTACTCTCCCTATTCAAAAATATTTTGCTTTGCTCCCTTCAGTCATAAATTAGGACAGAGGGTTGATAAGTGCGTCGGTTATATACCTTAATTAAGAGAGTCTGTGGACTCCACGGAAGAAAGATCAAGGCAGTAGGATGATGCTTTGTGCTGTTTCTAATAAGTACTCGTAATTGCGGAGCACCTAAATATTGATTTTGTGCAGAATTATTCATGTGACATTTTTTTTAAAGAAACACCTGACTGCCAGCTGAAAGCACATGAACATGTTACTCATAGGCTGAAACGAATGTGAGAAAGTAGAAACAATTATTTCGCCATGACGAACACTTAACATGGTTTCTCGAAACTCAGCTGGAACTGAAATCAAGCGACACTCAGCCGACAGATTTAGCCGCGGCGATAACTCAGACCTTTCTTTCATTGCACCAATTAAGAAGAACCGACAAAAATAGGTCGCCTACACAGATGTATATGCTGTGATTGAAGGGGTTCTGCTAATAATGTCTATCACTCCTAGTTTTCAATTTTTCTTTCGTGAATTTGACCTCATATCTTAAAATCGTACCTGAAACGGCCGCTTGCTGTGTAGTTAAGCCCCGTGCCAATACCGCAGCTCAGCGCAGTCAATTTCTTGCCAGCGTACAAACAATGCAAAGTGAATGCTGTGCATTACTGCTGTGCAAACACCAGGTAAATCACTGCTGTTTGCTTACTGAGCGCCACGCCGCCAACCGACACTTTGCAGTCAATAAAAAACAAAAATCCTGTGCCAATAACGAACTGCCCAAAAGCTGCCTAGCACGATATATTTACCATAAGGAAAGAATGCGTTAGGGGTATTCACTGACCAGGTGTTCTAATGCAGTCTAGGTGGGTACACCGCCTTGCAGGTTAATAAAGGGGTTGCCAACCAGCAAACAAACATCATTTTCGTGTTGTGCCCTCAAAGCAGGCGCTACAGCTCAATTTAGCAGAAAATCTAGACAGAGCTACCGGAAAAAAGCTACCAGGTGGCTACACAAACGGCTGCGAGTAGGCTCATGAGGACCATTGATATGAGTCACGTGAGCACACCTTGTGCAGCTTCGTCAGTGGCGTGCTTTAGCGGCTTCGACTTCGTCATAAGATACGAGAGGGCATGGGCTCTTTCTTTCGCGTAAGTGTCCTCTTTACGACATATCGATAGCGTAACGCTATAAGCATCTATTCACTTGTTAGAGTAATGTTCTGCTCATTAGCGCTCGATGATGCAAGTCGTCTTTGCTCTATTAATGATGTGGTACCAGTTGTGCCATTGGTGCGCGAACCAGCAACGTCAATTACTGGACGCGTAGGATATGCTATCGAGCTGGGTGGAGGGGCGGGTCATGTGGTGCCTACAAGCAAAATGCCCCCCTCCCACCCACTGTCTAGCAATGTCAGCAGACGTTGAGGTCTACAGAGCCACAAAACGGTAGCTTTCTTCCGCGATTTCGTGTCCACTTCTACGAACTACTGAACGTTTATATATATGTGGCTGCGGAAATGCTCAACTTGAGTAGTGGCTGAGCCTGTCCTTTCTAAGACGTACACTGGGTAATCGCGCACTGGATTGTAGGCAAGTTTCAATGACTGGAAGGATGGTTTGCTAAGCGAGTTGGCATTCCATCCAAATGATCGTTTTGAAATAAGGAGAGAAAGTCATCTCCTATGCTTTCTTTCATCTCGTTGTAGATGCAATTTCTTCTTTCACTGCAGGATCGCTCACTGCATTACTAGCAATGTGCTCTGACAGTCAACTCAGCTATTGACAAATAAAGCAGATAAATGGCCACGCGATGGCTTTTGATTCGCATTGGATGTCCTTTTCTTTTGTCTGCAGCCAATAAGTTCTTCCTTGCCTGTTGCCGTAAGAAGAATGAATGGATAATTGATCATTTGATTATATTTTACATCGCAACACTTCACCTTCCTTATCAAATACTTCGTGAGAAAGAAGGGGAGAGCTCCAAAATTACTTTTTACGTAAGCATTTCTTTTTTACTAGCACCGAAGTTGTGTCGTCGTTCATCTTATTATCTCTATTGTGAAGCTGAGAATGAAAGTGACAAGTTATGCGTGATTCGCACAGCTTTTCACAGGCAATGACTTCGCATGCTGCACAACAAACGTCATAACTACCGTAAGGCGTGTATTTCGCGGTATCACTTCACCTTTACTCTTGTTTTATCTCATTGTATCGTCTCTCAAAGTATATTCAAATACGTATTGGTGTCATATATTTTGAGCGCTAAGTGTACTGAAGAATTAAAGCGTGTTAGACTCTGCAGCGTGCACGTGGGGCGGGCCTCGATCTGCATCACTGCACTCGGAAATGCTACATCGCCGGCGCAAATGCGTTCCTCGTCAGCCCAAACGCAAGCCTGACCCAGAGACGGTCAGCTCTACCCGCTGTGTCGCAGAGTTGCTGAGCCACGACCCTCGCCTCGTTTGCTTCTGCCCCGTCGACGCCATAGTATACGCAATTCGTTTTTTTTTCGCTGCCGCATCATGGTGTCCTCATTCCTTAATTTATTTTCTTTGGCTTCATTTACAAAGGTCTTCCGTGGCCGTTTCGTTTTGCGCAGGCGTGTTGTAATGATGTTGCGTGACAACTTTCTCCTACAGTGGAACACGAACAGAAAAGGGACGTGAACACGAAAAAACCGGAACGAGAGACGAACGCTGGAAGAAGAGGCGTGGGTCATACTTTAAGCGACATGATTAAAAAAAATTTTACGAGACCCGCTGCGTCTTTGTTAATACGTGATTAAGGCAAAGCAGTCAAATGTGGACTATTCCGACTATTTCGAAATTTCTTTGGTTGTCCAATAGCCACATCCGCCTTAGGAGAGACTCCACAGCGGTAGAAATAATTTCCACAATCTGGTTAACTAGCTGAGTAATGCAGTCGCACTGTAGTCCACTTTAAGGCGTGGAACCCAACCCACATCCTTACGCTCAACGATGTTATAAAACTCGACAGATGGGTCTTTTCCGTACTTGCAAAGTGTAACAGCCACACACCAGACCATTTACGAAGCATGCTTCTTGCGCTGGAGTGCAGCCATACAGATTATCAATGAAACGTAACTTGCAAGCTCAATTTTGTATTGGGAATCGGATACTTTCTTAGGCATCCGCCGGAGACATTGAAACGCGGGACTGTCTAGTTGACGCCATGCCATACAATGGACACAACGGCAAAGGCTAGACGAAATGCCTAACTTTAAAAGCATTTCTCTGTGCCTTCATGAATTCTCATCTTCAACTTGTGAAGCAACTCAAGGGAAGGAGTGATATTCAGCGAATATTGCCCAGGGCTTACCACACGGCTGTCTCATTGCTGGTGTCATGCAAGCCACGCTCATAGCACTGCCAACTTGAGGCAAATAGTGTGAATAGTCCCCAAATGCAACCGCACTGGTTCGTTCTCTCCCCTCAGTGTAGGAATTACTCTATCGACCAGCCTTCATTGCCGATTTTCAGCTAACTTTTTCAACAAAAGCGCTCTTGAAAATTTTCCATTCATTTAGCGATCTCCGCTTTTTGCTTCAGGAGTTTTTTTCCCGAGTTAAGAGACTCGAAAAGAGGGGCGTTGTTGCCCAACTTAATCGTCGACATTCGAGTCCCTCTCTCTTCTCTAATCATCGTGCACCGAGGGTTAGTGTAAGGAATGCTCTCACCACAATCTCGCACCGTTAGAAGCCCTTCAATAATGTTTTCCGCCTAAGTATTTGCCTACAAATATAGTGAACAGCTGAATTTTGGCATGGACAAAAAGATTAACCACATTTCGTTGAGTCGCTCAGTTAAGATGAAGCTTTAGCTTGGGGCTAACACCGACATCGCCTATTCAAGTACATGCACATTCGTCATAAATGCAGTACACAATTAAAAATAACATTGAAAATAATTCTACAAATAGATGTAAAACGATCAGAAATACATTTATGATACAACTGGTGGACCGATCTGAAGGAAATTTGTTGTTTTTTGAGAAAAACATTTAACACTAGTAATTGTAGAAGCAGAATTTTAATTTACAGTCTGAATGTTTATATAAATACTTTCGAAAATTAGTGTGTAGATAAGAAATAGAAGCATAAAGTTTACAAATCCGTGACTCTGCACGCAAAACATATAGTTCTGTAAGCTCCGAGATCCATACTTGTCAGCACACCATCTATTTTATAGCACCCGCTATGCGCTGAGCTTTTCACTGCAAGCAAACTAAATGCACGAGCCAGATTGTAACCACCATGTCATCGACTTTACCGCGGACGCTTCCCTTAATTTCTACAGACCACGCCTACTAGTTAATGCGTGTTCGACCAGTCACGCAGAATGTCCCCAGAAGAAGGTACTTCATCGTAGCTAAACAGCACAAGATAACACCCACATGCATGAAGATTTGTATTGTATTGCATTGGGTTTTATGGCGCATAAGCAACTAAGGCTATCATGCGCCAAACACATGGTATAATTTATTTCAAAAATTGGGTATCCTCAGCGAAAGTCCTTGTGCGGACAAGGACTCTGAGGAGCCCAACAAACCAAATGAAGAGCTCAGCCTTCTTCTCAGGGCTGAGAAAATGGGTGAGGTGCATCATAAGATGCGTGAAAAAAACTGGGTAATAATTTTTAGAATTAGTAGTTCTGTGATATATTATATTTCGTTTAGGATCGCTGCGTCTTTCAAAAAACTAAAAACAGATGAAGTTCCTACAAGTGGGTTATCTCCTAAAAGTAGACTGGGATGGAAGGGAATGCGCTCATTGTAAAATACAGTAAAATATATTTTCCTTAGCCGTTCGAATTGTGTGCACAAGAATAAAATGTGATTTACAGTGAGTTCATCTCCACATTTCTCACATAAGGGTTTGTCTTGTTTTGTCAGTAGAAAGTTATGTGTTAGGTGTGTGTGTCCGATGCGCAGGCGGCATAAAATTACTTCTATAAAACGTTCCTGGTGCCTGCATTATCTCCATTCTCCTAGAATAGGTTTTACTAAATGTAGTTTATTTTCTTCGCTATTCCATGTACAGTGCCATTTTTCTTTAAGCTTGTTTTTCACTAACTTCATGCAATCTGCATAGGGTATATTTACAGTACTGACATCCTTATGGCAGGCTTGAGCGGCGCACGCGTCAGCTCTCTCCTTGCCTCTAATTCCGTGATGGCTTGGTATCCAACAGAGCTAAATTTCGTGTCCTTGTGTTTGAGCGGTTATTATGTTATGAATTATATTTCCTATTAAAGGTTCCCTTACGTTTCTGGCTTTCAGTGCTGTTATTGCACTCAACGAGTCCGTGTATATAATGCTGTTTTGAATGTTCATCTCGACTATTTTTGATACAGCCACCGAAATGGCATGGCATTCGGCTGAGAAAATTGACGGGCACTGAGGCAACCTGACTACCTTTTCCCATTTATCTTGCACTACAGCACTTCCGACGTAAAGTGATGTTTTAGAACCGTCAGTATAAAATGCTGTGTGTTCTTTGTACTTTTCGTCTAGCGCCAAAAATTCTTGTATTATATGTTCACGTGGAGTTTCCTTTTTATGAAATTGTGTCAGTCTGTAGTCACCTACACTGGGAAAGGTGTGCCAAGGTGACAGTGGTTCGGGTCTCTGGGCAACATCAGGCAGTGTGTCTAGAATACCTAATTCCTGGCAAATTTCTTCAAATCAGAGAATAAGGGTCTCGTCGCATTCGGTTTGTTGTTAAAAAGCTGCTTAGACGGGCACTTCATAACTATGGAGTAGCAGAGATGTTTTGGTAGTGAACGGGTTTTTAGGACATATGCACATGTGAGCATGGCTCTTCTATCTGCGAGGGCTGGTTCGTTACATTCGACATATAGGCTGTTTATGGGTGATGTCCTGTATGCCCCACTTGCAAGGCGCAGACCTGAGTTATGAACTGGATCTAATTGCTTCAGGTAGGACGGTCGAGCTGAGTTGTATACTATGCACCCATAATCGAGGCAAGAGCGAACTATACTGCGGTAGATGTGTAAAAGGCAGGTCCTATCAGCCCCCCAGCGTTTATGTGAAAGCACCTTTAATATGTTTAATGATTGGGAGGTTTTCTTCTTCAGGTTCTTTATGTGTGGCAAGAAGGTCAGTTTTCTGTCAAAAGTTATGCCCAGAAATTTGTGTTCACTTTTTACCGGCAATTCCGCTTTGTTCAGGTATAGTATAGGATCTGTCTGTAGGCCAGGTTTGAGTGAGAAAACGATGGCCACTGTTTTCTGTGGGGAGAACCGGAAACCATTTCGGTCAGCCCACGTTGAAAGTTTATTAATTGTTAACTGCACTTGTCTTTCGCATGTTGCTGTGCTTGAGGACGTGCAAGCTATCTGAAGATCGTCGACACAGATTGGATACATAATTGACCTTGGAATTATTTTACTGATTGAATTCATTTTAACAACAAAGAGGGTCGTGCTTAAAACTCTCCCTTGGGGCACTCCATTTTCTTGAATGAAAATTCTCGACAGGGTTGAACCGAGGCGTACATGGAATGAACGGTTTGACAGGAAGTCTTTTAGGCAGTTCAGCATCCTGCCCCGAATACCAAGTTCAGCCAAATCGTGAAGAATTCCGTACCTCCAGGTTGTGTCATAAGCTTTCTCTAAATCGAAAAAAACAGCAAGACATTGTTGTTTGTGTATAAAGGCTTCACGGACAGTATTTTCAAGACGAACCAGGTGGTCTGTTGTGGAGCATGCCTTTTTGAAACCGCACTGATGGACATCGAGTAGCTCACGGGCTTCGAGCACGAAGGTTAATCTCATATTCACGATACTTTCAAAGGATTTTGCGAGGCAGTTGGTGAGCGCTATGGGCCTGTAACTACTGGGAGAGGTTGGTGGTTTTTCGGGCTTTAAAAATGGAACGATGATGGCTTTCTTCCAGGCTTCGGGTAGTTTACCCGATACTCAAACCTTATTAAAAAAACTTAAGAGTGCCTCTACAGCAGGTTCAGAGAGGTGGGACAGCATTTGATAGTGTATTCCGTCAGGGCCGGGTGCAGTCTGTTTACCAGCGGATAAGACTGTGTTGATTTCTTGAACTGTGAATTATTTATTATATGGTTCATTTCGCAGGAGACGAAAGATCTGATCAAGAAACGCCAATGTATGAAAGCCTCTAACCCTACAGCTAGAATAGAACTGGCAGAACTTTCGAAGTTAATCAACAAGCGTAAGACAGCTGACATAAGGAAGTATAATATGGATAGAATTGAACATGCTCTCAGGAACGGCGGAAGCCTAAAAAAAACAGTGAAGAAGAAACTAGGAATTGGCAAGAATCAGATGTATGCGTTAAGAGACAAAGCCGGCAATATCATTACTAATATGGATGAGATAATTCAAGTGGTTGAGGAGTTCTATAGAGATTTATACAGTACCAGTGGCACCCACGACGATAATGGAAGAGAAAATAGTCTAGAGGAATTCGAAGTCCCAAAAGTAACGCCGGAAGAAGTAAAGAAAGCCTTGGGAAATATGCAAAAGGGGAAGGCAGCTGGGGAGGATCAGGTAACAGCAGATTTGTTGAAGGATGGTGGGCAGATTGTTCTAGAGAAACTGGCCACCCTGTATACGCAATGCCTCATGACCTCGAGCGGACCGGAATCTTGGAAGAACGCTAACATAATCCTAATCCATAAGAAAGGGGACGCCAAAGACTTGAAAAATTATAGACCGATCAGCTTACTGTCCGTTGCCTACAAAGTATTTACTAAGGTAATCGCAAATAGAATCAGGAACACCTTAGACTTCTGTCAACCAAAGGACCAGGCAGGATTCCGTAAAGGCTACTCAACAATAGACCATATTCACACTATCAATCAAGTGATAGAGAAATGTGCAGAATATAACCAACCCTTATATATAGCTTTCATTGATTACGAGAAAGCGTTTGATTCTGTCGAAACCTCAGCAGTCATGGAGGCATTACGGAATCAGGGTGTAGACGAGCCGTATGTAAAAATACTGAAAGATATCTATAGCGGCTCCACAGCCACCGTAGTCCTCCATAAAGAAAGCAACAAAATCCCAATAAAGAAAGGCGTCAGGCAGGGAGATACGATCTCTCCAATGCTATTCACAGCGTGTTTACAGGAGGTATTCAGAGACCTGGATTGGGAAGAATTTGGGATAAAAATTAATGGAGAATACCTTAGTAACTTGCGGTTCGCTGATGATATTGCCTTGCTTAGTAACTCAGGGGACCAATTGCAATGCATGCTCACTGACCTGGAGAGGCAAAGCAGAAGAGTGGGTCTAAAAATTAATCTGCAGAAAACTAAAGTAATGTTTAACAGTCTCGGAAGAGAACAGCAGTTTACGATAGGTAGCGAGGCACTGGAAGTGGTAAGGGAATACATCTACTGAGGGCAGGTAGTGACGGCGGATACGGATCATGAGACGGAAATAATCAGAAGAATGGGCTGGGGTGCGTTTGGCAGGCATTCTCAGATCTTGAACAGCAGGTTGCCATTATCCCTCAAGAGAAAAGTGTATAATATCTGTGTCTTACCAGTACTCACCTACGGGGCAGAAACCTGGAGGCTTACGAAAAGGGTTCTACTCAAATTGAGGACGACGCAACGAGCTATGGAAAGAAGAATGATAGGTGTAACGTTAAGGGAGAAGAAAAGAGCAGATTGGGTGAGGGAACAAACGCGAGTTAATGACATCTTAGTTGAAATCAAGAAAAAGAAATGGGCATGGGCAAGACATGTAATGAAGAGGGAAGATAACCGATGGTCATTAAGGGTTACGGACTGGATCCCAAGGGAAGGGAAGCGTAGCAGGGGGCGGCAAAAAGTTAGGTGGGCGGATGAGATTAAGAAGTCTGCAGGGACGGCATGGCGGCAATTAGTACATGACCGGGGTTGTTGGAGAAGTATGGGAGAGGCCTTTGCCTTGCAGTGGGCGTAACCAGGCTGATGATGATGATGGTTCATTTGTATATCCACTTGTAGGGAGTCTTTGTTTCTCGGCTCTGTTTTTGTACGTAAGAAATGATTCTGTGTAGTTTGATGAGCTGGTAACTGCCGAAAAATATTCACCTAAAATGTCTGCCTGTTCTTCGATGTTTGTCTGTGCACCAGGGACTGTTAGAAGGGGAAGTGTGAAAGGGGAGTATTTACCATCTAGCTTTCGTACCTTCTCCCACATTTCTTTTGATGTGGTTGAGCTATTTATGGAAGTCACGTAATTTTGCCACAAAGCCTTTTCGGTTCTACGGCGGATATATCGGGCTTGTGCTCTTGCCTTTTTAAAGTCTATGAGATTTTTCTGCCTGGGGTACCTTCGAAAGCTTCCCCATGCTTTGTTCTGTTTCTTTTTTGCTAATCTACATTCTTTTGTATACCAGGTTTTGTGGTTTTGTTTCACCACTCCATAAGATTGAGGTATGGCCAGGAGCGCGGCAGAAATAATGCAGTTTGTGACAATTTCGTTAAGTTCATCTATACCTAAATGACGTGGATCTATTTTTTCTAAGCTGGCATTTTCTTGAAACAGCGCCCAGTCGGCCAAATGGAGCTTCCAACGTCGTGGTTTTGTAGGAATGATTTGCGGAGATGATGTTAGGTTGATAAAAGCAGGTAAATGATCGCTACCATACGGGTTGTCCAAGACATCCCATTTAAAAGAATTAAAAACAGAAGGCGATGTAAGAGACAAATCTATGCAGCTCCATTTTCCGGAGCTTGGAGAGCAGTATGTGTGTTTGCCCCTGTTGAGCAGGCATATATTATTGCAGAGAATAAAATATTCTAAAATACGGCCTCTAGTGTCCGTTTGTTCGCTTCCCCACAAATTGGAGTGAGCATTAAAATCGCCGACTAACAGATATGGCTCTGGTAATTGTTTTAAAAGGTCTTCTAAGTCACGGAGCGTTAATATCAGGTGTGGTTGGATATATACAGAGCATACTGTAATTGTTTTAAAGTGTACTACAGATACTGCAACGGCTTCAAGTGCAGTCTGAAGCTTGACTTCACGAGTAGCCACACTACTTTGAACAACTATGGCAGTACCTCCAGAGAGCCTATTTGCTTGCTCTCGGTCGTGACGAAAGACTTTGTATTTACTTAAAATATTTTTTTTTGTTTTGATCCCAAGTTTGTCTCCTGGAGACAGAAAACAACCGGGGAATATGCAGCAAGGATGTCTTTTATGTCACCGTAGTTTTTTAATATGCCTCGACAGTTCCAGTGAATTAGGAACGCCCTACCTAATAAATTTGACGAAAGTAATTTAAAACCTATACTCCCGGTCTTGTGGGGCCCGTTATTGGAGTTTTTCCTCCCTTTTTGTAATCAAGGGAGTTGCGCCGCCGCTGCTGCGGAGGCGGGCTACTGCTTATATCCATCGCCTCCAGCGAGGTGATGGGTTTCCGCGGGGAACCCGCGGGGGTACGGATTTGTGGCTTCTCCAGATGGGGGGAAGCCCTGCGGCCTACCCGCTCAGGGGCCAGCGAGCCTTTTTTGGGTGATAGTATGGCAGCCTTGGCTGCACCTGTCAGAGTTGTGGATGGCCCTGCCTGGGCACTGGCCTGAAGTTGGAGTGGTGTGTCGCCACTCCCACTAACTTTGGTTGTGCCAGAGGCCGCCGTCAGGTGCACCTCCGGGATGTCAATGGTGCCGACACCGGAGTGCCGTTCGGGTGGGGGACGGGGCAGGCACACATCAACAATCGTGTACTGTGTGCCCACTGTCACCAGACGCCGCTCGGCCCCCCGGCGCACGGCGTCAACATATGACCTGGAAGTCTTTTGACTGAACTTTTTCCTTGCCTCAGGGTAAGATATCTTTTCTCGTACTTTTAGATTGATTATTTGTTTTTCTTTTTTGAATACTTCACAGGTTCGTGAGTACGCTGCATGTGGACCGTTCCAATTTGCACACTTTGTTTCACTTGCTTGGCAGTTGTCAGTTTTGTGTTCGGTTTCGGCGCATTTGGCACAGGTCTCCTTGCCTCTACATGTGTTGCTGCCATGGCCATACCTTTGGTATTTTGAAACATCTCCTAGGGTTAGGGATGTATGGGCGCACTGGGCACCTGATGAATGCAACCCGGACAGACTCGGGCAAGCCAGTGCTGCCGAATGCTAGCACGATTTGAGGTGTTGTTTTTTCTTCGCCGTTGCGCCTTATATTTATGCGCCAAAGGTACGTTACTCCTTGGTCTCGCAAATTCTCGAGGAGCTCATTTTCGTTTTCTGTCATTAGCAGCCGCTCAGAAATTACTCCCTGAACGCTGTTCAGGCTTCTGTGAGGTGTTACAGTAATGTTAAGGTCAGCAAGCTTCTTTTGTGCGAGTAACGCATCACTCTGCTTTTTGGATTTGACTTCTACAAGCAGATCTCCTGAGGACAGTTTTTTTGCTTCATATTCTTCGCCTGTGTTAGCTACTAGCCACTTTTGTAGTACGAACACTGATAGAGTGGCCACTAGAACGTTTTGCTCAACAGCGTGAACTACCAGGAACTATGGAAAATGTTCAGCACATTTCTGAGTTGGAACTTTGATTCCTTCGGTGCGGTACCGTTTCCAGTTCTGGTCGTTTTTTTAGAGGGGGAAATTGAGAATCCATGCGGCATGTATGGATTAAGGGTTCCTATTGTGTCACCTGTGTTTCACCCTTATAGACACAAGAAGGTCCCGGAGCCCCCTACCTGGTACCCGTCGGCCTGGGCTTGACCATGGCCCCGACCGCCACCGTTCATGGTTTCTACCATTCACCTTACAACCTGCCGCCACGGTGCGGATTACAGCTTCGGTATGGGGGCTAAGGGTCCGTGGTGGCGCCAAGCACCATCAAGTTGAGTCTCAAGGTGCCCTTGCGGGATCATGCATGAAGAAACAAGACAAAGCGCTAAATTTCGGCTCTCACTTTATTGCCAGGTCCACAAGCAGGCTGATAGTATTGCTGAATTAACGCACGAAAACATGAGAAGCGACTAAATTAACAGCAAGCGACAAACAGAAAATTACAGTGAACGCTGCGTTCCCGGTGGATTTTGAAGAGCTCTGGTATTTTGTTCCCCAAGATGAACTGTGTCTAGCACAGGAACTAATTGAATACCATGGGGACACTTTTCAAAGCAGTTACCGAGCCTCGAAATACAACTATATCGAATTTTGAACTTTTTTTGCGCTTGCGCAACATTTGTTAATTTGATGACAATATCAAGTACGCATTTGTATAAACTGGCGCCTGTTGTGGGAAGCGTATTCAGAGCGATATTTGACAAGTCTCTTTGTGGCACTGTAAATGATGACCAGGTTGCTCATATTTTTACATATGTTGAAGATTTTCTTTATTTTTGAAAATATCAGATCAAGTGACTATTTCGCTAATTCAATTCAGGATGTCGTCTCAGTGTTTCCGGCTTGGTCGAGTCCTCGTTGGGTCACTAATTAGGCATCCCAAGAAAATTACACCAGGTTTTTAGATTTGTCTATAACCTTATTATCCCCATGGTCATACTTGCTGCATTTACAGTCGATGAAATAAAAGGTCGCTGCTTTCATACGAGTCCTCACAATCGAAACTTGTTAAGCGCAATATTGTCAACATGTGCGTTTACATTCGGTTGGGAAAAGTGGTACGCATCAAATGCAAAGCTGTTTCATAGCAAGATGAGAGCCTGCTGACCGCAGGCTACACGTTGAACAGTATGACATACTTTGTAAATGAATTCCTCGCCAAACGAGCAGCACCCTTACGGTGGTAATACATGCACCCTTATTTGAATAACACCCTTAAGAATGGTGCTTGGCTCAAGCAGAAGTGAAATGTCGTCCTCAGCTCGTTAGTACACAAACGGCAACAAATGACAAACAATTTATCCCTAAATAGGTTACGAAAGAAATGCATGGAGGTGGATTCGAACCAGGAACATCACGCCGAAACCAGACGTCCTAACTCGGACTACACGCAAGAGAAACGCTTCCGCTCTTCAAATATCGGTATCTTATGTATAAATTGTGCAAGAACTCTAACTCCTGTATTTCATGAGAAACCATGCACAAAATCACATCCTGCATGGAAGAAAATGCATTCTTTACGCTCGAAACGTGACATTCCTATTTGGGGAGAGGACTTGCGGAGTCGCCATCTGTCGGAAGCGCCTCGCTTGCGTAATATGACGGATAACTCGGCACGCTCCTCATTGGTTTCGTTGTAGGCGTTCAATAAAAACACCACGCGGGAGCCCTTCTGGACGTTTCTGTAAGTATTCTCGAAACGAGGGAAGTATTTTACTGTCGAAATAATAACCTTGGGCAAACAGAAAGCCCAGAATGGTTTACAGATGCTATCTCTTTACCGAGATAGCGCAGTGTACGCCCACTGCGCGCGGCCGGAACGATGGAGCCCCCCGAACGGGCCTCTTGCGTGAAAGGTAAACAGTGTTAAGAACGGCCAGCTGCAGTGCAAGTTTGCCAGCCATTTACGCCAGCGGTGGTAACCTCATCTTGGAACGCTGCCGCCAACCTGTAGCCACGGCGTGACTAAGTTGAGTTTGTGTCGGCAACAATGCGCGCATCCTCCACTCTCCGTCGCTTCAGCTAGGATGCGTTTGACGAAGCAGGCTTTGTGCTGAAACCGCCACCGTTACGCTCTAGCCTCGTCGCCGTTGCGAGTGAAGGAGTTCGACCAAGCAGGCTTTGTGCGCCACACGACAACGTGGACCTGATCTGCTATGGGTGGGGGAGTTGCCGCGGGAAAGCCGACGAAGGCTCCTTCCCACGCGCCGACCAAGACGCAAGTCCGAGTTCTACGAAATTCGCGTGGTGTTGATTTCGGACGGTGAACATGTGTGTGTGTGTGCGTGTGTGTAAGCCCTCATCCTCTTCCACGTCGACAGCCCTCATCCTCCCCCAAAAGGGCGGGTCATCTTGAATGACGTCGAACTATGACATCGCGCAGAGAGCTTATAAGCAGCGATTGTCGGCTGCTAGTGTGTGCTCATTGTAGTGCTCGTCAATGTACTCGTAAGCTGTTTGCTGTATGCTCGTCTTGCGGGCACCATTTGGGAGTCACGCTAGACTGTCGATGTGTCTCATGTTCAACTGTAAATAACATGTAAATAAATCCTGCTCTCCTAAGTCCCGACGAAGAGTCAAGCTCCTTCCTACAGCTACGACTGCCAAATCTTACATCTGAATGGCAGCGGTGAGATTGGCCTACAGCTCGTAGATCGTCCGACAATTCTAACAAATGGTGGCAGCGGCGAGATCGTCCGACGAATCTAATAACAGTCACTGAGAGCATGCTTTGTAACATATGCTTTTACAATGGGTTATTGTCACGATCCGCCCGGATTCGTGAACGAGGGAGGGCTCGAGGGACCCTCCGTTAGACGGACGCTCCGCAGCGTGGTGGTGATGAACGATGACTGACCCCCGAGGAGCTGTGCTCGTCGGTGTCTATTCGGTGCGGTGCCCAATGTTGCCTACCGAGCATGGCAGGCCACCGAGCCATGCGGGCCAACGAAGATTATGCCCGAGGGTGCGTCGCATGCTTCCTACACCCCCTTACCCCCAGTTTGCTTGTTAACTAAAATAAACTAATGTCCAAGTTCAAAGCACGAGGCTCTGCGTCCGTCCTTGCCGGGTCGATGGTGCCTGCTACCCAGGCGAGTAACGGTCCGGTGGCCTCCGCCGTCGAGTACTCCGCCTGGGCACCGGTGTTGACGGGCCTGGTGTGGCAACGTCGGGTGCTGCCTGAGACAGCCTCGCTCCCTCCGGAGTATCCGCAGTGGTCGGCCTTGTGAGTGGTGACGGGCGCCACACCACTGGCAACGCTTGCCGCCTCCGAGGCAGGCGCTGCTCCGCTGGAAGCGACTGGTGCTGCTGCTAGTCCTCCTGCGGTCTGGAACTCGGAAGTGGCAGTCCAGGGTGTTGGCCAGATCCCAAGGCGAGGCCTGACATGGTTGGCGTGTCTGTGCCACGTGGCCTCATCTGGAATGCGGACGGGCAGCGATGAGGTGCTGGCAGAAGACACCACCTGTCCGGCGGACCAGGGTGGGCCATGACGGAAGTTCCTGGTGAAAACTGGAGCTCCCGACTCCGGCAAAAGCCCGGGACGGCACCCTGGGTCAGCAGCCAGCTTCAGCATCGGCTGCTTCAGCAGCACCGTGGATCGGAGGTCCGGTTGACGTCCAAGGGTGTCTTGCCCATACGACCCAGCAGGAGCTCACAGGAGGCACGGCCAGTGACATTGTGAGGGGTGGTCCAATACTGAAACAGTATCCGGGCAATCTGAGTCCGGAAATCCCCAGTCTGGCTCTTCTTGAGCTTGTCCTTCATGGTTTGCACCACCCGCTCGGCTGCACTATTTGAAGCAGGGTGGTACGGCAGAACCTTCATCCGGCGGATTCCGTTCTTCGTCAGCCAGGCCATGTACTCTGCGCTGGTGCAAGCAGGACCATTGTCGGACACGATCACGTCAGGCAGCCCCTGGGCAGCGACAGGTAGAACCCCACCCACTTCGAAAGGGCGTCCACCACCTCCAGGAAGTAATGGCCCTTGAAAGGTCCCCCAAAATCCACATGTACGCATGGCCAAGGTCTCTGTGGAAACGGCCAGGGGGTGATTTCCGCATGACGTGAGGCCCTCTGATGCTCCTGGCAGATTTGGCAGCTCTGCACCATGTGAGCGATGTGCCAGGCCACCAAACACGGGACGGGGCCACCATCTTGGTCTTTCCTACGCCAGGATTACCTGCGAGCAGCACCTGCAGGACCCTGGACCAGACACTTTGTGGGATCACCACACTGGAACCGCACAGTAGGCAGCCCTGCTGCAAGCTCAGCTCAGCGGCCTTGTGGCTGTAGGCCTGCTGAACCAAATACCTCCCCACGGGACACCGCCTTGACCACCTGAGACAGGAGTGGGTCCCGGCTGATCGCTTGCGATACCGCAGATCTGGAGAGCACCTCTGGGTACGCGTGCTCCAGCATGAGCACTTCAGCAGGTTTCGGAACAGCATCAGGCACCTCTGGCAGGGGCAGGCGGCTCAGGGCATCAGCAGGTCCCAGGTCCTTTCCCAGACGGTAAACCAGCTGGTAACTGTAAGCTGCCAGCCTCAAGGCCCAGCGTACCACTAGAGGTGATGCCTGCATGCGAACTGCCTTGTCAGGCCCTAGCAGCCCCAACAGCGGCTTGTGGTACGTGACCGCCTGAAACTTCCGGCCCCACAGATACTGGTGGAAGCGTTCGACACCGAACGTGAGGGCCAAACCTTTTTGTCCACCTGGCTGTAACGTTGCTCTGCAGCGTGAAGCGGACGAGAAGCAACCGACACAGGGCGTACCTGCCCATCCTTGTCCCAGTATGCCAGGACGGGTCCCACGCCGTACGGCGACGCATCTACGGTCAGGATGACAGGCATGGCAGGATCTAAGTGTACCAGCACTGGAGCCTTGGTGATTAGCTCCTTGCTGCGCTGGAAGGCCCGGTCTTGCTCCTTCTTCCAAACCCATTGCTGACCATTTCGAAGCTGTAGATGCTCCGACAGGTTCGGCAGAAAACTCCTGGAGAAGTTGACGAGGCCGAGGTAGCTCTGAAGCTCCTTCTTGATCTGGGGCTTAGGCGCCTTGAGCACAGCATCAACTTTGCGGGCAGCCGGGGCTAGGCCAGCCTGGAAAATGACATGTCCCAAGTACTCAACACTCGGGGCCAGGAAAATGCACTTTTCCTGCTTAAGCTTGAGGCCGGCGTCCTGCAGCCGTGCCAGGACGTTGTGCAGGTTTTGCAGGTGGTCCCTGTCGTCGCTGCCACTAACCAGGATGTCATACAAGTACACCGCCACGTGCCTCATGCCCCTGAAGAGGTTATCCATCTCCCTCTGAAATATGGCTGGGGCTGAGGCCACGCCAAAAGGTAAGCGCGTGTACTTTAAGAGTTTCAAAGTTGTCGATATTGTGACATACTTCCGGGAGGCATCCTGGAGCACCAGCTGCTGGTAAGCATCTCTGAGGTCGAGCTTGGTGAACTTCTGTCCACTGGACAACGCTGACCAGAGATCTTCAATCTGGGGCACGGGTACTTCTCGACGGTAGCGACGGGGTTGATGGTAACCTTGAAATCCCCGCAGATCCTGACACTGCCGCCTCGCTTGAGGACTGGTACGATGGGAGCGGCCCATTCAGACATCTTGACGGGCACCAAGATGCCCTCTCGCTGTAACCATTGCAGCTGCTGGGTGACTCCTTCCTTCAGGGCGAACGGCAGTGGGCGAGGTTTGAAAAAACGAGGTTGGGCTCCCTCAGGTACAAAGATGCCAGCCGTCGTGCCGGCGAATGTGCCCACCCCTGGGTGGAACAGGGACTTGAACTCGGTCAGAAGGCTGGGGACGTCGTTCACCACATGCAGGCTGGCTTCCTGGTACACTGGGAGACGAACGCCCAGTGCATGAATCCAGTTTCGGCCCACCAGCATCGGCGACGACCCCTTGGTTAAGTAAAGGGGAAGGGTTGCCTCTCTGTCACCAAAGCGAACGCTGACCTGTGCCTGACCCTCGACCTGGGAGAGCTTCCCGGAGTAGCTGCGCAGCATCACGCCCGAAGCCTCGACGGACATGTCGGGGAAAGTACGTCTGAAGAGTTTCCCGGCCATGACCGACACGCTGGCCCCTGTGTCCAGCTCCATGGAAATGGGGTGCCCGCAGATTTCGACGGTCAGCATGTACGGCGGCACAGACAACGCTACAAGGCCTGTGTGCCACATGTCGAAAATCGGCGGGCCCTCGGCCACGACCTGGAGCCTGGCCGTAGAAGAACTTGAGCCTGCTGCCGCACGCCCCCACCGCGTACCCTTGCGGCGGCTACCCTGGCGGCGGGCTTGCGTGGTACCTGGGCTTGAACCAGGCTGCTGTTGCTGTTTGCTGTTCGTCCTCCCCCTTCTGCATACACGTGCCAGGTGCCCAGTTTTCCCGCACGTGAAGCATTGCGCTTGAGAGAACTGGCACTGTGAGGGGGAGTGGGCACCACCACTTCGACCGCAGGTGGTGGTTGACCGCCACTTCCGCCGACGGTGAGCCAGTCGCACGGGCGATCTCGCATGCGTCCTTGGCGGCAGCTTCTATTGCCAGTGCTGCCTTCACGGCGCCGTCCAGCGAGAGGTCGAGAAGCTCCACGAGTCGCGTCTGCATGGCGGGGTTGTTGATGCCACAGACGAAACGGTCCCGGAGCAGCGAGTCCAGCTGGTCCCCGAAAACGCAGGCACTCGCTAACCCTCGTAGCGCAGCAACGAACTGCCCGAGCAGCTCACCCAGCGTCTTAACATGCGGCGTGGCCGGCTTGAGAAGGTCGAGCAGTAGACTGAAGACGTGGGTCCCGCAGCTGGCCAGGAAAATTTCCCGCTGTTTGGCCTCGGGCGTGTCGTTTGCCCGGAAGAACACGTGGACTTGTTCCTCGTAAATTGGCCAGGCGGACACATCTCCCTCGAACGGCTCGAGCCTTCCGTACAGCGGCATGGCTGCAGCAACGGAGGGCGGTGTTTCGCCGCTCGCGCCGGCGTGGGACGATCCGTGGGTACTCGTCGCCAGTGTCACGAGCCGCCCGGGTTCATGAATGAGGGAGGGCTCAAGGCACCCTCCGTTAGACGAACGCTCCGCTGCGTGGTGGTGATGAACGATGACTGACCCCCAAGCAGCTGTGCTCGTCGGTGTTGGGTGCGGTGCCCAATGTTGCCTACCGAGCATGGAAGGCCACCGAGCCTGGTAGGCCAACGAAGATTATGCCCGAGGGGGCGTCACATGCTTGATACATTTATCTCTATAACCAAATGGAACATAACAGAACGAAGCCTCAATGCAGCGATCGCACGGCTTCGCAGCGCCCGACAGTGCGTCTGCAGCATATCCGTGCACAATGTTACGCTTCGTGCCATGAGCTTTAGGCCGCAGCATGTGAGCATTTGATCAACAGTACACAAGCAACCATTGTTGCATGGACTATCAGAGTGTTGCAAAAACAATTTCCTTATAACTAGGGACTTCGACGCCTACGGAGATTTGTGACGTACCGTCGGCTCAATTAAATCTTATTTTTTTCTTCTAGTTTCTTGTACGTTTCAGTATTATTATTTCTCTGGTTGTGTCGCACTGCGTGTGTATCAGTCTTCTCAGCGAACAATTTCCCGCTGCTTCTTTTCCTTAATTCAGTACAATCATTGTTTGGTACTAACATAAACATGAATACATGCGATGCCTTTTTACACTGTGCTTCTTACCGTTCCTTTTTCATTCCAGTGAACTTGCCACTATCTAGCATCAACCAATTCCTAGACCAAAGATTCATGACATTAGCCGGGCAGTGCGTGCGGGCGAGCGTCTCAGCGCGCGCTTTCTGCTACTCACTGGGAAAATCGCAGCCTGGACGCCGTTGCAAAAATCTTCCTAGCGGAAGTGCTTGCTGCGCACCCGGGTGTAGCTGATGACTGCTTGCCGGTTCTAAGTTTCGTGATCCAAGCTTCACGCAGCTTCTTATCTTGCGGGTACGTGGGAAGACTGACACCGGGATTCGGTCCTTACGTCCGGCACTGCGGCCCCGAGCAGCAGCCTACCATGTTGGACGCCTTCAAAGGCAGCCACTACCTATTATATTGCTTCCAATTGTTGTTAAACAGGCACCCGAAGCGGGAAAGACCTCCCCCCTTAATCAGATGCGCAGTGCGTGTGGTATTTTAAAGTTTCGTTTTCAGCTCGCTTCGACGCTTCCAAAGCAACCGACGCGGCTACTATTTCCATGTGATCCCTCATACCACGTCACGCCGACGGCGGCGTGAGCTTTTCCAGTGTTGTAGCTCGCCCCCAGTAGCTGCAAAGACAGTTTTGAACGTAGCGAACAGGCGAACATCTTTCGTATATAGTGTTTTTTCCTTAAGGTGTTAATTTTTTATTGTGTTTGGTTTTTTTCGCGCAACCCCTTACTAGAGTAATCTGTTATAGGGTGTTTCGAGTAATATAGTTGATAAATTGGTTTAATAAAGAATGTAGAGTGAGAAAACACCATCAAGAGTGCCAAATTGTTTAGAGTACCCTCCCTGTGCGGTCACAGCTGTGGCTGAATCTTTGTACAAGCGACAGGACGTGATTCACAAAAGCCATAGCGATCGTGAAGATCATCAAGTGAGAAATAATATAATTGTAGTGCTGAACTTACATTACTTTTCACGTAATGTTACAAAAATTGCGGCTAGGAACGCCGTTATGCTGGCTTTTTCTTTGTCTTGCAAGTTGGCTAATATGTGTAAGTGGATCTCAGAGCACGGTACGCAAAAGGCCGAGTGCGATATCACACATGTGAACAAGCTTAGTAGGTGCGACGCGTGTGTGGTTTACAGCATATATTGCCATTGCTTGTGGCAAGGAGTATACACAGGCAGTCAGCTAGATGTGCTAATATTAGGATGCGTGATCATTCCCATTGAGTTCCCATAAGCATGGCCAGAAATCTACCGATACGCCCTATTCAGTGTGGTTGCGTCCCCCTCTTCAGTAACGCCTCAGTAGTTGCGAAAGTTAAGACGCAAAAGGAAAGAGGTTATAAAAGCTTTTGATATTATTACGGTGAGATGAATAAAAGAACGACGACGGTCCCGATGATGACGAAAAGTCGACATAGCCAGGCTTGGCTGTCTTCCGTCTCCGCCAACGTTCTCTATTTCTAAATACCTCCGGTATATATTCAAATACGAGTAACATTCGGTGGAGTTAATGGGCGCCCGTCATCTTTGCAATGGAGCTCCGCAGCGGACTCCAGATCCTGCTTGTGAGCATGCCCCCTTGGGTGACACGTCGTCTACGCCTGCACCTGCATCGTTGGCTACCCAGTCCAAGTACGTTGCCCTTCCACATCCGTATGACCCGGGCAGGTTCTCAGGCCTCGGTGGTATGGACGTAGAAGAATGGCTCAACATGTAGGAATATGTCAGCAAAGGGAACAGGTGGGACTCGACCATAACGCTAAGCAATGTTATTTTTGATCTGATTGACAGTTCGCGCATTTAGTTCGAAACATAGAAGAGCAACTCTCGGCCTGGGATATGTCCAGGCAGGAACTGTCCTACCTTTCTGGCAATCCATCTGGTGGCCAGCTAGCCGCCACAAAACAGGTCCCTACTCGCGCACAAAGTGCTACCGAGTCATACGTCTCCTACATTGAAGACGAACCACCCTTTGTCAAAACATCTGCATATCAATGGGAGAGTCCTACAGAGAAGGACATATCCTTAAAAGTATGCGAATGTCGCATTCAATCTCCTGGTTTTCAACATCCCTACTGTCGACACCATCATAAAGCAATGGCGCTGCTTCTAGCTAGCGCAGAACCGCCGTGTCGCCCGTCTGTTTTTCCATCTTCCGAATACAACCGCGGCATCGTCCTGCATCGATCAAGACAGCCCGCCACCATCTTGCGACATCGCGACTCGTATTGTGTGTAGCGAACTCAAAGCTGCGTTTCCCGCCTCTCCCTAGAACATTCCATGGGACCACTCCGACGCAACAATATCTTTAATCCAGTTCATGGTTCGTCAGGAAGTTGGTACCTTGGGCCTCCCCATCGCCTTCTCTCTTAATCACCGTGACGTCAGGATAGCTCCTCCTATGTATGGTTGTTCTATGACCATGTCCCTCCGCAGCCACTCCATTACTCCCCGTAACCGAAATAGATCTGAATGGAGCACACCCAACGACAAGCGAATCTGTTTCTGCTGCGGCCGAATTGATCAGGTTTCCCGTACACCTGTCACAGTCGTTGGACGACCCAGCCCCAAGACACCTTTTGGAATCGCTTCTCCACGAAGCGCTTCTCCTTGCTGGTTGAACGACGCGTCCGGTGCTTCTTCTGCTGATCGCCGTTAGGCTCGCTCGTCCTGACTACCAGGTCGTCAGCTACGTCCGCGCCAACTTCACCGCTCTTCTTCGGCGACGTACCCAGGACCCAGCCAATCAGAAACCTAGACGATGCGGCACCTAGCCGTGGTGCTTCAATGTTCGATTTGCCGAAAAATCCTCCAATGACGCTATCAACAAGGCTCAACTTTCTAGATCTTGAGGTCGATGGCGCACCTGCCACAGCACTCATCGTTACCGGCCCACACATCTCCATTATAAGCTCTCACCTTCGCCATGATCTAAAGCAAATTCTCACACTTGCCATCCCTCGGGTCGTAGGCATCGACGACGGCAGAACGCTTAGCGTGGTGGGAATGTGTATTGCTCGCGTAAGCATTGCTAGTCGCCATACCGTCCCTTTCACCATGCTTGCCTACTGCGCCTATGATCTGAAACTTAGCATAGACATTCCTGCGATCATGCGGCGCTCATCAATTGTTCGGTAAGCACTGGCCTCCTTGACCTGCCACTCCTCTCCGATCCTCCTGCTCTCCCCGAGATTCGCCTAAGTCCGACTTATTATGTCACGTGCACCGCAGGTCCTGACGTACAACGAACTGTCACCTTCGCCGCCAGTTCCAGATGGTGATTACATCACTGCCCCAATCGCTGCCGTTGTTATCACACACAACGTCACCGTCCACGTACTGCAATGACTGTTACCGACAACCGTACGTTCCTTCCCGTGGTGAATTTTGGTCTCACACAGCAAGTACCACCACAGAGATTATCCTTGGCCACTGAGCTTTAACAGATCGCAGTGTTCAGACTTTCGCCGTTGACGACTCCTGTGAGCCATTCAAGTGTGCCAGGTGTTCTGACGACGAAATTGCCAAGAGGATTGCCCTGGACCTCTTGCCTGGCGAAGCCGAAGCTCTCTATAACTTGTTTTTATATAGGTATTTTTGACCTAAATGACCGTCCGTTCGCCCAGGCAACCCTTGCATCCACACCGTATTCACACCGGAGACGTTCAACGAATTCATCTGTGACCCTACCGAGTTTCAGCGCAGGCCTGTGGCTTTTTTCGCCAGGCTTTCACGCAACTCAACTTGAAAAAAATGTCACTTTGGCCACCGTCAGGTAAATGTGCTTGGACCTCTCGTGGACGCTTTTGGAATTCGACCTCACCCGGGCAAAAATTTGCCCCGTCAAAGACTTGTTTGTGCCGCGCTCAGCAAAAGATGTTCCCAGCTTCGGGAGCCTTTGCTCTTACTTCCACCGCTTTGTTAATCATTTTGCCACGATAGCACTGCCTCTTACAGACCTCCTCAAAGAAGGCGCGCATTTTTCATAGGGCTCCTCTCCAGCTGCCTTCTTCTATCGTATCACTACTCACCACCCCTCCTATCCTCGGCCACTTCGATGCTTCCGCCCCTACACAGGTGCGCACCGATGCACGAGGGCACAGAATTGGTGCTCTTTTGGCGCAGGTTCAGCGTAGTCGAGAACTTGTTATTGCGTACGGTAGCCGTCTTTTATCACATTCGGAGTGAAACTGCTCTATTACCGAGTGATACTGTCTGGGCGGTTGCAAAATCCCGTACCTACTATATGGCCGGTCCTTTTGTCACCGACTATCACGCTCTCTGTTAGCATTCTCTGTAAAGGACCCCGCAGGGAGGCTTGGACGAGGGGTTGTGCGCCTCCAGGAGTATTCCTATTCAGTGGTTTACAGATTTGCACGCCACCACATCGACGACGAATGCGTGTTCCGTTATGACGCAGACACGCCCACCACGGACGACACGGACACTTCCTCTTGCGTTCTCTCCATCTACAACATTTGGGCATGACCAATGTGAAACGCCGTAAGGCCACCTTGAGGCAGAGAGAGAGAAACAAGCTTTAATGGTATGCTGACCTCCTTGAGGACCCTCATTGAGCGAGTTGAATCTGTGCCTCCTGATACATCAATACGGTTATTCATCCTCCAGGACGGCGTTTTGTACCGCCGTAATTTTGACATCGACGATCCTTCCCTTTTCGCGTCGTCCCTCGACACCTTTGCTCAGCCATTCTCCATTAGCTTCATGACACGCAAATTGCAGGCCATCTTAGTGTCACAACTACAACCGTGCCATTCGTCGCTAATTCTACTGCCCGGCCTTGCTCGCTCTGCACGACGATACGTTGCTGCGTGCGAGCGATGTCAGAATCGAAAAAAAAAACCAGTGACGCTTCCTGCCGGGTATACTTCACACCTCGACATTCAGACTGAGCCATTCTTTCGAGTGGGTTTTGATTTGCTCAGTCGTTTCCCTGAGTGCAGGTCCGGCAAGAGGTGTGTCGCTGTGGCTACTGATTATACGACACACTACGCCATTACCCGATTGCTTCCGTCCAGTTGCACAACTGACGTCGCGGATTTCTTCCTCCACGACATAATTTTAGCGCACGGTGTCCCACGACAGCTAATCGCAGACCGTGATCGTATCTGCCTCTCCGAAGTCATCGCCGACATCTTGCACTCCTGTTCTGGAAAGCACGAGCTTATTTCTTCGTACCATCCTCAGGCTAATGGCGCGACTGAGCGATTGAACCAGACCATCACCGACGTGCTGTCTAAGTACATTTCACCAGAATACCATGACTCAGACATTGCACTTCCCTACGTCACGTTCGCTTACAATTCTTTACGCCAAGAAACTATCTGTTATTTGCCATTTTAGCTGTAGTTTGGTCGCGACCCTGCATTGCCCTTGGACGCTTCACTTCCTTCCGCTAGTGCATCGAGCAGCGTGAACGGCCGCGACGCCATTGCCTATGCTGACCACGCGAGGAAGCTTGCTCGTACCCGTCTTTTGGCATCCCAAGAAAATCAAAAGCGCGTTTGTAATGAGGGGTACCATGACCTACACTTTTCACGAGGGGCCAAATTCACAAAGCTTTTCCTTCATAAGTTCTGTTTTTCACTGACTGATCGCATTCGCTAATAATTTGTCCTACATCACTATTGGCTGGCACACACGCTTTTAGCGTAAGAACGTTTTGTGAATACGGGCCGAGGTTTTCTTGTGCTACTTTGGTCCGCTTCCCATCGAGTGTGGCTTACGGAAAAACTCCTTCCCTGCTAAAACGGCCCTTATCTCGCCTTACGTGAAGCGACCAATGTCACCTATGAGATAGCTGCCGTCAACTTGTCATGTGTGAAGTGCGCGAAACAGTGCCGCGGAGGAATGAAGAAGAGAAAGAAGAGGAGCACAGATTGCTTGCGCAGAGGCGAGTTCAGTACTGAACGGAAGACGACGACGTCGAGGATCGTCAAGCACGCGAACGCGTGGCTCAAAAAGATAAAACCAAAAGAAAAATGATCCAATTGGGAAAGTGCACGGAGTTCCCAGGGGCGAAACAGGAAAAGGCAAATCGGCCAAAGTGGCAGAAAAACGAGGCGTTCGCGAAAGAGGGGGCGAGTTTGTTGAAGCGACGCAAGGATGAAGATGGGCCACCGGACCGGGAGCTGAAGACGGGTCGTTGGGTTCCGGACCCGAGCCTCCAGGACTTCACCTGACCGGGGTCTCCTGCCATCCTGTTCCCAGGCGTCGCTGCTCTTACCGAGCATAGACCATGCAGCCATAATGAAGCACAGAGCGATATGGGGATACAATAGGTACGAGGTCCTCCGAGGTATGTGGATAGGTGTAATGGTTCCAGGACTTACTTTTTGAAATGCGGTTGTTTGCTATAAATCAGGGGTACAATCAGGACTCGACGGGAACCAAAGGTCAGTGGGTCGCCTTGCATTAGGCGCTCACGGGAAGACTACAAATGAAGGTGTGCAGGGTGATATGGGCTGGACTAGTTTTGAAGTGAGGGAAGCTCGCAGTAAAATTGAGTATGAAGAACGGCTGAGGAATATGGAAGAAAGTTAATGGGCTGGGAGAGTGTTCAGGTATCTGTACAGGAAAAACATTGATTCACAGTGGAGGAAAAGAACTAGGAAGCTTACCAGCAAGTATGCGGCCTGTAGGGTGGACAACACAGCAACAAAGAAGGTCAAGCGGAAAGTCAGAGAGGCTGAATTAATCTCATGGGTGGCGGCAATGGAAAAGAAACCTGCCCTGAGTAACTACTTAAGAGGAAAAAACGAAATCAGGAAAGAAACCATTTATGATAGCTCAAAGGGAAGCTCATTACTTTTCGAAGCGAGATCGGGATGCCTTAGAACACGCACTAAAGCTAGGGAAACTACGGAGCACGTTTTATTAGAATGTGAAGACGTCTACCCAGCGGTCGATTTAGGCACCACTGCCCTCCTTGAAGCCCTTGGGTTCAGAGGGAGCAGTGGTAAAGCAAACATGTCCGCAATAGACATTAGTAAGAGGCGACTGGAGGATTGGTGGAAGAAAAGTAGGGAAACGACAAAAGACGGAGACGTACAAAAGCACAGTTCGTAATAGGGGATCAGAAAATTTGGGCGTGGTAGTTCATAGTGTTTTTTGTTCTTTTTTCATTGTTTAACCTAGGTAGGATATTAGGCAGTATAGTAGCAAGAGCTTGGTGGCGCAACCCACCGCCGCGTTCCAAAGGGGACGCTCATAATATCCATCCATCCATGGACGGCTACCGGAGGTCAGTGAATTTCTTCGCCCGCAGGAAGAGTGCGAGCAGTCGGGCTACGGACCCGAGTTTACTCATAACTCGAGTGCTGTGGCTACCCTTATAGTTCTTACTCTATTTTGTTTCTGATTATGAGTTTTTTATTGAGTGGTTATTTTAAGTGCTCTATTTTCATCTGTTACCTTAAAAGTGTCGTGTGTGTTTTGGAAGAAACGGCCTTGTCCTCAATTGAGTTCTCCGAGGCTCCGCCTCGGGGAAGCATTTGCAACAATTAAAGAACCTGCATCACACAGCGCTACCACGACATTTGGCATAGCCTCACCTAACTTCATTCATGTGACAGGGCTATAACTTTACCACACTCTTCCTGATAGTCGCGTTTGACGCACCTGGAATGTGCCCTTTCCGCTGGGAGTCAAGTTACGGTGAGGCGAAGAAGAGTACGACGACGGTCCCGAAGACGACGAAAGCTCGACACAGCCTGGCTCGCCTTTCTACCGTCTTCGTGAACATTCTCTGTTTGTAAGGACATCTTCTAAAGAGGTTTATATGCGTAACAATATGTACAACTTGGTCCGGACGAGTGTCTGAGCGCGCCGTCTATGTTCCTGACAAGCAAATAGCTACGGTTCTTGATAAATATTGACGCTTGTAGCTAGAACGACTGCCTTGAAGTTACTTGCAGTGTTTTCCACGCATGCTACGTTTGGTCCTGGTGGACACAGTTTCTAAGAAATAAAATCAATTCTTAACAGCACCCTTCCTGTATGTTTCTCTGTGCCTCCCCTGAAAATATTTATCCTTTCCGTTTGCCGATGTACTATTTCAAAGTACCATGTAACAACTAGCCCAAGAAGCAACTCTGATGAACCTGAATGCTGTCATCGACAGTCATGGTGGCACAGCCGTCTTTATCTTTCCTCATCTATCGTACTTGCGCAGGCACAACCTTCCGATAAGTCATAGCGAGTGGGTTAGCGCTGATTTTATCCTGCATTTCTACCTTCGCCTAGAAAGAATGACCTGTTAGGACGCATTTATCCTTTACCATCTGAACCAGTTCCGCGACGCTTCACACGGCCTGTACTTTGTTCTGGATAGCCTCTCGCATGAATAAGGATATGCGCTGCTCATAGGTGAGATTACCATAAATTTGTTTACAACTGCAGGAACTGCGTAGCCAATACTAATTGAATACCTGCGCTGTATAGCACTTCCACGCTGCTTGACCACAGTTCAACTAAAATATCCCCATATTCCATCTCTAGAGTAGTGGCTTCTGAAATTTCTGACCACTGTCCTGCTTTTGCTAAGCTTAAAAAGACGGACAACAGGCAAGAATGTGTTCTGAGACGTTGATTGAAGTGAAATGACTATGATTTAATGTGATAGAATCCAGCACGCTTTTCGCGATTGAGGTAAAAATATAATTGTAAATTGGCAAAGAAAGTATATAAAACCAGTAAGTGGCGAGGCCTGGCAGTGAAGTCTTGGTACTTAGAATGTAGTCTATGAGATTACTGTACGTATGTCGGCTGTTGTTATGTACAACATAATTATTGCTTAAAATTGCAGTTGATATATCATCACACTTGCACTTCATTCTATACTTCGGAAACAAAAGCGCACGCATGGCTACGGCAACACATTGAACTGCGTGTCACGTATAAAAGCGCCGTTTCCTTTTAGACCCCGTTGCTTTCGTTTTGACTGGTTAAATACCAAAGTAATTGGACAGGACACCATGAAAACACGGAGCTATTATCGCAGAAATACTATAACTCTGAAACACATGAATCGCAGTAACATCGGCTTGATGAACAAAATAATAATTTCTCACAGTTACGGCCGCACTTGTCTGCTACCAATATTGTCGGCGTATAATCGCTATCGTGCTCGCCTATCACCGTTTTCAGCATGCTTCCAGTGAACAACATCCTCACTCCAGATATAAAAATTCTGATAAAAAAATGTTCCACGCCGTTTCCCGCGATACTACTTCATGATTAGACACTCTGACCGGCAAGCTTTCCATTAAATTAAAAGAACGGTACCATAAAAATTGGTTGTCATTCCTTTAAAACAGAGATTTCAAGTGGTGTGACGGAATAAGTTGCGTCCATTCACGACCACTAAAAAGTTATCTATGGCATTAGTGTTATTGATTGGTTATTAAATTACTCCTTATCAATCCCAAACGTTGCCATGAGTAACTTCTGCAAAATTATTAGAGATGGTCGGCCACGTTCAAAGTTTTTTTCTTCTTGACAAGATTCTTTTTTTTTACATTTTATGTTTTCCCAAATATTCAGCAACATATTGGGAAAAAATGCCTTCCTGTCATCATTAGTTAAGGAGTAACAGTGAGTTTTCCACACCATGCCCTCGTATCACGAAAACGAAAACCAGTGCTATTTCTTTAAAAAATATTCATAATACCTTTTTTTCATTTTATGTTTTAGCCGAGCTGCCACACGAAGAAACGGAAACTCTTGTCCCTCTCGTGGGGAATCTAGTTGTGAATCCGGTGCATTTTAGGCGTGTGTGTAGTTTTTGACATCTTTCACATGGTTTGAAGATTTGTTTACGTTTTTCTCACAAAACAAGATTTCGCTCCACCTAATGGTAC
This sequence comes from Dermacentor andersoni, assembly GCF_023375885.2. Lineage (NCBI taxonomy): Eukaryota > Metazoa > Arthropoda > Arachnida > Ixodida > Ixodidae > Dermacentor > Dermacentor andersoni. Next base: position 363,761,488 of record NC_092814.1, on the reverse strand, counting down.
GCAAACCTTGATAACTGTTTTTTGAATGAACGTTTGATATAAATTTTGCACACCCATTACTCAAACATAGAGATATGTGCAACGAACCAGAACAACAGAAGTTGATGCAAAATTTTATGCATTTACAATTCATTTTACAAATAAATTTGGTACACGTTGGCAATTTTTGATCCCCTTGCTTAGTTTTTCGAACATTACTTTCTTAATATTAATCACATTGCATTTATCCGATTTCAATGCACAGGTTTCACACTTAGTTAAATAAATGTCAAAGCTTTACTCGATTCAGCAATCCATTAATTACTCATCACTGCAGGCGCTACTATCACTTTTACCACATTTTGAGACAAAATTACCTGCCAAACTAACATCAGCCAGTTTTTGTACTTTAAATACTTGAATAAGCTAAGACAGGAAAAAATTTTTAAATACTGGCTTCAGAATTTTTCTTATTGCGATAGCAATTATAAGGACACTCCAGGCGCATCTCTGCCGTCGCCGTCGCCGTCACCGTGAGGTTCTGTATGAGTGAAAGCGTGTGAGGGTTAGCCGGCAAACGGCGGTTCGATCTCGCGTGCGCGAGCGAGGAACGCGGCCCGGATGCGTTTCTACAATTGCTAGTAGGTACAGCGGGGCGTGGCGCTTTTCCCGGCGCTCGACGTTTCTGCGCAGGCGCTAGTAAGAACGCATGCGAGAGAGAAAATCTGGGGGCCTTTGCTCCTTGAATATGTGACTCTGCCTAGGCTCTACGGCGGGGAAGTTTCTTTGCGTGTGTTGAAGTTTCTAGGCGTGCCGGCATGACGGAGGGGGGTGGAGCTTGTTTACGCTCCGCCGCTGACTGCCCGCGCGGCGAGGCAGTGGGCACGGACGCACCATTTGCTGATGGCTGTGTCTGAAGGGGCAGGGTTCTGACTGGTGTTATGTATAAGTCGCGGGTCGATTTTTTACTCGCGACGATAGATTGCATTTGTTACAAGCACTGCTCCAGGAGGGCACATGTAAACGGCAAACGGAGGCCTCAGTAGAGCACCTGAGGTTATATTAAAGCAGGCGGCGCAGGATCTCCGGGGTACCCAAGCGGTAGCGGGGGAATCAAAGCTGGAAGCAGGGCGGCCCGTGGGATGATGACGCAGCAGCGCTGGCTGCTGTCGCCTTGGGGGCTGGAGGCATTGCTGTGGTTACACTCTTCGTGGGCCGGGCCGATGCCGGAGTCTGCTGTGGCGTTGCCGCCTTTCGCGCCGCACCAGCATACCCTGCGGTATGTAGAAAAAAAATTAAATTATGGGGTTTTACGTGCCTAAACCACTTTCTGATTATGAAGCACGCCGTAGTGGAGGACTCCGGAAATTTCGACCACCTGGGGTACTTTAACGTGCAACTAAATCTAAGCACACGGGTGTTTTCGCATTTCGCCCCCATCAAAATGCGGCCGCTGTGGCCGGGATTCGATACCGCGACCTCGTGCTCAGCAGCCCAACACCATAGCCATGGAGCAACCACGGCGGGTGCGGTATGTAGAACGGAAATACGCTTTCGCTTTTCATGAAAAGAAGTTTTTCATTGACTTTAGTGGTATTATTTTCTCTTCCTCCTTCCAGGAAGAATATGCACTGGAGTATGAAGGGTGGTCACGGTCGCAGTTTGCGCAGTGGTGTGTCTCAGTGTGCAATTGTCAGCAGGATGGTCGTACGAAGCGCACTTTATACTTGTGGTACGGCCCCGGCAAGCTCTAAGAGCTGCGGGTTCGTAATTTAGGGTCTAAGTATTTGAGCTTCAGATAACCTTTGTCAATATGTTCTAGTGAAGTGCTTGTGCAGAACGTCAAAATTAGGTGTTTAGTGGGGACATCTTTGTCATCCCACCTGATCTTTATTCTCTGGAGATTTGTAACGTGCTGTTCTTACCAGCCCTCAAGGAGCACGGTTTCAATCAAGTTTGGAGGTCTTGCTCAGATATGACTCCGCGTTTGCTGTGCAGAGAACAGTGCCGGACAGTTTCTCGAATTGATTCTTGTCACTGACTTCGAGCAACAGATCGCCGCTGGCCTTTTTGGCAACCTCGTAGCCGGGACCAAGTTCCTCAGTGAGACATTTCGCCACAACAAATGGTGATAGTGTTCTTGCGCTTTATCAGGGTTTTGAAAACACAGGACGTGGTATTTCGGGTATGGTTCCTTGCTCTGGCCGAAAAATTGAATGGAGTCATCAGTGTGTCCTCTCTTGGAAAAAAGGCTATTGGAGAGCAGGGGGAACGACGAAAATGCCATAAACGTAACTATACTTTGCGTAGCTATGCCAGCCGCCCAGCTCGGAGCCCAACAAAGGGACGCTACGAAACATGAAAGCAGCAGCAAAGATACAAGCTGTACATAGCTACTATAACCTAATATAAAATACCCAACCTTGGATAACTACACCAGGATAACTCTTGCTCCCGGGAAGATCGGAAGCAAAAAGAAGTGAAGACAGGAAAGATTGAAAGTGATAAAGAGAAAGGTTATAGAAAGAGCGACAGGAAAAGACAACTACCCATTTGCACTGGGTGGGTCAAGATTTCCACTGAGGGTGCGGTCTACGTGAAGCCGAGACAAAAGGGCTGTGTGGCCTCCGCCGAGAGGCCTCAAAGGCCCAGACACTTAGCATCGGCTCAACTCCCAGGACCCTCTTGTCCCCGGACACAGCTAAGCCGCGCATGGTTAGACGCGGGAGGGTGCAACCCCGATGCGCTCGGGTACGTGGCGTTGCAACACACCAAACGCCTGCTGACGCAGACGCCCCGGCGCGCACTTATCAGAATGACTGAAGCAGTTCATCAAGGCACAGAAGCACTAAGTAAGAATCAGTCTTGATTAAGTTCTTTGAAAGTTACACGGTAGCATGATAGCGTAGAGACAAGGGCCCCACATTGAACGACTGAAATGGTAGTAAAACAGTGAAAAATTATACAAGCAAGAATTACCACAATAAAACGAAATATATATACACATACTGTTATTAGAGCTATCTAGACAGTGTAACTCTGTAATAAGCATAAAGAAATGTACGTACTTTCATGCACATAAATGAAATATGGAAAGAGAACATTTTTACAATAGCATGGCAAATAATTTAAAACCCACAATCTCTTAGAAGTGCTAATAAGGACGAAAAAAAAAGAGCACGACGAAAAGGCACTAACAAAAATTTCACTATGTGGAAAATAATATTGGATGACTTTTGGTCCACAATGATGGCGCTAATTTCCATGATGCTGACAAATCATTCTAAAACCTAGTTACTTAAAAACATATGTATTTCCATAGTTGCTATTTACTTTGGAAAGAAGAAAATTATTTTATACTGAAATATGGTGCAGTTAGTGTGCTTTCGCAGGCCCACAATAGTAAACTCATAAGGTCACTTCTTTTTCAGGAAGTTCGATAATATAATTACAAGGTTGCAATGAACAGCTAGCGAGCAGGTAAATTTGATCACTACGAAGAAGTGCACAGGCATTAGAAATGTAGAATTGACTATGAATAATATGAAATGCTTCATTCTCGATATGTTGTACGGATGAGAGGTGACTTTATGTATAAGCTTGTATTAAGTATTTGCCTATGAAGCAACACTATATGAAGTAAGCAATATGACAACTTAGGAATGAAAAATAAAGCGTGATGACAGCAGTGTTGCCATTTTAGCAGTTTTGTCGCTAAATAAATAAATAAATAAATAAATAAATAAATAAACATAAATAAATAAATAAACATTTACAGACTTGTCTCTTAAGCGACACAATTTTTTATTTAGTGACAGGCGACCATCTTTAGCGACATGACGGCAAAGTTGGCGACCATTTAGCGGCTTTAAAGTTCGGAAAGTTGCTTAGATAATGGATTTTTAGGAAGCAAAATACTATTACAAAATTAAAAGTAAGCGGTCTAACTTGCTTGTACTGCGCGTACGCCTGTCAAACTATGAAATAATGGTTGTCGAGACAGCACTGATGTCGACATGATGGCTGTGCTTCAAGAGCACAGTGCTGTTTAAACGCTTCGCATGCTCACAAAATGCACCTTTCTCAATTTTTATAGAGGGCCGTATTGCACGGGTGTTAACGCCGCAGGCTCTGCAGTTTCACTAGATATCTTCCTTGACTGAACGTTCAAAGCCGTAGCGATACATTATTTGCCAAAGGTAATGGTAATCAAGGGCAAGGTGATACTTAGAAATTTAGAACGCATCCAGTCCATAATTAGACAAAAGTGACTACAAATTCATATCACAGTAGAGCGGTTTCACTCGCTCACGCAAATCAGTACGGCCCGCTTCCGTTTCTCATGGCATTCGGACAAGATCACTATTGCACGGCGACTTCAGATGGCTAGGGGACGGTAGCGTAGACCTTGGCCGTGTGCAATATGATCACAATACTTGAGGTGCGGGTCCAACTGAATGCCAAGAAAGGTCATTGTCGCAAGCAGGAATAGAATGACCTTGCAATATTAAGCCTAGGCGAAACTTGCAGTGGTGTCCAAATTATCCTCAAAAAGACATAAATTTACTTCGCGTAGAATCGATAATTAAGGAATTTATTCGGCAGCAGCAGAATACGTCTTCCAGAACATCATTGATTTCAGAAACGAAAGCAGACATGTTCTTATTGTGAAAGTTCGTGCAGTGTCGTTGGCATATAAAGAGACATATATGTCCTCATTGTATAAAATGAAAAATAAAGCGCCCAAAATAAGGTAGACCCTGGTTTGCTATTTTAGTGTCAGGAAACGAAATTTATTTTTCTACCCCGGCACATATATAACTGCGTAGCAGAAAACAGTACGACCAGTTATTACATAAACCTCAAGTTTGTGAAATTCTAAGTTGTGGGGAATGATAATAACACATGTCATTAAATAAAGAAAAAACACTCGACAAAACATCCGGTATTAATACCTTGCCTAATATGGTCTATTACAGAAAGAAAAGCTAAACTCGTTGAACTAACTAAAATAAAATGAAATTGACCTTATGTCAACAAGTTGAAACTATCTCGGTGGCTTAGCGGCTATGGTGTTGCGTTGCTAAGCACCGGATCGCGAGATGAAATCCCGGCCATGGCGGCCGCATTTTGATAGGAGCGAACTGCAAGAACGGTGTGTCCCGCGCACTTGGGGCCCGTTAAGGATCCCCTGGTGGTCGAAATTATTCCGGAATAGCCCACTACGGCGTGCCTCTTAGTCAAACCGTGGTTTTGGCACATAATACATAAGAATATATTGATTCAGCAAGCTGAACTTTCGCAAGCAACCATAAGGCCGAACTACAAAAAATTTGGACGCTTAAGCTTCGCCTTTAAGAGGGGAACGCGATAGCATTAAAACATGGCTGACAGCTTCTAACGCTTCCCGGCAACTGCAGCGTATGTAACCGTAATGGTTACTGGGAAGCGCTCGCGGCGAACGCTGTGCACGAAGGCGGGCTTTCTGGTCGAAACACGGGCTCTTGCATGGGCCGCGATACGGTGGAGACGAGCGCCATCTGGAAGAGTTTCAAGGAAGGGAGCGCGCCACTTTGTGGGTTGCGAGATATTTACCCACCGGCGTGCGCAAATGGCGGACGCTGTCTCCGGTCTGTGCATTGTAGAAACGCGGGAAAAGGGGTTTGACTTCTCGCGTAAGACAATTATGTTTTCTTGCATATTCAAATTGCAATCCGAGAGCTATCATCTCTGTAGGTTGTGTGTAGGTCGTACTTTATGATTTTTCCGCGTATTTTAGCTTGAGAAATTCAGTTAGTTCAGTGTATTCCTTGCGTCACATGAACGGCCTGGGTATTTGTGTTTCGAAAATCTGTTTGGCGACACGGTGTCCGACACCGGACGCTGGGCGCCAAAGCCGGACTTATTTTATTTATTTATTTAGGAATACTGTAGCCCTCACATGAGGGCCATTACTGGAGAGGAAAAAAATAAAAAGATAAATTTCAATACCGACAATACAACGTTATACAGCATAGTCAAACACAAATTACTGACAGGATGAACAAGTATACACAGTTTACACAGAATAACAGTAAGCATGATCAGTTCTTAATTATCCCGTTGCCTGTAATACAATTCTAGTAGAGTATAAAGTTCGTTGACTTTTTTGTACTCTTACAGTGCAGTCCGGAAGGCCATTCCATGTATAATGCACGAAGGAAAGAACAAGTATTGAAAACCATCAAGGCGTCTTTTATAAGGCTATACACTAGCACTGTGGTTTAAACGCGCACTGTGTTTTAAAGGGGTTGGCGAATTTGTTTCTGTCTTTAATCTTATTTGATTTCTGGTTATCTGGAAAAAGAATTTCATTCGGTGTGTTTCGTCGTGTTTCTAGTAGTTCCAAGTCGCAACATTTCAACATGTGTTACAGAATCGGCTCTCCGATAACGCGAGCAAGGAAGACGCACCGCGGTTCTCTGAATTTTTTCCAGTTTATCTCGCAAGTACAGTTGGTGAGGGCTCCAAACTGGGGAGGCGTACTCCAAAACCGGGCGAACAAATGTTTTGTACGCAATGAGCTTCAAATGTGTTGGTGCATGCTGCAACTTTTTTCTCAAAAAGAACAGTTTCCTGTAAGCCCTAGAGCAGACCTCCTCCACTTGGAGGCGCCAGCACAAATCATGATTAATGATCACCGCTGAGTACCTAAAGCTACGTACATTCAACAAAGAGTTGTCCACGATTTTTTAGTCAAAGGAAGGCGCAGTTTTCTTTCTTGTTATATGAGCAAACGTCGATTTCGAATAATTTATTTCCATTCCCCATATTATGCACCAGTCATGTAAACCTTGGAGGCATCGATTAAGTTTCCTTTGGTCGGTTTTATCTGCCACTGTAGAATAAAGCAAACAATCGTCTGCAAAAAGTTTCATTTTAACAGGTGATTCCAGAACACTGGGGATATCACTGATGTAAACCAAGAACAATAGCGGCCCCAATACTGACCCTTGTGGAACCCGAGACAAGACTTCTAGTGGATGAGACTTGACTTTTTGAATGCGGACCGATTGTACACTACCACTCAAATAGGCTGCAATCCAGTTTACAATGTCTGGAGCAATACCTGCGTTCTGGATTTTAAAAAGCAATTTACAATGCGGTACCTTATCATAGGCCTTTGCGAAATCTATGCAGATGACGTAAATTTGTTCGCAGGCATCCAAAGCTAGATAAAAATCATGGACCGTCTCAATGAGTTGCAAAATAGTGGATAATTCGCTTCGGAATCCATGTTGTGACGAAAAGAAAAAGCTATTGGCGTGAAGGAAACGAATGATATGCTTTGCTACTGCATGCTCTATAAGCTTACAAGTCACAGAAGTAAGTTATATGGGACGATAGTTGCAAACTTGATTTCGACTGCCGGATTTAAAAACCGGAATCACAACACCGCTGCGCCAATCTTGAGGTAGTGAACTGGTTTCCAAGGATTTTCTAAAGATTATGGTTAAGTAAAATGACACCCATTCAGCATATCGCCGTAAAAATTGACTTGGGATCCCGTCTGGCCCGCTTGCTTTCTTGGCATCAAGCGTAAGCAGTTGCTGAAATATGCCAGCCTGAGTGATTTCTAGTGGGCGCATTGCGCAGGCGCCCAATTCACTGCGCTCATTGTTTCCTTGCTCTGTTCTCGTCTTCGTAAATACTGACTGGAAGAATACGTTGAAGCAGTCTGCTATTTGCGTCTTTTCCGTGATCATTTGAGATGCGCTTTTTATCTGGTGTATTTGTTCTTTTTATCCCTTAAGCGCATCCAAAACTTTTGTGGCGAAGATTTCAGGAACCCAGGAAGCGTTATGTTAAAGTACTGTTGCTTAGATTCCCGTAACGCTAATTTTCCAGTGTATGCGAGAGTTTTCCAGTTTATGTGGGGTAAATTAAGATCTGCAGTCATTATTAGCCTTGCATTATTATTCGAATGAGTGCACAAAAAAGCGTTTAATTCGTCCAGGAACTCAGGCGTGGTAGCAGGGGCCCTGTATATGCCTCCCACTATGAACGCAACTCCATTCAATGAGATTTTGTACCACACTGCTTCTGAAAGACTACAGTCTGTTCTTTCTGCCCGAACTGATGATTTCACAACTACAGCTACGCCCCCCCCCCCCCCCCCCCTCTTGAGCGCCTATCCCATCTGAACATTTTATACCCTGGAGGAACAACACAGTCATTGGGAACTAAACTATTCAACCACATCTCTGTAATAATAACTAGGTGTGGATAATGAGAAAGTAATATAGATTCAAGTCCTGTGATCTTATTTGCAATGCTCCGTGCATTCAACAAATAAAGACGTAGCTATGCGTGCTGCTTAGAATTAGAAGCGCCCTCTGGAGCAGTAGCTACAGAGAAGCAGTTCAATTTTGGGGCAGTTTTGTCCCTGCATTGTGCTATCTCCCGACGTTGTCCTCGTGCTTGGTCCCAAATGTACCATTTGTCTTTTATATAAGTTTATATAAGTTTTATATAAGTTTTTCATGGATTAGTGAAACCTTCACCCCATTAGCTCTTTCCGAAGCAGCACTTTCCCATAACTTCTTTCGAATTTCCACCGTTTATGGTGCGTAGTCATGGCTGGCGGAGTAGGAGGATCCCTTCAGTTTGTAGCAATTTTTCATCACGTGCTCATTTTCCTTATAGTCATAGAATCTCATGACGACCGGCCTTCTTTTTCCTTCTTTAATCCTGCATAGAGCATGTATTCTTTCTATCTTCTTTACCTAGATGCCGAACTTGTCCTGAAATACCTCTTCCATGACTGCTTTTTTCAAATGACTGTCTGTTTCAAAGGCACCTTGTTCGACACCAAAAACGAGAAGATTGTTGCGTCTGCTTCTGTTTTCGTATTCTACCAGTTTTTTGGCTTGTAACCGCACAGTATCCTTAAGAGAATCTATCCTGGCTTTAATTTCTTGCCATATAGTGCATTGGAGACCTTGTTTATCTTTGTATTCAGTTCGCAGATTTGAAGTTGAGAGTATGACGGAACCCCGTCTGGTCGGGATGGTGCATACTGAAAAGAAAGAGGTCTGAACACCGACCAAAATTTTTTTGAAATAGTTATTTACGTTTCGGCTCCCCCACGGGAGCCTTGTTCACAATGAAAGAAGTGGCAGAGCTGGCGCCCCTTTTTATGTGTGTCTCAAAACATGACTAAGGCACCTGGCATACATGGGCGGCAGATTGCCTTCGTTGCGATTAAGAGTGTGCGCCGTGGTTTGGATGATTAGGGACTCAAGATAAAGACGCGAAGAATGATTTCGTTCCTTGGAAATCACACGAGATTTCTCCCAGTTAATCTTATGTGATGTGGCTGCGCATTGTTCGGCCAAGGCAATCGATGCAACGTGTCATTTCTGGACGTCATTCATGTGCTGCTTAAGTCTTGTTTTGAAATTGCCAGTTTCACCGACGTAGACATACCGACAGTCCGCACACGGAACGACATACACCACGCCTTTGAACTTGTCCTTTTCCAAAGGGTCTTTCACATGCACGAGCTCGTGTCTAAGTTTCCGGGAGGGAACGTGCGCAGCCTGCACGTCATATGACCGCAGGACGCGTGCAAGAGTCTCGCTTATGCCTGGAACGTACGGAATCGAAGCCCGTCTTTTGGGGGGTCCAGGCTGGGTGGGTACTGTGCGAGCCAGCTGGCGCCCTACTGAGTCAATGACGTACTCAGGGTATCCACAAGCCATTAATTCTCTCCGCACAAGTGCATTGTCCGCCATGCGGTCTTCCGCTGTCGTGCACACGTTTTTCGCTCGACGAAGAAGAGAGCCGACAACAGGCCTCTTTTGCGAAGCAGGGTGCACGAATGTGTAGTTTAGGTAGCGGCCCGTGTGTGTGTGCTTCCTAAACACCTTGAACAGCAGGTTTGGCCCTTCTCGCTGCACAAGGGTGTCCAAGAACGGCAGTTGCCCTTCAGATTCCACTTCAACGGTGAACTTGATTGCTGCTTGTATATTGTTTAGGTGAGCCGTGAAAGGGTCAAGGTTTTTCCTTTGCAAAATACTGAAACAGTCGTCGACATATCTGAGGAAGACTTTAGGTGCCGGTGTAAACGAGGATAACGCTTGAGCTTCGATAGCCTCCATTGTTAGGTTAGCTACTGTGACCGAAATCGACGCACCCATTGCTGCTCCGTGTATTTGCCGATAAAATTTCTTCTGGAACGTGAAATACGTATTTGATAGGCAGAATTTCAGTAGCCTACCTAGGTCATGCACATCGAGGGGGGATCTGTCAGGCAACGTCGTGTCTTCGTCAAGGGCGGCGATGCAAACGTCCACGGCCATGTCTATTGGCACGCTTGTAAACAGTGAGACCACGTCAAAAGAAACTAAGACTTCGTCGGGGTGGGCGCTTGTCCCTTTAACATTTTCAGTGAAGTCGTACGTGTTGCGTATGTGCGTTGCACGTTTTCCAACGAGTGGCGAAATGATTCTGTGAAGAAAATTTGACAGCTTGTGGAGGGGCGAACGCGTGAAGTCCACAATGGGGTGCAGGGTAGATCGGGCTTGTGTACTTTCGTTAGGCCGTATATTGCTGGAGCAGATCCGTTGTGGCAAAGCAGTCTGTAGTATACCTGCTTGTGTTGAGGCGGCACCATACGGAAGACGTCGGCGAGCAGTTTCTGCAGGTCCCTCTGAAGCTTGGGTGTCGGGTCTCTTGCGACGCTGGCGTACGTGTCAACGTCACTCAATAGCAAGCACATTTTTTTCGATGTATTTGCTCCTGTCTAGAAGGACGGTAGCGTTCCCCTTATCGACGGGAAGTACGACAATATCCAGATTCTCCTGCAGTCTCTTGACGGCATCACGTTCTTGCTTGCACAAGGTGTCCACGGTGGGTTGGGCGTACAACTTCGACATTACGTTTACAACGCGTGTGCGAGCCTCGTCACGGCGGGATCGGTAGACCAAGTTCACAGCGCGCTCAGCGGCGCATATTACTTTCTTCGTGTCCGCTGCAGGTCCCGTGTTGAAGTTGAGAGCGAGATTTAGAACTGCCATTTCGTAGCCGTCAGGCTGGTATGAGGACAAGTTGTACACAGAGTTTTTTAGGGCATTTGGCACACGTGCAGTGAGTCTTTATCTTGAGTTCCTAATCATCCAATCCACGACGCAGACTCTTAATCGCAACGAAGGCAATCTGCCGCCCATGTATGCCAGGTGCCTTAGTCATGTTTTGAGACACACATAAGAAGGGGCGCCAGCTCTGCCGCTTCTTTCATTGTGAACAAGGCTCCCGTGGGGGAGCCGAAACGTAAATAACTATTTTAAACAATTTTTGGTCGGTGTTCAGACCTTTTCCTTTTAAGTTCGTAGATTTGAACCATGATGTCATTCAAACCACTACCAGCCGCGGTCTGGTTATCTAGTATCATCTGCAGTAGTTGGGCGGTCGTTGGCCCAGGGTTTTCTTCAATATCACCCGACATTATAAGCAGTAACAACATCGACCAACGATCGACAACCGTCTGACAAAATCTACGAGGGCACGGCAGAACTAACAGAAAACGGTTGTCGCTACGGAAAGATAGAACTTCATATTGAAAACGAACCTGCAAAAGCAGCAGCAGCGTGTCAGAAATGCTGTCCACAGTCTCAGTGCCATGCCCACTGAAGTGGTCCGTGTCTCGACGGTCCTTTAATACTGTTGGTGCCGATGACGTCACTCCACGAGGCAGGTGATCCACCGATGCGTAGGCAATAATTCTGTCGGCGAGATCATGTGGCAAATGTGGCGTCCGGTCGGTATCGCTCGAAGAAGCCAGAGCGAAAAAACACGGCAGGACCTGCAAAAGCAGCTTAGGCATGCTGTCCACAGGCTGATTGCCGTGCCCTCTGCGACATGGGCTCCTTAACGCTGTCGCGTTAAGACCAGGTCAAGCAATTTACTTAAATACAACAAGATAGATGGGGGCGGAATGTACAAGTTGCTAATTTATTACATTTTTATAGACAGGAATGATATTAGCTGTTTTTTAAAGCGCATAGGAAATATGGCATTTCTATATGGGCGCTAAGTGCGCCAATACTGTTGGCCTGTACTATTTTGAAATAAATAAATAACATCGATTGAAGGTTAAGAAATATAGTGGGCCACTAGTTGCAAGTGGCGAATAATCATGTTATCTCAACTTCGAGCTCTGTCTATAAGGTTATTAATGGCCGAGAGTGCTTCTGCTGCAGGCACAGGCTGCAGAAAGAACGTGCGCTCAAAACGGCGTAAGGTGTAGCTCGCGGGCGGTTGTTTTCTCCTCATTTTGACGAAAACGATCGTTTAGCGCATTGGAAATGTATGAATGTTCATCATAATGTACTCCATTATCATTTTTTTGCCCAATATTGTTTTAGAAGAGCGATCCGTCAATGTATTTTATTGTTGCCACGGCTTTTTAACATTATTCCTGCGTTTAATAAATTCCACCTCAGAAGAGTGCTTCGTAACAATTTTGAGCAAATTGTTTAAGATGTTGCTGTACTTACTGTATCGAATTACGGAGGCAGCGTCTAAAGCTTGTCTTTTTCTCTATTTCTAAACATGCTCTTTCTTGAATATGTTTTGCACAATGACTTTGGCCAACCATTGATTGCGAGGCGACCAGTAGGTTTTTTTTAAATTTTACTATGCATTGTACCATTGTGCGCTACTTTTTACGGTGATAGGCCACACACACTAAAAATTCGCAGTTACACCCGAAAGGCGAAGTACCGAATGCTATAGTGTAGCAAATTAGTAGATAGCTGTACGAAGTAAGCATAGTAGTTTTATCGGCCGTATAAATTGATAAACATTCGCTTACTAACTAAATTAACAATGACAAATTGTGTAAGCGTGACTCAACGAGGACGTAGAAAGAAACAGAGACACAGAGACAGCGCTTTGTGTGATCTGCTTCTTTCTACGTCCTTGTTCAGTCGCGCTTAAACATTATATCATGGATTCAAACCAACTAGCCCGTCAACGTGTTTTAACTATATTAACCACCACGGCGTCACGCCCGCACATGTAAAGATGAACACATCTCGCTCGATGAGCGCGGAAACTCGCTGTGAAAATTCTGGAATGAGGAATCGCGGCAGCAGCAAGCTAATTGATCTTCATGCACAGCTCGCTTCAGCGCGAGCCAAACGTCGAAAGTACAGCGCATACGAAGCTACCGGCACTACGCGCACTCTGCAAACATCGCAGATCCCTTTGAAGATGAAGCCCGCGCTGGCGCGCACTTAGCCGCGTCGCAGACCGCACACAAGACGCACGAGCGCCGGCAACATGGCCGGCAACGCGTTCCTACGGCGTCCGCCAAAAAAGGCGTCTACTACGGCGTCCACGATTAGCTTGGCCAACGCTGTCTGTGGTAGACGCTGCGGTTGACGCTGTAAGGAGCGGCAGGCGAGGAGGACATCGAGGCACCGTAGCAGCCGCCGGAGAAGACCACACCTGTTCCCTCGCCCCACCCCTGCTTCGCGCGCCACAGTAGAGGGCACGCATACGGGTCGCGTATTTACAATTGCTAGTAGGTACAGCGGGGCGTCGCACTTGCGGAGACGACGGACGTTAGCGCGCATGCGCGAGTAAGAGCGAGTGCGAGAGAGAAATGTGGGGACCTTTGATCCTTGAATCTACGACTCTGCCTAGGCACTACGGAGGAGTTTCTTAGCGCGTGTTGTATGCGCTTGTTCCAAGGCGTGCCGGCAGAAGTCGCGGGGCACCGTAGTGCTGAACTTAGCATCGCAAGTTGGCGGCTCGACGCAATTATATTCATACAATCTTGCTTTTTTGCTAATTAAAACAACGTGTCATTATTTCCTATTATTGGCGGCGCCTCCAGGACATAAAAGTGGCAACGGGGACATCAAAGCTAGAACCCAGACTGGTCCGTGGGTTGTCCAGCGTAACCAAGCGAATGAGCGCAACATCGAACGATGATATGAGCGAACTTGGAGCAGCACATGAAAAACGCGAGTCACGAACGGTGGAGACCAATGAGAGCGGCCCCTGCAGTGACGTGCGCACGGGAAACTCGTTTCATGCGGACCCGCTCGATGCAAACTGTTATCTGGTCTCAGCCGGACCGCTCGTTTCGCACTATCATCTGCACGCGTCAGCTCTCGCTCGCGCTTGTTTGGTTTTCCTGGTTTGGTCTCGTTCGCGCCTGCTTCGAATGTCATGGTTTGCGAAGGCTTGGTAATCTGATTGTATGCGTGATGCGAATTGTGTAGTTTGTTGATTGTTCCAGCGTAATCACTCGTGGCAGCCTGCCTTCAAGAAAGTACTACACAATTTGTGTCGCGCATAATATCTGATTTCCCGAAGTTTGGCAAGAACATAGACAACAGATAGAAACAACGACAACATTCGAGCAAGTTCCGAATCATAGAGGAGCGTATTGCGCTGATCGATAACTTTGAGTGAAAAAAGGATAGATAAGTACACGTGGGAATATCATCTTGTTACTTGAAAACAGAAAATTGCTCGACAATTAGGATGCTTAAAAGATACCGTGTGTTGGTGCCAGTGAATTTAGAATGACAGTTATAGTTTGCATTGTTAATTCCCATTGGAACTATTGTTTGTTAGTATGGGACGTCATTTCTGCGACCAATATGAATAGTGTTTACCTATTGCTAAAGAAGGCGATTCGCTTCATCAACAAGTTAGCTAAGTACGATCCCACACAAGTTCCCTTTAGACTGGACAACATTCCAGATGTGCAATCCATGTATGAACAAAGGCTATCTGAAACGAGATGTCTATGCTATAAATCCGACCGTGAATTATTTCGATTATATACTAACACTGAAAGAAGCTACAGCCTCAGGTACATTAAGTAAGGAATGATTACATCCAGAACTAAGCGTGCAATGCAATTGATGGGCTGGCAAATCCCACACTGAATAAATATTTACCCTCTATTACGCACGACAATTAAACCATCATATTGGCTTCTTGTTTTTAGGAAGCACTCGAGATCCTTCTTTCACGACCCTCTTTGATAAGATAGTTCTTCATTTCTTTTTCTCAGGCAATTTTGTGGAAGTACAGTGCATGTAATAAAGGATAGCATTGGTGTTTTAAGTGTGTAAACAAATTTATTACAGTGCCCTCATCATGCTGGTGTGTATTATTAATGACGTCCCTTGTGATACCTAAATTGTATCTGGTCAATTTTGGTATAAATTGAAACTTAGTTTTTTTTACATAAGTATTTAATCCAACTCTCGCCGATCCCCTTATGAAACTTATTGTTTACCACCTGTATTGCATGATCTTACTGTATATGCATATCTTGTATTACGAAACCTACATCACCTTTTTGTGGAGTAGAATTTTTGTTATATAGTGCTGCTACTGTACAAGTTTCCAGTATTTTTCCGCTGCCTGTGTGCAAACAGCACATGGTTATGCATTTAAAAAATTGAAATACACAATCGAAACATTAACAAAATTGACTCATTAATTTTTAAACTAATTACCTTAAGGCACATATTGGAATTTACAAATTCACAAATTCTAGTGGATGAGACTGGAAGGCATAACAACTCGAAAAGAATTGTGTGGATGACAACACTTTCGAGGTATGCGTCGTCAAATATGTGGTAAAGATGCACTGTCGTTCCACTTGCTTTCTTAAGAGAACGTAGTATTCTGCATTGAAGCATAAAAGTAACTGGAACGCCATGCATTTCCCCAAAAAGTTCGGGAATTAATATCTCGAAACTGGTGCCATCCGGTGAACTTGTTCCATGTAGATCCGGCTAGCAGTATCACCAGCTACAATTTGCAAATTGCAATATTTGCCATAAGGTAATTAGTGAAAAAACTAATTAGTGAATTTTCGGCAATTACGCGTTTATCCATTTCAATTTTTATCCACGTAAAGTCTCCCTCTTCTAGAAGACCATCTCATGGAGCGGAATTGCGCGATCTGCCACAGGCAAGTTAATAAAAATTAATGAACCATTCCACTGTGTGAAGGTGGATGATCAGGGAGGTGTTCAACGCAAGACACAAAGGTGACACACAATTTTTAGCCAAGGTACGAACATATTTATTGTCCTGATCCGTGGTCATCGTGACGATACAGTTACGCACACACATTCGCGCATCACCTCTGTTACTATATGTGTCCGTCACGTAGGACCGTGAATGGCTTATACCCCTTAAGCAATGGCTCATACCCGCGTAAGCACGGCCTCCCCCTGACGACGCTGGAAGAGACGCGAAATTCTGCGCTGCAATGATGAGCGGCACCGGAGCCACTGTGGAAAGAGACGACGACCACGAACGTGTGAGCAGTGGCACGAGCGCTTGCGCGCGGTGGCTCCGAAGGGCGCCAACGGAGCCAGCTGTGGAAAGAAGACGACGACGCTCGCGCCATTGCTGATGATGATAGTTTGGGTCCCAAGTGTGACAAGGGCTGTTCCAGGGCGCGTTACAGGTCCCCGAGCCCACATGTTTATGTGCCATTGAGCTTGGACCATTTGCGCATAATCACCAGGATCGGCTCACAAAATGCTAGTTTCTGCGCACAGGCTCCACGAAACCCCGGATTATAGCCCTATGCAGCCTTCGCTGTAAAAAAAAAAAAAAAAAAAAGAAAAAGAAAAAGAAAATCGCCGCTCAAGCACTCCGTACAGATGGTTAACCAGCGAAGCTGAAACGTGCAGTCCCGGTGTTTATCACTCGGCTAATCCCGACGGTTCACTAAACGACGGCTTGGTAGGCGGCCGGATCCTCGGTACGCAGTTCCTGCTTGCGCTGGACTGCACGAGCCTCTTCTTGTCTTGACACGACGTAGACGAGCTCGATCGCGATTTTGCTCGCGGCGTTGCTGATCGAAAGCTGCGTGCTCCTTAGGAGTACGTATGATGCGAGCCCTACCCATTTTCGAGCCGGAAAGAAACTACTGCACGTGCGCTCGGGTGCGACGGAGAGCAACGACGTTAATCCAACACCACCTAGCTAATCCAACACCACCTAGATAGCACAATGCCTTTTCACTCCGATCCATGACATAAGGTTACCTGGCCCGACTACCATAGAATCTAATGAGGATGCTCCCGAGTAGGCAACATTGATTTTGACGTCACCGCTTTCATCACGCCAGCCTTCTCCATAGAAATTTCGGGCCTGGTAGCGTGACGTCATGCATTGGAGTAAACAAGTATTGTGCTATCTAGGGAGCGTTGGCTAATCGTGCGCCTCCCTTTTTTTTCCTTTTCACGCATGCGCATGGGTTGCGCCGGAGTTTTTGGCGTTCAGGCGACCGACAGACTGACGGACGGACGAATCGGCGAGCAATACACAGCTTTGCTGTAAACAAATTTTTGAATTGTTCGCTGAGACACCCACTATTTGGCTATGTCATGCGGTGTATCTTAATACTACGATGGCGTATGTACTCCGGCAATGAAGCTTTAAAACCTGCCAGACCTCGGTCGATCATGAAAGCCGTACAGCGCCCCATACTTTCCACGCAGCAGTCAGCTTCTGCTAGTAGAGAACTGGGGAATGTGGGCCGACTCCGGAGATCATGGGGCTGCATTTTAACAGACTGTCTCAAGCGCAAGCTCTCACGTGATGCATGTGCCAAACATCTAAAAGAGCTAGACGGCTTTAGAACGAAAAGAGTCTGCGTGTGACCACGGCCAAGTGGTTAGAGCACTGAACAAGCATGCTCCATGTTCGATTCCATTCCATTTGACGGCCTTTTATAATGGAGGAATGAAGTGTGGTGTGAAGGGCAATACCTCTCTACCACAACGGGTTAGGAATGTGGCAAACAATACTTCGCAGTAAGATAGAACTTCACTGTTTGTTAGTATTCCCACTTTAACAACTAGGCTGATATTCGCGTTTCATTGTGTTTGGTGTATTTTTCAACTTTTTTTTTACGGCCCTGCGCCTATACAATGTGTAGCGACAAGTTGCTCTGTCGCCCGACTGTCTCGCACATCTTCGACGTATAATGTAACACTACAGCCGCCCAGTTAGATGCAGGTGCCAGTCTAGCACTCCCACAACGTCGAAACAGTCGTGGTGGGAACGGCATGCAGAGAGAAATGTAACAGCTCCAAAGGAGAAGCGGATACAAGCAATGCAGGAGATTTGGTTGTTCTTGATGGCGCCAATTGACGTTCCATCAATAAAACTATCAGTTTTGTGCGCCTTTTACACCTAAATCTAAATTTTTCGTGGAAAGCTATAATTTCGCGTTGTTGAGGCATATCCTACCCAGACAAGAAGAGCCCAAGCGAACTTTCTGTGGCATAATACCGCCTCACTTCCGTCGCAGACTAACGGCATCGCACACCACATTTACCAGACACACATCATCGATTCGTGCATCACCGATTACGTACACAAAACAGGATGTACTGGCGTAACGATGGCGGCTGAAGGCTCGCGCATTCAGGCATTGTCTCGTGTCCTTGGGGTCGTCGATGGCGGTGCGTTGAAGGCCAATGCCTTCGGCGACCAGAAGATATTACTTATTTACTTATGCTCGACGAAACATACACGACTGAAAACGGTATAGGGGCGGAGTAATCGTTCAAAGACGCAGAAATAAATATTACGCACCCGAAGGATCATGCAAGTTCATGTGATTACGTCTGATGACCACAGTATCATGGTCAGGAACAAGAAGACGTTTCATTCAAGGACTCTTTAACGCGTGGCGTCGCTGGCGGCAATGCGTTGAACTTAATGACTGAATAAATGTCTCTTTTTCTCGCATTTACCCTAACTAAAATTTCATGGACACCTCTTTGAAAAGCATATGACAAAGCTCGAACAATTTTGTTCTGTTTTCTGTTGATTATAACAAAGGTGTGCCATTGTAAGATTCGATTTGGCATTCTTGCCATACTTGTAAAGCGATACGACAGTGAAGAGTCAGTTTACCAGTTGGAAACTAACTTGCGGGTACACCGGCAGCAGTCGGCGATCGATGATATAAGGTGGCGTGCCAAAGGTCTGATAGATAGGCGAGAAAACGCAGCTAGCGTAATCTGCAATCTGCAAGCCTTGAGACACGGTGCCTCAACCATACCTAAGCACTTCGGTTTGACGTACGGGCTTTCGGGACTAAAATGGTTTGTTGCTGCCCGTGCGGCTCCTTGCTGACAGTTCTTCCTGGGAACTGCAAAAGCGTACAGGCATTTGCGCTGCTTGAGGAGAAACGGCGCCAAAGAGCATCGCCGTTGTCTGTCTCACGTGCGCTTCCTTCGCGTGCCCGAGCTTTTCAAGACGCCCACTGGCCATTACCCTATTGATTTGGCCTTGTGGCGCACCCTTCAAACATAACATGTCGAAATGTACGCCGTAAAGTCACCAAGTTGGTAATAGTTTTTTTTCTTAAGCCCAAAGCACACTAGCTATTTGCTTCCCTACCGCGCACAAAGAAGAGAGAAGCAGCGAAGGGTGCCCTCGCGAGCACATGAGAGCCACTCTTTGACTGGTATCGCTTTAGGCACATGACGTCACTCTAGCCTTGCGGCAAATCCTCCCGAGTGCCCACCGAGCGCGGTGGCTTAGCGTGTTGCACTGCTAAGCATGAGTCGCGCGACCAAATCCCGGCGGTGGCGGCCGAACTATATAACGCGGGCGCGTTAGAGATCCCCTGGCGGTCAAAACTATTCCGGATTCCTCCACTACGGCGTGCCTGATAATCAAATCGCGGTTTGGGCACGTAAAACCCCAGAATTCATTCATTCAAATCCTCCCAACTAAAAAGAATATGTTGCGCATTATAACTACACTCATGTTAACATACATCTTATTAGTTTTATGTAGCCTTCAGCAATCCCAAGTTTGCAGGAGGCACTTCCCCACAGATCCGGGAATAGCTAACTGACTTTTGCTTCCTGACCTAGCACGTGCCTCTGCCGAAAAACGTAAAAAGAAAATAAAACTGGCCGAAGAAAGGACATGCACGTCAATGTCTATATTTGTGCCTCCTCTACAAATGCCCTCACTGTACGCAATATTTCTTGGTAGATTTTATGGCATCACAACGGGAGTTGTAATGCCATGTGCGTAAGGGCGACAAGGCTAGAGTTCTATTACTCATAAACTAGGGCACTGAATTCATGGGAACGATTTTGCAATAATGTTGTTAGAGATGTTTCATTACAAACCGAAGACGCCGTAGTTTATTCAATTGTTTATTCAACTATTATTGGTGTATTACTCAAGTGTTCAATTGCGCACTTTCTTCAGTATCCTATATATTTTCTTATAAAATGCTTTATAAAACATAAGGTGGTCCCAAGCTATCGGGGGATCGCCTGTTAAAACATGTACAAAATATAGAACTTATGGTGAGCAAACACAGGTCAACACAACGGAAAAATATTTGTCAACATACTGGAAGCGAATAAACAGTGTACTTACAGATTAACAGTGTATTTACTTATTGCCTAACAAATGCATTTTTATGTACCTGCACATTTGTTGTGCATTCAAACAAATCACTTCAGAAGTCATCTGATGTTATGAAAAATTTCAACAGACATGTCTCTGTGAAGCTTCCTTGTGTATGCTACCACATCCTCATTTGAAATAAAAACGTTGCTATAGGAATTTCTAAATTATTTCTAACACTTCATATGTTGGCGAACAAAAATAGCTATTGGCTGAACTGTTGCGTCGTTATAGATTTTTACGCCGTAAAGAAAAAATCCCCAATGACTGTCTCCGCCAATAAGGTGAGACGAAATATTTCTGTTATACTACAATATTGAGGAGAGGTTCGCATTCTTTAAGCAGGAGCGATTCGTGTAACCACTCGAAACATGAAAGCGACCTTCACAAGCACCAACTCATAAAAACATTGCTTTTATTCATTCCGTGGTCTGGACATGTCTCTGTGAAATTACACGTGGCCAACTTAGTCGGCACTCAGCCATCTTTGATTCTCTGCGACATGTCGTCTATTCTTCCATTCTGCCTGCAGCAAGGATTCACTGGGCGCGAAGAGTCTTTCTTAGGTGTGAGCGCAAGGGTTGTAGTGGCCGTGTATCGCTGGCGCCTCATTATCCGTCTTGTTGGACTCTATGGTGGGTGGCCAGTAAAGCTACCGAACGTGAAGCTTCCGTGTGGATGCTACCACATCCCCATTTGAAATAAAAAAATATTGCCCTCGAAACAGTCCTTCGATTGAAATCGAAAAATTCGATAATGAACATGATGTTCTCAAACTGCAGGCCGACCTAGATCGTATATTAAGAAATAAATCCACGACTAAATATTTGGGCGTGATGCTGTCAGGTGACTACTCTTGGCGGGCACGCGTGGACTATGTAGTTGGCAAAGCGACAGTTGCTTTGACTTTCATTCAAAGCAACTTAAAATGTGCAAATTCTAACCTTAGAAGCACGGCGCGCCTAACTTGTATACGACCTATTTTGGAATATGCTTGTACCTTTTGGGACCCGTCACAGATATGTCTTATAAATAAGCTAGAAAAAATACAAAACAGAGCAGCCAGGTTCGTCTCGGGTAGGTACGGGAGGAGGTACAGTTGCAGAGCAGTGAAAACAGAGCTCAACTGGGAATCCCTGTCGTCTCGCCGAAAGAAGCTGCGGCTAAAGCTTTTGTATGAAATCTATCACAACAAAACTGGAATCGATAGGGAAATGTACATAAAAGCACCAAACTATATATCGGCACGCACTGACCACCAGTGCAAGATTAGAGAATACCGGGCTAGGATTGGCCTGTATGCAAATTCTTTTTTTGTAAAAACTATCGCTCAGTGGAATCGACTGTCATGTGGACAGGTGTGCAGTGTGAATCAAGATGTATTCTTTTCATGCTTGTCACCCCCCCTGCTGTAACGCTTTCGGGCTAAGCGGGGATATGTCTGAATAAAGAATGAATAAAGAATAACGACCAAAAGGTTTGTTTTCGAAACCGAATATGATTTTACCGAGTTTTTGTAATAGAACGAGAAAGCAAAACATCGATAGAGCACATGTAAACATCTTCAATTGTGAAAGCTGTCGATGACTGTGTTGCAAAAAATAAGGTGCCCAAAATATTGAAACAGGAGATCTAGTTGCAATAGAAGCAGCTCAACAGAGTGCAAAGCTACAAAAAATATCGTTATCAACCACAAAACTTTTGCATAAGAAAATCGTCTACTCCTGCATGCGGAAACAAATTTTACAATGCACGAATTAACTAGACCAATTTCAGTAGGAAAAAGCACCAGTGGATATTGACAAAATACACCATGCTATGCTTATCCGCCTCTGCCAAGTTCCTAGAGTAACGCTATTGAACTTCATAAATTTATCTTGGGAAGCTCGTAGGATGCCCACAGAAGTAGGAGAAGGCTCTCATAGTGTCTTTTCTAAAACGAACACCCAACCTTTTGTTGTAGCTAAAGATCTATTGCGCTCCCTAGTTCAGTGGTAAATTCATACGAGAGTATAATGAAGAAAATGCTGATTTTTATTCTAGAAAGAAACAATTTAGTAGACGTCCATCAGGGTGGCTACAAAAAGGGCTGCTAAACAGTCAGCGTTTAAGACACAATACAAAATAAAATTTTCCACAAACAGTCCTGCCTTTCTGTTTAATTTGATTTAGAGAAGGCATACGACTCTACTTAGCGTTTTGGTGTAGGACTAACCTCGCAATTCATAACTGAATGCTTAAGTGCGTATAAAATCGTATTAAAACCACACATTCCAGGTATGACTGGATACAGTACTTTACAGCAATATTGCCCCCCCCCCCCCTTCAAAAAAAAAAAGAAGATAGTGTGCCTCCGGACTCGATACGTAAATTGAGCGTCCGTCTTAAATTTTTGAGGTCTTTGCATAGGAGGCATTCGGTTTTGCAGGTTCACTATGGCTCACAGTGCGCCGTCATGAATCGCCGTGAAAAAAAGCAGCGGCGCCCATCTAACGATGAATGTCGACGGTAACGCGCTTAGCATTCGATCACTATAGCGACACAATGTATTGCCACCTTCGAAACGAGTTATGTATGAGACGTGTATTGCAGTGGGACTCCTCTTTCGCGCTTTCGTAAAAGCAATCGGTGTCATCTAGCGCTGCCGCCGGGAAACGTGCGCTTGACCGCGAAAATGCATTGTGTGCCTATTCGTAGAAAACGCTGAGAAACGTGTCATGCGGCAACCGGGCTACTCCCTCGCCCTTCTTTCTCGACACGCTGCGTCATCTGATGGCACTGGCGAAAAGTTCGCGCGTAGCATCCGAGACGAGAAGCGTGGCGCGCCGCTGCTTGCGAACATTGGGAATCATTCCCTCGCTTGCCGCACATGCAGTGGCCCAAGTTGGTGAGAGGCTCGTTGAAGAGTGCCCAGAACATTCTTGGCGCAGCTGGCTAAAGCGTTGACGTGAAAGACGTTCATTGAAAAGCGGCACGTACCCGATGCATTTGTGGCGCACCTTGATAACGCGTCGAGTTGCTGTCCAAGAAGAGCCCTTGTGACGGGGGTTTGATTGAGCTCAAGAACCAAGACATTAAGGGACCTTTTTCATCATTGCGGAGCAGAAAATTCCAGCCCCCACGTACCTAGGTACCCAAGTTGGCGCCAAATACGTTCCTTGAAGAGCAGGACACACCTACACACACATACACAGTGACAGAACTGGCGTCAGAGAGGTTCATTGAAAACCAGCACTGAGTGACATACCCCGTGCTCCAAGTCGGCACCACAGAGGTTCTTCGATCGGCACGTATGTGCACCTTGCCACATACTCAGTGGGCGAAGTTGGTGCAGCGATTGGTTCCCTTTGCCCCAGCAGCCCGATGCTGAGGGCTGCTGAGCTAAGGTACCAGCGTTCGACCACGAACTACCCAGTGACCCAGTTAGGTGGATAAACAGTTAGATACAAACATTGATACCTAGCCCCCGTGAAATGACCCAAGAATTTTAACGCCTTACACGAACATAAGCTTGATACCGAGCCTTGACCAAGCTTCCTTCCTTTCCCGTGTGTGCCGACTCCATCGTAGCAGCGACTTTGGTTGATTCATCACCATCATCGTTATGATAATCAGCCTATTTGTCTGTGCACTGCAGGATGAAAGCCTCTCTCTGCGATAAGGATGAAGGCCTTCTCTTAGTACCCATTGTGTCACCCTAGTGGTCCAACGGTTATCTCACCTGCGCATTACATGACCTGCCCAGCTACATTTTTTGTCTTCATGTCAATTAGAATATCGGGTACACCTTCTATGATCCAAATCGCTTTTTTTTTTCGGTCTCTTCACGTTATGCCTAGCATTCTTCGTGTCATCGCTCTCTGCGTGCTCCCTAATTTGTTCTCAAACTTCTCTGTCAGACTGCAAGTTTCTGCCCCATATGTCTGCGCCGGTAAAATGCACTGATTAAACACCTACCTTTTCAGTGATAAGGGTAAGCTTCCAATCAGGAACTGACAAATGTCTGCCGTATGCGCTCAAGCCCATTTTTATTCTGTGAATATCCTTCTCATGATCAGGGTTCCTTGTTATTAATTAACCTAGGTAAACGTACTCTTTCACCGACTCTAGAGGCTTACTGGCCATCCTGAACTCTTGTTCCCTTGCCCGGCTATTGATCATTAACTTTATCTTGTGCATATAAATCTTCCGCCCCACTCTTGCACTCTCTCTTTTATGGTCCTCAATCATTTGTTGCAAATCGTCTTCAGTGTTGCTCAATAGAACAATGTCATCAGCAAACCGAAGGTTGCTGAGATATTCGCCGTTGATCATTTCTCCTTAGCCTTGCCAGTTTAATGGCTTGAATACTTCTTCCAAGCACGCAGTGAATAGCATTGGAAAGATTGTGTCTCCTTGTCTGTCCCCTTTCTTTACAGGTATCTTCCTACTTTTTTAGTGCAGAATTAAGGTAGCTGTGGAATCTTTATAGATATTCTCAAGATATTTACGTAAGCGCTCTGTACTCCTTGATTACGTAATGCCTCTATGACTGCTGGTATCTCTACTGAATCAAATGCGTTTTCGTAATCTATGAAATTCATATAGAGAGGCTGATTGTATTCTGCGAATTACTCGATTACCTGATTAACGACATGGATGTGATCCACTGTAGAGTATCCCTTCATGAAGCCAGGCTGTTCCCTCGGTTGACTAAAATCCAGTGTTGCCCTTATTTGATTGCAAATAACCTTGACCAATATTTTATGTAATACTGGGAGTAAGCTAGTGCGCCCATAATTTTGCACTTCTTCAACGTCTCCCTTTTGGTGGATTAGTATAATGTTGGCATGCTTCCAGTTTTCTGGGACCCTTGTAGTCGATGGACACTTCGTATGGAGAGTCGCCAGTTTTTCATGCAATATGTCTCCTTCATCTTTGATTACAACAACTGTTATTCCATCTTCTTCTGCCCCTTTCACTCATTTCATGTCTTGTAAGGCCCTTCTGACCTCATCGCTAGTTATAGGAGGAGTAGCTGCAACCTGTTCATTACTGCTTTGAACGGAAGTATCATGGCTCCCCGAGGTACTGTACAGGTCAGTATAGAATTCTTGCACTACGTTTACCATACCTTGGGAATCGCTGATATTACCCTTCTTATCTTTCAGTGCATACAGCTTGTTTTGTCCTATACCAAGTTACTTTCTCACTGATTTAAGGCTGCGTCCATTTTTTACAGATTTTTCAGTCTTTCTCACATTATAATTTCGAATTTGCTTATTTTCGCCTTGTTGATCCGTTTTGACAGTTCCGCGTATTCTATCTTATCTCTTGAGTTAGACACTTTCATTCATTGTCGTTTCTTTATTAGGTTCTATGTTACTTCGAATAGCTAGCCTACTGGTTCCCTTGGTGCCTTGCCTCCCACTTCTATTGGTTGATTCAATGGAAGTCATATCAATATCAACTTTTGGTTCTTTGTGCCATCAGTGATGCCATGAAGGTAGGACGTCTAATTTCGTTCAGCTTAACGCCTTTTGTTCGCGGCCCAAATGACCCCTAACGCAGCTTCTGGAAATGAAACACAACTAGCCTGATTCACGTGCAATATCCTGTTTGGGTCTCCTTAGGAGACAGTATGTCTTAGGTTTTTAAAAATCATTCGATAAGGGAAATAACAAGCTGCGAATGCATAAATATCGTTATTTAAACATTGAAAAGAAAGCTATTTGCATGTATTCTTAATTAACCCTTCCCATTAAAAGCCTCGGTGGGGCAGCTCCAGGATCCGTGGTCACTCCTCTTCTCGGTCTTAGGTGCCTTACCGACCTGCTATAAAGTTTAGTGACGTTTGCGGCATATTTCATGAAATAACATCTCTATATGACATACCTATTTCTCATGGTTAAAAGGTAAACAAAAACCCGGGGCACTTCGCCGACCAAATAAAGACTTAAAAGAAAAGAAGACGTTTCGGCTCCCACACGGGAGCCTTGTTCACAGGTAAAATAAACAAAAGTGCTCGAGCAGCTCGCTTAAATAGTCTAGAACACGTGACGCAGGCAGCGCGCATACACTGACGGCAGATTGCCATCGCTCCTGTTCAGAGTGTGTGGCGTAGTCTGGATCATGAGGGACTCAAGATAAAGGCGTCGAGATAGCCCTTTTTCCCTGGCAAGGACACGTGCCTTCCCCCAGTCGATTGCGTGGCCGCTTGAAGTGGCATGCTCAGCCAAGGCACTGGATTTCACATTTTCTTTTTTGACGTCATAATTGTGCTGTTTAAGACGCCTTTCAAAGTCACCAGTTTCGCCAATGTACACGTAGTCGCAATCCGCGCATGGGACAACGTACACAACACCTGGGAATTTCTCTTTTGGTAATTTGTCCTTAACATTGACGACTGATTGCCGTAGTTTCTGCTTTGGAATGTGTGCCACTTGAACATTGTATGAACGCAGAACACGGCTTAGAGCTTCACTCGTGGACGGGATATAGGGTATTCCGGCGCGCTTTTGACTAGAGGCAGCATGGGGTAACTGTGGACGTGCCATTTGTCGTTCGACAGCATTCAAGAAAGAGCACGGGTAACCACAGGCTGATAGTTCCCGCCGTACCACGCTTACGTCGGCTGCGTAGTCTTCTTGCCTCGTGCAGATTTTCTCCGCGCGTCGTAGAAGCGTCGAAACCACTGCCCTTTTGTGAGAAGCAGGTTGCAAGGAGCCGAAGTGCAAGTAGCGTGCTGTGTGAGTTGGCTTTCTGTAAACTGCGAACGACAAAGTAGGCCCCTTTCTTTCAATCAGCATATCAAGGAACGGAAGCTTGCCGTCGACTTCCTCTTCTACCGTGAACTGGATCGCTGTTTCCATGCTGTTCAGGTGTGAAGTGAACGACTGAACTGCTTCTTTATGAATGATGCAGAAACAGTCGTCCACATAGCGAAAGAATGCCTTCGGAGCAGGGCTGAACGAAGCGAGTGCTCGACTTTCAAGTGCTTCCATTGTCAAGTTAGCGGCGGTTACCGATATGGAAGCTCCCATAGCCGTTCCGTGGACCTGTTTGTAGAAACACTCTTGGAACGTAAAGTACGTATTTGACAAACAGAACTGTAACAGCCGAGCCAGGTCCGGTGCATCAATGGGCGATCTCTCGGGTAGAGTGGCATCCGACTCCAGAGCGGTACTGCATACATCCACGGCCAGTTCCGTTGGCACACTAGTAAAAAGCGATTTCACGTCAAAAGAGACCAGGATGTCGTTTTTGTCCAGGACGACGTCACGGACTTTGTCTATCAAGTCGTAGGAATTGCGTATGTGAGTGGCACGTTGTCCGACGAGGGGCGAAATGACACGATGTAAAAATCCTGATAGCTTGTGCAGGGGTGAACGCGTGAAATCTACAATTGGACGCATGGGAACGCCTGGCTTGTGAACCTTGGGGAGGCCATAAAGAGCAGGGGCCGAACCATTATGACAAAGTAATGTAAAATACAGTGACTTGCGTTCAGGGGGGACCACACGAAAGACATCGGCCAAAAGCTTCTGGTAGTCTCTTTGCACCTTGGGTGTTGGATCCCGGTCAAGTTGAACATACGTATTCGCGTCTTCTAACAGCGTCAACATCTTCTGGGAGTAGTCGACTTTGTCCAACAGAACAGTCGCGTTCCCTTTGTCTGCGGGAAGGATCACGACCTTGCAGTTGCCGCGAAGCCTCTTCACCGCTGGACGCTCTTCTGAAGACAGGGCCGAAGAAGGGGGGCCCCGCAGTCTGGAGAGAACAGACACAACACGAGTGCGGGCCTCATCGCGGTGCGCGGGATCAACTTGGCTAACGGCGTTCTCCACGGCACATACAAACTTCTTTTTATCCCTTGCAGCTCCGGCGTTGAAGTTGAGGCAAAGGCTGAGGACCGAAAGCTCAGTTTTGTCTGGTTTGTACGAGGACATGTTGAGAACCGTGCACTTTCCTGCTTTGCGCTGAACGTCGCTTCGCTGGGCTTGAAGTCTGCGAATCTTGTTGTCGAGCGACAGTTCATCTTTCCGTGCACGAAGGCTTGCTTGAAAATTGGCATGTAGCTGCACGCTTGCGAAATCGTTAGGCAAGCGAAACTCTAGCTGACGGAGAGCAAAGAAAGCTTGGTTCTCCAGAGTTCTTACTTTTTCCCGGCAGTCTTGGATCCGTGCTTGTAAGAGTTGCCGCTGAGCTTTGGTGATGACGCTGAGACCAAAGCGTGCCGATACAGGTCTTCCCAGACGTAGTGAACGAGGGATCAAACCCAGAGTCTTGCATTGAGAGTTAAACTTGAGGTGGCCGCGGAAAGCTGCCATTCGCGTCGACAGTGATACAAACTGGCGAATCTGCTGAACGATGGGTTGGCCATACGCCTGACGAAAATTAATGAAGTTCAGTGTTTGACGGAAGCCCGTCTGGTCGGGATGAAACATGGTTAAAAGGTAAACAAAAACCCGGTGCACTTCGCCGACCAAATAAAGGCTTAAAAGAAAAGAAGACGTTTCGGCTCCCACACGGGAGCCTTGTTCACAGGTAAAATAAACAAAAGTTTACAGAAAGCCAACTCACACAGGACGCTACTTGCACTTCGGCTCCTTGCAACCTGCTTCTCACAAAAGGGCAGTGGTTTCGACGCTTCTACGACGCGCGGAGAAAATCTGCACGAGGCAAGAAGACTACGCAGCCGACGTAAGCGTGGTACGGCGGGAACTATCAGCTTGTGGTTACCCGTGCTCTTTCTTGAATGCTGTCGAACGACAAATGGCACGTCCGCAGTTACCCCATGCTGCCTCTAGTCAAAAGCGCGCCGGAATACCCTATATCCCGTCCACGAGTGAAGCTCTAAGCCGTATTCTGCGTTCATACAATGTTCAAGTGGCACACATTCCAAACCAGAAACTACGGCAATCACTCGTCAATGTTAAGGACAAATTACCAAAAGAGAAATTCCCAGGTGTTGTGTACGTTGTCCCATGCGCGGATTGCGACTACGTGTACATTGGCGAAACTGGTGACTTTGAAAGGCGTCTTAAACAGCACAATTATGACGTCAAAAAAGAAAATGTGAAATCCAGTGCCTTGGCTGAGCATGCCACTTCAAGCGGCCACGCAATCGACTGGGGGAAGGCACGTGTCCTTGCCAGGGAAAAAGGGCTATCTCGACGCCTTTATCTTGAGTCCCTCATGATCCAGACTACGCCACACACTCTGAACAGGAGCGATGGCAATCTGCCGTCAGTGTATGCGCGCTGCCTGCGTCACGTGTTCTAGACTATTTAAGCGAGCTGCTCGAGCACTTTTGTTTATTTTACCTGTGAACAAGGCTCCCGTGTGGGAGCCGAAACGTCTTCTTTTCTTTTAAGTCTTTATTTGGTCGGCGAAGTGCCCCGGGTTTTTGTTTACCTTTTAACCATGTTTCATCCCGACCAGACGGGCTTCCGTCAAACACTGAACTTCACCTATTTCTCATAATGATCCTAACGCTGTTTCCAAATGGTGTAACATACTCTCTATGTACTTAAACATTTAGAAGTGTAAATTCGATTGTGTGTCACGAAATGCGCTGCTCGCTTACTCTCCCAATATGGTACCACCAAACCGCCCGAATAGCTACAAATACATTGGTGCACATATCGGCAGTAATCTAAGCTCAACCACTCACTGTGCCAACGTCGTAAGCAACGCAAACAATAGAATACGTTTCCTTCACTACAATGATACCCTCCCCGCTTGTTCCTTGAAGCTGATGCTCTATGAAGGATTAATATGCCCGAAACTCACACACGCTGCGTCTATCTGAGATCCTAGTACAAAAAAACCTAGTGCAATTCTGTTGAAATGACCTCGAACTACTCTGTTCGTTTTATTCAATGAACTTATAACAAGAATACATGAATAACCATTATTAAATGGAGTTTTAGTCTACTTTCCCACTCATCGCGTCGGAAACAGCTTCCATCTATGCCTCTCTCATAAAGTACTTTGTCAGCCTATGCTGGACAGCGAATTGCTTCTGGAGCCGCCAATTACACGTGTGATCATAATACCAAGTTCTGCATACCATCTTGCAGAACGAAGTCCCACATTTCTTTCACGCGCATCTGTTGAATTAAATCACCTTTACGCGGAAATTGCAACGCTTCAAAACATTAGCTACCTTGAAAAAAGTACCTGGGGTCATTCTATGAATAGGCTCCACTTCGGTAACTACTTTTTTTATTCGTAATAATCGTTCGTTTTATCTTGTTTCATTGTTATGCAGCAACATTTTATAAATACGATATAATATTGTTCCAGCTTTCTTTTCTTATTACTCCGTCGTGTGTATTTTGTTTCTGTAATATCTATATTGTTTTTTTCTTTATTGCGCTTTTTTGCTTACCACTACCCTCTGTAATGCTTTTGCTTTGAGGGTATCTGAAATAAAAAAAAGAAAACTAATACGAAAATCTTGTTCGGCTTTTCCTCACATCATGTCATCCCACGTCGGCATTGGCTGAAGCGTTTTCTGGGTATCGATTAATCTGGCCGTGTACAAGAGCATCATTCAACATGTTAAAATACGGACCTCTTTTTAACTTTCCACCCTGACGAATACATTTGGAAAAGCGCCCAAGCAATCGCTCTGTTCGAGATAATGAAGTGCCGGGAAATTTACCGTTGAGAGAAATAATTCGGAAACAAATGAAACTTCATTCTTGGAAAACAAAAAGCGGCAAATATGCTTCATGGGGTCGAAAGGCGCTTCATAATTTGTATTGTTGGTTTATAATACCTTTAGGTAGGAAGTGTTATTTTGTTCCCAGCACGCATAATGCACACACAAGCAGAATATTTTCACATGTTCGCACGTTTTCAACACACCGACACAACGGACGCATTCATGGCGGCGTTAAATTGGAAGTCAATGAATAAAGCTTTAGCAAGATAGCTCACAGCAAATCGCAGAAAAGCAGCAGCACTTTCGAGTCAAACAAGACTTCAAAGTGTGATTTCGAGACAGATAGCGCGTTTCGCAGAAGGCGGTGTTTTACCTTGCGCTACATGTTTGCAGCCACTTCAGCCACGCAACATTGATGACGACCACGCGGTGGCACGGAAAGGGAGAACGTAAATTGGCGCAGTGACGATCAATATGGTTCTTCTAGGAACGTTCCAATGCAATTCGAAAAGCCTGACACACATAGGCGCTGCATCGTCTTTGATGGGTTTCGCCACGTACGCACGCGCTGCTGCAATCTCTCACGTAATGTTCGAAACACAACAAACAATCTGGCGGTGCTTCGCAGAAACGCTGATAACCACCGCCTCTTGCTACCTGGTTCTGCAGCCTCGTAACCTGCTTTTCCTTTTCTCTGTTTCTTTTGGTCGAGATTACGCAGTGCACAGATGCCTCCGTCTGCGTGAGTGCCTTCTCGTACTCTCGTACGCTGGCTTGGTAAAATTGAGACGGCAGCGGGCTCAGGTGTCTTCTCACCTTAATCGCGAAACGCTCGAATCCGATACTTATGTGCAGCTCGCGAAATTCTCAGCAAAACAATGGCAATGTATAAATGTGGCCACTTGCTAGGCGAATAACATACGAGCACATGAATCCCAGCCATTATCCGTCCTCCCAACTGGACCACGTGTCCCTGTGGCGTAAAAAAAACGTATCTGCATATACCCATCCAGCCGTCTGATGCAGTGTCCTTGTCGCACTGACAGAGATTTTCCTATCCCCTGAACCGTGTTATGAAGCGACAAAGTTGCATGGCATATATAAAAGCATGGGGAAGCAAGGTCGTTTTCTGAGTGACTGTTTCTAGGGCAGCTATCACTTGAAACGTGCAGCGCGGTCTGTTTACTCAGCAGCGCAAAGCACTAAGCTGAAGGAGGTGACAAAAAATCATGCAAAGGGATAGAAAGTTGGGAGAGTTGCTACAGTAACATATTCTTGGTTTGTAGCAGTCATCCTGTCTTCTTCTAGTCTGAGCGTGTGTCACTTCGCGCTACAAACGAAGAACAAAAATATTGCCTGGCTCTTTGTACGTGTGCCAGATGTTGGCATCCCCAGTGGTGCTCGACTTCATGTCCCGCCTCCCGTTCAGCTACGCTTCACGTAACTTGCCAAAATATGATCATCTCTAGAAATATTTCCTTAGCCCCTTTTCCTTATTGGCCGCATACGCAGATCACGCCGAATTCACGGATAACTCTCACACGAACCGTAATACAGGAAGAGACACAACGGACTGTCAACAATACTTTTAACAAAGCGAAAGCGAACTAGTAATCTTACATCTCGTTTTGGCATTGCAGTTCATCGGACGGATTGCTCACGGTTAAAAAAGGGGCCGTAAACACAAGTCATTACACAGTTTAGTACGGCTGCTTTAGAAGGGCACTTTGGACGGGGAGTCTATTCGTGCTTTTGCGGAACCAGCCCCTTGTAATTCAACACTTTTAAGGAATCAATGGCGCTATAGAAAATTTGGGATTAAAATATTATGTGCACTTAACATGAAAAGGAAGAAATTGTCATCCACGTGAGTAGCCCGAAGCTAGAAAGAAGTGTTTTTCAGAAAGCTTCGCAGTTGAAGTAAACTCTTGCTGCTTGAGAGAAGGTACCCGTAACCTTTTGCTCGCTTTTTTATTTCATTTAACCAGGAATACTGCGGAGCGAGTAATCGACGACTCGAAGCTAATGACATTCTTTTTTTCGCTTTCCTGAAACTTCCTCCACCTTGCCAATTTCCGCGGAACTGGTTTAGCGAAGTCTACAAGAGTTTTCCGTGCCAGTCTGTTAGGGCGGTTTGTAGTCCGACGTAACGTCGGCGCACACGCGCGAAAGTGCACGTTGGGAAGAAGGCAACCCTTATTGTCCGTTGCGTCAACGTGGGTGTCGTAACCGACATTCGTCATCGTGGTCCGGCAGCGCTGACGTCGATAAAGAACATGCTCTAATTTTGCGCCGGACTCGGACGCACGCTCACGTTACCCAGAATGTTCCGTGTGTGTGACTGGCAGCCTTTTGCCTAGACGTGATTGGTGCCGTGCGTGCGCGAAAAACTGGTAGACAAAACACTCTAGACCTTGCTCATAACAGTTGCGCGTGGCACTGAAACCCATATCTAGAGGAACGCGTAAAGCATCTGTCTGTTTAATACTGCAGTTGGGAATTGTTCCTTCTCGCACTTAGAAGTGCCGCTCATCATCATGTCATTTGCTCCTCACGAGCTGCTGGTACGCGCTATTGCAGCAGAGGCTTGTCGGTTGATCAAATCTTATGTACTGTTCCACAGCAGGGTGTCTTTTGCCTTTAAAGAAAACGTGGTAGCCGATGGACGCAGAGGTCCACCACATGGTGCGCAAGCCCGGGAGCTCCGCAAGGACGTCAACCTCACCGACGCCCGGGATCGCTCAGTGTGGCCTGCAATTTGAGGAATTTTTACCGGCTACCTGCTGACAGCTGCAATGGCTACTCCGATGACCGCAAAGCCTCCGCTCACAACTGAACGCCACCGTAACCGAAGCGAAAGGCGCGTTGACAAGACCAGACTTCGCGAGATCCATGGTGAGCGTCCTGGAAGGTCGGATTGAGGCGCTCTACCGAGAGATCGCGAAACTCGACGAGATATGTGGCGCGACGCCAGACAACTTGCTCGAGAACAAGACTTCAGACGCGGCCAAATACAGTGACAAGGTGATGTCAGTAAACTTCAGGCTTGGGCTCGAACTTCAGAAAGGCCGAGCATCAGAAGCCCCAAACCCGGCGATCAGCCAGATATCAAGAAGTATGAAGGCCAAGCTGCCTCAAGTCGAACTTGAGGAAGTTGAGGGAAACTGCAGGAATCGGCAGCACTTCTAGATGCTGTTCTCGACAGCTGTGTATAACAACGACGAGCTTAGCGCTGAGGGAATGTTTCACAACTTGAACGACCTCGTATCGTGAGCGTCTGTGTCAGCTATTTCAGGACTCCAGGCTACTTAGGAGTGTTACAAGGACGCAGTGGAATTCCTGGAGAACCGATTCGGCAAGGAAGCCGTCATAGTGCAACACCACCTTTGAATTGCTATACGCGAAGCCCATGCCGTCATCTTCGTGCATTAGCCAGCTTGCTGACCTTTGAAAAAGTTAAGGGACATGTACGGGCTAAAAGCTCTTGGAACGAGTCCAGCGAATTACTATGCCATGCTGCGGGAGATTGTGTTAGGAGCCTTACCATCAGACTTGGTTCTACGGTTCCAAGAGCTTCACAAGTCATCGAAGACGTCGTTAGCTGCAGCATCCACGGCAGGAATCGACGTCACCGCGCATCGCACGATACGACCTGAGAAACAAATGCGCGAGTTCTTGTACGCCAACTTCAATGCCGGGAACCATGGCTGAACATTCGGCAGCGGGAACACTGCAGGAGAACCTACACCGGCCCCTAAATATTAGGAGCAGTGCATCGGGCAAACTGCAGCGTCTCTGCAGAGCACCATGGAATCGTTCAGTGGTGCTTCAGGGCTGCTTGTTCTACGAATCCACCGATCAAAGCACAGAGACCTGAGAC
Organism: Dermacentor andersoni; assembly: GCF_023375885.2. Lineage (NCBI taxonomy): Eukaryota > Metazoa > Arthropoda > Arachnida > Ixodida > Ixodidae > Dermacentor > Dermacentor andersoni. Next base: position 363,726,491 of record NC_092814.1, on the reverse strand, counting down.
TGCTAAGGCGTCAGTATGGTAGCTCAGAAACAGAAACTCACGAATGCCCGTCGATGTTTTTCGGTACATCAAGTAGGGTCATATGGCGAGAAACTGTAGAGTATTACGAAGATACAGGAACTGTCTAGAAGGCACGTCATACTCATGTGCGCCTCAGACGTTGTTGGCAACGAAAACATGACATATGCGCCTTGCATCGCAACAGAAAGCGCAAGTTGTGCTCCTGCAGACTTTGAAAGCTAAGGTTGGTGCCGAAGGATTGTCGGACAGTTGCCGATTGTCGAACAGTCGGGGTAGTTTTGTAATTTCAGAGGTGCTCGGAACATTAAACTGCTGGTTCATACAAGAGGAAACATTCACAGTAGGTGTATTCGGACGTCAGAAAACAGGGAGGACCTTGAGACGCCTGCGCATGCATATCTTCGTTGAGAAGAGAAATCAAGCGTTTCTAATTAAAACTCTGGAGATAAACACAGCATTCATTGAGCGTATTCCGACGCGAGATGAAGGAACGGTCACGGAGATGTAAATAATGGGCTTGGATACCACGGCTCTCATTACAAAGAGTATATAGCTAAGCAGCGTTACTGATAAGATCTGACTATTTCTGGGACTTCGACACCGGTTATATAAAGACAGCGAATAAACACGTCAAGGCCGTAGAAACGTGCGTAGGTTGAACCGTGCAAGGACCCCTAGCTACGCCAATTGTTGCAATTTGCTGTACCAGAGTCACTGTATTCAGAGTTCACGTCGAGTCTCGCGTTTCCAGTTCTTTGAGTGCCTTCCAGATGCTCTAGATTATCGACACTACTGATAGTGACAGCAGCTCTTCGACTCAGAATCTTTCGCAGACAACGACGGAGACGTTCAAGAACCAACATGTATCACTTTCAGGAACCCCACAGGAGGTCAGCTACAGCTATGACTTTCTGGTTATTGGGAAGAACTCGATCATGTAAAGGATAACATGATTCTGCCGAATTTGTAAGAATGAATATTTGCTCAAGGAAGTAAGGAGAACGGTTTCGCTAAGGATGACCACATGTATCTAGCCCATGTCGTGAAGTCACACAACCACGTCTACACAGCTCCAACAAGGGACGATAACGACATGGTTAAGACATATAAGTCTGCTTAGATCACGATATGCTAGACGACCGAGCCTTACAAGCTCGACGACGGACAGTGCATTTTGTCATTTGCGACGCGCATTCTTCTGCAGTAGGGAAGGACACAGAAAAGCCACTTAATCAGAGCGCAAACTTATTGTACCAAGACAAACTGAAAACAAAACTTCTGACTAAATGTCGCACATAATTGACCAGGAAGCATACGAAGTTCCAAGAAGACGTCATACTGCTACTGACCCAGTAAGGATCAAAAAGGAAGAAAAAACGAAGAGCACAATGAATAAATAAAGGAAAGAGGAAAGCCATGAAGCAGAACGTGAAACAAAAGAAGCACAAGATGAGGAGCATCAAAAAAAGAGCCAAACTTACAGTATTAGACGTGAACAAATCCGGGAGTCCTCCGACACACAGCCGAACGAGACAAATTTGTTAAAGATGTGTTACCCTGGTAACGCTTGGTGAGATGTAGGCAACGAACTCTGCAGGCTGTAGACTAAAGGATGCAAAATACAATGCGCGGACACGCGTACTTCTGTCCAGAGGAAGTCGTATTTGTTGGTCTTTCAACAGGCGCAATAGCGAGTCATTTGACTTACAACGACGCAAGAAAAGAAAACATGGAAAATAACATTAGGTGTACTGAGAGAATAACGTCCATTCCAAGAGCGTCTTCTGCGGCGAAGACTGAGATATCAGTGGGTCATGCAAGATGTTCTGGCAGAACAACGTTGCTCGCATCCCGAAGAGAGAGATTTGTGCGATATATGGTCGTTTGCCGTGCAAGGTCTCTGTTGCAGGGCAACAAACTGTTTCTAGTCTAGAGTGTTCATCGCCTTCTGCTGGGGCGCTAGAGAATGCTGGAACCTGTTCTTTCTCGCACCTAGCAGATGGCCGCTCATCATGATGTCATCTGCTCCTCGCGCGCAGGCTCTTGCAGCGGCGGCTCGACGGTTTATAAGATATGTTATGTGCCTTATCCTTGCACTCAGCGCAAATGCGGGACTGGCGCCGACTACAAACCCGTACATACCCACACCTACTCCTACTACACCACATACACCCCACCCGGTATCCCAACACTTGCCCTTGGTGCGGAGGGCGGAAATCTCTTGACCATATCACATGGTCATGCCAGAGTAGGCCACAAGAAATTCAATCACGCCTTATGGGGCAAAACTCCAACAGTAGGCAGTGGGAGGTGTGGCTAGCCAGCACGGTGCGGGAGGACCAATCGGCCCTTCTCGACCAAGCCCGGCGTGCCGCGATCGCCAGTGGGGCCCTGGACTGAGGGACCCACCCACTGGACCTGAATGTGATTTTTTTAATAGAAGTTTTATACTACTACTACTTTACAATTCGCAGTGTTTGGCCTTTGAAGACAGCGGGGTGGGTCCCAGTGGTCCACCACAACTTCTGTCTGACAGCACTCGGCCTCCATCGCTGTCGAGCGACGATGGACTTTCAGAACGCTGCATTTAAACAGCATGCAGCAGCGCGACATGGCGGATTTCGACCGGGACTCGCGGGCTACGTGGCCTATACATGAGCCTTGAGTGATGTGAACGCCTGTGCATGTATGCAAATTACCCGGCCGTTGAAGAGCGTTGTTTTAAGCAGTGTTGTTAAGTGCAGAGGGTAAAAGGCAGAACAATCACTACTATAATTACACTTATTCACATTTAGTTTCATTAGCCCGTTATGGGCTAATGGGGTTTTACATGCCAAAACCATGATCTCATTACGAGGCGCGCCGTTATGATCCATTCTAACCACCTCGAGTTCTTCAACGGGCACCCCATTCACGCGGTGCTTTTGCATTCAGCCCTTCTCCTCGGAGTGGCACGGCCGGCAATGAGTCCACGACATCGAGCTCAGCAACGCGACGCCATTGCCCCCCCCCCCCTAGCGTGCGTCAATTAGTACGCCATGCTTGAACGTTATTGAGATCAGGTTAAAGCAAATATTCATTCATTTTTAATAGCCATATACGGTGAACTGGACGCGGCGTTGCTCTTGACACCTTCGTCTGGTCACGCAGTCTAGTTGTTGTTGTTGTGGCCTGCGATGCGTGTGGCTCCTATCCACGATGGGGTTAACCGACTTAAAAAATTCCTTTTGGAAACCGTCCTCGCGTTTATCTCTGCCTCTACAAACAAAAAAAAATATCCAGGACTGAAGTTCCTGCCTGGTATGTAGGGCTCATGAACCGTAATATCTTGTGGCATGGCCAGAGTTGGTACAAAAAGCCATGTGGTCACAGAAGAGCTCGTGTGGCTGCTAGCGCATTAGTCGTCGTCTTCTTCCACAGCTAGCTCCAATTCCGTCATCATGCCGGCGTTCCCATACTGCCCTTCCCTCTGCGAAGGCGGTGACGGCACTGGCCCACTGCCAGTCAATGCGGTGATTTCGGTGAGTCCTGGAGTGGGCTCTAATTATAATTACATATATTCACATTTAGTTTCATTAGCCCGTAAATTATTAGCCCGTGAAAAAAGAACCTTCGACGGAAATGGTAAAAAGTAAAGTTGTCACAGAGACAGACCACAAAGGTGCCCAATCTATACTCATGGCTTCTCAGTCGAACTTCCAGGATGATGGAGGTTACTGCAAGAGAAACGACTCATACACGTGCATGCTTAATTGGGAAGTACAAGTTTACCTCCGTAACATTGCATAAGCGAGTTAAGAAGTTTGGCAACGTGAATACAATATTATTACGTTTCGTAAAACGAGTAGTCATCGGAGAGACGTCGCAATGCTTTCGAGTTCATCCACATAGTGCCCTTGATTTTTTTTTATTGTATCCTCTGGCTCAAAGCATCACAGAGGAGAGTGGTTTAAGAGAAAATAAATTGCAATGCAAACATGAAAAAAAAAATAAAAGATGCGCTAGGAAATTTATTAAATGAAACAAAATAGACTGGTTCAAGTAAACAAAGTGATTCAATTAATTACAGTTAGTTACAATCCTCGTGAAGGTTTAAGGATCTGATATATCCGTGGTCATCACAGGAAGGTAGTTCCACCCCTGAGACATTCTTGGAACGAATGCATTACTGAAGATGGAAGGTCTTGCAGAAAGCTATTTCTCTGGTGAATGCACGATGAGTGGGGAGCGTTATGCAATTGATAACATATGCAGTTAAAAGGGCACAGACGAAATGGGAAGCTGCAAGTGACATTAGTGACGTCTGCTGCTTGCGTATATTTAGACAAGATGACGAGTAATGCTGGACAAGTGAGTGAATTAGGTTGTTGCGAAACGCATCCCAAGCCTATGTGGATTGCCCTATCTACGATCGGATTAGTATATTTTAATGAGAAGCTTAAGGGTGTGAGGAGCATGTGAAAATGTCAGCCTTTTTTTCGTGCTGCACATTGTGGATTCCATGCGAGCCCTTCACATCAGGTTAGATAGTATGGTGACGTCGATATGTGTAGATGAACGCACTACTTCTAAGGGAGAGGTGTTAAGGGAGTCTGCAGTTCATGTTTCAGGTGATCGAATCAAGCACAAAACTTTGCATTTGTTCGTTTTTTGTTCCGTGCAGACAGTTTAGTACCAATAGGACACAATGGCAAGGTCGGATCGAAGTGTGATAGCATCACCGCGACAAGTAATTTCGCGAGACCTTACGCAATCATCAGTGAAAAAATTCGAAGTGAGACGAAACACTAGAAGGCAAATTGTTCAAGTCGATTAGAAAGAGGAACCTGGACCAAATACAGACGTTTGTGGCAGACCTGACTACACAGGGCTCAGAGGAGAGTCAGTATTCTTAGCAAAGACAAACTGACAACGAGTTAGTATATAGCACTCCAGCGATGCAAGTAGTTTTGAATTCAATATTAGTAAGTACCGCTTGTGCATTAGTAGTTTATGGCACTCATTATCGAAATATTTGGAGCAATCTAAAAATACGCAGTCAGGTAAAGAAGAGTGTGGTGTGAAGCTTGCGCTTAAAGCACGGCGAGTTGGTTATCACACGAAAATGTCGTATAGACGCCAAACTGTGTGGTTGTGAAAACGTAGTTAGATTCGAGGAAAGATTCGAAAAGACATGCATTGCTGCGATAATTAAGGGGCGACTACTTATTACCACGGTTGTCGAGTGGAGCCAGCTTTCCTGTCTCCTCAGCACGGAGAGCTCTTCTCGAGGGACTGCTGAAACATTTTGTTGTTATTATACGCTAATCACATCGTGCACTCATTAGGTATCTTAGATCAATGGGAAATCGCAGCCCGGTGAATAAAAAGGGCTTAAATTATTGATAATTTTGACTGCTTCATTATGTCAGCCCCAATGGGACACATGAGTACTAGCGCTAGACATGTGGAAGCATCGTGTTAATGTCCACGGAGTAGTTTCTCACTCCCGTCGCGCTTCGAAGCTCGACATCATGCGTTCAACCCCGGCAGTCCAACGGAGGCACAATAGAAAGACGCCCGCTCGGGTACCATGCGCTGAGTGATCGTTAAGTACCATCAGGTGGTGAGAATTAATCCTATGGCGGGGCTCACAATCAGATAGAAGTTTTCGCACATTCACACCAAAATTTAATTTTTGGGGATTTCCGTATTTCATTCAGTACATCATTTAGTACGCAGGCGTACTGCACATCTTCTGTCGTGCAGCCCGCATAATCGACAAGACTGATTGTGGCGCACTTCTTAAGGAGAACACACCGGAACATTTCCGCGTGCGATATGTGCTTGAAGGCAATCTGTTCTTTATAAGGTTATTTTTTGCCTTTTTTCATTGCGGCGCCATACTTGGCGGAAGCTTGTTGCTAAGCTCGCCAATTGGCTTCATTTGAGAACTGGTCGGCTATAATCAGCTAGTATATGATGGTTTTATAGCATGGTGCGTTACCATTGGAGATTGTAGGGCGATCAGGAATGCATCTTTAATTGTTAGTTCTTTCACTCTGACGGAAAACAAACCGCATTTTGACCACACGTTGGGGTCTTCAAAGTCATCGAGTTAACTTTAAAGAAAAGTAGACAGTTCGCATTCTTTTAGTCCTTTGTAATACTTGCTGCGTTTATTTTACAGCGAAGCTGTAAGCCGATTTGTCCATCCGTCCGTCCGTCCGTCCGTCTGTCGGTCACCTGAACCCCGAAAATTCCTCCGGCGCAACCCCATGCGCATGCGTGAAGAAAAAAAAAGGCAGAGTCTGTCAAGCGACCTCAAGGGTCCCACAGAACTGGAAGAATGCCAACTTTATACTAATCGACAAAAAGAGTGACGTTAAAGAATTGAAAAATTATAGGCCCATTAGCTCACTTCCAGTATAATATACAATATTGACCAAGACAATGTCCAATGGAATAAGGGCAACATTGGACTTCAGTCAACCAAGTGAACAGGCTGGTTTCAGGAAGAGATACTCTACAATGGTTCACATCCATGTCATGAATCAGGCAATCGATCAATTCGCCGAGTACAATCAGCCTCTGTATATGGCTTTCATAGATAAGGAAAAGGGATTTGATTCAATAGAGATACCAGCAGTCATACAGGTATTACATAATGAAGGAGTACAGGACGCTTACGTAAATATTAAGGAAAATACCTACAAAACCGCCGCCAAGGTCTGTGAGTGGTGGCGCTGGCTAACACTGCCAGGTTTCTACTAGGAAACATAAATACCCAAGAAAGTGGATGAGGAAACGGCGCCGCATTTGCTCAATTGGTAGAGCATCGCACGCGAAATGCGAAGGTTGTGGGATCGTTCCCCACCTGCGGCAAGTTGTTTTTTCATCCACTTTCATTCCCATTAATTTATCGTTTCTTTATTTCATTTATTAAGCACAAGTAATTTCCCCTTGGTGTCAGTGTTTGTTGGCTTCTTATGATATGACTAACAAGGATCGGGCCCCTCTGCTAACCGCCTCCCTTCCCCTAAATGATTCAAGTGGCAGAGAAAGCATCTCGGCGTTACAATTACTGGTGGACTGGACTGCAGCTGCGTGTGTGAATGCAAGCAGAGTCACCCACATGCTCTACTTCTTTCAGCGAAATTTGAAGTATGCACCACAGTCACTAAAAGAGACATTCTGTTTTACAAATATAAGGCCCATAGTTGAGTACTCATCCGTAGCATGGGATCCGTATACCGATATGCTTACGGAAAAACTGAAAGTGGTTGAGAAATGCTCCGTAAGATTCATCCCCGGCAATGATAATTTTTGTTTTCGAAGCTGAGACATCGCAGATAGCCTCGTCTGGAAATCATTTGCATCGCGTCGAAACATTCTTAGCCTCAAATTTTTGCTTCAGATCTACCATCATCAAACTAGAATTGCTCAAAACATATTGGAAAGCATCACATTATATTTTCTGCAGGAGGTACCATAGTAAACAAATATGTACGTACATGTGTCAAATGAACGTAGGTATATATTCCTTTTTCCCTCGCACTATTGATGAATGCACGCTTTACCTCAATAAATTCGTTATGCTCCCAATTTTCTAAACAGTGTTGAAAATGTGTTTTGAGATGTGCATTTTTCTTGATCTTCTTTGCAAAATTATTTTCTTACCTTTCACAGCAATGCTAATCGTGTATAGCGTTGGCTAAGCCGTATATATTGCAATGTTTGTTCGTCGCTTTCTTTCAATTCTGCAAGCAATGTATCCTCCCTACAATAATCTATTCTCGGTACTGTACGTAATCCTAATATATATCTATATATATATATATATATATATATATATATATATATATATATATATATATATATATACATATATATTTTCTTTCGTCGAGCTAGTGAATGTCTTGCTTTAAATATCGGGTTCACTAAAGTTGATTAATTTAATTAATTATGGGGTTTTGCGTGCCAAAACAACTTTCTGATTATGAGGCACGCCGTAGTGGAGGACTCCGGAAATTTCGACCACCTGGGGTTCTTTAACGTGCACCTAAATCTAAGTACACGAGTGTTTTCGCCTTTCGCCCCCATCGAAATGCGGCCGCCGTGGCCGGGATTCGATCCCGCGACCTCGTGCGCAGCAGCCCAACACCATAGCCACTGAGCAACCACGGCGGGTATCACTAAAGTTGTCAACACTTAAATCTGCTCTTCAAAACTGCAACTGCGTATATTACATACAACAGAGTTTCGAGAAGCATTCTACCAATGGCACAACACGAGATGGCGACAAGATAGGGCAGGAATTAAGAGAGTGACTTTGACGTTTGGAGGTAAAAGATATAAACGTGTATCAGTGGGCGGGAAAAAAACTATGAATACTAAAGCGAACAAAACGACTAGCGAGCACCAGTGCCCCAGCGTAGCACTCCGACTTGAAGGGGGCTCTCGTCATCGTACCTCTCCATCTTTCTCATTTTCATAGACGGTGCAGGCGAAACAAACCTTAGCAGGAAAAATTTGCAAAAAGTGCAAACATTGTTCATGTGGCACCGCTAGTGTCCGTCCATAATACTAAAATAACACTTTAAAACCTCGCGTCCCTGATCGTTCATGAATCGGGAACCTTGGCGGCTATTACACTTGGCGATCTTGGGCTCCTGCAGTGCGGTTATCCTCAGAACCCAACAGACATAAACTTAGAGGGACAACAAAGAATTAAGCCGAGGTAGAGCGCAAGATTGCGTAATAACGAATTCGTCATACGTAGCGAGAGAACCTGATGTAATCGGAGTGGCGCCACCAGTGTGGATGATGGTGCTTGTCGTGGAACACGAGATTGCCACCTAGAAGGACTGCCACCCAGCCTGGTCAGAAACATTGCCTGTCAGTGAGCTCAGTACTGGATGATTCACAGAAAGCGACATAGAGGGTGTTCACGTGGACTATACCCTGCTCTTCAACACTGCAGTTGCGTTTACTACACAGATAAAGTTTCTGAGAAGCCTTCTACCAAAGGCAAAACGCGAATCTTGAAACAAGGCCGTTTTGCGCGAGCAGTTCATATTCAGGAGCAGCAGTGGAACGTTTGGCTGAAATTTTCTACGCAATAAAATTATATATATATATATATATATATATTGTAACATCGAAAACGATAACCAACTTCTAGACCAATAATCTGTCAATCAATCTCGCGAAAATATACTTCTTTAGCGTCGCTTTAAACAGCAGACTGAACGCAGGTCGAATGTTCGCATAATCACGCCGCAGCTGAAGCGGGCCGAAGATGACAATCGGATGAAGACGCGCCTGGAGTAGAGCGCTCCTTCTCTGCGAGACTCGAGATGCAGAGAGAAGTGGCAGAGCTATCGCTAGCGCAGCCAAGTGAATGTAGAACTAGCCGACAAACTTTTATTCTTTCTTTTCATGTTAGTGTCCATATCTCTTTCCTAGAAATTTTGCGTAATCCACGAATATTCGCGAAATTTAAGATTCTTACAGTGTGTACAATTCGCTATAGTTCGCCTAATATTGGAAATAAATTCTGCGTAAGCCGACAAAGTAGAGGAAGGTTCATGAAAGGAAGAATTGTTATCCACTCGACTACAGCACGAAGCTAAAGAAAAAAGCCATTAGGTTTTCTCGAAACATAACTTCGCAGTCTGTGATACAGTTTATGAGAGTACTCTACACAATATCCTATAGCAAATACAACCGCACATGTAGGCTCACAACTGCACTATGATCGCCTTCTTACCTCTCTAACAAATTCGCCTTTTCGATTGAAACAAAATTGCGCAAAAAATTTCGGGAACATTTCTCGTTTTTTTTTACTTTTACAGCGAAGCTGTATATGGCTACGGTTCCGTGTATTCTTGTTCTCCGTGAACTAAAACTATCAACATCAATGGCTCATACCCCCGTAAACAAGCAAAAAGATGCAATGGTTCATAGCCCCGTACGGTAGAGGCTATAAGCACTCCGCAAAGTGAAGCGAACAGTGCTTACATTCTTTCTAATCACGCATACAACGTACAAAACAGCATGTCGAAATTTGTCCTCATCAATGGCTCATGCTCCCGTGAACTAGTAAAAAATGCAATGACTCATAGTCCCGTAATGTTCATGGCTGCTCACTTTGCATGAATTAGTTGCAATTACCTACCCCTGTTGTTGTCGGTGATTTCAATGTGGAAAGGTCGGTACCGAAAAGGGAGCGGTTTACGCGTTCCGTGTTGCAGACATATCCGTGGCGGTGCCACACCTATCCTGCCCAACCGACCGCCCAGCGGCGTACGTACATGGATTAGACATTATCAAAGAATGGAATTGCAGTTAAGACTGAAATAATGACCACCTATCAATGCAATAAATGAGTGTGCATAACTTTGGGCACGATGATTACCAATCAAGACAATAAATAAGTTCGTACCTTTGTTAGAAATTATGTGTGACCTCTGTGTCGTGTGCTAAACAGCCTCGCTGGTCAACCACCTTCACTGAGTGGAATGACTCATGATTTTTCGTCCCTCCCATCAAAGAGAAAATGCTGAACCCTTGCCATGTGCTTGCTTCAGTTTGTTGTACATTCAAAAAATAGCTTTTGTCTTGATGCAACGTTGAAATTTGTTTGTCAAGTTATCTTTGCGAGCCTAAGATTCTTGGAATGAAATTAGGCATTAACGGCGCAGCATAATGTCGGTGTCGGTAAACTGATCTTGCGCGAGGACAAGGACATCACGAACTGATTGATCATGAGCCCTAGAGAAATATTTGTTTTTGCGAAGTTTTCAGGAACTGAAGGACCTAAAGTACCAAGAACTTATGCAAGTTTATGGTCTTACAGGCCTTCTTCTGCTGTAATTCTAAGAGTGATCTAATGGGAAAAACGAGATCAAGATGTGACCAGTACTCGGCGCAGGAGTGCCTGTGCGAGACGCGTATGATAAGGTTGGTGGTTAGCGACATCATTAGGCAGGCTGCGCGTCGGTATTACACGTATTAAATGTATGGCTAACGGACCCACCGACAAGGAATCAAAGCTCAGTGCAATGTTTATTAGCAGCCGTCTGAGTTCAGAAAGCAAAGATGGCTTTTGACCTCGGCACCCGCTCCGCGGCCCGAAACTCGTCGCCTCGTTTTCTCAAGGCAGAACGCGTGAAATTGGCTAGAAAAACTAAGCATGCGGTCGAGTAGTTTTGCCATAAAGTTACTGACGAATCCGTTAGCCGGTGGACAGCGAATAAGTAAAAATACTGACCACAGCAATAAACGAGAACAAAGGGGGTTAAGCGAGGGTCCCGATTTTTATTGGTCATATAATAAGAAGCCAACAAACACTGACACCAAGGACAACATAGGGGAAATTGCTTGTGCCTACTAAGTGAAATAAAGAAACGATAAATTGATGGAAATTAAAGTAGATGAAAAAAACAACTTGCCTCTGGTGGGGAACGATCCAACAACCTTCGCATGCGAAGGTTGTGTGATCGAGATTTTGGATCGAGAGTTCACTCGCTAATCTATTACGCAGAACTGCAGGACATACTTTTGTTCATGCTTGAAGGGCATGTGCTGAATGCACCCGCTTGTCTTTATAAGAAATAAATGTATCCTGTTCCAGCTTGGTGATTTACAACGCCTGTTTTGTCTGCTTAGTCGACACTTAGCCCTCTCAAACAGTAACTTACGTTTACGAAGTGTTACTCCAAAAATCATTTGCCAAAAAATATGCGGTGGCCTTTCAAGTTATTGGGCCCCTCACCAAGTCTGTCGATTTTCAGCTGACAAGCGGAGAGCGCACAGTGTGCGCTACCCATTGTGTCTGCAAAGTATTGCATCGCTGCGCACCGCAGAAAGATCTGAAATTTCAAATCGAACGCTGTTTGCCCTTCTACTTGCGGCCGCCGCACTCCAAGCCGGAGGGTGACGTAGACGTACTAGTGCACCTACGTTCGTGCTCTACGTTAGTGCACCTACGTTCGTGCTCTACGTTAGTGCACCTACGTTCGTGCTCTGACGTCGATCATCGTGACAAGTGAGGTGGAGAATTATTCGAGGCACCATCTGTTATTTGTGTAATCTGTTGATTGAATAGCCGAATTAAAGTTTATAGGAACTTTATAGGAATCGTAAAACACAGCCTGCGTGTTTTCGTTTTACTTAGCACCGAGCAGGAGAGGCTTCCGCTTCGTCTGCTTGTTCCCCCGCCGTGAAGTCGCGTGCGCAGGCACCGAAACTATGCCATTTCCTTCCGTGTTCCAGTGCGTGATCAGGCTCTTTCATCCTCTCGTATCTACCTCAGTGTTCATGCGGCACTGACTTGTCATAGCATTAGCCTCGTGCCCGTACAAATGTCGCAACGTAATCTATGCTCTGATATCGGTTCCAAACCCACTGATATGCCAGGGCGCGTTCCACACAGGCTGCCGGGAGAACAAGCGCAGCGCCTGACAATGCATCTACCTTCAGGGCACTCATGCGCGCGTTTGTGGTCGCCACTATGCGCGGGAGGATTATATCCACGGCCCGTGGATGCAGCAGGTAATGAGCATTGTGCTGAGCCTGTGCTGCGCCCGGGTGCAATACCAACGCTCTTCGTTCCAAACAGGGAGGTAAGTACCGAATTTTCGTGCTCAATTTGCAATCTATGCCCGCTTTAGTGGTGAATGTGTTAACTGTATACAATTTACTTCGCAGTATCGGTTGGCTTGTTCGCGCAGTGTGTTTTTAAGTATCATTTGCTAAATCAGGCAACAGTAAAGATATGTGGATTCACACAACATGAAACTGTATGGCCTGCCCCGTACTTCAAATACTACCAATTTCTTTTGTTTAGCAAATGAGATAACTGAGTAACTTTTGCTGGTGCCCTACCAGCCGTGTCGTGCGCGCAGTTTTTTCATGTTTCATTTAATTAATCGAGCAGCAGGAAATATGTCGATTGAACCAAAATTAAACTGTACCACTGTGCACTATTCTTGTCTTGATGAAGACAAGGGAAGAGCCTAGCAGTGTTGATAAACTGAGCAACATTCAGAATATGCTAACCACTTTGCTGCCCCTCGCCGAGAAAATGGAATTAGTACTAGGAATGAAACAGACCATTGATAGCATTGAGGGTTCTGTGCAAATGCTCTCTGATAAATATGATGAGTTTGCAACGCGGTTGAACAAGCAAGACCAGGCGATAGATAATCTTCAGAAAAGGGTGACTCAATCGAAGCGGGAAATCCAAGGGAAGAAATACCTCGGTTGAAGAAAGAGATAAATGAACTTCAGCAATATAGTAGGCGACAAAACCTAGAGGTTCACGGCATTCAAGTAGCAGCAAATGAGACTTTGTTGGCTGTAGTAAACTCTGTGGGTGAGCCACTGGGGCTACACAAATTGACTGACTCTGATATTGATGGCATTCATAGGTTGTCCTCACGCCCAAATCGTGTGCCACCCATCATCATTCGTTTTGCCACTCACAAGATGAAACAGCAATGGAAGGCGAAGGCTAAGCTACTGAGGGAAAAGCAGTCGGATGTAAGATTTTTTGTAAACTTGACACCGCTAAATAAGAAGCTTCTTTATCTTGCATGTTCAAACGTAGTGGAAAGAAGCTACCAGTTCGTTTGGGAACATCGCGGTACAGTTCTTACACGCAAAAAACCAGGAAACTCTGCAAATAAAATTTCTACTGAGAGCGATCTCGAGAAATTGGTATAAGTGTTCTGGCCTGCATAACTTCCTAGATTCCTCGATACACTCGTAAATACTATGGATGGTTCAATGTATAGTCCAGATTACTTTAACCAGTGCGTAAGACAGAATGCGTGGACACACGATACTTTTTCTATGCTACAGTTCAGTGCACGTAGTTCGAAAAACAAGGGGGAACAAACTGAGTGCCAATTGGAAAAGATGTCACCGAAGTGTGATGTACTATGCGTCACTGAAATATGGTTTCCGAGTGATAGGGCTGTCTATTTGTTCAATGGCTACAAGGAAATTAGTGTATTTAGCAGGTGGAAAAATGGTGGTGTTATCTCTGTTTACATAAGAGACGATGTTGGTTGCTCTATGGAAAAAGAATACTCAGTGATTTCAAATGACTACGAAATCGTTACAATATCGTTTTGCAACACTTACCTAATTGCTATATACACACCTCCATCGGGAAATGACACGCGTATCTTTGAATATCTTGATCATGTTCTTGCATATCTGTCAACATTTGCGAAAAAAATTATAGTTACTGGTGACATAAATATTAACCTTTTGTCAAACAGCCCTGCAGAAAGATTTTTCATCTCTTATGTCTAGTTATTGTTGCGAAAATCTCGTAAAATGTGCCACCCGAATAACTGTTGCATATGACCCGCCGTGGTTGCTCAGTGGCTATGGTGTTGGGCTGCTGAGCACGAGGCCGCGGGATCGAATCCCGGCCACGGCGGCCGCATTTCGATGGGGGCGAAATGCGAAAACACCCGTGTACTTAGATTTAGGTGCACGTTAAAGAACCCCAGGTGGTCAAAATTTCCGGAGTCCTCCACTACGGCGTGCCTCATAATCAGAAAGTGGTTTTGGCACGTAAAACCCCATAATTTAATTTAACTGTTGCATATGAGGCAATGCTTGATATTTGTTATACAAATAGTGTGGAAAACAATTTAGCCTCAGGGGCACTATCTATCGATGTTAGTCATCATTCACCTGCCTCTTGTATTTTAAGAAAAACAGTGAGGCAGAAAAATTATGATAAATACCATAAATTTAGGAGAATAGATTAATATAAAATAGATGTGTTCAAGCAGATAGTGCATGATGCAGACTGGTCCGAAGTCTTCAACGAAAACCGCTCTTCGGTCTGTTTTTCAAGATTTTATGAAAAGATACTGGACTTATACCACCAGGGTTTCCCAGTTGCTATATGGAAAAAAAAGGGAAAAAAGTGAGGAAACCATGGGTGACACCTTTAATTTATAAACAAATACAAGAAAGGAACAAGCTGTTTCAAGAGTTCTTGAGACTGAAAGATGGCGATAAATTCAATGAATATAAAAGGTATCCCAATAAACTAAACAAGGTAATCAGAAAGCCAAAGACAACTTTTACGGTAATAAATTTCATGGCGTTGATGATTCCAGTAAACTATGTCAGTAAACTATGTCATTCAAAGCCCACTCATTTAATCCCTGATGAAATTAAATTTGCCGACAAAGCTATCACAGGTCGAGATCTTTTCAACAAAGTTAATCAGCATTTTCGAACTTGATGATGTGATAACTTTATTTGGAATCCGGCGATTGGGAGGCCCGGGCCTGGGGCCGCCTAGATGGCCACTGGGAGCTGCTGCTCCCGTGCGGCTTCCTTGGCTCGCTGGACGGCCCAAAGTTGGTCTTGGAGTTCTGAGCTGAGCAGCACGGCCGACCACCGCGCCCGTAGATTTTCTGGGGAGACTGCCATTTTATTTTGGTATATTTCACAACCCCACAACATAAATTGTTCTGATGCTTTATACCTGATCCCTACTAGCGAATTAGAAATAATTAGCATAATTGTACCTATTAATAGTAAAACTGCAGCTGATCCCGACGAGATTAAGGCTGATCCGATGAAAGCAGTAGAATCAACGATTTCACTTCCACTGGCACACATTCGCAACTGCATTCTAAAAGACGGATACTTTCCCGATGAATTAAAAGAAGGACGCGTAATTCCTGAACACAAAGGTGGAAAAAAAGATGACTTCGGAAACTATCGTCCTATCTCCGTTCTGAATGTATTTTCGAAAGTAATTGAACGCGTCATATTTAGAAGAATAACTGACCTTCCAGGAAAACACAAATTGATAGTACCCCAGCAGTTTGGGGATTTAAAAAAAAAGTCCACTGAGCTAGCGCTACTAGGTATTTAAGAAAAATTAGTTGAGAATGTTGAAAACAAACAGTTTATGGTGGGAATATTTTTAGATAATAAGAAAGCGTTTGACTCAGTTACTCACTCTATATTATTAAATAAGCTACCCTGTTACGCCTCTAGGGGCCAGGCTTATCAGTTAATCAAAAGTTACCTAGCAAATCGTAAACAGTACGTGACATTAAACAGCTGTTTTTCAGATCACAACATAATCACAACGGGAGTACCACAAGGCTGGATATTAGATCCTCTTTTATTTCTTTTATATGTGAATGACATCTGCAACATAGTCCATGCTGAGGAGATAGCACTTTTCGCCGACGATACAAATGTATTTTCTCACAGTAAAAATTTGGAACAAGCCGAATTAAAAGGTAAAATATGGCTAAGAGAACGATCACTATGGTTAGATGCAAATGAGTTACAGTTAAATACAAGTAAAACGAAATATCTCATCTTCAGAGCTCGAAATTCGCATATAAATATTAGTTTCAACCTGCGTTTTGAAGACGCTGTGCTTGAAAACACGAGCAGTATAATTTCTTAGGTATATTCTATCTGGAAAATAGCTATAGGTATATAGAATAAAGTAAGTTATGTCGAACAATTGGCGTACTATGGAAAATAGGTTGTTTAATTCCAAATAGATTAAAACCGGTTATATACCATGCATTACCTCAGTCCCATCTACAATAATGTTTACTGATATGGGGCTATACAACGACGACAAACTTAAATAAACGGGAGGTTTTACAAAAGAGAGCTGTTCGTGCTCTTCAACGCGTCCGCTTCAAGGATACCACATCTCCATATGAAATGAGGTATAATTCAGTTCCCCCAAATCTCCCTTATGCAGAGAAGCTCTCACTTTATAGGTTCACGCAAATTAAATAAAACTGTGCAAATTTTGAGTCCATGTATCTTCAACCGACCACAGACCGCAACTTTCGTGTGAATAACTATAAAGTACCTAAGATTAGAACTAATTATGGGATGCAAAGCTTGAGGTATAAAATTCCAAAGCTCCTAAATGAAAACACGGAAATGTTAGACCTAATAAAGCAATCGCCTTCAATAAA
The DNA here is from genome assembly GCF_023375885.2 of Dermacentor andersoni. Lineage (NCBI taxonomy): Eukaryota > Metazoa > Arthropoda > Arachnida > Ixodida > Ixodidae > Dermacentor > Dermacentor andersoni. The sequence continues at coordinate 363,709,488 of NC_092814.1, read as the reverse complement.
ATTGTATAAAAGAAATATATGTAACCAAGCATAACTTCTTGGTGTGATGTGCAGTTTTCATGCGAATTCTATGTGTTTTTACGAAGCGAGTTTTAAATGCTTATTCATGCCAGTCTGAGCCCAATGAATACTGTAGCATTTTTATATGTACGACAATAAAACAGGTATGTCTGTTTTTGTTTCCCGATTCCTATGTTTGTTCCCGAATGTGTACTGTTGCAAATCGTGACGTTAAGGACTGAAATAGCAGTACTACAAATATGGTTAATTTCGTTTCTTTATTATTCGCCCAAGCTGTGTTGCCCATGCTGTTTTTATGGTTGCACATCGTGTGCTTGTTTGTCTTAGCTCGCAGTGTACAATTTTCTTTGTCGAAGTTGCCTCATGAATTCCTTGTTAAAATCCCCCCTCCTTCTTTTCTTCCTTTTCTCCTTTTTCTTACGCTGCCCTGATTGCTTCGCTGGAGCGCAGATTGTACAGGGGTCAGGGCCTCAGTCAGGCGCATGCTAACGTTTTATTCCTGACCCTTCCTGTTTTCTGTAAGCAAATTGGAAAATTTGTGAATAAAAACGAGAAAAAGTACCGTCAATTTCGTTACCGCAGCGAATGCAAGCTACCAATGGTATTCTCATACGCCGAAAATAGTGATTAGAGAAATAAACATATTTATTTTTGCGAATCTGCAGCAAGGCATATGGGGAATAAAAAGGATTAACAAAAAACACTTGTACCTCGGCGGATTCTGCAGGAACTGCAGCAATGTCTCTATAATTCAGTGGTAAATGAAAGAACGATGCATATCATGCACCATTATTTTTTACTTGCAGCTTTTGCAGCCTGTGCCCACACCATGCATCAGTGCTCCTGAAGCATCACAGACAGTAAGTGTCACGTCATATCTGAATGCAATGACTGATTTTAGTGGCGTCGATAACTTGCAGGGCGAGACGTGCAGATGTAGCTGAGCAGCTCTCCCTATCATATTCAGTGCTAATAAAGACGAGGACAAGGGAAGGGAACACAAAACGACGACACCATCGTTTTGTGTTCTCCTCCACTGTCCTCGTCTTTATTAGCGGTAAACATGAAATGCAGTAAACACCAACTAGGCCAAACTCAAGTTCATCTGAGCACCACTGTGCTGCGCAGTCAGCACCCAGACGACACAGCACGAGTTCAGCCTTCCTGCGACATCCGAGGCTGGCACGCAAACACTCACAATCCTGCGTACAGCTGCTAACCAGGCACCACAGCAGCATAGTTCTGGAAGAAATGCTGGCGAGCATGGGCTGTCACGCTGCCACAATCGGGGGACTTTCATGTTCAAATATATAGAGGTTGTCCCGCATAACTTGAGCCAAAGTATTAAAAATGAGAGGCACTCCGGACGCGAGTTGAACCGAATACATAAAGTTAGCACTGGCTTACAGTTACTCAGGCTATTTTTTTATTTCTCTCTTAACCAACGGATTAGTTATGCTTAATTAATCAACTTTTTATGTATTGGCTACAGACCCCAAGTGTGATACGCAACGTTGTACAGCACCTTCAGGAACCTCTTAATAAGTTGTTTCCAAAACGATATACCTCACGTGGTTCTTTTTTTCCGCGTTCCAAACAAAGCTCGCGAAATATGAAAAATGCCACGTGACGGGGCGCTTGCGCAATGTTATTGTGCTGCTCTCAAGCATCCGATCGAAGAACATGGTGGGCTGCAGCGAGACTGGCCCGCGTCGGGGCGTTATGCCTGGTGTCTGGTATCGCCCGGGCATGCGGCTCTTATCGCATGACGGTGCAAATGCATGCTGCTGGCCGAGCGTTGCCGAAACGGTAAAGCGTTCTAGGCCACGAAAAAGACTAAAGAAGCGTTTTGATTCTGCTTGAAAGAAGGAAAGCGCGAATCGCATGGGAACGATGGAAGGCGATTGCTGCAATTTCGCCGTTGCCCGCCGTGGTTGCGCAGTGGCTATGGTGCTGGGCTGCTAAGCACGAGGTCGTGGGATCGAATCCCGGCCACGGCCGCCGCATTTCGATGGAGGCGTAAACGCCCGTGTACTTCGATTTAGGCGCACGTTAAAGAACCCCAACCGGTCGAAATTTCTGGAATCCTCCTCTACGGCCTGCTTCATAATCAGAAAGTAGTTATCGCACGGAAAACCCTAATTTTAATTTTGCCTTTGTGCACGAATGACCTTGTAGTACTTTTCGAATTGAACGATGATGCTACAACTTTAAACCTCATGGCTCGAATAACAGCAGATAAATCACAGGAAGAAAACTGATGAAAAAAAAAAACATTGGCTATATTTAAGGAAGATTACGCATAGCTTCAGACGATGACTTTTCGCACTGGCCCCGTCCGCTTTCCTTCTCACACTGTTTACCAGACGTTCTCTTTTGATCTCGCACCCCGCACGTACGCATCGCTTCGTGGTCGCAGGTGGCCGCGTCTGGCTTCACACTTGTGCACCGTGACCGGCGCGTCAGGACCTGAGAGAGTGCGCTCGCAGGCTGTTCCACTTTACGGGACGTAGATCATACCTTACGTAACTCGTTTGAACCAATCCCAGCAAACTGCAATATATCCAGGGCTCCTCAGGTGCCCGTATCCCCGCGTGTTTTACACAGCAACGCTCTTTGGCTGTGACCAACGTTGAGCAGCACGTACGGCTTACTCCAATGAGGAAAGAGCGGGTATGATTTTGGCTCTAGGTGTGTCAAGTGGATATAGAATGCACGCAGTTGAGCTGTTTCAACGCTGGCATCCAGGTACGCGTTCGAGCTCAATGACGACTGTGCGTGCACATGAAACGCTGAGACAGACTGGGACTTTTATGAAGAAACGACATAAATCTTCAATCCTGGGCGAGGACGTTGTTTTCTTTAGACCCACATGCAAGTGTTCGTAGTATGGGTGCTGAAGCTGCAGTGTCAAAGTTTTCAGTGTGGAGAGTACTTGAGAAGAGGCAACTTCATTCGTACCACGTGCAGCTGCACCAGATGTCGGAGCCCCTCCATTTGCAAAATCAAAAGGAGTTTGAAGACTGGATTATAATCAAGAAGGAAGAGCACCCAGGCTTTGTCAACAAAATACTCTGGACCGATGAATCCACCTTCTCACGTAATGTCCAAGTGAACAACAACAACGCTCACTATCGGAGAGACGATAACCCTCACTGGTTTTTGAAGACACATCACCAATATCAGTGGTCGGTTAATGTGTGGTGTGCAATTTACGGTGGCACTATCATTTGCACCATGTATTTTTGATAACAGGCTTGCAGACGAAAGATACATCAACGACGTCATTGATGCCCCATCAAGGATGCATGAAAAGATCATGCATGCATCAAGGATGCATGCCCCATCCTTGATGCTCCATCAAGCTTGAGTATTTTCTTTGCGAAGTTCCATTGGCTAGGATCAAAGATATTTGGTATCATCGTGATGGTGCTCCCGGTCATGGCAGCAGCGAAGCTTTCAAATGGCTGCATGAAGTATTCCTGCAGCAGGGAATTGGACGGCGTGGGCCCATTGCTTGGCCGGCATGGTCGCCAGATTTAACTGCCCACGATTTCTTTCTCTGGGGCTGCGTCAAGGATCAAGTATACGTGACACCAACCACAACATCAGAGAACATAAAAGAAAAAATAAGGCAGGTCTGCAACTCCGTTCCTGGTACCACGAAGAACACCTTGGAAAATGTGCGTATGAGATGCCGAATGTGCATTGCAGCAGATTGTGACCTCTTCGAACGCGCATTACAATCAAAGGGCGCTTTTTGGATTTAAGATTACTGGAAAATTATTCCGGCCCTAACGCCACCTCCCCACCCAACCCCGTTACACTCCGTTTCAATTAAATGAAAATTCAACTATGGGGTTTTAAGTGCCAAAACCACATTCTGATTATCAGCCACGCCGTAGTGAAGGACTCCAAAAATTTCGACCACCTGGGGTTCTTTAACGTGCACCTAAATCTAAGTACCACGGGTGTTTTCGCATTTCGCCCCCATCGAAATGCGGCCGCCGTGGCCGGGATTCGATGCCGCGACCTCGTGCTCAGCAGCCCAACACCATAGCCACTCGGCAACCACGGCGGGTTCTTTCATCTCCTTAGACGCTTTATCGCTTCGGCAACGCTCGGCCAGCAGCACGCATTTGCACCGTCATACGATAAGAGCCGCATGCCCAGATACCTACGCCAGACCTAACGCCCTGTCCTGGGCCAGTTTCGCTGCAGCCGACCTTGTTCATCCATCGCACGCTTGAGAGCAGCACAATAACAGTGCGGAAGTGCCCCGTCACGTGGTATTTTTTCATATTTCGCGAGCTTTCTTTGGAACGCGGAAAAAAGGACCACGAGAGATATATCGTGTTGGAAACAGTTTATTGAGAGGTTTCTCATATTGCTCTAAAAATTTACGTATCATACTTGGGGTCTGCAGCCAATACTTAAAAAGTTGATTAATTAAACATAACTGATATGTTAGTTAAAGGGGAAATAAAAAATAGCCTGAGTAACTCCAGATCAGTACCAACATGATGCATTCGGTTCAACTTGCGTCCGGAATGCCTTCCATTCTTTAAAACTTTGGCTCAAGTGGGACAACCTGTATACATCACGTTTACAGAAAAATACCGGTAGAATTAAAGTTGAGTTGAAATCTTTGTAAGCGTCCTTCTGCATACAATGTTTTGTTGCGCCGCATACATATCTAGGTACGTATTACATACGTACATGTGTGCACAATTTTTTAGTAACAATACCTGTTGCCTCAAAACGTGACTCATACTCACAATAGCTTTCATTAAATCTCCATACGTTGTTCAGTCCAATTTTCTTCCGGGTATTCAGCCTTGGTAATATTGCATGAAGATCTAATGCACATTCTCAAATTACTTTCAAACTAAGGTCTGTTTATTGGTAATGCCTATTTGATGCTATACAAAAGTGGTTTGATGTGGTTTGATTTGACGTGTTTTCTGTAGTAGTCATAGTGGGACATAACCGTACCAGAAGCTTGACTGATAATCGGCACACATGTACTAGCTCATACCGAGTGAGTAAATTAAGAGAAAATAAAGCGAATCAAACAATCCTTAAATATATTTACAATTCCATTAACTGATCCGTGTGCTTTAGAGATAACTCGAAGCTGACATATGTAGAGATGATATGTACCAATTCATTTTTTTTACACAGAGCAGAAGTGGCCATACTTGGTCAGCATACAAGGGTTATAGAGGGAGATAATATTTCAGTATGATGGGATTGTTAATAATAACCTGCTGCAGATAACATAACGGTAGTCCTTGAGCTGGATTATTCAAAGACGTAGACATTACTAGCATGATAAATTGAAAGAAACATCAACTAATTTACTACCACATTGATCACTTTACGACACATATTGCAGTTTACGAATTGCAGCCGAGCATGTGCTGGTGGTTAAGCATGATTAAAAAGACGGCGCCGAATAAAGCTTGTCTCGTGTCTCCTTTCTTCTTGTGTTGTTTTATTCGGCGCCGTCTTTGTAATCAGAATTGTAGCCGATAACCTTGCAAGACGTGTCTGTCCACTTGAAATGCATTTCCAGAAATGCACCAGTTTCGAGATATCTTGCAATGTATGGATTGGAATACATGCTCATTGAAGTTACTTTTGTGCTTCCATGCATAAAAGAGTGTTTGGTTCAAAAGTAAGCGGAACAACAGTTCACTTTTTATGACAAATCTGATGGCGCATATCTCCAAATTGGAATCGTTCAGGAAATTCATTCAGTGGATGCACAATGCAAACTCACTGACTACAATTTGTAAATTGCAATATATGCCGGAAGCAATTAACTGAAAAAATAATCAGTGGACTTTTATTAATTAGCCGAATCTGTACTCAAATTTCTTGTGCAAGTAATATCCGCTTCTGAAAAGTACAGCTCAAGAACTAGAATTATTTTATATGCAAGGTGCTGTTTTCAAAAATTCTATAAAAATTAGAATTAGACTTAGCTAGGCTACTACGGAGAGCAACGACGTTACTACTGGCGCAGCCAATCGCGCGTCTCTTTTTTTCGCGCATGCGCATGGGGTTCGCCGGAGGGGTTTTCGGCGTACAGGAGTCAGACGGACTGACGGACGAATTGGCTAGCCATATACAGCTTCGCTGTAAAAAAAAAACGGCCAGAAACTGAGAAACCGCAAAGTGGTCGGATGAGCAAAAGCAATCTCTCGCTTCAAAAATGAAGTAGATACGCGACATATGTTGTGTGAATTACTGTTTACGCAATAAAGAGGCGGGCAGGGAGAGAGGTTACCCAGTCCTAGACATACTGGCTACTCTACGCTTGGGTCAAACAAATGAAATGTAATGGTTGGAGACAAGCTGAAATTAAGCAAGAACTGCTCAGACATGAGGAAAGTAAACGGGCACGTGTTTCATAGAGCACCTGAATTCTAATATTGGACCGGTGCTGTCTGTGTGATAACGCACTACATTACTGCAGCCACGCAGGTGGACTTTGGTGTTTGAGTCCAGACCTCAACAAGTGCGCAGACCGGCAGCATAGGTATCCCTGCCACCAGCACACCTGAAGGATCTGTTTATGCTTCTGCTTTGCTGTGGAGACTTCGGGCTCAAGCTTCTTTAACACCAGTGCATAGGAAATTATTTGGGGATGCTGATCAGGCCAAAGAAACGGAAGTCGACAATTTAGCACTGTTTGACTACAGCTACAGAGCTTCAGCAGCATCCCTCAACAGCACTAGCGCTATTTTTATTGTACTGATTCAGTTTTGCGCATAATTATTGTTTCAACAGAGCACTGCGCTCCAATTTTGCACTTGGATAATGCATGTAATGCATTTATTACATGTGCAAAACACCAGAAATTTTGCAAAACTGCATGACGGCATGGACAAAACTAGACAGAAAAGCACACAAACGTTAACAGGATTAAATGAATGATCTAATGAGCTTGTTTTCCGAGTTTTTGTATTTGTTTTTTGGAGACATGATATGCTGTCAGGACTTACTAACCTACTGGCATTATTTAACTCGACCTTGTCCTGATGCTTATAGTGCAGAGCATGTCATTGTGGAAAAGCAAAAGGTACAAAGTTCCAAAAGTTCAGGAACTTTTTACCAAACATGCACATCTCGTTCATGTGTCTATGTCTGTGTACGCTGTAGCACCAGCAATCGAAGACAAAAAGGAGACATAACGCTACTGATAGCTTGAGCAGCATTTATATCTTCATGCAACAGTACCGTGCAATACGACGAAATGTTGCCTTGAAGAACAGCCTATCGGTGCACAAAGGTGTGAATGGTTTACAAACAAGATACAGAAAGCACTTGTGAAACTTCAAGCAGCACACGGCAAATTGTCATAGCTAATGGGGAAAAACACGCTGATGAATAATCTATCAGGTATACAGTAACACAGTCAAGCACAAGAAACACTAAGCCAAAGTGCAACAACGTTTGAAGAAAACACAGATGGGGGACTAATTCTGAAGATGACAAGCAGATGTCCTAACACAGAAAAAGGAGCATCCAGGAAACGACTCGAGAAAGAACACAGCAATAAAAGACTAAAATGAAAGAATACATAATCACAGCAAGTACATTTCAGAAAATCGAAGTCCCAGGTTGTAATGCACATGGTGGTGTCACAAAAATTTTTTAATCATATTCAATATTCACTATGCGTTGCCATAAGAATGCTTGTCACAGGTAGGCCTGTGACCTAAGGGCGTGCATTACACAGTATTTCCTAAAAAGCTAAGCACATACTTCAATTATCCTATGTTTAAAAACATCATGTGTTTCTGCATGCCAAGTGTGATGCGTTCAATATGCAGCAATTGCACCGATGTGGTCCACATGCTACTGCCTACCGCAACCAGTGATGCCTCGGAGCCACCCACAGCGTCGACTTCTACAAACAACAGCCTACTGGAAAGCCTTGCAATGAACGCAAGTTCATTGATTTTGAAAGCTGCTTACAGCAGCTTTTATCCCTAGCCTGTACTGTGTGCCACATGCCTTGGCGTAAGCACCTCTCTGTGGTTGGCTCAATCGTTACAAGAAGGAGCAGCTGCAGTAACTACAAGAACACAGCAATGTGGAGGAGCCAGCCTCTTAGAGGAGGCAAACCAGCAGGCAATGTCCTAATGGCAGCAGGCCTGCTATTTTCTGGGTGTCTAGTGGCCACAGCGCTGCGATGGCTGCAGCCTAATAATGCGGACGCTATCAGTTACCAGCGCTTCTTCTACTATGAAAACCTGTACCTGCTGCCCGCTATAAAAAAGGCAAGCTTCTATTGTGCTCAATCAGTGAGGGTATACAAATAATAACAGCAAAAAACAGGAATAATGCTAAAACGTCTTTTCTTACGGCACATGCTTGACCATCAGCTAAGCGCTATACTTGTAGAGTTACCAATCATTGCATTGTACAAGCCAATCGGGCAGACAATTACATGTTTACAAAGAAGCTTTAGAATCTAAGGACATCGTAATGAGCGATGGTACAAAACAGTGTAATATTCTGAGACAGCAAGAGATCAGTGTGAATTAGAGAACAAATGGGACTAGCCAATATTATTTATTTTATTTATTTACAACATACTGCGGTCGAACGACCAAGCAAGGGGGCGTATCAAAAGTAGTTGACAAAACAAATTTAAAAACTCAAAAAACATCGTGAAACGGTAGAAGACAGTATAATGCATAATTATAATCAAAAGTCAGCAGGACAATGCAAGAGTGCAATCCAGAACCAAACAGATACAGAATATGAAAAAGAAAGACAAAGAAATCACCACAGTTCGTACCGTGTGGTCACACACAGAAAGGTACACAGCTCTCAAAGTCAGGATTATCCCCATCACAAAATGCTTCCAACCGTAGCGCATTCCATTCTTTTCTGGTCCGCGGAAAAAAAAAAATACATGAAAAAATTTGTGCGCGCAAAGTAAGGTTCAATATATGAGCATGTGTGTGTCTAGTTAGGCCAAGAAATTCGTCGGTGTGTTAAGTAAGCTTCAGGTTTAATGTGAAATGTACCAAAATATAGTGAGTGAAGAAATTTCAGCCTAGCAATTGCTCTTCGGTGTTGTAAAACAGGGATGTTATTATTAGTCATGAGCGTTGACGGCGAGTGATTTCTCTGGTAAGCACTAAATAAGAAACGGACCACTTTTGGTTGCACCATCTCAAGTTTCCTAATATCTTGCTTGGGTTATTGATCCCAAACGACAGTAGCGTACTCTAGTTTAGGTCTTATTAATGCATTATAGGCCAGTATTTTCATTTCTTTATGAAGCTGTCGTTAGTTTGTGCTTCAAGAAACCGAGATTTTTAGACGCGGATGAGCATGTACGTTTTAGTAATACATGACTTGGCCATGTTAAGCGGTTTCTAATCGTAATACCTAAATATTTATATTCATAAACCTCCGTCAGAGGGCAATTATTCAGAGAATACCTGTAATTAAAGGGACATTTTTTGTGTGTAATGCGCATGAAGACTGATTTATCACTGCTTAGTTTCATCGACCGATCCTTACACCACTTGGAAACGGCACAGAAGTTAGATTTTAGGCACTCTTGATCATTAGGAGTGATAACGGTTTGAAGAAGTATGCAGTCATCTGCAAAAAGCTTTATACTTATTTTTGACGTATTTGCGGAATTAACAATGTCATTTATGTACACTAAAAAACAGGTCCAAAACGCTACCTTGAGGATCTCCTGATGTTACAGGCCGAAGGCCCGATGCGGAGTAACTCACTTGTAGATATTGTTTGCGATCAGGAAGGTAGAAACGAATACAGTTAACCAGGTTAACAGGTGGACCTATGCCTTGTAATTTCGAAATGAGTTTGGTGTGCGCGACGAGGTTGAATGCCTTACTAAAATCCAAGAATATAGCATCAATTCGATTTCCCGTATCAAGCGATGCAGTGAACACGTGAATTGGTGTGACCAGTTGTGTTGTTGTTGCTAATTGTTTCCGAAAGCCGTGCTGGAAAGGCGACAGATAATTATTTTATTCAATAAAGGAGGAGATGTAATGTGTGACTATGTGTTCAAATAGTTTACACGTCGTGCAAGTGAAAGAAATAGGCCTGTAGCCGACATTCAGACGATTGCCTTTTTTATACGTTAGCACCACACGTACCGTACGCCAATCATCAGCAATTAAGAAATTTTAGAAGGAGACGGAAAACATGCGTTAAAATATGTGCAACAGGATAGGCATACCTACGCAAAAATGTGTTCGGAATATTATCCGGACCAGCTGAGCATTTCGTTTTCAGGTTAAGTAGCAGACATAGTAAACCTCCACATGTTGTAAAAGCGGGAGACATTACTGAGAGTTATCATGCGTTGCCTCGATCGTGCTCGGAAGTGGCAAATACGGAACAGAAGTAATGGTTAAACTGCTCAGCAATTTTTAGTGCATCAATCACGAGACAACCGTCAGCGAATATTTCACGGGGCTGTCTCTTCTAGATATCACTGGTATTTATCACGGCTTTTTATCAAGAAGTCAGGCAATAGATTAGTGAAATATCTAACTTTGGCATCGAAGGTCTAGTCACAAGCTTGTCTTTTTGATCAGTAATTATGCTCACGAATTTCTTTTGTTTCTTAGCTCGTTTTAGCCTACGGCGTAAATGGATAACTTATCTGGTCATTAAAAAAATTATGGGCTTTTACGTGCCAAAACCACTTTTTGATTATGAGGCACGCCGTAGTGGAGGACTCCGGAAATTTTGACCACCTGGGGTTCTTTAACGTGCACCTTAATCTAAGTACACGGATCTTCTCGCATTTCATCCCCACCGAAATGCGGCCGCCGTGGCCGGGATTCGATCTCGCGACCTCGTGCTCAGCAGCCCAACATATCTGGTCATCCACGGAATGTTTTTGTTAGTACAAACACACTTGTCAGGAACGAACTTGTTAATGCAATAATGATGTCTCTTTTAAAGCATCCCAGTGTGTGGTGACGCTGCCCATCATGTTATCACAAAAGTCCCACAAACGGTCCATTATGGCCTGGACATAAGCTTTAGTAAAATCCTTAATGAGCTTTTTTTTGCCTTTTGTGCGAGTTCTTAACGCCTAGCGGAAAGGAGAGACACGCCGTCTTATGATACGAGACGTCGTCAACCACATTGACAGTGCATGTAGATATGTCGTTACTAATAAAAATTAAATCAATTGTTGAACAGGCGCCAGCTACTTCTCTCGTACGCTCTGTAAGTTTGTTTCAAATCACACATGATCATAATATACGCTAACGGGTTAGTGTCAGCATCAAATATTGAAGCGGGGTTACGCCAATCAATGCAAGGAATAATAAAATCACCAGCGAGCATAATCTTTTTATTAGTGAACAACGCCATCTGATCGCATAGTTTGGACATGTATTCAGCGGAAGACAGAGTGGGTCATACGCAGCACATAGAATAAATAATTTGCCCCAGCAGTTAACCCGTAGGAACAAACTTTCGTGACCATCTATTTGGTTCATAACAACACCAAACAACGGGTTTTTTAAGACTATGGCTCCGTTTCGTTTAGTTCGGCGATCTCGCCGGAAAACAGCATAGTTTGGAGGAGATAGAACCGAGTCACTAATGTTATCGTGTAACCAGGTTTAAGTGTTTTGTTTCCGCACGCACATTACGCCAATGTGGGACGCCCCGTTGTTTAGATAGTGCTACATGTTCGTCCTTAGCGTCGTCCCATACAAACAGTGTACCATAAATTTTACATATTTTACATAATTTTACATACAGTCATAGGCAATACTCAAACGCCTGGGCACGGCAAAACCAGTATGAAAAGCTCGTCTCCGCGCCTGACTTTAGTGAAGAAACAACTGACCTGCATAACGAGAACAAATTTCTTGGCCAGCGGCATGGTCGCAGCCGTTTCGCCGTGCCCACTGGTGAAGAAATCCTGTGGCCGTCGTTTTATACTGTCCGTGGCGCATGACGCTACGGACATGCGTATATTTTGGAGGGGTGTGTCCAACGGGACTTGCTTGAGTGATGATCTTGATTGCGGCCATCTGTCGGGATTTGTGTTGATTTCGATGTGTCCTCGACCCACGTCGCGTGAAGTTGTACCGGCGATCGTCAGCAGAAAAACCTGCATAACGAGAACAAATTTCTTGGTCAACGGCACGGTCGCAGCCGTTCCGCCAGGCCCACTCAAGATACACAGAGAACACAAACACGTTTCAAACTTCTAAAATAAAATAAAAATATTGCAGTGACATAATTCTCTCTTGCTAATTCGTTGTCAAAGTTCTGCAACGTTACGTCAGTATGCAGCATATGTGGATTCGTTAGTGTGTAAGTAGAGAATATTGCAAAAATTTGCAGATATGCCAGCCATTTCAAACGTCCGACCAGCCTGGATCTTTTTCCGAGAAGCTGCAAATTGGAATATCTGGCAATTTGAAATTTGGCATTGGAATTCAGGCAATTAGAGTAAGAACGTAGAAATTCTTGTCTATGGCTTCACGACGAGCAGCAGGCCAAGTTGGTGGCAGGAGCAGCTGCTGCACATGACAAGGGATGGCCGTAGCGATTCTCGCGGAAAAAGGGCGAAGTACTTGACGTATTTTGTGCTTGTCACCAAGAGCAATCGCATCCTGCTTTGTCAACAGGTACAAGCTCTAAAGGTAAGGAGAAATGACAATGGCAGTATAGAAGTAAATCAGTGTAACAAACTTGAACCCTTGTACGTCTATGAAGCGAATCGTGTGCCTAAAAGCAATTCCATGGAGAAAGAAGGCTTAAAGAAATGTCCGAGGAAACTAGCGGAATGTGGAGTAAAAGGCCGATTCCTTACCGCAGGTAATGTTAAGCGAAGAATAAGTAATACAGGAAGCGACGCTGCTGCTGTGTGCCTATATAACAGTGGTATCATAAGAAGCCAACAAACATTGACACCAAGGACAACATAGGAGAAATTACTTGTGCCTAATAAATGAAATAAATAAACGATAAATAATGGAAATTAAAGTGGATGAAAAAACAACTTGCAGCAGGTGGGTCTTTAATTTCCATTAATTTATTGTTTCTTTATTTCATTTATTAGGCACAAGTAATTTCCCCTATGTTGTCCTTGGTGTCAGTGTTTGTTGGCTTCTTATGATATGACTAATAACAATCGGGCCCCTCGGTTAACCCTCTTTCTTCTCGTATATAACAGTGGTCTATCATAGATTCACATACTAACCAGCAACTGTTTAAAAATAGTGCACACGTCACAGAGCTTCAACATGAGTGAATAACAGTAATGGGAGCAAATTTCTGGATGTAATCCAAATGGAGCCACTTGTTTTTAAGCCAGAAATCTGACCGCATCTGGAGACATTGGGCATGCTATGCCATAAAATCTTTTCAAAATTGTTCATGAAATTAGAAGCAGGGTAGCTTGCATTCGCTAAGCCGCATGATTATTATGAGCTGTGGTTGGCAGGTTGAGACATCAAGCGACCAAGATCAGTTGTTAAAGAGACAGAAAATGGTAAAACACGTTGTTCGACTAGTTGGTGCATTGCATTAAGAAAAAAAAACCAGGCAAAATATATGGACTGTTCTGTTGGTGCTGGGTTGGAAATCCCACTGAAACGTGGGCGGTTGTATATCGGCCAAACGGGCTGGTGTATCAACGATAGAACACGGTGGCACCATAAATCTTTAGAAAATGGAACTGGGTGAATTTGCCCTTTCACTGCAATGAGTGCATGTCTAAGCCAATACTTTGTGACATCAGGTTCCTGGGTCGCGATAAGTTGGCACGTGAGGGACTGGGCGTATTTCCTATTCGTGAAAAAGGGGAAGCATGTTGCAGTGACTCGTCGTTTGCCCTACGAAGAAAATTGACTTCATGGGATCTCTTTTGTATACAAAACGACTTAAAAAGAAACCGCTAAGTGTGACATGATGTGTAGTTCTGCTTGGTGTGTTTGGTCAGTTCGTTTTCTTAGGCACTATAAGTGTTCCTGTGTGTTGTTTTACTGCTTTGTTGTACTGTTGATTTTGTTTAGTTGTTTTATTGGTTTTGACACTGATTTGCTACGATTATCTAACCTCGGTATTGCTAACATATTCATCACTGGACTTAGGCAAAAATAGATGTGAGATCCTTTGGAAGATAGAAGGTGCATGCCGCCTTTGGAATTTATTCGTTTTTCCTTGACGGTTGGTTGTAATAAGCCGATTGTGCGATGGTCATGTGACGGAGAGTGCTTTATAAATTACAGCCTCGTTTTGTCGAATAAACAGTTGGTAGTCTAGCCTCCTTCCTGTCTTATTGTATGTTTTCTGTGCGAGTCTTTTTTCGCCTGTAGAAAATGCTGTCGGGCTAGAACAAGTACACAAAAGAAAAAGATTTAACCCTGCCTGCTGCACATGCTAAAAGGACAGGGCACATAGGAAGTTCATTCTTTTAACTTTGCCTATACGTCTTGCCATGCTTTGCAGATCGGCACCCAGGAGTCCGGGCATTCCTCCGGAAAATGAAACTAAGGCACTTCTTCGATGCATGATACATTGCTAGAAGTATGTGAAAAACGTTTACACGCAGTCACTGGGATATAGCATAACTCTTGCATAATTGGTTTTACTCAGGTATTACGAATAAGCTGAAGGCAGCAAGTAAATCCCGGAACTGTGCATCTCTAAGAAATTGGACCCAGAGCATCATCAATCACCTATAATACGCGGCTGCGGCGGGAAATGGTGATGCAGTCCTCATCGTCAGAATGTGGCGCAGCATCCTTAATCATATTTTCAACCAGAATATGGGCCATGACGGACATTTCAATGTTTGTTTGCACGGGCCCTTTGAAGATATGGAGTTTATGTAACGAGGTAAATTGATAAGTGTAGACTTACTAAATATTGCGTTTATAAAAGTGGTGCATCAGAATGTGTACGTTTACATGGTCCAGCGCTTATGCATGCATCATTTTCTGTAACGGATTGTCACCACTTGATGCAAGAAAAGCGTGCAATGCAATTAAGGCCTCCTCTTCACGTAATTTTGTACAACCATTTACCTCTCCCACTACTGTCACACACTAAGCAACGGTCCCAAGCAATTTGTTTAAGATGCACCTTAAGAGTTTATAAGTGCACAACTTGTTGGGGTTGTCTGTACATATTGCCCTGAAAGATTGAAATATAACTTTGCTAGACAGACTAGTTAAGGTTGGGGATCGCGATGGGGTTTCACACTCTCTATGGGTTGGGAACCAGATGATTTCCTTGTCGTGAAATTCATCAGATGATATGAGTTTGGCTTTACTGTTTAGAATTCTTGCAGCCTCATCTGATATCGATCCTCTGGTGTAAATTAGTGTAGACGATTGAGAGTGGCTAACTATGTATGTACATTTGGGAGAAGCAATTGTGTTTCGCGAGTACTCATTAACCACGCCTGATTATGGTGGGGGGGGGGCTCTTACTGAAGAGGGGACGGAACGGAAGAATAGGGATAGACTCTTCTGATTCAGTGACATTACCCAATTCTATATAAAGTCGAGGTGTATATGTCCACCTCCTAGCCCAACATTGGACAGGTCTCAGGCGGTTGACTGGAGGCGCTTTCAAACCAGGACTTATTCCAACCCGCATGTTTCCGGAATTTTACCCTAATGAAAAATGCAAGTTATATAATGATAAAGGAGCCACCCTAGGGCATATATTCTAGGATTGTGAAATAGTTCAGAGGAGAATTGCAGTCCCCCTGCAGACGGTGGAGAGCTGCACTGACTAGCCTGGATCTTCAGGACCTACTGGGGGCCATCCAGCAAGGCCAGAAAGCTACAGAGAGACAGGGTGTCTCTGCTGTCCCCGGCGCGCCCTATACCTAATACTTAATAAAGTTGTCACACACACACGTTTGCTGTAGGGGTGGATGAAAGGGAAAATATTTTTTGGTGAAAGCTGCAATTTGCGCACTCAAGGAGGACGCCTGTACGATTTTGCAACAAGAAAAACCTTCAATATTTGGTCTGCACGGACGATATCCCACCGCAAGTGAAACTTCATTACCTATAATGTGGTGTTTCTGAAACTAATTGAGGCGCAACAGCAGTGATCCTGAGATTTCATAGAATTCGGTTTTCAGACAGGCTTGCACTTTGACACGGTGCACTGCTGGCACTCAAGGATATCACTTTCTGAAATCTAACATTTTTGATGGCCGGCTCGCTGGCATTATGGAAGATGCGGGCTATCTTCAGGTGTCCCAGCCTGCTCAATCATTTGCGGCAGGAGTCCCCAGGTGTCCAGACATTCCCACTAGAGGCATTCAACAGCTTGCTCATCTGCTTTGCCCCAAAGTCAACTGCATTTTCACCATGCTGGATGAAAGAAAGGTGTCATCTGATTACCAACATTGCGCAAGGCATTCGACGACATATTAGCCTGCATTCCAGGGCAATACTGGCTGTTCTGCATGTTAATCAGAATTCGTCCCGAGAGCAAGATTGTAACTGAACAGGAAAAGTACACTGCAAGTGCAGGATGAGCAAATCCAAAAAGGGAAACTTGACCACTCGCAAATTCAGGACAGGGCCCACATTATGTGCGTAGGCACCTGTATCAAAGCTCTGATGTGACATTTATAGTGCAGAATAGCAAGAAGACGAACAGAAGCATCCATAATACGGAGACGTGCAAGGAACAGGTTCTGAAACAGAGCCAGATGTTTTATTCATACTCAATTTCTTTTGTTTTAAAGTATCGCAGAACAGACATTCTTTACTTTTATATACTGAAGGTTTTGCTTATAAGTTAGACTCTATGTTACCATCCACAATTAAATTTATAAGGCAATGAGCAATCGAATAATTATTAAGTGCACTGGAATTGTACAAAACTAAATGACACTATATTTTTTTTCAGGTTATGCCCACCAGCTGATGTGATCGAGAGGCACGGAGCTTTCTAGCACTGAGAGAGCCTGCAGCTGAGCACCCAACAGCCGCAGCGGTGCATGAACGATGACTTTGACAAGCCTGACAAAGAAGCATTGGTTGCACGTCTGAAATCTAGATTTCAGCATACTGTCGACATTGACTTCCCGAGAGAGCTACAGATTCAACCTACGCGGTGGTCTCATTGCACGACTGTATCGCGTTCGCTTCCGTTCATCATGTTCAGGCGAACTTGCTTCCACAAGCAGTCCCTGCATTTAAGGTAAGGGAGGTGTGGTCTCACAGAGTGTGGTCTCGTGCAGAGATAACTTTGTAGCGGCGTTCCTGCCCTTTACAGCGAGGCTGCTGCCCGTTCTTGGATATTCTGGTCTGTTGAGAAAGGCACTAGGTGGCAACAATTCCTCTGCAGAACGTTGCTATGAGTCTTAACCACATACGAATGAGTTCGCTGAGCTAGATTGAGGACACGACTGCTGAAACCCATTTCCTTGATACACACGTCGTTCCTGGTTTCGGAGGACTCAGAGGTCTTGGACTGTGACACCGACAGTAGTTTATCATCTGTTGCACCTTGACCGTAGAATCCTGTGCCCTGAATTCCTCGTAGCTTGGCAATGCCGCAGCAGTCGTTTTGGCAGTCCCAGAAGGCGAGTTTGCCGTTTTCGTCCCATCAGTAATTGTGCAGGAGAGGCGCCCGAAACTTCAGGTGTGTCGCGGTAAGCGAAAAAGGCAAGGTACTGATGGTAGCTTTTTTCAAGCAGATACTTCACGGCGTGCACCATGCGCTCTACCTTACCATACTGACACGTGGACTTGTTTACCTTTATCGGATGAGCGCTTTTCACCGTCTAACAAACGTTATGGCTCAGCGTGGGACGCGCCTGCATGTATCGGAAGTTTCTCAAACATTATCGCTGGTTCTGTTGTCACCGAAGCTTCTGCAATCTGATTGCATGTGCGACGGGAATTGTGTATAACTTTCCAGAACACACGCGGGCACCACCGATTAATTTGGAACCTTCCATGACTCGTATAAAAGCCGAAGCGCTTCACCGACAAATCAGTTATTCGACGATCGCCAACTGTGTTCGCCGCTATTGTTGTTTTTCGACTATAGCCTGTTTTTTAGGGCGCAGATTCGCCTAATAAAACGCCAGTTTCGTCAATCCCAGTTTTGCTACCTTCTTCATCATCACTACTACGTGACAATACTCTCAGGGTAATGAAGGCTGCTTGTCTTATGGCGGAATCCGTAAGATCGTGCGAACTCGGCGAAATCTTTGGACACTAATTGAGGTCCGTTGTCTGTGCGCATGGCGTCTGGAATCCCGAAGCGCGCAAAACAACTCTTCACCGCAGCCATGACCGCAGGTGCTGACGTAATCCCCAGTGTGACTACTCCAGGACCGGACACCTCACCTTCCACATCATCCAACACAGCAGGCAATCTCGCGAAGGAAGGCGAAACTACCATTACTTCTGCTTCAAAGTTCATCTTGAACTGTGCAAGGTGGCCATTCTTACGCATCGTTACGCATCTTGCCCGATGCGTAAAGAGCGCGTGAAGCCCAGGAGTGCATCTCCGCATGGTTGGCATTGGCTGTTTTTAAGCAGACGCTCTTTCGACGGTAGCGCCAAGGTCCCCTTCAGTTACGGAAGCACGAGGGCGATACTTTGGTAAAATGGCGGCGCACACGATTGTTTACCTTGTCATGGCAACAACAGCAGCAGCCACGCGGCGCCTCCTCACCCTAGCGCTCCTTGTTTTTTTTTGTTTGTTTTTATTATGACGACGCGCTCCGCACCCTTTCCACCCTTCCCTATGTCCGCGGGCCTTTACTTTTGCTTTCTTTTTGCCTGTTCGTGGCGCGTTTTTTTTTTTTTTTCATCGTGCGCGCGCGCTACGCCAGGCATTGACAATGTGAACTGGCGCGTGTGCTTGCACGCACGCAGTCTAGTCCATATGTTGAGTATCGCAGCATATGCCAGAACATATATAAATTCCATTTCCAACACAACAGATCTTTTGCCTTGTTTCATTGACTTCCGTTTCCGAAAACAAAGATTTTCGTAGAACTTGGTATGATACACGCTCAGAAAATGAACGAAAGTTAAAAATGCATGACATCTACATGACTACTAAACAACACAAAAGTTCACAGACAGTGAAATAAAAAAAAAACTCAAGAAAATGTGAAGGCGGTTTCGCGTACACACATATCAAAAAAGAATTTTATATAATGCCCTAAAGACTAAAGTGTAAAACAGCTTCTGAAAGGCGCACTGAGAGCTTCTGGATAACTGGACGACGCGTATGACACAGTCATGACAACTGAAGAAAAGTAAAATTCACTGGTAATGGCAAAAACGACGACAGGCAAAACACCTAAAAACAGAATAAAATGCTAAGATGGTTTTATTGACAGCCCTACAAAAAAAAACAAGAACTTTCTTATATACCTGCACAAAAGTATGTGAAATGCTTGACATGTTTACTACTACTGAACACACTGAAAAAGACATGGCAGAACAAAAATATCATTGTACTTAAGCGGAAATACACATTATCACATTATTTTGCAATTGGCCACAACTTGAGTAACGGTGGCAAGGCGAAGCAGAAGGTTGTCAGTTTTTGCACCAGCACACAGAAAACATTCGCAGAAAGGCCTATTCCTCAATCAAAAACCAGGTGAGACAAGCACGACTATTTATTCACCACGCATGCAATGCTTAGCAGTAAAATTACGTTACTTAAAGAGAGCGAACTGCTGGGCTAGTTGGTTATCCGACATAATAAACGAGTTTTGCGCCAAAACTACACACACAAGAAAAGGCCCGTGTTGCATTCTCTCTCTTTTGTGTGGTTTTGACGCAAAACTCGTTTACTATGTCACCTAAGGCACTACGTCCTACCTACTGGGCACTACTTTGTGTAATATACACGAACGGCAAAAATATGCATATAGGACACTTGCAATGCTCAGGTTTTCAAGGAAAAAAAGCGTATCATGCCTACACATGAAGTTTGTTCGCGCGGTTTTCGCATCGGGAATTACTGAGATAGTACATAAACACGAACAGTATTTTTTCAGCAGTTAATCAGTTTGTAGAATGGTGACACAGAGAAAAAGCACTGAGACCGGAATGGAAAGCTGGGCGAGTTGCTGAAGTTGCAGAATGGGATTTTGCACAGAAAAACACAAGTTATAGACTAGGTTACAATGAGGAAGAACATCTATTTGTCAGCTTTAATCTACTGGTAAGAAGGAAATGTAGCACAATGAAGGCGCAACGACGTCCGAAGACTTATGGAGCACACATATGCACAGGGCTGTGTTCGTGTAGTACATGCGCCTTCTGATGTCCTTGCGTCTGCGCGCTCACCTGTTATCTTTAGGCACCCGGAAGAACCTTGCAGGGCTTGTTTTTTAGGTATTCGTGCACCAGTGCACGATGCACGAGCGGTGCGAGTCGTGAAACGGGTGAAATATCGCCGGGCACGAGCACACAGCTATCGAGGACAACGAAACTTACGATACTGCTCACGCCGGTCCAGGCACAGCAGCGCCGCTTCCCGATAACAGCAGATAACGAAACATGAAACGTCATGCAGCGGACTAAGCTGCCGCCGGGCCAACACCCTCTTGAGAACTTAAGACCTTCTAGCTGTACCCTCTCCACATAGAAGCCACATAGAGAGCCACATAGAAGTTCCGTGCAGCGTGCTACGAAGCTACGAGCGATGCACCTGTGTTGAAAATGAGACGCGGCAGACCGAGTGGGCAACGACGGCGATAACAATTCGCTTAGTTCTGGGAATCCTGCCACTCCTTGGATAGCTTCGGGGTTAGAAAAGTAATCGCATGCTGCGACATGCTTCCGAGCGCACTTTTTTTCTGGACGTGAACCATGCATGTATTCTCTGCGCTTGTGCTGCGATTGCGGTTGTGGGTCCGGCAAGCTTTCATTGCCGCGGAACTTGGATTATGTTCATGCAGTGGCGTAGCAACAGGGGGGGCCGGGGGGCCGTGGGCCCCGGGTGCAAGGTGCCAGTTGGGGGGGGTGTCATATACGCCTGAAGACACCCCTCTTTCCGCCAGCTTGACTGGGCGCAAATTGCAAAGAATGCTCCGGTATCCAGTAGCCCGAGCTCATGCACCCGATGCTTTGCGCCGCAGAATTGTCGACTGCAGCTCTATCAACACCCCAAGAAATAATTGCACGAATGTGCGGGCTAAAAAATTTAAATCGCGAAATGGTCACTAAACTACTCGCCTTAGCGGAACGTTTCATGTGGAGTGCGCTCGTGCTGTGCGTTCATGTTGGGAGCAGGAGTCGCTAAACATACAGTGAGGCGTTGTAAGGCGTTGGGGCTCTTGGGTCCCTCTTCTGTTCAGAACGCGCAGCGAAGACTAACAAAGACAGCAGCGAGCGGGCGTTCAACCAGCGGGCCCGGCGCTCGCGTTTACGGCGAAGCGTTCGTTGAGAGCGACGTTGCATAAGTGGGGCCGTCAAAAGTCGCGAATGGGATTCTCTGGATCGCCTTCAGACTCGGTTCGGCCGAAGAGTTTGGCGGCGTATGACTCGACAGGCTGTAGTCGCGGGCCCGCCGCGATGTCCGGCTCGCTTTTACTTCCCCTCTCCCGCTCGCTCCGAGAAGCCGCTGCGAAATCTGCCGTTATGTTTCACGCTTTCCTTCTTACCCTCGAAAGTTTCAGAAAACTGTTGTTGTTGTGTGACTTCATGTCACAAGAACAGTGTCTGTATCAGCTGCACAGGATTTTATAAAAGAAAATGTGAATTTTGTAAGGATATTTCCTGATCGAGATTCTATGAAGTTATGTCTTTTTGTGATTACTAGGAACTCGGTAGCGCGAAAAATATGGCAGATAAGTAATAACCATATCCTTAATGATCCCGTAATTAGTACTTATAGAGGAAGCACTTCAATTCGAGAATTGAGGACTCAAAATCATATTATTAACTCAACAAAAACTTCTTAAACAAAATCGTTTTGGTTGCTACAACCTACAGTACTTTGGCACTGCGGGCGGCACCCAGTATATGGCAGCAGCGAAAGAAATACGAAATAGTGGACCAGTGAGGTTGATCCCTTAATCCTCTCCATTGCGAGTGCAGACCAACAGTAGTGCAAGCTTTCGCTGGTACGGGCTTCATCGCGGCCTTTTCTTTCTTTTTTTATGGTGACGCCAAGAATCGACTCGAAGCGTGCTCTATTCTGCTCCCAATCTTGCGGTGGTACCGCAGCTCGGATAATCACGTTTGTACGTATAGCAGCAAATGAAAACAAGGCTTTATTGATCAGAATGAAGAGAACTCGTAATTGTCATAGCAGTGGCGCCCGCGCAGCGGGGAGGCAGGTAGCATTTTATAATAGGGTGGGGAGATCAGCGTCACTGACAAACAATTTAATTTTCGTTTTCGTTCAGGGCTGCCCACAGACAGAATACTGCGTGCCATAGTACCTACGACGATTTTTGTGAAGTTGTTGTTGGGCAAGATATGAATGTCGGGCTTCAATTTTGCAAATGCAATATTGCCGCTAAAATTGGTAATTAAAACTTTATTATAAAGATATTTTTTGTTACTTGTGACGTGAGTCATGTTATCCACGATGCCGAATTTGTATTGCCTGCCAAGCCTTACAGTCTGGCAGAAGAAGTGCACATGGGCTTATCACACGTTATCAGTGCAGCACCCTGTGTTATTTGGCGCAGGAAAAACAGCGTGTATATTTGCTGCATTCGCGATCTCTGGAAAAGAAACCGAAGGAGAGGGGGACCCGGGGAACGTGCGCGGTATCCAAGGCGGCTGTACTGGGGCTGAAACCCGGAAAATGTCGATATCCTCGCCTTCCTCGACTACATCAGGGGGGGGGGGGGGGGGGGGTGACGGAAGACCTATGGGCCCCGGGTACCAGACGACCTAGCTACGCCACTGATCATGCCAGGATATGCCTAATAAGTGCGGTGTGCCCAATTTCTGGAGAAATTACAAATCGGGGCCGAAAAATAATGCGTTCATGTTTCCTCAAGATCAGTGACAGAATATTGGGTGCCAATGCTAAGGCAAAGAAGAGAAAAGCTGGAATTCTGCGGAACAAGGCAGCTGTTTCTTTGCAAATAGTTGCATGAATGTTTTGTATCTCCATTGCTAAACTCATTCGAGGTGTTGTAAATATGTGGACTGCGGTACTGTATGCAATAATGCCTCGAAATCGAAATTATTCGTTTAGAGCCTAATCTAGGCTGGAATAAATACATGTGTCCCAAATTATAAGATGGGCACACCAGTGAAGTTGTCATGAGATATATGTTATGGTGCAGTGCTAACATTTTGTTGAAGAACTTTTGTGGTCGCATGAACGGCAAACTCTTTGACGCCAACGATAAATCAAGGCAAAGAAGCTACTTTGACGAAGAGGGCAGCACTGTAACTTTTCAATATAAGCCATGCTCCCTGTCATCATTTACCCGAAATTCGTTCTCAATCCTAAGTTTGAACCGTTTCATTTTCTATGGACGGGCTTTTTAATAATGCAGCGCGTAAATAGTTTTGCATAAATAAAATAATCTTGGAACACCCTCTGGTCTCTGCGGGCCATCTGCTAAACTATGCCTAAAAAAACAATAGCTGCGCTCTGGTTAACGTTGCCCATAAGGGCGTGATCCTTTCATTCAATCCGTATCCCCGAGCAAGCCGCCTGCGTCTTCTCCGTGACGTCACTCGCCGAGCGCTCAGGCCTTCTCTTGTCTAGGTGGTGTTGGCCGGGCCAACAGGGGTGTTGGCCGGGCCGACGGGCGCGCGCGGAGACAGTCGAAGGTGAGGGAGTTGTGAGGGAGGACAAGGGGAGAGGAGTTGAGAGGAAGGGCGAAAGGGCACGGCCCCCGCGCGCGCCGATGTAGGAGGTTGTGCAAGCGAAACGGATTTCCTCTCCCGCCCTCCTGATGAATGGTGCCTATTACCTCCACCACCGAAGCAGCGCAGTTTCCGAGGCCGGCGTGAAGTTCGCAAAACCCAACAGTTTTTTCCGCTTCTTGGTTTTGCAAAGGTCACGGAAGTGACTTTCCTTCGTACAGGAATTGCATGTAGCCGTATGAGTGTGACATTCGTTCCGTGAGTGGAGACAACGGTAGCATTAACTGCAAGTTGACCGAGTTGGCTGTGCCGACTTGCTACAGCGTGACAATGCACCTGGCGCTATCTCTTGCGTCGCGCCACGTCGACGTTGAAGCTGTCGAAAGCTGCACTGCGTGGGAGCAACGCTGCGTGGGAGCAACGCTCCTTCTTCGCCTCCTCGTGCCCACGTGCGTGGCACGGCGTTTCTGCTGAAAGTTTAGTACATGGGCGCAACTGGTCAGAAAACGTTTGGTCCCGCAATCCCCCGACGAACTTGCCGCGAACAAGGCGGTCTTTCACCTCGGGACTTTTGTACCCACAACGGTTGAGAAGATTACAAAGCGTGGTGAAAAAATCATCCACTGGCTCCCTTTGCTGTTGTATTGGGCGGTGGAATCGGCGGCTTACATAAATTTAGTTGACTGGGTGGCCGAAATGCGACGTAGCTTAGCCTTGACATCAGCAAACCAGAGTGTTTCCGGAGTTGACGTGCTCAGTGATGACAAGACGCTGGGTGCTTGAGGCCCCATACAATACAAAAGCGTGCACACCTAAACCTCGTCGGTGGCTGTGTTGAGACCGGCGGCGAAAGCGTAGTTTCGTACGTCGTTATCAATGTTGGCCACTGCCCCAGGCTTGTGACGGTAAAAGGACGCGGGGGCTGAAGTCCGGGAGTTCCGACGATCAGGATGTTGACCTTCGTAACCACGGTGTTCGCACCGGCTACCGCATTCATAACCGCCGTGATAAGTGGCTCGCACTTCTGACACGATGTTCAGGGGCGCCGAATGACGACAGGAGCGACTGTCTGCCCATTAAATATATATATATATATATATATATATATATATATATATATATATATATATTGCATATATTGCAAGGTGCCGCTTCCTTGCTCTGAGCGCTAACTCGTAGCTACAAACTCAATCACAAGGCGGCGACCACTACCGAGCATACTTCTAAATGTGCCGCTAGATGGACATTAATAGCGCTTTTATAGTTGGATGCACTATGCATATAGCACCAAGTGCCTTATCGCTGATAAAAAGCAGTTGAACTTAATACTTATTAAAAGGAGTCAATGCAGCTGGGATATGAAGATCTGTGCAGTTTGTCAATGCGTAAAAGCTGTGTTACCCTACATTACGCAATTCAAATAATTAAAAATACCCTATGTACCCAAGGCTGCAGTCGTGGCTCAGCTAACCAAGGAAATGTGTAACCAGCAAGCTGAATAAGGTTGCCGCAGCATACATTACAGTCGTTACCAGTAAGACTAAACGCTTTCAATAAATGCCACCACTCGGCAACAGCTGTGAAGAGCTGCTCGTTGCAACAACACACAAAAGTATTCACACAGATCGCCTCAATCTGTTCCTAGGTGTATGATGTTATAACAGGAGAGATCCAGCATCTGTCACGTTGAAACCTGGCGAATTATTGAGCACCTGCTGCAAATGCAGTCATGCACGCACATACCTAGAAATATCAGTGGTGGTGTCAGTATAAACACTCTGCAGGTGACCTGCTGAGTGGAAGTTTATCCAGAATGGGACCTCAACGAAAGCGTTACACATGCCATCTGCAGCAGATGTGATTACCTCAGTAATGATGAACTATGAGCACTTAGCAAACCATATTTTTCAATGGCTGTTTTCATTTTGAGTGTGCCACCTTTTCATCATAGGTGCCTTATTGTTCATTTTCATTCTTTCCTGGCGTTTCGCCTTTTTAAAACAGGTTACTTTTTCATGTTACAGTTCAAATGAAGTAATTTGTTTTTAGAGCGGCAGCTGTATATGACTAACCAAGGGGTACCACAAGGCTCAATACTGGGGCCTTTGCTTTTTTCTCTTTACATTAATGATATGCCAGACGTCGCTGACTTAAGTCATTACGTTCTATATGCTGACGATCCAACTATATCTATAGCTGATAAGTGTATCTCTTCTCTAGTAATCAAACTAAATAAAACTCTTGACCACCTAATGAATTGGTGTAATGACAACGATCTAGTCATTAATCCATCTAAAACAAAATTTTTAGTATTCCATTCGCACCAAAAATCACTAATTATTCCTCCTTCATTAACCTTGCGCAATCATTCTATTCCCATTAGCGACTCCGTTTCATTTCTAGGGGTTATCCTAGACAGCCATCTGAAGTTTCACCTGCACATCAATCACGTCAAGCTGAAATACGCTTTTGGTATCCGTGCACTTATCAAGGCACGACACTATTTTTCTCCTTCTGCTTTGCTTTCACTCTGCTTTGCGTTCATTCATTCACCCATTAACTACGGATTAATCGTTTGGGGTAATACATATCTATGTCATTTGTCTTCAGTTCAGCATATACAAAATCGAGCAATCCGTATCATCACCCACAGTTCACCGCGCTCTAATGCTATCGGCCTGCTTGAGCAGTACAAAATTCTATGTATGAAAAGATTATTCAACTACAATTTAGCAATAATGTTTTATAAATTGCTTGATTCCCAGCTAACCTTTCAATATATTCAAAGCAGCTCCCTTAGAAATACAAACCCTACTAGATTCGCTTCTAATTATAATTTTCTGTCACCATCAGTTCGTACTAACTATGGTAAAAAAAACACCTACATTCGCTACTATTACACTTTGGAATCGTTTGCCTGCTTCGCTTAAAATACTACCTACGTTTCAGCGTTTCAAAGCTTCGCTAAAAGATTTTTTGCTAACCTCTGGTAATTTTTCCTAATAAATATTTGTATTTTCAGTCACCTAACTAATAAGTATCACCCATTCTCTTTTTTCTTTTTTTTTTTTTGCAGTGTTCACATTGCGCCACATTTCTTTCCCTCTTTGTTCGTCCTTTTTTTTTGCTTTTTGCCTTTAACAATTGTATAAATTTTGTCACTCCCGTTGTTATATCTGTTACACTATATCGATTAGAGCACAGTTTGTTTGGTTTTTCTTCTTTTTTCTTCTCGTTATCATTTGCCTTTCTTGCAACTAACATATTATTGTGCTATCCACTGTTATGCTGCCAACTATGTTACAATTCTGTTGAAGTTACTAACCGAGGGTCCCGTTTTCAGTATCATTACTTTAGGACGCTCGTCTGTATATTACATTTATGTACCTATGTTTTTTCATATGAATTAACTTCAACTTCAACCTCCCATAGTTCTTTCGGCGTCCGGCAACAGAAACGGACATAGCGATTTCTAACAAACCCATACGGGTGCAGCACAACGGCGCAGATGTTAAAATGCAGAACAGATTAGAGCGCTCGCCGTGACCAACACCGGGCGTCAAGGTTATCGCAGTGTATAAGCAGGATACGTATCGGCGATAAAAACAGCTGCGTTATCGATGGGGCGGACACGCATACTTCGTACACCCGAAGAACAACATGCATACAAGGAGCGCCGGAGGGAACAGCAACGAGAATGTAAACGGCGCCGGCGCGAGACGACCGCCGACAAGAACGTTCCGGCGATGCTGAACGCAAACGACACTCGCGAGCCCGGGCACCTCCGAACGAGCCACGACGCCAGACTCGCAACGCAGAAAATGACAACCATTCCACTCTGTGAAGATGGAATGGCAGCGAAAGCACTTTGCTTTTTGTTTGAGAGCTTTGACTGTCGTCAGCTTTCGCTGCCATTCCATGTTCACAGAGTAGAATGGTTATGATTTTTTTTTTCAATTTATTTAGCAAACGTGATTGTAACTTTTGGTATTTTGGGTAATCGTTTCACTGTTTTAGAAAAACGTGTCGCTCGTGTTGATGAACTCGAACAAACCGTTAAATCTCTAGAAACCAAGATAGTAGAATTGGAAGATAGAAGTAGGCGTTCCAATTTCATACTATTCGGCCTTCGGGAGAAAGCCGCTGAAACAGAAACCGAGCTTAAGCAAAAAATTGTGACTGACATATTTTCCCATATGCTAAACGTAAATTGCAGCTCGACTGGAAGAATCCACCGTTTAGGGAAGACTGGTAAACAAAGACCCGTTATTATGTTCTTTCAGGACTTCAATGAAAAACTTGCCAATCTTAAAAAACGCCCACAAGCTAAAAGGGACCAGAATTTCTGTACAAATGATTATTCGCATGAAACCCTCAGAAAACGTAAATTGCTTTGGGACAGCGCGAAGGCTGAAAAAGAAGAGGGCAAAAAAGTTACTTTGATAGACGCGAAACTGCGGGTCAACAATGAATACTTTATATGGAATGATGCCACGAACACCAGGATTAAAATCCACGACTATCGCAGTACTTCAAAAAAGGACTGACTTGCTCCCCCTCAAGAATTCCGAATCTTAAATATCAATGCACGCAGTGTTATCAACAAGAGTGGTCAGCTTGACGCGATAATTCTTGTGCGTAACCCACACATTCTCATCATCACAGAAACATGGCTGCATGACGAAATAGAAGATATGGATGTCTTTCCCTCTAATTACCGTGCTTTCCGTCGTGATAGACCTACTAGAGGTGGCGGTGTTGCTATTCTGGTGAGACAAGATATTTCGGCAGTTCTCCTACGTCAAGCTGATAATCTTGAAGTGATCTCTTTAAAAATTTTATGCCATCATGCTTCTGTTTTGATTTTTGCTGTTTATAACGCTCCCGATTCCGCTCCGCAATTTCTCAGTGATCTGCGTGATCACATGGCGTCTTTTGTGCACGACAAAATTTTTCTCACAAGTGATTTCAACCTTCCGGGAGTTGACTGGATTCACGGACCTCCTAGCGCTGATGTTAATATAAATAATGAGCAGTTGCGTAACATAATCTTGATGCACAACTTGCAGCAAGTGGTTACTGAGCCAACACGAATTAGCACTTCTTCTGCCTCAATACTTGATCTTGTGTTTATTAGCCGGACTTTAGATAATTATTCTGTCTCTGTTGAACATGGCATTTCTGATCATGAACTTGTGGCTTTTTCTTGCTACCTTGATCCTCTCAGATCTACTCATTGTAAAACTATTACTGTTAAAATTTTTCACGCGCCAGGGATGAGAGCATACTGGATTATCTTGACTTTCGTCTTAGCGGTTTTGGGGGACATGACACCGTGCAACTTTGGGATGAATTTAAAAATATTTGTACGCACTGTATTGACAACTTTATTCCAAATAAAACCAAGAAAACACATAGAGCTACTCCCTGGATGACGCGTGACATAGTGCACATAAAGAGAAAGGTCAAGCGACTAAGACGACAGGGTATTTCTCGTGACATAGTAGAACCCTACCACGCAAAATTAAATGAGGCTATCAGTGTTGCTAAACTTCGCTATTACCAGTTCATCCTTCCTAACTTCATCAGAACTGCTCCTTCCAAGTTTTGGGGTTATCTTAGTAAAAAAAAGTAAATCAGTTGACCGTATTATGCATGAGGGCAATCCTGTCGTCGCTAAACAAGATATCGCTGTTCACTTCAATGCTTATTTTAACAGTGTCTTTTCGTACTCGCCCGTTCCCCTCGTGCGAATGGCGTAGCACACAACGATGATTTTAGTTTTATATCTTTGTCTGGCGTATTTTCTGTGCTTCTGAATATTAAAACAATATCATCTCCTGGGCCTGATAACGTACCAAACGTGTCTCTTCACAGGTACGCTGAAATGCTGTCTCGCTTTCTCGTAATTATCTTTCGTGCATCCCTTTCATCGGCGGTGCTTCCTAACGACTGGCTTTCTGCTCGTATTGTTCCGATACTAAAAACAGGCGATCCATCACTAGTGGCAAACTATCGTCCCATTTCACTAACCTCATCTTGTTGCAAACTTTTAGAACACATTATTGCTTCTGAAATCAATAAATTTCTCGATGATAGAGCCATTCTATCTCCTATGCAGCATGGTTTTCGAAAGGGCCTCTCCACTGTAACCCAATTAACCACTGTAGTTCACAGTCTCGCTAGCACTATCGACAAATCAGGGCAAACTGACATCATATTTTTGGACTTCAGGAAAGCATTTGATCTTGTATCGCACGCAAAGCTAATAGAAAAACTTGAAGATTTCAACATTCCTTCACATCTCGTAAATTGGATTCGCGCTTATCTTTCTAACCGTACGCTATTCGTAGTAGTTGAGAATTGCTGTTCCAGCACCCTTCCTGACACTTCTGGTGTTCCCCAGGGTAGTGTTTTTGGACCATTATTATTTAACATATATATTAATGACATTGTAGACACTGTTACTTTACCCGTACAAATGAAACAGTTTGCTGATGACTGCCTCCTCTTTAATGAGGTCACTTGCCGACAAGATCAAGTTATTGTAAACTCTAACGTTCAAGACATACTAGCTTGGTGTGCGCGCTGGGATATGCAGCTTAACATTGATAAAACAGTATTTATGAAGATCACTAGAAAAATTAATAAATTGTCGGTTACCTATAGCCTAGCGTCCAAACCTCTTACGGAGGTGAATGAATATAAGTACCTCGGTGTTACAATAGCCAGTAACCTTAGTTGGAATTCGCACATCTCCCATCTTTGCGACTCGGCTTTTAAGAATCTTTGCTACCTCTGGCATAAATTAAAACACGCTCCTTCTGAAACCCGTCTTATCGCCTACACCTCTCTTGTCCGTCCTAAACTCGAGTATGCAGCTATTGTATGGGACCCCTACACTAAACTAACATCGATGCTCTAGAAATGATACAACGTAAAGCAGTAAGGTTCATCTTCTCTAAATATCGCTCAAGTGATTCCCCAACTCAGTTAATGGCTGAACACAATATTCAGTCTTTGCAACTAAGAAGAAAAATTCACAGGCTTAAATTTCTCTTCTTACTGAGTAACAATAAGCTATCTCGTTCTCCCGAACCTTACATAACACCCCTTACTGCCCGCCGAACAAGACATCGCCACGCTGCATCATTAACGCCTTATAATGGTAGAACCAATGTCTTTATGTCTTCCTTTTTCCCTCGAACAGTAACGGAATGGAACAGCCTACCCTATAACAAACTTCTCAGCACTGACTCAATAGCGTCTATTACTACCTAATATTAGTGCTTGTTCTTACGAAATCTCGTTTCAATTTGTATCGTTGTGCAATATTTATTGATTTACGCGTTGTAGTAACTTTGAATTATGCACTCCTCTTTTTTTTCTATTACATTTTTTCCGGGGCTTTTTTTTACTCCTTCGTCAATCTATTGTGTTTTCTTTTTTTGTATGTACCTTTCCCCTCCTGCCTAGACCTTCTCAGGCCTGCAGTATTCCTAAATAAATAAATAAAATAAATAAATATTGTTGCGAGGCAGCAACAAGCCCAAGCGCTGTTAAGAACGCAGGCACCATCACATGTGGTTCAAGCCGACATCCTGAAACATGGCGACCAAAGAACACACACTTAGTCTTCATCGTTTGGTTTGCCCATCCTAGCCTCGTCATTGCGACAATGTGCTACGAATGGTGTTTTTGCTATTGTTGAATATTAGTCTCAAGGGTGTATCTCATGTTTTGCAACGTTTCGTTTCCTCTGTATTGTCTTTATTGCGGATGTTGTATATTCTCTTGTGGCATGTTTTCCTTTATATTTTCAGTGCTTCGCTCACTTTATTGCTGTGCTAGATCTCAATCGATAACCGTTTTTTGAGCTTAATATGCTTGCTTTTCTTTCAGTGATATTTTTTTCTCAAAGAACAGGAATTTACACTATGTTATTGTTGGGACTTCCACGTGTGTTATTTTGAAGTGCACTGCGGCTCACGTGCTTCAGACTTTGTAAGGGGCCGGAGCCTAGTCAAGCTCCAATTGTCAGCTTTTTTTCTGCCATCCCCATATTCCTCAAGGAGACAAAAAAATGTTACTTTGACTGATTGATTCATGGATTCATTGATATTTTCAACATTTCTAAAAATTACCTTCATGTATCTTACAATGACTGGGCAGCATACAGTATTGTAGCTTCCATTTGAAAACTACGTATATTTGCACTTTG
This sequence comes from Dermacentor andersoni, assembly GCF_023375885.2. Classification (NCBI taxonomy): domain Eukaryota; kingdom Metazoa; phylum Arthropoda; class Arachnida; order Ixodida; family Ixodidae; genus Dermacentor; species Dermacentor andersoni. Next base: position 363,677,403 of record NC_092814.1, on the reverse strand, counting down.
CTCAAGCCGTTTCACAGATTTCCTGCTTGTTTCTTTATATCTAAGACCTTATTCCATGAGTGTTAGTGAAATTAACAGTATCAGAGAGTTGGGGGATGCAATGCACAGCATCGCCTATGTTTAAGCTGAGTTTATGCATAAATTGTGCAGAACTTTGACGAATTCATGATTTAAGAGCGTCGTCAAACTTGATACTCGCAGTGCAATTACAGGCATGCCTTTAACTGAAAAAGAAACATCCTAATACCGCTTGAGGCAAAATATACATAAAAGAACCAGTCAAACTTGTGATGTGCGTGCAACATGGAGATTAAAAAAGCTTCGGGAGTGGAGATCGAATCCCAAAAGGGAACCCACGCTGCCGTTTCTAAACTGTCATAGATGCTGTCACTAACCGTACGTACGTGGTTGTGCTTGCGTACTGCGGAGAGAAAAAAATTACACATCAAGCGCAAGAACGGTGCCCTTATATCATTCCCCTAGTCCAAACGGGGGTGCTGGAAGCCCACATGTGTCGCCGAGGGGTACTCCTGCCTGATTCTCGCAACAACTCATGCAGGCGGAACAACCCTGTTGTGGTGCGAAAGTCGCGTCCACACCCATTTGGTGAAGATGCGGTACTTCCGTTAAACAAGCAACGCCTGCATTATAAAGTGGCAGAAATTACCAGCATAAGCATAGCGTTTCCTCTACAACCAGTGTACCCTGTCCCTTGTAGCTGGCACCTCCATCTACACGTCGAGGCAATGGGAAAACGTGGTTGCCATCACGCTGACTACCTGTTATTTTTGCACGTGGGCCGCCTCCGTTGGCGGGGCGAAAGCAGCTCGCGCACGCAACTGTTCTTGAGCATGTCGTTAAAGGCGACATGGTTGGGCAATAACGTCGCAAGTTCCTTCCTTGTGGAGATCCGCATCCACCCGGACATCGAAATCTGCCAGGAGGTAATAGGCGGCCTCCAGCGCCGCGGAATTAAGGCAGACGCTTGAAAAGTGTGCTTGCCGCGTGATACAGTCGTCGTTGCCTTCGGCAACAACTTCCGGCACCTCGCGGCAGCACACTTTTTTCTTCAGCATCAGTGCTCGCCACGCAATGCCCCCACGTACACCTGCGTCGAAGCATCTATCGTTCTTTTAGTAAAAGCAGTGAAACAAAGCACAAGCAGACGGTAACGAACTTTTTAACGACTGACAAGCTCTGAAAGTAACGTCGCTAGCTTAAACACACTCTAGCCCTCAAGTCAGAAACATTATGAATGAGAACTCAAATTTTGTTTAGGCAGCATATTGTAGTATGAATTTACATACGTACCAACGCATGTCGTCTCCCCGGGCTGGAGAAGGCGGAAGGTCCGGGTTAGGTGCATCGTCTCTGATGGCGGGAGTGCCAGTGGTACTGCCGTGAAGCGGTGTTCCATGACCCGGGCCAGCCTCTGCAAACGTGCGCGCACTGAGGGATCCATTCTGCAGAAGCAACAACGCGCGTGTTCTCGTGCAGAGCTCGCAAGATGGCGAAGAGAGCGAGACCGCTATTGGAAGTGCGTCGCGCAGCGTCAATTCCAGAGAAAAATAAAGAAGGTGTGGACCGTGACGTGTGCGTGACGTGCTCCGGTAAGGGGAACACAGGGAAGGAATTGCGTAGGCTAGACGGGGCAAGTGGCAAGAGTGTCGGTACTGGCAATGAAGCTCGCCACCTCAAATCATCGATTCGCACCACTTGAAATATTTTTTTTATCTCTGCTAATAATGATTTAATTAGAAAAATGTTTGCTGAAGGACGCTCCCTAGACGGCACGTAACAACTTCCAGCGTATAAGCAAAATTTGCTATGTGGCCGGGTGCGGGGTCTTTTAAAGCGGTAGCTTTTCTTACCTCGCTGACCCGTTTTCCGCGGTTGGCGGCGTTCGCAGTGGTGCGCCGAACAAGGAGAAAGTGCAGTCTGCTGTTCCCTCTGGTATGCGCCGCTGAGAATGTGCCACTCTTCAATGAATGTATTTGAGGCCAAATTGGGTATTTGGCCCTAGTAATGTCTCTTAGGGGCCACTCGTTATTTGCCACTGGCTGCGCGCCGCTCTTCAGTGAATCTGGGGGTGTGGCACTAGGTGGCGCTAGATGGCACAGAGTATTTAAAAGTTACGCCCATGAGGAAGCAGGGTTTTCAGGCCCCCAAGCTATTGGACGAGCTCGAACTAGGAAGCAAGAACGCCTGGCCGCCACTGCAAGGACACACACAGGGTACACGCGTGCAGCCATCCTGGGGCGCTATAACGTAAAACTATTCCAAACTTTTCTATTCCAATTCTGCTATCAGCCCTCCACGATTGGTCAAAAACTTTTTTCGACCACCCCCACTTCACCTGTCTTTCACGCGACGTCACGAAAACCGCGATACCTCCCCATCTGATATGATGTGTACACACTGATTATGCATGATTTCACAGAAAAAAGAAAAACAGTTATTTCTGATTCGACCCCTTTTCGCCATTAGCCCTCGGCTACTGGTAAAAAGTTTTCGGGCCGCACCCACTTCACCTGCCTGTCGCGCGACGTCACAAAACCGCAAGAACTCACCACGTCAAAGTGACGTGTACGCGATAAAGATGCATTAATATGCCGAACAAAACTGAATTTTCTTCGGAATAGGCGCAGGCTGCCCCGTCCCAAAAGGAATAGAAGATAGCTGCCGCCGATCGCTCAGATGCTGGCTACTCGCACCTGCCGGAGCGCATGGGTGTATTTGCGTATAATAAAACTTCTTGCGTGGCCGTGTAACGTTCTCGCGCACTTTCGGCACGTTTACCCCCTCATTCTGCCAACTCTTCTTTGCTGAGGGTCCGTTTTAGCGTCATTCTTGAGCTTCCGTTGTATGCCGCCGCAATTTTCGACCAGTTACCGCAAGCTAAGTAAGGGAAAGCCGACCAATCGTAGACGCCGGCACCACCCTCTTCATGCGGTTATCGACTTTCAGTGCAGTGGCTCGGCCCCATCGAATACCTTTCCACTTGAGCGTTCTCCTCGCCTCTTGTCAGCCAATTAGATCCTACAAGCCGCTCAGTGTAAGCGATATTATTCGTTTTTCAAGCAAACAAAAGTGACCTCCTATGAACGAGGAGAGCGTTTGATTGGTCTGTTCAGACAACCCTGCGGGTGACCGCCGGTGCTTGCGTTGGTGGTTACGCAAATTTGACGTCAGGAGATTGGAATAGAAACATATTGGAAAAGTTTTACGTTATAGGGCCCCTGATTCTTCTTTTTTTTTTTTATGAGGATGGGAGACTATATTGAGTTACTTTTTGATCGTGTCTTTCAGATAAAACATTACTGGAGAGTTTGTGTATTCCAGGCACTGCAAGTGAACTTTATACATATGGCGAAATGTCACACTAAGCTCATTTAAAAATATATGATCGATAGCATTTTTTTCCGGATAAACATTGGTGGCCTTTGGCAGGCCGTTCAAGACGGCTACAATGTTTAGGATTGACAAGTCGTTTAATGTTTTGTTTTTTTCTGGGCGGAAGGATGGAAGGTGCTTAGGCTAGAGCCGAGACTTTCAATATTTCGTGTTGACACGCTCATTGTCTATAAAATGTTTTTGAGCTACTCGCCTTTCGCAGTTGTGGCTTGTTCACACCGAGACGCTTTCTATCGCGCGAGCAAGCGCGCAACAGGCGGCGACAACACGATCGCGTTCACACCGAATCCATCGTCGAGCGTGATCAAGGGCACCTTGCCGCGCACCAACTCCCACGAGAAGTGCTGAAGCTCACTTCTCGCAGGTCTGTTCTAAATTTATGGTTATTGCAAAAGTATTTTGTATGTGTTTGTCCGATAAAAAATAATATACGCTACACACACACACACCAAACGTACACAATATATTAGGCCGGAAAATACAGTAACGAGCTTCCACAAGGATCAACAACTCGACGGACGTCTTGGCGCGCTTGGTCCCCCTTTAGTACGCTGTATACACGGGTGGGTGGGCCTAAAGCCCCTTATTCACGTTTTGGCCGGCGGTGCGTGGATGGAGGCGCTTTAGGCGGGCCGTCCGCCTGGCGTGAAGAGTAGTTGAACGCATCTCCGCTTCATGACGACAAACGTGGCGCCGCGGTAACAGGCAGGCCACAAGCGGCGCGCGTCGTCTGCGGCTGCGGCCCTATCGCAGTGGAACTGCGGCACATTTAACATCGTATTTAAGCAGAAAACCGCCTTCACAGGGACGTCATAGAAAGCCTCGACCAGAAGTCGGTCAAGACTTTGTTGACCTGTTTACGTGGTAGTGGCCTATTCGAAAGACTATAATGATCCCATCCCGTCCTCCTATTTTTTTTTTCACGCCTTTCTTTTTGTGCCCACTCTTCTTTCCGTCTTTTGTTCCCCTTTCCCTTCCCCTAGAGCAGGTAGTAAAGCGGAGGCTTTAACTCTGGTTAACCTCCCTTTTCTCCTCTTTGCATCTCTCTCTCGCTGAATACAGCGGATGTCTGTCACTTGCGATAGTAATATACGTTGCCTCTCCGTCCCCTGTTTGTTTCCCCTTTTCAGGTTAAACAATGTAAGTTCACTAAACACGTTAAACTTGAGTCTAAGGGTAGAGGAACAAATTATGCATGGACGAAACAGCCCTTCATAAGTTCTACAGGAAGGAAGGCGAAAGTCTACTTGGCGGAGGAGCTGGTATGTAGAGGCTGTATACGAACCGCAATTTGTGCAGGGTGTATTATACCACGGAATGCGCAAGAGAACTGATGTGGCATGAGGGGAATTAGCGTAACCGCTGACGCAAGCATCGGGCAGTAACCCACAGGGTTGTCTGAAGAGACCAATCAAACGCTCTACTCATTTATATGAAGTCACTTTTGTTTGCTTTAAAAACGAATAACATTGCCTACACATAGCGGCTTGTCTTATCTGATTGGCTGACAAGAGGCGAGCAACATGCTCAAGTGGAGAGGTATTGGATTGGGCCGAGCCAGTGGACTGAAAATCGATAACCCGATGAAGAGGGTGGTGCCGGCGTCTGCGATTGGTGTGCTTTCCCTTACTTAGCTTACGGTGGCTGGTCGAAAATTGCGACGGCATGAAACGGAAGGTTAAGAATGCTGCTAAAAAGATCCTGAACAAAGAAAACTTGACCGAATCGAGGTCGTAAACGTGCCGATAGTGCTCGAAAATGTTACACGGCCACGCAAAAAGTTTTATTATACGCAGACAAACCCATGCTCTCCGGCAGGTGCGAGTAGCCAGTGCCTGAGCGATCGGCGGCAGCCATATTTTATTCCTTTCCGAACGTGGCAGCTTGCGGCTATTCAGGAAAAAGGGGCCCTATAACGTAAAGCTATTCCAATATGTTTCTATTCCAATTTCCTGACGTCAAATTCCGTAACCACCGACGCAAGCACCGGGCGGTCACCCGCAGGGTTGTCTCAACAGACCAATCAAACGCTCTCCTCGTTCATAGGAGGTCACTTTTGTTTGCTTGAAAAACGAATAACATTGCCTGCACTGAGCGGCTTGTCGTATCTAATTGGCTGACAAGAGGCGAGGAGAACGCTCAAGTGGAGAGGGATTCACTGGGGCAGAGCCAGTGCACTGAAAATCGATAACCCGATGAAGAGGGTGGTGCCGGCGTCTACGATTGGTCGGCTTTCCCTTATCTTGTGGTGGCTGGTCGAAAATCGCGGCGGCATGCAACGGGAGCTTAAGAATGACGCTAACACTGACCCTCAGCAAAGAAGTGTTGACAGAATGAGGCAGTAAACGTGCCGAAAGTGCTTGAAAACGTTACACGGTCACGCAAGAAGCTTTATTATACGCAAATACACCCATGCTCTCCGGCAGGTGCGAGTAGCCAGCGTCTCAGCGATCGGCGGCAGCCATCTTTTATTCCTTTGGAAACGGGGCAGCCTGCGGCTATTCCGAAAAAAATTCAGTTTTGTTCGGCATAATAATACATCTTTATCGCGTACACGTCACTTTGACGCGGTGAGTTTGTGCGGTTTTGTGACGTCGCGTGACAGGCAGGTGAAGTGGGTGCAGCCCGAAAGCTCGAATCAGAAATAACTGTTTTTCTTTTTTCTGTCAAATCATGCATAATCAGTGCGTACACATCATATAAGATGGGGAGGTATTGCGGTTTTCGTGACGTCGCGTGACAGACAGGTGAAGTGGAGGGGTGGTCCAAAAATTTTTTGACCAATCGCGGAGGGCTGATAGCAGAACTGGAATAGAAAAGTTTGGAATAGTTTTCCGTTGTAGCGCCCAAGGTCGGTTTTGTTTGGCATGTTATGCATATTTAACGCGAACACGTCACTTCGACGCGGTGAGTTTTCGCGGTTTTGTGACGTCGCGGGACAGGCAGGCGAAGTGGGTGCAGCCCTAAAGCTTTTGACCAATAACCGAGGCCTAATGGCGAAAAGGCGTCGAATAAGAAATATATATATTTTTTGTTCGGTCCAATCATTCATAATCAGTGTGTACACGTCATATCAAATGGGGAGCTATCGCGGTTTTCGTAACGTCGCGTGACAGATAGGTGAAGTTGGGGCGGTCCAAAAAAGTTTGTGACCGATCGCGGAGGACTGATTGCACAATTAAAATAGAAAAGTTTGGAATAGCTTTACGTTGTAACAGCCCTGGATAATAAATTAACACAAAACTCAACGGTCACCGCGCAGATACGAAACACAATTTATCTGAAGCAGTAGCAAACCACTTAAATCAACAAGGTCATATATTCGACAAAGCAAGGATCTATATACTACAAACAAATTTCCGTTCACCTCGCGAGAGTAAATATACGGCATCATACCTCATACACAAGTTTAAATGCCTACACCCGGCGGGAATTTGGCAACTGGCAACTTAGAATCTTTAAAAGCTCTAACTTAAAACTGAAATTCCCATATTATCAACCAAGGCACAAAACACATCCTGCCACCAGCTACCCTTAATTCTGAACCTCACCCATTCCTCCATTTCCAATTTTTTCCTGCCTATCAGTGAATTTATTATAGTATTTCATGTTTTTACGTTTATATCAAATGTGTGACTCCTTTTCTCACGTACACTTGCCCCCGCCCGCTTTTACCCTCCTATTTGTTATTCCGGTTTCGGTTTGCCCCAGCCCTCTTTTTTTGTTTGTTTTTAGTAAATTTTTGGAACACACTCTCCAACACATTGCAAAGTCCCACATGCCAGGATACATTTTTCGGCGCCTCAGCCGCACAGGGTGTCGCCACTTGTGTATAACGCCGTGACGACACCAACGTTGGGCTACTGGCGCTAACGTCCCTCGAAAGACCATGCCGCCGCCTTCCAGCTACCCCATGCATTGCACCCCAGATTCCTTGTCGCCATCTTAATTCCTTCAAAATTACCCGACGCATTGCTGCTGCGCTACTCAAGTCATCCTTTCAACTGATGTCTTTTTGGGTCTTTTTTGTTACTCGCGCAATGACCGCCTGACCGGCTCTTCTAAAGCCACAAGAACATGCCGCCAACGACACCCCTGTCTTTCTCTCTATCCTTTTCTTTCGTTAATTTTCTCCACGTCTTCCCACTCTCCCGTTCTTGTTCCCTCCTCTTAGGAACCACGCTTACAGACGTCCGGCGACAGCGCTCATTCTCTTTGAGGTCTCTCCCTTTACAACCAGCTGCCACCAACAACAACCAAACCTGACATCACTATACTAACCGCTTAAAACTAACATGCCGAGGATGACGAGGTCGCCTTTGACGAAGATAGGTCCTCCTATCGAAACGTTGGCCAGCCTTCTGAGACGACGAAGTGTCTTCTTGACAGAACACTTGTTTCTGTGCTCTGTGAATTTTTAGTGAAATCTTCACCTTTCAAAGTGCCTCGCCTCCCCGCCTTGCGGCCATGGACGCGGAGCATGCAGGAGGCCCGCCTGGCCAGAAGCCATCACGGGCGTCAAGCGCAAGGAAGCGAGTTGGCTCCCCCAGTGACACCGAAGACACCGAGCTGTACTCTATGTCGGAAGACGAGTCATCCGACGACGGATTCATACCCGTCCGGAGTAAGAGGGCGAAGACAAAGATCCTCAACACAGCGCCGTGAACTCCTGCAATTACAACGACTATGAAGTCAAGGCCTGCACGCTGGCCACACGTCATCATCTTTATGCCGGAAGAACCATCAAGCAACCTACGATTGCTGAACAGGCAAGCCCTATCCATTTTTCTGGAATGAGCGGTACCGGATCAAATTAAAGACATCAGAATAAATTCACGCAAGAATATACTCGCCATAGGCGTGTACAACGCAAGTACGCATGGAAAATTTCAAGAAATCCTGGAGCTAGGCGGAATCAAAATGCACCCCTTTATCCCGATCGACGACACATCCATAGTCGGTGTCATTGACGACATTGACATTGCCATTCCCAATGATGACTTACCTAGCCTCATGAAGCCGGCAAACGAGGGCACGATCATTACGCAAGTGTGCCGCCTTGGGAATACGCGCTGCGTAAAAGTAATTTTCAAGGGGGATTGTATACCATCATACGTCAAAGTCGGACATTTCCGACATCCGGTTCAACCATTCATCTAGAAGCCCCTTCAATGCCATCAGTTCTTCAGGCTAGGACACGTCAAGGGGGTGTGTCCCAACTCGCTACTGTGTCCGCGTTGCGCTGAACCTCATGCAGAGGAGACCTGTGGTGCCACGGTTCTGAAGTGCGCCAACTGTAGCAGTCCTCACGCGGTCTCGTCGAAAGACTGTCCCCGCATCAAGAGGGAGCGCGCTGTTCTCAAGCAAATGGCCAACGACAATTCGGCCCACAGGGAGGCAGCCGAAGTAGACCGGTGTCGACGTCGGCACCATCGTACGTCTTCAAAGAAGGCGCATGCGCGAAGTGATTGTACCCACTCCACTACGGTACCACTTAGTCGCGCCGTGAAAGGGCCCACCACTTCCACGAAAGAAGCAGATAAGACTCTTTCTTTAGAGAAATAGCCTACGCCACCGAGCTGCTCCCTTGCTAAGGGACCTCAGAAGGTCGCGGCCTCACCGGAGCCTTCTCCGGCCATGGATGATTCACCTAAAACATATCGTCAAGTGATCTCGGTGCTACGTTCCCTCATGGAGGCCATACGAGCGATTTTAGTGGACATGGGGACACCGTCTGCTCGAAGCGCACTTAAAGTGCTCGACGCCTTAAGCCCAGTGCTTGAATGCCTCAACTAGAAAGATGGCTACCCATACCCCATCCTTCCGAAAAGAAGTCAAGGCAGCGTCCGTCATCCAGTGGAACGCCAGAGGGCTAAAATCACGAATTTCAGATTTTCGTCAGTTTGTGTACACCAATGTGTATCCACTCATCGTCATTTGTGAGCCCAACTTGTCGAAGCCAATCAGACTGTCAGGGTACGAATTTAAAATGTCGTCAACAAATGGTGCATGCAGAAAATTATCGTTTTTGTTCGTCGTGAACTCACCTATGTTTTGCAACCAATTGCGCCCCACGACGACAATCAATATATATGCATCACAGTTAAAAAGAATGAGCTCTTGTTTAGTCTCATAGGCGTGTATATATCGCCTTCCAGCTATTTCGATACTAAAAGATTAGCGGATATCTTGAGCGTTTGTCATGCCCCATGGGTCATCGTAGGAGATTTCAATGCACACCATCCAGCATGGGGAAGGAAGGACAACTTTATTTGGTCTTACAAGTAGTGATAATTAACCACTAAGCGGGCCGCTCCCACGTCGGGACCGGAAGGCCAAGCCTCACGGCCACGTCGTGAGCCTGCTGGACAGCCCAGAATTGTTCATCCAGGTCCGGGCTGCGAAGTGCAGCCTCCCACCTGGACGCATCCTTGATCGCCGAGTCTTCAATTCTTTCGCAAGACCAGAGCATGTGTTCGAGCGTGGCTAAAGCACCACAATCTTGGCAATAAGGCTCTGTATACGCCTCCGGATAAAACATGTTCAGTCTCCGTGGGCAAGGATAAGTACAAGTCTGTAGCAAGCGTAATGTAAGTGCCTGAGCCCTGTTTAGTTTAGGATGCGGCAAACTGTAAACCCTGCGATTAAGAAGGTAATACTTCGTGATTTCATTGTATGTGGAAGGGGAGTCTCTGTTCTCGGGGAGTACCGCCACGTTGTTGCGCGGGGCAGAGCGGAGGGTAAGATCTCGCGCTGCCTCATGAGCGGACTCATTGAGATTCGGAGGGGCTCCCTCGATCATCCCAAGGTGAGCAGGGAACCAACATAAGTAGTGTTCATAACCAACATAAGTAGTATTGTCTGCATAATTTTAAAAGCAACCTTAGCCACCGAGCCCTTCTCAAAGGCCCTAACAGCCGACTTTGAATCGCTATATACAAAAGGCCTGCGCCTGTCAACCAGGGCGAGCGCAATAGCCGCTTGCTCCGCGACCTCTGGCCTATCAGTCCTAACGGTAGCAGCGTTAACGACACTGCCCTCATTGTCCACGACAACTATGGTAAACACCTTTCTCTCCTCGTTAAAAGAAGCATCGACGAAGCCAAACTTCTGATTCTCGTCACGAATGAGCATGGGGAAGTACAAGGACAAATGCAAGAGGACGAAGATTAGCAAGCATCGCCTACAACTATGGCTTTACTCTCCTGAACGATGGTAGCCCCACCTTTCTTCGAGGCGTGACAAACGGCAGCTGCCTCGACCTTGCTTTCGTCTCCAACTCCCTCGCCAGATGTGTGAAGTGGTTTCCAGATATTGAGACACATGGGAGTGATCGCATTCCCACGTATTTGAACATCAAAGGCTTGTCGTCTAGATCTAGCCCACAGAATACCATTCGGCCGATTCAATGGGCCAACTTCAAATCTAATATTGAAGATGCCGGCCGCGTGGGCCTACCCTCTGGGTTAGAGCAAACAATTAGAAATACGATGCAAAACGCCACTCGCATGATGACGATCTCTTCCACGTGACACGACTTCGACATCGAATTAAAGCGACTTCGAGCACTTCGTCGCCGGGCGGAACGTCGATATCGGCGCACAAAATCAATCCATGACCTTAGGGCAGCCAGGAGGAGGCAAAAGAAGTTTCAGCGTCGTATGGATAGATTAGCGTCGGAACGTTGGGCAACATTTTGCCAGACACTCGACCCCCGCAAGCCGCTGTCTCACATTTGAAAAACGGTGCAAGGTCTGCGTTGGATTCCGGAACAGCGTTTTCCATTCAATGCGCTCGCGCTTTTCCAAGGACGGCTAGACATCGATGTCGCAGAAGACTTTTGTCCGCGGATCGCAGACCAAGCGACTCGTCCAGATCCTCCAGCACGAGATGACGTCCCCCATTCCCGTGATTGCCGCATAGACCTTCCTCTTGCAATGGAGCAGCTCGAGGCGGCACTAGCTCTCTGCAGGCGCTCATCATCTCCGGGTCCAGAGGGTATATCATACCGAGCCTTGTGCTATCTCGGAGAATCCGCACGGATAGAATTGTTGAGTCTTTACAACTCCTCATGGCAGGAGGGAAATACTCCTGACGAATGGAAAGTAAGCCATGGCTGGTTTCCGACGTTCCACGTCGGAAACCAGCCATTCACGTCGGAACCAGGTCACGTCGGAAACCAGCCATTCCATGGCTGGTTTCCGACGTGACCGCTCTTCCGTCGACAATGTAGTTGATGGACACGGCAACACCGCCGTGGCTATGTCGCCGGACACTCCGCTTTTTGTGCAGGTGCTTTTTGGGATCCTTTCTTTTGCTGCGCACTGTGGGAGCAACGCTTACCATGGTCGCAGGCCTACGTACAACGTGCCTACGGTGGTAGTTTCTGCAGACGTTTGCGTGCATTCAACATGGATCAAGACTGCGTATCCACTGCACGGGGATACATCGTACGGCGCAGCTAGTTAGAGCACGTTGACGTCAACTGGAGACCACGTGACAGTCTGGCTAGCAGCTATAAAGGACGGTTTTGGCTCGTCGTCCTTCAGTGGACACGGCAACACCCCCGTGGCTATGTCGCCTGACACTCCGCTTTTTGTGCAGGGGCTTTTTGGGATCCTTTCTTTTGCTGCGGCCTGTGGGAGCAACGTTTACCGTAGTCGCGGGCCTGCGTACAACGTGCCTGCGGTGGCAGTTTCTGCAGACGTTTGCGATCATTCAACATGGATCAAGACTGCGTAGCAGAGGGCGGCAGAAATTTAGGTGGGCGGATGAGATTAAGAAGTTTGCAGGGACAACATGGCCGCAATTAGTACATGACCGGGGTTGTTGGAGAAGTATGGCAGAGGCCTTTGCCCTGCAGTGGGCGTAACCACGCTGATGATGATGAAGACTGCGTATCCACTGCACGGGGATACATCGTACGGCGCAGCTAGTTCGAGCACATTGACGTCAACTGGAGACCACGTGACAGTCTGGCTAGCAGCTATAAAGGACGGTTTTGGCTCGTCGCCCTTCAGTGGACACGGCAACACCCCCGTGGCTATGTCGCCTGACACTCCGCTTTTTTTGCAGGTGCTTTTTTGGATCCTTTCTTTTGCTGCGGCCTGTGGGAGCAACGCTTACCGTCGTCGCGGGCCTGCGTACAACGTGCCTGCGGTGCTAGTTTCTGCAGACGTTTGCGATCATTCAACATGGATCGCGACTGCGTATCCACTGCACGTGGATACTTCGTACGGCGCAGCTAGTTGGAGCAGATTGACGTCAACTGGAGACGACGTGACAGTCTGGCTAGCAGCTATAAGGACGGTTTTGGCTCGTCGCCCTTCAGTGGACACGGCAACACCCCCGTGGCTATGTAGCCTGACACTCCGCTTTTTTTGCAGGTGCTTTTTGGGATCCTTTCTTTTGCTGCGGCCTGTGGGAGCAACGCTTACCGTCGTCGCGGACCTGCGTACAACGTGCCTGCGGTGCTAGTTTCTGCAGACGTTTGCGATCATTCAACATGGATCGCGACTGCGTATCCACTGCACGTGGATACATCGTACGGCGCAGCTAGTTAGAGCACAGTGACGTCAACTGGAGACGACGTGACAGTCTGGCTGGCAGCTATAAAGGACGGTTTTGGCTCGTCGCTCTTCAGTGGGCACGGCAACACCCCCGTGGCTATGGAGCCTGACACTCCGCTTTTTTTGGAGGTGCTTTTTGGGATCCTTTCTTTTGCTGCGGCCTGTGGGAGCAACGCTTACCGTTGTCGCGGACCTGCGTATAACGTGCCTGCGGTGCTAGTTTCTGCAGACGTTTGCGATCATTCAACATGGATCGCGACTGCGTATCCACTGCACGTGGATACATCGTACGGCGCAGCTAGTTAGAGCACAGTGACGTCAACTGGAGACGACGTGACAGTCTGGCTGGCAGCTATAAAGGACGGTTTTGGCTCGTCGCTCTTCAGTGGGCACGGCAACACCGCCGAGGCTATGTCGCCTGACACTTCGCTTTTTGTGCAGGTTGGTGACCGAAAATACGGCTTTCATAGTAATTATCTTTGCATAGTGGTGTTGCCGTGTCCACACACGCTTGTAAACTGCGCGAGTGAATTTTTCACAGTAGCATGCCTACTTCTAAAATTATCAGGAGATGTCGAAGAGAATCCTGGGCCTCTTGAGGATATGGTGAAAGAGATGCTAAACACGCAGGAAGAAATCCTTGCTAAAATTTCTGAAATTCAGGTAAAGCAGTTAACCTCAGAGACAGCCATTTCGGTTGTCCAGAAACGACTGGAAACAATCGAATCTAAACTACAGTGCGTAGAAGACGCCAGCACCCGACTTGTTACTGTTGAAGGTTGTGTGAGAAATCTTGATGACCAATTCCTTCAAATGTCAGAACGAATCGACGATATCGAAAATCGTTCAAAGCGCAATAACATTATTGTTGGAGGAATAGAAGGGGCCAGACTTGAAACTGAGGAAATACTTCTACGAAAGGTTAATGACGATGTGTTTCCCAACATTTTAAAACAAAAACTTAACTCTATCGAAAGAAGTCATCGGTTGGGCAAGAAGGTCCCAGGAACAAGTCGACCAGTAACACTCTGAGTAGGGGACTTCAGGGAAAAATCTAAAGTATTTAAAACTTGCTCAAAATTAAAAGGAACCCCGTTTAGCGTGCAAGACGATTTTTCTAAAATAGTTGCTACTGCTCGGAAAAACTTGTGGAAGTGGACAGCTGAGAAAAGGAAAACCGGAGCCAAGGTGACATAGGCTTTTGACAAGATAAATATTAACAATGTGCTTGCTCTGCGTCTGGGATGAGGTTAACAGACGCCGATACGCGCACCCGGCTCCTGCGGCCGCGCTTCGTTCGGCTTCGGGTGCCGACTGACTCGACCAAAATCAATCTGCATGCTTCAAGATCATTAACCTGAATGCAAGGAGCGTACTTAACAAACAAGATAGCCTAGAAAGCATTGTAATAGAGCACGATCCTGATGCAATGGTAATAACAGAAACATGGCTGAACCCGGATGTGACTGATGTCGAAGTAACGCCCCTCGGATATTCCATAATAAGAAAGGATCGGCGCACTACAGGGGGTGGGGTAGCTATACTTCTGAAAAGCGACATCCCTTTTACGGTACTTATTGATCCAAGTAATCTCGAAACAGTCTGGATTAAAACTACCTTGACTGACGGTAATTTGCTAATCGGTGGTGTGTACCGGCCTCCCAACTCCCCTGTAGAAGTACTAGAAAACTTGGAAACCTTTATGAACTTGCACGTACATCCAGATGACAGCATATGCCTTGCGGGCGATTTTAATTTGGCTGGAATTGATTGGGCGTCGAATTATTCAGGAGGAACCGAAGTACGGAGTTGTGATCAGTTATTAAATATTGCATTTAACTATAACCTGACTCAAATTGTGTCTGGCTTCACAAGAGTGGGCGTGGAAACTTCAACGCTTTAGGATCTTGTTTTCGTTTCAAATAGCCTATGTTCTTTTACTATGAGCTGTGACATCGAGGATGGTATTTCGGACCATAAAATTGTAGTGACGTCTTTTAATTTGTCTGTGCGCAAGCTCTTCCATGCATCAAAAATATCGTTCTTGTGGGACTGTCCTGAATATAATGTTCAGAGACAGTCCCTGACGTCCGTTCTAGCGCACCTTGACAATAGACCATTGTCAGTTGCAACTATTTTCACATATTGCCGACAGAAGACATCGCAGCTGAAGGCGACGAAGGGACTACTACGCGAGAGTGACGGACTGTAAGTGACGATGTGCGTGCTGTGTTATGTGCTCTCTCTCTCCTCCCCATGTTTCATCCCCCATCCCGCTCCCATGTGTAGGGTAGCAAACCGGTTAAACTAAACTGGTTAACCTCCCTGCCTTTCCTTCTCCACTTTTTCCTTCCTTCCCTTATACCAAAGTGTGCGATTCCTTTTGTGAACCCCTTTCTTCATTTTGGACTTGAATGACTGATATATATATATGTATATATATTCGCGGCCTACGTCTTGTTGCCAATTGTATATCCCAAGGCAAGGATCATGCTTACCTACTGCTGATTAGAGAAAGACATGGTGACTGGGACGACAACCATCATCATCATCATCATCAGCCTAGTTACGCCCACTGCAGGGCAAAGGCCTTTCCCATACTTCTCCAACTACCCCGGTCATGTACTAATTGTGGCCATGTTGTCCCTGCAAACGTCTTAATGTCATCCGCCCACCTAACTTTCTGCCGCCCCCTACTACGCTTCCCTTCCCTTGGAATCCAGTCCGTAACCCTTAATGACCATCGGTTATCTTCCCTCCTCATTGCATGTCCGGCCCATGCCCATTTCTTTTTTTGATTTCAACTAAGATGTCATTTACCCGCGTTTGTTCCCTCACCCAATCTGCTCTTTTCTTATCCCTTAACGTTACACCTATCATTCTTCTTTCCATGGCTCGTTGCGTCGTCCTCAATTTCAGCAGAACCCTTTGCGTAAGCCTCCAGGTTTCTGCCCCGTAGGTGAGTACTGGTAAGACACAGCTGTTATACACTTTCCTCTTGAGGGACAGTGGTAACCTGCTGTTCATGATTTGAGAATGCCTGCCAAACGCACCCCAGCCCATTCTTATTTTTCTGGTTATTTCAGTCTCATGATCCGGATCCGTGGTCACTACCTGCCCTAACTAGATGTATTCCCTTACCACTTCCAGTGCCTCGCTGCCTATCGTAAACTGCTGTTCTCTTCCGATACTGTTAAACAATACTTTAGTTTTCTGTAGATTAATTTTCAGACCCACCCTTCTGCTTTGCCTCTCCAGGTCAGTGACCATGCATTGCAATTGGTCTCCTGAGTTACTAAGCAAGGCAATATCATCAGCGAATCGCAAGTTGCTAAGGTATTCTCCATCAACTTTTATCCCCAATTCTTCCCACTCCAGGTCTCTGAATACCTCCTGTAAACATGCTGTGAATAGCATTGGAGATATCGTATCACCCTGTCTGACGCCTTTCTTTATTGGGATTTTGTTGCTTTCTTTGTGGAGGATTACGGTGGCTGTGGAACCACTATAGATAGCTTCCAGTATCTTTACATATAGCTCATCTACACCCTGATTCCGTAGTGCCTTCATGACTGCTGAGGTTTCGACTGAATCAAATGCTTTTTCGTAATCAATGAAGGCTATATATAAGGGTTGGTTATATTCCGCACATTTCTCTATCACCTGATTGATAGTGTGAATATGGTCTATTGTTGAGTAGCCTTTACGGAATCCTGCCTGGTCCTTTGGTTGACAGAAGTCTAAGGTATTCCTGATTCTATTTGCGATTACCTTAGTAAATACTTTGTCGGCAATGGACAGTAAGCTGATCGGTCTATAATTTTTCAAGTCTTTGGCGTCCCCTTTCTTATGGATTAGGATTATGTTAGCGTTCTTCCAAGATTCCGGTACGTTCGAGGTCATGAGGCATTGTGTATATAGGGCGGCCAACCGTTCTAGGACAGTGTTCCCACCATCCTTCAACAAATCTGCTGTTACCTGATCCTCCCCAGCTGCCTTCCCCCTTTGCATAGCTCCCAAGGCATTCTTTACCTCTTCCGGTGTTACTTGTGGGATTTCAAGTTCCTCTAGACTATTCTCTCTCACCTTATCGACGTGGGTGTTACTGGTACTGTATAAATCTCTATAAAACTCTTCAGCCACTTGAACTATCTCATCCATATTAGTAACGATATTGCCGGTTTTGTCTCTTAACGCACATATCTGATTCTTGCCTATTCCTAGTTTCTTCTTTACTGCTTTTAGGCTTCCTCCGTTCCTGAGAGCCTGTTCAATTCTATCCATATTATAGTTCCTTAGGTCCACTGTCTTACGCTTGTTGATTAACTTAGAAAGTTCTGCCAGTTCTATTCTAGCTGTAGGGTTAGAGGCTTTCATACATTGGCGTTTCTTGATCAGATCTTTCGTCTCCTGCGATAGCTTACTGGTTTCCTGTTTAACGGCGTTACCACCGACTTCTATTGCGCACTCCTTAATGATGCCCATAAGATTGTCGTTCATTGCTTCAACACTATGGTCCTCTTCCTGGGTTAAAGCCGAATACCTGTTCTGTAGCTTGATCCGGAATTCCTCTAGTTTCCCTCTTACCGCTAACTCATTGATTGGTTTCTGATGTACCAGTTTCTTCCGTTCCCTCCTCAAGTCAAGGCTAATTCGAGATCTTACCATCCTATGGTCACTGCAGCGCACCTTGTCGAGCACGTCTACATCTGGTATGATGCAGAGTGTAAAGTCGATTTCATTTCTAGTCTCACCATTCGGGCTCCTCCACGTCCACTTTCGGCTAACCCGCTTGCGGAAAAAGGTATTCATTATCCGCATATTATTCTGTTCTGCAAACTCTACTTATAACTCTCCTCTGCTATTCCTAGAGCCTATGCCATATTTCCCCACTGCCTTGTCTCTGGCCTGCTTCTTGCCTACCCTGGCATTGAAATCGCCTATCAGTATACTGTATTTTGTTTTGACTTTACCCATCGCCGATTCTACGTCTTCATAGAAGCTTTCGACTTCCTGGTCATCATGACTACATGTTGGGGCGTAGACCTGTACAACCTTCATTTTGTACCTCTTATTAAGTTTCACAACAAGACATGCCACCCTCTCGTTAATGCTATAGAATTCCTGTATGTTACCAGCTATGTTCTTATTAATCAGGAATCCGACTCCTAGTTCTCGTCTCTCTGCTAAGCCCCGGTAGCACAGGACGTGCCCGCTTTTTAGCACTGTATGTGCTTCTTTTGGCCTCCTAACTTCACTGAGCCCTATTATATCCCATTTACTGCCCTCTAATTCCTCCAATAGCACTGCTAGACTCGCCTTACTAGGTAACGTTCTAGCGTTAAACGTTGCCAGGTCCATATTCCAACGACACACGACGCACACACAACGCACGCTTAAACCTTTGCACGGACGTTGACAATTCGCTTTTCTGGTGATAGGTTTTGTGGCAAACAAAAATCCGTGCACTTTATCTACTCTAATACAACAGCTATCACAGCTCGTTTGCAACTAACCCCAAACGCGACGTGTTACTTCGGCCGGGGCGCGACAGCTAAGGAACTAGCTCGATCACGATGTTTTTCTTTATTTCCATTATTTCGTTCTCGATAACTCAGAGGGAGCATGTTTGAGGGCGCTGCTTTATGACCCGGGTGGGAGCGCAGTCACGTAGTGTTGTTCATATTTTGCGGTGTTTATCAGTGGGAAAAAAATTGTACGGAATTAGTACGTCGCTGATGATACCACATTTAGATGTCCCTTGGCTGTGCCTTCAAATGCCTCATAGACACTTTGGTAATTAAGATAGTACATCTCGAGCTAGATAATTAATTACAACTACCTAATTAAATCTCAGTAACGAAAACATTACTGCCAGCGACTCCACTGTACTGTAATCAATTAATAAAGGGAAATCGGCCAGTATGCACTAGGTGTTTTTAGAGTAACGCATTGCTCTTTTTTAATTCTTGGTGCATGATGGTTAATAGGGACACCCTGCCTATATTTATGAACTTTGCATGCAACTGACGATGTTGTCATCCCTAATAAATGTTGTAAATTATAAGTAATATTTTTTTCATCAGTCGCTAGCAATATTGAGACACCCAACATTCACGGGCATTTCACACGCAATTGAAGAGAGACTCTGCTGAAGGGGTCAGTGAAGTCTATAGGTTTCTTTAACTGTAAAATAAGCACGAAAAGCAATTTGATATGTGGTGAATATATTCATTCTCTAGGCATAGGCTATCCATACCTTTAGAAATAATTTCTGCTTGGCTACCTCCATCTCATACAAAAATATAATAAATTTTGTCCTGTGTGTAAATTTAAATATATTGTGGGTGTGCATAGTGTTTACACTGCTTAATTTAAAACACTGTTGAAGTGAGAAAATACGGATGAGGCAGCCGCCGCTAGTGCTTCTAGTGCGCGTGTCCTCCTATTGTCAGGATTTGCAGAAAGAAAGCGAAAATGTGAATTAAAAACCGTGCACGTCGGCGCCAGCAATGATGCAGTAAGCTATTGGCCATAATAATATTCCAAGTTTAAAGGCCGAGCAAAGTCAAAAGAAACCTCAAATGTTCTGGGTGACAACGCTCTAGTAACGGCACTTTAGGTGTGTGTGTGGGGAGGGGGGGGGGGGGGGGGGGTCTTCGGCATCGTCCGGGGGCCGGCTCAGCCTCCCCCTCCCCACCCTCCGGTGAACTCCGGAGAGAGCTCGGGCCCCGGAGCCCACCCGTAGTCGGCGCCTGTGAACAGAACACATTTGACAGGCACTCTCAGATCATGAAAAGCAGCTTGCCAGTATCCATAAAGAGGAAAATATATGAGCTGTATCTTGCCTGTACTAACCTATGGTGCAGAAACCTAAGGAAATGAATTGAAATAATGCTGAGGATAGCACAGCGAGCAATCAAAGGAAAATTATTGATGTAACGTTAGGAGACGGGAAGAGAGCTGATTGGGTCAGGGAAGAAATGCAAGTTATTGATATCCTAGCTGAAACCGAGAAGAAGTGGGCATGGGCAGGACATATGATTCGAGGCAAGGTCACCGATGCTTCGTTAGGAAGGTGGAATGGGTTCCAATAAACAGGAAATGTAGCAGGAGGTGTCAGGGTGGGTGCATGAAATTAGGCAGTTTGCGGATTTGAGCTGGGCGCAGCTGGCACAGGACCGAGTTAAGTTATTTATTTATCCAAGTCGTGGGGAACAGGGAAATGCACAATAACGTCAGCGTCCACAGTCTGGATGGTACCAATAGGCTCGCCACAGTGCAAAGCCAAAGTGTACGAATTTGGGTTAGAAATCAGTATTTCTGCCGCACCATGGTGAACTGTGAGGATGCCGAAAGGCAACAATATAGGCTGGCGGTGAATGAAGACGGCAGCAGGTGAAAACATGACCGTCGCTTCGGCAAGCGATGCGCATGACAGTGGTACAAATACAGCGCTGTGAGGGGAAGGTCACTATCTGAAGCTACACAGATCCTGCTAACATCATGAACTTGAAAGTCGTGAGGTGGCAAATCGCACAGAGCGGAGAACTGAACCTCAGCACGTGCACAGTCAATGACGGCGTGATGGCGCGACTGAAAATCCCAACCGAGAATCACATCGTGGTAGCAACAAGTTAACACAAAGAAATCAATCGATTACAAAATGTCTCGAATCAGCACCCTGGCAGTGCACATAACGACTGGCTGAACTTGTTGTGCACTGGCTGTTCTAGGCACTAGTACCGAAGGCATCATGGTCACTTTCCGTAATTGCACGACAGAGCTTCTCACTAATCACGGATACAGCAGCACCTGTATCGACGAGTGCAAGAGATATGATGCCATCAACGCACACTTCAATAACGTTAGCGGGGTAAAAACCAGGACTTTGATGTTCCGACGATGACGCAGTTCGTGCCTCAGGAACTGCGGAAATCAATTTTCCGCCTCAGTAGTACTTGCACTAGCCCTACGACGCATGGGTGAGTGTGAGCGCCGACGAGGGGAAGGCGAGCGACGAGTACCGTAGAACTGTGACTGCGGTGCTGGCATGTCGTTGAGGCATACAGAATGGTCGGAAGCCGGAGCTGGGTGGTCGCGGGGTGCCCACGAAGGCCGGCAAGCGCCGGCGGCAGAAGCGCGCTACATGTCCCAGGGTACCGCAGGCATAGCATATTGGGCGGTTGTCAGTAGTGCGCCAAGGATTTGTACCCTGCTGCTGTGCGCTGAAAAAGGGGGCCGCCGGCCGGCGAGGCGAAGGCAGAGGAGAGAACACCGGCGGGAGTGGCGCTGAAGGCGGAGGAGAGAATCCCGGCAGACGAGGCGCCCGTGCAACGGCTTCAACATACGTCAGAGGCGCGGCCACGGGAGCCGGCTGACACGGAGGTGGCAGAGCTCCGGTCACTTGCTTTTGAATTATCTGTCGGATCGCTGGTGCCAAATATTGAGAAGGCTTCTCCGTGGTCGGCAAAATCGAGAGCTATCGCGCGTCCTCCTCCCGCACAAATTATTTTATTTGGGTCAGCAAAGTTGTGTGGTTGTCGCCAATAACCAATGCTGCCAACGAATCTTCCATAGGCGGTGGGCGCCGAGCTAAGATGCGTTGTTTCCGTAGCTCGTCAAAACTTTGGCACAAATTCATAACTTCGGCCACGGTACGCGGATCCTTCGCTAACAACATTTGAAAGGCGTCCTCATCAATGCCTTTCATAATGTGTTTTATCTTGTCCTGTTCCGCCATTGACGGATTCACGCGCTTACACAGGTCAATGACATCTTCGATGTAACTTGTAAGCGTTGTTCCGCGCGAAGCTTGCGCACAGCGGGATGCCCGAACACTTGTGCGAAACTCGTCTTGAATGTGCTCCACGTTGTGAAATCGTGTTCGTGGTTTCAGAACCAGAGGTTCGCGACGCCGGTTAAGTAAAACAGCACGTTGTGCAACTTGGTGACGTCGTCCCAGTTGTTATGCTGGCTCACCCGCTCGTAAGATGACAACCAATCCTCCACGTCATGGTCAACGGTGCCGCTAAAGATGGCAGGATCACGCTGGCGCAACGCACCGGAAACAATGACCGCCGGAGGCTGTGGTGCATCTTCCTGGGTGGTTTCGTCAGGCATGGTCGCAGCAGTCGGTAGCGTCCGGCTTCGGAGTTCCAGTTTACGAGGTTACCCCGCACCTCCACCAAATGAAATGGGGTTTACTGCAGCTCGTTCGAGGGATCGCAGGTAGCTCTTGATGACGAGTCCTAGCGCTTCGCATCAGCAGCCCGAGCTCGGGTCTCGCGCCGCAGCGCTGGCAGTCCGCACAGTGCCACATGCATATTTCCCACTACAATTTATTTATTTATTTATTTATTTATTTGTGTACTTATTTATTTATTTATTTATTTATTCATCAAATGCCACTGGAGAGGGGTTTTACATGAGGGGTGGGCAGCTGCAAAGAAGAAGGTGTTCGATGGCAGTCTTGAAGTCATTCACACTGGAGTGAATAGGAGGAATATGAGAGATGTCTTTGTCCCGCAGTGCACACAGTTGGACTGAGGATGATGAGGAGGTGTCGAGTAAAGGAATCCATGGTTTAAGGTAGAAAAAGAACCATTCGAGTTTGTTCCTGTGTCATACAGTATGAGGTACATGAACACCTGCTTCTGTACCTTCAATAAATAACAATTCGGTGCATTTGCCAAATATCTGCACAACCTGGAACTAATAATCCAGTTTACTTTTGAAGGCGATGGTAGCCGCCTCCCTTTTCTTGATGTACTCATCTTCCAAGAAACTTCCCTTTTCTTGATCTACTGATCTTCCAAGAAACTTCACAAATGATAACCAACATTTTCAGAGCACCCGCACCATCTGCTACATTCGTTTTGAACACTGTACGTTAAGTTTCAAGAGAGCTCCGTAGTTGCCTCACTCTTCCACTCAATGGAAATAATCTGTAGTAAACAAGGAGACTAGGCTGATGACTTGGAACATAGTTCAGGGAATATTTCTGCGTGTGGCTATCCTGGGCACTTGGCTCAGTAGAATGCTGACTCGCCCACGTAGCTCTAGCTCTGACTTCAAGTACCTAGAAGCGGGCTGCAATCTCATATGCTCCAGGCATGAGCCAAACGCCAGTGTGTATATTACGCTAATATGACAGGCCCGCTCTGCGTGTGCCAACCCGCAAGCTACAGTGCACATGAAAGCTAAACGCAGCTAAACAAAGGCAAATTCGCTGAAGTTGTATGCGAAATCCCGTGTGCTGAATGCAGATTTATTAGTATCGGTGAGTCACAGAACTTTAAAGAATATCGCAGAAACATCAAGAATAATGTGCACAATCAGCGTGTGGCTTTCAATGCACTTGCAAAAATTCCATATCTTCAAGCTATAATATCAGCTTAAGAATGGCACTTGTGCTTGCAACGGAAAAGAACCCAATATAATGGCTTTCTGTTTAATTAATAATAGTATGACAGCACACATGCTGAGTTGCAACGATGAAAATGTGTCACTAATCTATGCAAGGTGTATAGGCTCCATCACGAACTGTACTTAAAAGGCCGCCGCTACAGTTCACCTTTTTTTTTGGTCGTGCCATTTTGTTGTTCATAATTTTTTAAGATTCCTAATTGGAGGTCACTCAAGCAAAAGCCCAGGAAACTGACACAAAGACGTGCATTAGCGTCACGAAAAAGCATCATGTTCTGACTGGCATGATGTTTCAGGGGAAGTTCTAGCACTCCAGTCAATATACAGGTATGGTGATGTCCCTTCTGGTTTCTCAACTCAGTGATAACAGGGCAAGCTAATTTTCAGAAAACACAGTTGCATTTTAGTCTGACTACTGCATCTTTTAGCTTCTGGCACTTTCTTTCTGGTGGTTATAGCCATATGTGCATTTACTACTTTTTATTTGACTGATTGTACTAAAAAGGTGAAGATATACACTGTGGCATTTTACTGCACAATAATTGCACAATATTTTACTGAAAGAAGCAGTACGGTGTGTTTATGAAATAATGTTTCGCAAAAAGAAAAGAAAGCCTCCTGAAACAAACGCCAAAGACAGTCCATTGAATTTTCAAAAAAGCAAAGCTGGAAAGTTTAAACACTAGGTATTGCATCCGCACCAGATAATGGCAAAACCACATGAGCTGCCAGACCTCAAGTACAAGCAAAGCACTATACCAATACACCTTCAGTAACTGTAGCGGAAAAGCGATCACACCATCACAGATTTCATGCACGCAAGCCCTCACAATTACAAATAGCAAAACAATGCTGGCAATTTCTGCTAATCGCCATCCCCGACGCATCAAATTCATCAAATCCACATCACAATGAATTCCAATTTACCAATAAAAATCGATGGTTACCTCACTACCCAAGGATTATTGGCATTGAATGCACACGCACACTCTCCAGCAAACTCACTCCTTTAGGACCTGTGCTGCCCTGGCCAAATATCTGTGACCTCGGCGAGCAGTGTCCATACTTGCACCAAAATAGCCGTATACTACTACACAATCTCCGAAGCAACAGTACCATCCTCTCCCAACCATCGATATTAGTAACTAGGCACCATGTAATGCAGATAGTGCAGTCTAAATGAGTTAAGAAGTGGTTGAAGACAAACTCCAGAAAAAGTAGATTTTTCCCGTCTTTATTTCTACACTCTAAAAACAAAGAGAGTTCCGGGCACTCTCTTTCAGGGAGTATATGCTTGTCCCATATTTCACTCCCTTTTCGAGAGTAAATCAACCCTCTTTGAGAGAGAGTAGATCAACTCCTTCCGGCGGTTTTGTTACTCAATCGCAAGGGAGTGCTAGTACTCTTCGTCAGAGTGCTAATACTCTCACACAGGGGTAATAGTACTCCCTCAGACAGAATGCTCCTACTCCTCCAAACCGAGTACATCTCCTCCAAACCGAGTGTTTCTACTCCCCCAAACAGAGTGCTTGAACTCCTTCAAAATAGAGTCTTAGTACTCTTCCGAATAGTGTGAAAGCATGATGTAGATCCATGGTCACGTTTGAAGGGATTCGCTGTAATTACATATGGGGAATATTTGATTCCTTAATAAGCAGCTCCTGCACTTATGCTTGGTGAATTGGGTGTAATCTGTAGTCGCCGAGATACTCAAATGAAACGTTTTCTCTCTTAAAAGGTCAAGATCTTTGTTGATCAGTCACAAGACAAACTGAATAATAATTTGAGAAATATACTGACACACACATCAAATCAGATTACAATGATGCCCATGAACTTTAGAACATATCTTGTAATGAAACATAGGTATATTCTCTAAAGTTCCATCATATTACAGTGTAGAAATATCCTTTGATTTCAATTGGCTCCTTCTTTTCGAAAATAAAGTATACAGTGGAAAGTTAAACATAGAACAAAAGTGTGCGAACTCGCAAAGTATTGACACTGATCGAAGAGAATCATGCGCCACATTACTGGCCAGCAAACGCATTTTTGACGCAAAACGCGTTTTTGGCGCAAATGGCAGAGGTTACCAGTTGAGCTGCTTAGCATGGGGCTGGTAATGTAGATAAATTGTGCAAGAAACTTTTTTGTGCGCCATATTCTAAGACAGCAGCTTATTTGATAACGCCCTGTACAGCGTATGGACTTTCCTGACTGAGAGTACAGTGCATTTTGAAATGTGTTGTATATTCCCATGTGAGGCCACAGGTATAGCTAGCTTTGCTTATATTTAACACGAAGTTATTCATGTATGGGCTGCACCCCATTGTTTCTAAGTTTGTCTTGTCATGGTTCTGCAGCAATATCCTGCCCGGTCTCAAACCGGCACAAAGGCCTATTATATTGCCTATTCAGTTGGCCTCCTTACGAAAGTAGTTTCCTGGTGCTGTTGGGATTCACCCGTTACACTTTCTCACACACAAAAAAATAACAATATTATCTAGTGTGTAGCAAATGAGTATAAAACTACAAGGAGCAGTGGCATTAAAATCTTGCGCATCTAATTTCTTGTCATATATGGTAGCTTTTCACTCCTATTATGGTAAGAATACTATATTTCTGAGGAGCAGCTTGCATAATTACATGATCAATTATTGTGACTCGTTGAATATGCAATCTAACTAAAGTACAGCATGGATTCAGATGTGAATCGAAAATTATGTGATGAATATGATGCATCAAAGGCGACATAAGCATGAGTACAGGCAGGGAAGTCCACGAAACAGACAAAGACGCAAAAGATAACTTGCGAATGGCAGCATCCTGTTTCACATATCCCTTCCATGCACATGGATTTTGCATGCGACTATGCATATACTTGCACAATGAACCAACTACCTGAAACCAAAACGTTTTTCCTACTGTAGTGGTTAAGATGCGCTAAAATAAGAAAAATTATTGCACTTCGCAGAATCTTTGTCTCAAAACAAGTAAACAAAACAAAACAAACAAGTGTCTAGGAAGATTAATACATCGCCTCATTGTGAGCTCTAGCTTAAGTCCACAAGAATTATGTCTACAGAAGCTGTGCAACTAAGGGGCTTTTGCTTAACACTGTATGTTCACATCAGTCAATTGAACAAGTGTTCTACTCAGATGCCCTCAGTTCTTTGCATTGAATGCATCTCAACATTCACTAGCATGCTTGGTTGACAAGTAGATTGGAGAAACCACAATTTTACATTTTTTTTACAATTTTCGATTCCAAGTGACTCTCCTGCTTCTAAGACGTAAGGTTTGCACCACGGTGTACACAGTTAAAGGCCCTAATCGCTCCTTGCTTTCGCTTCGGGAGGCACGAGCGGTTCTAATGAACTGGTTTCGTGAGCATGCAGGTAGACGATAATGACTTCTTAAACGTGGGATTCCCTTCGCCCAATGCTTCCCCTTTGCGGAACCTAAAAGGAAGCCATAATTCTAAAATTAGGTGTAAAAAATAGATAAAAAGGAAGAAATGAAAATCTGCCTGCTTCATGTCAGCATTTAAAATACAGAATCACAGTGGTTTGTATTTGTACCCTTGCATTCACGTGCTGTTCAATGTAAGCTGTTAAAGCTGTTAAATGTATGTAAGCACCTAACCAAGCATGAGCTGTTGCTCTTTATGGTGAACACAGGCACCGTGCTCATTGCAAGTATGTATCATGTCACTAAGCAAATATGCAATTTCATTGTACCACTATTTTTTATCACATGGATATCTGTTGAGAAGCAAGACAAAAACCAGTCACTTCTCACAACTAATCAACTTTTTTTAAGCACATTTCTAACATTTCAATGATACTTGCTCCTATGTGTTTGTCTCGAGAGAGCATACTTGATTTTGACTTTCCCATCAGAAACATTACATAAACATACCATGTTAAGATGACTGCCTAGAGCACATGAGAATTTTCGACTTGGTGTGACATACCGTATTTTTCGTTTGTTGACATTTAGTCAAATGGTACACCCAATATACCCACATTCCAGTTTTGTTGTCGAAATTGCATGGCAATGTATTTGATTCTTTGGCGTGCACTCCTCTGCACGACATGAAGTCGCGCTGGGCTGGCTCTTTGACATCCTTGTGTCCTTGAAGCTGCCTTCATGTGTTATATAAAGCAGGCGCCTGAAAAATATCGTGTGCAAAAGTCAACACGAGTACACGGTGTAAAACAACATCAAGACAGTGAAGATCATGGCACTAAAAGAAAGTCTTACCTCTTAGTCTTGCTACTGAAATGCATGCGAAACATCTAAATGACTGCAGCAGTCAACTGCTAAAGCAACTTCAATTTTTAGATTTAAGCAAAAAAGAAATAACCGACAGTTCATCCTCGTTCGGCATTATTGTTAAAATACTCCTGCTAATAGATAGAATATTGATCATTGTCAGATGTCATAAGTCTGTCATTAGTCTGGTGTGTCGCAAACACCACTTGTGACACATCCTAAGCACGTGCCCAGTGTGCCCCCCGCACCATCTCTGGTCGTGCCAATGCTCAAGCCATAATTTGAGGATCTTATCTGCAAACATGACGTTCAGTAGGGATGAAAATATGGTCGTTCAGTTCAATGTATATGACTGGATGTGCTTATAAGAAAGGGCAACAAGGCTTGTTATGTCAAGCTTATCCACATTTGAATAATAACACGAAAGTTCACTGCGGCCTGCATCTAAGCTTACTAAAAGGCATGAACTTATTTCCATTTATGAGGTGCGCAGTGGAGTTCATTTTTGACAGACTCGACAATTGCTGCAGGTTCAAATCTAGTGCTTTCCATTCTTGAAGGCATGTGAAAGTTGCAGTTACACCGCGGTTATTAGTTTATTAGACCAACTCTTTATTCTGCGTACGACAGACTACTGGTAACACGGAATTAAAGCAACATTTAATTTTGATGCTTCATTTCTGTACTAAAAGTATTGAAGCCATAAACAAAGTTTAATATGCCATGCAGTAGCAAGATGCGCAAATTACGCTTGTAACCCCCAGAGGGGTTACAAGTCATACATGTCATATGCATATATGTCATATGCGCAAGCTGTTCACATGACATAACTCTGAAACGCCAACTCATATTAGCAAATGCAGACATGCCCAAAACAATAAGCGTATGCAAAGCGCCCCTGCAATTGTAATTCCACACAGCAGCCGGTATATTCGATGCCGATGCATAACTCGCTGCTTGACAATTCAACGATTTCGAAGACATAAGCACCCTTTCAGATTCGCACCGGGCTCGAAAACCGCAACAGGAGACATAGAATCAGATATATAACCACACCATTTCCATACATGAGCAAAAACAGTTGTCTGAGGCCTAAACACTATAAAAGCGATTTAGTGCGCGACGGCGACGAGCGACGGCTTCGAGCAACAACACGGACCGTCGCTTGAACAGATCACTCGGTTCTGGAAATCTAGAAATCGTGGATCGTCTTCAGGAAATGCTATGAGCGACTAGCCAATAGCGCGAAGCCAGAACTGGATGTATCTACATCGCTCAAATACTACCGATTGCCGCGCGGAACGAGCAATTGACTAAATTTTTATACGTGCAAGGATAAGAACCTACTGCTAGACCTTCGGAAATATTTTGTGCTGCGTTTTACAGTAAAACACATCAAATTAAATCACTAAAGCACGCGTCACGCTACTTTCGACGCGTGTTTACAGCCCTCGTATCGGCAACATCGGGGAAGCGTTGCTCAAAATCGTCGCTCGCACGGAGTACAACTTGTAGGCGACGAGCAAACGCGACAGGAATCTCCATCGCATCGCTTGTAGCTGTCGCGGGCAAGATCGCTTATATGGAGTTTATATTTTTTTCAGCATAAAATATGCATTCCTCATGAGTTTTCAATAAGTTGAAGGTAACGCGCCCAATTGGGGACCTCTTGTAGCGTGCAGCTGAATGCCTGCGGCAAAGTTTCTAACTAGCACTGGTGCTGCACGTAACTTCAGTGGTCGCAGGTTACCCATGGGCGAGACACCGTCAAGCGCGCGGCTTATTTATAACGAAAGCATGCCGCCAGCGAAATGACGCCTTCTGTTATGTGACTCCTTATTTCAACAGTGTTCCGCATACAGTAGACTGGCAAACGGAATAAATTCAAACACACAAAACGCACGCTAAGCACGCTCCACATAGGCTCGGAATCATGGGCTGGTGAACCAACCATTTTAAGCGTCCTCTCGCCTCACGTCTTATTGAACATACCGCGGTTCTGGCAGCGTTCGCAATTTGCGAAACTCTCACGGATGGCGGCAAGTGATAAAATCACATGCTGTTATCGCGACGACTGGCTTTTTCTATTGACATCGAGAGACAGCGCGCTTGCCTAGTCCGTTGTCAATCGCGTCGACTAAGCTCCGCGACGACCTCCTGGCGATAGCATGTCATATGCGCAGAATGTGCACCTAAGCTGGAATTCACTTACCGTGGATGATTTCTTATATCCAACGAAGGACGAATGACTGTCGTGTTTTCGCGGCGACGCGAGATGGCTGACACACGATCGAACATCTGCCCTCGACGTTTCATTCTTTTCTGGGGCTGTCAACGCTGCTCTATTCATTTGCGACCAGTTTGTGTCTCGTCTTGCCCAGTGTCGCCACCGTGCTCGCATAAACACCGAGCGAGCCAAGAAGACCGCAAGAGTCGTTATGATGCCACTAACCTGTTGTTTTCTACCGCCCTGGCGATCATGTACTGCTTTGGACCCCTGTGCAAATGCCTGGTTTATGTAAAAAGCTTCAATCTCGGCACTTTGGTCCCTACAATGTCATCGAGCAGACCTCCCCAGTCCACCACCGCGTTACACCTGTTGCCATGCCTACTGACCGACGCCGCCAGGGGACAGAGATCGTGCATGGTTCCCACCTCAAGCCATTCCATCGGCGCTCTACGCTAGCTTAATTTGCGACCAGGCTGGCCGATTCCGTCCACGGGGGCAATTAGTGTGAGCATTTATATTATGGACGTTATGTTCCTCATCTGTAGATAGGCATCACCATCGCTTCGCCTCTTCTTTGTCGGTATGCTAGCTCATGCTTCTGGAGTATATATATATATATATATATATATATATATATATATATATATATATATATATATATATATATATATATATATATATATATATATAGTTAATACAGGTGCCAATGGTCTAGTTAACTAAAGTAATTATAACATTACGAGGAACGCAACTGTTCTTCGTTTTTAAGGTTTATTTTGCCAACAGTTCTGGGAATGTTATTCCCTTCGTCAGGGCTGCTTCACAATGATTCTCTTCTGGCAATATAAGGACAAAGAACTAGTGAGAAGGTAAGATCTCCGCCCTCACAACACACTTGAGAGTGAAAGCAAGGGTCCGTGTGCAATACCGCACAACGGCCGTCGCAGCGGTTGTGGCATGCAACATTACGCAAACACAGAAACAGTGGACGTGGAAATGGTAAAAGTATAGAAAAAGAAAGATCGAATGTGAAGAGCAATAGAAAAGGGAAAAAGGCGTTAGGCGTGGCTCTCGGCTCAGCCAAAGGGTGCCTCCCCAGTAAGACGCCATCTGTTCTGAGTGGGCCGCCAGCATCAGGACGCTTGTTACATTATCGCTGTTATATACAGCACAAGAGCGAAGTGGCAAATGCGCCTCAAAGGAAGCCCACCGTCCATAGATGTCAAGAGACTATCATGGCACTGCAGTGAATCTGGTTAACCAGTAGTTAATCGCTTTGCACTTGCCAGCCTCCTAAAATTCTATGCTATCATGTGAAAGGGGATTAACCAAGTCATGACAATCTCATAGTTGAATGGCTCCTCTAATAGGCATTTACTTCTTCTTATTCTTAAATTGCACCCGGCTTTACCCACTTTTGCGTAATCTACTGTATTTCCACGATTCTAACGCGCACTTTTTTCTAAATAAAAGGTGCATTCAATATTGCATGCGCGTTACATCGTAACTCATTCTACTCGAAACCGAAATTAAACCGTTATTACTAAAAAAACCTCAATGCAAGATAGCTAGCCACACTATCACCGAACGGGTCGTAAGAAAAAAAGCGATGCTCGGAGACATCGCATGCTCCATAGTGCGTGGAATGCGCTCCCGCAGACGATGATTGGGTGAGTATCAACAAGTGTGGCGTTTCTAATGCATTAAATGTAACTGAAGATGACATTCTGTGGTCGGTAGACTTCGAAAAGGAGGTGTCGCCGGACTCCGATAGCCACTAGCCGATAAGATTCAGCTGTGTGCGTGTCTTTATGCCTTTGTATATTCCATAATATCATTTCAACACGGTACGCGTCGACTCGGGTTTCGTTACTTGATGTGCGCGGTAGAATCGGCGTCAATTTATCTATTTTTTAAAATATTTGGGCAGTAATATAACTACGCGTTACAATCGGTGTAGCGGTAGAATCGTGCAAATACGGTAATTGTATATGAGAATGTCACCTTTAAATAATGACAGTAATGTAGACAACAAATGTTACTACAATATGCTATGGCATGTAGTCTCAAAGTGCGTGCCCGCGTCCATCTCGACATGGCCGCCATTGCCGCTGCAGCCGCAGCGCCGGTTACAAGGTGGTAGGTAGGCAAGCTCCCCATTGTTCCTGTACTCGCCGGACCGTGTGGTCACGTGGGTCGCCAGAGCGTGACGAGGGACGAGCAAGCCACGGCGAGCGGGGAGAGTTGTTTGGAAGACGGAGCTGCGTGGTCGTGCACCGAGATACAGCTGAATATGTTATGATGATGATGATGTGGTCGGCAGGCTGAAACACCCAGACCGAAGTCTTCGCCGGTAGATCGACAGACGGTGCAAGTCCGTCAAGCTCTTCGGCAGCGAGGTACCAGCAGCCCGACGCTTCTTCAGATTGGGATCTCGGCGAGCACGCCACAGATAAGCCTCATGTTCCAACCTGCTCTCAGAATCGACATGTTTGCACAGCGCAAAATACGAGGACTGAAGGAAGAACACAACACAAGCGCTGACTTCAAGTGATCTTTATCTGCGAAATCGCCAGAACAATATGCATGAGCAAAAGTAATGTAAAAACAACTTTTCCATTAGGTCACACGTGAACCCCTATACCATCACAGCCAGACACTTGATTTCGTTTTTTGTGAGGGCAATAGACGGCATGCTGATGCAAAGGCCGCCCAGCCACTGTATCTCGTCAGCCTCTATGATTTCGGTGTTTGGAAATTATGACGCGGTTTTGAAATTCAGGGTCACAGTGGCAGGCTCTGCAGTGAATGCCAGGATGGGGGGGACCTTGCGCGGCGGTATAAACATTGTAAATATGCTTCTTCAATCGCTCATTTAAACAACCGCCTGTTTGGCCAACGTATTTCTTTCCGCAAGTCAAGGGAATCATGTAAACCACACCCACGGCGCACGCTCGAAACCGTTCCTATGGTTAGTTCCACGTTACTATGGTTCCTACATTACCCCAGAACTTTCCGCAGGACTCTTTTATTTTTACATGGCGTTTCATCTTTCATTTAATTATTCATATTGTGTTCATTTTTGTATATTCTGTTAGTGTAGTGTTTGCCACGTTTATTGTCATGTGTATTCTTCCTTCGTGTCGCGCAATTGCTTCTTAATTCGCGAGTGTCGCCAATTTCCACGTGGTGGGCTTTATGTTGAACGTCGCGGCGGAGTTTGTATTGTGTGTCACCCGCACGCCTTCTGCGAAGCTTTGCACCATGTGCTTACAGTTTGCTTATTCTTGTTTTTTTCATCTCACTGGCACGATTTTATTTTATTAAATTGAGCGTGTGTTTTTACGTCACCTCCCGTATCATGCCTCTGGTCCACGGCCTCTCAGACGTGGACCTTATCGCCGGTCTGCAGTCGAACCACCCATAAATCTACGCCGGGTGGGTTTCTTGTCGCCCCATCTCCTCGGGTTTGGAGAGTGCGAATACATTACCCCAATCTATGACAACTGGCGTCCACGCGACCGGACCTGCTGACCACGGGGCATAGCGGGCGGAGCAAATGCGTACCGCCGAGAGCGGGAGAAAGCCGAGATATGGCTGATGGACGGCTCGATTAATTGGAGCGCATCGTGGCCGTCGGGAGGCAGATGGGCCTTGAGGGCCAGCGCTCCGGGAGTTTTTGCGCGAGACACGCTCTGAAGAAGGGGCGGATAATCGTGAGCGCAGGAAAGAGCGAGAGCAGCGACAGCGCGAAAAGGACGAGCGCCTCGAAGAGGGGGAGCAGCGGAGGCACGGGGAAGCTCGACAACGCGAGACCGACGAGGGTGAGTGGACGTGGTCTTCCCGGCGCGTCCTCGAGTTGGAGACGGAGATTGCGCTGTTGCGCGCGAAGAAAGAGCGTGTGGAGAGCATTCGCGACTGATTGAATGAATGAATGAAACTTTATTTAAAACGGCTCTTCGCGACTGAGAGAACGTGTCGAGAGCATTGGAGACTAAATGAATGAATGAATGAATGAAGCTTTATTTGAAACGGCTCTTCGCGACTGAGAGAACCTGCCGAGCTCGACCGCCGCCGCTGAGAAACCTCATTCCTCTGGAGTGAGCCATGCTTAGGTTTGTGTCCCTTGTGCCTCATCCCTTGTGTGCCGGGGCCTTCGAAGCGAACGAGAGGCCGGGGCTTCGAGAATCAGGCGGTGCGGTGGGTAACGATGGTCAGAGGCTGGCCACGAAAAACGTCAGCCGCCGTGCAGGCAATATGTGCCATCGCAGGCCAAGAGAGGCGGCGAAATGTGTGGCGCGGCAGAGGATGGCGAGTTACCGCACACCGCTGGGGTATGAGGTACGGAGCGCTGGCAGATTCCAGAGAGTGGGGAAGAGGCCGTCAATCAAAACGACAAAGAGGTCGCGACGGCGGAGGTGTAGACAGAGCTTGGCGGTGGTGGGGCATTGCTCGTCGCCGCGAAGGAGAACGCGATCGGTTACTTCAGCTTATCTGCGGCAGGTGTCACTGAGCCAACCCGTTCGGAGCACCCAGGTGGTCATGCGCTGCGCATGGGCGGGGACCGGGCAAAGGTCAGGGTACCCCAATCACCGAGCCATGAACAGACAGCCGAGGCATGAAATGACATGCCGCAGCGCAGCGGGTATTGTGTGTCGCCACCTTTGCGTAGGGAGAGCTCGCGGGACGACAGGAATGTGACCCGAGCCAGTACGATTGAAGAGAAGCGGGCATTTAGAAGGGCAGCCTCCACTTAATTGATCGTCTCGTTTTGTAGACAATGCCATGTTATTCCTTTCTTGTAGCGCGTTTGTTAACTTGTTCATTTTTCTGCCCTTTACCGATCTCTCGGTATTTTGTGTATTTTATTTTTTTTTGCGTGTGTGATATGTGTTGCGTGTCGAGTGCGCATAACGGCTCTTTGGTGGTTTGCGCCAGTACTCACATGACCGAAGGGAAACAATAAATTATCACATTGATCTTGAGCGGTTGATTTTAGGTCCTTTTGTTTTATCTGGCATTTTAATTGTGATGTGGTGTGTGCGGACTGGCTTAGGATGAGTGGGCGATATGCGCCGCCAAGTTATTCGTGCGAGACCTTCCAAGAACCGTGACCCACACGACGAAGTGATTGTGCGCGTGACCTTCAAGTGCGTAGGGAGCGTGGTCTCCTTAAGGTACGCGTGCACGCCTGTGTGTTGGTTTTTAAATGTGTAAATAGAATAACATTCTTGTCGTCGGGTTGATGTCGCAAAGTGCGTGCCCGCATCCATCTTGACATGGCCGTCATTGTCGCCGCAGCCGCAGCGCCGCTCACACGGTGGTAGGGAGGCAAGCTCCCCATTGTTCCTGAGCTCGCCGGACCGGTTGGTCACGTGGGTCGCCAGATCATGACGAGTGACGAGCTAGCCAAGGCGAGTGGGGAGAGTATTTTGGAAGACGGGGCGGCGTGGTCGTGCGCCGAGATACAACTGGACATGTGGTCGGCAGGCTGAAACCCCCAGGCCGAAGCCTTCGCCGGCAGATCGACAGACGGTGCAAGTCCGTCACGATCTTCGGCAGCGAGGTACCAGCAGCCCGACGCTTATTCAGATCGGGATCTCGGAGAGCACACCACAGATAAGCCTCGTGTTCCAACCTGCTGTCAGGACTTTCCGCCGGACTCTTTTTTAAAGGGCGTTTCAGCTTTAATTTAATTATTCATCGCCTGTTGATTTTTGTATATTCTGTTAGTGTAGTGTTTGCCTCGTTTATTGTCGCGTGTATGTGTCATTTGTGTCCCGTAATTGCTTCCTAATTCCCAAATGTTGTAAATTTCCACGTGGGGGCTTTATGTCGTGCGTCGCGGCAGAGTTTGTATTGTGTGTGACCCGCACGCTTTCTGCGAAGCTTTGCACGGTGTGCTTGCCGTTTGTTTACTCTTGCTTTTTTTTTTCGTGCTGCTGGCACGATTTTATTTTAATAAATTGAGCGTGTGTTTTTTACGTCACCTCCCGTCTCATGCGTCATCTACCGTCATCTCCCGTCTCCCGGTCCACGGTCGATCAGGCGTCGAGCTTATCGCCGGTCAGCAGTCGAACCGTTCATAAATGCACGCGGGGTGGGTTTGTTGTCGCCCTACGCCCTCCAGTTCGGAGAGTGCGAATAAGTTACCACCAGTCTTTGACACATGTATAAAACAGACACATGGGCTATGAGAGAAGCCACAGCGGACAGGTATGGATTTGATGTATTTCTAATATTGTAGCGCTTACCTCGACTACCTTGAAGAATAGCTCCCTGTCTCCATCGAAAATGGCAAGTATATAGGCGGAAGGGAACGACTTCACAGATTGCAGCCAGTGATTTGATTTCAATTCTGGCCTTTTCGATTTCGTCTAGGCATGTCCTCTCGTTCCGCTTCTTTATTAAGCTGTGAGCATACTTAAAAACCGGTCGCCCAATAGTCTTAACATGATAGTCAAATGTTTGCGAGGCACTAAACCTGAGCAATACATTGACATGTCAACACATGTGTGTTTCTTCGAAGGCCAGTTTTCCTTCGTGGTCAGCGGGCTTGTGCTGGCATTGATCACCGGCCTCTGGGACAGATATTTTTCGGCCATTAGCTGTGTGACCCGAGAGCTTGTTGGGAAGCTAACTGGAATTCGGCTTGTATCTCTTGCGTTTTGTTCTCTTGAGGTTCAGCCGTTTCCGTGGACGGAAGGTCAGGCTGCCGGGCGACACAGCCATAAGAATCGTTTTGGGTGTTGTGGCTTTTTTGTGGCCTACTCTTCATCTTATGAAGCACACCTCTTCGAACACTCAGATTCGTACCTTCTCTTGTTATTAATACAATTATCTAGCTTCCATAGAAGCGTTTCTAGTCCTGTAGGAAAGATACCGTTGAGGGTGTTCTCAAAAGTTCTTGGAAACTCGCTGACGATTTCACTCACAATGACTTGCCGCACTTTGCGCTCAGGCTTCTGGTAACAGGCAAGCACCCTGTCACTTAGTGTCCTCACCATTTCATTCAGATAACTTTTGAGTGGGCGCCTGCCCTCTTGACATGCTTTTATGAATTCGGGTGAAAATACGTCTCATCCGCGAAACGCATGAACGGGCGCCAAAGAGCTGCGATCGCAAGCTCCTTAAATAACAGAAAAATTAGAAATAGAAAACAGCTTTACAGAAACCAACTGGCAAGGCAGCTGCAAGAAAATTTGTGTTTTCTTTAAGGGAACATTTTTACAGTGCAGCGCTAACAAAACGGCGAACTTGCAATCGTTTCTTTACTTGTGCTGATAAACAGTGGATGCAGGGTGTTTACCGTTCTATCGTGTGTTGTTTGCTTATTTTGGCGTTTCCGATAGGCCGAATCTTGTGCACGTTATGGACGTTGTATTTCAACTTTCTATCTATACCGTACTGAACACAAACAGCCACTTCCAAGCGTCCAACTAGCCCTGGCTTGGAAGTGCACTATTGCACATTCATTTTCCGTCACGTTTGCGCACCCCCTCCCCCTCTATACAGTTCACTAATAAGACGAAAAAACCATTAAAGAATCCGGAGGGGGGGGGGGGGGGGGGGTTAGCGCGCCAAATTCACGATATGATTGATAGGCACGACGTACTGGGGGACTCCGCACTAATTTTTTCCACCTGGGGTTCTTTAGCGTGCATCCGAAGCAAAGTACACGGGCGTTTTTGCATTTACTTCGCATCGAATTGCTGCCGCCGCGGCCGGGATTAGTAGCGCAACGGCATAGCCAGTACGCCACCATGGCGGGTATGTAAACGAAACGGCATCGAAGCATAACTGTGTACGGACGACGGCCTGACATGATTTTAAACGTACGCACAACCAAGACGCCGCACATGCAACGCCGGCACTCACGCTACCACGTTTTTATTGGTGGTCTACACATGGGTATGGTCCAAGCAGACTCCCGAAGGAGCATCGCGCAAGAACTGCGCTTGCAGTCAGCCAGGCAAACGCTGCAAGAGTCACTGGCGCCTGTTCGACGAACTAAAAACTGCAGGCGACTTGGAAGAGCGGTCAGCGGAGCTAACTGCACGGAGAATACTTCCGCCTCTCTAGTTTGGTTAAGCTACCGCTTTTGTAAATTTGTTGATTGCAGTGTCGACTGGGAAATAGTCGTCATTACGAAATGCCGTGACACTGTCGCAATCGCACCAGTCACGTAGGTGGATAGGTAGCAGAATATCATTGCATCATTGGTCTGTTTACGAGAAGCACAAGCCGCAGTATCGCTTCGAGGTGTGCCGAATAGAATGCGTTTTGATTTCTGTCAAAGCGCAAGCAGACGCGGCCGTTGTTGCAGCACCCCCATCTCCGGCACGCTGCACCGCAACACTGACACGAGCAAAGCATGCGCTGAGTTTTAAACGCCGTGACTGCGACGTCACGGATTTCAAAATATTTTTTCGTACTTGGACCGCTGGGGTTCAATAAACGTTTTGGAAAGCTGAATGTTTGGCTCTTTTAGAATAGAATCGATCGCAATTCAACTACGCACGACCAGGCGCCCTGAAATAAGTAAGGATGGCGCACCACCGGTGTGTCACCAAGGGCTTCTTTCACGGCGTAAGACTGGCATTTTTGCATAAGGGTAATTACTGCTCAGAACAGGCACGTACCCAGGGGTGGGCCTGGGGGCGCCCGGGCCTCCCCCCCCCCCGAAATCAATTGGCATACCCCCCCTCCCCACCCACGCCACCACTCCTCACACATTCCTAAAGCGCCGCCAGATCAATGTTGAGACTTAGCAGCTGTTCATCGGTCAGCATTATGCTGCCTTTTTCACTCCTTTTAGATGGCGGTAGTTATCGGCATCTCTTGTAATGTGAAGGACAGTTTTCTCATAGATTCCGCACCCGCGCGATTAACTGAGATGCGTTCAGTTGTCACCATCTATTCAACCATCACGCGCATAGCTGTTGCTTTTGTTAGTTCAACCTTCTTTGTATAGGCTGATCCTGGGACCAGGAGAGGGATGCGGCTGTTACTCAGCTGGTCTGTACTCTCATGGAACGAGTTGCTGCCGCAGAAAACGCCAATTGCGTTTAACTTTTCCCTTTGCTTCATTATTTCCTTGAGTTACGGCTCGCCGCGACACTGGCAGATGCCCGGAACCCTATACACGTGATATGGGTTAGATAAGGCGGGAAATAAAATAATGTGAAAGAGCCTACATCATGAAACCCTGCAATGACCCTTAAACTCATAAGCAAGATGACTGTCGCCCGTTACCTCGTCTGTTTTTCCCTAATTGTATAGCACTTTTCGTGCAAAATTGGCAACTGGAAACAAAAATCGCAAGGAGTTGAGAAATTAAGCGATCTACTAAGGGAGAGAGCCAAGGCAACAACCAAACTGCAAGCAAAAGCGAATAATAAAGAAGTTAACCGTTGTTTATGAAAATATTTATGGATCGACATCTTCTTATTTAAAAAGGAAGTAGAGAAAACGCCGCCGGAAGTGGAGAACAATTACTTGTTTTGAATGACGCTTCTACAGTTATCGGTCGAACCGCCTCACGTAGGCACTTCTCTGCTCTGCTTATGTGGGTGTTTTTCT
This sequence comes from Dermacentor andersoni, assembly GCF_023375885.2. NCBI lineage: Eukaryota > Metazoa > Arthropoda > Arachnida > Ixodida > Ixodidae > Dermacentor > Dermacentor andersoni. Next base: position 363,637,902 of record NC_092814.1, on the reverse strand, counting down.
AACCTTTCGCGGTGGGCGCAGTACGTCTAGAATCGCAGAGTCCTGGGCTCTACGCGGTTGTATGGCACTGGCGGCCGCACAGCGTTACGCAATTCGCGGAACTGTCAAAACTGATCAACAAGGCGAAAATAGCTGATATTCGAAACTATAACATGAGAAAGACTGAAGAAGCCGTAAAAAATGAACGCAGCCTAATATCAGTGAAAAAGAAACCTGGCATAGGACAAACCGTGATGTATGCACTAAAAGATAAGAAGGATAATATCATCAGCAATCTCGAAGATATAGTAAAAGCAGCGGAAAAATTCTAAGCTGACCTGTATACAATACCCAGAGGAGTCACGATACCTCACTTAGAAACAGTAATGAACAGGATACAGAAACTCTCCTATAACTAGCGATGAGGTCAGAAGGGCCCTGCAAGACATAAAACGATGAAGAGCGGGAGGAGAAGGTGGAACAACAGTCGATTTATTCAAAGATGGAGGAGACATAATGCTTGGAAAACTGGCGGCTCTTTATACGAAGTGTCTATCGACTTAAAGGGTCCCAGAAAACTGGAAGAATGCAGACATTATACTAATCCACAAAAAAGGAGACGTTAAAGAATTGAAAAATTATAGAACCATTAGCTTGCTCCCAGTGTTATATTACATATTTACCAAAATAATTTCCAATAGAGTAAGGGCAACACTGGATTTTGTCAACCCAGGGAACAGGCTGGCTTCAGGAAGAGATACTTTACAATGGATCACATCCATGTCATCAATCAGGTTATCGCGAAATCTGCAGAGTACAATAAGCCTCTCCACGTGGCTTATATAGATTACGAAAATGCATTTGATTCAGTAGAGATACCAGCAGTCATAGAGGCACTACGTAATGAAGGAGTACAGAACGCTTACGTAAAAAGCTTGGAAAATATTGCTACATGCGTGTGGTATTTGTTTGTTTTTACGAGGCGCGTGGGCGCCATCACTTCAGAAAAGAGGAGGAAGAACGAATTGGGCTCGCGCTGTGAATCTAACCGGTCAGCGCTGCAACCGTTGTTGTAAATATAATCTGTAAATAGTTTCTCGTCTTACTGACTCGTCCTTCGCGTAAGAATGTCTACAGAGGTTCTACAGCTACCTTAATTCTACACAAGAAAAGCAGGGAGATACCTATAGAGAAAGGGGTCAGACAGGGAGACACAATTTCTCCAAAGCAATTCACTGTGTGCTTAGAAGAATTCAAGCTATTAAACTGGGAAGGCTTAGGAATGAAAATCGACGGCAAATATCTCAGCAACCTTCGGTTTGCCGATGACATTGTTCTATTCAACAACAATGCAGACGAGTTAAAACAAATGATTGGAAACCTTAACAGAGAGAGTGTAAGAGTGGGGTTTAATATTAGTATGCAGAAGATGAAGATAATGATAAATAGCCGGACAAAGGAACAAGAGATCAGGATCGCCAGTTGGCCACTAGAGACTGTGAAGGAGTACGTTTACCTAGGTCAATCACAGGGAACCCTGATCATGAGAAGGATATTCACAGAAGAATAAAAATAGGTTGGATCGCATACGGCAGACATTACCAGCTCCGGACTGGAAGCTTACCATTATTATTGAAAAGTAACGTGTGCAATGAGTGCATTTTGCCAGTGCTGACATATGGGGCAGAGACTTGAGAGTAAGTTAAGGACCGCGCAAAGAGCGATCGAACGAAGATTGCTAGGCATAACGTTAAGAGAGAGAAAGAGAGCGGTTTGGATCAGAGAGCGAACGGGTATAGACGATATTTTAATTGACATCAAGAGGAAAAAATGTAGCTGGGCAGGTCATGTAATGCGCCGGTTAGATAACCGTTGGACCATTAGGGTTACAGAATGGGTACCAAGAGAAGGGAAACGCAGTCGAGGACGACAAAACACTAGGTGGAAGGATTAAATTGGGAAATTCGCGGGCGCTAGTTGGAATCGGTTGGCGCAGGACAGGGGTAATTGGAGATCGCAGGGAGAGGCCTTCGTCCTGCAGTGGACATAAAACAGGCTGATGATGAAGATGATAATGATGATGATGATGATGATGATGATGGAGGTGGTGTGCCCCCCCCCCCCCCCCCCCGAAAAAAAATCCTGGGTACGTGCCTGGCTCAGAATATTTTTCTCCTTAGTGTAGCTTGAAAAAGAAATTTATGCCAACTGCTACTGTCAGTACGCCGCTATGTTTCGTGATGAAGATTCGGCCTAGCCCGCATTTCAGGCAAACACAATAATTGGTGAAACACATCTACGGCGAACATTGCAGCCGTGCCCGTGTAACCGTAATCGTAACGACTAAGCAATCCGCATTGTAGACCCAGGAGACCCGCACGCTTACGTTACATCACGTCAGCTGCTTGAGCGGATCTTGCGAGCTGACGTGGCATATCTTTTCGCTGGTTACTAGGCGTTCCGAGGCGAAGAAGCACTTAATAAAGGCGGCAGATGCCGTGAAAACTATATGGAGGAAATCCAACTAGTTGAGCGAGCGCAGACATGAGCTTTCCTTTATTTTGTTTTTATTTTTTTAGTGCTTCAGTCAGACGAAATGGAGGACCCATTTGTGGGCAGTCGCACCCGGCCGGCTGTGCGGCTGAATTCTGCAGAGCACACTGCTTTTCTGTCTCGTCGCTTTCTGGAGGAGGTCTGGTGCCGGTTGAAAGCGCATGAGTCACAAATACTGTACGCGTATCGCCCGGTTAACCCATCCTGCAAAGTTTCCTTCTCACCAGATTGGCTGTGCATGACGTCTCTAACATTGTGAGGTACAGCTCGAAGCAGGGACAAGAGACGCAAGGAAACAACTAGGACAAGCGCTTGTTCTCGTTGTTTCCTGCGTGCCTTGTCCCTGCTTCGCGCTGTACCACACAATCTAAAATGGAAAACCAACTAGCCCAAACCATCACCCTTCTAAGTCTCTAGCATATCCGGGCGTTAGCGAGAGGAACACGTCGCATACTTCATGAGCACCATTTCGCCCACTGCAGCACCACTCTCGTTGAGTTAAAATCCCGCCTCTCCTGACAATAATGTTTCACGTGATAATGCTTTATAATTAGTGTCACGCATTAGTGACGGTCATCAACTACCAAACACTGACCAGTCCATATAGAATGTCTATACTTTACTGGGCCTATTTTTGCGCTGAAAGACAAGCAACTCCCCTATAGCGGCGAGTATGGTCATCGAACCAGAACTGAGGGGTCAAGTCCATCCGCTATTTATTCAAGTATTTTGCTTATTTATTAAAATACCTCAAATACTCTGAATGGAGCAGTGTTACGTGAGGGGTGTGCGAGTTCACAAATCAGCAGAAACGCACAATAACAGACAGCAGTAACCACAGAAATCACTAATTTATTAAAAGATCAAAATTTTAAAGAATTTCACAAATACGAAAGTTATAATTGAAAGAAAAACAAGGCAAAAAGATATGAAATACAGAAATTAACAAATATTGAATTTAGCAGTGTTCAGAAAGGGGTTGAAAATGGTACTCTAGAATCTCGACAAAGAGGCGCAGCACTCTTCGATATGTTAAGCATAACAAATTCGATGTAGCAGCTAGTGTGTCCCAAGGTTCGGATGTGATCGAAGACTACTAGATTGACTTCGCTAACTTCACTTTCCAGGTGGCACCACCGGTGTGTCAAAACAAGAACATAGCTCTTACTGCGCCAGTTCTTGACCTATTATCGCGTGGTTCTGCAAAGCGAGTAAATGGTATCATCGAACTCTAAGGCTTCCGAAAGTATTATTTTGGTCGCAGGTCACCTGCGAAGAGAGTGCCGACAAGCTGTCCATGCCTGTATATGCTATGCATTAAATATCTGTCAAATTTCTGTATGCCTGAGTCATTGCCACCGAACTTTAAGGATGGAATTGCGACAGTTGTGACGTATTGCGACAGTTATTGCAAATGGGCATATATGTGGGAGTGTGTGCGATTGTTTATTGCCTTATTATAATATGACCATATACAGAGGGTGTTCAAAGTTAGACTTTCCGGGTTTAAAAATAAATGCGAGAGAGAGAATAAACTTTATTGTACGAAGGAACTCCGTGGGGTTAATCTCGGGTGGAGCCTTCTTGTAGAGCCCCACTGGCCGTAGCGGCTCGCCGGGCCTGGTCCAGGGTCGCCAGTTGGCTTCCCAGTGCCAGCTCGGAAAGCCGTGCCTCCCAAGACCACGTCGTGAGTGTTTGTGATGAGCTCACCAGCCTAGATACTGCCTGGGCTGGGCGCTCCGTACACTGGTAAGTAATGTGTGTCAGTGTGGCTGTGTGGTCGTTACACCACGGACATATCCCTGTTGTGTATACCTCTGGAAAGATTGCGTGCAGTCTCGATATGTGCGGGTATGTGTTTATTTGAAGGCGGCGCCAGTCCCTGGCTTGTTGGCTGCTTAAGTTGGGATGTGGAGGAGCGCACTTCCGTCTGGTAAGGCAATGGTACTCCAAAATCTGCCTGCCAGTGATGGTTTCCTCATGGTAATCTGAAGGGGGTCCCGAGGAGGGTTCTGCAGCTCGGCCAGCAAGTCCTCGAGCTACGCAGTTCGCCTCCTCGTTGCCCCCCCAGGCCCGTGTGCCCCGGGCACCAGGCGACGGCATGGTCCTCAGTCAATCCGGGGCCCAGGATATCAGCGACGCACCTGGGAAGTGTGCCTCTGAGGTATAACCGACAGGCGGCCTGTGAATCTGTCAGGATGTATGCGGGGCGACCCCTTCGCTCTGCTTCTCTTATTGCGAGTGCTATGGCTGCTGCCTCCGCGGCGGCGCTTGATCTGGTTCGTATAGACGCGCAGGACACCACCTTGCTTTGGTTGGTTACTGCCGTTGCGAATGCCCGTTTTCTGGGGCCTTTTAGTGGTGTAGAGTAAAGGCTAGCGTCGGTGTAGTAGGTATCAGGATCGCTCGTTCTCTGGAGGAGTTTCCGGGCTCGCGCTTGCCGCCGCTTTTGGTTGTAGAGCGGATGCATGTTCTTGGGGACCGGTTCCACAATGATACGTTCCCGTAGGTGCATCGGTACGATCACCGTTTCGTCTTCGCAGTATTGGAGGGTGAGTGGGTATCCCAGTCTTCGCAGCAGTTTTCTGCCCTAGTGTGTGGTGTTGAGTCGTTCTCTTTGTGCGATTAGCGTGGCGGCGGCCAGTTCTTCATATGTGCTATTTATGCCGATCGACATGAGTCTGTCTGTGCTCGTGCCGTTGGGAAGCTGAGCTTTGTATGCGATTCTAATGAGCTTATCGATGTGTTCTATTTCGGTCTTGCGTGTAGCTTGAAGGGGCAAGGCGAAGGTGATTCGGCTGAGGACGAAGGTCTGTACGAGGCGTAGTGTCTCGACTTCTGTCATTCCATCTTTACTTCTTGCTATTCTAGCTATGAGGGTTGTAATACTCTTGACAGTGTGTTTGAGTTTGTCTATTGCCGTCTTTACGCTGTTATTTTCTTGAACGTGCATGCCCAGGATTCGCGCTACCGGGCTCCTGTTGATGCACTGTCCGGCAATCGTCAGGTGAAAGGGAAGAGGAGTACACAGAAGCCATTTGTCTATACATAGGTTATGCGGCCAGCTGGTCGCAAACTGTTAGGATAATTGTCGTCGTAATGTCAGTATTTAATTAAATTCGATAATTAACTTTTTATTTACTGCAGTTAGCATGCATGTTTATATTGAAAAAGAGACGGTGCCATTTGGTGACTATTCCATTTTGTACAATTTTAGTAACGCGCCTGTGTCCCAAGATATCCCCGTGTGAAATTTCCGCCCAAGCCGTCTAATTACGCACGCGAGACGGCGGCACCCGCCATGAGGCCCCTCCCTAGTGTGACGCAGCTGTTGCGTGTGGCGCTCCGTCTGACAAGATTGTACGGTGATAGGCGACGTTAATTACTTTTCGTTCTCGGCCAGCGTTTCCGTTCTTGGCCAGCGAAACCGAAGAATGACTGTGCGGGCGACGTGAGACGAGCCCTGTTTCTCTGAGTAATTGCTAGTAGAGTGCTTGACAAGACGCCGTACCGCTTATGACTTCTTATGCACTCAGGTGCAGAAGTACTGCTCCGCTTTTTTTTTTAAACGATGGAAGCTTTGTTTGCGGAATGACTGAAATTAATGCCATCTCACAACCTAAAGCGACAGCGTCAGCTGTCATACAGCACTATATTAACCACTAAAGTTTCCAGGGTGCCTTGCACATGTGTAAAGAGAATTTACGACCCCGCATTGTCCGGGCTTAGGAAACGTGGGTTAATAAATTATAACGCGTCTGCCAGTCCTCATGACAGAGCATGAAATTGTGTCAACGTAGTCAAATTCATATTTATTTTGTTACACACAGCTCCGATTCAGGCATTACTTCGGAACAAGTGGGAATAAAAGAATAACAAAAGAAACAAGTACAGTGTAAATACATGGCCTACATACAAACAAAGCATGCAAACATATTAGAAATTTGCTTTAAATATACCATTGCTTACACAATATTAGTTTCGAGTGATATGGAATCTTACTCAACATAGATTTATGACAATCGCTAAGAAACCAACGGTTTGAAAATGTTCAAAATGCTTGCCTTCTGCCGCAACACACCAAATGAACCGCTCTAGCGTCGAGTCGACAACTCTGTGCAGAATTTCCGAGTCGATGCTTCTACATGCGGTAACTATTCTCATCTTCATGTCATTGACATCGGTGGGCTAAACTGTGTAAACGCGATCTTTCACTTAGCCCCACAAAAAGAAGTCCAGTGGAGAGAGATCAGGGGATCTCGGTGGCATAAACATCTCTCCTTCGCGTCCATGCAATCCACTGCAGCGGAATGTTACAGTTTAAGCAGTTCTTTGCAGTGGGGGAGAAATGTGGTGGGGCCCCGTCATGCTGGAACCAAACTTGCCGCAGTTCGTTAAGAGGGAGACTCGAGGCAAATTTATCGATGACACCAGCAAGAATTTCGTGCGCATAATCCGGTCCATGGAGGTTCCCTTCGAAGAAGTGAGGCCCAATGATTTTGTCCCCAGGTATGGCACACCACACGTTTAGACCCCAGCGAATTTGGTGGTTTTGTTGCCGCAGCCATTGAGAATTTCCTTGCGACCAGCAGTGGCCATTGTGAATGTTCACTGTGCCGTTCCTGCAAAATCGAGCCTAATCAGTCCAAATCACTCTTTGTACGAAATCCTTATCTTGATTAATTTTCATTAGGGCCCAATTACAGAAGTCTGCCCGTTTTTCAAAGTCTGCCTAACTTAGGTACTGATGAAGGCACGCATGGTATGGATGAAATTCGTGCTTTCTTAGAACGTTGTGCACAGTTCCCACGCTTTTCCCGCATTGTTTAGAAATCTCTCTGATGCTTGCATTTGACGTTGCATGCACGCAGGCAAGGCCGTCAATTTCAAAGTACGGATCAATGATACTCGCCTTTTTTGGCGAACTGAGCCTGTTTTGCGAAAACATCTCAATATGCTAACAAATGTTTCGTTGGTTGGAACTCGCCGATCCGGATGGGGAGACGCGTACAGACTCATTGCTAATGAAGCATTGCCGTTCATCTTCGCTATTGATAGCACTACATCATTTTTTTCTGCCGTAGAATAGTACCTCGATCGACCCAGGCGAAACAGCCATTGTTCAACGCAGAAGGTCCCAATGCAGGGCTTGCTTCTTTCAACAGCCCAGCTTTGTAGAGACAATCAGTGGCAAAGGCAAAGGCACGTAATGGAAGCTCAGGGGTTCATTCGATGCGCTTGCAAGGCGATGCCTGATCTGTTCGGCACTTTCACAAAACCGCGAAGATTAAAAAAATATCGTCAGGCATACACCAATGAAGTGCACTGTTGACGCCAGTTCACAGTCGTCCTTCCATTTCACAGCAGTTTTACAGGCGTAGGCAATGCAGGGCCCTCAAATAACACACTTCGGACCGGTACAGACTCCCTGGAACACCACTGGCAACTCAGGTGCCGCCCGGCAGCTGTCACCTTTCTTTCCTTAGCGCTTGCATGATTTTGAGCCTCCGAAATGCAAAAATAAAGTAAAACCAAAGCCAGTATCGTAATCCTGCACTTGATTGCTTCGACAGTACGTGTACGGCAGCACCGCGCTTAGTCACCAACTCTGCAAGTCATTAGTTCAAGAAAGAGCTCGGCCAAGCCATCATGCAAAGTCATCCTTCGGTTTTGCTGGCCAGGAACGAAAACGGTGGCCAAGAACGGAAAGTAATCACCGTCGCCTCTGACCCCGTATTCTTGTCAGACGCAACATATGCAGCAGCTGCGTCACTCTAGGGTGGCGCCTCATAGCGGGTACCACTGTCTCGCATGCCTAATTCGGCTTGGGCTGAAATTTCAGACGTGCATATCTCGGGACAAAGGCGCGTTACTAAAATTGTACAAAATGGAATAGTCACCAAATAGCACCGCCTTTGAGTTTTCAATATAAACATAGATGCTTACTGCAGTAAATAAAAAGTTAATTATCGTATGCAATTAAATACTGACATTGCAACGACAATTATTCTCACAGTTTGCGACCGCCTGGCCGCATAACCTAGGTAGACAAATGGCTTCAGCGTACTCGTCTTCGGATTTTTTTTTAAACAGGGGAAGTCTAACTTTGGACACCCTGTATATTGTCACACAATGAGAAGTGAAGATGTGCACAGTGTCGGCAAGAAAAATACCTGGACAAGATGGCGTAGATCCGCTAAAGCCTGCGTCGTCAGTTTCCACTACTTTTTCTGCGCCCACATCTTGCAGAGCACTCGCCCAAGTCGTAACTTCTTTCTTAGCGCTGCATCGTAACGCCTAATGGCATTACTCCCCCGAAGTACAAAAGCAGTGGTCTAATGCTTGATCAACAAGAAAGCACAGGAACAGAGAGAAATGTGTGCGCAGGAATCGCCGGACAGCATTAAGCATCCTGCGAATGAAAATTGCACAAGTGGCGTAGGGTCGGGACTGCGCCCGCCTTAACGCGCGAAATGCGGTTTTGAGCGAACGTATTTGAGTGGTGTTGCCAGCGCCGAGGCGACGCGATACCGCCCGGAATGGCCTTGTAGTTCACTTCACTAACGCGGCACAGCATCCTTTAACGTCAAAAGTATTGATTAAGCTGCTTCTGAGGCAGACCCTGGAGAGGGATCGGAGTCCACAACCAGACTTGGTAACCTCGCTGGTATTCGACTTACCGATACCGAAGGTTCTAGCACCGTGTGTCTCCACCCTGCTGCTTCGTGATGTGTATGCACGCAAATTCACAAGCTTCCTCTGCCTATTGAGTAAGTTGCTCGGCGTCAGAAGCAAGTGAAGCGTCGATGTCAGGTGAAAGTATGGCATCTAACATGATTTGGACCTCGCGCCCGTAGACCAGATGGAACGACGTGAATTCTGTGGTTTCCTGAATGGCGGTGCTGTACGCGAATGTAGTACGGAAGGACCTGATCCCATGTTTTATGCTGATCGTCTACATAGGGAGCATGTCAACAATGGGTTTATTTAACCCTTCGATGAGCCCGTTGGTTTGCGGATGATAGGCAGTCACCTTGGGATGTGGCGTGCAGCTCAGCTTGCAGATGTCCTCTATCAGTCCGGCTGTAAAGGCATTTCCTCTGTTGGTGATGACGTGTCATGGAGCGCGATGTCTGAAAACAATGCGATCTATAAAAAACTAAGCACCTTTCTAGGTGGTGCCACGTTGTACAGCTTTTGTCTCTGTGAAGCATATTAAATTATTTGTAGCGACTATATCCCACTTGTTTTCGCTGACTGACAATGGAAAGGGCCCTAGCAGATCCATGCCGATTACACGAAACGTCTCACTAGGTGGTGCGATGGGTTGTAGTAACTGCCCAGGTTTTATAGACTGCCATTTTGTGTGTTCACACTCACAGCAGCTTCGCACGTAACGCTTGACAGAGGTAGAAAGTCTGGGCCAGCAGTACGTCTGGCCTAACCAAAGGTACTCAGGCAAAAGGTACCTAGGCAAAAGTACGTGAAAAACTAAAATATCGAGATGTGGACTCATCATTCAAGGCAAGGAGAATGTTATCACGGAGGTCGGCCAGTACAACCGGCAGATACTCTTTGTCACTGGCACGCGAATTTTTATTTTAAAGGACACTCTTTCGGAGGTAGAAGTTTGAGAGACTGCGAAAAAGGTGTCCAGGTGTTGTAACATTCTTGCTTTTCAGGTGATCGATAATACGGCGTATTTCGGTGTCTTCGCGTTGCCGTAAGAGCAGGTCAGATACAGTGAGGGCCACAAGGAATCTGTTGTCTTCGCCCATATCATTATTGCAAGGTTCTACGGGAGCGCGTGACAACGTGCCCGTATCTTTCTCTTTGCGGTCAGATTTGTATACGATAACATCGTACTCCTGCAGACGGAAACTCCGTCGAACCAGTCGCCCGGACGGGCCTCGTAGATTGGCCAACCAACACAAGGAATGGTGTCCTCTCATCAGTTTGAAAGGGTGACCGTAAAGGTCAAAATTTCATGATGGTCAGCACACTGCGATACTCTTTCTCGGGCGTGGAGTAGTTGATTTCGGCGCGTAAAGGTGTGCGGCCGGCGTTGCCGATCATTCGCTCAGCGTCTTCCTGGTGTTGAACAAGTACAACGCCAATGTCGATGTTGCTTGCGCTGGTATGGACCTCGGTGTCAGCGTCCTCGTCAAAGTGAGCAAGGATGGCTAGTTGTTGCAGGCGCTGTGGTGACTTGCTGAAAGCTGTGTCTTGCTCATCAATCTGAAGGAAGCGTGTGTCCGTGCGTGAGGCACTTTAATGGCTTGGCGATTCGGGAAAAATTACCGATGGATTGGGATCTGTTGCTTCCCTTGTTTTTATTAGTTGTACACTTAAACTCAACATAAAAATAAACTTCACTTATGCTTGCTCTGGCTTCACGGCCTCTAACTTGATATGATTGTGACTGGCTTATGTTTTTGTAAAACCACATGTATTAGCTCGCCAAATTCACGGAAGGTTGAATTAAGCCATTCGATTATGAGGTTAAAGGTATATGCGCTTCGGGGTTCCGGTTTATTAGATGATTCCACATGGCAAAAAAACTCGCACCAAAAAGGTAGCAATTTTAGTCTGCTCATATCATATCTTGCTCCACAGTTCACTAAAGGCTCCCACTACAGGCCTCCGTTGCTGTCCCGCTGAAGCTATTAGTCACACTGGGGTGAATATATGTGGTTTCGTGTTCTTGTTCAACCATGCTTTGCTCTTCGTTGTGCAGCTTGCAGGCATACTCAGACAACTCCCAGAGGAGTTTCAGCGTCAATTTTTTTTTGTCAATTCAAGCCTTTTCCGTATGGCGCAACGACCAATGACGCAAGTGATATCGCTTGCCAAATTATCGTGGGCATTCGACACGACGCAAATCAACCCCGAAGTTCTAATGTTGCCGGGGCTAGAGAAGCAGGACCCAAAGCTGCTAAATTTACAATGGCTAATCTAGCGTTACTGTTCTGCACGGACTACGATTTTTCTTTTGTGAAATGATACTGTGACTTTAAAAGAGCACTTGCTTGCATAGTCTTTAACATACCGCATTCACAACTGCTGCCGACTGTTCAGGCAGTACTGAAACACCGAATAGCAGAATGACACCACTCGTACGCAAAAGTGGTACGGATATTATACAAACCGCGCAACAATAAACTGCCAACTAAAATCAGCGAAATACCAAATCGAACGAATGCTTTATTCTTGACCAGTGACCCGCCGTGGTTGCTTAGCGACTATGGTGTTGGGCTGCTAAGCACGTGGCCACGGGATCAAATTCTGGCCTCGGCGGCCGCATTCCACTGGAGCCGCGAAGCGAAAACACCAGTGTACTTAGATTTAGGTGCACGTTAAAAACCCCAGGCGGTCGAAATTTCTGGAGCCCCCCACTACGGCGTGCCTCGTAATAAGATCGTGGTTTTCGCGCGTAAAACTGCACAATTTAATTGTTGACCAGTGCTGCCTACACGTATTTTCGGCTAGTCTGAATGATGTACCAACTCGCGCCGCCTTGTTGAACACAGGCGATATTTCGGACCGAGCGAAAAGAAATATTATAGATTGGGAAAATTTAGTGTGAACTGAAATACAGGCTCTTGTCAGTCACCGGACTCTGTCAGTCTCGCGTGCCATGTTGCTGTACGACGCCACGATGCCGATTGATCCACCAATTCTATTGGATTTTGCTACAACCTGTTCAATACGGCACCCCAGTCATCTTACAAGCTCTCCTCCGCTGCTGGCGTGGGCTTGCATGCGATACGCCCAATCACTACGTGCTTTCTCTCGTTTCCGGCGCCGTGCTGTAGAGCTGCCCGATCGCAAATGAACACACCGCTTACGCAGAAGCACCTGACCTCGGCAGCCGGCGAACATCAAGTTGAGTCCTCGGATCGTCGCGTTCCAGCGATAAGCTGTTGCCACGGCCCCGCCTGGAGAAATTTCCAGCACCGAGTCATTAAGATGCTAAGCAGCAACCTCTGGAGCGATGATCTGTGCTTCAAGGTGATCCGCCGGGACCTTCGCCGCAAATGAAAACAAGTGACGTGGAAGCCTCCGTCTGCCACATCAGCGCAGATCGGTGTCGTTAAAATTGCGCTCAACGCCCATTTGCATAGCTCGGATATTTGGGACAAATAAAACACACAAATGCTCGACATTTATTTCTTTGCACAGCCACTGCATAGCACACCGCAGTTAGCCGTGCTCGTGTGGCCCTTGCAAATACGTTAGCATTTCTATGCTCACTCAAGGAGAAAACTCCCTCCGTCCGTCCGTCCGTCCGTCCGTCCGTCCGTCTTGTAAGACGACCCCTTTCAAGATAAAGCCCGCAGCAGCGATCTACATTACCTTCACGCTGCCTGTCGCTTCACCGTGAACGAAGCGGCAAGAACCCAGCACAGCGCTCACGAAGCTCTCAGAACGAGCCGCACCCTGCCCCTTTCGCAGATAGCCTTCAAGACATGGGCCCACGCGTCTTTCTTCAACGCGAAGCGCCGGAAACACTGCGCGCGGAGCTATAAGCAGTCGGGGCACTCTGTCCCCGTCGCATATCGCTTTCAGGATACGGTCCGCGCGGTCGTATCATATACGCACCCGCCAGCGGTGTTCGTTTGATCACGCGTCATAACGGCTCGACGCGGACGGATGAGGCGCTGCGGTGACAGCTTATAATGTTCAGAACGTCATCAGCGCACCTGCAGTACTTTGCGCTATCAATCAACCTTGCGCCGTCGTTCGCACCAGTTCATGTAGCCGCAGCGCTGTCGTTTGTAGAGGCCGGATCAAGTTTCATAACGTTCATAATGACACCAGGCTCCGTAGAAATGAGCTCGTGGCACACTGCTTAGGCATACTTAGACAACTCCCAGAGGATTTTCAGCGGCATTTTTTTTTGTGTGTCGATTCAAGCATTGTCCGATGGCACAACTACCAATGACGCAAGTGATATCACTTGCCAAGTTATCACGGGCATTCAAGACGATCCTAATAGGCTTATGGAATACGTTCCCACGACGTACTTACCTCGACGCAAATCAACCTCGAAGTTCCTCGTTTGCCTTCGAAACGGAAACCATTTGTGGCAAGCTGATGACAAACGCTGTAAAATATGGGCACCCTTTGAGGCTTATCTTGTCCCCAAACAATGACGTCATCTATTTTGCTTGCCTTTTCTTTCTCCAACTCTCCACGCCCTCTTATCAGCGCGAAATAGCATTCTTGACACGAAAGTAACGAGCGCGTATTTTTGAAGCGCAAGCAAGTCAGATGACGATTAGTATTGCGTGACAAAGATACGCCCCACAGGATGTAAGCTGTTTTCAGATTCGCATGCTTAAAAAGCAAAGGAAATAAGCGAGCTTAACGTGCGAGCACCTTTCGTGTGGTTCCATGCAACAGAGGCATGACCGCGCCATTGCATTCGGCAAACTTCCAGCGCAAATGGAGCCCTGCGTCTCGAAGTATTCGCAGACATGATTCTTCGAGCTCGTAACTAGACCCACTATGCAATAACTAGCGAGTCATTTAATACGCTAGACATTATACTAGCATCACAGCATGGCCTCATATCATCATTACCTATCTTCCCGCTCTAAGCGACCACTCGTTACTCTATTTTGACATCACTGTGTTTTGCGAGCTCTTTTTTTCGCACAAATAAAGGACACAAATATATTCGTGACAATAGCAAGGCAAACTTCTGTGCCATTCATCAAGAACTGCGGGCATATTTCCAGATCCTTTACTCCAATTTTCATAGCACAGTGTCTAGGAAACCGGGAATTTATTTTCCAACCAAGTAACTCATCGCACTTATGCGTATGTGGCCCGGCCTTCGGCGTCTACAAAGGAACAATAAGACGCCATGGTACAACGTATCTCTTAGACATTTGCGCACTGAGCTGAATGCTGGGGTTTTACGTGCCAAAAAACCACGATTTGATTATGAGGCAAGCCGTAGTGGGGGGCTCCGTAATAATTTTGACCACCAATGGGATCTTTAACGTGCCCCAAATGCACTAAAAGAAGGAGTTTTTTTTTTTTTTTTTTTGCATTTCGCCACCATCGAAATACGGCCGCCGCGGCCGGCATTTGACCCCGCGCTGTCGTGCGTAGCAGCGCAACACCATAGCAGCTGAGCCACCGCGGCAGGTGCCGTCTGCGCACTAAAAGAGACTTCTTTTCCTCTTGAAAAAAAAAAATGCGAAACTCATCTGATCACTGGGCAGCGTATCACTGCGCGGAAGCCGAGTATTATACCGAAGCCGTGCATCCTGCAAGGAAATACTTTCAAGCCTATACTTTGCCCGGCCAAGGATCCCAAAAGTAGTTTTGGAACGAAGGTAATTCCAACAAAAGCAACTAAGTTTCCTTCAGCAATAATTCTGTTGAATCCCTGCAAGCAGCTGAATGTTCATTGTTGTTTAATAATGTCTTCTCCGTCAACTTTTCAAGAAGAATGTTGCACTTGACGCCGTGGTGTGCCGCGAGTTCTGTTTGATATTTCCTATTATATTTCAAGCTGCCATAATTATAAAGTTAATTGATTCCATAAAAACATCCTCATCATATGGTGCAACATTAATTCAAAGTTTCTGAAGTTGACTCGAACGTATTCCTATCTTCTTGACGAAACTTTTTCAGCAATCACATGATCCAGAACTGTGGCCGCTGCATTCTAAAATCGAGGAAGGTGGTCCCTATATATACAGGTAAGTCCAAATATATACAGGTAAGAATAATTTGGCTAGCAATCATCCCTTCAAAAACTCATGGAGCATATTTTTTAATTGCATGTAGTTAACATTTTAGGATGCAATCCTTTACTTGAGCTCAGCATGGTTTAGGCGTACATTTTGCTGTAACCCGCCGTGGTTGCTCAGTGGCTATGGTGTTAGGCTGCTGAGCACGAGGTCGCGGGATCGAATCGCGGCCACGGCGGCCGCATTTCGATGGGGGCGAAATGCGAAAACACCCGTGTACTTAGATTTAGGTGCACGTTAAAGAACCCCAGGTGGTCAAAATTTCCGGAGTCCCCCACTACGGCGTGCCTCATAATCAGAAAGTGGTTTTGGCACGTAAAACCCAATATATTATTATTATTATTATTACATTTTGCTGTGAAATACCGCCGCTTCTGTTCACTCAGCCCCTGTGTCCCATACTTGATAGAGATTCTAATGTCGATGGCGTTTTCTTGGACTTTGTGAAGCCCTTTGAAAAAGTCGATAATGCCTTACTGATGCTTAAACTTTCCGCACTCAATCTCGACCCTAACGTTGGCTCGAATATTTCCTAGCAACACGCTCTCCATGCGGCACAGTTGACGGTCATGAGTCATTTTTTATTAGCGTAGTGTCTAGCTCAAAGTTCAGTTTTAGGTCCGCTTTCGTTTTTTCTATTAATTAGCGATTTACCTCTTCTTCAGTACATCTGTATGCCAAGTACATGTATCTTTACAGGAAAATAACTAACCATGACGATAAACAGATCTTGGAAACAGGCCGGTGTAACATAAGAACTTGGTGGGATAAATGGCTCATAGACTTGAACTGAACAAATGCCAACTAATCAGTGTCTCTCGGCCGCACGAAATATTTTTTTTTACGCATAAGCTAGTTCACATTGAAGTGACGCATGTCTCGTGATAACGATATTTGTGCGTTGCTATTACCTTCAATCCAACACGGAATACTCAGACTGATATGATCAGCGACAGTGCTAACCCTACATTAGAAACTAACGAAGGAAAACTGCCTTTGCTCAAGGTCGACTAGAGGTTGAATCAAGCCGCCATTTTTCAGAAGTGTTGGTACGCCACGCACCTAGTGTGCCAAGCGTCCCAAGCGCTGCCTTGCGCGCCTTCTGAGGTATGCGTTCCTGGTCTCATGAGTCGAGCATCCAGCTTCTCTTCTGAAGTGTAGGGTCAAAACCAACGACAGGACGTTTTTATTTATTTATTTCCAGTGGCAACTAATTACATCTAGTGTACCAAGTTGACTATAACTGGCCACATCTACGACTGAACTGTAATAAAACCCAACATTCACTCACCTTGCTACTCGGCATAACTCTTGCGCGATTATAATGCGTGGCCGCAATCAGGCCTCTCCTCATGACGCTACTCTAATGAGGTGTATTTTAAGATAGAAGAAAGCGAGGGGAGCTAACCATCAGCGCATGAAGTATAACATCTATGAAACTGGTCATACCGAACCCCACTGATTCGCCGTCATGTTGGAAGGAAAAAGCCTACCACATTTCGTATCGAACTTTTTATGCCTCAGACTTATCGCGCATCTCGGCTTGATCATCAACACAATAAACTTTCTGCAATACAAACACTTTTCGCTTTCCTCCATACAACGTGCATATAATGATGCAAACCACCTTCATCGGGGCATCGTTTCTACATGTGATAATTCTCTCTTTTGTCGCCCTTTAGCGACAAAATTTCGCTGTCATAAATCTATACGTGATTATTTGCTGCCCCCTTTTCTTTCTGTTCCGAGTGGCGATGTCTGTAGATTGTTCAACACTTCTTTTGTATTTATTATTTGTCGCTAGTAATGCATAACGTACCGTCTTTCATATTGCTATTTCTTTTTTTCTTTTCCCGATACTAGTTATATAGACACTCCAGGATCATTTCTGTCGTCGGCGTCAGCGTCTCCGTGACGTTCCGTATAAAGTACAAGAGCGATAAAATCGTCGCTGGGCGCCGTCTGGTGTATTTGCGAGTGAAAGTGTGTGAGGGCGAGCCGGCGATCGCCAACGATCGCGTGTGCGGCTCAACCTCGCAAACGCGAGAGGAGAGCGGGGAGGAAGCGCGCAAGGCTCCAGGGGGTGGGGAGGGAGGGGGGAGGGAGGGGGTGGGAGCGGTCTACTACACGGGCCGCCGTATCATGAAAGCTATCTGCAACGGGGACAGAGTCCGCCGCGCACTGGTTTCGCGGCTTAGCTTGCGTTGATGCTATACGCGGCACGGTCACGTCGCTTACTGCTGCTGCCGCGCTTCCTCACTGCAGCGTTTTGACAGTGAGTGTCCGCGGTCATCGAGTGAAATGTGTGCATGGTTGCTTGCGCGCGTGACACCACACTTCGCACTTGTTAATGTAATAAGTATGCCTATCTTTAGAACCTTATACAGCAGATAAAACTACTATCCTTACTTCGTACAGCTAGCTGTCCACTAATTTCCTCTCTCAATCGACGCCTCGTCTTTCGTGCGAATCTACGAGTTTTTTTATGTAAGAAACTCCACTCCACAATGCCTCGGCACTTGAGGTTATGCCAGTCGGATAACTGCATTACCGAAGCGAAGCTTTGTATGCCTCTTCCTTCTACTTTCCCACTGCTGCTGTGGCTGCTGCTGCCTGGCACACCGCGTCAGGGGGTGCTTCAGAGCCTGTGTATACATGACAGGAGCGAGTCAGAGAGGAAAGGCGACGCGTAAAATTCGTTTTCACCCAACCTTGTCGAATCTGCACAATGCCCTGTGCAGCTGCGTGGGCGTCGCCGCATTCGCCTCTTGACAGCTGTAATTATCCGTGACTCTACTCAGAAGCAATGCAGAAACTGCAGCGCTTTCCTAAGAGGGAGGAGACGAGGCAGTTCCCATACAAGTGAGGGGGTTGAGTAAGTGACCTGAGAAGGCAAGGAAACTCTACTACTATACGACAAAGATTGCGGGAAAATCGGATAAGCTTAATTTCAAGGTACGGTACAGTACGTTGCTGCTATTTCTGAAAAATAGGCACCATGCAAATATGTCAAGAGGACAAACTTCACAGGGCGTGCAGATTCAAAGCCGCATGACTTTAAGCGCACCGCAGGGTCCAGGCGACACTACGAAAGTAGTCGACCGTCAAATCAACACTTCTATGCCCACCGCTGTAGCTTTGCGGCTATGGCATTGCTAGAGGTCGCGGATTTGATCCCGCCTGCGGCAGCCGCATTTCGAGGAGGGCGAAATAGAAAACGCACGTGCACATTGATTTTCGGAGACGTTAAAGAACGTCACGGTGTGAAAATTATTCCAGAGTCCGCCACCACAGCGTGCCTCATAATCCGAGTGTGGTTTTGGCACGTGTAACCCCATAATCCAATTCAAGTTTAATACTTCTACCACCGTGAGGTGTGTCATGTGAGGCAATGACAATGCTCAACCTTCTCAGGTTATTAAATATGGCGCACAACAACGGCTCAAGCAAACACCACTCCCTGTATGTTCTGTGTACTACGCAGACAAACAGCAGTGATGCACGCAAGGTAACGTTTCACATCAACTCACCACTTTCGTATTAGACTAAGCGTTGAAAAAATTGAGCGTTAGCCGTCAACATCACCGGTAATTATCGTCAATCAAAGCATCCAGCACGGAAAGCCTCGCTTGCATCAATTCCCACAGTGCGTGGGATCTGCATAATTTTTAATATATATTCTGGTCGTCAACATCAAATGCAGAGAATAATAGAGTTTTCGATGTACAGTTTTTTTGTGGAATTTTCTAGCGGCAGTTTCGAGGGCAGAATAATGGTCACGGAAACGTCGCTATATCTTGAAGACTAACTGGAGCGCACTAGGCAGTGAAGCACAGGTAGAGTAGGCTTTATCTGTAACATTACGTGAGTACAGAGCTCAATATCAAACGAGTAACAAGGTAGATGCGACCCAGCGTTATGATCAGTGAACTAGCTCAGCTATACTCCCGCAGTGGCCACAGCGCCAAGACTGCCAGTACACAGGCCAGGCCTCTCTTCACCCCCCCGCGCCCTCCCCACTTTTCGTTTTGTCGCTCCTGCAAGCGAAACGGACGCAAATAAGTATTGGCTGATGCGTGACCTCGCCAGGCATCGTAGCGAATCGCCGGCTGCACGCCCACCGCCGTCTTCTGTCTTTCGCTGAGCATTACCAAATAAAGGAAAAATCCGGCGTTCGTTATTCCTTCTTTATGTGTTTGTTCAATACGAAAACGCTGAACCCTACGTATAAGGCAGCGTAGTACTGCATGCTGGTCACGTTGCTGAAGCCACGCGAGGCATTTGAACCGAGTGAAATGAAATAACGCACTCGAGGAAAAACGTGCATACTGCGGTATTACGTACGGTCGCGTGGTGGTTTTCACAGTGGTCTTCCTGTTGTGACGGAAGCGTTTCAGTACAGAGCCTTCATGAAACTCATTCAAATCTGGAATTTATTACCTTACGTGGCCTAAGCAGGCAAGCTCGAGTACGCGTCTACCTTTTCCGGCATGGGGCTCATCGTCTTAGTTAAGGTGGACGACTTCTGTGGTAGCCAAGGCCTTGCAGGTGGCGAGTGCAGGTGAACCCAGCAATCGGCATGTCGTAAACTCGTGTCGAACGGCGGGAGTAGAAATCACGCTGTCGCTAGTACACGTTTGAGGTCACCGTCCTTGCGTTGCTGCTTGCGTCCCACTCCCGTCACACGCACAAGTGCCTGCCTTGCACAAACACTTTGGTGTACCTTGTGACACTTCGCAGAACCGCAAAAGATTCCAGCCATCTGAAAAATGCTTCGCATAGCATCGATTCCCAAAGGAATCCACATGAGATTGTGTTCTTTTTTTCTTCTCTGCAACAGCTCTGCGACGTCATTACGTAATATAATGCAAATTTTAAAAAAGGTCTTGTGCCACAATGTGTTTCAATAGGAATTAATGCTCTCTTGCCCTTCGCATTTTGGGCACCATTTAACGGAACTCTTTTGCATCGCTTTATAAACTTTCCAACCTTTCGTTAACACGTCGGAATGCTCTCTTGCGGCTCATTAAACAAGAGTGCCTCCACGGGCATCTTTGAACAGACGGAATGACAGAGTGATTAGGAATTAGATGCTAGGGATTGCGTGGTTGCCGCACGACCTTAACGAATCTAGCAAACCTAACTTGAGAGGTGAAGACAGAAACGGCCGCTCATAGGAAAGAAGTTTTCAAACAGACTAAATACGTGGCGAACTCGTTACCGGCGAGTAAATTAAACAGTGTTATTCTTTACCTGGACCCGTGATAATTGCCCCTTGTATTTCTCAATGCAGCCTCAAGTGAGAAGTTGTCAAAACATTCCGATCCTCTGTCACCTTTTTATCTGGTGCTTGCTATATGCATCATCTAAAGCGTGCAGTGAAATATCACCATCCAAGCGACTAAATAAATTGAACGGCAAACGCCAGGAGGCGTCAAAAAGATTTAGTCTGGCCGCCGAATTTGCCTGGCCATATAGTTATTTGTAGTAACTGTAGGCGCCGCAAACCGCCGACTCACGTTGAGAAACATGAGCCAATCCGCGCGAAGAATTAGTCGCATACCGTAATGCCATGGCATGAAAGCAAACATTCATGATTTCCGCCTAAATACGCGCTTCGTAATCCGCCCGCTGTAGTGTTTTCGAGAAAGTGTAGCTGCATATTGGATTGGTACAAAACATCTGAGCGTTGTGTCGGAAACGAAAAAGGGAAATATATTGTCAAAATTTGTGGCCTGCTGCAGACGCGCCCAATTTAATACGCAACCCTAGTCAGCTAACAAGCACTTTTGCAGGAGATATCCCTAAGCAATCATTTGCGGGATCTCTGCTGTCTTTCTCATAATCATCATCATCATATTCATCATAGGCCTATTTGATGTCCACTGCAGGACGAAGGCCTCTCCCTGTGATTTCCAATTACCCCCCTCTCGCGCCAACCAATTCCGACTAGCGCCTGCGAATTTCCCGATTTCATTGCACCGAATTGTACTGCATTACTATTGTTCGTGACTGCACGTCGTCTATCATCCTACAACTTCTTGTACTCTCTGCGAGGTAGAATCGAATCCCGGCCCTAACGCCCGTTTCAGTTCTACGCAGGCATCCTGTGACATAATTGCAGCATTGGAGGAAATAAGCTCAGGTCAGGCGTCTCTTCTAAGCAAAATGAAACCAATTCGGACTAAACTATCGCAGAACGATAAAATTTTTGACGACATTAAGAGGCGACTAACAAAAATTGAAAAGGATGTTTCCTCCTGAAGACCGAAGTTACTTGTATCAGGAAAGTGGTCGATATAAACACAAAAGAAATTTCCGACAAATAACTACTGAATGACTCAGAAGATAGGGCTCATCGTTCCAACCTTGTGTTTTTTCGCGCAGCTGATACTGAGCAGGAAACGTGGCAAGTATCAGAGAACAAGGTTGCGGAACTTTGTACTTTTAAGCTTAACGTCAAGTTAGACCCTTTAGCTGTCTAGCTCGCTTAAATAATTCGAAAATACGCCACTAATATAAACAGACTTATAAATGTGAAATGAGAACATTTCAAAGTAAAACAACGTATTCTTTGAAATGCTAAACTAAGAGGGTCCAACCACAACATATCAGAAGGCTATTCAGCTAACACTCGGCATGCACGTAAACAACTAATCAAGTTCGGCAAGTAGCAGCCAACATTTTTTAAACTTCGGTACGATAAACTAATAATGGAGAAGAGAACTTACAAGTATGATAACACTACAAATACACTTATATCAACTTCATAGCTACCATCTCGAGCTACCGTAAACAAGATAGCATCCCTGTACCATTTGTTTATACTAACATACGAAGCTTACTGCCCAAACGCGAAGCACTCTGTAGCCTCACCGATTCTTCTGGTTGTAAGCTTCTCGTACTAACAGAAACGTGGCTGAATTCCGCCGTCGATAATACAGAGCTTAATTCCTTCCTCCCTGATTTCGACTGAGGCGGGATCGTGTAGGCAAATGCGGAGGAGATGTCCTGATAGCTGCGCATCACAGCTGTTGTTGCTCTATTTTCGATATCACTTCACCTCTAGAAATTTTATTCGTATGTTGCAGTTGTTCCTACATGCAATTTATTATCGATGCATGTTATCGACCCCCGACGCAGCTGGTTCCTTCATTATTCACTTCCACGAGGCACTGTAAACTGTTACGACGTCATTTAGTCATGCGCAACTACTCTTAGGTGACTTTAACTTTTATTTATTTATTTATTTATTTATTTCAGATACTGTCAATCCCAGCGGGATTTTTACAGGTTGGGCATATATTATACACTCACAAATAGCGATAAAAACAGGTTTACATGATTTCAACAATATTTGCAATCGACACAAAGCAGATTTACACATATGGTAGGAAATAAAACAAGGGTACATTTCATTTGGCAAAAGGGGGTGAAATTACATAGGCAAATACAATGCTCATACAGATTTCATTTTATACAATGACTTGAGTGGTGTTATTTCCGGCTAACGTAATCTAATTATTGCACAACAGCTCTTCTACAAGGGTTATAAATTTCGGCAACGATGTGTTAGTCGTTATGAAGGGGTCCAGGCTATTCCATTCTCTTATTGCAAGAGGAAAGAACGAATATCTAAAACAGTCAGTGCGAAATGCATATTCTTTAAGTGTTAATGAATGCTTATGGCGGGAAGGTCTGGTGTCAGCTAGGGATATATACAACGAAGTATTTATTCGTAATGCATTGTGTATCAATTGGAACAATAATTTTAGTCTTGCTAGCTTGGCGCGGTTTCGCAGAGTAGGAATACCGGCTTGTTTTAGCAGTTGGGTAGGTGAATCGCTATTCTTGTATTTGTTAAAGATGAATCTAATTGCCTTTCGCTGCACTCCTTCTAGTTTGTTAATAAGCTGTTGTGTATAAGGAAACCAAATTGTGTTACCATATTCGAGAACTGGGCGAATAAATGCGTTGTATGATAGCAGTTTAATTTCCGGTGGCGCAGCTCGAAGTCTTCTTCTGAGGAAGAACAGCCGTTTTAAAGCAGATGGTATGATACTGTTAATATGAGATTCCCATCTTAGGTCATGTGAAATGATCAAGCCAAGATATTTAAGCTCATGAACTCGGGTGAGCGGTATATTATTGATTGTGTATTCGAAGTCTGACCTATGTTTTTTGCGGGTTATAGATAAAAAGGCAGTTTTTTTAATGTTCAGCTCCATCTGCCACTTTTTACACCACTTCACTACATCGTGAAGGGCGCTGTTTAAATCAACGTGGTCATTCATAGAGTTAATTTCATTATAAAGAATGCAGTCGTCGGCAAAAAGCTTCATTTTAACGCGGATGTTAGAGGGTAAATCATCAATAAATATAAGGAATAAAGTGGGAGCAAGGACACACCCTTGAGGCACCCCCGATGTAACTGGTACAATGGAAGAAATTTCATTGTTAACAACAACATACTGAAACCGGTTGGTTAGGTAATCTTCAATCCAATTGACAATAGAACCATCGCCTAAAGTTGTTTTCAGTTTGCTGATTAGTTTTCGATGGGTTACTCTATCAAACGCCTTTGAAAAATCTAATGCTATTAAGTCAACTTGTTTTTGATTATCAATGCTTTGGGATAAGTCATGCATTACTTCAAGTAATTGGGTTATTGTTGAAAGTCCCCGCCGGAAGCCATGCTGGATAGGCGATAATATTTCTGCTTGCTCTAGATAGTTCATGATATGCTTTAATATGATATGCTCTAATAATTTTCCTACAGTGGACGTTAGCGATATTGGTCTGTAATTACCAACATCACTTTTGCTTCCTGCTTTATGAACGGGGATTACTTTCGCTATTTTCCATTCCTTTGCAAGGTTACATGTTGATAAGGATTTGTTAAATATTAGATGTAGATATTTCGCGTTGACTTCGGCATATCTTTGAAGAAAAGTGTTGGGAATATTGTCCGGGCCGTTTCCTTTTTTTGTGTCTATTGATAGTAATAAGTTCAGGACTCCTGACTCAGTTATCGTTGGCATGCCTAGTGGTCTCTGGTTGTAGTGATTCACCTCCGGAATGCGACCATCGTCAGCAGTGAACACAGACTGGAAGTATGTATTTAATGAATTTGCAAAACTTAAATTTTGTTCCTGAGAATTGAGAGTGTTGCTTTGTTTTTGGGGGCTAAGATACTTCCAAAACTTTCCAGGGGAATGCTTTAAAAAGTTAGGAAGCGTAACTGAAAAGAAATGTGCTTTTGCTGTACTAATCTTTGCTTTCATTTCATTGACAGCACACGTGAGTTTACGTTTATGTTGAGGGCCTTTTTTTGTTTTGAGCAATTGTCTTAGTCGCTTCACTTTGCGCTTTGCATGAATGACATCACGTGTTATCCATGAGTTATTTTTATTAGTTTGTTTGGTTCTTATTGGAATATAGTTATTGATGCAGTGGGATACAATGGCTTTAAATCTTTCCCATAATGCGTCTATATCAGTGTCTGAAGAATTAGCGAGTTCTTCAAATGACTGATACTCCAAAACTAAGTAATTAACTATGCTTGAGTCGTCAGCTTTTATAAAGTCTGGATAACTAGTTTGGGAAATAGAAAGATTTGTTGCGGCCTGAATGGGAGTAGTGCACAATGTTAATTTGTGATCTGATATTCCATCTAGCACTGCTAAGTTAGTTTTATTGATCGAAAAGTGGTTGCTCAGAAAGATGAGGTCAAGAATGTTGGATGCATTGCCTTGAACACGTGTGGGCTCGTTGACAACTTGTGACAAGTCAAAACTAAGCATAATATCAAAAACAATTTCTGAACAAGGAGAGCGATAACTCATGGTTGGCCAGTCGATATCAGGAAGGTTGAAATCCCCGAGAAGGATCAGCCGGGATTTTGGTACATGAAGTTCCATATACTGATATAATGATGTCATTACGCGTTCATCAGTCGAAGGGCTACGGTATATACAACCGACACTGATAGTCGTTGCACCAAAACTAAGTTTGCAAAAAAGTGCTTCAGCATTTTCGACTTCTGGTAAGATAGTGAAAGGAATTTTTTTATTTATTAGTAAAGCAACTCCTCCTCCTCGCGTTAATCTGTCTTTGCGCACAATCACATAGTCGGGTGGGGCTATTTCTTTGTCCTGTATGTCATCTGTAAGCCACGTTTCTGTAATCGCCATAAAGTCGGGCTCTAGGCTGATAAGAAGAGACTCTAGTGCGTTAAGCTTATTCAAGATACTACGCGCATTTACGTTTGCAAAGGTTATTTGTTTCGTTTTTGGGGCGGTCGGGGGCGTAGGTGTGGTCCAATTCCTTCCTGGTTTTTTTGGCCTTTACTCGCATTTGTCTGTGCCTTTACAGGTACCCGGCAGTTCTTTTCTTCATCCCACTGGAACAATTCTCCGTTGATTCGGACTTTATCGTAAACGAGCGCCACCTTTGCACCGGAATCTTTCATTGATTTTACACTAACCCACAGTTTTTTCCTTATGTCGCGTACTCGGACAGAGAAATCTTCACTGATCGCGTATTCAGTATTTTTAAGTTTGCGACAGTTTTTTAGCACAAGAGTCTTTTCACGGAAATCAAGAAGTTTAAGTATTACAGGCCTGGTTTTCTCGCGTGAAGGTTTTCCTAACCTATGAATGCGTTCAATGGCGACAGGTTGAATTTGAAGAATGTTCTTGGCAATGCTTTCATTAAAAGTTTGTTCAAGGGATTCGTTGTCTTCTTCTTCAACTTCTGGAATTCCATAAACTAAAAGATTACACCGTCTCGAGCGATTTTCCAAATCATCCAGTTTTAGTTCAAGCGAGGAAACAACCTTCTGCAGGTTGGTGACCTGGTTTAAGCAGTCCAACATTTTTTGGTCAAGGGCAGCCATGTTTTCCAGTTTCGTTTCAATTGATGTTAGTCGATCCTCTTTAATGCTTTTTATGTCTGCGGCAATCGCCTGGAGCTGTCTGGAGATCTGTTCAAGGTCTGGGCCGGGGTTTGTTTCGACGTCTCCAGCCAGTAGCAGTAATTCCGCCGCGTGCATTGCCAAATCACACAGTATAGGACACAGCAGCCTTGGGCACGGCAGCATAACAAGGAACGGATCATTTGAGCGAATACATTTGCCGTAACGCCTTACCTGCACAAGATAGACGAAAGGATTAAGAATCCGCATCGTGCTGTTGCTGCCGTGCCCAGTGAAGTGCGTGCCGGTCCAGTCCCGCTTTAAGTAGCACCGAAGCGCCACCTGGTCCAAGCTGGGAGTCCCGTCAATGTGTGGCGTCCCTGTCGACTTCCGGTGGAAGACGAAGGTTTCGATGACCGCTGTCGTCGCAGGGCGGAAGGAGCCGGAGTGGTTGCCCAGCCGCACTATCATGCCCTGCGTCCTGATGTAACATGGTCCGAACCAGCCATAACACTGTCTAAGAATGACCTCGAATGTAATTTTCTTAACACATGCCTCACCTTTGGCTTGACGCAGCTAGTATCTACCCCAACGCCAAAAAACGAACTGTTCTCTAACATAGTTGATCTTATCTTTACATCCCAGCCCGACAGTGTTTCTTCTGTGAAACATCTACGAGAACAAAGTGATCATTCAGTACTGCATGCAGAATTATCCTGGCAACTACCTCACAGGGAAAAAGAAAAAAGGAAAATAACACTTTAGAGTAAAGGTGATTACATCAGTATTATGAATGCACTAATTGAGTTTTACAGCTAGTATATTATGAATTTCCCGAAGCATTCAGCAGACGCCAACTGAACTCTCTTTAAAAATAAAATGATCGAACTCACTGATACGTACATACCAACTATCACCTTAACCGAGCGACCTTCATGGTTCAGCAACACAATAAAACAGCTAAACAATAAAAAGTAAATATTAGTTAACAAAGCCAAACATTCCGATACCGCTCATGCCTGGGGAAAATATTACGCCAGTGAAAAAGCGTTTGATTCTTTGGCCGCAATAGCTAAACGAAACTTTTCCTGAACACTCCTTAACATGCTGCAAAACAATCCCAAGCAATTGTGGAAATACATTAACCCAAATAGCTGTAAACCATTATTATTATATGATAACCACAATAACCATGTTCGTGATCGTAAAGTATGTGACCTACTAAACTCCGTCTTCCCTTCCGTGTTCACCTCTAAACCTAACACTGACGTCCCCGTCTGTCCTTACCTGAACCACCCAACCATGCCAGACATAACACTAGAGGCATATGGTATCACCAAGCTAATAGAATCCCTCAAATTAACGCCCTCGGCCGGCATCGATGGAATCAACTGGAAAATGATTAGGAGCACTGCGCACATCTCTATTGTATTATTATATCATATCTTTCAGCAATCATTACCATCTGGCGTGTCATCGTGCCACAATCACCGTCAGATTTCCCTCAACAGTGTTTGTTCCAAAGTAATGGAGCATATAATTTATTCTCATATTGTAAAGTATCTAACATCCGCTAATTTCTGCAATCCTAATCAACGTGATTTTAAGAAAGGCATGTCCTGCGAGACTCAGCTAGCCCTCTTTGCTAATGACATCAGCTCACATCTTGATCAAAACGTACCCATAGATACCCTCTTCCTAGATTTCCAAGAGGCTTTTGACAAGGTTCCTCATGAAAGGCTCTTCCTAAAACTATCGCGTCTTAATCTTAACCCTTGTGTTCGCCAATGGATACGCAACTTTTTCACTAGCCGTCAACAGTTTTACGCAAGGCAATGCTCGTCTAATTTATCGCCCGTTATCTCCGGCGTTCCGCAAGACACTGTCCTGGGGCCATGCTCTTCTTAATATACATTAATGGCTTACCGAGAGGTTGTTCTTCGAAAATTTGTTTATTTCCTGATTGCGTAATCTATCATCCTATTACTAACGACGCTGATTCTCGTGCTCTCCAGTCCTACCTTAACGTCATTGAAACTTGGAGTAATCATTAGCTAATGTCTCTCAACGTCAAAAGACGTCGCTACTTACTTTCTACCGTCTCCGATCGTTTATTTCAGCTAATTACATTATGGCTGGTTCTGAAATATGTGCTATGACTTCTTATAAGTACTTAAGTATTAACTTTCCCAGTAGCCTCGGTTGGTCCTCACACATTTACAGCATTAGCCATGATGCCAATCATGTACTATGCTACCTGCGCCTTAATCTACGTCTTGTTCCCTCTTCAATAAAACTACTCTCATATTTCACACTTGTTCGACCCAAACTGAAATACGCATGCTCAGTGTGGGACCCATACCAATCTAACCTGGTAACAGCCCTGGAATCCATACAGAATCGTGCCGGAAGGATCAGTCACTCTTACTACTCTTACCACACTAGCGTCACTAAACTTAAGTCATCTCTGAACCTTCCAACCCTCGAACACCGCCGCAATAAAGCAAGACTGTGTCTTTTCCACAAGTTTTATCACTCGGTGCTTCACAAGACCGACATCACGCCTGTGCATCGCACTTCATCCCGTCAAAGCCATTGAAAAGCTGTTTATCCCCGTCCAGCTCGCACCACCGCCCGTATCTTAAACCTTTCTTCGCTCCAACAGCGAAAGACTGGAATCATCTACCTGTTGAAGCGGTGCACCACTCCAGTCTTTTTCATCGTTCAAGGTATTCGTTGAAAATGTGACGTAGATATGCCCACCCCTCATGTACCCAAATGAGGTATTTGAAGTATGAATAAATAAATAGACTTCTGCCATCCTCGACTGCGCTTCCGATCTCTTGGCACCCATTCCATAACCCTAATGGTCCACTGGTTATCTAGCCTACGCATTACATGACCTGCCTAGTTCCCTTTCTTTCTCTTAATGTCAAATAGAATATTCTATCTCCATTTCTTCGCTATCTCCGTTTTCTCTCTGATCCACCACCGCTTTCTTTCTGTCTCTTAACGTTACGCCTAACATTCTTCGTTACATCGCTCTTTCCGTGGTCCTTAACTTGTTCTCAAGCTTCTTTGTCAGTCTCAAAGTTTCTGCCTCACGTGTTAGCACAGGTAGAATGCACTCATTGTACACCTTTCTTTTCAATGATAATGGTAAGCTTCGAGTAAGGATCTGACAATGTCTGCCCTATGCGCTGCAACCAATTTTTTGTTCTCCTGTAAATTTCCTTTTCATGATCAGAGTTCCTTGTGAGTAATTGACCTAGGTAAACATACTTCTTCACAAACTCTAGAGGCGGACTGGCGATCCTGAACTCTTGTTCCCTTACCCGACTATTCATGATTATCTTTGCCTTCTACATATTAATCTGTAACCCCACTATTATACTCTCTCGGTTAAGGTCCCTCAATCATTTGTTGTAACTCGCCTACAGTGTTGCTGAACAGGACAATTTCATCTGCAAACCGAAGGTTGCTGAGATATTCGCCGTTGATCCTTACTCCTAAGCCTTCCCAGTTTAATAACTTGAATACTTCTTCCAAGCCCGGAGTGAATAACATTGGAGAGATTGTGTGTCCAGGTCTGACCCCTTTCTTCATTGGTATGTTCCTACTTGTGTAGAATTAAGGTAGCTGTAGAATCTGTGTAGACATTTTCCAAGACATTTACGTAAGCGTCCTGTACTCTTTCATTATGTAATGCCTCTATGACTGCTGGTATCTCTACTGAATCAACTGTCATTCGTAATCTATGAAAGCCATATAGAGAGGCTGATTGTACTCGGTGGATTTCAAGATTACCTGATTGATGACATCGATGTGATCCATTGTACAGTATCCCTTCCTGAAGCCAACCTGCTGCCTTGGTTGACTGAAGTCCAGTGTTGTCATTATTCTATTGGAAATTACCTTGGTGAATATTTTATACAATACTAGATGTAAGCTAACCGGCCTATAATTGTTAAATTCTTTAACGTCTCTGTTTCTGTAGATTAATATAATGCTGGAAGTCGTCCAGTTCACTGGGACCCTTGAAGTGTTGAGACGGTTCGTATAAAGGGGCGTCAGCCTCTCAAGTATGATATCTCCTCCATCTGTGAATAAATCGGCTGTTATTCCATCTTGTCCTGCTGCTTTCCACCGTTTCAGGTCTTAGCCTCTTCTAACTTAAGCGCTAGTTATAGCAGGAGCCTCTGTAACCTGCTCATTGCTACTTCGAATGGAGGTATCATGGCTGCTCTGGGTTCTGTACAGATCAGTATAGAATCCTTCCACGGCTTTCACTATATCTTCGAGATTGCTGATGATATTACGCTGTTTATTATTCCGGGCATAGATCTTGGTTTGTCCTACGCCGTTTCATTCTTGCTGATTTCATGCTGCGTCCATGTTTCACTGCTTCCCCAGTCTTTCTCACGTTATAATTTCGAATATCCATTATTTTCTCCTTGTTGATAAGTTTTGAAGTTCCGCGAATTCTATCTGATCTTTTGACTTGGACACTTTTATTCTTTGTCGTTTCTTTATTAGGTCCTCTATTACTTCGGAGAGCTTAACTACTGGCTATCTTGGTGCTTTACCTCCCACTTCAAGTGCTTCTTCTGAAGCCAGCCTAGTTACGGTTTCATTCGTCCCCTCTATGTCATCTTCATCTCTCTGTTCTAACGCTGCATGTTTGTTTGCAAGTACCAGCCTGAATTGGTCTGGGTTTACTCCTACTGCGTCCAGGTTGGCTACTTTCCTCCCGACAAATTTTTCTCCTTCTCTCTTCAAATTGGGGTGAACCCTAGACCTCACTAACCTATGATCACTGCACTTTACCCTAACTAATATTTCTACATCCTGCACTATTAAGGGATCTGCAGAAAGTATGAAATTTATTTCATTTCTTGTTTCATCATTAGGGCTTTTCCAGGTCCACTTTCTGTTGGTACGTTCTCTGAAGATGGTGTCCATTATTCGCAGCTTATTCCTTTCCGCGAATTCTACTAGCATCTCTCCTTTAACATTCCAAGAATCCACGCCGTAGTTGCCAATCGCTTGTTCACCGCCCTGCTTTTCCCCCACTTTGTTTTGAAGTGGCCCGTTACTATAATATAGTGAAATTGGACTTTTTCCAACACTAATGCAGCATCCTCATCAAACTGATCTAGTTCATCATTATCATCATCATGACTGGAGGTTGGAGCGTAGGCTTGTGCTACCTTAATTCTATGCCTCCAATTTACTTTTAGTACGCCTACTGCTACCCTCTCATAAATGCTGTATAATGCGTCATTGTTGCCCGCTTTTTCCTTATGGATTAGGAATCCTACCCTGTATTGCTTCTAATCTGAGAGTCATCTATAGCAGCGGTCGTGGCCGTTAGTCAGCACTGTAAAAGCTTCACCAGTTGTTCTAACCTCGCTGAGGCCAAAGTTATCCCAAACAATGCCTGATAGTTCCTCAAAGAGTGCTGCTAAGCTAGCTTCACTGGAGAGTCTTCGGGTGTTGAACGTTGCCAGGGTCAGTTTTCATTGGCGACCTGACCGGGTCCAGAGATTTTTAGCACCCCCTGCTGCGTTATAGGTTTGAACGCCTCTTTGGCCAGGTGCTCCGCAGCTGCTGGGGACGGACTGAGGGCCATTGGTTGGTCAAATCATTCTAGCAATTCCTAATACAGAAAGCTGGGGGACTATGCAGCATACTCTGAATTTCCCGCTCGCCTAGGTTTGCTCGAGCACAGCCTGTGAAGAAAGATCGCGCGGAATGCGGGAAGACAATAAGATGTCGAGATAAAACCACGTAAGTCAACACGTTGGAGCGCACCCTTCGCACGCCACTTCCTCGTTTCAAGCACAGAAAGCTAGGCACTGTTTTGCCCCAACGCCTCTTATTGGTATCATCGCAAAGTCGCATTATTGTAACGTAGTTAACCTACGTTACAAAGGCTCTACAAAATAGACGCCGTCACTTTAATGGCGGATGAGAAGACCATGCAGCTATCCGGCTTCATCACCTTTCATAGCGCCGACCTTTGCGCATGCCTTCAACATCATTGTGTCCTCCACATCACTCCACATCATTCCACATCATTGTGTGAATTGCCCCTATGCCAAAAGCTACTGTCTCGGTCACGTCAAGAATTTGTTTCAGCGGAGTTGACGGCATGAAATGGAGCTCCTGAGGGGCAATCTTGACGTTCACGTACGGGCATACTTTGGCTTGTTGCGCACTACATGAGCAACTTCAGTGCGAGGACGACAACGGAGTGAGCCGGGGACAAAATTGTAGGGGACGCCTTCGTAGATTGAGCCATTGAGGCGGCCTGTATAGGGACCAAAATGCCGGCGCCGCGACTTTTGCGAGAACCCCCGATGGCAGATGTGCGGCAAGACCCACATGCAGTCACCGTGATTGTAATTGACGTTGCGTCGACCCTGATTGTATCGAGGGGTGTCGGTACTCTGTTGGCTCTGGATACGATGCCGAGTAAGCTGGTGTGCTTCGGCTCTTTGTAAAAGCTCTTACACGTGTTCGCCGGTTGGGCTATTATCAGTCACAGGTAGCATAGCGTGAAAGGTTGACGTGACGTGGCGCCCGTATACAAGACCGAACGGCGTAGACTGTGTGGTCTTCTGTACATCAGTGTTACAGGCGAAGGTCACATATGGTGAATTCTTCCCATGGCTTGTATTCTACATCCACATATTACATAGCAAACATATCAGCCATCGTTCTCTTCAGACGTTCCGTAAATTCATTCGTTTGAGGACGATACGCAGTGTTCTTGGGGTGAGAGCTATGCGTAAACTGGAGAACATCCTTTAACGGTGCGGCTGTGAATGCTGCAGCGCGATCGGTGATAAGAGGGTGCGCCATGTCATAGGACGATGTGGTGGACAAAGAACTTTGCTACTTCATAAAAGTTTCCTTGTGGAAAAGCATTGGTTTCGGCGTACCGGGCTGAGTAGTCGATAACGACTATGCATCCGTTTCGAGGTCACTCGGAATGGACAAAGTAGACCCATTTGTATTTTTTGGAACGGTGCTTGAGAAGGGTCCGCAGGGTGAAGAAAGTCAGCCGGTTTACCGGGCGGTTTGTTGTGGCGCTGACGATCCCGGCAGGTTTTCACGCACCGTTGCACAGAAGAAAACGTCCAGGGCCCGTAATAATTCTGCCGTATCCTTGATACGGCAGAATTATTACTGAATCCCTGGTGTCGGGCAAATCACTCATTATGGCAGGCTTGCACAATGCATTGGCGTAGTGCCGACGGTACGACGAGGAAGTACGTTTCTGGACTGCTTCCGCAGTTTTTCCTGTAAGGGACGTTGTTGCGCAGACAGTACGATGATAAGCCGCACACGAGCGAGCAAAGTAAAACTTTCTTCTCCTTGAAGGTGCTCGACCGGCGGCAGCAACACAGGGTCAGTGCACTGGTGCTCTGCCATCTCCACGGCGTCTACAACGCCGACAAATTTCAAGTAGCGGTCCTATGATAAGGTGCGTGCGACAAGCAGTCAGGGTCGCTGTACTTCCTTCCAGATCGGTAGACAACGGTGACGTCATACTCTTGTAAGCGCAGGCTCCATCGGGCCTGAAGGAAGTTGACATGCCAGCACAGGGCCTGGTGATCGCACAGGGCCTTGTGAGATACATGATGTATCTCACAAGCAAAGTCGGAACTTCCCCTCCCGCTATCAATCTACATACTCGGCGCAAGGCGCTAGCCACGCATTTGCAAGACGCGTCCCGGTCGTGTTTCCCCTTTTCGGGCGTTATCTCTATCCACCGTCGAAACAGTGCAGACGTGGCGCGTTCTCACGTAAGCCGTTTGTT
This sequence comes from Dermacentor andersoni, assembly GCF_023375885.2. NCBI lineage: Eukaryota > Metazoa > Arthropoda > Arachnida > Ixodida > Ixodidae > Dermacentor > Dermacentor andersoni. The sequence continues at coordinate 363,603,857 of NC_092814.1, read as the reverse complement.
TCGAATACGTAAGAAAATAAACTTTTGTCTATAACTTACTTGCACACGTCATGCACTCGGTATAATGATATGTCTTAATGCCATTAGCTGATTCATCTGAGTGCGTCGCCAGAGCTCGCAGAAATCCTTAACATTGCCTCACTCAACCCATCCTGCATGGCACTGATGGGCTAGTTGGAGCTCGGAACATTTTTAGACTAAACTGAGTCCCACAAGCAGCCACAACGCTCGATTTCACCAGCAAAAATTGTTTTTTTTTTCTTTTTTTTTAATCTCTCTGCATTCCAACTCCGCCATCCGTCGTGATCTTTGCGCCGCGATGCGCGCTCTCACAAAGCCGGACCAGCACTCAGACAACGTGCAAACGGGTAAGCTTTCTGGACAGAAGTTTTCCATAATATTTCCACTAAACACATTGCAACACATGATGCCAAACAAACTCCGGTTTCTGATGAAAATTGTCCAGTTGCTTTCAATGCGTATTTCTCATCTATTCATGCACAGGAAGATTGTTACAGGGAGCGCTTTATTCCGGATCAAAAGTTTGCCTTCATGGCTCCAATCATAGCTGGAGGTATGTCTAACCTGTCTTAAAGGTTCTACTGCATCTGGCATTGATAACACAAACTAAAAATGTTTAAGAATACTACAGATATTTCCAGTCGCATTCTGTGTCTGATTTTTTACCAATCATTATCATCTAGTGAACTACCTCCGGAATAGAAGGCCGCAAAGGTCGTTGCCACTTTCAACTCTAGTGTCAGGCACTCACCTGGTAATTATCGACCTATTTCACTAACATGCCTATGATGCAAATTACTTGAGTATGTTATAGTTTCGCATATATACGGCCACCATGAATCCAATAGCTTTTTCTTCTCTAGTCAGCATGGCTTGACGAAAGGTTGGACGTGTGACACGCAGTTCTCTGAATTGACGACTGACCTTCGCTTTCACTCGAATGCTAACGAACAACCTGACTGCCTATTTTCTTTTTTTACTAACACTTTTGATACTGTACCAAATTGTCGTTTAATTTCGAAGTCGTCAGCCCTTAGTGTATATCCATTAACATTATCGTGGCTTACTAACTTCCTGTCTTTCTGTCACCAACTTACAGTAGTGTAAAACTTTTTTCCCAACCTTTGCGACGTCACGTCCGGTGTCCTCCAAGCCCTCTCCTCGGTCCATCACTTTTTTAATATAAATCAATCACTTACCCAACCGCCGTGGTTGCTCAGTGGCTATGGTGTTGGGCTGCTGAGCCCGAGGTCGCGGGACCGAATGCCGGCTACGGCAGCCGCATTTCGACGGGGGCGAAATGCGAAAACTCCCGTGTACTTATATTTAGGCGCAGGTTAAAGAACACCAGGTGGTCAACATTTCAGAAGTCCTCCACCACGGCATGCCTAATAATCAGAAAGTGGTCTTGGCACCTAAAACCCCATAATTGTTTAATCACTTACCCGCTAACATATCATCCTCTGTTAGGTTGCTCGCTAATGATTGCCTTATCTACCGCACCACTAATTGTTTCCATGACGATACTACTTTCCAAAATGACCCTTACCTGACCTATGGTTGGTTCGACACTTGGCAGATGTCCTTTGATGCCTCTAGATGCAATTTAATTGATTTTAGCCATAAGCGAACTAACTCAGTGTTTCCCTAGTTATTAAATAATACCATAATATGAAATGCCCCATCGTGCAAATATGTTGGCGTCCACCTTGCACCTGATCTTTCCTGGGCTCCACATATAACAGCCATATTTGCTAAACCTTCTAAATCTCTTGTTTATCTGTGTAGAAGTTTGCGTAACACATCTTCTAATGTTCGGAAATTGCCATAACTAGAGTATGTTCGTCCGTAACTAGAATTTGCTTCATCCAAATGGTCTTTATATGAGGAGTACTGCGCTGTCTCGCGGAACTCACTTGACGGGATCAAAGCGTCCGCTATGTAGCTAGATAACTGGTCAAACACAGTTAAACATTTAAAGCAAACTTTAATTACACCGAGGTCAAAAAAGGAAGTTATAAACACGCAAAACGCACAATTTTTATCCCGTGAAAAAGTGATTCTTTCTCTAGGGCTTATAGGGTGAGTCTGGCCGCCCGCGTTCTTCGAACCGCGGTTTCCGTGGCCGGCGCCATCTCCCAGGCCCTGGAAACACCGCCCGACATCTCGGAGCGTCGTCGCTGGGAAACTTCCAGGAACCGAACGGAGGGAGCAGTTCCTTGCTCTCGCGCACGAAGTCTGCGGGGGGCCAGCGAAGCGGAAAGAAATAAAAGCAAGGAAGGGTCGCTCGTGAAAGTATGACTGCGCGTACGTGACGAGCGCAGTACTTTATGAGCATGTTGGAAGCTGATGAGAATATAGCAGCCAAATTCATCGCGCATACGTACGGCCATCTTTCCAACCTTACCCGAATAAAGAGACATTTCACTTCATACATCGCAAACTCGCCACGTGATCGCTCTTCTGTGTCGATTTCTTTTTTTTTTTCTTTATTTCTTTATTTGTTTCCATTGCTAAAAATGCAATAGCAAATAAAGAAAAAAATACATTACAATGGCATGTAACGGCATGCCATTACATGTCGTTACATGGTGGCAGTGAGTCGTGCAATCGAACGTATGCAGAAAACATTGCATATAAATATTGTCACGTGGTAGTGACGCCAAAGAACACAGTAGCAGTACTGTGAAAGACAAAACTAGCTTTTATTGGGCGAACCTGTGCCCACAAAACAGGCTACACTTAAAGCACAACGATAGCGGCGAACACAGTCGGCGATCGTCGAAAATCTGATCAGCGGGTCAAGCGCGTCGGCTTTTATACAGAATCGTCGAATGCTCCAGACTAATCGTTGGGACCCGCGTGCCTTCCACAAAGTTCTACACCATTCGCGTCAGGCGAATAAATCAGATAACACAAGGTTCGGCGACAACAGACTGCGGATAGAAGCATCGATAACTTTCCAGAAACTTCGGATACATGCAAGCGCGTCCCGCGCTGTGCGATAAGATTTGTTAGACGGCGAAACGTGGTCGCCCGATAAATATAAGTACACGTGTCAATACCCCCTTCTTAAAAAAACATCGTCCCGATGCTACAAATATAAGAGCGAAACACAAAAGGACACTTATTAAACATAATTAACAAAACAACGAAAAGAAAGCAAGTCCAAAGGTCAGTTACGCGAAGTCCCAAAGTTCGTCAACGCTGGTGGTACGGCTTGAGTCGCACAACGTGGACAATTTCAGGTCGTGAGCGGCGTCGCTGTGACAGCGAAATGCCGTCTGGCACGACCTCATAGTCCAGTGCGCCAATACGTCGGATGATCTTGTACGGTCCGAAATAGCGACGCAAGAGCTTCTCGCTCAGTCCTCGTCGGCGTATAGGGGTTCAAACCCAAACACGGTCACCGGGCTGGTACTCGACAAAGCGTCGTCGGAGGTTGTAGTGTCGGCTGTCGGTCCTCTGCTTGTTCTTGATCCGCAGGCGGGCGAGCTGTCGGGCTTCTTCGGCGCGCTGGAGATAGCTAGCGACGTCAAGATTTTCCTCGTCAGTGACGTGCGGCAGCATGGCGTCGAGCGTCGTCGTCGGATTCCTGCCGTAAACCAGCTTAAACGGCGTGATCTGTGTTGTTTCTTGCACCGCCGTGTTGTAAGCGAATGTTACGTACGGCAGGACGGCATCCCAGGTCTTGTGTTCGACGTCGACGTACATTGCTAGCATGTCGGCGAGGGTCTTGTTCAGGCGCTCCGTGAGACCATTCGTCTGCGGATGGTACGCAGTTGTCCTCCTGTGACTTGTCTGGCTGTACTGCAGAATGGCTTGGGTGAGCTCTGCTGTAAAAGCCGTTCCTCTGTCGGTGATGAGGATTTCTGGGGCACCATGTCGCAGCAGGATGTTCTCGACGAAAAATTTCGCCACTTCGGCTGCGCTGCCTTTCGGTAGAGCTTTAGTTTCAGCAAAGCGGGTGAGATAGTCCGTCGCCACGACGATCCACTTATTCCCGGATGTTGACATCGGAAATGGCCCCAACAAATCCATCCCAATCTGCTGGAATGGTCGGCGAGGAGGTTCGATCGGCTGTAGTAATCCAGCTGGCCTTGTCGATGGTGTCTTGCGTCGTTGACAATCTCGGCATGTCTTGACGTAACGAGCGACGTCGGCGGTCAGACGCGGCCAGTAATACCTTTCCTGTATCCTCGACAGCGTCCGGGAGAGTCCAAGGTGCCCAGCGGTTGGGTCGTCGTGTAGGGCGTGCAGTACTTCTGGACGCAGCGCTGACGGTACAACAAGAAGGTAGCTGGCGCGGACTGGTGAGAAGTTCTTCACGAGCAGGTTGTTTTGTAGCGTGAACGAAGACAACCCGCGCTTAAATGCCCTAGGGACAACGTCGGTGTTCCCTTCCAAGTATTCGACGAGGCCTTTTAACTCCGGGTCTGCTCGCTGCTGTTTAGTGAAGTCTTCCGCGCTTATTATTCCAAGGAAGGCGTCGTCGTCCTCGTCGTCTTGCGGCGGGGGATCGATGGGGGCACGTGATAAGCAGTCGGCGTCGGAGTGTTTTCTTCCGGACTTGTATATTACCGTGACGTCATATTCTTGTAGTCTGAGGCTCCACCGGGCCAGCCGTCCTGAAGGGTCCTTTAAGTTAGCTAACCAACACAACGCGTGATGGTCGCTGACGACTTTGAATGGCCTGCCATAGAGGTAAGGGCGGAATTTTGCTGTAGCCCAAATGATGGCGAGGCATTCCTTTTCAGTCGTAGAATAATTGCCTTCCGCTTTTGACAGCGACCGGCTAGCGTAAGCTATCACGTGTTCATGTCCATCTTTTCTCTGGACTAGAACGGCACCGAGGCCTAGGCTACTGGCGTCAGTGTGGATTTCAGTATCGGCGTCTTCGTCGAAGTGTGCAAGTACCGGCGGCGACTGCATGCGTCGTTTCAGTTCTTGAAATGCGTCGGCCTGCGGCGTTTCCCACTTGAACTCGACGTCACATTTAGTTAGCTGTGTCAGTGGCTCAGCGATACGTGAAAAGTCCTTGACAAAGCGCCTATAGTAGGCACACATGCCAAGGAATCTGCGCACTGCCTTCTTGTCGATTGGCTGCGGGAACTTTGCGATGGCAGCTGTCTTCTGCGGGTCAGGGCGTACTCCAGATTTGCTGATGACGTGGCCTAGGAATAGAAGCTCATCGTAAGCGAAGCGACACTTTTCCGGCTTCAGAGTGAGCCCTGATGACTTGATGGCCTCTAATACCGTCGCAAGCCGCTTAAGGTGATCGTCGAAATTTCCGGCGAAGACAACGACGTCATCCAAGTAAACAAGACACGTCTGCCACTTCAATCCTGCTAACACCGTATCCATCACGCGCTGGAACGTTGCAGGCGCCGAGCACAGTCCAAATGGCATAACCTTGAATTCATAGAGGCCGTCTGGCGTGATGAAGGCGGTCTTTTCGCGATCCCTTTCGTCGACTTCTATTTGCCAGTAGCCAGACTTGAGGTCCATCGATGAGAAGTATTTAGCATTGCAGAGCCGATCCAATGCGTCGTCTATCCGTGGGAGGGGGTATACGTCTTTCTTCGTGATTTTGTTCAGTCGACGATAATCGACGCAGAAACGTAGGGTTCCGTCCTTTTTCTTCACTAAAACAACTGGAGACGCCCACGGGCTTTTCGACGGCTGGATGATGTCGTCGCGCAGCATTTCGTCGACTTGTTGTCGTATAGCTTCGCGTTCTCGCGTCGAAACTCGGTAAGGGCTCTGGCGTAGTGGTCGAGCGCACTCTTCGGTTATTATGCGATGCTTTGCGACTGGTGTTTGTCGAATCCTCGATGACGTCGAAAAGCAGTCTTTGTATCGTCAAAGCAGACTTCTGAGCTGTTGCTGCTTAATCACGGGGAGACTTGGATTTATGTCGAAGTCTGGCTCGGGAACCACGGTCGTCGGGGTAGATGCAACAGAATCCGAGAGGACAAAGGCATCGCTGGTTTCCTGAATTTCCTCGATGTATGCGATCGCCGTGCCCTTGTTGATGTGCTTGAACTCCTGGCTGAAGTTTGTCAGCAACACTTTCGTGTTTCCTCCGTGCAGTCGAGCGATCCCTCTTGCGACGCAAATTTCACGGTCGAGCAGCAAACGTTGGTCGCCTTCGATGACGCCTTCTACGTCAGTGGGTGTTTCGGTGCCGACCGAAATAACAATGCTGGAGCGAGGCGGGATGCTCACTTGATCTTCGAGCACACTCAAGGCGTGGTGACTACGAGGGCTCTCCGGCGGTATCGCTTGATCTTCCGACAGCGTTATTGACTTCGACTTCAGGTCGATGATTGCGCCGTGTTGGTTCAGGAAGTCCATGCCGAGAATGACGTCTCGTGAACACTGTTGCAGGATAACGAAGGTGGCAGGGTAAGTCCGGTCATGAATGGTAATTCTTGCCGTGCAGATTCCACTCGGCGTGATGAGGTGTCCTCCAGCGGTCCGAATTAACGGGCCTTCCCATGCAGTCTTAACTTTCTTCAATTGGGCTGCGATGGGTCCACTCATGACGGAGTAATCGGCTCCTGTGTCTACTAAGGCGGTAACTGCGTGGCCGTCGAGAAGCACGTCGAGGTCGGTGGTTCTTTGTCTTGCGTTACAGTTAGGCCTCAGCGTCGGATCACGGCTGCGTCGAGTTGACCTGTGGTTGGTACGTGGCGTCGGCAAGTGGTCTTTCGTCGGCGTGTTCTTTCCTGCCAGACTTCGTCGGGACGGCGGTGTGACGTCGTTGTTATGTCGTCGAGGTAGTCTTTTCGGCGTCTTCGTCGGCGGCGGAGGATCTTCGTCAGTTCGACGAACAGCAACCGCACCTCCATCGGTTGCTGCTTTTAGTTTTCCGGATATGGGCTGACGGACCGACCCCGGGCTGGGCCAGTGTATGGTCGGCGCTGTGGCGACAGGTAGCGGCCTGGTGACGGCGAACGGGACGGTCGTCGAGGGCTCCACTGAGTAGCGGCGAGGTAGTCGGCGATGTCACGAGGGCGTTGACCTTCCCGAGGGCGCGGTGCGTCGACGGCGAACCCTCGCAATCCCAGGTCGCGGTATGGGCATCGGCGGTACACATGGCCGGCTTCCCCGCAGTGGTAGCAGAGCGGGCGGTGGTCAGGAGCGCGCCAAACGTCTGTCTTCCTTGGGTAGCTGCGCTGCGCGACGGGTGGGCGTGCTGGCGGCGGCGGCGGTGGTCGACGGAACTGCGGCGTTACAGGGCCCTGGCGCGGTCGTGGAGGGGGACCTTGACGGCGGGCGACGGCGGCGTAGGTCATTGCTTCTGGCTGAGGTTGCGGTGATCGTGGTTGCACCTCAGGCACTCCAAGCGATCGCTGAACCTCTTCTTTGACGATTTCAGTGATTGGATCCACTTGGGACTGCGACCTTGGGTAGAACTTCTGCAGCTCCTCCCGTACGACCGCTCTGATAGTCTCTCGTAGATCGTCGGTAGCCAGTGATTGAACCCCGGCGTAGGTTGTAGAGTTCGTGCGGCGATCGAACTGCCGGTTTCGCATCTCGAGTGTCTTCTCGATGCTGGTGGCCTCGCGAAGAAACTCGTCGACGGTCTTCGGTGGGCTTCGTACCATTCCGGCAAAAAGTTCCTCTTTCACACCACGCATGAGTAGGCGAACTTTCTTCTCCTCGGGCATTTCGGGGTCAGCGTGACGGAATAGACGGCTCATTTCCTCCGTGAAGATCGCGGTTGTCTCATTAGGTAGCTGCACCCGGGATTCTAATAGCGCTTGGGCTCGTTCTCGGCGTACGACGTTTGCGAATGTCTGCAGGAAGCCGCTTCGGAACAGGTCCCAGGTCGTCAAGGTGGCTTCGCGGTTCTCGAACCACGTCCTGGCAGCGTCTTCCAATGCGAAGAAGACATCGCAGTTTGTCGTCATTGTTCCAGCTATTAAACGTAGCGACCCTCTCATATGTTTCCAGCCAGCTTTCCGGGTCCTCAAATGTGGAACCGCGGAACGTCGGTGGTTCCCTGGGCTGCTGCAGCACGATGGGGGACGCTGGGGCTGCCATTGGGGTTGCTTTTGCCACAATCTTCTTGGTCTTCTCAAGTAGAAGTCCGTGCTCCAGGGGTAGCTGTTGAAGACGGCGGCTTGCTCGATGGTCCGGGACTACGTTGGTGTCCTTTTTGCAGTCCGGCCTTGGATCACGGCTTGTCGGGGGCGTCCGGTACATGAACAAAAAGCACCTCCACCAGATGTCACGTGGTAGTGACGCCAAAGAACACAGTAGCAGTACTGTGAAAGACAAAACTAGCTTTTATTGGGCGAACCTGTGCCCATAAAACAGGCTACACTTAAAGCACAACGATAGCGGCGAACACAGTCGGCGATCGTCGAAAATCTGATCAGCGGGTCAAGCGCGTCGGCTTTTATACAGAATCGTCGAATGTTCCAGACTAATCGTTGGGACCCGCGTGCCTTCCACAAAGTTCTACACCATTCGCGTCAGGCGAATAAATCAGATAACACAAGGTTCGGCGACAACAGACTGCGGATAGAAGCATCGATAACTTTCCAGAAACTTCGGATACATGCAAGCGCGTCCCGCGCTGTGCGATAAGATTTGTTAGACGGCGAAACGTGGTCGCCCGATAAATATAAGTACACGTGTCCGTGTCAATATTAAGTACAATTAGTAATAAATTCAAGATAATTGTCAATAAGGGAACAAGAATATTGGTTAATGGCAAGTAAAAACAATGCAGATAGTACACACCACCACATTACATACACTTGGCAACACGTACATAAAATTGGAAGTTTCACAGGCATATCAATGAATGTCACCGCCTGCTGAGGCATGCACCTGTGCGCACGTCACGAAGACTTCACAATAGGCACAGTTTCATGCGCATATATGGCCAAACACAGGTGCTTAACTAATCGTGATTGCCTCGAGCTATTTCACATCGGAACAATCTTTTGGACCACATCGCATCCATGTCAAACCGCGAAACTTTTTGTGGTAACCTGAATACGCTTTTTTGATAACTTTGCATAATGATGTTACAGTGCGCCATTTGTAACCATTGTCGTGTTGACTTTTTTTATTTCAGATTAACTATTTTCCTGTTATGTTGAAAAGGTTACCCGCTTATTTAATGTCCTGCAATGCGCCTGTGAGGTATTGTGAGTAAGCAAACAAATAATGACGTCAGGTCATGGCTCGATTCTCGGATACGCAATCGGAGAATACCGGATAATTAATCGCTGCACGCAAAAGATACAGTATGCCGTCGTCATCGCCGGCATATTGAGTGAGCTTTTGCTTCCTGCAACATTTGGTTACGGAGTTGGGCATGCTTTACTCGTAGTGCACTGAAATAGTCTCTCACTCTGCCAGTTTTCCCACCACAGCAGTGAGGACTCCCTTTACATTGACCGTGGTGAAAATTAAATACGAGAGTGCCTTCTTATATATGATAACGAACTGGTAACTGAAGTATGCAAATTCTTATAGAAAATAGTTTTGTCATTAAACTTTTGCAATAAGAATCACCCCATTGTTGTACAGTTTTTACATTTGAATTATAAGCTAATATTATCGAAAATGCCTTTATGCTCAAGAATCTAGAGACAATTTGTGCATGGATTGGAAAAGACATAGCCTAAGGGGCGAGGGGGGGGGGTCAGGTAAACACAAAAAACTACGACAACTGGCTCGCAAACAAACATAAAACCACAAGACAGATCAGGTTGTTGGCATCCCCAGACTGACCCACCCGGGGGAAATCGGTAGTTGCCTTTTCCTGTCTCTCTCGCTCTAACCCTCGTCTCTCTCTCTCTCTCTCTCGCTTTCCATCTTGCCCATCTCCTACTCATTTCTTTATTACTTCCGATCTTCCAGGCAGCAAGGGTTAACCTAGTGGGAGTAGCCAACCTAGGCTACATCATATTTGGTTACAGTGGTAGCGTACAGCTGGCGTTTACAGGCCCTGTTTTTACAGGCCCTGCAGCGTCCCCCTGTAGGGCTTCATGGTGGGTGGCTGGCGCTAGTGCCAAAAATACACGTTCATTTATGGCTAGTTCCTTCCCTACACTACCTAATCGCTCCCTGAAGAGGAGGCGCGCCGAAGAAATCTTTGAATTTTTTGGACGCCAAAAAGAAACCTTCCCGCGATTTCATGTCATCCACTCTGAAAAACAACAAAAACAAGCACGAACAATCTCTTCTTGTGTTGTTTCGAAATTCCTAACTCAGGCACTTGGACCAGGCTATAAAGCATCAAAGATGGCGAGCGGCGATCTCCTTTTGGAACTCCGCGACAAAAACAAGACGAGAAACTGCATAACCTAGTATAATTTGGAGATGTACCCAGTGACAGTGACCCCGCACCGCACGATGAACACCAACCGTGGTGTAGAATCTGATGATCTGATGGAGCTTACGGATGTTCAACTATTAGAAGACTAGAGCCATCAAAACGTAATCAATGTTAAGAGAATTCTGCTAAGGTGCGATAGAAAAGAGATTAAAACAAAACATCTAATTCTTACCCTTGGTTCAAGTGTACTCCCTGAGAGTATTGAGACAGGATATGTGAAGATCATGGTCAGACGATATGTACCAAACCCTCTGAGATGTTTTAAATGCCAGCTATTTTGCCACAGCTCACAGAATTGCGCAATATGCAGTGCTCATGAGCACTCCGCTGAGTCGTGTGAAAACTCTCTCCACTGTGTGTACTGTGACGGGGAGCACGCCGCGTACTCGCGGTCGTGCCCATCATGAAAAAAAAGAAAAAGAAATTGTCACAATAAAAGTAAAAGAAGAGATCTCATTTAAGGAAGCACGCAGGCGGGTGTCCTACCTTCCTAAAGTCAGCCTTCCCGAAGTGGCGCGTCAGGGGGCAGCGCCACAATTGCCCCCGGCGCCTGTCCGGCCCACACTGAGTGAGCTGGCAATGACGCCATCTGTCCCCTTGCCGGCTCTAGCCAGCGCTGCTCTGCCGTCCCAGAAGGGGTCATCGACCTCCGGGCTGGTGGCCTCAAGGGTATCGTCCATTGAGACAAGGCCCTCACGTCAAACACAGCGCACAAAGAAGCGCGTCTCCAGCGCCTCGCAGGAAGCGATGGACGTAACACCGATCGTGACGGCTCATTCAGCGCTTAAGGAGCGGCGCGATTCTATCGAACGCTCCAGAAAAGACAAACTTCGTGTCATGGCGCCTGCAGAATGCCCCGGGACCTAAATCTTGTTTCTATAACACAGAGCATTAACACTTCTCCTATAATGCAAACACAGATACTACAATGGAACGTTAGAGGACTTCTCCTTAACCTTGACGATATCAGAGAACGCCTTCGTAGCTACAATCCGAAGGTGATGTGTGTTCAAGAGACGCACTTGAAGCCCACAGATACAAACTTTCTCCGACAATACACTAGTTTTCGGAAAGATCGTGACGATGGTAATGCCTCGCCCGGTGGTGCAACCATCGTAGTTAATAAGAGTGTAGCATGTCGCTTATTTGAACTTCATACGCATCTTGAGGCAGTTGCCGCACAAACAATCATTTTTAACAAGTTAGTTAGAATCTACTCGTTGCGCTTTCCACCTAATCAACAGCTAAAAAAACTGATTTCTATTGCCTAGTGGATCAGCTTCCTGAACCCTACATGATCGTGGGTGATTTCAATGCCCACAACAGTCTCTGGGGAGACGCCTGGTGCGACACTCGAGGGTGACTCATCGAAAATTTTCTTGAACAGCTCTGGTGCATGCATCTTTAATAAGAAAGAACCCACATATTTTACTTCACGCATAACTCGTACTCATCTATTTATCTGGCTATTGCCTCCGCTTCATTAATTCCTAACCTGAAATGGGAGGTAATCAAAAATCCACTAGTGAGTTAACTGTTTCCTATATTACTCAAGCTAGCAGAGCAATGTGACCGTTCAGCACAAATGCCTCGATGGAAGCTGATTCGATGGAAGCTCGATGAAATGGCTGGTTGGAAGCAGTTTAATGAATCAACTTATTTAACACAAGATTTTATCAATGATTTTACTATAAATGACGAAGTACAGTATTTTACAGCTTTCATTATCGGCCCAACAGAAAAATGCATCTCTCAAAACAAATGGTCGTTCATGTAAACTATGCGTTATATGGCGGAATGATAATTGCAGACAGGCACGGAGGAAGCCAAACAAAGGATGGAATGCACTGCGTGAAACACCAACTGCAGAAAATCTCGTGGGATTTAAGCACATGAAATCGCAGGGAAGGCGGACAAGGCGACAGGCAAGGAGAACAAGCTGGGAGAAGTTTATCTCAGGCATAAACTCCTACACACAAGAGGCAAAAGTTTGCAATGCGCTTAGCAGGCCTAACGGACAGCAGACCCAGCTATTACCCTTGGTCGATAATCAAGGGAATACCTTGGAAGAGCAGGCAGACCCACTTGGGGAGCACTTCGAGGGTGTCTCTGGCTCAATTAATTATTCTAGGCCGTTCCTTTGATATAAAGAAATAACGGAACGTAAGACATTAGATCGGAAAGGCAGACCGAATGAAGCCTATAACCGTCCATTCAGCGTTGTCGAGCTGAAATATTCTCTAAACGCATGTCAGAGCTCAGCTACTGGAGCTGACAGGATTGTATATGACATGATCAAAAGCTTGCACAAAGATACACAAATAACACTTTTCGCACTTTTGAACAACATTTGGGCTTCTGGATGCCTGCCTTCCACATGGAGAGAAGCTATTGTAATTCCGATATTAAAACAAGGTAAATATCCATCCTCTGTTAATAGTTATCGTCCGATAGCACTTGCAAGTTGTCTTTGCAAATTATTTGAGGAAATGATAAATCGCCCTTTGTTACATTTCCTTAAATCTAACAAAATGCTTTACCTTTATAAGTGCGGCTTTAGGGAAGGTGGCTCTACAACCAACCATCTAGTACGCATAGAGTCACACATCCATGATGCCTTTATACACAAACAGTACTTCTCGTCCATATCTCTCGATATGGAAAAGGCGTGCGACACGACGGGTCGCTATGGGATATTGCGAGATTTGTCGGAGATGGATATTCGCGGAAACATGCTTCACGTTATAACAAGCTATCTGTCAAAGCGCGTATTCCGTGTTAGAGTTGGAAGTGCTCTCTTAGGCCATTTCTGCAAATAACGGGGGTGCCACAGGGTGGCGTACTAAGCTGTACTGTTTTTATCGTAAAAATGAATTATTCACACTCAGCAGTTCATCGTTCCATGTTTTATTTGGTATACGTTGATGACGTGCAAATAGCTTTTAAATCGTGTAATCTCGCAATTTGTGAGCGACAGGTTCAGCTTGGCCTGAACAGGGTGTCGAAATGGGCAAGTCAAAATGGGTTCAAGTTAAATCCGCATAACAGCTCCTGCGTCCTTTTTACAAGGTGGAGGGGCCTAGTCACAGATGTTGATATTGAACTCGGTGGACAACGCATCCCTCTGCACACAGAGCACAAATTCTTGGGTGTCATACTTGATTAGAAACTATCCTTTATATCCGACATAAAGTCTTAAGAATAAATGCTTAAAACAATGAATATTGTTAAAGTTCTGTAGCATACAACATGCGGTAACGATAGGAAGTACCTCATTAATCTGTACACGACCCTCATCCTATCCCGTTTGGATTATGGTGCTGTAGTCTATCACTCTGCCGCACCGAGCGCGTTAAAGGTACTGGATGCCGTTCATCATTTAGGGATCCGCCTGTCTACAGGAGCTTTCAGAATGAGCGCTGTACCAAGATTGTACGTGGAGTCAAATGAGTTATCACTAAACCTGCAAAGGTCGTACTCTAGTTCTACGTGTTTCCTCAAAGTGCTTTCGAACCCTGAGCATCCTTGTTGCGCAACTGTAAATGACACGACGCCCGCTACATTGCTTCATAATCGCCCAACATTCAGATAACCCTTCTCGCTGCGTGTTAGGAGGCTGAGTGAAGAAATGGGTATGTCGGTTCTAGAACACCGTCTAGAACACCGTGGCACTGGGTTATTGTAGAATGTGACACGTCATTTGTAAAAGTCTCGAAGCACGCTCCACAGGAACACATTCCAATGCACTTTCTAGAACTGCAAGCGAAATACTCATGCGCGGAATTTTACACGGATGGATCAAAGTCACATGCGGGCATGTCCTATGTAGCAGTTGGACCATCTTTTTCGGAATGAGACGTTCCCCACCCACTAACGAGCATCTTTACGGCGGAGGCCTATGCATTATTGTCGGCTGTAAAGCATGTCGTGCATTTAAAATTAGAGAAGGCAATTATATTTACAGATTCATTAGGCGTAGTCAAGGCTTTAATGTCGCCACAAAAGTACAGAAATCCTGTAGTAATAGAACTCTATTCACTTTTGTGCACTATTTATGCTGCTAAACAACGTATCGTAATATGCTGGATTCCTGGCCACAGAGACATTCAGGGGAATGTGCTTGCCGATGAACTCGCTACATCTACAGCAACGAAACCTCGCAACGCTCCTATAGCTCTCACAGATATAGACCTGAAACCTCGCCTGCGAAGAAAACTGAGGAGCTATTGGCAACACCTTCGGGATGCTGAAACTTCTAACAAGCTTCATCTAATAAAACCTCAATTGGGCTCCATGCCATCAACACCAAAATTACGCGCAGCCGATGTCCTCTTAACTCGGTTGAGAATAGGACACACGTACGGCACGGACAGCCAGTTGTTGACTGGCGATGAACCTCCTAGCTTTGTTAAATGTAGCGAGAAGTTGACTGTCATCCATGTCTTACTGGAGTGCCGGGAAGTAGATTGTCAGAGGAAAAAACACTTTCATTTAGCGTACACACAATCTATCCCTCTTCATCCAGCAATGTTTTTTGGTAATGAACCGCTATTCAACGTGAAATCAACACTAGATTTTTTCAATGAAGTCGGCTTGTTGCATGTTATCAGCCCCAAAAGTTCATAAGGCGGCTTCTCTTGTGAAGCCGCTGTTGCGATATTAGCGTTTTGTATAGCGCACGCCTCCAGCGCCTTACTCACGAAAGGCCCCGATGAGGCAATAGCTACTGACAGCCACACATTTTAGTACACCACCTCTTCACAGCATATATTTTATTCTAGACCAACATGTCACTGTGCACCCTATATATCATTGTCATAATTTTACCTTAACATTTATTTTACGCACTCCACAGCGAATGTTTCTAGGCCTCTATACAGCCATGTACGTATAGTCTGATATCGAGCACAAGCTCGACTACATTAAACCATTGCCTGGCGCTCTTTGGCCTTTGCTGGCCCTTGCGCCATGAAACCCCATTAATCATCAACATCAGGTTGTTTTTAAGAAGCCTCTGTATTCTTCAGATCCCTGGTCTAATCAAGTAAGTGCCGTGCTGAAACTTCATGAAACTACAGGGCCCACTGACTTCAGCAGCAGTGCATGATTACAAATTTATCAATCTTAGCATTGAATTTCAGAAGCCTATTTCACAAAGAAGACCATTATGGCGCTTAAGGTATCAGCGAACACTGAATTTGGCATTGTGAATTCCAAAAAAATAAGGAAAAAATTACGAGGTACGAAAATTAAAAAAAACACCACGGGTAAGCAAGTGACTGGCATCATGAAAATCAACCATTTTCTGTAATGTTCTTGAGCTCTTTCAGACTTGGCGATGCAAAAAAAAAAGTGTTGTTAGTTCGCGACAGTGAGAAAAGTGCCTTCTTAAAGTCA
Source organism: Dermacentor andersoni (assembly GCF_023375885.2). Classification (NCBI taxonomy): domain Eukaryota; kingdom Metazoa; phylum Arthropoda; class Arachnida; order Ixodida; family Ixodidae; genus Dermacentor; species Dermacentor andersoni. The sequence goes on along the minus strand of NC_092814.1, from coordinate 363,588,073 downwards.
CCATGATCACCTCGACAAAAACCACCGGATTCGCCGCTCGTGTAACACGTTGCATACATTAAAATAAAACGATTGTACACGAGAGCGTGCGCAGGTCTGAAGCAGCGAAAGGTATTATCCTGCAACAACAATCATATGTTACAACACGTTAAAATGTGAACGTAATTGAGAGAGTTATCATTAATATTATGGGAAATTATGATTCAATATTCTTAACGTCGATAGCCAGAAAAGGCAAGCTTCGTTCTTCAGCACCGGCAGCAGCAGAATTTGGTAGCATTTGCTAGTTCCCTGCTCAGACGTAAAGCACAATGCCACCTAGTCTACTCATTTCATCATGGAATTTCATTAACCACGAAGTATTTATCACTCCTAAAGACACATCAGCTATTGATCGCCTGCTAACTACGCTCGTGGACCGAATGATACATAATGCAATGTAATGGCATTCACGCGAAAAACTTCAAATCATAGCTCTTGCCATTCTATAAAAAGAAATCTAGTATCTGAGGCATCAGTATATGTATATCTAGGCGTTAATCTTACACCAAGCCTTTTCTGGGCCTTTCACATGCCAACCATATGCGTAAGCGCTTCCAAATCTCTTAGGTATATTCACCGCAACTTGCGTAACTGTACGTCTAACATCTGTAACTTAGCATTGCTATCATTCGTATGCTTGAGTTCCCGTCCACTATATGGACTCCCTACCATGAATATTTAATCCGCATGTTAGCCGCCATCCAATACCGAGCTGGTCGATTGATTTCGCGCAATTACAACTACCAGTCAAGCACTACTCAAATAAAACTCGACCTTTCCCTTTAATCGCTAAGTAGCCGACGTGACATAGAAATAATGTCCTTGCTCTATAGATATGTTCACCAAATGAAGCCACCAAACTCGCCACTGGAACGTGCGTCTTGCACATCACGCCGATTTATATTGATTTTAGCCTCACTCGCATTTATGGGAACACTAATACATTTGACTTCCCGACTCTAGCAATTTGGTTATGGAATTCGCTTCCGAACAGCACTGTCGCGCAAATGAGCAATGATAAATTCAGACAACTACTTAGCCGCAGTTTTCATCATAACAAATATATTCATCTGTACATATATCATGTCATATAATACGTGTCATATATGTGCCATTTCTCTCTCTTCTTTTTTTCAATACGCCCTTTTGTACGCCAAGTTGAGTTGCCTCTTTCTCTCGGCATTCTTATTCTTTCCGTTTATTTTTCAATTTGTTCTTTCGATTCTGTTTGTTTTATGTGCTCGCGCTATGTGCGTTATTTTACGCGAGTGATGCGCCGCTTTTTATGCTACCGTGAAGCGTACTTTTCATTTCTTTCCGGACAACTCTTTGTATTGCTTTAGCATTTCTTTTGTAACACTGTTTTTGCAAGCCCGTTGTCATTGTAAACATTTTTAGCTCTCAGGTATCGGTTTTATGTTGCCATTTGTTCAACGACGCCCCCCTTACTCAATGCTTCCCTTGGGGCCTGTAAGGTGTTTTGAAATAAATAAATTAATAAACAGTTAAGCTACCCAAACAAGTACTGACAGAAAATACTTGTCGTATGTTGATTCCTTTTTGGCACTATTTTCGACCCAAAAATGATGCTATGAAAAGCTACAATTCATCGAGATCACCTATACGTCTTTAATTATGTCACTTTTGAACTGGCGACCAGTCCAAAGTCCATCGCTATAGACCTCAGACTCTGCCCAGGCGGCGCTGCGGAAAAACCCGTCACCAGCGCCCCTATCGGAGCCTTGGCGCGAACTGAGTAGTGCAAGGAGAGCTGTCCGCAAGCGAAGGTGCATACAACGTTACTAGATTATTTCTAGTATCTAGTACTAGAAAAGTATCTAGTAGCGATGGGTGCATAGGCCACAATGGACCCTTCTCTTTCGTTTGTGTTGAGGCACGGTTTCCTAAAAATCAAGAACCTGGAAAGCGTCTTCCGCCCATCCACGCTTCGGAAAGGAAGCTCAGCCGGGCAAAGTACGTGTACAATATAAAATAAAGTCTCAAGCGTTATTTCGGCGTGCTGCAACTCGCAATTACAGAGAGCATCAGGTTTGTCTGTAGGCATATCAGCATAAAAATCTAAGCATTTCAAATTGGAATATGTCCTGAACACAAGACTTAAATATCTCCTATATTTTTATGCATTTTATCGTAATGCTTTGTCGCAATTATTTACAGAGAGTAAATCCTTTCATAGCCTTTTCCAGGGCAGCAAACAGCTTGCGATCATAACGAAAGAAGCTTCCTACAGTGCCTTCGCGCTGCATCTTTCTTTCTCGCAGGAGCTACTGCATCGCTCGTACCTTCATTTGAACTTTTCGCAGACGCTTCGCGCAACAAGCGCGCACAAATAAATGTAAATAAACGCGACATTTTTTTTCTTTACACACATGCGTTACTTCGCAATTACTCGTATAGTGCTCCACAGCAACTTCATTGCTCACATTTGAAAAACGCAGTCGAGCAGGCTCAGCACACACTTCCAAGCACGCTTCGAAGCGGGCTTGTTGTATCGGCGCAGGACATACAAAATACCGAAAGTAGAAATGAGCTCTAGAACAGAATTTTGAATTCATAAACGAACCAAAGTGTTTGGTTAAGCTGACCTGCCAAATATCTCCGCTTCACTTGTTGAGTCAAGCGGAGGCGGACGTCTGTTAAAAGGTGGAGATATCGATGGCACATAAGCAGGATGGTTGGCAACGTTGTTTTTTCTGTTACCAACGAAGTGGCGGCTGTAGATTCTTGAGTTTTCGCTTGGTTACCACGGTCCTCCATCAGGGCTACGCAACACAATTAGAGAAGAACAAAATTGTCGCACTTTCTCATGCGAGCCGCTGTGTTGTGGGGAATGCAAGCAATTCGATTACCCAACAGGTTGAACGGCCCGTATCCAGCGCTCTCGCCTTTCCCCTTCATACGATCGCGATGGAAATCGGTAAAACTGAACGTTGTTATTCCGTACTTCCCGTTTATGGCAATTTACTACACAACAGTAGCGTTGATTGCGGCGTTTCTTCGCAGCGCGCGGAGGTATCACGGTTGCCGTCGTTGCCGCCATCAGTCTGAAAAGTGAGCCAGCAAGGGCTTTATGGCAGTTCGGCGGCACGTCCGACTAGCGTAGAAATTCATAGCTCTCTGTCTGGGTGTTAAATGCGCAAAACACTCGCAATATGGACCAAAATCTAGTTAAATCGTTCTTTCGCAGTCGATAGCTGCATAGGCAACTTAGCAAGGGAGTCGGGCTTCGCACTACTCAATTACTGCCTCTTCGCACCGGCAGGTGGCGCTACGCGTCTTGCAAAACTCCAGAGTCTGACGTCCATAGTGCAACGTGGCTTTGGGTATTCACGTCAGCGGAACCTCGTCACACGATATCAGACACGGTGTCCTGGTATCGTACGTCACTGACACTTACACACATGCCCTATGACCGTGCTGAGTCCATTCAGCACTCGGCAAGACAAGAGGGGAGAACACCTGCGTTTCTTTCGCAAGCTCTAGGGGGAGGGAGGGGACTGATTGGCGTGCTCTAGAGTTGTTAGTGATGACACGTGACCGCCACCGCCGCTATCAGAGAATAGTCGTACTACACTTGGCGCGAATTTTGATAAGGTCGCGTTTCAAAGGGGCTCTATTTAATTATTTGTAGGATTCGCGAGGCCGTGAGACTTTCTACCGCAATAATGGTAAACTTCATTGGGTAGCCTTTGAAAAGCAAGAAAGTAAACAAATATCGGGACACACAATTTTTGTGTTAATGCTGCTTTAACATAAAAAAATTCAACCATATTCCACTTATTGGCTGTGTTTCAACAGTCTCTTCACACAGACTACATACCAGCCAACATTGATACTTGCCGCTTAGTCTGTGTATAAATCTTCAGACCTTTACAATTGGACTGAGTACAAGACAATCTTTTTAGCTGTAGCGTCTGCAGTAAATTACTCGAGTACCTCTGCACCTATGAAATGAGAGAAACTGAGTGTGGAGAAGGCGAGAGAAAGGTGTCCTAATAAGAAAACGCAACATCTCTTCAGGTGCCCTTCTCAGTGGGTGCACAGCGAGCTTTCACAAGTCCAGTTTTCTCGTGGAAGGACGAAGGGGAAATGATGCAAATGAAGCATCAGCTGTCTCATTCACTAGAAAGACAAACCACCATATTTCTACGCACTGAATGCCAAGGTTGTTCAATTTGTATGTAGCTTTAAATATTTAGCTCTTCATTTAGGATCAGATTTCTCGTTAAACCTGCCCAGTGACGCTATAACTTGCATTTAGCCAATTGTTACAGGAAATTTTAGCTCACAGTACAGTAGGCCGATCACAACTGAATTGAGTTCAATTCAGGGATTTTACATGCAAAAACCACGATTTCATTATGAGGCACGTGGCAGTGTAGGACTCCGGTAAAATTTGGACCAACAGGGTCCAAAAAAGACCACCAGGGGCTTCAGCCTGCCCCCAATGCACAGACCACGGGCGTTTTTGCATTTCGCTCCCATCAAAGTGCGGCCGCCATGGCTCGGAATGGATCCTGGGACCTCATGCTTAGGAGCGCAACACTATAGCCGCTGATAATCACAACTGAATTGAGCGTCAGAAATCCAGACCACGTCCCTCCCCCTAGACGTTGCTAATAATAGTTGAATCACTTCAGAACAAAAGTCTCCCTTTCATCGCCAGAAAATTGCTCACCAGTCGAGCGTGAGTCAAATAATAGCGCCTCTAGAATGAACTCCTTTTCAATCATGCAGGCTGACATCACATCTTGCCCTTCTTCATAAAAGATGTCGTAGTAGTTCCCAATTTTTAGAACTTATCAGGCATCCCCTTTGAGTGTTTTCGCGTCTGGATCAAAATTGGAAGTAGTTCCTATGTTGTTTTTGTGTGTGTGTCTGTCTGTGATTAACATACAGAGGTTTCCAGGAAGGCCTTTGGTAGGGGGGAACTGCGACTACATCTACGTAGAGCAAGCGTTATTCTAAAGAGTGATAAATAAAGCGTTTCGACATAACAAAAGCATTATTCGCACAACGCAGTAGCACGCAACGCCAAAACAGTCAGTATACTGTTCAGTCAGTCAGTCAGGGTACAGGTTAGCAGGCAGTACTGCGATGAAGCGTGCGTCAAAGGAGAGGGTAGAGCATGGGGGCCTGTAAGCGCGAGTCTCCTCCTCCAGCCCAGCCGTGCCACGCCGCGCCCTGTCCTGACAGAGATATCCAGATGAGTGCCCGTTGTGCGGGGCCGAGCTCACGCTGGACCGCATCGCGTGGATATGCAGCAAGGCTCCTCAAGACAACGCTCGGGAAACCACGACGCAAGAGGGATGGGAGGCGCCTTGCTCTCTAGTTCGGAAGAAGGCAAGCCGCAAAGCTCAAGTCCAGCGGTGCCCTGAATAGGGGCCCCGACCAGTCTGAAGACAGCTCGTGCTATCTTCTACAATAAATGTTTTCTACTACTACTTGACGGTAATGTCCAGCAGAAGCAAAGACTGGCGAGCCGGAATGGCTGGCGTCTGCATGCATGTGCGCTCTCATCGCGCACGCATATTGCTGGAGGTTTCTGAGACGCGTTGACGGTAGAGGCAGCTGAAGCGTTCGCTCCGCACACTTTGCGCTCCTCATCATGCCAGCGTTGTGACAGCGTATGTTCGCGGTCATCGACTGAGATCGTTTCATGTTTGCCTGTGCGCGTGTGCTGCTAACACCATGCTTGCTAACTTAACCTTTACTGCAATTTTACGGCCTAGAAAACTACCAACCTTATTTGGTGCAGTTCACGGAGTGTCAGGTTCACGCAGCCCGGAAGAGATGTATACCAGGCAACACCGGCAGCATAGGTTGGGGGCGAGGTGCCGCCACAGTGATGTCCTAGTACGAAATCGCGACCTGCCGCAGGTTGTCGTAGATGCCCGTGCCTGTAGAAGTTGGAGCTCCAAAAGTTCGAGACTTGCATGCAGACTTGCATCCAGCTCGAGACTTGCATGCAGATAACGCAAGTGTCGGTCACTCAGGATGTAGACGTAGAACTGATGCTCGAGGTGAAGAAGCCAGATGGCAGAGCTACTCATGTAAAAATTTGGTAGGCAATGCATTTGCGGTAGGTGTGAGCATGAACATAGGAAGCCTCACCTGCTGCTGCTTGCGGTGAAATCTCGATCCGATAGCATCAGGGTTGCGGAGGTCTCTTCTGCTTGTTGCGCCGCCGTGTTTGCAAGAGCGAAATTTGCGCCTAGTGGAGCTGGTAGGAGAACCTCTGAATCGGTGACGAGTGACGTGCCCCCGAACGGAAAGCGGACAGCTTGCGGAAACGTCCATGGAAGGAGAGCGATGGGCGTAGTGTAGCTGAAAGCTACCGCGTTCGACCTAGTGCATTCCCTAGAAAGAGTCGCGTCGCAGCTGCCTTTGAGCTGTGGAGGAGGCTGACGAACGGAGTAGAGGTGTTCGATGCTGGGCCGGCGCGTGCTGACGATTGGCAAGGGTGGGTGCAGGCGATGTCGGCCGACAAGAAGCGGAAAGACGCGACGGTTCAAATGGCGAGGGCTGTTATGAGTGAGCGCTCGAGGTTACGTAGTGAGCAAGGAAGGCTTCCGCAAGTCCGCGTAGAAGCCGGGGTCGGTGGATGATAGCCGGAGCCTGAAACCCTGTTGAGAAGGAAGTGACTGTCCAGCTCGATGAGTGAGATGTCCGGCATTTTTATGTAGAATTCTCGGCCACCCTACAACCGCGGCACATTTTCCGGACCGCGTGAGGCCACGTCACTCACCTTGGCACGGTCGGTGCGCTGACGCTGGCATGGCTGGACTCTGTCGTCCGGGTCACCAATATGTGGGTTGACGCTGGCATGGCTGGGCTCGGTCGTCCAGTGTCCCCAATTTATGGGAGGCGGCGCAAAGGGGTAGCCGCCGTAGCCACGGTTTATTTAGGCTGGTCAGTCATAGTGCAGCGTGATCTCGGGAGCGGCCAACACTGTGGCCGCTCAGGTCGAGCGCGCTAACCTGTTCTATTCTTGCGTTGCCTGCACGCTAGTGTTCTTCTTCTTCGTTGGTTTTGAAGGCTATAGTCGAGCCACTACACTTATATTGCTTAGTGTCCGCCGGCGTAATAGGTGATAGACAAAAGTATTTAATAACTAGCAGCTTCACTGTTGGGCATTGGGTCTTTTTTGCTTTGAACATCATTAATGATGTCTATGCACGCTAAAAATATTTTTGGGTGTTTCTACATACTTGGCTATTCGCATTGTCATATCAGTGTACTCTCCTCCTAGCACTTCCTCCCACCAACATAATGCCTTCCGATCCTTGAGGTAAATGAATTATTAATTGAATAATAAAATAATGTTAACTAGAAGCTCATAAACCTCACATCAATTCTGTGAACACAAAAATGAGCAAAGCTCCGCCTGACTCAACAGCGCTCCTTATTCAGAGGGAGGGTTGGGAGGGGGGGGGGGGGGGGCTCCAAAGGCCGAATTCAGAACACGGCAGTGTCGTTTTCGTCGTGTACTCTAGACGGCAGTAGACGCGGATGACGTTAGTCGTGAAGATGCAACACAACGAACCCTTTTGAACCAAAACCGGGTCTTTTTACTGCTGCCGCCTGTGGATGTACTGCACCGAATAGCAGACAGGCAGCGCCCTCGGCCTGAGGGGCGCCATTGTTGTATCGGACAATCAGACTCTGTTGGTCGCGTCTTTGTGTGATCATAATAGACAAAGCCGCGCAGCGCCGGTTCTCCGCCACGCGGAGTTTGGGGTCAGCAGTCCGCCCTTCGTGTCTGAGACTCGTTTGTTGAAAGCGGCAGCACAGGTAACGCCCCAGGTCATCTCGGCCTCCGGCGCACGCGACTATTGAGTGCTTGTTTGCTTATTCGCCTTCTTGCACGCTCTTGTGCTTCGTTGGTTTACTCACTTACAGATGAGTTATAGCACAAGGTTAGTCAAGCCATTGCAGAAACTGCAGAGCCCCGCGTGAGCTTCTCAGTACCCGATTTTTCAGTACCTGTTTCCCTTGGTGTCTTTGTTTGTTGGCTTCTCATGATACAATCAGTACCTGATCGTAACTTGTTTACTAATATTTTCTCACCAGGACATCCATGCAGCAAAACAGAGTGAGTGATGGAGAGAGGCTGTTCAGAGCTGTCGTGCACCATTTGTCCTTATAACAAGGAGGGAAAATTATAAGAATTATTATTTATTTATTTATTTATTTATTTATTTATTTCACGTACTTTCAAGGCCCGGAGGCGTTACAGAAAGGAGTGGAGTCAAAACAAGAAGTAATGCAGTAAAAAATACAAACAAAAAAGTATTAACAAAAATACTAACAAAAGGCATTTTGAACGGCGGTCTTGAAGTTAGTAGGGTCGGTGATGAGTGCGATTGAGGCGGGAAGGCGATTCCAGTCCGTGCTCGTCCTGGGGATGAATGAGTCACTGTACCGGTTAGTACGGCACAATGGCACCCCGATTTTAAGGCTGTGGTCAGTGCGGGCAGAAATATAAGACGGAGGGCAAGAAGGGTCTCTATGCTAGCGCGTGAGCATAGGGGCGCAGCTTAGAGGGCTTGCATCTCTAATTTGACGGTTTTTAACACCAGAGCGTTATTGCGCTCATTGTGCGACCCCGCCGTCGTTAGGAAGCCTTGGCCGAAAAACGGCGGAGAAATTACGTCATACAGGTAAAAAAAAATGAGGCCGCGGTGAGGATTCGATCCTCCGCCACACCACCATTAAACACTGCGTCACAGTGGCATTGCGTCGCCATTGCAACAGGCGGCAGTGATCTTCGAGGCTGTGTACGTGGTTGTGCTCTGCCTGAGGACCGATTCGCTAGATGGCGCACGATAGGAGTGGCGCCACTGTCGGCGCTGTGAAGACTTCATCGTTCGAAGCCTAATCGCTCGTGCATATGTCATCAGGCGAGCGAGCAAAGCTTGGTCCGAGGCGCCAATTCACTGCCGACGAAGTACGAGACCATCGCAACGCACCGATACCACTCCGATGAGACGATCATGGTACTGTCGATCAATTTGACCCGCAGACGCTGTCGCCGGAGTCCATGGACAACGATGACAAATAAGATGCAACGCGCTTCCGATAGCCGTCGGACGGCGACTACGACATCCTCGAAGATTAGGAGGTGGAGTTCGCCTACAAACCCGATGAAGAAATGTTGTGTCAAGACCATGGTGCTGCTCGGAAATGTATTGTCATCGCTCGGGAAAATGGTGTCATCGTGCTGAAAAGTGGTTTCATCGAGAAAGAACACTCCACGCAATGTACGCGAAACATTACATTAATGAGAATTCCGCAAATAAAACTCAGCTGAGAGATCGCAAAAGAGCCGGTATGCTGTCCTACGTTGTCTCGATCTCACAAGCAGCAACGTACCAGTCGTAAACATAACGCAGCAGCACTGAGCTCAGCAACATTTCAGCGCAATACTAAACTCTGCGACAAGTAATCCTATCGTATTTGCACATCATCAGAATAGCTTTGGTGCCGCCGAGTTTTATTTGCTTTATCTACATGATGGTAAACGGTATATGACGTTTAGGGCAATTACCCTCAACTTTGCAATGGAAACATGGGGACCTATAACGTAAAACAATTACAATCTGCTTTACGCCAATCTCCTCCCGTCAAATTTACGTAACCGCCGACGCAAGCATCGGCCGGTGACCCGCAGCGTTGCCTGAACAACCCAATCAAACGCTCTCCTCCTTTGTGGGAGGTCACTTTGCTTTCAAAACGAATACAATTGCCCCCATTGAGCAGTTTTTCTTATCTGATTGGCTGACAAGATGCGAAGATTACGCTCAAGTCGAGAGGGTTTTATGGGTCCGAGCCAGAGCAGGAAAAATATATAACCGGATGAGGAGGGTGGAGCCGGTGCGTGTGATTGATCCGCTTCCTCTTATTTAGCTTGCGGTGGCCGGTAGAAAATTGCGGCAGCGTGCAATGGAAGGTTAAGAATGCCGCTGAAATGGATCCTCAGCAAACAAGAGTTAGCAGAGTGATGTCGTATACGTGACGAAACGTTATATATCACGTTATACGGCCACGCAAAAAGTTTATAATACGCAAATAAATCCGTGCTCTCCGGCAGGTGCGAATGGCCAGTGCCTGAGCGATCAGCAGGCATCCACCTTCTATTCCTTTCGGAACGGGGCAGTCTCCGGCTATTCAGAAAAAAGAACAAATTTGTTCGGCCTATTAAGGCGTCTTTAACGCGTACACGTCACTTTGATGAGGTGAGTTTTCGTGCTTTTGTGACGTTGCGTGACAGACAGGCGAAGTGGGCGTAACCCGAAGAGTTTCGACCAAGAGCACATGGCTCATGGCAAGAAGGCGCCGAATCAGAAATCATTATTTTCCTTTATTCAGTCTATTCATGTATAATCAGTATGTTCACGTCATATTATGCGGGCAGATATCGCGGTTTCCGTGATGTAGCGTGACAGATAGGCGAAGTGGGGGTGCCCTGAAAATGTATTTTACGAATCGTGAGGGCTGATGGCAAAATTGTAATAGAAAAGTTTGGAATAGCTTTCCATTACAGCGCCCAGATGCTCTTAACATCGTAATAAAAAGTTCATTGATGCAAGTGAACTTTTCGTTCCGCTTGTCCTTCTGCTTGTCGATTATGGAGGACTCGCTCTGCGACCAGCTAGCTTTCTGGTCAACTAAAAGCTAAAGATAATGTCCCAAAAACGCGTTGTTCTCAGGCTCGATCCCGGTGAAACGGAACAAATATTTTCTGCAACTGCACTTTTTCTTTGTCAGAAACCAGTATTGGATTTGGTTTGTAGCTTCGTTCTATAGTCGGGTGGGTCACGCATTCTCCCTTTCATATAACTGCGTGCCAAAGTGTCTCAATAAACATGTGAATTATGATGAACATATACTTGAACTCTGCAACAGAAACCGCACGCTCATAATAAATAACGTTGCTTAAAAGAGTGTAGTTGAAACTATCAGTAATAACTGTTCCGCTGTTATGATGTGGAAACTATTGCTATTAGACTTGAAAATAGCACACCGTTTAGAAAGTTCTAGATCAATAATTATTGTCGCTCCGTTATTACTGTAGTTACTAAACTTTTTGTTACACGAAAATGTCCTGCATTCCTTTGTCTTTCCCTGCAGCCTTTGTGCTGTTCCAAAGATAACTCACATCACCTTCCAATTAGGAATAAATACGCCAACATGAATAATACATGCGAGCACTTTTAAAGCACACTTTTGAGCTAAAGAAGCCACTTACACTTTCTCACAAAATATGTCAGTTGAGCCATTGGCGCACATCACCTTCTGTAATTTTATTGTAGGCATATTAGATTGCACCAGGCAGTGCGGAACGTATCGCTTCACACCTCAAGTACTACCGTAGAGTGACAGCCTAAACTTTTGCAACCGATCTCATGCAAACACCATTGGTCGCAGAAGTCTTGGCACGGAAAGTACTCTAATTATGCCAGGTGCCTGAATGTTTTATACCAGGACGCTCTTACGCTCTCGTTCCCGATAATCGGCTGCCACAATCATCAGCATATTTGCTTATTTTTACTGTAGGAAGAAGGCCTCTTCCAGCGATCTTTAATTACCCCTGCCTTGCAGTATCTGATTCTAACTTGCGCCTCCAACAATTCTAATTTCGTCAACTCACCTAATTTTCTGGCGTCCTCGAATTTGATTTCTCTCCCTTCGCACTCACTGCGTAACTGTAATGATCCACCGCTTATCTGGCCACTGCTATACATGGCGTGCCCAGCTCCATAAGTTTCTCCTAATTTCAACTTGAATATTGGCTATCTCCGTTCGATTGGTCTTTGCGTCGTGCGTAACTTGTTCTCGAGCTTCTCTGATAACCTTCAAGTTTCTGCCCCATATGTTAGAACCAGTATAATGCAAGGATTGTGCTCTTTTCGTTTCAATGACAGAGGTAAGCTGCCGGTCAGGATTTGGTAATGCCTGCCGTATGCACTTGAGCCTATTTGTATTTTTTTGTAAATTTCCTTCGCATGATCAAGATCTCTTGTGAGTGATCGACCTAGATAAACCTACTCCAGCACAGACTCTACAGGCTGACCATAAATTCTGGTTCACTTGACAGGCTATAAAAAGAGATTGAAACATAATGGAGAAAGGAAAAGCAGGGAGGCTAGCCAGACTGAGTCGAGTTTGTCAGGCTATTAAACATTACCTTTGTCTTCTGCATATCAATTTAGAACCCTATCTTTATATTTTGTCGGTTAACCCTTTAACGACGAGAAATATAAGTACCGAGAAAAAACGTCTATTTTTATCTTCCTGCCTTGTCCAGCGTTCCTGCTCTAAACCAACAAATGATACTTGCTGACCGTCATTCAAAGCTGGCCGAAGGCCTTTAGCCAGAACCTTCGTACTCAATACTGTAACACTGCGATATAAAAAAAAATATGGAATGCAGATCCGCTAATAAAGGGTTAAGGTTTTCAACCATTTCTCGCAATTCAACCCCAGTGTTGCTGAACAGGAGAATGTCATCTGCGAACCGAAGGTTTAAATGTTCAACATTGATCCTCACTCCTAAGCCTTCCCAGTCTACGTATGCCATTATAACCCTGTTTTGAAAGAAGCTATCTTCCCCGCAGGGGCGTCTGCGTCAGCAGGCGTTTGGTGTGTTGCGACACCACGGACCCGAGCACACGAGGGTTGGACCCTCCCGCGTGTAGCCGTGCGCGGCTTAGCCGTGTCCGGGGAAAGGGGGATCCTGGAGGTTGAGCCGATGCCGGGTGTTTGGACCTTTAAGGCCCCCCGGCGGAGGCAACACACTTCTTTGGCCTCTGCTTCACGTAGACGGCACCCCCGGACTGACCCACCCGGGGGAAATCGGCAGTCGCCTTTTCCTGTCCTCCTCTCCAATCTTCGTCTTTCTCTCTCGCCTTTTTCATCTTTCCTGTCTTCTCATCATTTCTCCTCACTTCCTAGTTTCCCGGCGGCAAGGGTTAACCTTGTGTAGCTAGCCAGCCTTGGTTATGCTGTATTTGGTTATAGTGGCGGCGTACGACTGGCGTCGTGCAGACTTGTATGCAAGCTCTGCCGCGTCCCCGCGTTGGGCTCCGTGGTGGGCGGTCGGCGCTGTTGCCGAATTTTTATAAATCTTCATGGAAACTGATTTCCCCAAACTTCCTGATCGCCCTCAGAAACGAGGGCGCACCGAAGATGTCTTTAAGTTTTTTGGCAATCGTACACAGAACTTTCCCCGCTTTCATGTCATCCACTCTGATAAGCCTGAGAAGACTGTAAGAATGATCTCACCTTTCGTTGTCTCGAAATCTCTGACAGAAGTTTTTGGTCCCGGATACAAAGCATCAAAAATGGCTAGCGGTGATCTTCTTCTAGAGCTCCGCGATCAGAAACAATATGAAAAACTGTCCAAACTTGTATCTTTTGGGGGTGTTCCAGTCACAGTGACCCCCCACCGTACCATGAATACTACCCGTGGCGTTGTATCGGATGCTGATCTGCTTGAATTGTCTGAAGCTGAACTTCTAGAGGGTTGGAATGATCAGAACGTGATCAATGTCAAGAGAATTAAAATAAGACGTGACGGAAAAGAAATCAATACCATGCACCTAATACTTACATTTGGCTCAAGCAACCTACCAGACACTATCGAGACAGGCTATGTGAAAATCCGAGTGAGACCGTACATTCCAAATCCCCTACGATGCTTTAAGTGCCAGCGATTCGGCCACAGCTCACAGAACTGCCGAGGCCGCCAGACATGTGCAAAATGTAGTTCCCGTGACCATGCCTCTGAAACGTGCGAAAACGCTCCACACTGCGTGAACTGTGATGGCGCGCATGCCGCATACTCGCGGTCATGCCCGTCTTGGAAAAAAGAGAAAGAAATAGTCACTATCAAAGTAAAAGAAAACATATCATTCAAAGAGGCACGCAGGCGGGTTGCATACCTTCCTAAGGCCAGCTTTGCTGAAGTGGCGCGTCAGGGGGCAGCGTCACAACGGCCTCCGGCGGCTGTCCGACCCACAAGCAGTGAGTCGGCAGTCACGCCATCTGCCCCCGCGACGGTTGCAGCTAGCGCTGCTCCGTCAACCGAGGAGAAGGAACCATCGACCCCGAAGGAGGGCGCAGCCGAGGCTGCCTCAACTTCCGAGGTTCCTTCCTGCGCTGGCAACGGCCGGCGTAGCCAAATCCCTCTGGGAGCCCCATCGACCTCCGGGCTGGTGGGCGCAGGGGTCTTGCCCTCCAAGGCGGGACTCCCTCTGAAATCTTCCCGCTCGCAAGAGCATGTGTCCGGCGCCTCACAAGAGGCAATGGACACTACACCTATCCTCAAGGCGCACCAAGCGCCTAAGGAGCGGCGAGGCTCCCTCGAACGCTCCAGAAAGGGCAGAACTCCCGTTACAGGGCCTCGAAAGGGCTCTGTAATTTAATCTCTGTAATCTCTATAATCACTACTTCTGTTTCTGTACACACAGCACTTATTGACCTCCAATATGGATACACAAATAATTCAATGGAACGTCAGAGGCCTTCTTAGAAACCTTGACGACGTGCAGGAACTCATCCACAAACACAATCCAAAAGTGCTGTGTCTACAGGAAACACACTTAAAATCTAAACACACAAATTTCCTGCTACAGTATGTTACGTTTCGCAGAGATCGCGATGATGCTCTCGCATCATCGGGCGGTGTTGCCATTGTTATTCAGAAAGGCATAGCGTGTCAACGTTTGCAGCTACAAACGCCCCTTGAGGCAGTGGCGGTTCGTGCTGTTCTCCTCAACAAACTTATCACTGTCTGCTCGCTCTACATACCCCCCCATTACAAATTAACTAAACATGAATTTCAGTCCTTCATAGACGAATTGCCAGAACCTTACGTTGTGCTTGGGGATTTCAATGCGCACAACAGCCTGTGGGGAGACTCTCGTATCGATGCGCGAGGTCGCCTCGTTGAACAGTTCCTTTTTTCGTCCGGTGCGTGTCTGCTGAATAAGAAGACATCCACATATTATTCTCTCGCAAACAGAACATTTTCTTCAATTGACCTCAGCCTAGTTTCCCCTTGTATGCTGTCTGAACTCGAATGGGAAGTCACCAAGAATCCTTACGGAAGCGACCACTTCCCCATACTGCTAAAAACACATAAAGAAAAAGAATGTCTACCACAGGCTCCTAGGTGGAAGATCGATACAGCCGACTGGGAGAAGTTCCGAAACTTAACAAATATCTCATGGAATGACATGTCTTGTTTAGGAATTGATGCTGCTGTGCAGTATCTCACAGCCTTCATTGTAGACATGGCATCTAAATGCATATCAGAAGCACATGGCTTGGCATGTAAACGGCGGGTCCCGTGGTGGAACGATGACTGCAGGATCGCTCGAAAGAAACAAAACAAAGCGTGGGGGTTGCTACGCGCTTCTCCCACTGCAGAGAATCTAGTCAACTTTAAGCAAGTAAAATCCCAAGGCAGGAGAACCCGCCGACTGGCCAGAAGAGAAAGCTGGCAGAAGTATTTATCGAGCATTAACTCGTTTACAGACGAGGCCAAAGTCTGGAACAGGGTAAATAGAATTAGAGGGCGACAAACATATTCACTCCCTCTGGTAAATACACAAGGCGATACACTAGAAGATCAGGCAGACTCACTTGCGGAGCACTTTCAGAGCGTGTCAAGTTCAAACAATTATTCGCAATCTTTTCTCATACATAAAGAAATAGAAGAACGTAAGCCTTTAACAAGAAAAAGCCGAGAGAATGAGCCTTACAACCGTCCTTTCAGTATTGCCGAATTGAGAGCTGCCTTGAGCGCATGCAAGAGCTCCGCACCAGGATCTGATAGAATCATGTATGAAATGCTCAAAAACTTACAAAATGACACCCAAGTTACACTACTTACACTTTTCAACACTATCTGGGACGCAGGGTACCTTCCGACCGCATGGAAAGAAGCCATTGTGATCCCTGTTCTAAAACAAGGCAAAGATCCTTCATCAGTGGCAAGCTACCGCCCGATAGCCCTCACAAGTTGCATGTGTAAGGTATTTGAAAAAATGATAAATCGGCGACTGATCCATTTCCTTGAAGAGAACAAAATGCTTGATCCCTGTCAGTGTGGCTTCCGAGAAGGGCGCTCCACAACCGACCATCTTGTACGTATTGAAACAAATATCCGGGACGCATTTATACATAAACAGTTCTTCCTCTCGATATTTCTCGATATGGAAAAGGCGTTTGACACAACGTGGCGATACGGCATCTTGCGAGACTTATCGGAAATGGGCATTCATGATAATATGCTCAACGTAATAAAAAGCTACTTGTCCAATCGTACCTTCCGGGTGAAAGTCGGCAATGTGCTGTCACGTCCTTTTACACAAGAAACTGGTGTACCCCAGGGAGGCGTGCTCAGTTGCACACTTTTTATTGTCAAGATGACAATGCTTCGTGTTTCCTTACCCCCGGCCATTTTGTATTCCGTCTATGTGGATGACATACAAATAGGCTTCAAATCCTGTAACCTCGCAGTATGCGAGAGACAGGTACAGCATGGTTTGAACAAGGTGTCAGGGTGGGCAGAGAAAAATGGTTTTAAAATCAATCCTCAAAAGAGTTCTTGTGTGCTGTTCACAAGGAAGAGAGGCCTGGTCCCGGATCCTTGCTTGGAAATGTGTGGACATCAGATACCTGTAAAGAAAGAGCACAAATTTCTAGGTGTTATACTCGACAATAAACTTACTTTCGTTCCACACATTAAACATCTTAAAGAAAAGTGTCTGAAAACAATGAACTTAATGAAACTTCTATCCCAGACTACATGGGGTAGTGATAGGAAGTGTTTAGTGAACCTATACAAGAGCCTAATTCGGTCTCGACTGGATTATGGTGCCGTTGTGTATAACTCTGCCGCCCCGAGCGCGCTAAAGATGCTAGACCCAGTCCACCATCTGGGAATCCGACTGGCCACTGGCGCTTTCAGAACGAGTCCCATACAAAGTCTATATGTGGAATCAAATGAATGGTCTCTCCACCTACAGAGATCATACATTAGCTTTAGATATTTCCTTAAAGTACGCGCCAATCCTGAACATCCATGTTTTCATAACGTTACCGATATGACGTGCGCTACACTTTTCAGCAATCGTCCCTCCATAAGACAGCCTTTCTCGCTGCGTGTGAAGCAGCTTAGCGATGAAATGCATGTCCCGCTCCTCGAGCATCGCTTAATGCACTTAACCAAGCTCTTACCTCCTTGGGAGTGGCAGGTGATACAATGTGACATATCCTTTATAAAAGTTACAAAGCACGCTCCTGAGGCTGAAATCCGAATGCATTTCCTAGAACTCCAGCAAAATCACTCCTGCGCAGAGTTCTACACAGACGCTTCGAAGTCAAATGCCGGGGTATCCTATGCAGCCGTCGGCCCATCGTTTTTGGAATCCGATGTACTGCATCCGGAAACAAGTATCTTTACGGCCGAGGCCTACGCACTACTCTCTGCTGTAAAGCACATAAGAAGATCGAAACTTCCAAAAGCAGCGATCTATACAGACTCTCTCAGCGTCGTGAAGGCCTTAATGTCACTCAGCAAACATAAAAATCCCGTATTCAATGAACTGTATTCGGTATTGTGTAAAGCGTACTCATCTAACCAGAACATCATAATATGCTGGGTACCTGGCCATAGAGGTATCGAGGGCAATGTACTGGCTGATAAAATGGCCACATCACTCACATCACTAAACACTTCTTCTGCAGTTGCTGTCCCGTTCACAGATCTCAAGCCTTTCTTGCGTAAGAAACTGCGACAACACTGGCAACGCATGTGGAACGCAGAAATAAACAATAAACTGCACGTTATAAAGCCACAGCTAGGTTTTTGGCCCTTCCCATCCAAATCACGGCGAACAGATGTCCTATTCTGCCGCCTCAGAATAGGGCACACATTTGGTACACACAATTTTCTTCTTACTGGAAACGAACCGCCAACCTGTGGTCGATGTGGTGAGAGGCTGACCGTCCTCCACGTCCTCTTGGAGTGTCGCGAAGCCGAACCTGAAAGAAAGAAGCATTTTCCTCTTGCATATCGCCATTGCATACCTCTTCACCCAGCAATGTTTCTTGGTAAGGAACCGCTTTTCAACACCAAGGCAGTTCTTGACTTCTTAAAGGATGTAGTTCTACACGTTATAAGCCCAATAAATTCGTAGAGCATCCTCGCTCCAGAGGATGCCGCTGCGATAATTGTTCTGAATAGCACATGCCTCCAGGCCCTTGTGTTTTCAAGGGCCATATGGAGGCAGTAGTGCTCTTGCATTTCTTATAATCTGCTATATTTTACCTATCGTATCATTCTTTTTAAACGCATCTAAATGTTCATAGTACAAGTCATACGTCATCGCCATAATTTTATTATACAGATTTTACGCACTTTATTGCGTATATTTTAAGGCCCCTTTACAGCCACGTCACACCAACCTCATAGTAATCATAAGTACATTGCAAACCCATTAGCACAGACATGGCGCTCTTTGGCCATACCTGGCCCTTGCGCCAAAAAACCCCCATACATCATCAAAGAAGCTATCTTTTCTCCACCCTCCTACATTTTATCCAGGTCAGATCACAAGTACAACGTACAAGTTCCTGCCTCTCATACCAATATGTTTAGCGATTCTTTCATCCTTCGGATAAGGTCCGACTAGAAGCACGTTCCTGCCAACATCGATCTTATCCCACCACCCTGAAAATTTTAAATCTACTTTTAGAATGCTTTTGCTTAAACTAATTCCATATCTATGTCTTCCTCTCCCAATCCTCCCTATAAAGACAACTAGCTTTGAGAGTATTTGAAGTAAATAAATAAATAAATAAGTAAATAAATGGCTTGAATGCGTCTTCTAAGCAAGTGGTGAATAGCATTGGTTGCGTACGCTCTTTCTTGATAAGAATTTTTCAATTTTTCTTCTGAAGAAACTAGGAAGTTGTGGAACGTTTGTTCAGATTTCCCAAGATATTCACGCATACTTCCAGTACTCCTTGATTACGCAATTCCACTATCAATGCTGGTATCTCTTCTGAGTCAAATGCCTTTTCAAAATCTATGAAAGCTATATAGAGAGGTCAATTGTACTTTGCGGATTTCATAATTAGTTTAATGATGATATGCACGTGATCCGTTGTAGAATATCCCTTCCTGGAGGTAGCCTGTTCTCTTAGTTGATATAAGTCAAGTGTAGCCCTGACTCTATTGAAAATTATCTTGGTGAATATTTTCTACCACACAGAATACAATCTGATGAGCGCCACTTCTTCAATTATTTAACGTCTCCCTTCTTATTGATTAATATAATGTTGGCATTCCTGATGTCGCGAGGCATTGCATAGAAACCTCACAAGCTTTTCAAGCACGATGTCTCCTCCATAACTGAACAAATCCAGCGTTATTCCATCTTCTCCTGCCGCTTTTCCCCTGGAGACGTCTTGCAAGGCCATTCTAACTTCATCGCTGGTTACAAAAGGAGGCTCTTTATCCTGTTCATCAGTACTTGTATTGAAGGTGGCGTAATTGCTCTGGGCACTGTACAGGTGAGTACAGAATTCTTCTGCTGCTTTGACAAGATCAGATCAGCTGAGCAGATTACCCTGCTCAACTTTCACTGCGCACAAGTTACCCTGTTCGAACTGATTTCATGGTTGCGGCAAATTTTTACTCTGTTCTGAATCTTTAAGATAATATAATATAAACAACGACGGTAGAATAGCAGAACTAACAATCGATAGCAAACTACTCTCGGAATCCGTGTGGCCGAACACTTCAATTCTCACTTTGTAAATATAGTAAATCCATCACACTGCTCCTCTGACGTCACCGTGAGTAATTCTTGTAAAGAGGGATTTTATTGCGCCCCCCAATGTGCTCGAAATTTGTCAGGTGTTCATGCACCTCATCATCATCATCATCAGCCTAGTTACGCCCACTGCAGGGCAAAGGCCTCTCCCATACTTCTCCAACTACCCCGGTCATGTACTAATTGTGGCCATGTTGTCCCTGCAAACGTCTTAATGTCATCCGCCCACCTAACTTTCTGCCGCCCCCTACTACGCTTTCCTTCCCTTGGAATCCAGTCCGTAACCCTTAATGACCATCGGTTATCTTCCCTCCTCATTACATGTCCGGCCCATGCCCATTTCTTTTTCTTGATTTCAACTAAGATGTCATTTACCCGCGTTTGTTCCCTCACCCAATCTGCTCTTTTCTTATCCCTTAACGTTACACCTATCATTCTTCTTTCCATGGCTCGTTGCGTCGTCCTCAATTTCAGCAGAACCCTTTTCGTAAGCCTCCAGGTTTCTGCCCCGTAGGTGAGTACTGGTAAGACACAGCTGTTATACACTTTCCTCTTGAGGGATAGTGGCAACCTGCTGTTCATGACTTGAGAATGCCTGCCAAACGCCCCCCAGCCCATTCTTATTCTTCTGGTTATTTCAGTCTCGTGATCCGGATCCGTGGTCACTACCTGCCCTAAGTAGATGTATTCCCTTACCACTTCCAGTGCCTCGCTACCTATCGTAAACTGCTGTTCTCTTCCGAGACTGTTAAACATTACTTTAGTTTTCTGTAGATTAATTTTCAGACCCACCCTTCTGCTTTGCCTCTCCAGGTCAGTGAGCATGCATTGCAATTGGTCTCCTGAGTTACTAAGCAAGGCAATATCATCAGCGAATCGCAAGTTGCTAAGGTATTCTCCATCAACTTTTATCCCCAATTCTTCCCACTCCAGGTCTCTGAATACCTCCTGTAAACACGCTGTGAATAGCATTGGAGATATCGTATCTCCCTGTCTGACGCCTTTCTTTATTGGGATTTTGTTGCTTTCTTTGTGGAGGATTACGGTGGCTGTGGAACCGCTATAGATAGCTTCCAGTATCTTTACATATGGTTCATCTACACCCTGATTCCGTAGTGCCTCCATGACTGCTGAGGTTTCGACTGAATCAAATGCTTTTTCGTAATCAATGAAGGCTATATATAAGGGTTGGTTATATTCCGCACATTTCTCTATCACCTGATTGATAGTGTGAATATGGTCTATTGTTGAGTATCTTTTACGGAATCCTGCCTGGTCCTTTGGTTGACAGAAGTCTAAGGTATTCCTTATTCTATTTGCGATTACCTTAGTAAATACTTTGTAGGCAACGGACAGTAAGCTGATCGGTCTATAATTTTTCAAGTCTTTGGCGTCCCCTTTCTTATGGATTAGGATTATGTTAGCGTTCTTCCAAGATTCCGGTACGTTCGAGGTCATGAGGCATTGTGTATATAGGGCGGCCAACCTTTCTAGGACAGTGTTCCCACCATCCTTCAACAAATCTGCTGTTACCTGATCCTCCCCAGCTGCCTTCCCCCTTTGCATAGCTCCCAAGGCGTTCTTTACCTCTTCCGGTGTTACTTGTGGGATTTCAAGTTCCTCTAGACTATTTTCTCTCACCTTATTGTCGTGGGTGTTACTGGTACTGTATAAATCTCTATAAAACTCTTCAGCCACTTGAACTATCTCATCCATATTAGTAACGATATTGCCGGCTTTGTCTCTTAACGCACACATCTGATTCTTGCCTATTCCTAGTTTCTTCTGTACTGCTTTTAGGCTTCCTCGGTTCCTGAGAGCCTGTTCAATTCTATCCATATTATACTTCCTTATGTCCGCTGTCTTACGCTTGTTGATTAACTTAGAAAGTTCTGCCAGTTCTATTCTAGCTGTAGGGTTAGAGGCTTTCATACATTGGCGTTTCTTGATCAGATCTTTCGTCTCCTGCGATAGCTTACTGGTTTCCTGTTTAACGGCGTTACCACCGACTTCTATTGCGCACTCCTTAATGATGCCCATAAGATTGTCGTTCATTGCTTCAACACTATGGTCCTCTTCCTGGGTTAAAGCCGAATACCTGTTCTGTAGCTTGATCCGGAATTCCTCTAGTTTCCCTCTTACCGCTAACTCATTGATTGGTTTCTTATGTACCAGTTTCTTCCGTTCCCTCCTCAAGTCAAGGCTAATTCGGGTTCTTACCATCCTATGGTCACTGCAGCGCACCTTGCCGAGCACGTCTACATCTTGTATGATGCCAGGGTTCGCGCAGAGTATAAAGTCGATTTCATTTCTAGTCTCACCATTCGGGCTCCTCCATGTCCACTTTCGGCTAACCCGCTTGCGGAAAAAGGTATTCATTATCCGCATATTATTCTGTTCTGCAAACTCTACTAATAACTCTCCTCTGCTATTCCTAGAGCCTATGCCATATTCCCCCACTGACTTGTCTCCGGCCTGCTTCTTGCCTACCCTGTCATTGAAATCGCCCATCAGTATACCGTATTTTGTTTTGACTTTACCCATCGCCGATTCCACGTCTTCATAGAAGCTTTCGACTTCCTGGTCATCATGACTAGATGTAGGGGCGTAGACCTGTACAACGTTCATTTTGTACCTCTTATTAAGTTTCACAACAAGACATGCCACCCTCTCGTTAATGCTATAGAATTCCTGTATGTTACCAGCTATGTTCTTATTAATCAGGAATCCGACTCCTAGTTCTCGTCTCTCTGCTAAGCCCCGGTAGCACAAGACGTGCCCGCTTTTTAGTACTGTATATGCTTCTTTTGGCCTCCTAACTTCACTGAGCCCTATTATATCCCATTTACTGCCCTCTAATTCCTCCAATAGCACTGCTAGACTCGCCTCACTAGATAACGTTCTAGCGTTAAACGTTGCCAGGTTCATATTCCAATGGAATAGTAAAACTGTGGACTTTGATAATATCCAGATAGGCTCCGTAACCTATATTATTGATATCATTTCTCATCGCCTTGGGCATATATCTATTTGTATTAGCAACTGGTAGTTTTCCAACTGCGATGAAGCGTGCAAAAGTAACTGTTATATATAAGGGCTGTGAAACGAACCAGGTTAGTAAATATAGACCCATATAAATCCTCCCAGTATTCTCGAAGGGTCTTTGAAAAATACTTATTTACCGTCTAAACAATTTTTGTACCCAACACAATATCATTTCCGATTGCCGGCATGGATTGCACCAGAAAAAATCAATGGGAACATCGTTATTAACACAGAAAGAACTAATTATTTGCAATATCGAAGAAAACAAAGTAACTCTTGGTGTTTTTATAGATTACACAAAAGTCTTTGAGTATTTAAACCACAACAGTCTTTTAAAGAAATTTTACTACTATGGCGTACGTGGAGTAGCTTATTGCTTGTTTGAGACCTATTCGAGTGATCGCCAACAATGTGCCACAATCAATAATTACATGTCCTCTTTTAAAAATGCTGCCTCGGGAGTTCCCCAAGGAAGGCTCCTGGGACCACATTTTGTGTATGCAAGCGATGTTACTCAAGTAAATAACGACATTTTAATTGTAATGTAAGCGGACGACACAAGTCTGTTCGTAACCGGCCGGGAGATCAGTGAAGTTTTCATTAAAGCTCAAGTGGCGCGCTTTCATATATTTGGAAATTGTCGAGTAAGAACTTTATAAAAATCAACGCTTGTAAAACGAAAGCCATCTTATTTAGGAACAAACAAAAGCCCTCCCTTCTACCAGTAGATCTGTGTCTTGGCAGGACTCCAGTCGAGATTGTACCACAGTATAAATCGCTAAGTGTCATCGTTTCTGCTGATATGACGTGGACAGCTCTTATTGACATTTTGTTAAATCACTTTCTTCGGCTACGGGAGCGCTATCGCGGTGCCACCATTTCATTCCTAGCAAGGTCAAAATGCAAATATACAACGCACTGTTTCACGCTCGCGTAAACACCTGCACACTTGTCGGGGAACAACTACCCTGACAAATCTGCGCAGAGTTGTTTTGCTACCGAAGAAAGCGATCCGATGCGTTGCAGACGTTTCGTACGCCCATTCTACCAGAGAATTCTTTCTCCGCTACCAATTCATAAACGCCACGCTAATTTATCAGTACGGCCTACTGCACTCGCTTTTCTTTTCAAACAAAAACATAAAAATTTTTTTGAACATGCATTCCAGGCTGGAAAAACAAATAGTCGATCCTCCAACTAGAGGCCACGAGAGATGGCTGGTACCGCGACGGCGCACATATTATGGCAAGGACTCACTGACTTTCAATGTCCCATATCTTTTGAACAAATATCGGCAGAACGGGGTCGACTTCAAGAACGTTTTTAAAAAAAAGTTGCGCGAATACTTGATTTCAGAATCGTACTGAGCGTTCCCATCCATTTCTGACCCCTACCGTTTCATTTCGTTGTACCTGATTGCCATGTCTCTTTTTTTTGCATTACATATTTAAGCACCATGTGTATTATAGTAATTATTTTTTGTCGTATTTTACTAATTACTACGGTGCTGTAACTATGTGGTGTCATTATTAAGTTCGTTACTTCTAGTAGCACGACTCATTTGAAATGTATGTATCGCTTATGTTTTATCAACATTTTTTGTCATTTATATTTTTATACTAGTCTACACATGCTTATAAGTTATGTATGCTTATATACATATATATTAGACGTTATTTATAAATGTTTTATGTATGCTGCCTTGTGTAAGGGCCCCCAGGTACCTTTCAAGCTGCATTTTGCCGCTTTTCGCCTGGGGTGACTCCCAAATATTACGTTGGAAATAAAATCATTTCATTGGTTGATTGATTGACTGATAATTACAAATATTGCAAACTTTCTTCTTGTTTACCAGCTTTCACAGTTAAGAAATTCTATCTGACCTGTTCAGTTAGACACTTTCATGCTTTGATGGTTCTTTATTAGGTCCCTTGCTACTTGGGAGGACTTACCTAGTGGGTGTCTGCGCGCCTTACCTCCCACTTCGATTGCTGCTTCTTAAGTCAGCCTAATTGCGGTTTCATTCATTACATAAATGTTATCTTCCTGACCAGACTGAATTCGTTTCCTTTTACCCTTACTGCGTCTAGCTTTGCCTGTTTTTTCTTTACTAATTTTGCTTTTCCTCTCTTCGAATTGAGAGCAATCCTACAACTCACTACCCTCAGATAATGTCCCTTTACACTGCCTTACACTTCTACTTACTGTATTATGCTGGCATCGGCAGAGAATATGAAATCTACTTGATTTCTTGTTTCTCCATTAGAGCATTTCTACGTCCACTTCCTGCTACTGCGCTTCGTGAAGGTATTCATTATGCGGAGTCTATTCCTGTCCGCGAGTTCTAGCAAAATCTCTACTATTCTTAAAATTATTGCCGTAGTTGCCAATTGCTTTTTCCAAAGCCTGCTTTTTTTTTTCATTTTTATATGGAAGTCCCCCATGACTACAGTATACTGAGGTTGCACGTTTCTCACTGCTAATTTAACATCAGTAAACGGTTTTATTTCTTCTTCATCATGACTTGAGGTTCAAGAGCAGAAACTTAGCTTTAATAGATATCTCCTATGTAGCATTATTACGAGCACTACTACCCTGCCATTGATGCTGCAGAATTCATAAGTGTTCCCCTGTGTCCTAATGAGTTACAATTCCTACCCCGTATGCTCTCTTATCTGGATGACTTCTGTAGGAGAAGAAGCGGCTGTTAGTGAGCACTGTATAAGCCTCACCGGTACTTCAAACTTCACCAAGGCCAATAATATCCTAGGCAATGCCTCATAATTCCTTGAATGGCTCTGCTCAGCTAGCCTCACTCGAGTGGGCTTGCGTGTAAACGTTGCCAGGTTGTTTCCAGTGGCGGCATATCAGGACACAGCGATTCTTACAAGTCTGCCACGTCGCAGGTATGACCGCTGCCTTGGTAGGTAGGGTGCACCGCAGGCGCTGAGGGCTAAGGGCCACTGGGTAAAGACCGGGGTCAAGACAGAGGTTGCTGCCGAATACTGCACCATGCAGGCGAATTCCTGCTCTAGTGAGGGAGTGTCGTTACTGAAGCTTAGTGGGTCTTCCTAGTTTGTTTGCACCTCGACTAACATAGCCCCAGTGGCTCTCGGCATTTGTTTTGCTGGTGTCAGGCACCACTCTACGCCTGAAAAATGTAGTGGACTGGACGGGGATTCGAACTTGCCAGGAGCAGATTAGAAGCACAGTGTTATACCTCTGCTGCATGCCACCACTTATAATTAGATAATAATAAAGGGAAACTGAGACATCCACCCAATTGTAGCAATTGCTACAGAGAAAACCCATAGGCATTCCTAGAAAGAAAAGTCTCGCATTTGAAAAATTCTTGCTGGTCCGGCACTAGAACCCGGGACCACACCCTTTTCGTGGCAGCCGCTCTACCATCTGAGTTAACTAGGTGGCTAGCAGATGGCAGGGCGAAGTCGAAATTATCAACAACTCGAAGCAAATGCAATAGTTTGACGTAATTGTTCTGCAGAACCCAGCATGGTGGATAGACGTAATTCAGAATTTATCATTTGCTTAATTATTTGAATAATAATTTAATAATTACTTCTATTGACCTTTCGAGGTTCAGCAGAACTATTACGTCAAACTCTTGCCTTTGCTTCGAGTTGTTGATAATTTCGACTTCGCCCTGCC
This sequence comes from Dermacentor andersoni, assembly GCF_023375885.2. NCBI lineage: Eukaryota > Metazoa > Arthropoda > Arachnida > Ixodida > Ixodidae > Dermacentor > Dermacentor andersoni. The sequence goes on along the minus strand of NC_092814.1, from coordinate 363,561,443 downwards.
AGTGCAAGCCGCCTGATTAGCTCAGATGGCTGAGCGGCTGCCCCGAAAGGCCATGGTCCCGGGTTCGATCCCGGTCCAGGGCGAATTTTTCAACTTCGAGGCTGTTCATTCGAGAAATCTGTATGGGTCTTCTTTGTAGCGATTGCTACGATTGGGTGGATGTCTCAATTTCCCTTTATTAATTGCCTCTCTACACCTTGCGGGTTTCCGCTGAATTATTACCTTATACTTAGGTATGCGTGCATGTTAAAGAACCTCGGGATGTCAAAATTAGTCTGGAGCACCTAACTACGGTGTGCGCGCGTAGTGAGATTGTGGGGTTAGCACGTAAATGCGTTTAATGTTGGGCTAATTGGCATTTTGACATTAGAACCATATTGAAATCGCGCGCAACGGCCCGGCACAGCAGAAAGGAAGACGCCTGTGTTCGTCTTGCGCGCTATTTCAAGATGATTTAGTACGTAAATTCACAGAATATAAATTATTTTCTACTTGGCAAAAATGGAATAGCCTCGCGTCTACAGTTAACTACTTCCATAAAGAACATATTTTCAAGGGCGTCGAACTTCCCAAAACGGCAACTAAAAGCATATATGGCTATTGGTTGTATTTAGACTCAATTCTGCGGAAGTAAATACTATCACGCCACAATGAAACTACGAAGCGCGTGGTTTTCAGTCCATGCAGCACTTGCTGAATTTGTGTTCCCATCTCACTCTAGGTGGCACCTCCTGCGAGTGTCAGCAAAGCGCTGCAGGCCTATGTTAGCTCGCTTTGACCTGCGATGGAGACTGTAAGCGACAAGGTTCCTAGTCCAAACCATTCTATTTCAAATAAGCTCGCCCAGTGAAATTTATGCACAAGAAGCACCTTGGCGCACGTAGTACACCCCTACCGCAATCGTCATATGCGGCACACATCCCTCTCAACAAATCAATTATTTTCGGAGTGCGTCCAAAACCATGCAGCAGCGTCTTTTCATAATTCTTTAACCAAAGGTTGTGTTAAGCCCTGTTTGTGTGATAGTGGAAGCTCTGAAAGCCGGCTTGTTCATGAAATGACGCTGAGCTGTTCAAAGGAGAGCAGGGGCAGTATTTAGTACGGATTTTTTTCCTTTCATTCATTTACATACCAGCAATCCATATCTTTCAAAGCGTCGATCGAAGCACGAAGTGCTAAGAGGAATAACACTGGAATTGAATCATTACCAGGGGAAGAATGAAAGTGTACCACTACAAAGAGCGGACCGATAACTCTGTATACCATCTCTCTAGCAGTTTATCGTGGCCGCGAACAGACGGTGCAGCACATCACACGCTCAGCTGCTACCAATTCATTCCAATTATCCGCACTCTGACTGGATTCATTAGCTTGGCTCCGAAACTTTCTGTCCTTGCGGCAGTAGTTGACTATTGTTAATAACCACTCATCGCTTCCTCTGACGTTATGTCTGGCATGTTACAAGACACTGTCCTTGGTACTCTTCTTAATTTTCATTAATGACGTTCCACAAAACGTATCAACGCAGATAAGGCTTTTCGAAGACCGTTGCATTCTATACCGTCCAAATTACAACATCCGACGACCGTTTATTATTACAGAACGACTTTAACATTGTCAGTTTCTGGTGCAGTACATGGCAGATGACCCTGAACTCAGACAAATGTAGATTATGTCCTTATCGCAAAAACATTCTAACTCTCGCTTGCCTTACGGCATAAAAAACACTATCGTCCCTCTGACATTGTCCTATAAGTACCTTGGCATTAAACTTACAACAAATCTTTCCTGGAGTAAACGCATAACAGGTACCTGCGCAAAAGCCTCAAAACCTCTGGGTTATCTCCGACGGAACTTGCGTCAATATCCTGCTACAGTTCGTAAATTTGCATATCACACTTTTGTTCTCCCACAATTAGAATTTGCTTCATCAGTATGGCATCCACATCAATATTATTTAGTTTGTGTGCTAGAATCAAATCAAAATAGAGCAGCTCACTTCATCACAAACAACTATGACAGAACTTGCAGCGTAACGACGGTTAAGGCAGATATTTCACTCCAACCACTTGAAACTCGTCGCAAGATAAGTCTTCTTTGCCTTTTTCATACATACGTCCATGGTAATCGATCTCACCTGTTGCCTCTTCAAGCTCCAGCGTGCATGTCACGTTGCCTTAACAATAGCCACAGTTTCACGCTCATCTTTAGCAATACACTATCGTTTAACGCATGAGCACTACCACGTGTCAAAAAAGTATGGAGTCGTCTTCCTCATAACTTTGCGTGCTTAACAAATCGTGACGCCTTTCGCAAAAAATTGCAAAGCTTCTTGCAGTAGCATTTTATAACGATGCTTTTAAACTGCTTTCTTTCACTGTTTTTCGTACTTGTATTATTTTTAGTGTGTATGAGTGTATTCTTGTGATAACGCAAAAGCGTAACCTGGGCAAATATTCTTGAATTTTGCTTTTCTTATCTTATGACTGCCTGTACTATTATTTATATTGATTACTCCTGCAGAAACTCACATTGTATGCCCCCTTAATGAATGCCTTTAAATGGAGTTGTGAGGTATTCTAAATAAATTTAATTGGCAGGATCGGAAGCTTCACGCATGATATCGTGGAATTTTCAGCACATCGGATACAATAGCTTGATGTTATTCAATTTAGGCAGGTTTTCTATGATTCCTCAGGCACACCAATAATACCAGTTCACGCAGTTCTAACGGCTCTAGCAAAGTAGCTGGCGTTGTGCTACACGTAATTTCTGTTGCAGTGGCTCACGCGTCTGCAAACCCGTTCACTCCAACAAAGCGCTACCAACGCCCGCTATCCGCATGCATGGTCGAAATATAGAGGCACATTATATCATGGCATATGAAGCGTCAACATGCACCGAATACGAAACGAATCGGTGAGCGTTGCTGACGGCCAGTGCTGTCGCTGTGACAAGCATACGCGAACTATTCTTTGGTAGTCTTCGCAATTGCTTGCCATTCAGGAATATAATGACGAGTCTGTTGTGATAGCCAACTGTTGCACCCAGCGCCTGACAATAATTAGCATTCACTTACCATTCACTCTTGTATGACACGAATGCATGTACAAAGCGCGCGGAAAGAAATTGCCGAAGCAATTGTTTTATCCGTATACCACTATGCTCTTCAGCGCAGAAGGCATGCAGTCCGGCAGCACTGAAAAGTGGCATCTACAAGACAATAGCACGTAAGCACTGGGCGGCCACAATAAAAAAAAATACGTTCTCTGTACTGCCCTAACGTATACACTTGTCAACAGATTTGCTGTTCACTGTGTTTGCTATAGCAGCATGGTGACAAGGTGCACACGCAAGTATATAGACGATCGCAGCACAGTGCGTCGTTGTGAACAGGCACATACCACTACAGATATTGTCGTATATTGATACCATGGCACATCTCATGTCATCAAAGCACCTCAATGAAAACCCGTAGCAGCCCCCACTATCCCTAGTATCCTGGCTGCATCTTTCTTGCAATGGCTATCAGTCAAGCGGCCGCGATATGTACATTTAATTGTTTCAATGAGATCGAAGAAATCAAATGATTACATTAATGATGATTATGATAATGATGATGATGGCGGTGATGGCGGTGATTGTGCTGCAGGAGGCACATGTCCGCTTCTGTATGTTCCTGTCCGGATGTAACCACTCAGATGAAGTCTCACATAGCAAGGCCCTTTGTATTGTCATGCAGATTTTCCCTTCTAATTTCTTTCTTGCTATTCTTGTTAATCACCATGGATTTTGTGCTTTCCATCCTTTCCATGCAATTTACAGGCTTTGTTTCTCTCACTTTTCTTTAGACGACTGCTGGTTGTCTATTTGCACTTTTTTATTTCTTATTTCAAAACACGGCGAGCCATCAATCTGGCCCGAGCAAGAGGGGCTACAATATGAAACTACCAGACAACTGATAGAAGAAGTATACAACGACAAATACAATTTGCAGGCTATCATTACAAACAGTATCAATAACACAATATATACATTTCCGTTTAAACGGAAGAAAAGAATTGCTCAATCGCAGCAGCAAAATTACTTGATGCAACAGCAGTGGCGGGAAGCAAGCTACAGTCCTCCATAGTTATCGGGAAAAAGCTACCCTTATAACTGTTTGTGTTTACAAATATAGGATGAAATGAATGTTCCCAGCTGAGACGCGTTCTTAGAGTGCTGAGGGGACGAACACCACTTGGCAGATTGAGATTAAATTTTTCTGTCGGGCATTTGTGAAAGAAAGGCCAAGCGATTAACTTTCCTTCGAGTTTATAATTCCGGTATGTGATTTGTTGTCATAAGAAGGGAAGGTGAATCCTGTTTTTTTATACTTGCCAAATATAAATCTCCTTACTGCCTTACGGTTAATACGCTAAAGTTGCTTAATCTCTTTCTTATAATAAGGGTACCAGATGATTGCAGCATATTACAAGCAAGCAATTTAGCATGAACCGGATAATTTTCTGGCTTTCTTTTAGGAAATCCCAGTTTGTGCAAAGCCGTTGGGTGAAAGCAGTCCACTTTCAATTACCCTGTACTTGGTTGCCAAATTTCTTGACCTCTTCCTCCATTCTGTGTCCAGCTCTTGAGGCACAAAGTTTGTATAGTTTAGGTGACCATTTATTTTCGTACGCGCTCCTCAGTGTTTCTCTAAAACTGATTATGCTCTGCGCTTGTCTAACTTCCACACAAGTTCAGCCCATATCACAATGCCCTGCCTCATTAGCACACTTGCCATGGGTCCGCAAAGACCAACCGGCCTACCGATCTTTGGTCAGCTTCCAACCTCGACAAAATATTCGGTTTTAGGCACATGATGGCATTTCCACAAGTTCGTATCATTTCCGGCCTTCCCATAGAAATAGTACTTGGTAATCCCTATATAACTAATTCCCCTTCAAAGCTACACAAAATCTTCATTCACGCCTGGGTGCTTGAGAATCCCCCCTAACAATTCCCTGCCTACGTTGTCGTAAGCTTCCTTAACATCCAGAAATCCTATCCAACAAGGCCTATGCTACACTATTGAAAACTGTATGCGCTCAGCTAGTACAAAAATATCCTCTAAGCGTTGCCTGGTCCGAACCCATTTTCTAGTCCTCCCAATATGCCATTTTTCACCAGTATACATCCCTACAATTCCCTCTGTCGGATGTCCAAGCAACGATGTCCGCAAGCCATCCACTGGATGAAACTTACTGGCGGTTTTCAACAGCACAGTATGATGCTCTTCGTTCATGCATGCATACGAACAAGAGCCAGGAACATGGACGAATATAAATGGACGGCTAAAGTACACAAATATTTCTACATCAAAAGCTGGACAAAGAATGAAAGTAGAGGACAAGAAAGTTGTGTAGAAATTGAGGTGCTATGTCGGATGCCCTGAGTTATTTCCCGAGGGTCGATGGGTCTTAGCTATGTGCTTCATGGATGCTTACGATGCAGACTCTAGTGTTTTGATGCCTTGGCAGGCCAAGATATAAAGAAAGCAGGGACAGTCGACGCTTCATGTGTTTACGACAGCGGTGCTCAGATCGATGAACTATGATGATGTGTCCGTTCCTGTTATATTTCGATAGCCAAGATTGTTAGTTTAACTCGGCTCCGCTTTGCTGCAGCCGGCAAGCACTTTGTACTAGCTCAAGGATTACATGCCACGCAACCAATGGACTCGGGTGGAGGACTCAGAATTGGCCTCGGCATTGCCATGGTGGTAGCAGCCGCAACTTGGGTAATCCCTTCGAGCGGCGGCAAGCGCAGATAGAGCCAACGAAGAAATCGTCGGCCCTATCTGTTGTCAAGCAAGAATTCCAGCCTATCAAAAACGTCAGTGCGCTGGGAGAGCAACGTGCTAACGGATTAGCTACTTCGGAGGAGAGTGCACGGCGCATCTCATTCGCTCACAGTCCAAACGTTCTGCACGCTCTGACTCCACGGGAGTAACCAAGATGCGCTCAGACCGGTATTGCTACCAGACAACTGTGAGTCGCTGCATGACTGACACGCGGCTGTGCAGAAATGGTGGCTGTGTAAGACTGACCGAGTGTGCTCAATCTCCATCTTTCTTCTTCAGTCGGAAATATTTTTACGATTATTTCTCACCAACGCGAATCCTTCCTTTGGTGCCAAAAAAAACATGCACGCGCAAAGAATAAAAGAAAAATAAACGACATGACGTTTCGCGCCCCGTATGGGTCCCGTGATCACAATAGATATGTGCGCATGGGCGCACAATTTATGGGTGAGGTGGCGCAGCCTGCGGGCGTATATCTTGGGAAGATGACCCCACGTCCTGTTTATCGTGCGTATAGTTGATTGAATCTACTATGATTCTAAAAGCAAACGGGTAGATAGGTGTTTCTCGGTTGCGATGATGGCAGCCGAGTCCCACTCAATGCTGTGTCTGATTAGTTCGCGATCTTCACGATGCGATGTTCCGCATAAAGTCCGAGGACGATAAAATCATTGCCGTGCGTCGTATGCTTTATTTGCGAGTAAAAGCGTGCGAGGGTGACCATGGGGCCGCGACTTTAATGACTACAATGTAATTATTATAGGTAATTTAATTTGTAATACAGTATATCATTATTATTATATGAATTTTTTATTTATTATTAAATGGATTTAACCGCGTCGAAAGGGAGGAGAGCGGGGACAAAGTGCGCCGTCTTCCGTCGTGCGCAAGGCTCCGCGGGGAGGGCATGGAGGGGGGCGCATTCTACTGCGGGCGGTCGCGCGCGCCCGCGCGGGCCGCAGCATCTTCAAAGCCATCTGCGACGGGGGCACAGTCCGCCACGCACTGTGTTTTCGTGGCTTAGTTTGCGTTTATGCGAGACGCAGCACGAAAGTCAGTTCACTCGCTGCTGCTGCCGCGCTTCCGCACTCCAGCGCTTTGAGGGTGAGTTTTCGCGGTCACAGACTGAGATGGTTTCTTGGTTGCTTGTGCGCGCGATATACTTGTCTAATTAGTTAATATGCCTATGTTTAGAAGTTCATACGGCCAATGAAACTACTATCCTTAGTTCGTATAGATAGCTGTCCCCTAATTTTCTATCGCAATCGAAGTTTCGACTTTCGAGCGAAAATGCGACTTTTTTGTGCTACTATCTCAAACATGACTGATGACGCATTCATGCTCTCTCTCTCTCTCTCTCTCTCTCTATATATATATATATATATATATATATATATATATATATATATATGTATACCAACCGATTCCAGCTAGCCCCTGCGAATTTCATAATTTCATCACCACACGTATTCTTCCACCGTCCTCGACTGTGCTTTCCTTCTCTTCTAACCCATTTTGTAACCCTAATAGTCCACCATTTATCTAACCTACGCATTACATGACCTGCCCAGCTCCATTTTTTTCTCCTAGTGTCAATTAGAATATCGACTATCCCCGTTTGCTCTCTGATTCTCACCGTGCTCCTCTGGTCCATCTCTCTTTGCACGGATCTTAACTTGTTCTCGAGCTTCTTTGTCAGTATCTATGTTTCTGACCATATGTTAGCACCCGAAGAATGCACTGATTGTACACCTTTCTTTTCAATGATAATGGTAAGCTTGACGATAATGGTAACCTGGCGATGTCTGCCGTATGCACTCCAACGCATTTTTGTTCTTCTGTAAATTTCCTTCTCATGATCAGGGTCCGCTGCGAGTAATTGACCTAGTTAAACGTACTCCTTCGCAGACTCTAGAGGCTGACTGGCAATCCTGAACCCATGTGGTCAAGCTATTTATCATTATCTTTGTATTCTGCATATTACTCTTCAACCCCACTCTTACACTCTCTCTGTTGAGGTCATCAATCATTTGTTGTAATTTGTCCCCAGTGTTGCTGAACAGGACAGTCTCATCTGCAAACCGAAAGTTGCTGAGATATTCGCCGTTGACCCTTACAATTAAGCCTTCAGAGTTTAATAGCTTGAATATTCTTCCAAGCATGCAGTGAATAGCATTAGAGAGATTGTGTCTCCTTGTCTGACCCCTTTCTTTGTAGGTATCGTTGTGCTTTCCTTGGGGAGAATTAAGGTAGCTGCGGAATCTCTGTATATATTTTGGAAGGCATTGATGTAAGCCTCCTGTGCTCCTTGATTACACAATGATTCTATGACTCCTAGGATCTCTATTGAATCAAATAGCTTTTCGTAGTCTATGAAAGCTATCAGAGAGGGTGATTGTACTCTGCGGATTTCTCGATTACCTGATTGATGACATGGATGTGATCCATCGCAGAGTATCCTTTCCAGAAGCAAGCCTGTTTTCTTGGTTGACATAATTTCAGTGTTTCTCATTCAATCGGAAATTATCTTCTGGAATATTTTGTACAATACTGGAAGTAAGCTATTCGGCCTATAATGGTTAATTTTTTTAACGTCACTCTTTCTGGGGATTAATGTAATTTTTGATGGCTCCCAGTTCTCTAGGACCCTTGAAGCGTTGAGACGGTTCGTATAGGTGGCCGCGAGATTCTCAAGCATGATATCTCCTCCATCTTCGAATAAATCGGCCGTTATTCCATCTTGTCCTGCCGCTTTCCCGAGTTTCATGTCTTAGGCCCTTTTAACTTCATCTTCAGTTATAGCAGGAGCCTCTGTAAGCTGTTCATTACTACTTCGAATGGCAGTATCGTGGCTGCTCTGGGTACTCTACAGGTCAGTATAGAATTTTCCCGCTGCTTTTACTCTGTCTTCGAAATTGCTGATGATATTACCCTGCTCATCTTTCAGTGCATACATCTTGACTTGTCCTATGCTTAGTCTTAGTCTTTCTTACGTTATAATTTCTAATATCCTTCATTTTCTCCTTGTTGATCAGTTTTGACAGTTGCGGAAAGTCAATCTGATCTTTTGAGTGGGACGCTTGAGAGAGCTTACCTACTGGTGGCTTGGGTGCCTTACCTCCCACTTCAAGGGCTGCTTCTTAAGCCAGCCTAGTTACGGTTCCATTTATTATCTGTAAGTCACCTTCATCTCTCTGTTCTAAGGCTGCATATTTATTTCCAAGTACCAGTCTGAGTTGGTTTGCTTTTACCCTTACTGCGCCTAGGTTGGCCTGTTTCTTCATGACCAATTTTACTCTTTCTCTCTTCAAATTGAGGTGAATCCTAGACCTCACGTACTTATGATCACTGACTTTGCCATACCTAATACCTCTACCTCCGGCACTGTGCTGGGATCTGCAGAAAGTATGAAATCTATTTCATTTCTCGTTTCACCACTAGGGCTTTTCCAGGTGCACTTTCTGTTGCTACGCTTCCTGAAGAAAGTGTACAATATTCTCAGCTTACTCCTTTCCGCAGATTCTACATGCATTCCTCCTCTAGTCTTCCTAAAAACGACGCCATAGTTGCCAATTGCTTGTACAACAGCCTGCTTTTTCCTCAGTATTGCATTGAAGTCACCCTTTACTACAGCATACTGAGTTTGCGCTTTGCTGATTGCTAGTTCAACATATTCATAAAAGTCATCTATTTCATCGTCATCATACTCGAGGTTGGAGCGTAGGCTTGTACTGCCTTTATTCTGTACCTGTTGTTAAGTTTTATTACGAGTACCGCTTCCCTCTCCTTAATGCTGTAGAATTCATCAATATTGCCCGCTATGTCCTTATGGATTAGGAATTCTGCTCCGTACTGCTTCTTATCCGGGAGTCCTCTATTGCAGAGGGCGTGGCCGTTAGCCAGCACTGTAAAAGCCTCACCAGTTCTTCTAACCTCACTAATGCCAGTGACATCCCTAACAATTTCTGATAGTTGGTGAAAGAGTCCTGCCAGGCCAGCTTCACTGGATAGAGTTCGGGCGTTGAACGTTGCCAGGGTCAGTTTCGATTTGTGGCCTATCCCGGTCAAGAATAAAAAATTCAAAAGCACTTTATTGCAACATCGCAATCCGAATAATACAAATACTAAGGGACACGGACTAAAACCCACAAAACGGTTTCGCGAGGCCCACGATCCCTTTAACTTGGAACAGACGGATGACAAAGATAAGCGCAGAGCTAAAACATAGCTTACCATAGCAACATAGCAGCAGAAACACTTTGCGTGTATACGCGGGCTTCCACGCTAGCAAAAACCTATTTTGCACGTACTCAGAAACACAAAGCTGTATCGGGAGTTTTTCATGCTTGCAATTTTCTCATTGACGCTGTTAACCTAAGAATACAAGAAGTTCATTCACTAATTATGACTGATTAGGTAATCAGGCGGAATCAAAAAAAATAATCGGCGTATCTTCAAGCGCAGCAAACAACATGACCTTCGCTCTGTCCAGCTACGGGGCATTTGCATATTTTTTAAATCATGATGCATGAAAGTTGGGACACACTGTATATATCGCTGAGCAGTTGAAGCAAATGATGGGACAGTGAAATAACTTTCAACGTGCGTCTATTCTTTGAGCAATATATATATATATATATATATATATATATATATATATATAGAACTGGAGCAATGCTACAAGGTAAACAGAACATGTATTAATTTCAACAGTTTCAAGCGTTCGACCGATCTTCATCAGGGTTTACTAGAAAATGGCAATTCGGTACTGACATTGAAGACAGCAGACTGGGTGCGTGGTCGCACTCAGATACATCATACTGAGAGGGAGAGTTTTGACATTGACTCTTTCTCGGCGCTTTGGCAGATTTACAACTGCCTTATTGGCAACGGTGCAGGGTAAAAGGAAGGCGGAGTCTCATGAATGTAGGGCAAGGGGGCCAGCGAAAAAAAAAAGAAAAGGAAAAAAAATGGAAAGAACGGGAGGGAGACATAAGTTAGAGAAGGAAAGGAGGTGGAGAGTAGCGGTAGCTAGGTTCCCCTTGACACGATGCAAGGAGGGAGAGAATGGTCGCTGCGCCGCACCAGCGTGCGTGTCGCCGTTGTAGCGTAGTGGGGGCAAGTTGAATAGGACGGCGGTGGGTACAGCAGAGAAGGGGCCCGGAACGCAGACAGAAATGCGGCAACTTGTGGAAAGTAACACAGTGTCACAATGCACATACACAAGGCATGGCCCGTTCCGGCAATTTTGTGGTCCAGCCGAGGTGCGGTAAAAACATTATAAAATGAATATATACGCGGGATTCGCAAGGCAAATACATCCCCGGGCTTAGTTTTAGGACCCTCCGTGTGGTGCAGGTTTCCACCGTTTACTGGACAACTTAAACCACGTCACCTTATGCGGATTCAAAGACGGGTCAATAAATAACTCAGAATAACTACTTGAGTGGCAGGGCAGAGCAAGCTGGATTTATTAGTTTTATGCTCGTACTCTTGAGGCGCACGCAGAGGTAACAGTAAACACTGACCAGCGTTTCAATTTTCGAGTAGAGAATATCTATCCGTGCTCCCCCTCTCCCTGCATATCCCGGAAGCTAAACGTAGGTGCCATGCGGCCTTGGCACCGCAGGCTGCTGCTGCTTCTTGGCCCTGCCAGCGCGTAGCGCTATGGAGTCAGAAGCGCCTACATCGCCGGCAGTGGCAACGTCGGTTGTTGCGAAATGTGGGTGCCATGGGGTGTTAACACCGCAGGCTGCTCCTCCTTCAGGGCACTGGCAGCACATACCGCTATGGATCCTGAAGCGATGTGTCTGATTGGCACATCGTCTGCGTTCGCAACCTCTGAAGTAGCGAAACGTCGGTGCCATGCAGTGTTGGCACCGTAGGCTGCTGCTGCTTGCTGGCTGGGGCAGCACGTACCGCTATTCAGTCTAAAGCACCTACATTGTCAGCGGTCGCAACATCGGCAGTAGCGAAACGACGGCGCCATGCGAGGTGTCACAGCAGGCTGCGCCTGTTTGCTGTCTCGGGCAGCACGCACCGCTGCAGAACTTGAACCATCTACACCGTCAGCGGTCGCAACATGCGCAGTATTGAAGCGTCTCTGGCATGCGATCAAGGCACCGCAGGCGGCTGGTGCTTGCTGGCTCTGGGAGTACGTACCGCTATGGAGTCTGCAGCATCTACATCGTCGGCGGTCGAGCTCTGCAGCAGCGAAACGAGTGCCATGCGGCGTTGGCATCGCAGGGTGCTGATGCTTGCTGGCTCGCGCAGCACATACCGCTATGGAGCCTGATGCATCTGCGTCGTAGGTAGTCGCAACATCGGCAATAGCGAAAAGTCGGTGCCATGAGGTGTTGGCACTGCACGCAGCTGCTGCAGTTTCCTGGCTCGGGCAGCACGTACCACTATGGAGTCTGATGCATCTACCTCGTTGGCGGTCACAACCTCTGCAGTGGCGAAACGACGGCGCCAAGCGGAGTTGGCCCCGCAGGCTGCTGAAGCTTGCTGGCTCAGGCGGAACGTACCACTGAGGAGTCTGCAGCATCCACATCGTCGGCGGTCCCAACCTCGGCAATAGTGAAACGTCGGTGCCATGCGGTATGATCACCGTAGGTTTCTGCTGCCTGCTGCCTTGGGCAGCACGTACCGCTATGGTATCTTAAGCATCTACGTCGGCGGCGGATGAAAGCGCGCCAGTAGCGAAACATCGGGGGCATGCGACGCTGGCACCGCTGGCTGCGGCTGTTTGCTAGCTCGGGGAGTACGTACCGCTATGGAATATGAACCCCCTACATCGTCAGCGGTCGCCACCTCGGCAGCAGCGAAACGTCGCTGACACGCGCTCTTTGCACCACAAGCAGCTGCTGGTTGCGGGCTCGGGCAGCACGTACCACTATGGAGTCTGAAGGATCTACATCGTCGGCGGTCCTAATCTCGGCAGTAGCGAAAGGCGGTGAAATGCGGTGTCGGTACCGCAGCACGCTGCTGCCTACTGGCTCGGGCAGCACGTACCGGTATGGAACCTGAAGCATCTACATCGTTGGCGCTTCCAACCACGCCAGTAGCGAAACGTTAGTGCCATGTGGTGTTGGCCGGCCATGTTGCTGCCGCTTGCTGGCTCGGGCAGCACGTACCGCTATGGAGTCTGAAGCATCTACATCGTCTGTGGTCTCAACCTCGGCAATAGCGAAGCGTCGGTGCCATACGGTCTGAACGCCGCAGGCTGATGCGCTTGCTGACTTGGGCAGCACGTACCGCTATGGAGTCTGAAGCATCTACGTCGTCCACAGTCACAAACAATGCAGTAGAGGAACAACGGTACCATGCGGCGTTGGCACCACAGGCTGCTGAAGCTTGCTGGCTCAGGAAGCACGTACCGCTATGTAGTCTGATGCATCTTCATCGTCGGCAGTCGCAACCTCTGCAGTAGCGAAACGACGGTGCCATGCGGCGTTGGCACCACAGGCTGCTGCACCTTGCTGGCTCTGGCAGCATGTACCGCTATGAGGTCTGATGCATCTGTGTCGGCGGCGGCCACAAACTCTGCTGCAGGGAAACGACGGTACCATGCGGCGTTGACACCGCAGGCCGCTGCAGCATGCTGGCTGGGGCAGCACGTACCGCATTGGAGTCTCAAGCATCTAAATCGTCGGCGGTCGCAACCTTTGCAGTAGCGAAATGACGGTGCCTTGCGGCGTTGGCACCGCAGGCTGCTGACGCTTGCGGGCTCAGGCGGCACGTACCACTGTGGAGTCTGCAGCATCTACATCGTCGGCGGTCCAAACCTCCGCAGTAGCCAAACGTCGGTGCGATGTGGTGTGAGCACCGTAGGTTGCTTCTGTTTGCTGGCTCGGGTAGCACGTACCGCTATGGTATCTGAAGCGTCTACATCGGCGGCGGCCGCAAGCGCGCCAGTAGCGACATAACGTAGGCATGTGGTGTCGGCACCGCAGGCTGCTGCTGCTTGATGGCTTGGGCAGCAGGTACCGGTAAGGAGTCTGAAACATCTACATAGCTGGCGGTCCCAACCTCGGCAGTAGTGAAACGTTGGTGCCATGCGGTGTTGGCAGATGTTCCTGTCGCTTGCTGTATAGGGCAGCGCGTACCGCTATGGAGTCCGAAGCATATACATCGTCGGCGGCTGCAAGTTCGGCTGTAGCGAAACGGCGCTGGCATGCAGTCTTGGCACAGCAGATATCCGCTGCTTGCTGGCTCCTTCAGCACGCGCTGCTATGGAGTCTGGAGCATCTACATCGTCGGCGGTCGCAACGTCGGCAGTAGCGAAACGTCGATTCCATGCGGTGTTGGCAAAGCAGGCTGCTGCTGCTTGCTGGGCCGGGCAGAACGTACTGCTACGGTGTCTAAAGCACCATATCGTCGTTGGTCGCAAGCTCGGCAGTAGCAAAACGTCACTGACACCCGCTCTTTTCACCACAGGCTGCTGCAGCTTGCTGGCTCAGGTAGCACGTTCCTTTATTTTGTCTGATGCATCTACGTCGTCCGCGGTCGCAACCTCTGCTGTAGCGAAACGACGGTGCCATGCGCCGTTGGCACCGCGGGCTGCTGAAGCTTGCTGGCTCAGGAAGCACATACTACTAGGAAGTCTGATGCATCTTCATCGTTGTTGGTGACAAACTGTGCAGGACCCGCCGTGGTTGCTCAGTGGCTATGGTGTTGGGCTGCGGAGCACGAGGCCGCGGGATCGAATCCCGGCCACGGCGGCCGCATTTCGATGGGGGCGAAATGCGAAACACCCGTGTACTTAGATTTAGGTTCACGTTAAAGAACCCCCGGTGGTCTAAATTTCCGGAGTTCTCCACTACGGCGAGCCTCATAATCAGAAAGTGGTTTTGGCACGTACAACCCCATAATTTGATTTTTTTTTAACTGTGCAGGAACGAAACGACGGTGTCATCCGGCGTTCGCACCGCAGGCTGCTGCAGCTTGCTGGCTCGCGCAGCACGTACCGCTATGCAGTGTCAAGCATCTACGTCGTCGGTGGTGGCTACCTCAGCAGTAGCAAAACTACGGTGACATGCGGCGTTGGCACCGCAGGCTGCTGAAGCTTGCTGGTTCAGGCGGCACGTACCGCTATGGAGCCTGCAGCATCTACATCGTCGGCGGTCCCAACCTCGGCAGTAGCCAAACGTCAGTGCAATACGGTGTGAGCACCGTAGGTTGCTGCTACTTGCGGGCTCGGGAAGCACGTACCGCTATGGTATCTGAAGCATCTAGTCTTCGGCGGACGCAAGCGCGCCCGTAGCGAAACATCTGTGGCATGCGGTGTCGGCACCGCTGGATGCTGCTGCCTACTGGCTCGAGCAGCACGTACCGGTATGGAGTCTGAAGCATCTACATCGTTGGCGGTCCCAACCTCGCCAGTAGCGAAACGTTGGTGCCATGCGGTGTTGGCACGGCATGTTGCTGCCGCTTGCTGGCTCGGGCAGCACGTACCGCTATGGAGTCTGAAGCATCTACATGCTCGGTGGTCTCAACCTCGGCAGTAGCGGAGCATTGGTGCCATGCGGTCTGAACACCGCAGGCTGATGCTGCTTGATGGCTCGGGCAGCAGGCACCGCAATGGAGTCCGATGCATCCACGTCGTCCGCGATTGCATGCAAACTCTGCAGTACCGAAAGGACGGTGCCGTTCGGCGTTGGTATTCCAGGCTGCTGCAGCTTGCTGGTAATGGCAGCACGTACCTGTAATGAGTCTGATGCATCTATGTCGTCGGCGGTCGCAACCTCTGCAGTAGCGAAACGACGGTGCCATGCGGTGTTGGCACCGAAGGGTGCTGCAGATTGCTGGCTCGGGCAGCACGTACCGCTATGGAGTCTGATACACCTAGGTTGTCGACAGTCGCAACCTCTGCAGTAATGAAACGACGGAGCCATGTGGCGTTGGCACCGCAGGCTGCTGCTGCTACTGGCTGGCTCGGGCAGCACGTACCGCTATGGAGTCTAAAGCCCCTACATCGTCGATGGTCGCAACCTCCGCAGTAGGGAACATTGCTGACATGCTCCCTTTCACCACAAGCAGCTGCTGCTTTTTTCTTCGGGCAGCACGTACAGCTATGGAGTGTTAAGGACCTACATCGTCAGTGGTCTCAACCTCGTCAATAGCGAAACGTCGGTTCCATGCGGTCTGAATGCCGCAGGCTGCTGCTGCTACTGGCTCGGGCAGCAGTTACCGCTATTGAGTCTGATGCATCTACCTCAACTGCGGCCGGAACCTCTGCAGTAGCGAAGCAACGGTGCCATGCGGCGTTGGCACAGCAGGCTGCTGAAGCTTGCTGGTTCAGTCGGCACGTACCGCTATAGAGTCTGCAACATCTACATCGTCGGCGGTTCCAACCTCGGCAGTAGCGAAACGTAGGTGCAATGCGGTGTCAGCACCATAGGTTGCTTCTGCTTGCTGGCTCGGGAAGCACGTACCGCTATGGTATTTGAAGCATCTAGTCGTCGGCGGACGCAAGCGCGCCCGTAGTGAAACATCGGTGGCATGCGGTGTCCGCACCGCCGGATGCTGCTGCCTACTGGCTCAGGCAGCGCGTACCGGTAGGGAGTCGGAAGCATCTACATCGTTGGTGGTCCCAACACCGCCAGTATGAAAACGTTGGTGTCATGCGGTGTTGGCGCGGCATGTTCCTGTCGTTTGTTGTATGGGCCAGCGTGCACCCCTATGGAGTCTGAAGTAACTAAATCGACGGCGGTCTCAACCTCGGCAGTAGCGAACATCGGTGCCATGCGGTGTTGGCACCGCAGGCTGCTGCTGCTTGCTGGCTCGGGCAGTACGTACCACTATGGAGGCTGAAACGTCTACGTCGCCGGCACTTGCGACGTCGGCAGTAGCGAACTGTCGGTGGCATTGGGTGTGAACACCGCAGGCTGCTTACGCTTGCGGCCACAGGCATTACATACAGCTATGGAGCCTGAACCATCTACATAGTCATACCGACTTAGAATTCTTCCAGCCAAATGGTAAACCATTATACTCGTAGATATCGAATGGTGTGACAAATGCCGTAAACTACTTAGTCTCTTCTTTCAGTGGTACTTGCGAGTACCCCTTGCATAAGTATATACGTGAAAACCATGCGCATCCTCCAGTCTAGTCAATGAACAGCCTTTCTTGAAACCAGACATATTTGGTGGCAATTCGTCAGGTGTACATACTTGGTTTCATTTTTATGAGTATTCCGACGAATGAGGAAGTGGTCTGCGCGGAATGCATGAAAGAAGACGATGAAGTGGGCTAGGGGAGAAGTGATGACGAAGTTGGAATAAAATGGCGGACGACACCCGTCTCACTGAGATTATGTCATTTCTGCTGCCGTTCTAGTAAGGAATGCTGCATTTTGGCGCAGCCGACAGTTTTCAAGCACCAGCCAGGTGGGTGACGTTTTTCGTTTACCAGGCGTCATCCGAGTCTGTTGTGTTCACCCGATACCAAGTGCACGGTGAGCCAGTGGCGGACCTTACTCTCTAAGTTAGTTCTAGCGCGCTGATCAACGTGGTGCTGCAACAAGCTGCAATCAGCCGCCAAGCCCTCGTGCAAACAAGATCGGTGACAGTGAATCTACAGCTGCAGACACTGAGCGAGCTCGTTCTTGAACCCATACTACGTGGCACCCTCAATGAGGAAACGCCTGCCGGGAAGGTGAGCCTAGACTTTACCGTTATGGAAGTGTAAAGGCACATTATACACATAATGAAATAATGAGAACTTTCGTCCAAGCGCTTAATCGAGAGCAATCAGCACGAGGCATTGTTGAACCGGATGTTTTTAAAGGAAACTCACAAAGTGCGCACTACTGGCTATGGTTTTTCGAGTATGCCTGTGACAAGAATATGGGGCACTCCGATGACAAAATGATTTTGGATATGAGCCGTTATTTGCGCGGTATAGCCAGAAAATGGTATGATGTGCAACTCATGGATCATGGATCAACATGTTGGGAGCTGTGGAAAAGCAACTTTTTGGAGGCTTTCGAAGGCGACACAGTAGAAAAATGGGATGCTGCATTACAGTTCAGGTATACAGTTGAGTACTGTCTTGAGTACTGGCTTGAGTACTGTCTTGAGAAGCGTCGCCTATTGTATTCTGCAGAACCGAAGCCGTCGTCTCCTGCTGTTGTAGCTTTGATAACGCAAGGGTTGTGTATCGAGATCCGTAGTCATGTCCAGCTCAAAGGTCGAAGAACATTTGATGGCCTTCTGGACTTTCTACAGACCTTAGTGCCAAGAATTACATTGAGAAGACAGCCAGGTGGTAGAACAGAGCAACTTGATTCTCGTAAGCTGAGTGAGCATCTAGAGTCGTTGCCGTCATCTGAATGTGAAGATAGCTTTATAAACAAATCTCTGGGAAGCGTCAATCATGACTGTGGGGATGGTGAAGAACCAATTACCGCTGTTCACGGCAACCTACTTCCACATAATCAGAATACCGTGGATCACAAGTCCCAGAAAAAGAGCTTCAGTGAGACAGTGTATTTGGTGTCGTCAAGCTTATTGTATGCCCCCATTAAGGTAGATGGCATCAAAGTGAATGCTCTCGTTGACAGTGGAGCTTCGGTATCAATTATCAACAAGACGCGAGTGGATGCCGGTCGTCTGCACGCTGGTAGAACATTGCGTGTCCAACCCTACGATGGGTCAGTGACCATGCATAGAGAATGGGTAACCGTGGCTATTGAATTTGAAGGACATGCTATTACCACTGCTGTATTGGCAATTGCCAATGTCACCTATGATTTTCTTTTGTCCCGCCCAGACATGAAAAAAAAAACTTAAGATAAACCTCTATTGGGACAACAAAGTAATGGCCGAAGACGTGATAAGAACAGATGATCCTGGTGAAGAACCTAGTGTATCAAGGCAAATTTTTCACCAGGAAGACGTCAAGACAAAGTACCCAGAGCTTACATGCATACGGAGCTACCCTCCAGTAATGTAACAACATGTTCCTTTCGAGCTCGCAGATAAAACAGCGGTTCGTAGAACCGCCTATAATATGTCCAGAGATAAAAAGGTGTGGATGGAAAAGGAGTTGCAAGAAATGTTGGACGCAGGTATCATCCGGTCTTCTGTATCCCCATTTTCTCTTCCTACAACTATTGCACCAAAAGAAGACGGGGCATTCCGTCTCTGCACAGACTACCGGGCTCTTAATCATGAAAATGAATTGATACCTTATCCAATGCCGAGAATCGACGGCATCATTGACGAAACTGGTGGTTGCCATTGTTTTTCGCGAATCGATCTCTGCAAGGGCTTTTGGCAGATTCCACTAAGTGAAGATACGAAAAAGTACACCGCGTTCATAGCCCTATTTGACTTGTTTGAGTACAGCCACCTATAATTTGGTTGGAAAAACTCCCCTGCGTGGTTTCAGAAGATTATGACCGACATTCTGAAACCTTACCTGGGCACATTTTGCAATGCGTACATCGACGACATCATCATCTACTCGTAGACAAAGCAAGAACACCGTAGCCATCTTACAAAAGTTCATACTCTCAGTCTTGACCAACTCAAAGTCAACTTCAAGAAAAGTGCGTTCTGTCAAGATGCCGTAGTATTTATTGGCAGGGTGTTTGATGGGCACATTAAAAACACTAAGCAAGAACCGGTAGAGAGAATCTACAAGCTGGTAAAGCGTTATGACGTGCACTCCCTGTGCGTTTTTCTAGGCCTAGCAGTACACTTCCGGGCGTTTATCAAAGACTATGCACTAACAACAAGGTGCCTCAAAAGTTTAACTCAGAAAGACGTGCCTTTTCAATGGGACGAGAAGTGCGAAGCTGTCTATTGTGAGCTTGTCAAACTAATATCGTCGGACCCGACCGCAGTTGAGGTAGATGCATCAGACTCAATAGCGGTAACTGCTGGCCGAGCCAGTAGCAGCAGCAGCCTGCGGCAATATTGCCGCTGGCTGGAAGTGCTGTCTCGAGGCCGCTGTGAAACATCACAACAGATCGTACACCACTGGTTTAGGCTGCAACCCCCATTTTGCAACTTTGGGCACAGCGCCCATATTTCCTGCAGATCGTGAGCTAGGCCTCCTAGAGAACCTTGAACTCGCTGTAGTAAGGAAAACTGTTAAAGAACAGGAGGTCTACAAACACCGCATGAAGAGAGATTTTGATAAAAGGCATAGTAGCCAGATACCGTACATACAACCAGGAGACTATGTCCTTGTAAGGAAAGCAGCTGTACCTTCAAATTCTAAATTTTGCGCACCATTTCAATTGATTAGGGGTGCACCCCATCGCGGAATTTTGAAGAACGCCTGGTACACCTGAGCCTCGGGTCCAACGGAGTGCGGCTCTATTCGAACCATATTAAAGTATTACCCCAGGGCGTGTAATTAAAAGAAGTGCGGAAGAGTGAACCGGTTTGCGCTGGATGCATGAAAGAAGACGAAGAAGTGGGCTACGGGAGAAGTGATTACGAAAAGTTGGAACAAAACGGCGTACGACACCCGTCTCACTGAGATTATGAGCAATTCTGGCCTTCCCCCAAGCCACAGCCATCCCAGCAATCCGGCCCAGCACGCCCGGCGCGGCCCTTTGCCTGCTCCCGCAACGACCGATTCATCATGTCCAACAGCGCCGCCACTACCTTGTTTGGATCCTTATTCACCATGGAAAGCACCATCGTCAGCAACATCGTCCCCCGCGTCAGCTAAAAAGCCGACCCTGTCGTCCCTCGCGCTCTGTGGGCTCGATAGCTGTGCTGCGGCGCCGACCACTAATTCGTTGCATTTCGCCATTCAAGTGCACGGTTTCATCACCGGACTTCTTTTGCCCGCAATTCTGTCCTTCCCCCAAGCCAAAGCCATCCCAGCAATCCGGCCCAGCACGCCCGGCGCGGGCCCCTTGCCTGCTCCCGCCACGACCGATTCATCATGTACAACAGCGCCACCATCTTTGGATCCTTATTCACCATGGAAAGCGCCGTCGTCAGCAACATCGTCCCCCGCGTCAGCTATAAGGTCGCCCCTGTCATCCCTCGCGCTCTGTGGGCTCGGTGGCTGTGCTTCAGCGCAGACCACTAATCCGTTGCATTTCGCCATGAAGGTGCATGCTTTGATCACCTAACTTCTTTTGCCCGCAATTCTGGCCTTTCCCCAAGCCACAACGATCCCAGCAATCCGGCCCAGCACGCCCGGCCAGGGCCCCTTGCCTGCTCCAGCCACAATCGATTCATCATGTCCAACAGCGCCACCGCTACCTTCTTTGGATGCTTATTCGCCATGGAAAGCGCTGTCGTCAACGACATCGTCCCCTGCATGCCCCGGTCGTCCCCCGCGCTCTGTGGGCTCGGTGGCTGTGCTTCAGCGCAGACCACTAATCCGTTGCATTTCGCCATGCAAGCCATAATAACGCATAATTCTTTTGGGATTGGACTAGATTGGGAAAATGTTTATTGAGCCTGCAGTAAAGCGCGCAGGCGCGTTTCGGAGGTGGCCTACGTCGTCATCTTGGCGGGTGCTCTGTGAGGATACCCGCTCGCCGTTGCCGGCTCGCCAGGCTCCTGCCTAGCCAGCGCCTCGATGACCTGCTGGACGGCCTTGAGTTGTTTTTCTCGGTCGTCGCTCCGCGTTGCTTCCTCGAGCTGCGGCGGTATACGTCCTGAGTTAGCTTCGCTTGGATATTTGGAGCAATCCCATAGCATGTGCTCGAATATAAAAAATCCAGCAACTACTTTCTAATACAGCTACCGAGCCCATGGTACTACGCTACTACGCTGTCGAATGTGTTCATGTCATGAAGTCTTTGTTGCTTTTGTCGGGTGATATAGAAACTAACCCTGGCCCTCCCGATATTGAGGACGTAATATCTGAATTAGGAAAGCTAGCTTCTGGCCAGTCAAAACTTATTACCAAAGTATTAGACCTAAAAAGCAAGCTACTGACAACAGACAAAACCCTATTGGATCAAGTAAACGCATGACTAATTTGAAAAGACATTACAAAGCCATTTCAACTCTAGGAACCGACCTAGATACCATAAGAAAACGTAGCACCCAAATGGCAGGCCAGATCGCACGCCTGGCTACACAGATGGATGATAACGAGAACAAAAATTATGGGGTTTTACGTGCCAAAACCACTTTCTTATTATGAGGCACGCCGTAGTGGAGGACTCCGGAAATTTAAACCACCTGGGGTTCTTTAACGTGCACCTAAATCTAAGCACAAGGGTGTGTTCGCATTTCGCCCCCATCGAAATGCGGCCGCCGTGGCCTGGATTCGATCCCGCGACTTCGTGCTCAGCAGCCCAACACCATAGCCACTGAGCAACCACGGCGGGGGATAACGAGAACAAGTCACGTCGTAATAATCTAATATTTTATAACATCTCCAAACCTAACCCGAAAGAAACATTTGCAGAATCTGAAAAAAAATCGTAATCTGCCACTGTAATGAACACTTGAAATTCGTCACTGATCCCAACCATATGGACCGTGCGCATCGCCTTGTACGCCATCAGAATGCCGTGCCCGGCCACTTATCGTAAAAGTTAATGAATTCAAAACTAAAGAGTCTCTACTTTCTAATGGCCCTAAATTTAAGTAAAGCAATTGCAGCGCCGGAGAACATTTCCCTCAGCCCATCAGAATTGCTCGCAAGAACCTTATCGCTTCCGCCAAGTCCAAATCCACGTCCTATTCTCTGGGCTTCAAAACATTACATATTGGTACCACACCATACGTGTTTGACCATTCCACAGAATCTGTTAAGGAAATATTGTAGCAATTACCCAGTCATCAACATGTGCCTTCCCACCCTCGGCCCGCCCCGTGATCAAACTTGTTCTTTTCCGCTATTTTCACTAACGTACGGAGCTTCATCCTAAAACGTGAAATTATTTCTAGTCTGGCTTCGTCATCTTGCAGTAACCTTCTAATATTAACGGAAACATGGCGTACAGGAGACGCAACGGACAGCGAGGTGCTCGCTGACCTAATTTTTAACTATTCGGAAACGATCGCAGGGACAGAGGGGGGAGGGGTACTTGTCGCCATAAACCAAAATATATCAGGTCCATCTGTTGACATTATGTCCGTTCTTGAAATCCTACGGCTTAAATGCCATGCTGCATGCCATACCCCCCTGAATTTTACTTGGCGTTTGCTATCTACATCGTCGGTGGTCGCAACCTCGGCAATAGCGAAAAGTCGGTGCCAAGCGTCGTTGGCACCACAAGCTGCTGCAGCTTGCTGGCTCCGGCAGCCAGTACCGCTATCGAGTCTGAAGCATCTACGTCACTAGTGGTCGCAACATCTGGTGTAGCGAAACTACGGTACCATGCGGCGTTGGCACCGAAGGCTTCTGCAGCTTCCTGGTTCGGGCAGCACGTACCGCTATCGAGTCTGAAGCATCTACGTCGTCGACGGTCGCAACCTCTACAGTAACAAAACAACGGTGCCATGTGGCGTTGGCACCGCAAGCTGCTGAAGCTTGCTTGCTCGGGCAGCACGTACCGCAATGCAGTCTGATGCATCTACCTCGTCGGCGGTCGCGATCTCTGCTGTAGCGAAACGACACTGTCATGCAGCGTTGGCACCGCAGGCTGCTGCAGCTTGCTGGCTCGGGCAGCACGTACCGCTATGGAGTGTGAAAGATATCTACGTCGTCGGCGTTCGCAACCTCTGCAGTAGCGAAACGATGGCGCAATGCGTTGTTGCCACCGCAGGCTGCTGCACCTTGATGGCTCGGGCAGCATGTACCGCTATGGAGTCGGATACATCTACGTGGTCGGCGGTCGCAACCTCTGCAGTAGCGAAACGACGGCGCAATGCGTCGTTCCCACCGCAGACACCTAGCTGGCTCGGGCAGCACGTACCCCTATGGAGTCGGATACATCTATGTGATCGGCGGTCGCGACTCGCGACCTCTGCAGTAGCGAAACGATGGCGCCATGCGGCGTTGGCACCGCAGGCTGATGCACAATGCTGATCGGGCAGCACGTACCGCTGCGAAGTCTGAAGCATCTACGTCGTCGGTGGTCGCAACTTTGAAAGTAGCGAAACGTCGGTGAGACGCATTCTTTGCACCGCAGGCTGCGGCTACTTGCCAGCTCAGGCAGCACGTACCGATGCGTAGTTTGAAGCATCTACACCGTCATCGGTCACAACATGGGCTCTAGCGAAACATCGCTCGCATGCGGTCTTCGCACCGCAGGCAGCTGCTTCTTCCTGGCTCGGGCAGTGCGAACCGTTATGTAGTCTGAAGCATCAACATCGTCGGCGGAAGCAACATCGGCAGTAGTGAAACAAGGGTGCCATGCGGCGTCGGCACACCAGGCTGCTGAGGCTTCCTGGCTCGGAAAGCACCTACCGCGATGGAGTCTTAAGCATGAACATCGTCGACGGTCCTAACCTCAGCAGTAGCGAAACGTCAGTGCCATGAGGTGTCAGCACCGTAGGCTGCTGCTGCTTGCTGCCTCGGGTAGCACCTAGCGGTATTGAGTCTAAAGCATCTACGTCGTCAGCGGTCGCAACCTCGGCAGTAGCGTTATGTTAGTGACGTGCGGTGTTGTCACGGCATGTTGTTGCTGCTTACTGCCTCGGGCAGCACGTACCACTATGGAGTCTGAAGCATCTGCATCGTCGGCGGTCACAAGCTCCGTAGTAGTGAAATCTCGCAGGCATGCGGTCTTGGCACCGCAGGCTACTGCTATTTTCTAAATCGACCAGCACGTACCGCTGCGGAGCCTGAAGCATCTACATCGTCGGAGGCCGCAAGCTCCTCAGTAGCGAGACATCGCTGGCATGCGGTCTTGGCACCAACGGCTACTGCTCCTTGCTGGGTCGGGTAGTAAGTACCGCTATGGAGTCCGAAACATCTACATCGTCGTCGGTCGGAACCTCGACAGTAGCTACACGTCGGTGGCATGCGGTGTTATTACCACAGCATGCTGCTGTGTGCTGGCTCTGGCAGCACGTACTGCTACGTAGTCCAAAGCATCCACATCGTTGGTGGTCAAACGAAACAACGCTGGTATGCGGTCATGGCAACGCAGGCTGCTGCTGCTTGCTGGCTCGGGCAACACGTACTGCTAAGGAGTCTGAAGCATCCACACCGTGGGCGGACGCAACCTCGGCAGCATCGAAACGTCGTTGGCATGCAGTGTTGGCACCGAACGCTGGTGCTTGCTGGGTCAGGCAGCACGTATCGCTCGCTATGCAATCTGGAGCATCTACATCGTCGGAGGTCGCAACCTCGGCAGTAGCCAAACATCAGTGCCAAGTGGTGCTGGCACAGCACGCTGCTGCCGCTTGCTAACTCGGGCAGCACGTACCGCTACGGAGTCTGAAGTATCTACATCGTCGGGAGACGCAACCTCGGCAGTAGCTAAACGTTGCTGGCGTGCGGTGTTGGCACCGCAGGTTGCTGAAGCTTGCTGGCTCGCGCAGCACCTACCGGTATGGAGTCGGATGCATCTATGTCGTCGGCGGTCGCAACCTCTGCAGTAGCCAAACGACGATGCCATGCAGAGTTGGCACCGCACGCTGCTGCAGCTTGCTGGCTGGGGAGCACGTGCCGCTATGGTGTCGGAAGCATCTGTGTCTGCAGCAGCCAAACTACGGTGCCATGGGATGTGAACACCTTAGGCTGCTGCTGCTTGCTGGCTCGGGCAGCACGTACAGCCGCGGTGTCTGAAGCATCTACATCGGTGGGGGTCCAAACCTTGGCAGTAGCGAAAGGTCGCTGGCATGCGGTGTTGGCACCGCAGGCTGCTGCTGCTGGTGGCTTGCTCGGGCAGCACGTACTGCTATCGAGTCAGAAGCATGTACATTCTCAGCGGTCGCAACTTCGGCAGTATCGAAACGTCCGTGCCATGCGGGGCGTTGATACCGCAGTATCCTGCTGCTTGCTATCTGGGGCAGCACGTACCGTGATGGAGTCTGAAGCATCGATATTGTCGGCGGTCGCAATCTCGGCAGTAGCGAAACCTCGGTGCCAGGCGGTGTTGGCATGGCAGGCTGCTGCTGCCTGCAGGCTCCGGCAGCACGTACTGCTACGGAGCCTGAGGCTTCTACGTTGTAGGCGGTCGGCAACCTCGGCAGTAACGAAACTTCGGTGCCATGCGATGTTGCCACCGCAAGCTGCTGCTTCTTGCTGGCCCAGGCATCACGTAACGCTCTGGAGTCTGAACCGTCTACATCGTCGTCGCTCGCAAGCACTGCAGTAGGGAAACGCCGGTCCATGCGGTGTGAACACCGTAGGCTGCTTCTGCTTGCTGGCTTGGGCAGCACGTACTGCTTCGGAGCCTGAAGCATCTAAGTCGTCGGCTGTCGCAAGCTCGTATTCCTGGCATCCGTTCTTTGCACCGCAGGCTGCTGATGCTTTCTGGCTAGAGCAGCACGTCGATTAATGGTGTCTGAAGCGTCTACATCGACGGGGGTCTCAACCTCGGCAGTAGCGAAACGTCGCTGCGCATGTGGTGTTCGCAGCGCAGGCGTCTGCTGCTGGCTTGCTCGGGCAGCTCGTACCGCTATCGAGTCAAAAGCATCTACAACTTCGGCGGTCGCAACCTAGGCAGCAGCGAAACGTCGTTGGCGTGTGGTCTTGTCCCTGCATGGCTGCAGCTGCTTACTAGCTCGGGCAGCACGTACTGCTACGGAGTCTGAAGCATCTATGTCGTCGGCGGTCGCAACCTCGGCAGTATCTAAACGTCCTCGTTGGCACCACGGCATCCTGCTGTTTGCTGGCTCGGGCAACACGTACCGCGATGCAGCTGAAGCATCGATATTGTGGGCGGACGGAGCCTCGGCAGTGGCGAAACCTCGGTGCCAAGCGGTGTAGGCACCGCACGCTGCTGCTGCTTGCTGGCTCAGGCAGCGCGTACTGCTGTGCAGCCTGATGATTTTACGTTGTCAGCGGTCGCAACTTCGGCAATAGCGAAACATCGGTGCCATTAGGTGTTTGGCACAGCAAGTTGCTGCAGCTCGCTGGCTCGGGCAGCACGTACCGCTAAAGAGTCTGAAGCGTCTGCATCATCGACGGTCGCAACATCGGCAGTTGCGAAAGGTAGGCGCCATGCGGTGTTTGGCCGCTGGTTGCTGCTGCTTGCTGGCTCGTACAGCACGGACCGGTATGGAGTTTGAAGCGTCTATAACGTCGTGGGTCACAACCTCGGCAGTAGGGAAACGTTGGCGCTATGAGGTGTTGGCAACAGAGCTTGCTGGTGCTTGCCGATTCGAGCAGCGCGTAGCGCTGTGGAGTCTACAGCATCTACATTGTCGGTGGCCCGAATCTCGTCAGTAGCGAAACGTCGTTGGCATGCGATGGTGGCACCGCAGGCTCCTGCTTGCTGCTGGCTCTGGCAGCACGTGCCGCTACGTGGTCTCAAGTATCTACATCGTCGGCGGTCGCATGCTCGGCAGTATCGAAACGTCGCTGGCATGCGGTGTTGGTACCGCAGTCTGCTGCTTGCGGGCTCAGGCATCATGTACCGCGGTGCAGACTGAACCGTCTACATCTTCGTCTGTCGTAAGCACGGCCGTAGCGAAACGTCGGTCCCACGCGGTGTGAACACCGTAGCCTGCTTCTGCTAGCTGGCTTGAGCAGCACGTATCGCTAAGGAGTCTGAAGCATCCACGTTGTCGGCGATCGCAAACTCAGCAGTAGCGAAACGTCTCTGCTATGCGGTGTGGACACCGCAGACTGCCGCTGCTTACTGGCTCGGGAAGCACGTACCGCGATGGAGCCTGATGCATCGATATTGTCGGCGGTCGCAACCTCGGCCGTAGCGAAATACCGGTGCCAAGTGGTGTTGGTACCAAAGGCTGCTGCTGCTTGCAAGCTCCGGCAGCGTGTACTGCTATGGAGCCTGAAGCCTCCACGTTTTCGGTGGTCGCAACCTCGGCAGTTGCGAAACCTCGGTGCCGTGCGATGCGAACACCGTAGGTTGCTGCTGCATGCTGGCACGGGTAGCACGTACCATTATGGAGTCTGAAGCATCTACATAGTCGGCGGTCGCAACCTCCGCAGTAGTGAAACGTCGCTGGCATATGGTGTTGGCACCGCAGGCTTCTGCTGCTTGCTGGCTCGGGCGCAGGTACCGCTATGGAGTCTGAAGCATCTACATCGTCTGCGATCGCAACCACGGCAGTAGAGAAACGTCGGTGCCATTTGGTGTTGGCACCGCACGCTGCTGCTGCTTGCTGGCTCGGGCAGCACGTACCACTATGGAGTCTGAAGCATCTACATATATGGCGGTCGCTACCTCGGTAGTAGCGAAACGTCGGTGCCATTCGGTGTGAACACCGCATGCTGCGGCTTGCTGGCTCCGGCAGCACGTACCGCTATGGAGTCTGAAGCACCTACGTCATTGGCGATCGCAACCTCGGCACTATCGAAACGTCGGTGCCATGTGGCGTCGGCACGGCAGGCTGCTGCTGCTGCTTGCTGGCTCATGCAGCACGTACCGCGATGGAGTATGAACCATCTACGTCGTCGGCGGTCGCAGCCTCGGCAGTAGCGAAACGTCGGTGCCATGTGGCGTCGGCACCGCAGCCTTCTGCTGCTGCTTGCTGGCTCATGCAGCACGTACCGCGATAGAGTATGAACCATCTACGTCGTCGGCGGTCGCAACCTCGGCACTATCGAAACGTCGGTGCCATGTGGCGTCGGCACCGAAGGCTGCTGCTGCTGCTTGTTGGCTCATGCAGCACGTACCGCGGTGGAGTATGAACCATCTACGTCGTCGGCGGTCGCAACCTCGGCAGTAGCGAAACGTCGGTGCCATGCGGTGTGAACACCGTAGGCTGCTGCTGCTTGCTGGCTCGAGCCGCACGTACCGCTATGGAGTCTGAAGCGTCTACATCGTCGGGGGTCGCCACTTCGGCAGTTCCGAAACGTCGCTGGCATCCGTTCTTGGCAGCGCAGGCTGCTGCTGTTTGCTGGCTCGGACAGCAGGTACTGCTATGCGCTCGGAAGCATCTACATCGTTGGCGGTCGCTACATCGGGGGTAGGAAAATGTCGGTGCAATGCGGTGTGAACACCGTAGGCTGCAGCTGCTTGCTGGCTGCGACAGCACCTACCGCTAAGGAGTATGAAGCATCCACATCGTCGGCGGTCGCAACCTTTGCTGTAGCGAAACGTCGGTGCCATGCGGTGTGAACACCGCAAGCTGTTGTTTCTTGCTGGCTCGGGCAGCACGTACCACTACTTAATCTTAAGCATCTACATCGTCGGCAGTCGGAACCGCGGCAGTAGAGAAACGTCGGTGCCGTGTCGTATTAACACCGTAGGCACCTGCTGCTTGCTGGCTCGGGCAGCACATACCACAATGGAGTTTCAAGCATCTATATCGTCGGCGGTCACAACCTCGGCAGTAGCGAAACGTCGGTGTCATGCGTTGTGAACACCGCAGGCTGTTTCTTCTTGCTGGCTCGGACAGCGCTTGCCGCTATTTGTTCTTAAGCATCTGCGTTGTCGGCGGTCGCAACCTCGGCAGTAGCGAAACGTCGGTGCCATTCAGTGTGAACAGCGTAGGCTGCTGCTGCTTGTTGGCTCGGGTAGCACGTACCACTACGTAGTCTGAAGCATCTACTTCGTCGGCGGTCGCAACCTCGGCTGTAGCGAGACGTTGGTGCCATGCAGTGTGAACACAGTAGGCTGCTGCTTCTTGCTGGCTCGGGCAGCATGTAGCGCTATTTATTCTTCAGCATCTACGTCGTCGTCGGTGGCAACCTCGGCAGTAGCGAAACGTCGGTGCCATGCTGTGTTGGCACTGCAGGCTGCTGCTGCTTGCTGGCTAGGGCAGGACGTACCGCTATTTTGTCTGTATGATGTACAGTCACGTGCAATATGAGCTTCAACGCGGTGCCCGCGGTAGGAGGGACCCCAAGACAGGACGGCGGCGCCAACTGACAAAATTTGGAGAGCTGAAAACCGTTCCAATTGTGTCTATTTATGTCATGAATTTTTTGTTTGTGGGCACCGCCATGTACTCTTGCCGTGTTTTTGACCATGGACACAGTGGTGCAGATGATATTGCGCGCCACTGTAAATTGTCGACGGCTGCAACCTAGGCACTAACTAAACGTGGGCGTCCACGCCCATACACCGCAGACGCAGTAAGGGAGCGTAAGAACGTAGTAAAATGAGCGAAGAAGCAGGCTGGAAAACCCACCATCACCGTCAACTCTGCCAATACACGGCGGGCGGAACGAACATTAACACAAACATTAGTTGCAGCGCACACTTGAAGGACCGCTCAGCGGCGTTCAATGGGACAATAATGGTTTCGCGTTCACAAATAGTAAGTGCTTACGTGTCATCGGAGTTTTGCGACAGCAATTATGCGGATACTCCCAGCGAAGCTTCGCCATTGCCGTGATATTCCGTATAAAGTCATCGTGCGATAAGAATCAGCGGCACGCATGTCCTGCGCTTCGGGTGCGAGTGCAAGCGTGAGAGGGTGAACTGAGGTGTCTGTTGGCTAGATGCGTACCATCTTCCCGCGCGCACGACGTTAGGAGCCACGTGATCAAGCCCGCGTCTCCTCCTCAAGCTGGGCGGTGGCTGCACACGGCTGTCCGCGCGGCGTGTCTATGGGCGACCCGAGATGGCTGGTAGCTTCATGCGGGCGCTCTTCACGCGCGCGTAGTTTCTGAATTTCGAAGGCGCTGCACAGTTGAAATGGCGACGGGAGCGCGAGGCCTTATCTGCCGTCACCCCTCATCAGGCTGCAGCATGGAGACAGCGATTTCTCGCTGTCATCGAGCGACATCAGTTTATCAGTGAGCTCGCGACGCCCTGCGTGTTTAACTAATAAAAGAATGTTTGCTGCAATTTATGCAGCCGAGAGGTCTAAGAAACTTACTATGTGTGATTTCGTAAAAATTTGTTATCGCTATTCACGCTTCATGTTTGCACCTTGTCATTGCACCTTGTCCTGCCTTGTGCGTTATGTCTGAGGAATGGCAAAAAATTACTTCGGTCAAGAGCCTCACCTGACATATAAAATAATTACCTTGGCGGTTAGCCAGTCAAATTAAATATATAAATGATTAAGTAATTGAGAAGAGATACATTATAAAATTATTTCCATAAGATTAGTTGTGATGTCACCAAACATGCACGAAAAAGAAATTTTGGTTTGGTGATACAATATCACATTTCTTCTCTGATAGCCATAATTGTATGCAAAATTGTGAAGTAAAAAAAAATTCTGCCATCTAGGGCAGCTTACTCGAACTCACGGTGGACCAAAATGCCTTAACAAAGGTTTCATCTACTACATGTTTTACTGGTGGCGCTGAATCACATGATCTTGTGATGATAGTATTTTGTTAAACTGCTCGCCCGCATAGTACAGCACAATTGTTTGGTGTTGTTTTGCAACATATATAGCATGGTCTTCTGAAGGCAGATGAATTATCATTGTTTTAGGTAAAGTGTTTGAGGAAAACTCGTCTGGTCGGGATTATTCATTGTCAAAAGAAAAAGCAGATTCATTTGTGTTTCTGGCTGTCGCCTGCTTTGTTTCTTTTGACTAATGTTTTAGTTCAGTAGGTATCTAATATTTGTGGCTTTAAACCAAACTAGAGAATCCGAAACTGAGATTATCTCTCACTGGCCTGCAACAATGCTTTTTCTACAGTTACTAAGCCGATTAAGTTAAACGGGAACAAATTTATCTTAAAATAGGCAGATATCGTTAATAATGGCGCCAATGTCCGCATTGCTCTATACTCTGACTAATAAACCTACTGCGGCAATCGAAAAGGGTAGGGATAAATAAAAAAGGATAATGGGTTTGTGACGCAAACGCAGGCATTACTGCCATCAATAATACAAGTTAAGTTCATGCCGTGACGACGATATCAAGGCCTGATTACGAAGCAGAGCCATAACATGCAGCCTACTGCACGAGTTGTGCAAGTCCAAATTTAGAATGAAATTGCTTCAAATTATCTGGAATGTAGTGGTGGTGTAAGAGTGTGAATAAGATACTGACCAGGTTAATATTATAAAAATTATAGGCACATAGCAATGCGACTCGTACACATAGCAATCACATACATTCGCCTTAGGTAGCCATATAAGTCATCACAACATTTGCCCGAGCTTGCCGGTAGTCGCTAACACACTGCATATTAATAGCTATTTAGAATTTATGGCAATGGAAGGAAATAGTTCAGAATCTGCTGTAACGAGACTGCAGCACACTCAGCCTCATTAATATTTCCCTATCACCACGTTACACCTTTGAGATGTGGTGATTTGAGAGTGTCAGTAAGCCATGTTCAAGCAAAAATATCAGCATCGCAATTGGCACAGCATGTTTTGTTGAAATCATGTCAATTATATTGCTCAAGATAACAAGGCCTACGAAAGCATAGTAACGCCGGTACAGTCGTGTTCGTAGTTTGCCCCCTTAGAATCGTGCGAGGACTCCTAGCTGGTACATTCACGGAAATGCATCAGGATTATCTTGTAAGCTGAGTCAGGATTGGTGTGCTGCCCGCAATTGAAAATGCAATTAAAATGCAATTAAAATGCAATTAAAATGTTAGTTTTATAGCACAAAATAAATGGACACATTACTCCTTTGCCAACTTCAACGAATTGTTTTCTTGTGCAGCGTGCCGGCGCGAAGAAAACATTACTTATTGCGATGTCGCTGCCTTTCAACAATCAACGCTTGGAAAAACTCACTCCGTTGTCTTGTGTCTTGGCAGTTTCGGAATTATAGGCCTGGTCTTGTTATTAGCATGTCTTAAACTGCAATGGCGAAAGTGTTAGGAAATTAGTCGTAGCTTTTGTGAGTCACTGATAGCTGCTCTTCTTAGCATTCCGCCGCAGTGTCACAGAAAACAACCTTGGGCACCGTAAAGTTAGGTCGTAGCTGCTGAGCCAGCTCAACGGATAACGGCATCGCCAAGTAAGTGATATACATGTTTGATGTTATTCCCGTTGGTATCATGCACGTTGGGACATGACAGCTGTGTCATGTCGGAACGTGCACCCAATACCATTCCACCCAATACTTCATTCGTAATTTGCCTAATGACTACCGCTGTCGCGACGAGACGCCGTGTCAACAAGAACGCAGTCAGGACGCCGTGCCTTCGGGTGATAGAGAACTTCCCTTTTATTGAGCCAACGCTTTTTATATAGGCGCCCCGCATCACGTGGTAAGCAGTGCAATCATAGACGCTGTTGTCGCCGCCGCTCTCATGGGGCGTCACGCGTACATACCAGCATACATAAAAGATTCCTGCACATCTCCCTTTTCAAGCATTTATACAATTCTACACGGGGGCCGGCAGGACAACAAAGATGAACACAAACAAAATCGCTTTATACCTCACTCGTTTACACCCATCCTTGTGGGCTTTCTAACTACTCACCCGGACCTAGTAGTCGTCAAACTCTTACTCTGGCAGTTGTTAGCGCCTGTTTCCTTTTGAGTCAGTGGCACCCAGAATTTATTTGTTTCGTTGCCTGTAGTAGTGTTCAATGGAACACTGCTGGGCTGTTCCTGACTATATGGGAACTCATAACCCCCACTGTTTATCCCATCTTTCAGGAGACGGCTGAGCATCCGCCTATTTCGTCGAACCTCGACCCCGTTCTCCTCTCGACACGGTATGAACGTAGTTGTTTGTGGCACTGCTCTAAGCACGGTACGTTTTGTGCGGAGGTCAGTCACCCACACCTCATGGCCTGTTTCCAGCATGTGTAGATGTTTAGATCGCTGACGTCGATCAGACTAGCGGCCCTGCTTCTGCCTGGCCTTCTGGTCATTGTCTACGACCTTTTTCGGGCAGCACTGTCCCGGAGTGCGGTGCTGAGCAGGACCCATTAGGATCTCCGATGGCCCGACTCCTAAAACGCCTGGCATTGTTCCATAAGCTAGTAAGGCCAAGTAAGGGTCATTCTAAATGAGATGCTTAACCATCTGCACCATAGGCTCTATTTCGGCGTTTCCCTGGGAGTGCCTCCGACTTGAGGTAACATGACGGAAGCCATATGATTAGGCTAATTGCTCGAACTCTGCGCTCACAAACTGGGAACCATTGCCGGTCACCATATATTCAGGAATATCATGTCTAGCGAAAATGCTTTTCAGTCTGTGTATCACAGTAGCAGACTTTGTAGACGGAAGAATGACTACTTTTGGGTAGCCTGAAAGATTATCTACTGTGACAAGAGTGTTTTCCGTTAAATTTACACAGTTCCGCCGCCGCTCGTTTCCAAGGAAAAGAGGGCGTTGGCAATGCCATCATTGATTCCATCCTCTCAGGGGCATGCATCGCTCAAACACCGCACCGTTTTACGAAATACGTCATTTCAGAGCTGATTCCTGGCCACCATGTGTAAACTTTAGCTATAATACGGCACCGTGATATGCCCTGATGACCGTCATGCAGCTTACTTGCTGCATCTTTTCGAACAGTCTGAGGAATGATTAACCTCTTTCCATTTCGCAACAGCCAATTCACCAATCTAATGCGTGCTCAATTCTGTCAGTAAGGCGCAAGATAGCCAGGAACAGTCTGTTTCTTCGCCCAGTCCGCAATGCACAGTTTTCGCAGGCTTTTATACACTGCATCGCTCACTTGACCCCTTCTCAGGTAATCATCTCCTGTTTCTACGCCCAATAAATAAGCTTTTCAGCAGGCTGTAACTTCAGAGGCTGTCAGATAGCTTGCCAGATCTGGGTGAGCTAACGGAGAACGTGAGTGCCTGCAGTGATGAGCGATTTACCGGGAACACATAAAACACAAAAACTATATCGCATCAGCCGCAAACGAAAATGCTGAAGTCTTGGTCGTATAGAGTCGATTGCCATGTGACCGCTTCCAAAAATACGTCTAAACCACGTATACACTCACCAAACCTTTCCGCTGCCCATTATAGCGCAAGCGCTTCCATCTCAATCTGGGAGTAGCATTGCTCGGTTTTAGTGAGCGAACGAGGCGCGAACGTAAGTATTCTGCGTTTTCCATCTCTTTCTTTTAAACGAAACCGCTCCCAGACCAAAAGACCAGCCATCAGCAGAAAGAATTGTTGTAGCAGAGCGTCGTACTTCGCCATACACTGTGCTGAACAAATGTGATGTTTGAGGTTTTGGAACGCTCTCTCCTCATCAACGTCCCCAAGGCAGCCTCTATCATTGTGCGAAAGAATGCCTATAGCAGCCGTGACCTCATCTAGCTACGGCTGTGGCTTCGGCTATTTGGTTCATGGCGCGAAAGTTCAGCGCAACATTGACGGAGCACAAGACAAAGAAAGGACGAACATGGCACTGACTTACAACTGATTTTTATTTTCTGACATGTGGGCATATGTATACCTTGACAGTCAAAAAATGAAAGAAATAATACTAACATAACGTGTCACAGTAATCCATATGTCTCGTCAAACTACATCATCAACTTGCTTCATAAACACGCGCTGTGTTATCTGTCAGGCAAAAAATCGAGTTCTATTTGGGAGAGGGTCAGAGGAGACATGCTAACATCACTTTTTAGGCCTACTATTTATGCGGCTTCAATTATTTCTCTATAGTCAGGTACAGCTTTATAAAAAGGGGTGGCCCCGCTCAGATGACCGAAGCGCAACATCCGATTGCCTCCGCGACTAAAATAGTCCCGCGCAAGAAATCGTGCTTTTTAAACGCGCAATTCTCGGTATAAATAAAGGCATTTGTATTTCAATGGCTGGTTTAGTAGAGCTGCCATGTGCTACAGCACATGCCGGATCGCAAGAGAAAAATAACCCCATGCCTTCTACAATGCTGCCAGTCGTATGCTCTTTAGCTTCATTGCAAGTGACAAAAGTAGAAAGAGCAGCTCTGCATGGCTTTTGCTCTGGTTTAGATGTACATGGCAAATTTACTACTCGTTTTCCGAGCTTAAAATAAATCAGTTGCTATTGAACAAGTACTTTTAAAAAACAATGGATTTATCGCAACCATTACAAA
Organism: Dermacentor andersoni; assembly: GCF_023375885.2. Classification (NCBI taxonomy): domain Eukaryota; kingdom Metazoa; phylum Arthropoda; class Arachnida; order Ixodida; family Ixodidae; genus Dermacentor; species Dermacentor andersoni. The sequence continues at coordinate 363,525,638 of NC_092814.1, read as the reverse complement.
CCTGGGGCGAGAATACGGCCGAAGCAAGAAAGGTACAAAAATGCTTCATTCATCGTTTTAAATAAATACTCTTGGTTTTAAATAGCATAAAATTTATATTTTTTGTTTTGTGCTTTTAAAAACTTCTTTTAAAAAATGTCATAGCCTTTTTTTCACGTTTTTTTTTGCAAGCCTACAATCTCGCCAGTTCGCGTAAGACATTCCATGCGAGTTTTCCGCCATGAAGCCTAGCAAAGTGACATCGAAATGCGATCCTTTGTTGCCGAACGAGCCTTGTGTTGCCTCGATGTCGACACCACCAAGGAGCATCGACGAGAAGAACTACAGTGGCCACATCCTGAATAGCGATTCACGCAACATGATCGTCCATTGCTACACATATTGGCGTAACGGAGAGCCTGAACGCAGCGTGGAGGACAGGACCAAGTTTGTCGCCGACATGCTCGTTGTAATCGAAAGCACAGTGTTCAAGGGGAGGAGCGAGGTCAATGCGTCGCATATCTCGGGTGGCACACTGTCGACGCCCTCGCGAAAGTACCCACCAAATGCGGAGAAAAGAAGACGCAGCATGAAGTATGACAGCTTCACGTTGTGCCCGCTGAGGTCATGTGTGCAATATTTCTTTCACCGCAACAAGATACCGACGGTCGAGAAGCTAACTAACGACTTTTCGAAGCGTATGGATCTTCCATCACTGAAGCGGTGTACTCTGCGTCGCCTGTTTGTCGAGATCGGATTCAAGCACGAGAAGAGGAGCCAAAATTCGCTGCTTATTGACGGGGATTACATCGCTGAATGGCGGAATCGCTACCCTCGTGACGTGGAGCTCTACCGCGCGGAAGGCCGAAATATATTTTTTCTGGACGAGGCATGGGTGACGGCAGGCCACACTCGATCGATTGTGTGGACAGACAAGGTGGTGCAGAAGCGCGGACGCCTCTATGCTCGACCAAATGGCCTGTCGACGGGTCTGAAGCAACCTTCTGGAAAAGGCCAGTGCCTGATTGCCACGTACATCGGCAGCCAGGATGGCTTCGTCGACGGCCGCTTGGGTGCAATGTGAGGCCAAAAAACAGGCGACTACCGCGAAGAAATGGACGGAAATCGCTTCGAGGGATGGTTTAATGACGTTCTGCAGAAGTTGCCAGCTGGTAGCGTCATTGTTTTGGAGAATGCACCTTACCATACCTGGCGTGAAGAGAAATTGCCGACGACCGCTTGGAAGAAAGAAAAAAACAGGATTGGCTGAAAAGCAAAAACATCGGCTACAGCGAAAGGATGGTGAAAAAGCAGCTGCTTAACTTCGTAGCATCTGTAAAGTCACGCCTTCTGAGCTACGTCGTAGACAATGCAGCTGAAAGTGCCGGTTGCATTGTACTCAGGCTCCCATTGTACCAGTGTGAATTAAATCCTATGGAGCTCGTGTAGGTACAGGTCAAAATTTATGGCATCGCTGCGGACAAAAGAGATTTCAAGCTGTCCACCGTCGAAGACATCTTGAGGGGAAAAATCAAGCAAGTAATGGCGGAAGACTGGAGGAAGAACATTCTCCAGGTGATGGACCTGGAGGCAAAGTTCAGACTTGACACGTCTAGGAGTGACCACAGCCAACCCATCACCATCCAAATGGGTGAAGACGACACTGAAGAAAGCGACTCCGACTGCAAGCTGTCCGGCATTGAGGCACTCGACGAAGCATAACAGCTTCTTACTAACGAAAGACCAGCCCTTATTAGGCCCAGCAAAATTTTGCCGGTGGGTTCGCAGCAGCCAACCATCCTCCCGTGACCTCTCAAATAAATAAGCAGTTAAATTTGTGGCATATTCTTTTTAATCGAAGCCCAATTCTGAAAAGGCAACGTCCTGCACAGATCGTGCTCAATTTAAGCACTGGCATGGAATCATGCTTATATGTTGGAAAATATGAATGCAAATACAATTATTAACCCTGAATAACTATGTGGGGCCCAAAATGCTCATTCAGGCAGCCACTGTCCAGCTTGACACGAAAAAGCAGCAGCCAACGCAGAATTGACAGACACTCTTAGTAGTCTGCAGGCTAAAGCACATTCATGTGGTTGAATTTTTTATTTTGGTTATCTGGCTCAGGCAAACAATGCCAATAAGCAGTGTGTTCAATGGGGCTGGTGGTTCACCTTTATAATAAAAACAGGAACAGCGCAACACACGACGACGAGTAAAGAGCATAGGACAGAGCGCTGACTAGCAACCAAATGCTTTATTTGCAGAAGCAGCATATAAAGACATCATTTAATGTGACATAAAGTACATAAAAAGAAGGATAAGCGTCAGCCAAGAAGATAATCGAGTTCTTTTGTTGAGAGTGTGAGGGACGCAGAACTGACGCACGCTTCGCCACTTTTGAATATGCAAAAATACTTCAAAGATTTCCCGCGCACGCTTTTCCCTATATCTGCCAATTATTTGGCACATCTTAAAGATCGGAGTGCATCCACACGTGTTACAGTGGGCAGCGAGATGACTGCACGGGTTTCCTTTTAGTGAAGCGGCGTGCTCGCGCAGGCGATCATTAATGCACCTCCCCGTTTGCCCGGTATAGCAACGTTTACAATCAAGCGGGATTTTATAGACGACCTGCGTTGTACAGTCAATAAAGCCGCGAACATGATTCTTATAGCAGCTATTGCGCGCGACAGTATCCTACCTGTTGACTATTTTGCACAACCCGCTCAGTTTATTAGGGGCATTGCACATCACCCTCACTCTTGCCTTGGCCGCAATTTTCATGATGTTATGGGAAACACGGTGTACATAAGGAATGACGGCAAGCCTGATCTCGAAGGCGGTGACTGTATAGTTTGTTTCCCGGCGTTCTTTAACTCTTTTACAAGGCCACCAGCAACACTTGCAGAAGACGCTGGTCGGGTGGCCTGCTGATGTTAGTCTGTTCAACAGAGTGCTTGCACGAGCGCTTCAGAGCAGCTCGCAAACATGCCTTAGCGATGCCTCGTTTTACGAGTTTGGAGTCATCATCATCATCATCATCATCATCATCATCAGCCTGGTTACGCCCACTGCAGGGCAAAGGCCTGTCCCATACTTCTCCAACTGCCCCGGTCATGTACTAATTGTGGCCATGTTGACCCTCCAAACTTCCTAATCTCATCTGCCCACCTAACTTTCTGTCGCCCCCTGCTACGCTTCCCTTCCCTCGGAATCCAGTCCGTAACCCTTAATGACCATCGGTTATCTTCCCTCCTCATTACATGTCCTGCCCATGCCCATTTCTTTTTCTTGATTTCAACTAAGATGTCATTAACGCGCGTTTGTTCCCTCACCCAATCTGCTCTTTTTTTATTCCTTAACGTTACACCCATCATTCTTCTTTCCATAGCTCGTTTCGTCGTCAATTTAAGTAGAACCCTTTTCGTAAGCCTCCAGGTTTCTGCCCCGTACGTGAGTACTGGTAACACACAGCTGTTATATACTTTTCTCTTGAGGGATAATGGCAACCTGCTGTTCATGATCTGTGAATGCCTGCCAAACGCACCCCCGCCCATTCTTATTATTCTGATTATTTCACTCTCATGATCCGGATCAGCAGTCACTACCTGTCCTAAGTAGATGTATTCCCTTACCACTTCCAGTGCATCACTACCTATCGTAAACTGCTGTTCCCTTCCGAGACTGTTAAACATTACTTTAGTTTTCTGCAGATTAATTTTTAGTCCCACCCTTCTGCTCTGCCTCTCCAGGTCAGTGAGCATGCATTGCAGTTGGTCCCCTGAGTTACTAAGCAAGGCAATATCATCAGCGAAGCGCAAGTTACTAAGGTATTCTCCATTTACTCTTATCCCCAATTCTTCCCAATCCAGGTCTCTGAATACCTCCTGTAAACATGCTGTGAATAGCATTGGAGAGATCGTATCTCCCTGCCTGACGCCTTTCTTTATAGGGATTTTGTTGCTTTCTTTATGGAGGACTACAGTGGCTGTGGAGCGGCTATAGATATCTTTCAGTATTTTTACGTACGGCTCGTCTACACCCTGATTCCGCAATGCCTCCATGACTGCTGAGGTTTCGACTGAATCAAACGCTTTCTCATAATCAATGAAAGCTATATATAACGGTTGGTTATATTCCGCACATTTTTCTATCACCTGATTGATAATGTGAATATGATCTATTGTTGAGTAGCCTTTACGGAATCCTGCCTGGTCCTTTGGTTGACGGAAGTCTAAGGTGTTCCTGATTCTATTTGCAATTACCTTAGTAAATACTTTGTAGGCAATGGACAGTAAGCTGATCGGTCTATAATTTTTCAAGTCTTTGGCGTCCCCTTTCTTATGGATTAGGATTATGTTAGCGTTCTTCCAAGATTCCGGTACGCTCGAGGTCATGAGGCATTGTGTATACAGGGTGGTCAGTTTTTCTAGAACAATCTGCCCACCGTCCTTCAACAAATCTGCTGTTACCTGATCTTCCCCAGCTGCCTTCCCCCTTTGCATAGCTCCCAAGGCTTTCCTTACTTCTTCCGGCGTTACTTGTGGGATTTCGAATTCCTGTAGATTATTCTCTCTTCCATTATCATCGTGGGTTCCACTCGTACTGTATAAATCTCTACAGAACTCCTCAGCCACTTGAACTATCTCATCCATATTAGTAATGATATTGCCGGCTTTGTCTCTTAACGCATACATCTGATTCTTGCCAATTCCTAGTTTCTTCTTCTCTGCTTTTAGGCTTCCTCCGTTCCTGAGAGCTTGTTCAATTCTATCCATATTATACTTCCTTATGTCAGCTGTCTTACGCTTGTTGATTAACTTCGAAAGTTCTGCCAGTTCTATTCTAGCTGTAGGGTTAGAGGCTTTTATACATTGAGTTTGGAGTATGCAGACGAAAACGGGAGAAGCCCTTTCTTTGAGCGAGGCGAGTAGCTCCCGCACACGTGATAATGTTTAAAAACAATGTCAATCCCTAAAAACCTTAAACGGTCATTAGTGGGCTCTTCCGTTGTTAATGGAAAATCCTTCATTATCTAACTGAAGGCGTCAATAATTGTCTTGAAGGTTGAGCCGGTGTCCCAAGGGTCAACTGGATAAAATACTAAAAAGTGAACAAAGCGAAATATTCTTACGGTTGTCAGCTGTAGGCGAGCGAGTAAGCCCCTGTCATACCGTGCCAACAAAATCTCGCATGGTGGAAATTGCTACGAATGAGTGGATGTCTGATTTTCCCTTTATAATTACTTCCTTCCGCCTTGCGGGTTTCCGCAGAGCTATTACGTCTAACACTTGCCTTGCTTCGAGTTGTCGATAAATTTGACTGCCCTGCCATCTGCTAGCCGCCTGGTTAGCTCAGAAGGTAGAGCGGCTGCCCCGGCAAGGTGGTGGTCCCGGATCAGGACGAATTTTTCTTCAACTGCGAGGCTTTTCTTTCGAGAAACCCGTATGGGTTTCACTTGTAGAAATTGCTACGAATGGGTGGCTGCCTGATTTTCCCTTTACTAATTACTTCCCACCACCTTGCGGTTTTCCGCAGAACTATTACGTCAAACACTTGCCTTGCTTCGAGTTGTCGATAAATTCGTCTTCGCCCTGCCATCTGCAAGCCGCCTGGTTAGCTCAGATGGTAGAGCGGCTGCCCCGGAAAGGCGGTAGTCCCGGGTTGGAGTCCCGGAACAGGACGAATTTTTTTTTTTCAACTGCGAGGCTTTTTTTCTTTCGAGGAACTCGTATGTGTTTCTTTTTGTAGGAACTGCTACGATCGCGTGGATATCTGATTTTCCCTTTATTAACGAGAAGATAATTTGCGCGGGCTGGCGAAAAGATCTTCGAGAGGACTTCGTTTCGTAAAAAATGAAGACAATGCGCGCCTAAATACGCCAGGGACAAAGACGTTGTCGCCTTGCAAGTACGTACCGAGGATTCTGAGCTCTGGGTCCGCTCGATGCTGCTCGGCAAATTTGTCTGCACTTATTGTTCCTGAAAAGGAGTCGTCGTCTTTGTCACCTTGGGGCGGCGGGTCCGTGGGAGGGCGAGACAGGCAGCCGGCATCAGATTGTTTCGTCCGGACTTGTACATTGGAGTGATGTCCTATTCTCGCTGTCTGAGGCTTCACGGCGCCAGGCGTCCTCAAGGGTTTTCTTTTTTTAATTTGCTTGCCAACACAACGTGTTATAGTTGCTCACGGCTTTGAACGGCCAGCCATATAGATGAGGGTGGAATTTTGCTCTAACCCAAATGACTACGAGGCGTAGGTTTTCGTTCGTATAATTGCCTTCCGCATTTGGGAGTGACCGGCTAGCCTAAGCTATCATTCATTCAAGTCTATCTTTCCGCTGGATTGGGACGGCACCGAGGCCTGGGCTACTGGCGTCAGTATGCAGTACTGTATCGGCGTCTTCGTCCAAGTGCGCATGTTCCGGTGGTGAGTGCATGCGTCGTTCGAGTTCTTGAAATGCGTCTATCTGCGGCGTTTCCCACTTGCACTCCATTTAGTTAGATGTCAGCGGCTCAGCGATGCGTGAAAAGTCATTGACAAAGCGCCTGCAGTAGGCACACAATCCAATGAATCTACTCGCTGCCTTGTTGTGGATGGGTTGCTGGAACTTTTCGATGGCAGCTGCCTTCTGCGGGTCGGGGTGGACTTCAGATTTACTGATGACGTGGCCCAGGAACAGAAGCTCATCATAAGCGAAGCAGCACTTTGCCGGCTTCAGAATGAGCCCTGACGACTTGATGACCTCTAGTACTGTCGGAAGCCGCCTGAGGTGATGGTCGAAATTTCTGGCAAAAACCAGACTTCATCCAAGTAAACAAGACAGGTCTGACACTTCAATCCTTCTGAAACCGTGTCAATCACGCGCTGAAACGTTGCAGGCGCTGATCACACCCAGAATACATGACCTTGAACTCATAGTGCCCGTCTGGCGTGACCAATGCGGTCTTTCCTCTATCCCTCTCCTCGACTTGCATTTGCTAGTAGCCAGTCTTGAGATCCATCGACGAGAACTATTTAGCGTTGCAGAGCCGATCCAATGTGTCATCTATCCGTGGGAGGGGGTATACGTCCTTCGTGATCTTGTTCAGTCGACGATAATCGACGCAGAAACGCAGGGTTCTGGCCTTCTTTCTTCACCAAAATTGCAGGAGATGCCCACGAGCTTTTCGACGGCTGCATGATGTCGTCGCGTAGCATTTCGTTGACTTATTGCTTTATAGCATCATGTTCCAGCGTAGAAACTCGCTAAGGGCTATGGTGGAGTGGTCGAGCGCACTCTTCGGTTATTACGCGGTGCTTCGCAACTGGTGACAGTCGAATCCTCGATGACGTCGAAAAGCAGTATTTGTATCGTCGGAAAAGAGTTCTGAGCTGTTGCTACTTGCTCAAGGGAAGACTTGGATTTATGTCGAAGTCTGCTTCGGGAATTATGGTCGTCGAGGTAGACGCAGCAGAATCCCAAAGGACAGACGCAGTGCTGATTTCGGCAATTTCCTTGATGTATGCGATCCTAGTGCCCTCTTTGATGTGTTGGACTCCTGGCTGCCGTTTGTCAGCGCCACTTTCGTTTTCCCTCCGTACAGTCGCTGTCGAGCAGTAGGCCTCGGTCGCTCTCGATTACGTCTTCAACGCTGCGGGTGTTTTGCTGCCGATAGAAATTACAATGCTGGAGCGAGGCGGGGTACTGAGTTGGTCTTCAAGTACACTCAAGGCACGCTGACTGGAAGGTCTCTCCGTCGGTATTGCTTGGCCTGTGGACAGCATTATCGACTTCGACCTCAGGTCGATGATTGCGCCATGTTGCTTCTGGAAGTCCATGCCGAGAATTACGTATCGCGAGCACTGTTGGAGGAAAACTAGCGTCACAGGCTAGGTCCAGTCATTGACTGTAATTCTTGGCACTCAGTTTTGTGGCGTTATGAGGTGTCCTCCAGCTGGCCGATTTTCAGGGCGGTCCCATGCAGTCTTGGTTTCTTCAACTTGGTGCAGAATAATCCACTGATGACAGAGTAGTTGGCCTCAGTGTCTACAAGCGCGGTGACTTCGTGGGCGTCAAAAAGCATGGCGAGGTTGGTGGTCCATTGTCTTCCGTTGCAGTTAGGTATTCGCGTTGGATCACGGCTGCGTCACGTTGACCTGTGTTTTTTAAACTGCGCGAAGTCAGTTGAAAGTCTGCGCTCTGTCTGGGCGTCTATGTTTTTGTTCATTTCCCATCTTCCTCGCGCAGTTTAAAATTTTGTTGACCCAAGGCTTCGCTGCCGAAACACGACCGAAGGTCATCTTTCGGCAGCGTATTCTTGGCTTCCAGGCTTCGTGGGGATGGCAGCGTGTTGTTGCTGCGTCGTCGAAATAGATCTTGAAGCGCCATCATTGGCGGTGGAGGATATTCGTCATTTCGACGTACAAGAACCGCACGTCCATCAGTTGCTGGTTTTAGTTTGCCCGATAGGGGCTTACGGACCGGCCCAGAACTAGGCGAGTGCATGGTGTGCGCTGCGGCGACAAGTAGCGTCCTGGTGACGGCGAACTCGAAGGACGTCGGGGTCTCCACTGCGTTCCGGCGATGTAGTCGGCGATGTCACGTGGCCGCTCGCCAAGCTGTAGGCGTGGCGCGAGGACGGGGAAGCCTCGTAGGCCCATGTCGCGGTAGGGGCATCGGTGGTAGACGCGGCCCGCTTCTCCGCAGTGGTTGTGGAATGGACGGTGGTAGGGGGGGGGGGGGGGGGTGCGCCAAACGTAAGTCTTCTTTGGCATGCTGCGCGGGGCGACGGGTTGGCGTGGTAGCGGCGGCGACGGTGGACGACGGTGGACGACGGGACTGCGGCATTACTGGGCCCGGGCGCGGGCGCGGAAGGCCAACGGAATGGCGTGCTACGGTGGCGTTAGTCATCGTTTCCGGCTGAGGATGTGGCAACTGAGGGACGCCGAGTGTCTGTTCAATTTTCTCACGTACGTCGTCGGCAATCGCAGATACTTGCGGCTGTGATGAAGGGAACAACTTCTGAAGCTCCTAACCCACGACCGCTCTTACGGTCTCGAGCAGCAACTCGGTGCCCAGTGATTGATCTCCGGCGAACTTTGTTGAGATCGTGTGCCTGTCAAATTGTCGATTCGCGGGATCGAATCCCGGCCACGGCGGCCGCATTTCGATCGGGGCGAAATGCGAAAACACCCGTGTGCTTAAAGATGCTTAAAGCACACGGTGTGCTTAAAGGTGCACGTTAAAGAAGCCCAGGTGGTCGAAATTTCCGGAGTCCTCCACTACGGCGTGCCTCATAATCAGAAAGTGGTTTTGGCACGTAAAACCCCATAATTTAATTTTTTTAAATTGTCGATTAACAGACATAGATGGGCAAGTTGGTTGCTGGCTTGATGGAACATGGTTATAACGGCGAGTTTTGACGACAGGACACAGAAAGAATGCACACAGGACGCTCAAGTTCGGCGACTGTCTTGTGTGCATTCTTTCTGTTTCCTGTCCTCAAAACGCGCCGTTATGACCATGTTGAATTGTTGGTTAGGCATTTAGAGTTTTTTCTCGGTGCTGATGGCCTCGCGAAGAAACTTTTTGACGGTCTTCGGTGCGCTTCATATCATTCTGTCGAAAAGTTCTTGCTTCACACCACGCATTAGTGGACGAACTTTGTTTCCCTTGAACATTTCCGGGTTGGCGTAGCAGAATAGACGGCTTCCTTCTTCCGTAAAGATGGCAACTTTCTCCATAGGTGGCTGCACTCGGGCTTTCAATAGAACTTGGGCCCTTTCTTTCCGGAAGACGCTCGTGAACGTCCTTATGAAGTTACTGCGGAGCAGGTTCTATGTCGTGAGGGTGGACTCCCGGTTCTCGAACCATGACCTCGCACCATTTTCCATGAAGAAATACAAGTGGCGTAGCTTATCCTCATAAATCTTTCGCATCATCTTCCACGAGGAAATTCACGTGGCGTAGCTTATCCTCAGAAATCTTGTTGAAGGCTGATATTCTTTCGAAAGTCTCGAGCCAGTTTCTGGATCGTCCGATGAAGCTCCAGGAAAGGTAAGTGGCTCCCTGGGTTGTTGAAGCAAGATACGGGGTGCTGGGGCGGCCATTGTGGTTGTTCACTTGGCCACGAGCTTCTTGGTCGTCTCAGGCAAAACATCGTGTTCCGGTGGTTATCTTTGCAGCATGCGGCTACCTCGCTGGTCCTTGGTGACGTTGGTGTTGTCTCCGGAGTTCGGTCTTGGATCACCATTGGTTCGGGGCGTGACGAGCATGAATGCAGAGCCCCTCCACCAGATGTCACGTGCTAGTGACGGTCAGAAACACAGTAGCAAAACTGTAAATGGTGAAAGTAACTCTTTGTTGGGCGAACCTGTGCCAAGAAAACAGGTAAAACTCAAAGCACAAAGATACCTGTGAACACAGTCGGGGGTCCTCCAAAATCTAATCTGTGGGTCAAACGTGTCGGCTTTTATACGTGAGTGATCGAAGATTCCAAAATAATCGCTGGTGCCCGCCTGTCTTCCAGAAAGTACTAAACAATTCGCGTCACGCATACATGCAATCGATTACGCAAGGTTCGGTGACAACAGACAAGCGGATAGAGCCATGGAGAACTTTCGAGAAACTTCCCATACATGCAGATGCGTCCTGCGCCGAGCGATAAGATTTGCTAGACGGTGAAACGCGGTCTTCTGAGAAAGATAAACAAGTACACGTGTTAATATGAATACTTGGAGTATAGTTAGGTCTCTTACGACATCTATAATACATGGCTTATATTGTCACGATGTCAAAAACAACTTTAGTCGGGACAATATTATATGTTTTCCTACGAACAAATTTACTACAGACCAACCTTAACCTATCGTACAACAGTTCTTTGTTAAGGCTATAGAATCCCGAAAATCTGTAAATGTATACTAGACTGGTGTTGTCAGCGCAAATAATAAAAGCTGGATTGATATTTACAATATGATTTATATGAAAAATATTGTCACAAGCTGTCATGAACCACGCCTGCCGCGGAGACAACGAGAAGAAAGAAGAGAACGACGTTGGCCAAGCTGCCGCGAGACCGCTCTTCAACAACCGCGCCTATCAACCAGATTCCTCTGGTTCTGTGTTAAACACCTCGTGTGTAACATTTGGTGGAGGTGCGGGGTACCTCCCACGACTTACAACGGAACCACCAGCACTAGAGCTACGCCGAAGCCGTCGCCTCGCCGGACTTTCGCCGTCGCGCTCAATCATGGCTACAGAGCAAAATACCCTCACCAGCAGTGCCTCGGCAAGCCCAGTCCCTATCCAGCACTACCGAGAGCCACGCACGTTCTCGGCGAAGGCAGAGGAAGATGTGGATGAGTGGCTAACCCATTACGAAAGGGTAAGCCAATACAATAACTGGAATGCTGCCAGTCAGCTTAGGAACGTTGTTTTCTTCTTGGCCGGCACGGCGCTGGTATGGTATGACAACCACGCGGACATGCTAACTACATGGACACGCTTCGTTGAGGAGATCAAAAAGTGTTTCGGTGACTCGGACGCAAAGAGGAAACGTGCGGAACTCACATTAGCCCAGAGAGCTCAGGTACCCGGCGAGACTTGCACTACCTATATCGAAGAAATTTTGAAGCTGTGCCGAACCGTGAACCCTCACATGACAGAGGAAGATAAAGTGGGACACGTGGTAAAAGGAATAGCGGAAGACGTGTACAACTTCCTCATTGGTAAAGAGAACTTGCACACTGTATCAGAACTGATACGGCACTGCCGTACGTTCGAGGCGCTGAAAACTCGCCGAATTACACCAAAGTTTGGACGGCTGGCCAATGTAACAACTGTAGCAAGTGTTGACACGAGTCCTCCGCTCCCAGACCTATCGTCCGCCATCCGCCAGATAGTCCGCGAGGAGCTACAGCGACATGACGAACAGGCACGTTATGCGGCGCCACGTTACAGCTCCTCCGTTTTCCGAGACACTCTTTGGGAACCCCCTTCGGCTACTTGGAACCACTCGGTGAACGTCGCGGATCTTAACGGCTCCAGAGACGAACCGCATTACATTACGACCGAACCACCACGCAATGATTCGCCCCCTCAACGTTTTGATCCACGCCCACGCAACTTTCGTCCACGAAGACTCGCCGCTACCTACGACTTTCAAGGGGAAGAGCCTCGTTACCCTCAACCGATGTCTTCGGCAGAATACTTCAACCCGCATTCTGAACTTCGCCCTTCGCCAGTGTGTTACTGCTGCGGCATGCCTGGCCATATAGCTAGGTACTGTAGCCGACGCCGAGCATCGAACTACGGATCGTCAGCGCCGACTATGCGGTCTAGCGGTCGTACACCGCGCACTCAGTGGCCAGGAGACTCCACTTCAGGAAGCCACTTTCGAGAGGACCGATGCAGCGCCCAGGAGACCTACCTTGGAGAAGAAAGAACCCGGAACCGCTACCGCTCCCCTGCCTCCGACCGTACTCTGACGCCACCACCAGCCTTCCGAGCCTCCCGATCACCATCCCCTCGGCCGCGATTCACGTCACCATCGCCTCGGCGCCGTTTCGTGTCGCCCCCGCCGGGAAACTAGCCAGCGCGGCCGATGGAGGTGAGGTCGCTGGAAAATGTGTGCTGCCGACTCAACTGCCTCCAACTATTTTCATGCTAAAGAATAAGGTTCATGTACTGATTGATGGGGTCTCTACAATGGCTTTAGTCGACACGGGAGCAACTGTCTCGGTCATGAGTGTGGGGTTTAAAGGCCTTCTGGGACGCAAGGTTATGTTTCGTTGGGACCAGTGCACAAGTTTCCGTGGAGTCAGTGGTGAATCATTATACCCGGTTGGTGTGTGTAACGTGGATGTGTCATTGGGTGGGAAAGTTTTTAATGCAGAGTTTACTGTTCTTCCTCGCTCCTCGCATGACGTGATTCTGGGGATTGACTTTTTGCAATTGTGTGGTGCGAATGTTGACTGCCGGACGGGAGAACTCAGTGTCGACACCAGTGTTTCACCTGTGCTCTTTGAAGGTGAAGCTTGCCCGGAGAGTGTGCTGTGCGTGTCTGAGGATACAGTTGTGCCCGCCTTATCCGCGATGCGTGTTGCCGTCGCCTGTTCATCTCCGGCTCCTATCTCGTTCGACGCTGCAGTGGAACCTGTACATCGGAACTGCCTCAAGAAAAACGTGTTAGTTCCGCACTGCGTAGTCTCAGTGACCAATGGATGCACGGGGCTGTGGGCGCTAAACTGTTCCACTGAAGCGGCAGTGCTACCTCAAGGCCTAAAGATTGCCACGTTTCAGGAAGACTCGCCCGTATCGGTGGCAGTACTTACAGAGCTCCCCGATGGAGGAGCAACCAGTGTCTCGAGCCCCGGGAGCTCGAAGATACTTTCCATGATTGACAAGTCACTCAGCGATCACGAGCGTCGAGTTTTGATGGCCCTGCTTACGAAACATACCTCGGTATTCGACTTTGCGCAGCACGAGGGCCCGCCATCAATTCCTGCGTCCAGAACTCGTCACCGCATCAACACAGGAGCCGCCCAGCCAATCCGACAAAAACCCTATCGTGTATCTCCGTCAGAACGCAAGATAATCAGTGATCAGGTCCAAGAAATGCTATGCAAAGGCGTCATTCGAGAATCATCTAGTCCTTGGGCAGCACCCGTGATATTGGTGAAGAAGAAAGACGGTACGTGGCGGTTCTGTGTTGATTACCGTCGCCTAAACGCCGTCACTAAGAAAGATGTATATCCGCTCCCACGAATTGACGACGCCATCGACTGTCTCTTTGCGGCATCTTACTTTTCCTCAATCGATTTACGGTCAGGTTACTGGCAAATTCCTATACACAAGGACGACAGAGAAAAGACAGCATTTGTAACACCCGACGGACTATTCGAGTTTAACGTGATGCCTTTCGGGTTGTGTAACGCACCTGCAACGTTCGAAAGGTTCATGGACACGATATTATGCGGCTTAAAATGGGAAGTTTGCATGTGCTACTTAGACGACGTTGTGATCTTCGGGCGAACGTTTAGTGAGCACAACAAACGTTTGGATTTGGTCTTGAACTGCTTGGAGAAAGCGGGCCTCGTGCTCAATTCAAAAAAATGCCGTTTTGGGGAACGACAAACTCTTGTGCTAGGCCATCTCGTCGCTAAAGAAGGCATCCGACCAGATCCACAAAAGACTGCGGCCGTAGAAGCATTTAGAGTACCCAACTCTGTCAAGCAGTTAAGAAGTTTCTTGCGCTTGTGCTCCTATTTTCGCCGATTCATTCCCCGGTTTGCTGACATGGCTCATCCCCTTACACGCCTTCTCCAAAAAGGCGTTCCCTTTGAGTGGACTGCAGATTGCGACTCATCGTTTCGCCAGCTCAAGTTCCTGTTGACATCCCAACCAATTCTTCGGCACTTTGATCCTTCATCACCAACTGAAATTCACACCGATGCCAGTGGCGTAGGCATCGGTGCTGTGCTAGTTCAGCGTGTTGACGACAGTGAGCACGTGATCTCTTACGCTAGCCGGTCCTTGAGCCGCTCCGAGCGCAACTACACAGTCACCGAACAAGAGTGTCTGGCGGTCATCTTCGCCGTGCAACGGTTTCGTTCGTATCTCTATGGGCACCCCTTCACTGTGATAACAGATCATCATTCGCTATGCTGGCTTGTGAATCTGCGGGATCCCTCAGGACGACTAGCGCGCTGGGCCCTCCGTCTACAGGAATACGATTTCGTTATTTGCTACAAAAGTGGCCGGCGACATGCTGACGCTGATTGTCTCTCTCGGATGCCACTTCAAACAACTGAATGTGATGCGGACAATTTTGATGAATACATCGCTTTTGTGTCCCCGGAATTTCCGGATATGCGTACCGTCATATCCGAGCAGCACAAGGACGAGAGCTTACAACCGCTCTTCGCGGCAGCACAGGAGTCACCTGCAGGCAGTCGCTTTCGCCTACGTGATGGTGGCGCGCTGTATAAGAAGAGCTACTCGACCACCGGTGCACGCTACCTTTTAGTTGTCCCCAAGAACCTTCGCCACCAAGTATTACACGCCATGCACGATGACCCAACTTCCGGTCATCTTGGTTCCACACGTACACTCTACCGGGCTCAAGAACGTTTTTACTGGCCTAAGATGCGGAAAGATATCGAACGGTACGTCGCCAGCTGCTCTCAATGCCAGCGCTACAAGCGTCCGCCACAAGCGCCACATGGCCTGCTTCAACCAGTTCCCCCTTCTAGCGTCCCCTTTGAGCAAGTTGGTATAGATCTTCTGGGCCCTTTCCCGCGATCCTCCAAGGGTAATCGTTGGGTTATCGTTTGCGTAGATCACCTGACCCGCTATTGTGAGACCGCCGCATTGCCATCGGCCACAGCTACAGAAGTTTCTATCTTCTTGCTGGCTAACGTTATACTCCGACATGGACCTCCTCGCATAGTAATCAGCGATCGTGGGCGACAGTTTACCGCGGACGTGGTTGAAGAAACCCTTCGTCTGTGTTCATGTAGCTTCCGCCATTCTACGCCCTACCATCCACAAACTAATGGTCTGGTCGAGCGCACAAACAGAACGCTTGCCAACATGCTATCCATGTACGTCGATTCAGCACACAAGAATTGGGACAGTATCTTGCCTTTCATTACCTATGCCTTCAATACCGCGAGACACGAGACCACTGGTTACTCACCATTTTTCCTTCTGTATGCTCGTCCGCCGCGCTACACCCTCGACACCATATTTCCCTACTTCGCTCATGACAACGAATCAATTGATCAGATCCTATGTCGAGCAGAAGAAGCGCGACGCCTCGCTAGGCTACGCACCCTAGCATCGCAGGACCGGTCCAAGATCCGCTATGACGGGCGTCACCGCCACGTTTCCTTCGATCCTGGGGACCTTGTGTGGCTCTGGACGCCGTTGCGGAAGCGTGGCTTGTGCCAGAAGTTTCTCGCCCACTACGTCGGCCCTTACGTTATTCTGGAGCGCCTCAGCGAAGTAAACTACCGCATTGCGCGTGTCACGAGCAGTGGACGACGCTCGGCCAAGGCTGAAGTGACGCACGTCGCGCGTCTGAGGCGTTACAACCCACGAGATGACTGACTCGCCCGGCGGGCTTCGTCTGCCAGCGGGGAAATGTCACAAGCTGTCATGAACCACGCCTGCCGCGGAGACAACGAGAAGAAAGAAGAGAACGACGTTGGCCAAGCTGCCGCGAGACCGCTCTTCAACAACCGCGCCTATCAACCAGATTCCTCTGGTTCTGTGTTAAACACCTCGTGTGTAACAATATAAATCACTTGCTTTAGGATAATCCTTGAGGTCTAGAATTAGTTTTTCCGCTAGATGGTCTTGCACTGCTGATGAGAAAATGCAGTACGAACCAAAAGACAAATTATACGGGGAATAGGTTGTGATCTGTCAGGGTGTGTTTTTAGTTTTTTCTGCTCCAGCAAGTTTTGTACGCTGTGCCCTCAAATTTGCAGCGAAAGCAGACGAGGCTGTCGTACAAGCAGAGCTGGGCAAATATACTTTGCAATTGTATCATGATACGATGCAAGATACTCGGGTAACAATTATTAGATATACAGCTACAAGATACTACCGCAATTATTGTATCCGATACGATACTTTCCCATTTGTGTCTTAAGATACTTAGGTATATTGGCACATTTCTTATTATAGATCTGTATAATGTAGCAGCAAACGCGGAAGAACAAAAATTGTGTACGCAGCAGAATGGCGGTGGCTACGAGCAAGTGTTCTGGTACCGACGCAACTGAAAACAAAAAATCTGAAAACAAAATGCCTACTGCACGCGGATGCTCGCGCGCTTGTTTTCTTTTTTTCGAGACGGCGAGAGCGCCACCACATGACTCTGCTCCACCAATAGGGACGCGCAGATCTCCTCGCGTGCCCTCACTGGAGAGCTCTAGCGTAATGATCGTATCCAGCTTTTCTGGACACGGGGGTTTAGTTCGCGTGAGTGCCACCACGTGGCGTACTGACCTTAAACTTTTCAAACTTCCCGCGGTGACGCGTGTTGACGTCAAAAAAACAAAAATAATATAATTAACAGCTATCCCTGCGTATTGAACTTCGCCACAGTGCTTGTCCCGCCGGCGTTATCAGCGTTCTTCATAAAGCGTAGCCGCTCTTCGCCTGGAAATGACTTATCATCCGAAGAGCGTTTAGTCGTGACGAGCGACGATTGATTCTGGGCTTTTTATACGGTTCCTTTTTTTCTTTTCCTTTTTTTTTATACTAACGAGTAAACAAGCTAGGGTAATCATGGGAAGCTCCCCGCAGCAGCCTTTCTTCAGTCGGCACATTATCTTCCGAACATAGCGTCTACGAAAGACGCCGTCGTGGACGGCTTTTGATTTTGACATCGATTTGGTTAAGGTGCCCCCAATTATTTCCCTAGCGACTTTGCTATCCGCACTCATGGGCTGCTGCAGCATCTCCAAATCGAGATGTGCATTACTGATTAGATGGATACATGGATAAGTTGATTTTGCACCTTGACTCAAAAGGCACGACACAAGAATTGTACAAACCGTCTCTGTGTGGTCGTCCGTTAAGATGCTATGGCCGAAGCTGCTAACAATATTACGTCCCATTTACTGTCCACCGGGCCATGTAAACCTTTGGGCATGACATATACAGTACTTACAGTTAGTTGTGAAAGTACTGTCCTGTCACGGTTATCGACGTGCCTGAAAGAACACTATTTAATTGAACTATTATTGTGCAGTAACATATGCGGGATTTGTCTGTTCTCCCTATTGTCTACCATGTTTCCGTTCCGCCAATATAGCCGCAATGTTGACTAGCAGATATCGAACGCCAAAATGGCTACCCACATGCTCGAGACCTCGCGCGCAACTCCCGACACTTGTATTCAAGAGTTGTGCGACTCCCAAAGACATCCTTAAGGAATGGTAAATAATAAATTATTGGGTTTTACGTGCCAAAACCACGATCTGATTATGAAGCACGCGGTAGTGCGGGATTCCGTTATAATTTGGACCAGCTGGGGTTCTTTAACCTAAATCTAAGTACACGGGTGTTTTCGCATTTCACCCCCATCAAGATACGGCCCCCGCGGCTAGGATTCGATCCCGCGACCCCGTGCTTAGCAGCCCAACACTACATCCACTAAGCAACTACGGTGGGTAAAGAATCCAGAGAGCACTGTGCACATGTGACGCGATGAAAGACGCGAATTGTCTATCCAGTTTGCTATAGACCTACAAGGCTTTTTTTTTTTCAGTATGTTCATTATTTGCGTCACCCACAGATATACTGTGGCGGTACTTCCTTTATACTGCAGTGTAATAATAAGTGAACTTGTTTTGAATTATATTCTCTTATACTGTTGTATTCTTGCTATCATTGTCGTGCGTAATCTACACAGAGTACTCAGGCACCCTCTAATACTTTCACTTTTGGCTTGGTTACGGCCGCCATTGTAATGCAAATAAACATAGCTTGAACTCATTTCCTGAGAGATAAACGCTGAATAAAACGCTGACGTCATGCTGAAGAAAATCAACAAGGGCCGTAGGGACTCGATTTTCTGATGTCCCAGTTCGCAAGCTTTTTTTTTTTTCCAGGATGTGATCTTGTACCGTAGAAACGTCCCTCGGCTGCCTCTGATGTGCTCGTTTTTATTCTCAAGCACCCAGTGCAAACTGTCATCGCCGTAACTCTATAATGCCCCGGTGGCAGGCAACCATGGCGTGTCGCGCAAGTATGACCACGCTGATTCATTTGGGTTCGCATATAATATTTGGCTTGAAAAGGCCATCCATAGAGCCTGATTGCCTTGTTCAATCTCTTCATACACCAGACGAGTTCTCTCATTAATCTAATTTTCAACTCACTCGGCCGTTTTCCTCTCTTCGTTTTCGCAAAGTCTGTGTCTGTCGCTATGGTTACCAAATACCCCTACGATATGCTACCACTCAAGCCTTTTTGGTGACATAAGCAACTGAAGTCGAACGCTTTCTTTAACACGGCGCTAACACGAACGCTTTAACACGGTGCGTGCCAGGGGAGTATAATAAGATCGGCTGTCCGCTATCGCGGACAGCCAATTTTTTATGCGACCACCCCCTGGCACGCTTCGGCCTCTGCGGCCCCAACCCACGGGCCGCCCTGCTTCCAGCTTTGATCCCCCCCCCGCTACCACTTGGGTGCCCCGAAGATCCTGCGCCGCCTGCTTTAATATAACCTCAGGTGCTCTCTTGACGCCTCCGCTTGCCGGTTACATGTGCCCTCCTGGAGCAGTGCTTGTAAAAAATCCGATCTATCGTCCCGACAAAAAAAGCGACCCGCGACTTATACAACACCAGTCAGAACATTGTCCCTTCAGGCACAGCGATCACCAAGCGGCGTCCGCGCCCACTGCCTCACCGCGCGGGCAGCCAGCGGCGGAGCGTACAAACCAACTCGACCGCACTCCGCAATGCCAGCATGTCTAGGGGACAAACGACTACAACGCGCTCTAAGAAACCTCCTCCGTAATGCCTAGGCTGAGTCACATATTCAAGGAGCAAATGCCCCCAAATTTTCTCTCTCGCGCCCGCTCTTACTCGCGCCTGCGCAGAAACGTCGAGCTCCGTGAAAAGTGCCACGCCCCGCTCTACCTACTAGCAATTCTAAAAACGCCACCGGGGAGGGGAGCAACGAGAGGAGGCTCTATGACAGTAGCGCTGTGCGAGTGGGTGAGCGCGGACATGTGGGTGGGGGTGCGCGCACATCAGCGACAAACCTTGCAGCCAAATAGCTGTGATTGCATCCCATGCTCGCGGACACGGCGGCGTCTGTTCGCAGAACAGTTCAGACAACAGCAACAGAGTCAGCCATAGATAGGCTTTCGTCTATCGCAGTATAGCTCGGCAACGTGCCCATATATTTTTTTTTGTATGTTTTCTAGGTTTAAATCAAAAACGCTCATTCCTAACTTTAAAGCAGCAACATCTTCATCATCAGCGACTTGAACACTCATATAAACAAATAGCTATGTTTTAAGAAATGGCATAAGGATACTATATTTCGAGGTCATGTCGCTGCCAATACGGGCCGGCACCACGTATTGACGAAAGGGCATCACACTGCCGATGCACTCGACGGGTTACTGAATGATGAAAACAGAAAATATTACTGTTTTTCAGTTCTCGCAACTTATTAAACACAATGCGCCCGCCACCATGACATTTCTACAACAGCGACGCACAACGGCGGACTGATATTTATGTATCGTACACTGCTTAAATACTTCTTAATTACTACTTAAAGGGGTTTAATTTTAGTTTTCATCGCGAAACCGCAAGTTCAGGGAGCGCCGCGCCTACACCGCGGCCACATATATGCTGGAGCCGCGCCCTTTTTCTTCTAGCAATATCGCCGCCGGCGGCTGGTACTGGCACTCCAGAAGTTTAAGTATATAACCTCCTTGCATAGAAACGACAGCATGGTTGCTAATAGATTGTTGGCTGGTGTATGTTCGGCATGAGGCCCAAGACGGCACCCTGTCTTCTGACGCGCTCTTATGTTTGCGTTCGCGTCTTTGAGCCACCGAGCACAAAGGACCAGCGCAGACGCCACTGCGCATGTTGTACCTCGCATGCGCATTGGCGTCTACGCTAGCCCACTGGGCCCGTTGACCTGCTGGCTCCGCTGAGCTATAACTCTCTTTTGTCTTGAAGGGACGCGCACCGTAACATACTGCAAAGGTGCTTGCGTTGAGCGTATGTAAGGCAAGAAACGGTGTTCTACACTGTCTGTTCTCTAACTTGTGCAGTAAACCAATGTTTATAGTATTCCCGCAAACACAACGGTCGCGATTATGGCAACCGTAACCGCAAGGGTCACAGTATAGTCATAAGTTGTCGCGACAGCGCAGCTGTATAGTTCACAGAGCCTGTCACTAAGGGATACGGGGCGAGGTATGGCCGATGAATAAGTGACTGCCAGGATTGGTATTTGGTAAACGTCAATTACCAAGAACGGCCGATGCTGATACAACCGCAAAGGACGCATGCTGGGCGGTGACTCCAATCATTTGCTCGCTATGTCGCACATCTACACTGAAATTCAATTGGTTTAATAAATTCCGGCTTATATTCTCTCGATTCTTAAATGCAACTTCGCCTGTTACCTGGACTTTCTTTTTTTCTCTTTTTGTACCTCGCTCCTTTCCCAGTATACGGGGACGTGCTTCCACCGACGTTCGGTTCTACTATATTTTATTAATTCATTCACTTATTCATATAATCCTAAATTGCTACAGAAGATGGCGTCTCATCTCCGTAATCATCCTCTCTCTCACCTGAAATCTGCTATCGCAAAACAATGCTGCTTGTTGCATATGGCCGGGCGTCGCATATACAGTTTTCTAGGAATGTCCGGCAGCGCGCATGCAATTTTCGGTGGGTGACGAGACAGTATAGAGCACCTTCTCTGCTACTTCCACACTCAACACTTTGCTCCGTGAACAACTATTACCCGGCTCGAAGGCAGAGCACTATCGGAGGAAAATATCCTGGGAACTTGGTCTAAGCAGCATTCGCTCCACAAGGCCACAAAAGACCAACTGTGCGTCTTGAAAGTGTCTGCACTGTGTGTACTGCAGCTACCTCCTCATTCTTTTTCGTTATCTCGCTGTTTATATTTTAATACGTAGCATTAGGATTGTTAAAATGGAAAAAAAAGTGTAAGCGTGTGAAGTTTGGCAAGCTGGTCACGTGGGAGAGGTAGAGAGATGGGACCGCTTAGAAAAGGATATATATATATATGCATGGTGGTATGCTCCAGACCCCACTATCGGTTACATTTCGCTCCTAGAAGAAACAGGCCGTGTGTCGAGTGAGGCACTGAACAGCACTGCAATTTAGTAAACGTGGCATAAGTCATGGAAGCGGGACCTCACAGAGCTGCTACGTAATGCTTACCGCATTTCTCTCCCATTTACCGCTAAATTACCATTATTTTTTTCGCTCCCCGTTTGTAAGGTAGCCAATCGGGCACGTCCATGGTTAAACTCCTTGCCTATCTTACTTCCATTATCTGCCCTTTTCTTTGGTATGTTGCAGTTTTTTTTTTTTTTTTTTTGTCGACGGCCTGCCTCATCTCTCACAGGACGAAGTGCAATATGAAAGAAACCTAGCTGCGCTAGTCGAGGGCAGCTTTTTTTTTAAATATTCCTGATGCGTCGATTTAAAAAATACATTTTCTATCCAAGCCTAAATGACAGCGATATAGGCGAGGTGAATTACGGTAGCTCATGGGTTCGGACTAACGACGCCACTCACGCAGAACTTTCGTCTGTTGCGTGGTTGTGAACCGGAGTGAAAGGCAGGAGGGGTAACACGCCTTCCAGAAATGAAAAATGAGGAATGACCCTTTCTTCGAAGGTTGGACGTACGTCAGGGACCCACAATACGAAACATCTTCAAGTGGGTATCAGCTTACAAAGGGGGAACTCTGATGAAACGTTTTCAGGTGGATAGGCTTTTAATTATCCTAAGGATATTTTTATGGAAATTTCCTTGCTTGCTATCAGGCGAAAGCAGACTAATAAGCACTTAAATTTTCTTCATTCTTGAGACCTTCTGTGAGTGTCCAGGTTGCTGTCATTTACAACTTCTTAGATTAAAAAGTCAGTGGTGAATAATAAATTATTTGTTTAAATGAGTAAACGCACACGCAACAGAAATCCTAGTCCATTTCTCAGTATTCACTCAATGAAGATGTAGCACGTCTATACTGTCAAGTTGCAGTAATGTGAAGAACAAGGCAGCTCCAACAGAGTGAGTCACGAATATAACTCATTGTAAAGCGAGCTTGCGCTGGAAAAGAAAATAACAATCAAAGCACAACGATGGCTGCGCGCAAAATAGTGCTTCATCTGAATCTAATATACGAATCAAGGCATCGGTTCATCAGATTGGAATGGTCGCACATTTCAGCGCAATCGCGGGCGCTGAAATGTGATCGAGAATGTATACGCCAGTATTCGCTTCACGCGCGCAATCTGATTAGATAACTCTCTTTCGCTATTGAACCCGTGACGACATTCTGAATATTTGAAATACATGCAGGCACGTCTTGTGCTAAGTGATAACCTTGGAATAGTGGTGAAACGCTAAAGAAAGCTCACTCGTAAAAAAATAATAATAATTTAGTGTTGCTTCAAATATTAGCCGAAATATAATGCGCGTGGTAACACGGGCCCCCAAGAGTGCACAAAGGCGCAGACACACCAAAAGTTCCAGATCTAAACACTTTCAGATTACTGGTAGTTATTAAACCAGTATTTCGCGTGTCAATGTAGCCCTGTAGTCCAGGGGCCAGTTTGATCATAGGCACTGTGTCGGAGCTCATATTTCACGTGACTTTACATATGTCAGCAATAACTGTCACAAAATTACGGTATTTACTTTTTTTAGATCTTAACATTAGACAGCCAAAACATATGCCGTAAACACCCATCCTAATACATTAGTACTTTTCATTCTAACGTACATGTCCGCGCTGCTCCATTGGTTGCAAAGTACTGAAGAATATGTCCGATGCGTTCCCCAGGTAGCTGTTTTATCACGAAAGTGTTAAGGGCCCCGTGTCTCAGAAAATCTCGTGTCGGCATAGGCGGCGTTGCCAGTGAGCAAACATTTTCTTGCATATTACGGCGTATGTATATGCCATGCCTTGCTAGATTGACAGCGCTTACCTTTTATGTTAAATCTTCTAAAACTGAGAAAATGGGTTGCGTTCTTCGACTCCAAACCGGCATTACAGTGCACGCAGTCAGTTCACCGACGCGATTGTCATGAACAGCTGACATACGAAATCGTTAAACTTCACCATCACGTCCAACAAAAAGGTCATGAGGCTGTCTGTTACCGGATACCTGGCCCATTGTGGAATCAGTGGAAATCATTCCGCCGATAACGCTGCTCGCACATCACATCAAGATGAGCACAGCGTTCAAATTGCGCTTTCGAGAACAGACGCCGCAAGGCAGCTTCGACACCTGGCACGCAGTCTCTCACTGACCGAGTGGAACTCGCCAAACTTAAGACTAACCCCAGGTGGTCAAAATTTCCAGAGTCCTCCACTACGGCGTACCTCTTAATCAGAGAGTGGTTTTGGCACGTAAGAACTCATAATTTATTTTAAATTAATAAAACTTCAGACTTACACGGCTGCATCGATTAGACCCCTCACTGCAACTCCGACCTCCATTCGGACTTCCTCGACGTGAAGCTGCGCTTCTCTGTTGCCTTTGGTTAGGAGTTACCTTCACAAAGGCATACTCTACAATAATTGGAGTGACCGACAGTGTACCATGCGAGGTCTGCGGCACCGAAGAAAATATCGACCACCTGCTGTGCCACTGTCCATGATATGCCCCAGAAAGACAAGAACTTGCTAACGCTCTCCAAAAACTGGACAAACGGCCGCTTTCCGTGCAGGTACTGCTGGAACACCGCCCCCATCGCTCATCGGCCCATAAAGCGGTGAAGGCACTTTTGTGCTTCTCGAGGGCGACGGACTTGCGAGAACGTATGTAACTATTAGTGCAACCAATATTAGACCACACGCATCAGCGAACTCACCGCTAATTTTCTTTTTTCATTCCCTCCTCTCTCGCCCTGTCATCTTTGTTTTCCCCTTTCCGATTCCCCCGGTGTAGGGCAGCCAACCGGACATTATTCTGTTTAATCTCCCTGCCTTCTTTCCTTCCTTCCTTTCTTCTAAAACTGAAATGTAATAAGTGCGAAACAACGTTAAAAACCTGAAAATGATGGAATATTCTTGACGGGGCTGTGCACTACCTCCGGGATCGGCCCATGCAAGCGGCCGCGTTTCTACCAGAACGCTCGCCTTCGTGCATAGAGTTCGCCGACAGCTGTTCCCGGTAAACAATAGAGTTATATAAGCTGCAGTTGCGGGAAGCGTGA
Source organism: Dermacentor andersoni (assembly GCF_023375885.2). Classification (NCBI taxonomy): domain Eukaryota; kingdom Metazoa; phylum Arthropoda; class Arachnida; order Ixodida; family Ixodidae; genus Dermacentor; species Dermacentor andersoni. Next base: position 363,500,690 of record NC_092814.1, on the reverse strand, counting down.
GAAGCAGTCGGGGATCTTTGAATGCTATTGCGTTCCACTCTTAAAGGCAAAGCTTTAGCGTGCCCCGACTTTTTATTCATAATGACACCAGAAAATCGAGCCTGATGCCAGCAACGCTGAGAAATGTAATCGGGAGCGTACGCAATCTTCTCGCACACCTTCTGTGATGTACCGTAGCGCTGAGGTGCTTCTTGTATAATGTAGAAGAATCCATTGCAGAGGCAGAACTACACGGATGGGCACGTGCGTTTAAGCTCATGAACTTGATTTGTGCCAAGAAAACCTGTCCATGCTTTCACACTTGCTTCATAGGAAGCCTAGTGCACTATCAATAGGCCGGCTGTTTTTAACTGCACCAAATAAAAATACTAACCAATATAAGTCTTGGTGAGATCATTTTCTCATGTGAGCGTTCATATTGATAATCTCTAGATACGAATAAGTTGAGACAATGTGTGCGTAATTAACGAAGCTACGTTAACTATATTTACAAGTATTCATCTTAAATGGCTAAAGAAAATGAGTAGTTTGGAGCCCGTCCTCGAGATTATCTAGCCTAGCGAAAACATTTTGATTAAACATGCTTCTGTAAGAGCTATGCGAACAAATATTTTCCAATTAAACGGTCTCGGAAAGCGTAACTGACGCAGAAAAAGAAAGTCTGTAAAGTCAACCTGCTCGCAAGTAGCCTTCTGTGATGTCAATAATATCGCTCCGTAAGCGTCTTCCTGGTGGCCAGTCCGCTTTCGATTTTGATTAAGAGGAAGCTTTAGCTCGGGCCCAACTCCGACGCGGCCGATTCAAATACGTGCAAAACGGAAAAACATTTTTCTGAGATAACCCCTGACCGATTTTAATGAAATTTGTTGCATTTGAGAGAGAGAATTAAATTCTATTCACTGTTGGTAGCAGAATTTCGATTTATGGCCTCAATTTTGCTAAAAAGATTTTCAAAAATTCCAAAGATTGAAAAAATATAGAAGCAAGAACTTTACAAATTAATACTCTGCATCGAGAATAGATATCGCGGTTCTGTAAACGGCATCCACTAGATCATTGAAAGCGGACACATTTGATATGTCATTTCATATCTGACGTGAATTTCTTCCGTTGTGTACAAGGGTTCCGCAAAAGCTGTATTTACATATTAATAAATTTTTTTGGATTCATGTGTAACGCATCAATTTTGTCCGCTTTAGATGTACTATTAGATGCAATTCACATACTTGTTACATCATTTTTCTTTGCTGAGTTACAGCGTTGTGAACTTGATAGTTCCGTTTCCTGAAAATTTTAGATTTTTGCCAGTTTTTACTAAAATTGACGACCTAAATCGAAAATTCGAAACCAACAGTCACTACATTTTAAATCGTTCTTTTGAATGCAACAAACCTCGCCAAATTTGGTGCAGTGGTTGCCCAGAAAAATGAGTTCTCCTTTAACATGGATTTAGACAGGAGCACCCAAGCTAAAGCTTCCTTTTAACGCTGTTTATTCGAAGGCAAGGTTCACAGATTTAATATCAATATATCAGCGAACGTGTGCCGCCGAAAGCTTGCTTGGTCGTAGAAGCGACGCATGACGCAATGATGGCGCAGGTTTAGCGCGTCGCTGGCTTAAAGAGAGTGAGTTGCCGGTAGCGGCTCATGGAGCCGTGCCGATGGTGAGGTGCCATCTGAGGAAATTTGGGGCGGCGATATTGACGGCTCAGGCATTCTTTTTTGCCTTGATTTCCCTTTCAGAAAGAGATAGTGCTATAAGTGCAGAGTCATTCGTTCTTGTTTCGTACATTTGAATTCGGGTTTAAATAAACTCTATATCCTATTCAACCCGTAGCACACACACACACACACACAAATGGAGAGAGAGAGAGAGAGAGACGAACGACACATATTTGTCCGCATTCACATTTATACGCGTCCACACATGCACACACGCACAAGAATGTACGCGCGCAGGCACATGGAACTGCATGCACACACAAACAAGTGTATGCTCGCACACGCATAGACGCACTCGTACGCACGCAGATTCAAATACGGAGACACAAACACGAGCGCACACGCAAATGCAAGTACACGCGCACGCACGCTCAAGGCATGTACACGCATATACACTCCATGTCCTTCCCTGCTGCCTCGCAAGAACATGCGCGTGCAAACAGACTGAATGGCACTCGTTCTGCAATCACCGTTCAAACTCCAGATGTAATAAATGGCTTTACGGTTTAAATTTGGCGCTTCTTCAAGTCAATGTGCCCTCTGCCCATCGGGTGCAAAACCATTTGCTCCTGTAGTGTGACATAACCGCCCATCCCCCACCAAAACACTGCTTTACAGTACCCCCAATGATCCGACTAAGTGCCATAAATGCATATGTTGTTACAAAAGACGACTCTCTTAGCGCACACAGTTCAAACTTGTTGATGCTCGGCTATTATAATAAAATTGTTTAAAGTTTTGCCCATTCAGTTATGCATGTGAATTACACACGGGATGATCAAGGTGCAATGTCCAGAATTCCTGAGTATGTCCATGCTACAAGACACCGATAGTATATTTTTTTAACGGAACACGAAGGCATGCGCATGCGCGTTATTATGTTGTCCAAGGAATAAAATATGATCATAAAAGCAATGACTTAACAAATAAGCAACCCATTCCTATGTTTTAGGAAGTAAAAATAGAAAATATAGTATTTGAAGAGCCCTCCTGAAGAAACCAAATCGTGAGTATTGTGTTTCGGCCATCTGGTGGAAGATTGCCGAACTCAGTCCTACGCGGCGTTAACAAAGAAAAACCGGTATCACGGCATCAAACCGCTGACAGCATGTTGCGGAATGATAGGTGCTAACGGTTAAACGTCTTGGCCACGGCTTCCGACGTTTCCGCAAGTGATACGCCATGTGTAGAGAGTCAAGATAGGCATAAATCGAAAGCTGAGTCTCCGGACCACATACGCTGCAGTGACTTTTACGATAGACGCGGTAGTTTTATCACAGCTACCGTATATGTCTCGAAAATCGAGTACAAATTCTCGTCGTGTCCATAGGCTTCCATTGCTGAATCTTTAACCTCTCTTGGAACAGAATCCTTGCTTGTTGCCACTGTGTAATCACTGCATTTGGCTCGTGTTGATTGTCTCCCAGAACATGTATGAACCTGCCTTTTTCAATAATCGACCTGCAGCTTTTGTTATACGCGAAAACCCCGCTTCTATTGAAAACGCGCTAGCTTCGTGCCGGGGCCGCTTGGGGTGATAGTTGTTACGTGTCCAGAAAAGCTCGATATGAGAAGAATGACGCTTCCTTCAGTTTTGTGGAACAGAATCAGCGAACGTTTATAGTTGCGCACGGTGACGTTGCGATACCCAGTATCTTGTATCTCGAAATACACGATACATTTTTTCATGTAGCGGAAATACATATACCGATACACGTCTTGCCAGACGTATCATGATACAGATACGAGATACTCAAGGAGTATCTAAGATAGCATCTAAGATACATGTACAAAAACCTTCGATGCTGCCCAACACTGCGTCGCAAACAAGAAGGTCAGACAAATCAATGTACTACCCATCATTCCTATCGTGGCTGAATGATCGCAGCGCGAGGGTTCCCTCTAGTAAATGTAGGAAACTCTGCGGACAAAGCCGAATATTGCGTAAACGAGCGCTCTCTAAGAGAGTTTGCGCAAGAAGCGAGTAATAAAGAGAAGAAGGGTCCACATATGGTGGACCACGTTACTGCGTGCGGTTGTCGTCTTCCCATCGTCTTCTAGCATGTATACTATGTTTTGTTTACCCTTGTATAAATAAGTTCACCATTGTACAATAATGCCCATAGTGTTTATTGATGCATTTGACCCCCCCCCCTCCCCCATATGTATGTAATACCCTGGAAGGGGTCGTTAAGGGACAATAAATTATGATGATGAGGCTCGTGTTTCCAAGACCGCCACTCTGGGCAGAAGCGTTCGCGCTTCTTCTAAGCTTGCACTGGAAGCCTTTCTTAGTTAAAATGAACAAAGATCGTTGTGTAAGAACCGTCGAGTGCACTTATTAACTCATAGTTGAAATTTTGGCGCAACCACCTTTGTTCTAGCTGCGATGTCTCTGGGTATTTTTATGGACGCGTCCATCTTCCCTTCGTAATTTTTTGGCCAGTGCAAAACTCAGCGCAACGTAATCATGACCCCTCATGCATATATGACCTTGTAATAATTTACTACATGTATTTATAAATAATGTACCTACACTATTTCACATAGAATGCCCATTAACAGGAAAATTTTGCCATTTAACTCCATTTGTTGGGGCAATTGTTCTTCCCTAGCCCATCGTTGTTTGCATAGGTGAATTTTCCTTATTAAAAGAGACCGATTTTCAACCCAAGCCCCCCCCCCCCCCCCCCCCCCCCCCCCCCCCCCCCAACCGTGGATTTCGGTAGGAGGGCTCGGCCTTTCTGAGCCCTACCCCTTACACTTTAAGCCGTAACCTGGAGTATTCCTCCTTTTTTTTTCGCTGCCAGCCATATTCTACCCAGCGATTCAGATTGGTCCGGACGGCCCAGAAACAACGAAGCTTCTGGAGTTCTTAATTGAATTACAGAAATAAATACAAATGAAAGGGGTTAAAAAACGACTGGCCACAGGTACGAACCCACCTCCTGGCCTCTTTCATTTCCATTTCATTTCTGTTTATTTATCGTTTCTCTATTCAATTGAGAACTTCAGACAGTTTCCCCTATGCTGCCCTTGGTGTCATGTTTGTTGGCTTCTTACGGTTTATATTATATATACAGTTTTTCCCAACTATTATGTACCAAGGCTTAAAAATCTGTAAATGCCACGTAGCTGGACAGAACCAAGGTATATTGTTTGCCGGCACTTGAAGGTAGTCAGATCATTGTTTGAGTATCTCCAAGCGACGACAAACAGCTTTGGTTGTCTGGCTGCATGGTATTCGCATATTTTTACAGCTTGGTGCATGATAGTTGGGACAGCCTGTATATACGGCGTAGTTCTACGAATCCTGTGTTTAATATTTTTCAAAACATTACTCGCGCACTTAAAAGAGCAAAAATAGACACTCAATTTCGACGTTTCGGTGGGAATCCACCCTTCGTAAAGATAGCGATTGCAATCACGGAGAGTTGAATGTATTCATTCACGCTGTAAGGTTCAAGAAAAAAAAAAATGTTCGGTGCATATGAAGACAAACACGCGTAAATTCAGTCGCATCCACAAGAGAGGGGCGAGAGAAATATGAGATGAAAGATGGACAACGTATTAGATGGAAGGGCACAGCCAGTGGAATGCAGGGTAGAGGGGGGCACATGTTAGCAGAGGGCATGCGAGGGGTCGCAAGTCCCAGAGGAATCTTTTTCCTTGCTTGAAATTACTGCAACTTTACACTCACGTCCGATTTCCGCTAACTGTATTACGTGCATTCTTTGCACAGGTGGGATCTTTTGTGATTGTGGGCAAACTTCGTGTTATACATTCTATAAGTGTAAACAAATAAAATAAGGCAAAGAAATGAGAACACACCACACAAATTGAAGTAATAAACATCAACATAAGCCGAGAATAATCTCTAATAAATGACGCAGAAAATATATATTTAGCTTCCTAATTATAGTATATATAATAAACCATATATAACCGTAAGAAAATGCATATAAATGAAGAATATTAATTGTTGCTCCAAACATGTCGACAATATTGGAAACGATTTTTTTTCCTTTGGGCGCATACGTCAGCTTGCCTATGCTGTCAGCTTGTCAGCTTGCCTTGCCTAGTATCTCCGTCGTAGTGTGTGGACGATCCGGATTTCAAAATAGTTGCCTTAAATTTTTCGCAAGGGTGGCGTTCACACGTTTGGAGAGGGGGAACTCGGGTGTAGATTTTGCATGGTATTTGTGAATAATAAAGCGTAGCCTAAACGTGTTTTCCGTTTACCAATGCATTGCGCGCGGCAAATGGTACATTCGAGAAGACATACAACGTTACAGCCGTTACAGTTGTAATACCGTTGAATTTTTAGCGACAATGAATACACGGTGCTTCCCCTTCGCAGGGTTAGCGGTACTCTTACTGGCGCAGAGTTGCATCGAAGTGTTGCGAATGGTGCGCAGACTTCGAAGTTATCTGAGTTAATTTTGGAGGACGTGACAGCATCTTTGGGGCTGGTGGCCCGTCTGTGTAGAACCCGCCGAGGTTCAGGAACAGTCTGTTGCATTTTCGCTTTCTGTAAAAGTATGGTATGATCTTTCTGAAGGATACGATTCATGTTAGGAATTGATGCTGCATACCTGAGGACAAGCTTAGTCCGAGAACCGGCTGTTTGCTGTTGATGAGCGCGGGACGATCAAGGTTTTGTGCTTTTTGAATCGCGTCGGTGGTTATAGATAACGCTGGCGTGGCAAGTCCTTTTGTTTATGGTTCGGTGCAAAGTCCTCTTTTTTAGGGCACATTAGGTTGAAACGAAGAGCTTGGCTGTACAGCATAGCTATTTTACAGTATCTTACATAAGACGTTTTTTTGCCGCAATTGAACACACGCAAAACGAAGACACATAAAGACAACACGGGCGACACTTCCAACTGATTTAATTTGGGCTGTGACCCATGAATATACACACACATACACGCATGCGCTGGCTGTTCAGAGATCTACGTTACCCAGCGGTCAAACAATGTAGTTTCCGATTTATAGAGCACGATAGATGTATCGCTAATGCAATTTGTGCCTTTCTTCTTTATATAGTAAGCTTCCATTAACTCACGTGCTGTTTGAAATCTACTTCTGCCAAGAATCCTAATCTCAGAAAAACGTGGTTTGCACATGCAGGCCAGTGCGCAGGCAAATGTGCCACGCCATCTTTCATTAGCTTTAGTTCGTGTTCCCTGGCTCGTTCATTTATGCAGCGTCCAGTCTGCCCTATATAGGACTTGCCGCACTCAAGGGGAATTTCATACACCACGTCCGTAGCGCATCTCCCGTAGGACGTGCTATGTTTCTTGCCACAGCCTTGCGAACCGGTCTCCTCGCGTGTGGTTTTCGAACAGAGTCGACCCAGTTTGACGGGGGCAGAAAAGGGGCAATGGGTACACCATACCGGCCTGCCAACTTCTTGAGGTTATGGGAGACCTTATAACCATAAGGAATCACTGCAGGTCTTACGGTTCTGGCTCTTTCTTCCTCCCTTGTGGCACTGGTACCTTTAACCTTCCGTAAAAGGCTTTCGGTGACTGAGGTCACCAACGAGTCAGGGAACCGTGCTGCTTTAAGTCGCTTAATCTGATTATTGAACGAGGCCTTCATCGTGTGTGTACACGATTTTTCGAGGGCAGACTACAGGCAGAGCATAGCAATTCCACGTTTGACAATTTTGCAATCGCATGAATTATACGGCAGCAACCCTTTCTTGGCACGTGGGAAATATTGCCAACAAGCTTGTCCGTCATGAAATGTTAATCTTAAATCTAAACATTACAGGGTGTTACGCTGTGGCACTTCATGCGTAAACGAAAGCCCTTTACGAGCACCAACTAGTCCAACAAGCAGTTCTGTTGCAAAATATCTTACCTGTTTGTATGAAAATGCAAGTATTGGGGCTGATCGCTTGGTTTTCTCTAAACTTAGGTGACAAGCTTGCTGTTGTGCACACTTACACTGACATACAGAAAGGTGGTTACAGAAGGCGATTACCTATGCGCGAATGAGATGGTTGGATGGACTGCTTTTAACTGAGAAATAAATTTCAATAACTGTGCCTCGCTGTAGTACCAAAATAGGAGTACGCCGTCTATGAACTTTTTGCAAAACATTAGTTCTAGAGCGGGACTCTCAAGCAACTCTGGCTGCAGCATGCCCATGAATATGTTGGCTAAACTGAGACATCTTTTAGTGTTCATTGATGTGCGTTCACTTGCACCAAGTTCTTCCCATTAAATTCGAAATAACTGAGTTCGAAAACCAATTTTAATGCTTTGAAGTGTATGACAAGCCATATAAAACTCAAAACAACTCTGAAAACGCATCTATAACTGAAATATTGCCATCTGCGTGTGGTATCTTTGCATACAGGGATACACAGTGTATTTTTATACAGGGATGCAATGTTCAGGCTGACTAAGCGGCTGGCAGTGGTGACGCAAAGTTCAATTAGTTCGAGTAGGAAAGGAGTAGTGTGTTATATGTCAAGCCCTATCTTGAGCCTTTTTGGCCGCTGTCCGCGGCATCACTGTCTGTAGTTGTCTTTTTGTTATGCAGGTACCCCAAAAGGCTCTTGCGGGCGTTACATAGGGGAGGAGGGATAAAACAAGACATTTCAAACACAATTGGAAGGGAAAAGCAATATAGAACGCCGTAGTATAGCTTACTGAACACAACAAAAAATAAAGAAGAAAGAAAAAGAAAGGAATGCATACAAGATGAAAAAAAAAAAAACTCGGTACAAAGCATGTAAATGCCCTGACAATGGGTCAAAAGCACCAAATTATGTTTTTACTCGTAATGCGTATTTAAACTGCTCTTCAAATGGCTTACAAACGAGTCAAGATCACGTATAGAAGCAATTTCTTCTGGCAGCTTGTTCGAGTGATAAATAGCAAGAAAGAGCGGTGATTGTCGAAGGAGATTCATATGCGCAAACACGGGACGCATTTTGAAGGGATGGTCAAGGCGGGGGGAATTCGTTGCGTGGTTTGATATGGAATGCAGTAAAGGATGACGGTATATGATACAATCTGTCGAAATGGGAAAGCAGTGCTAACAGTGGTCGTTTTTCTAGAGAGCGTGATTACAGGGACTCTTTGATAGCCGTGATGCTGATGTTCTAGAGTAGGTCTTAATGATGAAACGTGCTGCTTTATCTTGTAAAGATTCAAGCTTGTTTATCAGATATGTCTCATTTGGATACTATATTATGGAAGCGTATTCCATCTTTGAACGAACTAGAGTTGTGTAAGCTAATAGCTTAGTTGACTGATTTGCTAAATACAAATTTCGGTTAATGAATCCTTGCTTTCGAAATTATTTCATCAATGTGATCATTCCATGTGAGGTTAGAAGTTAAATGGACGCCCAAATATTTTAACGTACACACATTCTCTATGCACGTGTTGTTCATAGAATATGAACTTAACTGAGCGTTAGTGGATCTGGTAAATATCATGGTTTTTGTTTTGGAAACATTTATTTCCATTTGCGATTGCTCGCACCAACGTGAAGTTATGTCTAGGTCTGCCTGTAAAATATTAGTATCTTCAGAGGTAATAATTTGTCTCTAAAGAACGCAGTCACCTGCAAACAATTGAACTGTTGAAGTCAGATTGTTACTGATGGGATTAATGCAAATTAAGAATAAAATTGGCCCAAGTACGGAGCCCTGAGGAACGCCAGATTTAACTTGTGCTAAAGCGGAAAACTCCTCACTTACGGAAACGAATCTGTAGCGATTGGTTAAAAAAACTTCAGATCCAGTTAACGATTTTACCACGTATATTAGCCGGCTAAGTTTCATCATTAAGCGAGAATGGGGAACTTTATCGAATGGTTTCTTGAAGTCAATAAATATGGCAATAATTTTTATGGAATCGTGAACGGCTTGATGAAGATCAGTTATGAGTTCAAATAATTGTTTTTCACAAGAGCGTCCTTGCTGAAATCCATGGTGATTATTAGAAAAAGAATGTTTAGTTAAATATTTCGTAACTGCGGAAGATATGATATGCTTAAGTGATTTACCTCGACTACTAGTCAAGGATATAGGTCTATAGTTTGAGGACACCGATCGGTCACCTGATTTGTAAATGAGAGTCACACGACCGATCTTCCAATCACCCGGTCCAATTCCAGTATCTATTGATACTGGAATCTATTGACATTGAAAGGTTCCAGTGACACTTTCTTGCCCTTTATGAAGCTGTATCTTCGCATTTGTATATTCCATTCTATCTTTGCATTTCTAATGTACGAGGGCGAGTCAAATGAAAGTGAGCCGACCCACCCCGCGCAATAATGGTTCGGTCCATTATGTGCGCAGCGTGCGCGTAGCACAGATGCATCTCTCATTTACAAAACTGACACACAGGTTAAAAGTTCTTTAATGCTCTCATACAGTGGGCAGAGCATGGTTGCGGGACATAATAGACACTCCAAAATTAAACAGCGTGGTGTCGTGAGGCTTTTGACATCTGAAGATGTTTTCCCCCCAAAAAAATTAGTAGCCGTATGGCTGCCGTGTACGTTGAGCATTGCATTTCATTGGCCACCGTGAAGCGCTGGAGGAAACGGCTCAAAGAAGCACGTAAAAGTTGTAAAGACGATCCAGGACCGGGCCAAAGCGACCGTGCAATCATCCCCAACACAATTAAAAAGGCCGATCAGACAAGAACTGAGGATAAGCATTGATGAATTGGCAGGGCGTGTGAATAGCAGTCACACGCCCTGCCAATAGCAGTCACGGTTCGGGTCACACCATAATTCATGACCATCACGGTTATCGGCCCTTGTGTACGCAATGGATGCCCAAGATTTTGAACCGCCGCCAACAGACGGAGAGGTTCAGCGCTGCTTTGACTCATCTGATCCAGTATCACAATGAGGGTGACGACTTCTTGTCTGCAATTGTAACTGGGAACAAATCTTGGTGCCGCTACCACGAGCCTGAAACACGTTGACAGAGCTTACGGTGGAAACATTTGAATTCACCACCGCAAGGAAAGTAAAGGCAGTCATTTCTGCCGGAAAGGTGTTGTTGACTTTTTTTCGATCGTCAGGGGCCATTATTGATCGAATTTCCTGAACCTGGAGAGACTATCAATCGCTTCCGACATTTTGAAACGTCGGATCGGCTGCGCGTTGCAGTCGAAAACAAATGACATGGAAAATTGAGTAATAGGGTCATCTTGCTCTACGACAATGCCCGTCCCCATATCGGTGATGTGCTGAATACAAAACTTGAAAAGTTCAAGTGGAAAACGCTGCAACATCCGCCATACAGCCCAGACCTGTCGCATTGCAACTTACACATTTTGGAGCATTTGAAAAAACAGCTCAGGGGAAGTAGATTGGTGTCGGATCATGACGTGAAAAGGGCAGTTATAGGCTTTTTGAAACAGAAACCTAAGGAGTTTTATCAGACGGGAATCACGCGACTCGTTAGTCAGTGGGACAAGTTCGTAAATGCTCATGGAGACTACTTTTGAATAAAGTGCCCCGTTTGTAATATATTCACATTGGTTCACTTTAATTTGACTCGCCCTCGTAAATTTTCCAGAAGTCCTGCTTTGTATATGTGCTCTCGTTTACAACTATAATTTCGGTGCAATTACTCACCATACACGACCGGTGACAGCTGCTCCTGCGCAATAGATTGTAACAAAGGATAGCGTCACTGAGATATTTCCCTGGTCGTTGCATATGTACAAAAATGTAAACAAGGTTCTTGAATGACAGCGGGAGAGAAATTAAAATATTTTCAACTTGCTCATTTTGTGGCCCTTACATTTTCATATCAGTGGCATGCACTGCGTTGCTGGTTTCAAATTAATATATTTCTAAAGTTCGCGTGATACTTTCTTTAATTATTAAATGGACAGAAGACATGGAAGCATTGATATCAGTTATTTCGGGCTCAATTTTTTAGATGTGGTAGTGTATCTTTTATGAAAAAAATACATCTTTTACTTGTCTTGACAGTGCGCAGCGTTCAAGAATTCGTTTGCAGCATCTTTGGCAATGGCATTGCAGTTATTATTAATGTACCCTCGACAAATTCTATAAGGAAGAGGCCGAGCGGCGACGTGAGCCTCCCCACCCCCCCCCCCCACCCGAATTAAGTTTCTGGCTACGCCACAGCTGTACGTATACACAAAACTTCACAACCAGATATCTAAATACACGTATAACCCTTTAATAAATTTACCAATTTAAGAAAAAGGCACTGTATAATGCGTCAAGCAAGGCAAATAAACATGTTGCGCAATCAAAACTTCACAGACCCCAGCCCCCTCTCCCTCCACTCCCACTGGTGTATCGCGCGCGACAGGAGGCGGGGCGCTTTCTCCTCCCTTTTCTCCCTTGCGCACACAAGACTGAGCCACCATCGCCGGCTCACCCATGCCACTTTCACCATGCCAGAATGTGCTGCACCGCAACAATGTCTTCTTTTTTCCTATTGTGGGGCAGAGGCAGGGAAATGAAAAAAAAAGCGTAAGGAAAGCATGTTGGCCACAATGTAATGTCTACTTAGGGCACCTAATGTGGCTACCGAAGGAATATAGAAGAAAACGTGAGACGCTTGGTGCACAGAGAACCATACGCATACTGCTCGGTATCTTACACCGGCGAGACAAGAGTTTCCAGGAGACGTTGCGTTCAAACGAACGCGTTGGAATCCGTCGAGTCCCCGCAGTGATGGTGGCGAGCGCCAATGCATTGCTTCGTTTTCTCGTCTGCTAGCCAGAAAGCGTCCAAACCTCTGCCAGACGAAAATCCACTCGGCCAGAGAAAAATGAACGCCCATCGAAGTGGGCCGCGCGTCGGTCGGGGCAACACAAGAAAAACGCATGCGCTCTGGCTGTTCCCGGTAGCCCGCGGCTAGCGACAACAAAAAACAAGAATTGAGAAGGCTCAATGTGTCGTCGCGTATAATAGTCCAAGTATAAAAATAAATAAGAACGTAGTTACCTTTGCTGGTTTTAGTGTCTGGACATGAATGCTTTGGCGCAGGTGAAAAAGAATGTCAATATCCTTTTCTGTGACATAACGGCACAAATGAACCACCACAACGCTTCGGCTCATCGGACCTCGCTGCATGCTTTGTCAACTTGTCTGATAGTGTGTTGATTTGACTGGTCGCGTTGTATGGTTTGATGCACGACTTTAGGAACGTCAGTGTGCACATCGGTGAGTTTATGGGAACTTTATACTCATAAAATTTCAGAATTGAAATCCATGCGCTCCGTAGATTCCACGGTCTCCGCGAGAAGCCGCGATGAGCCCTCTCGCCATCAAAACGCCCTTGAAACTGTGCTCGGATTGGGCTCCTTGCTTTACGATATGCGACTCCCGGTGCATGTGCGTTGCCGCGAAATCCTGCCCGATTTCGCAATGTTCGCGCTGAAATGTCTTTCCAAGCATTTAAAAGGACATTCTAGACAAAATGCAGCATGATTTCCGGCGCAGCGGGTTGTTTTGGTTGGCGGCACATGACAGCACAAAAAAAATTGGAAAATTGGGGGGGGGGGCGGAGGCTGAAGCCCCCCCCCCCCGTGGCTACGCCCCTGCTACCAATATATGCGAACAACATTGTGATGTTCAGTTTTACTGACTGCTTTTACAGACAGCTAGGAAATTGAACGTTTTCTGAGATCCCGCGCGGCTTAAACTGTTGGGCTTGACTGTACCACCAAACCCAAACTGCTCTTGTTAACGTCAATTCGTCGGAGGTAAACCGCACGCTATGAAGGACCGTCCAAGTTTCTGCGATGATTTCTACGAGCGATAAGGAACGCCGTAATTGTTGATGGCGGCAAAATACCATGAGAACATCTGCTGATGCTCGTAGCTTGAAAATAACTCTTCTTTAAATGTTATGTGAATTGACCGCGTTTTGTTGTGAGATGCTACGTTCTATTAATAATAAGAGAGCCTCAGTGAAAGGCTCCTCTTTTCTCAGACAAATGTGGGGATCTCCGAGGACAGTCTCACAGCTAATTAATGTATATTGCCATTCATATTGTAACACAGCTTAGAATTAGATTCGCGGCTTGACATTTTGTTATCTTCACAGAAATGTCTCAATGATGAGAGTCCTGTTGCAGCTTAGTGGAGTTTACCGCAATGTCACGGTTGGTCTCTTCGACACTACGTTACATAGAAGGGTGATCCTAGCGAACTTCGTGCAGAACCCTATGAAATAAAGACAATTCATCGTACATTACCACAGTGAGAGACGCCTGTAGCGACCTTAACAAAAGTTTTCATTGGACAACCGGAAAATAGATAAAGCAATTTCCGTGCGCTCATACAGAAGTCTCCTTGTGACAGCTTCACAGAAAGACAGTGTTGCATTCTCACTTTGCTCATGAAGAACATCCACACATGTTCCTCTTTCAAGTTGGGACAAATATTATGTACCAAAAGGAAGGGTTCATCAGAGATTAGCATGGCTTTCACGATAAACCGTGCCCCGAGGGCTTGGCGCACATCACTTACTGTCCACCCAGGAAGCCTTGATTATTCATGAAGGTTATAGTTTCTGTCCCCTGAATCTATTGAGGACGTGGTCCTATCAGCAGTGATGGCACTCCAGGACGAAGGAGGAGCACGCGCAGGAGGAGCCTCAGCTGCGGTGAATGGCTGCACTTTAGAAGCTGCTTCTCACAAGTTGACTCAATGCGGGATACAGCTGTAAACATTTTTTTTCTTGTTCATGTAGTAGACTTTCACCACTGGCGGTTTATCACCCCGTGCTGCGTCCCCCTCTTACACTTAACGTAACACCCCTTTCGACTTACTGAAAATGAGGTCGCAAAGACCAGAAAGTCAGGTATCCAGCGTTATAATCATCATCCAGGGATAAGTCGATGGCGCACTTGATATAACTAGCTAAAAATGCAAGTCGACTGGTGCTTATCGAGTGAGAATATGTCGGCACATATTCATGACGACCTCACCACGTTCGAGCGGCTTAAGTGGAAATCGCTAAAAATGAGAGCCACGTGCTATTTCGGACGCATTTTAGGCGTGCTGCGTCTCTTTCGAATTCGGGCCATACACGGATATTTAATTATTTTTTATGCGGTTACTGTTTAAAAGAATGACGTGCTCCTCACATTACAGCATCGCCGAGCGTGAAACAAACGCAGTGACAAAAATGCGTACATTAGAAGGCAATACTAAAAATACGTCAAAGCGTGCGACCCTCTTGGGAATCTATAGCATGGATGTTAACCAAAAAAACAAAAGGTAGGCATGGATACTATCTGGCTAGAAGCTTTTTGAAATATAGGAGGCATCTGATGACCTGTACGAATGCCGTAGATATACTAGTTCTCTTGTCGAGCTGAACTATTTTGAAGCAGCTTAACACTTTACGCAGCCTTCACGTGCGATCTTACTTTGCCTCTCACAGGCAGCGAGCGTCGAGGATGGCAATCAAGCCGGCAAGCTGCAACCGCGTCCGCGTTCTCCGTGCCATCTTCACATATCCGCCCTCAGTCGGCAGCATCTGTTGATTCCACCCTATTCCTTGGGGTTCGTTCTTTTGCATAGTTCGATGCTGTACGCATTACATAGCTCGTCTACTTCGTTCGCATAAGAGGACGCTTTATCTCGCGCCTAGCTCCGATGCCAGCAATTCAAATACGTGTATAGCGCAGAAATGATCCTATGAGACAATCTCAAAACCAATTTGAATTACCTGTGTTGCATTTGCCAGAGAAATTTCAATTCTAGTGACTTTCACGAGGAAGCTTTTGGTCTAGGATGTGGCATTTTTACAATAATTTCCGAAAATTGATAAGTGACAAAAAATAGGACGAAAAAAACGGATATCGCAGTGCAGTACACGACATTCGTGAGAGCATCTAAAACAGAAAATTTAGGATAACAGTCTAGAGCTTACATGAATTTGTTACAACGTGGTGTATTTAAGACTGTTGTATAATACATAAATTTTGTCCCTGTTATGTTTAAAATTAGATGCAGCTTACAGAATTGTGATATCGGTTTTCATTGATGAGTTATAGAGTTGAAAACTTTCTACTTTCATTTTTTTTGAAATATTGTATTATTATAATTAATAAATAAATGACTGCCTAAAGAAAAGATCTGCTCACTACATACACGAGATTTAAACTTTTTCCTTAAAATGTAACAAGCATAAGCAAATTCGATGGAGTCGTCATCGAGAAAAATGATTTCTCCGTCTCCATGTATTTAGATAGGAGCCCCCCAGCTGCAGCTTCCTTAATAGACCGCCCACGCTTGTTAGCTGACTGGATTTACCGTGATATAATTATTGTTTCCGGTAATCACATCCTTATCATTTCCTTCAGTTTCCTTGCTATCTCGCAAGTTTTAGCCAAATTCTAACGCTGCCATTGGTTGTCTACTTTCTTTTTTGCAGTGAAAGCGCTAAAGTGGCATTGATGACTTGATAAAGAGACGACCACTTTTGTTCCCTAAGAAAATTTTCTCACATAGCCTATCGTGACAACTACGCCTGCCAGAAAATTCTTGTTTAGGGCCTCAAAACTCTGGCGAGGAAACGCCAACCCTTGTGCAGACTACTACATAATCATTTAACCCTTTCGCTTTGTAGTTAAATCATTCATTGCAAGTCATCTTCAGCTTTGCTGAACAGCGCTCTATCTTCTGCAAATGAGGCCAGTGGTATATGCCACGTTAATCTTTACACACATAGCCCCTCCTCCATAATCAAGCATCCTAAGTATTTCCAGCAAGAATGCAGCGAACAATAAAGCAACTCCAATCTTGACATCCATTCTCCCCTGTATATCTATATTTACCCGAAAAGAATTGTGTATGTAGTATCTCTGTAGATCTGTGTTTCACATATAGTCAGTCACTGTCTTGAACATTCGTTGACGGACAGGACTAGACTAAACGACAGTATCGGTCCTTCGCTTCTTAAGCTTTTTCATAACCGCCCCTCGCCAGTGGAACATAATCATTTGGCACAGATATCAGCTGCTATGAAAAAGCAATTTCAGGTCGTGAATGAACGGTCAACAAACCAGCAGTTCCTCTTGCATAGACAGTCCGCTTTCTAGCACTTCTCAAAAAAGACAACAAGCGTGAAGCGCAGGTCTAGGTGTTCCCAGTATCCCAGTTTACAAGTTGCTGCGAAAAAGCACCACTTGCTCAGGAATAATAATGACGAAGAAGCTAACCGGAATTGCATTCTAGTAGCTGTCTGACTAGGCTTCGCGAAGAGGCGATCTTTCTGATACGCACAGACTTAGTGAAAAGACACGCTCGAGAATGAAAGATTCCCCGAAGCACGTGTTGGAAGCAGCAAAACAAAGAAGTGCAGGGTGTGAAGCGCGAGGCCATTGCCGGCGGTGTGATTGCCACCTGGCCATATCACGCCTGCCCAGGCGAAGTCAGGAGGCGGTGATTTCCTTGACGTTACGCAACCCGTTGGAAGAGCGGTCTCAGGGCGATTCTAGGAATAGTGGACCATCAGCGGCGACCGAGGACCTTGAAAGAAGAGCTGCTTCTGGTCTGCCAGCTGCCGCCGCCGCGAGGCCGCCTCATGGAAGGAGAGAGTGTTGCGGAGAGGGAATGCCGGGAAAGCCACGGCGGGCAAGGCGCCCAATGGCCTGCCAGCAGCCGGGCTAGCCTGGATCCCAGCGCAGGCGGCCGCGGCGGCGCCTATATAAGCGGCGTAGCCGCGGGTGTTCGGTCAGCTTCTCTCCACTATCAGCCCAGCGGAGCGACGTACGCAAACATGGTGGCTTTCAAGGCAGCCCTCATCCTCTGTGCGCTCGTCCTTCCGGCCTACGCCCAGACGGCAGGGGCTGAGCCTCCGCGCCCGGTAAGGACCCGGTGGCCGAACCACGTGTGTCGGTGTCACTTGTGCACGTGTATGCATGATCGTAGAGGAACCCCTGTGAACGATGTCTCCTGTCCGCGGCTGTCGCGAGCCAGCAGGGAGACGTTGGTCCCACTTCAGGGCGCCATATATCGAGAGGCACGGCATTCTGTGGAGAGATTTAGACATCTCAAAGCAGGATCCTTTGTCACGGAGATTGTCGATGGCTCACAGCACTTTGTCCGACAAAACTGTCGATCCTGCGCTGTGTCTACCGACACACCTTACGCCTCTTTTGAATAATCTAGCTCGCGGATAATATACAGCGTATCGCTTCCATTAGTTCCGCGAGAGCTTTAATTGCAGTCTTCTGTACAAATCACTTGTCTGCTCTGGTGAGCAACCTTCAGCCACCGTCCTCTCAACGGCGAACTACATGTACGACTTCCGGCGTCTTGTCCTTTGTATCCAGGTCTATTTTAGAAAAAGCAAAGATTGGATAGCCGTGCTCGACGGTCCTTGACCGGACGCTCTGTAAGATCTTTTTTCTTTTAGGTTGTTTTTTGCGCTACCAAAATTGGAACCTCGACATTATCACAAGGCATCTTTTATAACATCTAAGTACGACTAGAGCAAGCATGAAATTAGCCACCCTAAATGCAACTGATTTCCTTATGCCTCAAGTAAAAGAAAGGGTTCAAATTAGTAAAGCTTTAGAGTTTATGCAGTAGATTCTGGAAGAGATTACGCGCTTGCTGCTTTTGTGCACTGACTGTTTCAGCGTGGAACAAGTCGTAGCACGGTTATGTGTTATTATAAAATAGAAAACCAGACCTCCTGAAAAGCTGGTTGGCCTGCCAACCACATGGTGAATAGGGTGTCAATGCTGTGAAGTTTCAGCTTTGGCAGCAGTCACGGACTGCCTAGATGTAGAGAGAGCATGTGGAGATGGCGTGGTAGGTGTTCGCCGCGGCATGACTCCAGCAGTCGCGCTCAGTTCCGAAGAGCGCACATTGCAGAAGGGTACTCCGAGTTCTTAAAGCAGTGCATTGCCGCGGCGCTCGCATGTCGATTCAAGTTTTCGCAAATTAGCAAAGTGTCGCAAGCTCCGTCGCCTAACCGCTTCCATTCATCATTTGGCAGTTCTGACTGAGCGTCGACTGGAATCCGTTCCGCTCACATGCTGGAGGGGATTATTCTGCGTCGATAGTTTTCACAAAGATGTCGTCTGTTCCCACAGAAGCGAGCATCACAAGCGAGATTGGCTGTAAAATAACAAAGATACCGACGTCATGCTCCCCTAAATCGGCTCGGCAGCTGAGCGAGAATAGCGTCCAGCTGCTGTGTACAAGTTAAACTGCCTCAGCGAAGCGGCCTGTCAGCTAAAATTGCCACTTGCGGTGCCTTTCCATATCCGGTTGTTATAGACTTGCATAGTCGTAAACATCATGGAAATATTACGCTCAGGTGCTTGCTGCTTCGGAACAGTTACGCTTGCTTTATCCAACGGTTTCACGCCCGTACCAGAACAAATCATTTTGCACAAGCATCAGCGCAGTAGGCGTTAGAGAAATTGGGTGACCAGTGAACTTGTTCTGTGCGAACATGCTTCGCAAATTCTGTCATAGATGTCATCTGTCAAATCGTGTAAGGAAGAAATTCAGAGATAAAAGCATAGCTTTCCGGGCCGAGGAGGACGTCTGACGCAGAGCGACGCCGCGGAGTAACTGAAGAAGTGCCACATTGCGACTTGTTCATCTCTCCCGTAATCCATCAAAAGTATCATGAGTAACTAGCAATTTCTGCCTAAAAAGCTGCCTCGGGTAAGGCAGAACATGCGCACCACCATTCGGAGAACCCTTCGGACCCAAGGGGGTGTCTATGTAGCCCCTGCAGTCGCAAATTGAATGCCTGGTGCCGCGAAATTATACAGCGTCGTTCACTGAGACTCTAGGGTGCTGCAAGGTCAGACCAAGGACAATTTGGTGGATGGGCACTTGCGCGAGAAAGCCTGATGCCATAACTAGTTCGTCAAGAGCTACGGCGCTATGTATAACGTGACGGGTATGTGAACGTGGATGGGACTGCTCAAGAACAGGTTAAGGTGCGACTCATTTCTGACAAGTAACCAAGTCTGTAGTGAACATGATAATGTAATCGATTAATTGTAGGATGGAAATTGAAATGCTCCATTGTTCTGCAGCGCTTGGGAGCGCGCGGCCCGTGCTCTATTGTACCGCGTGGTGCGACAACCCAAGTTTGGGTGCCCCAATTATTTCCGCGTCGAAGAAAGTGCAGAGCTCACTTGAGAAGAACAATGATAGAGCGATATATCAATGCGAGAAGGTCGAGCCGGGAAGCACCCCGAACGAGACGGCTCAGCTTCGACCAGACGAACGGGTTAGTCTATATTTAGTTACCCGCGACGTGGCCGTACAGCAGCAGCGTTCGGCGGCGGCGGCCGCCGCTCGGAGGAGTCAGAAACCAGTTCCCGCGTAGCGATTACCCAACTCTTTCGCCTCACGTGGCGATGCGGTCGAACGCCCAGACCCTACTTTTTTTTAATGGGGTTACGCCTATTCGTGGCCAGTTCTCGAGAGAGCAGGGAGAAAAGGGTCAACCTTTGTGCTGACCCATAAGGGCCGCCGCAGCAGCTCGCTCAGATATCACCAGCGGCGAGGCGGCGCCGAGATTGTGCTCGCTCTACGCGGCCTGCCGAGGAGACTGACCTTACAGCATTTGAATACTTCGGCAGGCACCTGCTGATGACCGAGCATACAGTCTCATTGCGCTTCCTATTTTAGCCGTTTAAGGGAGCGCTTCTCGCGGGGACTCCGGTTCGCGTTGACGCTCCAACTGAGGTTCTAGAGGGTGTTTTTTTTTGTTGTAATTGTAGAACCAAGAGCCGTCTACCAGCAAAGCCACGCATTACGTACTTTCCGCGGGAAATTGGAATAGCTCAGGTTGGCGCGAAACAAAACGAGGTACTTGAAAAGGCCCTGTCATGAACGCTGCGACCAGAAGGCGCCCCCGTTCGATTAGTCAGCCTTCATGCACACATTTGAGCGACAGCGCATCACGAGCGCTTGATTTTGGTAGGAAAAAATGAAAACGCTGGATGGTGTATGCAAAATGCTTCAAAGTATTTGAACCCTGCTCTTTTCATAGAGTTGAAAGACAACAAGCATTGTCTTTTTCCGCAGTTCTCCCCTGCCTTGTACGCCCAGGCCTAAGTTTTGTGCAGTACTAATGTTGTTCATTGTTATTGCGCTAAGTATTCACTAACGGGCTCAAGGTGAACATTTAATCGTAACTAAGACGCAAACTGACACTAAGAAGCGCAATTTGGGTGGTCGTCCCCATTAAGTGTCCATTCTGTCCCATTCAGTGTGTATTGTACATCGCAGTAACAATGAACATACACCATCTAGCCCATATCATCTCACTGTTGAATTGAAGGTATTACCGAGCTCAGCAAGACGTGCTGCTATTGGTGTTCCCTTATGTCTACATTTAGACGCATTGCTGTCTTTAAAGGCACGTGGTTGCGAGGAGGTCACACCGACCTTAACCCACAGGTTATGACGTCCAGAGCAATTAGCAAAGCGAGCAGACATTTTCCGTGCGCGCGAGCAGGTATTACGTCACGCCGTCGCAGACGCTCTACATGTAGCCCGAAGAGAGCAGCGGGGTGAAATCAGCGAATGGCGCATTCCGCACAGTTAGCCGCCAAGCGTTCCGCTTCGTGATCCACATTTTGAGAAGCGAGAAGAAGACGAGAGGGCAGCGATGCTATCTCCCACCGGCGTTTTTCTCTTGTCTTTTTTACTTTCGGGAAGACCGGTTTCGACAGCGGCGGTCGACAACGGGAGCACTGGGTCTCGTTTTCTCCGATATATCGCGACCGGCTTCTTTTTCCTCGAAGCGACGGCGGCACGTCAGACGCGACGTGGAACCAGGAAAAGACAATGAGATAGACCCAGTACCGTTTACCCGGCAAGGGTGCGCTATCGCAGTGAAAACTTTCCGTTGCCCCTCCTCTGCGTTCGCGAGCGAAGCCTGCTCGTACAGCACAATTGTTGTCCGCGCTTGAAAGTGCCACTCGCGGAATCTCCCAAGCCAGCACTGCCACGCCGCAGTGAAATATTTCTGAGACATCATTTACGCCTTTAGCACATACGTCTACCACAGTTGGGCTATCGAGATAAAGCGGCAACAACGCTGTGGACGAAAGTGGTGGCATGAGCCGCCAGCGCTCACCCGTCGCCATGTGAGTGGCTTGATTTGGTTCAGGGAAGATACACAATTTCGCGCTCGTGGCAACCGCTGGAATACTCCCTGCGCACACAAACAAATCAAACTGGCGGAAGTCGCAGGCATTTAACGCATGAATTGAGAAAATTGAAACGCTCATGACCGCTCACAAACACACAAACCTGTGCGTTCACACAAATCTCTATGAACTGCTCGTGGAAGATTGGCATGAATTTGCTCAGAGGAAACGCTGCGTCGAGTTTTGATGGCTGAGCGGGCTTTGACGACAACATCATCATCATCATCAGCCTGGTTACGCCCACTGCAGGGCAAATGCCTCTCCCATACTTCTCCAACTGCCCCGGTCATGTACTAATTGTGGCCATGTTGACCCTCCAAACTTCCTGATCTCATCTGCCCACCTAACTTTCTGTCGCCCCCTGCTACGCTTCCCTTCCCTCGGAATCCAGTCCGTAACCCTTAATGACCATCGGTTATCTTCCCTCCTCATTACATGTCCTGCCCATGCCCATTTCTTTTTCTTGGGCAGGACATGTAATGAGGAGGGAAGATAACCGACGACAACGCTGCATCAGAAATGTACCGCAGGAAGCGTGCCTTTCGGAACGAGCAATGACGTGTTTTCGCTGTTGGGTCACCAGGGTTCGGTTCAGAAGCCAAATATCCCAACTATTTATTTTTTTGCCTAAAACAGTTGCACAGCTGTCAATCGCTTACGCTTGATCATTGCGTGGACTAATGGTCCGTTCGCTTATTTCATTGACGTAGTAGGATATTTCGCCAGACTCTGGGAATGGTGGGGGGGGGGGGGGGGGGACATTGTGCGTGGCCAGTGCTCGTGTTTGTGCTTGCACGAAGTGTGCGCAAGAAAGGCTGAGATGAGTCTGTTCAACGCGCGGGTGCATACCTATTGCGACACCTTTTGTCGCGGCTCCCTAGATCTGGGTCGGCGGCCGTGGCGGGATGCGCTGACGCTGCGATGACACCGATCGTCGAGCAGCCTCTAATGGCCTCCTGCGCTAATGGCGCAGTGCTGCTTCCGTGAGAGCTCTAATGAACACATGTTTGTTTCGAATGCTTTCGGTTGACCCTTTTAAGTGCAACTCTGTACGAGACATTGTATAGATGCCGAGCACCTGCTTTACTTTTGACACTTTGCAACATCGCTAGTGTATGTGCTTTCCTTGTTCCGTCGCAATAAAGGCGTTTTCTCTTCTACTCGCAGGAGATCAACTGGGGAAAGTGCCCCCAGCTGCAACCATCGAAGGAAGAAAGAGTAAGTACAACGTTCCCGCCGAGGCGGCAGGCAGGGTCGCTACAGCGAGCGCAAGCCCTTTGGGCTGCCGCAAGGGCACAAGTGCTTTCCGCGCGATTACCGTGCGCCGCCCGCGGAGCGCACCAAAAGCGGCGGGACAGCCTTTTCCGCCCACTTGCACATTTCGCAGTCGCGGGGGGACCACGCGGCCCTCCCCCGCTCTGCAGGAAGTGAGTAGATTGCCTACTTCTATTACGAGAGAGGGACAAGCAACCAAGCGCGTCGCCAACGTCACCTTCGCGGCAAGGCAGGGCCAAGAGAAATCGGAGCGGAAACAATTAGCGGCCAAGGATGTGCGTGGTAGTCAACCGCGATCGAGGCGGAGTCCTTGGCAGGCGAGGATTGGCGGCCACCTACGGAACGACTCTGCGGCCCTTTTGCCGGCGAGTCCAGTGTCTATGCATACATTTGTATCTCAGTGCAAGTGCCGTGAGATGTCCGCACACGTTTTGCTTGGAGACGCTAATTCTCCTGCAATGAACAATTACAGCGGCACGGGGAAAGTAGACCATCTTCCATGATCGATGTGCTTACACGATTTCTTCACAACAAAATGAGCGTGTTGCAGTTGCATGGCAGGAATGAATGTGCCTTCTCATTAGAATTTGTGCATCTCTTTTCTTTCGCACAAACAGCAACAGAAGGCCCTAGTCATTGACACTTGCCTCGAGAAGGTGCCCCTCCCCGACGTCGAGCACGCCAACGAGGTGAGTCTCTCCACTCTGCCGTTCGCTTACATTAGGCGAGGGTGGCACTGGAGCGATGCTTCCCAGGTAACAAAGACCTGTGGCGTCGAAATGCGAACAGAAGGCCACAGCAACACCTAACGCATTTTACTGGCCTCTCAGAAGAGCTCACATCTTACATTGACGCGGTCATAAGGGTACGTTTCAAGTTGTGGCATTAACAGGCATGCATTCTGGTGAGCTTTGCTAGAGCGTTCGATGTAAGCACCGCCAGTTGTGGCAGGTTACCTTTGTTGAGCTCCCAGTTTGCTGCTGCGTGGCTTCAAGGGCGGAAATGTTCTCTTTGTCAACGTGCGTACATGCAGATCATATTATTACTCGTATGGATGTATTGTGTAATCAACAGGGAGCGTCACAAGACTTATTGTAAACGATAAGCCCCTTATAGAGATGTTGCAATGGAAATTTGACGGGAATTTCTTTGGTTTTTTCTGCTCCACCTTACATCTCCTAAAGCGCTCAAGTCAAGACTTTCGGGTAGGCATTGAGCAGCGTACCTGCACACATTTGGCACCACCTATAGTATGCATTTGATGGGCATGCCCCCGGCAGTATTGGTTTGGTGACCTCCGTGAATATGCACCTAATTTGCACGAAGTATGACCAAAGCCGACTTGGTTTTTTCTTTTTCTGTTTTGGCGCATGACAGAAATAGACGCCGTTCGTGAATCATTGCCATAGGCACAACATGATGGGCGAGGCAGAATGCCAGTAGAAGTTCAGATAATATAAAAATCACAATCACGCTTGCAAATTAAAGGACACTTTTTTTCAAGCTTGCAAGGGAAAAGAAAAGGCATGAGAGCAGAACGACATTCAGGCGCACTGCACGTGATCATTCGAAAGCGGCTCACACATCACTCACTATGCATGGCACATTGTAATATCTATGTCTGCATGATGACGGTCTCCGCGTGGTTTCGTGCTTGCACGCTGCTAGATGGCGTCCTCAGAGCCTGCATAATCGTCTGTGTTATCCGCATCACTTAGAGTACCTTCACAGCTTGGGCTTTTTTTTTTTTTTTGCACAGACCGTGATCCAGCAGCACCGTGAGGACGTCACCACCTGCGCTCTCCACAGCGAAGGATGGGTAAGTGAATTAGGATCCCCAATAAATGATGCGCTACGACCCCGATGCTGTATCACTGACTTTTCGGCGTGTGCAGTTCAACAAGAACGGCCAGTACCGCTTCGACCGTGCCAGGACTGAGATCTTGAACAAGAAGCTCGCCGCCGACGTCGAGCCTAAGGTGCTCGCTAAGCACGACGAGTGCAAGAAGGAGGCCGAGGAGAAGTTCGCCCACCAGTTTGTGGCTCAGGTGCAGCTGTACCAGGCTTGCATGGATTACCACATCTCTCAGATCTGTGGCATCCAGATCCAGGGCGGGCCACAGGCTGGCGCGCCGGCCCATGGTTAAGTCTCGCACCGAGCCCCCGACTGACTCCGAGGTGAGCGCTCTCCGTGGAGACGTCATTTGACCGTGCTGTTATCTTTGCTATCCTTGCCATTATATTTCCCCTCTTTGGGTAAATTGGGTGCTGCATGACTTAGTTTCACTAGAGAATTCCGCACTGCTGTCATCAATCTAAAATATCAGCGCTCCTTGCTTCTAGACAGACTGTGTGCCGCAGTTCTGATGATGAAAACAGCAGTGGGATAACGGAAGCTAGTGTAATAAGCTCGCTCGATGTAAACCATTACCATTTAGCTTTCGATGTCGAGGCTTCGGTTATTGTAAACTACACCACGCGGCGCCTATGAATGCGCGCTTTCTTTAGGCGCGGCCACTTGAACATTCTATATTATCAGGACGGACTGTCGTCATTGCAGTATCGATTGCAACCTGCGTTGCCTGCCTGTTGAACTTATCTGATAAGCTTGCTCGAGTGTTCAAAAAAATTAAATTATGGGGTTTTACGCGCCAAAACCACTTTCTGATTATGAGGCACGCCGTAGTGGAGGACTCCGGAAATTTTGACCACCTGGGGTTCTTTAACGGGCACCTAAATCTACGTACACGGGTGTTTTCGCATTTCGCCTCCATCGAAATGCGGCCGCCGTGGCTGGGATTCGATCAGCTCGAGTGTTCGTCTACCGCAGAGTACAAAACGTTTCTGGCAGGTTAGCATGCAGAGTGGGGCTACAGCGAAAAAAAAGAGGTTGCACATGCTTCATGTAACAAGCACTGATCATTAATGGATACGCTTCTATCATCATAGCAAACAAAAAAATACTAAGACAAGGCTTTAAAGTGCCAAACCGAGAAATATACATCGAGCATTTAGCGCCAGGGGCTATCTTTAGTTTGTGGTGAGAATGGCGAACTGGTCTAAAAGGGCTAGGCTGGGAAGAAAACAAGACGAACAACATTGTGAGTACGAACGTAACGCTTAACGTCGCCTATAAATCAGCACCACGTACAGCGTAATACCCACGACCATTCACGAACGTGTTGAAAAGGAAGCGAATGTTTGCTTATACTCTGTCCGCTGGTTTCTTTGACAGCATTCGGCCGCGTTTATTGATCGAGCGGATGAAAACAGCGTCTCACAGGCGGCGCCTGTAGGGCGCACGGCTGTGAACGCTTTATGACCAAGAGTGGTCAAAGAAACACACCAAAAGGCTGAATGAGCGGTGAGCGGCCTCAGTTCACAAGAGCCCAAACACAATCATTGCCGGCTGCTAGACGTAACATATTCCACGAATCCTGGTTCTGCAAATAGGGCTCTTTGAGCAGGGGATGATTCGCAAATGCGAGATAGAAAAGGGCAAGCAAAAATGCTGCGAGGTCGATACTAAGGGTTCGGTAAACGCCGCCCGAGTGTAGACGCGCATACTATCCAAGTTGCTTGCCGCATGCTCATTGGGCGAGCGAACATGACGGCCCCAACGAATAGTTGCTGTAACAGCACAGCTGTCAAGCGCAATTCTCCCGTCTCTTTTTCAACTGCCAGTGGTTAGCCTTTCTTAATTTCAAACCGAGCACGCACAATCTCTCATCCACCGTAAAGCGTCGGCGTGTGTGCTCACGACCTGATTTCTTTCCCTCTCCTTGCAGTTCTCAAAGCAACGTTGTGATCTAAATCAGCCCCGTGAATCGTCAGCCTGGGCTCTTCAGTCATTTCCTCGTTTCTGCCGACTTCCTGCTGAACCGCGACGGTCCTCTGGGTTTTCTGTTTGTCTCACTTCGCACGCCGGCTTCCTTCTTCCTACTCGGCGTCACAACCAAAGGGGAAATGCCACTCGGGAAGAAAACAACCGAAAAGCCCATACGGACAAAGGAAGAGCAACAGTACACTATGCCGGAAAGAAAAATACAGAAACCCTGTAAGCTCAACAGTCGTCAATAAAGAAGCCATTCATTTCCCCATTTGTAGAGCCTGTTGCGAGCGCATTATTCCTGGCCGGCGAGGTGTGCCAGTGGCTATAGAAACCGAGAGAGTCCGGAGCAACGTGTCCAACGTTTTGCTAAGACGCCTTGACAACGCCTTGAAAGAGCGTTGTGCGTACGGGCACCCACAGCCTGAGAGCAATAATGCTTTCGAAGGCCGACCGTAAGCCGCTTGTTACGCGCGATACAGACTTCTGTTGTGCGGTCGTGTAATGCACCACGAAATGCGTTGAGTATAGAATGAGCCAACACAATCTGTAAACTGAAAGGGGGAGCTTGGCAATTCAAGGTTGCGTTCGCGCCCAGAGCGTCCGTGCATTTCGCCATTCATATAATTGTGCGGCACACGCCCAGAAACTGCGACGTCCATCCGATAGAGCGCGCAGCACTCACGTGGCCACAAACGTTTTTCAGACGCTATTTATTACGCTGTATATTTGCACTTTTCCCAGCACAGCAGGCAAATATGGTCTGTGTCGCATGTGTGAACGTTGCGGCTTGTTGCTGTCCTAACGCACTCATTTGTCGAAATTGCACGCTCGCGACGTCCCAAAGCCATTTGAAAATAGAAGGTTAGGCATATCATTGCAGTGTACATCACTGAACCACCGTACTCGCGCATCTGCCGCATAATGGGAGCAGGCAGAAAGCCTTTGTGGGACAGCCGATGGCGCAAACCATACGCTACGAGGACGCACAGTGCATTCAACCGAGGTTCAGTGGGTCCAGCGCCAACGAATACTAGCATCACATTATTTTTTTCCGTCAGAAGAAGGTCTTGAACGGCTAAACCCTAGAAAAAGTACTGGTAAGCCTCAGAATGCTCCCAATAATTTAATATAGTTGTTTTTCTGCAGTCACATTTCATTTCGTTTCATGGAGGTGACTGTCGTTACGTCCTGTCGTATAAAAGCCACTATAATAAATGATTTAGGTTATCTGAGGTTTGCTGTATTTTTTCTAAAGCTTTGGAGGTTCCGGCGCTTCATTTAACAAAAGGAGTATTTGAAAATATTATGTCGGTACTACTTTAGCAGAAAACCTCCAGTAGAATTCGATGAAAGACATTGTCTTCCTGAGTGAGTTAGGGGTGAAATACGGGCGCAGCCACTGCGCACGGCACTCTCACCCCTTGCGTGAGGGAAGTACGAGCAGCGTCGGTCTCTTTTTCACTTCACTGTCTTCATGTGACCTGCACAATTTTCTTAAGGGAACCCTATCGGGTTACGACTGCACTCTTTTCGGGATCGGCCCGCACTTGAACGCGCACTGATGTAATGATTAAATATATTTCTGGGATTTTAGAAGCCAAACTCGCGGTCCGATTGTCAGTTACGCCGTTATGGCGTTCCTGGTGCAATGGCTACACTATTAGGCTTGAGTGCGACTCGAGGTCCTCGACCGCCGGACAACTTTATTGATTTATGTATATTAAAAACTGGCAGTCTCGCCCGAAGGGTGAACCAGATATAGAAAGGTTCATCATTGCACTCCTAGGGCAGTGCATAGGCGGATGCGACATCTTGGCGAACGCAGCGCTTTGTTTGCCGTCGTAACAGCGCCCTGCCACGTCTGACGACGCTGGCGTGACCAAGTGTGGTTGCACGCGTCGACGGCGCACGAACTGGGACCGGTGGGTCGGCGTTCGCGACTCCAGCCGTTTTCTTGCATGCGCGAAATACTTAAGGATGTTCTGTTGTGCCTCTCGAGGCCGACGTGTGTGGCGTAATGGTTAGAGCGGCGGGCTTCTGCGCTGGCGGTGCCGTGACCGAATCGTCCGGGATTTTTCGTTTGCAAGGGAACCAAGTTTATTATGAAGAAATTAAATTATGGGGTTTTACGCGCCATAACCACGATCTGATTCTGAGGCCCGCCATAGTGGGGATTTCCTGAGTAATTTTATCCACCTCGGATTCTTTGACGTGCGCCTAAATCTCAGTACACGGATGTTTTTGCATTTCGCCCCCACCCAAATGCGACCGTTGAATCCCGTGCCCTCGTGCATAGCCGCACAACACCATAGCCACTAAGCAACCAAGGCGCGTATAAGTTTACTGTTAATCTCGTCAAGAAAGTAATACACGTAGGTATGTAGATCCCAATAACTCATGCAAGAGTCGTTTTAGGGGATCGTGTTGTAAACATCTGAAATAAATTTAGAATGAGCTAATTCACAGTAACAAAGAAAATAATAATAAATAAACAGAAAGATAACTGCGAAAAAATTTTCGACAGAGGCACTTAAGACTGCGTATGTGCGGGAATGCGAAAGTATTGTAGTCGCTTTAGGGGAATGTTTTCGTTAGGTATCCATCCGTGTGGAAACATACACGTTGTAAACTTGGACGGCATTCTTTTTTTGTGTCCCCTTCCTTCCTCTCCTTCAGCGTGCTTCCGTGGGCGACTATGTTTCGCAAATGCCGCTGAGGTAGGCGCTTCGGAGTGCATCCCAGTAGACACAGCACCGATAAAATCCGAAGAGCAAGCGACACGTGGGAGACAGTGATGTGACGTTTCGAATGACGCACGCACTAAGCAGAACTTTAGTCATGGAGGCGAAACGTGCTCGTCCCTCATCTATCCCGAGGCCCGGGATAGATTCCCACCCAGACCAAACGTACGAAGTTTTCTTTTCAATTCCATGAATAGACTTTGTTTACTGAAACTTGCCTGACAAATGTGACGTCTATGCGAACATTTTTTACGTGCTTTTACTCGTCGCGCCGTCAGTCATTTTTGAAAACCATCTGTCGGTCACTCCGCCGTCGACAACGCCGGATTTTCGTGTAATGGGGCACCTTCGCATAAAAACTTAGCAGCATATTAGCGGATACATTAGATGAACATGTAGGTACAGCTTACAAATGTTTTCGAAGCAATCAGCGTGCGCATGAATGTGACGATATACAGTCGTGAAAAAAAAAAACACTAAAGAATCATTGCAAGCGTACAATGGGTTATGGTGTGGCAGCACATGATGATGCAGTAAAGAGATGAAATGGCTGTAAGTAGATCTGCTCGTAACATCATGAGAAAAGGAATTCCATAATATAGTTGCCTGAAATATAAGTGAAGATGGGCAACATATTTTCGTATGGATGAGTCTGGTATGGCTGCTGATATGATAGTGGGGGAAACATGTCGGTATTATAACCAAATGCCTGCACAGCGTATCGCGTTTTTAATATCCTAGATGCAAAGGCAAGCATGTGTACTTTGACCCATTTCCTTACTGATAATATGTTTATGAGAGGATAAGCAAACTGCACAGAACCAGGCTGTCATAAAAACAAGATAAACGAAGACCCGTGTTCTGCGTCACCTGCTGGAACATCGTTCGGTTAGTCACGCTGGTTCGCTGCGTAGCTCATATTGCTGCGTATGCGAAAGATAACGTATGAGTGGTGTCTTTAGCCTAAAAGTTGTGTCACAGCTTGTAAAAGATTGCCAGAGCACGATATGTTTTCACAGCGGAGCTGTATACGGCATGCTTTCCACGTATTTTTAAGGCTTGTGTGTCAACAATAAAAAAGTCGCAGTTTTGCCCGAAAGGCGAAGTACTGATTGAGATAGCAAATTAGTAGAGCCTTTACGAAGTAAGAATAGTAGTTTTATAAGCTTTTCTTTATTTATGGGATTTTACGAACTGAAACCACGTTCTTATTTTGAGGCACGCCGTATTGGGGCACTCCGGAATAATTTTGGACACATGGAGTTTAAATTTAAGTACACGGTTGTTTTTGCATTTCGCCCCCATCGAAATGCGGCGGCCACGGACGGGATCCGATTCTGCGACCTCGTGCCCAACACCATAGCCACTAAGCGACAGTTTTATAGGCCTTATAAACTTCTAAACATTCGCTTACTAACTAAATTAACTATGATATAATGTGTAAGCGCGACTGAACGTGGACGTAGAAACAGACGCACAGAGACAGCGATGTCTCTGTGTGTCTGTTTCTTTCTACGTCCTCGTTCAGTCGCGCTTACACAATATATCTGGATTCAAACCAACTAGCCCGCCAACTTAAATTACCAAGCACGCTGTCACGCACGCACAGGTAAACATGAACGCATCTCGCTGGATGAGCGCGAACAGTCCCTGTCAAAATGCGGGGGAGAAGAATCGTGGCAGCAGCAGCGATCGAATTGACCTTTGTGTATATCTGGCTTCAGCGCCAACGAAACGTTGAAAGCACAGCGCATACGAAGCTACCGGCACTAGGCGCACTCTCCGAACATCGCAGATCGCTTTGAAGATGTGGCCCGCGCGGGTGCGCACTTCGGCCACGTAGCACATCACCTTCAAGATACGGTGCCCGCACGGCCACGTCGTAAGCAGTAGCCGCCAGAGAAGAACGCCTCCCTCCTTCGCCTCACCCTCGTGCTTCGCGCTCGACAGGAGAGGGTGCCCTTCCGGCCCGCCTTCCTCGCTAGCACCCACGAAATTGAGCTGCGTTCGCCGACTCACCCTCGCACGCTTTCACTCGCACATACAGCATACGGCCCGCGACGACGATATTAGAGACTTTTAGCTCAGCGGCAGGGGCGTAGCCGGGGGGGGGGGGGGGGGGCTTATGGGGCTTCAGCCCCCCCCGAAATTTTTTCGTGCTGTCCATGCACCGCCGACAAAAGCAACCCTCGGCGCCGGAAATCATTCTGGATTTTGTCTAGAGCGTCTTTTTTACGCTCGAAAAGCCATTTCACCGCGAAAATTGCGAACTCGGGCTGAATTTTGTGGCAACGCCCACGCACCGGGAGTCACATAACGCAAGCAGCCCCATCCGAGCACAAAGTTTCAAGGATGTTTTCATGGCGAACGGGCTCGCCGCGGCATTTCGCAGAGGCCGCGGAATCTACACTCTATCATGGAATTTACGGAGCGCGTGGATATCAATTCCGAAACTTTATGGGTATAAAGTTCTCATAAACTTTTGATGTGAAAGGTGCATTGACATTTCCAAACATGTGCTTTAGATTTTCAATTGCGGAACTTTGTAAGTTTAATGCTCCCATAAATATTTTATGCCAAAGGTGCATTGACTTTTCCAAAGTCGCACATCGGGCCATACAACGAGACAAGCCAAATGACCACGCTATCAGACAAGTTGACAAAGCCCGTAGCGAGGCCCGATGAGACGAAGCGTTGTGGTAGTTCATTCGTGCCGTCATGCCACATAAAAAAAAGTATATTTTTTTTCACCTGCGCCAAAGCATCCAGTGAAGACACTAAAGCCAGCCAAGGCAACTACGTTCTTATTTATTTTTTCTACTTTGACTTTTAATCGCGAGGACACATTGAGCCTCTTCAATTTTTTTGTGCACGCTCCCCTACCCGCGCGCCGCCAGAGCCAGTCAGAGCGCATGCGTTTTTCTCGTGTTGCCCCGACCACCGCGCGGCGCCCTTCGGTGCGAGTTCGCTTTTCTCTGGCCGAGTGCATTTTCGCCTGGTAGAGCTTTGGACGCTTTCTAGCTAGCAGACGAGAAAAAGAAATAATGGTCGCTAGCCGCCATCACTGTGGGGACTCGACGGATTGCAGCGCGTTCACTTGAGCGCAACCTCTCCAGAAAGTCATGTCTCGCCGGTGTAGGATACCGAGCAGTATGCGCATGGCTCTTGGTGGACCAAGCGTCTCGTCTTTTCTTCGATATTCCTTTAATAGCCATATCAGTTGCCCAAAGTAGGCATTCTATTGTGACCAACATACTTCGCGTTTTTTTTTTCATTACGGTGCCGCCGCCCCACAAAAGGAAAAAAAAAAGCGTTGTTGCGGTGCAGCGAATTGTCGCATGGTGAAAGTGCTATTTTGTTACTTCTTTTGCGGAAAGTAATGGGCCATGGGACGCTTCAGCTGCCGGATAGTCTTACTATATTATTGCGATAGCAATTACATGGACACTCTAGGTGCATTCCTGCCGTCGCGGTCGCCCTCATGTTCCGCATAAAGTCGAAGTGCGATAACATCGTGACCCCGCGCCGCATGCTGTATGTGCGAGTGAAAGCGTGGGGGGGGGGGGGGGGGGGGGGAATGGGTGAGCCGACGATAGTGGCTCAGTCTTGTGTGCGCAAGGGAGAAAAGTGAGGAGTAAGCGCGCCGCCTTCCGTCGCGCGCGATACATCGGGGGGAGTGGATGGAATGGGGGCAGGATCTAGGATTCTGTGAATCTGTGATTGCGCAACATGTTTATTTGCCTTGTTTGTCGCATTATATACCGTGACTTCTTCTTAGATACGTAGATTTATTGGGGACTTACTTATACGTATGTTTAAATATCTTGTTGCGAGGTTTTGTGTATACGTGCAGTGAACTTCGGTTCCAGTGGCACTTTTTTGCCCTTTATCAAGCTGTATCTTCGCATTTGTATATTCCATTGCATCTTCGCATTTCTAATGTACGAGGGCGAGTCAAATGAAAGTGAGCCTACCCACCCCGTGCAATTATGGTTCTGTTCATTATCTGCAAGGCCTGCGCGTAGCACACAGGCATCTCTCATTTACAAGAGTGACACGCAGATGTGAGGGTAAATGTTCTTTAATGCTCTCATACACTGGGTTGGACATGGTTGCGTGCCGTAATGGACTCTCCAGAAGTTGAGCAGCGTGGTGCCGTCAGGTTTTTGACAGCTGAAGGTGTTTCCCAAAAAGAAATTAGTCGCCGTATGGCTGCGGTGTACGTTTAACATTGCATTTCATTAGCCACTGTGAAGCGTTGGAACAAACGCTTCAAAGAAGGACGTGAAATTTGCAAAGATGATCCCAGACCGGGCCAAAGCCATCGTGCAATCACCCCTAACGAAATTGCAAAGGTTGATGAGCTGATGAACGGAGGATAAGCATCGATGAACTGGCAGAGCGTGTGAACATCAGTCACGGTTTTGTTCACGCCATAATTCATGAACATCTCGGCTATCGGCTCTTGTGTGCGCAATGGATGCGCAAGATTTTGAACCACCGCCAGAATACGGAGAAGATTAGCGCTGCCTTTACTCATCTGATCCGGTATCACAATAAAGGTGACGATTTCTTGTCTGCAATTGTGATCGGAGACGAACCATCATGCCACTTCTAAGAGCCTGAAACATGACGGCAAAGCTTACAATGGAAACATTCAAATTCACCTTCCCCAAAGAAAGCAAAGGCCGCCATTTCCGCCAGAAAGGTGTTGTTGACTTTTATTTTTCGATCGTCAGGGGCCATTACTGATAGAATTTGCTAAATCTTGAGAGACTATCAATTGTTTCCGATATTGTGAAACGCCGGATCGGCTGCGTGTCGCAATCAAGAACAATCTACGTGGAAAATTGACGAATGGGGTCATCTTGTTCCACGAAAATGCCCGTTCCCACGTCGCTGATGTGGTTAATACAAAACTGGCAAAGTTCAAGCGGGAAACGCTGCAACATCCGCCATACAGCTCAGACCTGTCGCCTTGCGACTTCCACATTTTGGGGCAACCGAAAAAACAGCTCAAGGGAACCAGATTCGTCTCGGACGATGTCGTGAAAGTCAGTTGCAGACGTTTTGAAGCAGCAACCCAAGAAGCTTTATGAGATGGGAATTGCGCGACTCTTTAGTCAATGGGACAAATGTCTAAATGCTCATGGGGGCTACTTTTAATTAAAGTACCCCGTTTGTTATATATTCGCATTGGCTCACTTTCATTTGACTCGCCCTCGTATATTCTGCAGAACTCCTGCTTGTTATACGTGGTCTCTGTTGCAACTATAATTTCGGTGCAATTACTCAAGATACACGACCGGTGACAGCTGCTGCTGCGTAATACATTGGAACAAATGGCAGCGTCATTAAGAGTTTTCACTGGCCGTTGCATATGTACAAGAATGTAAACAAGGATCTTGAATGACAAGGTGTCATTAACATATTTGTCCTCAACTTGTTCATTTCATGGCCTTTACATTTTTCATATCAGCGGCATGCACTGCTTTGCTGGCTTCGAACTGATGTAGTTCTAAAGTTCGTGAGATATTTTATTTACTTATTAAATAGACAAAATACATGGAAGCATTGACATCAGTTATGTTAGGCACAATTTTTGGCACATACGAGTATATTCTTTTGTAAACAAATACATATAATACTTGTATTGACAGTGCGTAGCGTTCAACACTTCGTTTGCAGCATCTTTGGCAATGGCAATGCAGTTATTATTCGTGTATTTGATCCCTAGGCAAATTGTTTAAGAGGAAGTTTATCTCGGGCCCAACTCCGACGCGGCCTGTTCAGATACATGTAAAACGCAGAAACGGTTTTCTGAGATAACTCCTGAATCGCTTTTAATAAAATTTGTTGCATTTGAGAGAGTATGTTAAATTATAGTGGCTGTTGGAAGCGGAATTTCGATTTAGGGCCTGAACTTTGTTTAAAATATTTTGAAAAATTCGAAAGTTCGAAAAAAATTGAATCACGTAGTTTAAATATTAATAGCTTATCATCAAGAAGAGATATCACGGTTCTGTAAACGGCATCCATTACACCATTCAAAGCGGACAAATTCGATATGTCAATTGGTATCTTACATGAATTGGTTATGTTATGTCCAAGGGTTCTGCAAAGCCGTATTTCCATAATACTTAATTTTTAAGACTCATGTGTAACAAATCAATTTTGTCCGCTGTAGATGTACTATTATGTGCAATTCACAGAACTGTGATATCAATTTTCAATGCTGATTTACAGAGTTGTAAACTTAATTGTTTCGTTTTCTGAAAATTTTCGATTTTTGCCACTTTTCAATAAAATATTGACGATCTAAATCGAAAATTCGAAACAAACAGTCACTAGAATTTAAGTTTTTCTTTTAAATGCAACAAACCTCGTCAAATTTGGTGCACTGGTTGCCGAGAAAAACGAATTCTCCTTCTACATGTATTTAAATAGGAGCATCCGACCTAATGTTTCCTCTTAAGGAGGAGGTCCACCTGCAACGTGAGCCCCCCCCCGAATGAAATTTCTGGCTGCGCCACTGCTCAGCGGGTTTACGTTTCGCTCCGCTCGCGGTCTCCACCGTTGCTCCAGCGGAGCGGCTCGTGAAAAAAGAATTTTAGTCCGGCGGATCACTCATCCGCTCGAGCGGGGTAAAGAGCGGAGCGCCCTGCTGCCCCACCTAGTGGTCCGAATAGGAGTTACTGAGAAATGAATTTGAATTACGCTTGCTTTTATAATGCGAGAAATGTCAAATAAAGATATATTACATGTTCTCAGTACATTATTTGTTAATAATGTGCTGAGTACTAATGTACGGGTCAGCGCCGCAGTCGCCGTCGTCGATGCGGAACTGCCGGCGTTCATGTTCGCAGCTGCCATCTTGCATTTCCCATACACGCCCGCGCGCGCTTACGCGCGCTCGCGCGCTGCGTATAGACCAGAATACGCTAGCCTCGCACCCAGACTAACCGACCGCCTACTCTCGCACCCGGATTGCCCGGTCGACCAGCGCCATATTGTACTGGGCTGCCAAAGTGTGTTCGCCGGCGACCAGTAGACATGGCAAGCGCCAGCTCTAGGACTCCGAAGTGCGGAAATGTGCCCGTTGACGTGGATCCAAAGTACAAGAAGTCATCTGGGCATCATTGCGTCGTGTTTGGATGCCAAAATAACCAGCGGAAATGGAGCATGCTGCTTAGCGCTGTTTGCGAAGAGCACAACACACATAGGGAATCGTGCCGGTGCGGTGTTTTCAGCCTGCACCGATTTCCATCCGCAACGAAGAATGACAAGCTGCGCCACCGGTGGATAGCTGCAATGAATAGGAAGAACTACTAACCCAGTGAAAATGCACGAGTGAGTATTCGATCTGTGTATATTTTGGTGCCACGTTCAACTTTGCGCCCTACGAACGTAATATGTGTAACACGCAGGTTTGCTCCAAGCACTTTCTGGACAACAAGCCTACAGAGCAGAATCCCGCGCCGGTGCTTCGCCTTGGCTGGCTATAACAAGAAGGCAAGCCTTTTCGTGTTTTCATTCAGGCAAAGCTCCCGACGGTTAAGCGGAACAGATGAGTTTTCGGTTGGCGATACTTGCAGCTGGTGCACGGCGTGATCATTAAGCGTGAACGACAAGTTGTAGGCAATAGTATGTTGCCCTGCTGGTGAGCGTTATTGCTAATGAAAGTAAACCGAAGTCCGCTCGTCACGTAGCATGCGTCCAGAAAAACTTAAGCGACGACTGCTCGTCGCCGAAGGTGTTCTTGCAGCGCGCCTGTCTTTACGAGCTGCAGTGTTGCAGGTGTCATTCGTAACGAATTCATTTGAGCCTCCTGAGCTCTAAACTACGTGCGGGCTGCTTGGCGAGGAAAATAAGGTGCTTACTCATTGTTGTTTTTTGTAACAAAATTTTGGTTGTTCTCACCAGTTTTCTTTTTACTGTTTTTTCTAAGGGAACGCCAACAATCCGATATGGCCTCGCGCAAGCGAAACAGGTCTGGTACCAGGTAGCTGCAGTTGGTGGGGCTAATTTTTTGGAATGCAGGTGCGGTTGTTGTCTTGTACCAAAGGGGTCCCTGATGATGCAGCTTTAAGTAGGTATGGTAATTTTATGTGCCCTGTCATGGTTTGTGCAACTGTACAACACCTGCATCTGTCATGCTCGCCCTGTTAAACGGGCTTTGACTGCACATGTAGTTGAACATTATAACTACTGTAGTTCCTCATTTTCCAATGAGTGCAGGTTTAGCATCATATGCAACTTGTTCGAGTGCTGTAGGCTTGTGTTCTGAATGTTGTACTCTTAAGTGGTTGTACGATACAATTGGCCTGGTGTATTTTCTATTTCATTTTGAGAGGACTTTATATCTTCGCAACAGTGATGGCATGGGAAAGAACTACAGCCCTTCTTACTATAACATCTATTTTGTTTTCAATGTGCAGGTGGTGAAGGGCAGGCGTCTGCTAATCAGGCAGTCAAACGACCTCACCAGTTGGTTGCCAAACGCGGCCAACCCAGTAGTGACGATGACAAACAAGACCAAACTGCAGAGGACAATGTTCTGCGTGCTTTAATAAAATGTGGCACCAACACAGTGCTGTAAAATCCTTCACAGGTTACGTGCCAAAAAGCTCACACGTGTTCTAGCATATAGCGCGCGGTTTGTACAAACGTAATAGCGTACTTACCCGATATATTCGCTTCTGCAGTCTGCACAGCACTTAGTGTGACCATTGCGGACTTGCATGAGGTCTTGAAGTGTGATTGAATCGAGACAGCGAAAATGACACGTTAGAAAAAACGCGAAACACGCCTTCCGCCCAGCTAAAAAGCCCAAGTTTCGCTTTCGCGCCGGGTCGCATCTCCCAGCGTGGCAGCCCAGGCCTGCTACTTCGCGGCGCTTGGGATAGATGGCGCGACCGGCGCTCATCAATATGGCGGCGCGCTTAGAATTCACGGTGTTCTGGTGTATACCCTCCGCTGGGGAGTGCTTTCCAGCGGGCGTAAACGCTGCTCCGTAAAACCGCTGGCCGCCTCAGCGTTGTGCGCGTGCGCAGTCGCGTCTCCGCTCGCCCGCTCCGCTCCGCTGGCCGTAAACCCGCTGGGCTAAAACTCTCTATTATCGCCCTTGGACTTCATACGGAACCTCACGGCGACGGCGGCGGCAGAAACGCGCCTGGAGTGTCCACATAGTTGCTATCGCAATAAAAATTCACCGACGATTGCGATACTCCTAATGCGAAATTTGATCGTGGCTCTGTGCCTGTTTTCACTTGGCGATGTACTCGCATTGGCTGGCGTGCACAATCTGTCTCGTGCGGCACGTCGCATACGGAGAAAGTGTGGCGCGACAGCAACCGCCGCAGATAGACTTCCCAGACGACGCGCGCTACTCTGGCGCAATATCGTAGCCATCGTCGCCTCAGAGGGAGAGCGAGAGTGTGTTTGTGAAGAGGAAGAGGCGCTGCAGAGCCCATCTTAGGCCTGTTTCGTATGATGTGTCGTGAAGAAGAGGACGAAGAAGACGCTCTTGTGTCGGCTGTGCGCGTGATCAGCGTTCGTGTACTGCCGGTGCAACTAGACTGTGCCTAGTGCCTTATAATATATCATCATATTACATTTGGTAATGTAATATGATGACTGCCCGACCTCACCCTGGAACTTCGCAGCCGAACTTTGACAACTGCTCCAGCCGCTACCATGAACGAGGCTCCCAACAATCCGCTTGGAGCATCATGTGCGACGCAGTGCAGCCGCAGCGGGACCCTACTGTTTTTAGCGGATCAGGTGAGACTGACGTAGAAGATTGGCTCTCTACCTTCGAGCGCGTCAGTGACCGCAACAAGTGGGATGACCCGACGAAGCTACGTAGCGTCTTCTATTTTGCTGACGTTGCGAACCTCTGGTTTCACAATCACGAACGGGAACTGCAAACCTGGTCCGCTTTCAAAAGAGCATTCGCGGAAGTCTTCGGTCGCCCAGCCTTGCGAAAACTCCGTGCTGAAAAGCGCCTGCGCCAGAGCGCTCAACAGCCAGGCGAGACTTACACCAGTTACATAGAGGATGTCGTGGATATTTGCGCCCGCGTCGATTCCACCATGACTGAAGAGGGCAAGCTGAAGCACATCCTCAAGGGCATCGAGGACGACGCATATCAATTGCTCCTGGCGCGAAACCCTACTCTTTGGCAGAGCTTCGATGAGCTGCGTCGACAAAGGGTCCTTGCGTGTAGTGCTGTTGCACCTGGCGACTTTCTCTCGGGCCTTACGCTTCGCTCCAACTCCACGCCAGCAGCATCGCTCTCTGTTTAGATTAAGGATTTCATTCGTGAGGAGCTGGCGCGCCAACTGTCTATGCTGCCTCTCAACAATGGCCCTCCCCAGCCTGACACATCTCTGGCTGCTCCGATTAGGCGGGCCATTCGCGAGGAACTTGCTGGGTCTTTATCTTTAGTTCAACCCTGCCCTCCCGTGGCTGCACCTCCGACCTACGCCGAAGTTGCCGCGCGACCTGCGCCGCCGACGTTCGGGTTTCCGGCGCCAATGCGACTTCAAGCTGCACCTCCTCCCGCGTCGCCTCCAATTCCGTCTCGTCGCCCAGTTCAGACCCCTTGGCGCACACGCGACAACAGGCCCATATGCTTCGCTTGCGGTGTCGCCGGCCACGTCGCGCGCTTCTGCCATCGACGCATGCCACCTGCTAACGCTGCTGTCGCAACATCTGGATATGCCTATTCCCACGATACTACCGGGCATGCGATGCTTCCCTACCCAGAGTTCTCGACGCCCTGTCGGCACCCATCGTTCGCCATCACTGTGTCGTCGCTCGCTTTCCCCCTTACGTCGCCGCCAGTCACCTAGCGAGGGAAACTAGTTGCTGCAGTTCCGCGGGCACGAACTGCAAGCTTCGCGACTTCTACAATGCCTGCACAGTCGCCACGCAATTTATTGGACGTTTTGGTCGAAGGAACCGCCGCAATTGCGCTTATTGATACTTGGGCTGCAGTTTCTGTTATCGACGAAAAGCTTTGTCGTAACCTCCACAAGGTCACAACGCCGTTGTCTGGCATGCTTCTAAGCACCGCGACAGCGCAGCATATAGCCCCGCTTGCTCAATGTACAGCAAGGGCGGTCATTGACGGCATTGTCTATGTTGTTGAATTTTTCGTGTTGTCTTCATGTTCACATGGCATCATTCTCGGCTGGGACTTTTTATCTCACCATCGTGCCATCATCGACTGTGCCCGGGCCGAAGTGGCACGTTTCCCGCTTGCGGATTTTCCGCTGCATGACCTTTCTGAAGATAAAGCCTCCAAGCTCACCATTGTGCCCGATACGGACATACCACCCGAAATGTCAGTGCTTGTGCCCGTCTCTTGCTCTACTGCGCCAAACGCTACAGTACTTTTTACATCGTCGCCTATTTTTTTACGTCGCAAGGCCCTACCTCTCCCATTTGCTGTCCTCACCACTGTATCTGGATTATCCTCTATGCTTGTGTGTAACCCGTCTCACTACCCTGTGATCTTACTGCGCGGCGAATCACTAGGTCGTGTTCAGCCCCTTGGCCCGCTTCACATTCTCGATGCTTCCGACGACACGGCCCGTTATGAACTCGACGCCCTCACTTCTCCCGTGCTGTGCACGTTATCATTATCATTGTCGTCGTCGTCGTCATCGTCCGACGTTCTTGAATCTGTCGTAGACGCCGATCTGCCGCCTCCGTATCGCCAGCAAGTCCTCGCGCTTCTTCAGAATTTTCAAATTTTCGCTCGTCGTTTGATTGTGAACAACCATCTCTGGGGCGTACGGCAACCGTCACTCACAGCGTCCACATTGGTTTCTATTCCCCTTTGACCTGTCGCAGCAGAGCGCAAGATCATTAACGAGCAGGTCGACGACATGCTGCACCGTGGCGTCATTCGCCCTTCCCACAGTCCTTGGGCGTCTCCTGTAGTATTAGTGCGTAAGAAGGACCGGTCAGTGCGCTCCTGTGTGGACTACCGTCGACTCAATAAGATCACGTGTAAAGCGTCATCTATCCGCTGCCTCGGATAGATGACGTCCTCGACTGCTTACAAGGCGCGGAGTACTTCTCATCTTTGGATCTTCGCTCCGGCTATTGGCAAGTGCCGATGGCAGAAGACGGTGAGAAGACAGTGCCGTTTTGGTGCCCGCAAGTCAACAATATTGGGACACGTTGTATCGAAGGACGGTGTGCTTCCTGACCCAGCCAAGCTTCGCGCGGTCGCAGAGTTTCCGATGCCCACTACTCTCAAGGCGCTCCGCAGCTTTATAGCGCTCTGCTCTTACTTTCGGCGTTTTCTGCGAAATTTTGCAACTATCATCGCACCACTGAGCAATTTGCTTACCGCTAACAACGGCATCTCCGCGTCATCAACTTCCTTTGACGAACCCTTCAAGTAACTACGTCGCCTACTTACTTCGCCACCGATTCTTCGACACTACGATCCCACAGCGCCTACAGAAGTACACACGGACGCCAGCGGCATCGGACTTGGTGCAGTCCTCGCACAACGGAAAGACGGCTATGACGAGTATGTCTTTGCGTATGCGAGCCGCACTTTAAAGAAGGCAGAAGCCAACTGCTCAGTACCAGAAAAGGAGTGCTTGGCCATTATTTGGGCTCTCGTCAAATTTGGTCCATACCTATATGGCCGCCCTTTTGACATTGTCACCGACCACCATTCCCTTTGCTGGCTGTCCTCGTTGAAGGATCCGTCAGGTCGCCTAGGCCCATGGGCACTTGGCTTACAAGAATATGACATCCGCGTTGTCTACCGATCAGGCACGAAGCACTCTGAGGCCGATGCGCTTTCCCGATGTCACCGCTACCTTCTGATGTGGCTGCAGTGTCTCCGCTCTTCGCATTCATGTCAGCCTTCAGCGTCGCTGATATGACGGACGAGCAGCGTAAGGATCCCCTGCTTTCAACTATGCTGAATTTCCTCCACGACCCATCCGCCACACCCTCTTCTCTCCTGGCTCGTCGCCAAGCCGCTCACTTAGCTGTACAGGACAGCGTCCTTTACCGCAGAAATTATTTGCCTCATGGTCGCAAATGGCTCCTTGTGATACCACGACACATGCGTTCTGATATATGCGCTTATTTTCATGCTGCTCCTCATAATGGTCACGCCGGTGTTCTGAAAACGTATACTCGGCGAAGGCAGCGTTTCTACTGGCACGGCATGTATCATTTCATGCGCCAGTACGTACGCGCTTGCACGGCGTGCCAACGGCGTAAAATTCCGCAGCGCCCTCCTGGTGAGCTACAGCCGCTGCCCTCTGCCCGGCTCGGCCCTTCGATCGCGTCGGCATAGACCTATATGGGCCACTTCCCTGCAGCTCCTCGGGTAACCGATGGATAATTGTAGGTATCGACAAGTTGACGCGCTACGCCGAGACTGCCGCACTCTCGGCAGCCTCTGCGCGCGAAGTTGCGTTTTTCATCTTGCGGAACTTCGTTATTCGACATGGGGCACCACGATAACTGCTCAGCGACAGGGGACGTGTCTTGTCCGAAGTAATCCAAGCCCTTCTCGCTGCATGCAGCATCGTTCACCGTAAGTCTACAGCCCACCACCCCCAAACGAACGGCTTGACAGAGAGGTTCAACCGCACACTCGGTGACATGTTGACTATGTACGTCGCCTCGGACCACAGTAACTGGGACACTATTTTGCCGTTCGACACGTATGCCTGTAATACGGCCATACAAGATAGTACTGTCTTTTCGCCCTTTTTTCTGTTGTACGGACAAGAGCCCTCGTGTACTATGGACACGCTGCTCCCATACCGACCCGACGCTTCAGAATGCACGCCTGTGTCTGAAGCCGCCAAATACGCCGAGGTCTGTAGGCAGCTCGTGCGAACGTTTACGACCGCTGCTCAAGGTCGTCAAAATCTGCTGCGTGACAGCGGCGCGCTTACACCACTTTTCCTGACTGGTTCCCTTGTTTGGTTGTGGGTCCGGCCTCACAGCCCTGGCCTTTCAAGTAAACTCCTTGCACGCTATGATGACCCCTACCGCGTCATAGACCGGACCTCCGCTGTCACCTACGTTGTAGAACCTGTGACGCCTGCACCCGACCTTAGGCATTGTGGGCGTGACGCGGTTCATGTAAACCGGCTTAAGCCGTACTATGACCACGTTATCCTACCTACACCGTAAGTCCCGAGGATGGCTCCTCTTCTCTCCCGGGGGCTATGTAGTGAAGAGGAGGACGAAAAAGACGCTCTTGTGTCGGCTGTGCGCGTGATCAGCGTTCGTGTACTGCCGGTGCAATTAGACTACCTAGTGCCTTATAATCATCATACTACAGATGCAATTTTCATCGCACAGGAACTGCGATTTCGAGACGAAAATAGGAGTCGCAGTGCCGACCCCCCTTTCGGCTGTGACCAACCGGTTGGTCGCAACGTTGCAGCATTCGCTGCAATTTTCGGTCGACATTGCGCCGAGAGTTACTTCCCGGTTTGTTCTACAAAACCTTAGCCACTAGACCATGCAGGAGGACGCTTTGAAAAATGGCGTCTCGCTCAACAAGTGCAACGCGCGGAGACGTGGATTAAAGAAAGCAATGCAGTTAGCCAGCAAACAATCCAACGTATATTCCACAACCATCCGGGTTCTGATGACGAAATCCTGGAGATTTTGCGGGCGTGGTACATAGGCGATTTCGAACCCGCACAAGGACAATCTCCAACGTACAGCGGGAGCGACAATTATGACCTCGACAAGCCGATCACTATCAA
Source organism: Dermacentor andersoni (assembly GCF_023375885.2). Classification (NCBI taxonomy): domain Eukaryota; kingdom Metazoa; phylum Arthropoda; class Arachnida; order Ixodida; family Ixodidae; genus Dermacentor; species Dermacentor andersoni. Next base: position 363,456,158 of record NC_092814.1, on the reverse strand, counting down.
TGAGGTGCAACAAGCACTCCATTTACTCACACGAAACACCACCCCAGGCAAGGACAAAATAAATAACAAGCTCCTGCGCAATTTGGATGATGGCACCATTCAATCTCTTACTCACCTCCTTATTCATCATTGGGAAACGGGTAGGTACCAGCAGACTGGAAGCACGCGGGCATCATACAAATTCCTAAGCCAGGCAAACTGTCCAGCTTAGAAAATATGAGACGAATATCACTTCTTGCCTAGGCAAGCTTCTGGAACGCGTCATTCTGAACCGACTTCAATCTTACCTAGAATCCAGCGACCTCTTTCCCGAAACGATGTTCGGATTCCGGCCCCACCTTTCTACCCACGACATGCTTCTTCAGCTGAAGGAACAAGTCCTTGAACACATCTTGCCACACAACACATGAGCGATTCTAGCACTCCGTCTCAAAGGCGCTTTCCACAATGTGGCTCTCCATACCATCCTTAGACACCTAAGCCTCAAGAACTGTGGTCGTAATACAATTACATACAAGCCTTTCTGAGCAACCGCACAGCCACAATAGGCATTGGCTCCCTCAGAACCCCTACGTTACCTACCCGCAACAAAGGAACCCCACAAGGTGCTGTTCTAGCACCCACCCTTTTCAACATTGCTATGATGAAATTACCTGGCAAACTCACTGCAGTACCAGGAATCAGGATTGTAATATACGCCGATGACATCACTATCGGGACCACCACGGGTTCCGAAGAAGAGAAACAAGATGCCCTTCAACAAGCGACTGACGTCGTCCAGCAATATGCGAAAACGAGTGGTCTCAGGTGCTCCCCCGGGAAGTCAGAGCTATTAGTCGTTCGACAGAAATTATGAAGAAAACTCAATGAAATACCCCACATCACACTCACCCTCGACGGCAAAGAAATACCCACAGGAAACCGCGTCCGCATCCTGGCCTCCACATACAACAGGACAGCGGAGGCGAATACACCATCCAACGTCTCAAGAAGACCACCTTCCAAATCATGCGAATTCTCAGCCGCATCACCACCAAACAATACGGGCTGAAAGAAGACGACGTAACACAGCTCGTCTAGGCCCTGGTAATCAGCCGCATTGCATATGCTGCCCCGTACTTACCCTTCACTCCCAATGAGATAGATCAATTAGACGTACTTCTTTGGAAAGCATACAAGCAAGCGCTCGGCCTACCACCGGGAACAGCGACACTCAAGCTTGAAGCCCTAGGAGTCCATAATACAATAAGAGAAATTATAGACGTAACTAAGTTTACGTCATTCATTACACCACATTTGTCAACTGTGTGTATTGACAGTTTTTTGTTTTGCACTTTAGGCTTGTATACATTCAATTTGTTTTTATTTATCTTCTTTTCTATGTTGTATTTTCGCGATTTTGTGTGTTTCCTTTAGTTAGCTTGCTCTTCTTTTTAATACATCTCCACATTGTTATTATTAACCGAGGGTCCCGTTGCAGTCTTTGACTTTGGGACCCTCGTCTGTATATTGTCTCTTACCAATTCATTGTATTTAAAGAATAATAAACTGAACTGAACTGAACCTCACAAGCCAGCGAGAACGCCTAGCCCTCACACCAACAGGAAGAATAGACCTAGCGCGCCTAGGCTACCCCACACACGGCAAAGGCCGCGAACAAGCAATCCATCTGGCCCCCAACTTCCGAGAGCAGATCAAGGTAGCCCCTATCCCCATAAGCATGCCGGTCATGCCGGTCGTCGCCAAGTTCGCGCAAAGACTATACAGACAAAATGTGGCAGTCTCCCCACCACACTATACACAGATGCCACGCAGTACCCCCAAAAAGCAGCCATGACAGCCAGCGTTGTCGACCATAACCTTCAAGACGTGGTCTCGATGACGGTCCGCACTGCCAGTGCCCTCGTAGCGGAGGAGACAGCCATCGCCTTGGCCATCACCTCTAGTCTGACCAACGAGTACGTCACAATTATTACTGACTCCCAGGCAGCTTACCGTAGCTACGGGAGAGGCAGAGTCTCTTCAATCGCACACCGACCCCTCAAACAAGCCTCCCAATTCCCGGACGTTGACATATTATGGACTACAGGACACGAGTACTTCCGTGCAAATCAGCGTGCGCACGCTGTAGCCCGAGCTCATGCCTCCTGGGCGCCACAAGAGGGGGATACGGCCGCATCTATGGAGGCCGTGCCTTTACAATACAACGCCACACTACAACACCACAGATTGAACAGACGACAATACCCGCTCCACACAAGACCCTCCCAATTGAGGACGCCGTAACATGGCCACAATTACAAACAAATACATACCCCCATTTAAGCAGACCCCCCCCCCCCCCCTACACGCACTACACCCTACACTATACTCATACAAATGGCCCCATTGTAACAACTACGCCTCCCTATGTCACACCACAGGGGCGTGGTGTGAAGGCAGCCCCGTAAATACCCAACCCCACACCCAATCAGTGGGAGGCCGTGCTGACTAGTTCGGACCCTCGTAACCAGCAGCAAGTGGTGCGGCGGGCCCGGGAGACAAAGAGCTGCAGGAGCCCTGGACTAAGGGCGCCTCCCGCACAAGCACAAAGAGCCCTGCTTGTCATTTCTTTTTTTAACTAAATGTTTTTCCTCCTCCTCCTACAGAATCCGGTACGTACGCGAAGGCAGAATAAAAAAAAAACTTTCACCGCAGATTGAATTCTCCCATTTCTATGCGTTCGTTGACACGCTACGTAGCAAATGAAGTGCAGTTTCACGTTCGCTTCGTATGCTGTAGACACACCTTCGCGCATTATCAATACAGCAAGGTGCTCGATCCCCACGAGGCATGGCCTTTTGGAGTCGTTACAATATTCTTTTGCTGAGTGACAGACCAAAATAGGGCGTACGCAGCAGTTTCAATAATTGCAACTTTGGCAAGGGCAAGTTACCAGACAGCAAAATACCCGAAGTTTCAATATCGCGCTGAATGCGGGACCGTTTAGTTGCATTCTTTTCTTGTGGGTTTTCACGCCTAACTTACCCGATGCGTCTTGAAAACTAATCTTACCTCACTTATTAAATTTGACATGCCAAACGTGCAGGCTATGGTAATGCATTTTCTACCATAGCAAATAACTCTGTGGCTCTGTGATAACAGTGTTGTCAATTTGTGTTCGAATGTTTCATGCACGTTATGTTGCATATCTTCTCTGATGGAGAACCTTTTTTTCCCGCACAGATACCTATAAGCGGGCTTGGTATCCTTAGTGCAGCTGTATTAACCCTTTCTTAGAACGGTAATTATCTATATAGTCGCATAACATTAATGGCTTGCTATACTGGGACAGTGACAACGCAACCTCCTGCTCCGTCATGTAAAACCCGTGCAATAATGCGAAAAGCAGGCAAACAGACTGTTCTTCTCTAAATGAAACAGTAGACGGCTACACGTTAAAGAAAAGTAAATCAAAACTGCAGTGAAGTCACCCACTTGCCTCCCTTCCTGTGAATCTTTGCATCTTTTAAGTACAAATGGTTCTTGCACATCCACAGCTAATCGAGTGCGCAGAAACACCCAAGCCTTACATGTTTGTGATAACCGTTTCTAATAAGTTTGTTATCACATTTATTATTGTGCAAACCCATATAACGATATCCTCTGTGATTACTACATTTATAAGTAATGAACTACCATGCTACTTGCAAGAACATTTCACCCTGGGATTTTCAAAGAAATTTCTGCATTTCAGCTATACACAATATGCAGTTTATTTAATAAAGGTGCACAAACAGCTTTTTTGCAATGACATACTCAGTTGTTGCAATATTTACCTATATACAGGCATTTGTTCTTCAATTTATTCACCTGCTACTGTCGCTATCGCATTGTGCTGCTAACACAAGGTGAGGAGTTGAATTGCCAGCCGTGACAGTCACACTTGATGGGAGCCACAGGTAATAAAAAAGGCTCTTGCACTTAGATTTAGTTCACCAGCATTAGACCTTAAACTTCCAAACGCTATTGCATAACGGGTGCATGCATAACAGCGAATACTAACCGAAAGCAGTTTTAGGATTACTGCAGCGCTGTTTCTACTGCCTACACTAACCGCCTTCATGGATTTGGCTTCGAATAATTGGTTTCCCTTCCAACTACATGTAGTTCAGGGGCTGCGGCCACCTTAATAGATCACTTATTTCCCAACCTTATATGCCCTCCAATTTGCGGTGTACTTGAAGTTACCATCACTGACCATTTTCCTGTCTTTTTTAAACCTCCTTATCAATTATATCAACCTTATCATGAATATTATAAAGCCGTGATCAATAAAGCAGATTTCATCGCTCGCGTTGGTGAGCTAATTTGGTGTTCTGTGTTTTCAGAGTCAAACGCTGAATTTGCATTTAATGACTTTTCGGAGAACATAAAGAAATGTATCGCTAATTCTACAAGCTTTGTCAGATGCAGAAGACATGTCCCAGAGTTACAGAACCCTTGGTTAACGAATGGTCTACTAACTAGCCTACTTAAAAAACATAGCCTGTACCGAAATGTTAAATGCCCTTTTAACATTCGACTCGAAACTCGCTATAAGATCTATTGTAACTTGGCTAAACCGGCTGCTCAGGGTAGGCAAAAGAAAATATTATGAATTCAGAATAGCCGAAGCCGGCACAGATTCAAAACGGCAGTGGAATATAATAAATTCGTTCTTGAAGCGACCCCATCGGGCTAAACCAATAAGTAAGCTTCATTCATCAGACGCCACGTATGAACAAGCAGAAGAAATCGCCGACGCATTTAATGAGTTTTTCTGTGACCATTCCTTTGATCATACCACTGATACTCAACTATCATTTCAGCGATGGTCACAATCATTGTACCTATTTCCAACTGGCCCAGATGAATTAATCAATGTTATACATGATTTAAAGGTTACTGGAGCAGGTCTGGACGAAATCAGTTCTATTAATATTAAATAAGTAGCTCATGTTATCGCTTGCCCGTTGTGTCATATTACCAATTAGATCTTTAAGACTGGAGTATTTCTAAGTCAACTAAAAAAAGCAAAAATTATTCCAGTATTTAAAAAGGGTGACCGCTCCTACATTTCCAATTATCGCCCTATTGCTATTCTTCCTTTCTGTAGCAAGGTTATCGAAAAATGTATTGAAAAGCGCTTAACCAAATACTTCTCAAAATTGAACATTCTTTCGCCAAATCAATTTGGCTTCAGGGTAGGATCCTCGACTGACTGTGCTATACTTTCTTTCATGGATCAAATGCAAAGCGCTATAGATGCCGGTTTCTACGCAGGATCAGTTTTTATCGATTTATCCAAAGCATTTGAATCCATAAACCACGTCATCTTGCTAGCTAAACTACGGGAGCACTTATAAAAAGTTACCTAACAGATAGACAACAAGCTATGTATTTTAGTTTCTCACTTTCTAATTTAAGGATAACCAATAAAGGGGTCCCGCAGGGGTTACTTGGCCCACTACTATTTCTGCTTTATATAAATGATTTACCCGGTTGTTTAATAGAAACTGACGCCTTCCTTTACGCTGACGACACTACATTACTTGCAACCGATCGTTCACTAACTTCTCTGACTACTAAGCTAAACACTGATTTGAAAAATATTTTAATGTGATGCCAGCTTAACTCGCTAAGAATAAATCCTACCAAAACGTCTTTTATGCTTTTATATTCGAATCATAGGATTCCAGATTTCATTCCCACTGTCAGCCTAACCTCTCTGCACATCAGTGCAGTTAATGAATGCTCATTTCTTGGAATAATTCTTGAATCAAACTTAAAATTTACGAAGCATATCACCTATTTGAATCACAAGATTTCTGCCGGTATTAGAGTTTTACTTAAATCTAGATATTATTTTAGCAAACAAACATTGCTAAGCTTCTATTAGTCTTTTATTCACAGCCATCTCAATTGTTGCATTACAGCATGGGGTAACACATATCCAACTCATATAGCGCCACTACAGCATTTCCAAAATCAAGCCTTCCGTATATTGTCGTTCAGCTCATTCAACTGCAGTGCTTCTGATACGCATTTCAACCACAGAATACTTTCAGTAAAAAATCTTGTTAAATATAAATTATTCGTAATGTTATTTAAGGTAACACGTAATCCTCCTCCAGTAAATATATTTTGTGAGGCTACTTTGGTTAACTTCAACCTCACAAGATTTGGAGCTAACAATTTCTTATTACCACTAATACATACTAATTATGGAAAACAATCTGGATATTTCGCAGAATTAGCTACTTGGAACAGCCTCCCACTAGATGTCAAGCGCTCTTCGTCTTTCGGTGTCTTCAAGAAAACGTTATTCACTTTTCTACTAGATAGCCAAAATAATCCACATATTTAAGCAATTCACTTCATTCCTGCTCATTTCCTTTCCGTCTTTCCTTCTTTTTGGTCTTTTTTTCTGATTTGTAGCCATTATAAGCATCTTTAGTTGTCCTGTTGCGAATGCCTTTAACTACTGTTTTAATTGTACGACTACCTATTGATTTTATATTATTTTGCAGTTTACTACATTTACTTTGTATAATCTTCCAATTAATTACTACTTTATTGCTGTTTTATGCTGTGTAATTCCTCTATTGTGTATATTTTCTGACAGGAGGTCCCCTTTCAGTCAAATGCTCTGGGACCTCCTTCTGTATACTTGTGTAAGCATGTCTCCCCCTTATTAAAGAAATAAACTGAAACTGAAACAAAGGGCACAATTGTAGAATAACCATCCTTCTTGAGACTTCGAATGTGGACAACATTGATTGCGTCAATATTTATTGTTCAACAGCACTGCACAAATAAGCATGATTAGGTATTGTAAGTACTATATCAGGTACCTTCTACAGATGTATAAACGCCAAAAGGAATGAATGCTCATACTGCATCATGCACACAAAATAAAGAAAGCCCTTTTCAAGTGCTATCCCTTCTGGCAGTTATGAATGGGTCAGAAGCAGCAGAAACTTTAATAAATATAATTTTGTAATACCACTTATGAAAGAAAGAAGAGGGTGAAAAGACTTTTAATACAGCACCCCATGCTATTCTAATAGGAGCAACGATAAGCAAGAAAATTTGTTGTAGAGCGCTTGGGTTCAACCATGACAGAAAATTCCAGGTGAAAGTTGGAGGCCCACCCGCATCAACAATACAGGCATACGACAAGAAGTACTGCGGCATGTGGAGTACTACAGTCTATGGGAAAGCTGTCTTATACAGAAATCAAGAACGATGCAACATTCTCTCGAACACATGGCATGCTTACCTAGCCGGTGTGGCCTCTCGCTTTCTGATGTCAGCTTACATCAACGTGGACTACAATCAAAAACTACACCAGATTGCGTCGTCCTTCACATAGCAGAACAAATATACCTGCAAGTCACCATCTCCGAATCTTCAGCTAGTGTACGAACAAGACGACAAAGCCAGCACGTAGGTGAAGCAATCATGCCATGCATGGACAAAAATTCTACACCTGGTGAAACGAATAATGTCCAAATCAAAGGGGTGGGCGAGCAGATGCTATGAAAATCACAAAATGCTGTACTTGTGTCCAAGGTACTGTAGAGTATGAATTACCAGGTGCACATAAAGATGACAACTCTTCGAATACAAGCATTGGGTACTGACAGGCCTTTCCAACTTTACCAAGCTTGAAGGCATCTACGAGATAGCGCAAACAAACACGCACCTAGACAGAGTTGAGGTGCAGCCGGCGGCACAAATTCTTTGCCTCAAGAGCTCGCAACCTGGTCGCAACGTACTATGCCAGTTAGCATATGAGCTGCAACGAGGACTACTCCTCCCTCCAGAAACACAACCTCAGGAGTACCTGAACTCGACACCGAACAGGTTCATCCCGTGCAATATAGGGGGCAAACAATTAAACCAGGAGACTTTATGCAACTGCACAACACACAGAGGAAGTTTCTGATCATGAAGACACAAACGTACATCAGGCGCATATAGTATACCTATATGGCAATAACAGTGTACCAGTAGTATGAGACTGCATAACATTAAATGCCATACACTTAGGGACCACTCCAAGGCACCCTACACACAGAGAAGCTGAACTGAAAGCAGCACTTGCAGTGCATACTTGGAGCCTACAACATCTCGCATGCCCTGCATGGATTTACCAGAAACTCTCAGGGCCTGCACACCAGATAAGATTGTCACGGGAAATCGGGAGACTGACACGCGAGTTGCCAGCACATGACCAAGAAATTAAAACACGGAATACATAGCCATGCAGATATTCCAGGACACAAGCGGGCTCATAAGCCCGACAAAAGAAATGAAAGCTGAACGAGTTAGTGTGTAGTCATTATTAACTACAGAACAACAGATAGACACCCCGCAGGGGCGTCTGCGCAAGCAGGCGTTTGGTGTGTTGCGGCACCACGGACCCGAGCACACGAGGGTCGGACCCTCCCGCGTGTAGCCGTGCGCGGCTTAGCCGTGTCCGGGGAAAGGAGGATCCTGGGGGTTGAGCCAATGCCGGGTGTTCGGACCTTTACGGCCCCTCGGCGGCGGCAACACACCCCTTTGGCCTCGGCTTCACGTAGACGGCACCCTCGGACTGACCCACCCGGGGGAAATCGGCAGTCGCCTTTTCCTGTCCTCCTCTCCAATCTTCGTCTTTCTCTCTCGCCTTTTACATCTTTCCTGTCTTCTCATCACTTCTCCTCACTTCCTAGTTTCCTGGCGGCAAGGGCTAACCTTGTGTAGCTAGCCAGCCTTGGTTATGCTGTATTTGGTTATAGCAGCGATGTACGGCTGGCGTTGGCAGAGTTTCTCCAGCAGGAACTTCTGTCACGTCCCCCTGTTGGGCTCCATGGTGGGTGGTCGGCATCGCGGCCGAAAACCCAACATTACTTATGGAACATGCTTTCCCTAAACTACCTGATCGCCCTCAGAAACGAGGGCGCACCGAAGAAGTATTTCAGTTTTTCGGACGCCAAGTCCACAATTTTCCTCGTTTTCATGTGATCCACACAGAAAAACCAGCGAAACAAGTCCGCGCAATCTCCCCGTTCCTGGTATCTAAGACCCTTACCGAAGTTTTTGGCCCAGGTTATAAGGCGTCGAGGATGGCCAGCGGTGACCTCCTCTTGGAGCTCCGCGATCAGAAACAATTTGAGAAACTGCCTAAACTAGTATCATTTGGAGAGACCCAAGTAGTAGTAACCCCGCACCGCACGATGAATACCTGACGCGGCGTTGTCTCGGACGATGATTTGCTGGAGCTCACTGAGGCTGAACTCTTGGAGGGCTTCAGTGAACAAAATGTCATAAATGTCAAAAGAATCAAGATTAGGCGAGACGGAAAAGAAATCCAAACAAAACACCTGATACTCCCTTTCAGCTCAAGTGTCCTCCCCGAGTCCATCGAGGCCGGTTACATCAAACTTCGTGTTAGGCCATACGTGCCCAATCCTCTCAGATGCTTCAAGTGCCAAAGGTTCGGCCACAGTTCACAGAACTGTCGAGGCCGGCTGACATGTGCCAAGTGTAGTGACACCGAACATTCCTCCGAAACATGCCAGAAGACTCCACACTGTGTCAACTGTGATGGCGAGCACGCCGCATACTCGCGCGCCTGCCCGTCCTGGAAAAGAGAAAAAGAGATTGTGACAATCAAAGTCAAAGAAAACATATCTTTCAAGGAGGCACGTAGGCGGGTGTCATACCTGTCTAAGAGTAGCTTTGCCGATGTGGCGCGTAAGGGGGCAGCGTCACAACGGCCTCCAGCGGCTGTCCGACCCACAGGCAGTGAGTCGGCAGTTACGCCATCTGCCCCCGCAGCGGTTGCAGCTAGCGCTGCTCCGTCTACCAAGCAGACGGGGCCAACGACCCCGAAGGTGGACGCAGCCGAGGCTGCCCCAGCCTCCGAGGTTCCTTCCAGCGCTGGCAACGGCCAGCGTAGCCAAATCCCTCTGGGAGCCCCATCGACCTCCGGGCTGGTGGGCGCAGGGGTCTTGCCCTCCAAGGCGGGACTCCCTCTGAAAACTTCCCGCTCGCAAGAGCACGTGTCCGGCGCCTCACAAGAGGCAATGGACACCACACCTATCCTCAAGGCGCACCAGGCGCCTAAGGAGCGTCGAGAATCGCTCGAACGCTCCAAAAAGAACAAAACACCTATTACAGGGCCTCGAAAGGGCTCTGTAATCTAAGGCATCTTTCCGTTTCCGTACACACAGCACTAATTTACATTAAATATGGATACACAAATCATACAATGGAACATCAGAGGTCTTCTTAGGAACCTTGATGATTTGCAAGAACTAATCCACAAATATAATCCAAAAGTGCTGTGTTTACAGGAAACACACTTAAAATCTAAAAACACAAACTTTCTCCGAACGTATGTTACATTTCGCAAAGATCGCGATGATGCCGACGCATCATCGGGTGGTGTTGCGATTGTCACTCATAAAAGTATAGCCTGTCAGCCCTTACAGCTACAAACGCCCCTTGAAGCAGTGGCGGTGCGAGTTGTTCTGCTAAACAAACTCATCACTATCTGCTCGCTTTATATACCCCCACATTACAAATTAACTAAACACGAATTTCAGTCCTTCATGGATGAATTGCCAGAGCCTTATGTTGTTCTTGGCGATTTTAATGCACACAATTACCTGTGGGGCGACCCTCGTATAGATGCGCGAGGACGACTTGTTGAACAATTCCTTTTCTCTTCTGGTGCGTGCATTCTGAATAAGAAAGAACCCACATATTACTGTCTTGCCAACAAATCCTTTTCTTCAATAGATCTTAGCCTAGTCTCCCCGTCACTACTGCCTGAACTCGAATGGGAAGTTACAAACAATCCTTACGGAAGCGACCACTTCCCCATACTGCTACGAACACCTAAAAAGAACGAATATACACCACAGGCTCCTAAGTGGAAGATTGATACAGCTGACTGGGAGAAATTCCGAACTCTCAGCAGTATTTCATGGGATGACATGTCCTCGTTAGGAATTGATGCTGCTGTGGAATATTTTACAGCCTTCATAATAGATGCCGCATCTAAATGCATATCACAAGTAAATGGCTTGGGGTGTAAACGGCGCGTGCCGTGGTGGAACGAGGATTGTAGGATCGCTCGTAAGAAACAAAACAAAGCGTGGGGGTTGCTACGCGCCTCCCCCACTGCGGAGAATCTCATAAACTTTAAAAAAGTAAAATCCCAAGGCAGGCGAACCCGTCGACAGGCCAGAAGAGAGAGCTGGCAGAAATTTTTATCAGGTATCAACTCGTATACAGATGAGGCCAAAGTCTGGAACAGGGTTAGTAGGATAAGAGGGCGACAAACATACTCCCTCCCTTTGGTAAACACGCAAGGCGAAACCCTGCAAGACCAGGCAGATTCACTTGGGGAGCACTTTGAACGTGTGTCAAGCTCAATCAATTATTCCCAGTCCTTTCTTAAACATAAAGAAATAATAGAACGTAAGCCAATCATTCGAAAATCCAGGCAGAATGAACCGTATAACTGGCCTTTCAGTACTGCCGAGTTGAACGCTGCCTTGAACACATGCAAAAGCACTGCACCGGGACCTGACAGAGTCATGTATGACATGATTAGAAACCTACATACTGACACACAAGTTACACTACTTACACTATTCAACACCATTTGGGCTTCCGGATACCTCCCATCGACATGGAAGGAAGCGATTGTGGTTCCTGTTCTGAAGCACGGGAAAGACCCCTCCTTGGCGGCAAGTTACCGTCCGATAGCTCTAACTAATTGTCTGTGTAAGCTTTTTGAAAAAATGATAAATCGCAGACTAATACATTTCCTTGAGCTCAACAAAATGCTCGATCCTTATCAGTGTGGATTCCGAGAAGGGCGGTCAACAACAGATCATCTTGTGCGCATTGAAGGATATATTCGCGATGCCTTTGTACACAAACAGTACTTCCTCTCCATATTCCTTGATATGGAGAAGGCATATGATACAACATGGCGTTACGGGATCCTGCGAGATTTGTCGGGAATGGGCATCTGTGGAAATATGTTGAAAATAATTGAAAGCTATTTGTCCAATCGTACCTTCCGTGTAAAAGTTGGCAATGCACTGTCACGTCCCTTTACCCAGGAAACTGGTGTACCCCAGGGAGGCGTGCTCAGCTGCACTCTCTTTATCGTTAAGATGAACATTCTACGTGCTTCACTACCACCTGCCATTTTTTATTCCGTATACGTAGACGATATACAAATAGGCTTCAAATCCTGCAACCTCACAGTATGCGAAAGACAGGTACAGCAAGGCTTGAACAAGGTTTCTAAGTGGGCAGACCAAAACGGATTCAAAGTCAACCCCCACAAAAGTTCTTGTGTTCTCTTCACAAGAAAGAGAGGCCTGGTCCCAGATCCTTGTGTAGAACTGGGCGGACAACAAATTCCTGTAAACAAAGATCACAAATTTCTTGGTGTTATACTTGACTCCAGGCTTACTTTCATTCCGCACATAAAACATCTGAAAGAAAAATGTCTTAGAACAATGAACTTACTTAAAATCCTATCCCACACAACGTGGGGTAGCGACAGACAGTGTTTGTTGAATATTTACAAGAGCCTTGTTCGATCACGGTTAGATTATGGTGCCGTAGCATATCACTCTGCCGCACCGAGCGCACTTAAGATGTTAGACCCCGTTCACCATCTGGGTATCCGTTTGGCCACTGGCGCATTTAGGACAAGCCCTGTTGAAAGCCTATATGTAGAGTCAGATGAGTGGCCACTCCATCTTCAAAGAACAAACATCAGCTTAACATATTTTCTCAAGGTTCGCTCTAATAAGGAACATCCGTGTTTCACAACCGCTAACGACTTGACGTGTGAAACGCTTTTTCATAACAGACCCTCTATGAGACTTCCTTTCTCACTGCGTGCAAGAGAACTTTGCACGGAAATGGATGTCCCAGTTCTCGAGCAACGCTTAATGCCTCCAGCTAAGCTAGTACCACCCTGGGAGTGGCAGCTGATAGAGTGTGACACATCCTTTATAGAGGTTACTAAACATGCGCCAGAGCCACATATCAAAATGCATTTCTTGGAGCTCCAGCACAAGTACTCGTGCGCAGAGTTTTACACAGACGCTTCTAAGTCGCATGCCGGGGTGTCCTACGCAGCCATTGGTCCATCCTTCTCGGAATCCGGTGTACTGCACCCTGAAAGAAGTATATTTACGGCTGAGGCGCATGCACTATTGTTGGCTGTGAAACATATCAGAAAATCAAATATTCAAAAGACAATTTTATTTACAGACTCCCTAAGTGTCGTAAAAGCCTTGAAGTCACACTGTAAACACAGAAACCCCGTAATAACTGAGCTCTATTCCATTCTCTGTAGAGCGTATATGTCTAACCAGCATGTCATTATATGCTGGGTGCCCGGACATAGGGGCATTGAGGGTAACGTTCTAGCGGACCAGATGGCCACATCCATTTCATTGCATGCAGTTAGTCCTACTGCTTCGGTCCCTGTCACAGATCTGAAACCTTTCTTAAGAAGAAAACTGCGAAACCACTGGCAACGTATGTGGGACGCAGAAGTAAATAACAAACTGCACGTGATAAAACCACAGTTAGGTTCTTGGCCCCCCGTAACAAAATCACGGCGAACAGATGTCCTATTCTGTCGCCTGAGAATAGGACACACATTTGGCACGCATAACTTTCTACTCACTGAAAATGATCCTCCAACCTGCGGTAGATGCGGGGAGAGGCTGACCGTCCTCCACGTCCTCCTGGAGTGTCGGGCAGCCGAATCTGAAAGAAGAAAACATTTTTCCCTAGCATACCGGCAGCACATCCCCCTACATCCCGTAATGCTACTCGGTCCAGAACCTTTATTTGACACCAACACAGTCCTAAGTTTTCTGAAAGATGTTGTCTTGCATGTTTTTAGCCCCACGTGTTCGTAGCGGGTCCTCTCTTCAGAGGATGCCGCTGTGATAGCTCTTTCGTATAGCACGCGCCTCTAGGCCCTTGTGTTTCAAGGGCTCCGGTGAGGCAGCAGTGCTCCAGGTAATTTTACTATCTCATATATCTTTTATTCTGCATCATTCTTTTACGATGGATTTTAATGTTCAAAGTATTCGTCATGAGTCATCGCCATAATTTTATAGCACGTAGATTTTACGCACTTTACAGCGACAATTTTTAGGCCAGTTTACAGCCAAGTCACATCTCCATAATACATCGTCAACATCACCACTTGTCATGGCGCTCTTTGGCCACACCTGGCCCTTGCGCCATTAAACACCACATATCATCATCATCAACAAATAGACAACGGACACGAACGAAGTGCTCTGTGTGTTCACTTCGTTGTAGTCTGTTTTCTTTCTGTTACGCTCTAGATAATTAATTCATGAGGCGTATCCCGCTTTTCTGGACACGAGGGTTTAGTTCGCGTGAGTGCCACCACGTGGCATACTGACCTTAAACTTTTCAGACTTCCCGCGGTGACGCGTGATGACGTCAACAAAAGAAAATAAAATAATTAAAGATTACCCCTGCGGATTGAGCTTCGCCACAGTGCTTGTCCCGCCGGCGTTATCAGCGTTTTTGATCAAGCGTAGCCGCTCGTCGCCTGGAAATTACTTATCATCCTAAGAGTGTTTTGTCGCGATGAGCGATGATTGATTCTGGGCTGTTGATACGGTTCTTTTTTTCCCTTTTCCTTTTTGTCTTTTTGATGGTACGGAGTAAACAAACTTGGCTAGCCGTAAGAAGCGTTCCGTGGCAGGCTTTCTTCAGTCGGCACACATTGTTACCGCCCCAACATCGCCCAGCGTCTACGAGAGACGCCGTCGTGGACGGCTTTTGATTTTGACCTATCGATTTCGTTAAGGTGCCCCAAATTATTTCGCTAGCGAGTTTTCTATCCGTACTTATGGGCTACCGCCGCAGCTGCAAATCGATATGTGCATAAGTATGAAGACATATACATGGATATGTTGGTTTTGCACCATGACGCAAAAGTCACGACACAAGAAGTGAGCAAACTGTCTCTGTGTCGTCGTCCGTTAGCGTGCTATGGCCGAAGCTGCTCGCAATATTACGTCGCATTTACTAGCCACCAGGCCAGGCACACCCTTGGGTACAACATATAGAGTACTTGCAGTTAGTTTCCAAAGTAGTCTCCTATGATGGTTATCCACGTGCGTGAAGGAAGACCGCTATTTCAAATTATTGTGCAGTAACATATGCGGGATTTGTATGTTCTCCACATTGTCTACCATGTTGCCGTTCCGCCTGTAATATAGCCGCAATGTAGACTAGCAGCTATCGAACGCCATAAAGGCTACCCACATACTCAAAGACCTCGCGCACAACTCCTGATATTTACTTGTATTCAAGAGTTGTGCGACTGCCAAGGACACCCTTAGCGAATGTTACATAGCACATTATGGCTTTTTAAGTGCCAAAACCACGATCTCATTATGAGGCACGCCGTAGTGGGGGATTTGAAAATAATTTAGACCACTTGGTGTTCATTAACGTGCGGCTAAACCTAAGTACACTGGTGTTTTCGCATTTCACACCCACAGAAATACGGCTGCCGTGGCTGGGATTCGATCCCAAGACCTCGTGATTGGCCGCCGAACCCTATAAAAGCTAAGCAACTATGGAGGGGAAGGAATGGTGGCAGTTCGAGAAAGGTGACAGCCGGCACGTGACACAATTTGTTACCACCCTGGCTGCGCGAGAATCGGTACCAGCCGTCGAAGAATAACACCGTAGAATTCAGTGTGTTGAATGTGATGGACTCCGCGTCCAATATTTCAGACCCAAATCACACTGTAACGAATTACGACCAGGCATCTCGCTGATACGTGCTCTCGCCTGATAGCTGTCGGGCGCTGGAGTCGGCCACGTACTTGAGCTCTCTTTAACACTTATCGACATTCTCGCCTTATTTCCCGCCATTGCGTTTCAGCTGAACTGCTTCAACAAGCAATTTATTTGTGCCAAAATTTGGCCACCCTATCAACGTTATGGTTTCTTATTTTTAGGTCATCTTTTTTATTTAGGCTAATGATGTCCCGATATTTCCAGCGGTTTCGCCTTTCCCAAAATGCTCGCATTTTTGTCGGTCTCTGTTCATATTTTGGAGGACTTTTAATAGACGTTGAAACCATTGCATGGCCCCCTGACCACGCTGCTCAAAAAGTCATTTTATTTCCCTGAGGTCCTTTGCAAGCTTCTGCCTTGCCGTTCATCAACCTCCTGATTTCCCTGTCACTTGTATCCCAATTTGATGACTACTATCCCACGGAAGTTGGCAACGATATAATGTCCATGGGATTAAAGTCGCTTAAATCAATTCTACCGTGGACACGACAGCCGCTTTTGCTCACTGTGAATGCAAATATTGCAATAATGAGCGCCATTCTTAAGCATATAAATTAATAGTCTAAAAAATTATGCGGCTGTCACATGTGTGAATCGATGTAAGCGAAGCTTTTTGTGTTGTTTGTTGCTATTGTCGTGCGTAATCTCCACAGAGTAGTAAGACACGCTCTAATCAAATACTGTCAATGTTCGCCTGATTACGCCCGCCATTGTGATGCTAATAAACGTAACTTCAACTCATTTTCTCAGAATAAACGCTGAATGAAACGCTGACGTCATGCTGAACAAGATGAAAAAGCGCTGTACCGCTCGATCTTATGGTGCCCCTATTCGCAAGCTTATGTTCGTGTTTTGTTGTCTTATTTTTTTTTTTTTTTTTGGGGGGGGGGGGGTATGTGCTTTTCTACCGTAGAAACGTGCCTCAGATGTCTCTGATGTGCTCGTTTTTATTCTCAAGCACCCAATGAAAACTGCCATTGCTGCAACTTCATGATGTCCTGGTGGCAGGCCACCATGGAGTGTCGTGCAAGTATCACCAGGCTGATTCTTTTGGGTTGGCATAGGCTATGTTGGGTGCGCCATACTTCGCCACATTCATTTTTCAAACTATGCCAGAGCTCGAAAAGGGCGGCCAACTCACTAAGTCTGTTTGTTTACTTCCGCAAAGTGTGTGTCTGTCACTGTGGTTACCAAATACTCCCAGCGGTATGCTACCACTCAAGCCTTTCTGGCCACCTGAGCAACTGAAGTCGCAGGCTTTCTTCAACACGGCGTTGATGTTCAATATGGCTATCCTCAAGTACTCTTCGCGGACTTCGCGAAACGCCTTCTCTCCAGTGTCATCTCTTACACTACTCGCTCCTGCTAGACAGAACAGAAACACGCAACGACCTTAATGAAGTATCAATTACACGCTAGTTTTTTTTTATTGCGACAGCGTGCCTTCTGGCATAGAGAAATATTAAACGTGTAGATACACGCCGGATTCTCGGAGGAAGTCCAGCAATGTCCGGTGGTTGGGCCACAAGATCCAACTGTCTACATCTGGCGGCCGACCTGGGGGCGGTCCACATCGAAGCAGGTGTTTCTGGCGGAGGGCATGTAGAGAGGGGCAAGTCCAGAGGAGGTGCCCAATGTCCACCTCGCAGACAGGAGCGGGACAAAAGGGGCAGGAATCGCTGATGGAGGCACGGTACTGTGCCGACCACGACCAGGTTACCGCAGAGGTGAGGGCCACACGGAGGGGTAACCGTCGTAGCAAGACCTCTTCCCAGCGCGCTAGGCCGCCAGGGAGGTCGGTGCCACACGCTGGGAGAAGTGCTCGCGTGGCACGCTGAAGGTGTTCTTTTTCTCTGAGGAGCCTCGTCTCCGGAGAGGTGGGGGCCAATTGAAGTGGACGAGAAGTTTTGTTATGACTTGCTGCATCCACTAAGGCTTGTGTGGGATGTGCATTGCGACATCTCCATTGTACACGTACTGTAACGGGTACTTTCTCGACTGTGTCTTGAATGAATCTCCTGTGCCAAGACGTCGGAATTCAGAACACGCCGCAGACAACGGATGACAGCTGAGGAATCGGTGAAGATGTCAATGTGCCTACTAGAAGGCGCAAGCAGCGTACAGAGGATGGATATTGCGTCTCGGATTGCCAAAAGCTCCGCCTGTGTCGACGGCCAGACAGGGGAGCAAGCATACAAGCAAGTTGATATTTCTGACAATATTTCCGGACAAGTGATAGCCGTGGTGACGTGTCATCACTCACACTAGCGTCGACATACGCTACATGTCTGCAAGAAGAGCTCGCATTCGTAGTTGATGAGCTATTTGCTATTATACTAAACTCACTAAGGTGGCCAACGGATCGTGGGTGTATGCGAGTTAGAGGCCGATTGTCCGTAACTTGCTGATAAAGCCACGCTGGTCGTGGCGGGCAAGAATCGCAGGGCATCACTGAACCGTCTGCCACATAGTTCTTAGGAGCTGCGGCTTCAGGGATATTATGGCACTTTGCGGAACGAGCTTGGCGACGCTGGTGGACCAGTTCGTCTAGCGTATTTAATTGCGCTTTGGCCTGGAGTGCGTGGATGGGCGTAATTTGTGGGAGGCTCGTAAAAACGCGCATTGCTGCTCGATTGATAGATTCCAAGCGGTACCACTCTGCTCGTGTCATGTGGTGAAACTGGGCTTGGTATATCGATCTTGGCTGTAGGACAGAACGTATCAGGAGGCGGGCGATGGTGCTTGTGGCGCCACCTGACTTTTGAGAAATCCTGCAAATGAGTTGCAGCATTTGGGATGTCTTCTGACGTGCTGTGCGAATCCATCGGCCGGCGGAGCCGGAATCGTACAGGTCCAGACCGAGAACTCGGAGTGAGTTGACGACTGGAATTCTGCTTCCGTGCAAGAGAAGGGCGATAGGGGTGGTGTTAAACGCACGGCGGCCGTGCGCATTCGCGACCGGAAGCAGAGCCGTCTTTTGAGGCGACTACGTGAGTCCTACAAAAGAACACCATTGATCTGTAATTGTAAGGGTGAGCTTTAACCTTGTGGCTCGAATTTGGAGAGACGGATGGACGGTCCAGACTGTGATGTCATCCGCATAAATGAGTGCGTGCAGGTCAGCAATGTCCCCCAATCGCCATGCCAAGGGTAGGAGGCGAATGTTGAAAAGTATAGGGGCCAGCACTGACCCTTGCGGTACACCGCGATGTGGCCGAAAGAATCCCACATTCTCCTTGTTGATGCGGATGGCGAATTCACGAGATGTAAGAAAGGTATGAATAAACTTGCATAGGTGGGCGGGTAAGTGAATCCAGCGTAGCACTTCAACGAGGGCAGTGTGGCTAACGTGGTCGTATGCCTTGTGCACATCGATGCCGAGAACGGACCTTACTCGGGTCGATCGACCACCAATCAAAACCATAGAGGACAAGTGACCTAGGCCGTCTTCTGCGCCAAGGTGGTGACGGAAGCCAACTTGCTAAGGATGATACCAGTGATGTACGTCTAGCCACCACTGGAGACGGTTAGCCACCATGCGTTCCAACAATTTCCATAATGTACACATAAGAGAAATTGGTCGAAGATTTGACATGTTGTCATGAGGTTTGCCGCGCTTTGGGATGGCAATTATAGCTGCTTGCAGCCAGTGCTCCGGTACTTCCCTTGACAGCCATGCAGCGTTTAGCGAGCTGAGAACAACTTTCAAGGTGGCTCCTTCTAGGTTTTTAAACACCCCCATAGGTCACACCGTCAGGACCCGGGGCAGTCTTCCATTTGGCTTGGTCTATTGCAGCGAGAAATTTGAACGGAGACTGCATCCCAGCGATAGCGTGAGTTGATGGGAGTGCCCCTGCACTCGGCGGAAGCGTAAATGGGGCGGAGACCACAGGTGGTTGCGTATCATAACCAGGAAATAATGCCTGCGCCATGTCAAATGCAACGACGTCTGCGGTTTTGCCAGACGCGAGGCACGCGCTGGAACCCGGGTCAGGAGAGCGTCCACCAACTTCCATTGCTGGGAACGTTCTCCAAATTGAGGTGGTGCTGGTGGTTGGACCTACCGAAGAACACCACGCCAACCAGCGCTGACGTGAGAGGCAGCGTTCGTGGCGTCTAGCTGCAGCTGTCAGCTGACGGTGGCGGAGTTGAGCCTCCACGGAATCTGGGTGTCGGCTGGCATGAAGCTCGCCTGGCGACGCTGTGCCCAAAGATCTAGGGGTTGAAGATCTGGTGCCGGACGAGATTCCTCGACCCATGACGTTAAAGTGGCTATTTTGACCGCCGACTGTAACATTGGGATGGGGTCGCATAGAGGGGCGAGGGCGTCACTTGATAACGAAGCACGAAACGTGTCCCATTCAATCACCCTACATTGGCGACGGAGGCCGAGCCGAATGGGATGGTGATCACTGCCAGGTAACTGTCTGATGGCCCAACGACCAGGCCAGGTCCGGTAAATACGGTGGCATCCGTGGGTGGGTGCAACGTCGTGTAGGCATTAATCAGACTAAAGTTGTTCTGGGTGAGAGTATCAAGGATGAGACGTCCACGTTCACTGGACACAGAGTACCCCCACTCACAGTGAGGAGCATTGAAATCACCGGCGATGAGAATAGGACAGCCAGGATGATGCCGACAAAAACAGGTGATCCACCCTAGAGGAAGACGGGGTGCCTGTCCCGAGTGGGGACGCACATAACACGACACAAGTACAATAGCACACTGAGAGAGTTGCACCTTTACAGCCACGACCTCTTGCCACGCAGTGCACCATGTCACCATAAGTATAGCCATCTGAACGAGAGAGGTACGGACATATCTAGCTCATTTGCCTGGTTTGTCACCTGACAGGCACGCACGGCGATCAGGGATGGAAGGAGTTGCGTACCTAGTAAGCCCCGAGATTAGAGGAAGAGAGTTCTGCTCCTGCAGGAGGAATGCCCAAGCTCGAAGTGAGCCCAAGGGAATGCGTTCTCGGAGCTCACCAACCATGTTAGCGAGACCCCGACAGTTCCATTGAATTACATATGAAGGCGGGTTAGAGGCCATTGTGGCAGCCATCATAATAAGTGCTCCCCAAGAGTGGCAGATGGGGCCTGTAACTGTTGCACGACCTAAGGCAGAAGCGATGCCGGGTCGGAAGCGAGTTTAGGCGCAGGTTCACGCACAGACGCAATAACTGACGCCGGCACTGGTGGAGGACATGTGAGGCATTTGCGCCGCCGATGACCTATTTGTTGTCGACGAAGTGTTCGCAGTGACAAGGCAGTTGCGAAGAGAGCTGAGTTTGGACGAGGCGAAGAGAGTTGAGGACGAGCGATAGGCTCGCTTCCGAACGCCCGTCTGTAATTTTAAGTCTTTTTTTAGCAAGTGTAGAGCGCCTTTTTACTCTTTGTGCCTCTCTTTCACCGAACGCCGGTCTGGGGGTCACCGTCCTGCGAGAGAAGCACAGCAAGCGGCTCCCGAAGCGCACCGGACCGAAGCAGCGCGGCGAGCCTCCGCCGTCGGCTGCGCTTCGTGATGCTCTGAAGGCATCCGTCGCAAACAATCAGCAATCAGGTCAGCACGTTGCTTCTGTAGACCACAGAGAAGATGAGCAAGCAAGGAAAAGGCTACGCGAAGATGACATCGACACAAGGGAATCTGCAGGAGACAACGAAGAGATGGATCAGACAGCCTTCACTGTTGTCTCTTACAAAAAGAAAAGAGCCGCAGGTGTTCCTGTTATATTCGAGCCAACTCAGCCTGACAGCAGCTTATGGAAAGTAAAACCAAATCTTCTGGCTTCTGCGGTCGTGACAACAGCCCAAGAAAAGATACTCAGCCACCGTCTCAACAAGGATGGCAGCCTCATGGTGACAGTGTCTACACTTCCTGCAGCCAATCGTCTCCTCACAGTGATAGATCTATCGGGTATTCCTGTAGAAGCTCGAGTTCCATACTCCTACTCTGCCACGTACGGGAGGATACAGGACGTTCCTGTTGAGCACTCAGATGACGACCTCAAGGAGTATTTGAGCGAACAAGGAGTCATATCTGCTAAAAGGCAAGTTTTCTACGTCCCTAACGAAGATGGCGTAGTAACGGAAACCCGAAGACGCTCGGTCATCCTGGAATTCTCTAAGGACGCCCCTTTACCAAACCGAGTGTCGCTTGGATTCTGCAGTTATCCCGTGACGGAATACATGGGGTCTGCTACTCAATGTTTCAGATGTCAAAGACATGGACATATAGCGAAATATTGTAAAGGCCCCATCCGCTGCAAGATATGCGCTGTTCCACATACGCATAAGGACTGTACGTCACGTTCCCAGCCTCGGTGTGCAAACTGAGGAGCTGAGCATGCTGCGTCATACGGAGGGTGTCCTAAAAAGAAATCAGCCACTCTTGCACGGACGATGGAGCAAATCCAAGGAAAAGTGCGGAAACGACGAGAACCACCACCGAATCCGGATGTGATGCATACATCTACGAACCAAACGCAACACGACACGCTGCAGCGCAGCGACACGGCTTTGAAAAAGTCCTACGCCTCAGTCGTGAAAGAAAACCAGCAAAGGCCTTCAACTGCAATGAATCCATCAAAGCACTCAAGTGATATAACCTCAAGCCCACAACAGCAACAAGTGTCCTCAAGGTCGCAGCAGAAGAACAAGAGGAACCAAGAAAAGTTGTTAGATGGTAGCACTGCAAATGAGATATCGAGTATGCTGATTCCCATGATGTTCGCCGCAATCAAGGCTATTCTCCGTGCCAGGCCATCGTTTAATACCCCTGTCAAGCGGGCAAGTTAAGTGCACTTACGTTGAGTGCACTTCGGGACCTTGAGTCACACTTTAGGCAACGCGCTTCTTAACGTGAAAACAGAGTGCACTCGCAGTAAAAAAAAAAAAGGCGACAGACTAAGAGCGCGTTCTTAAAGATGTAAATTAACAAGAGAAAGCTGCTAAAAAGCGATTGTTTTAAGTAGAATTATATATAAAAACAAACTTCATCTATTTGCCTCAACAAAAAACGAAGATGTCTTTATTATAAGTGTGTTGCAAGTCAATGCTGGCCAAGACGAATGCCTAGCCAATCCAAAACAACACGGCGGTGTGCGGCAGTTGATCCTGCTCATGATCCTGCTAGAACAGAATATGAGCGAGTATATATGAGCAAAGACGGCGAGTTCGATATTTAGCCACACTGCAAAATGCCACGCACACGGCTCAAAGCACGACTAACGTGGTCACCACGCTTTCACACCAAAATAAACACGAACTGAATGAACATGGCGGCGCCGCAGTGCCGCATCATTCTGGCGCCGTTAGTTGCGTACATGATAAATTCGTTTCTTTATTGTGCAGTTTCGCTTCTCGCTAAACACAAATTATATTGTTAAAAGCTGTCCAATAACTGAAATGAACTTTTGTGTCCTTTTTCTATGCATTACATTTTGCGTCGTTGAAAGCGTTGGTGGCGAGGCTAGGCACTCCTTCAAACCGTTGGCGGCGAGGCTACGCACTCGGCCAGCAAAGTGCGTTCCGTGAACGTACTCCGACTTGAGTGCACTCATCTGAGAGTACACTCCGCTGCGACGTTAAGATTTGGGAAAGTGCACTTAAAAACCGAGTGCACTCGCCGTAAGTGCACTTAACTTGCCCGCTTGACAGGGGTATAAGAGCATCCCTGAAGTAGAGGCCGTCCTGGCTTTGGAACCGCTAGTGTCGTCTTCTTTCACGGCGCAAAGCCGTGATTCTTCGCAGTAGCAACGATGGCTTCGCCAACAATCGTCTCACAAGCGGTGTCCACCAACAAACACTTCCGCACGTGTACTATATTCCAGTGGAACGCTCGCGGCTTGCGCTTGAAGTTAGCAGACTTTAAGCATCTTACGCGAGTGTACCGATTCCCTTTTTTAGTCATTTCCGAGTCTCGCGTCGACGAGCACTTTAGGATAAAGGGGTATTATTTTCATCATTCAAGGCGTCAAAATGGAATTAGCCGACTGCTCGTTGGATTTCGCAACGACATACCTGCCTCTGCGATTGACGTAGCACCACATGACAAGAACGAATATATTTGCGCAACCGCAGTGATTGCATCCAAAGTGTTTACCCTGATCGGCGTCTACTTGGAACCAGGATCACCTTTCGACGTGACAAGATTGGAAAAATTGTTGACAAACACTCAGTCTCCACATATTATTTGTGGCGATTTCAACGCACATAACGAGATCTGGGGCAGTTCACATACATGTGCTCGGGGTGCCAAGCTGGCGAAGCTTTTTGCAAAATACAATATAGAGCCCTTGAACGACGGCAGCATAACATACCTGAAAAATCCGACGACTGTTAGGTGCATTGACGTCACATTCGTATCAAGTCAAGTGGCCCCTATGTTCGGATGGTGTACAGATTTCGAGACTCGAGGTAGTGATCACTACCCGATCCTAATGTCTGCCCTTCATTTTCGGACGTCGCCCAGAAAAGTGAAACTGAAGTCGGTAGACTGGGAAGCTTACACAGCAGCCGTAGACAAAGGAATCACAGCCTCGACAACGAATACAGAAATAATACCGACAATAGTTCATTGCCTCAAACAAAGTACCCGCTCTGCCACTAAGCATTGTAATGTACCAACAAACGGCGAGGAATTTGAAAGGTTATGTGCCATTCGAAGGCGTGCCGAAAGGAAGGCTCTGCGTACTAAGAATATCGAAGACCTCAGAACTTGTCGACGGGCACAAAGACATATACGACGTTACCTCACCAAACTGGACCGAAAAAGGTGGAGGGACTTTTGTGGGACACTGGACATACGACAACCGCTGAGCAAAATCTGGCGAGTCGTCAGAGGCATTCGCAAAGAGCCGCAACAGCTTTATCCTTTTATCGCCCTCTCATTACATGAGCGCGCATAGCTGAAAGAGGTGGCAGAGCAGTACTGCAGGCTCCTTTCCAACGGGGCACAACCTTTGCGGCAAATTGCAAGTCGTCAGCCTAGTCAACCTCGAGCTACCCTTCCTGACTCAGAATTACCATTCACCATCGAAGAGCTCACGGCAGCAAT
Organism: Dermacentor andersoni; assembly: GCF_023375885.2. Classification (NCBI taxonomy): domain Eukaryota; kingdom Metazoa; phylum Arthropoda; class Arachnida; order Ixodida; family Ixodidae; genus Dermacentor; species Dermacentor andersoni. Next base: position 363,431,183 of record NC_092814.1, on the reverse strand, counting down.
CGGCGACGTAAACAAGCGATCATCACCTGGCCATGACGGCGTGAGTTATGAAGCGCTCGAAAATCTATGCCACACATCTCGCCTACGCCTTTTGGAGTACTACAACGCCTCATGGATAACTGGCGAGGTTCCTACGGGATGGAAGTTTGCGAAATTCATTCCTATATTGAAACCAGCGAAGCAGCCAACAAATTACGCCTCCTTCAGACCCATATGTCTGCTTAGCTGCGTAGGGAAGCTATTCGAAAAAAATGATCTACAAACGACTAAATTGGTTCCTGGAAACTGCAGAAGTTTATCCGGAGGAAATGAATGGCTTCCGGCAAAATAGATCCGCAATCGACAATGTCATTGCCTTGGTCTCACCAATTGAAGAGGAATTGGTCTCTGGAAACATACCTACTGGACTATTTTTAGACATTAAGGCAGCATATGATTCGGTCTATCATAAAACAATACTTGACACTTTGGAAACCCTTGGTCTTGGAGGACGGCTCTACGCATGGATTGAAGACTATCTTCAAGGACGCCAACTTTTCATGTGTACCCCGGATGGCCCCACGGCGCTTTATGCCGTCGAGAAGGGAGTGCCACAAGGAGCTGTGTTAAGCCCGGTATTATTTAATTTAGTCCTCATCCATCTGAAAAAAAACCTGCCCCCTGGCGTCAAAATCACACTGTATGCGGACTGCATCTGCATTTGGAGTGCGGCGCGTTCCCGCAGTACCACCCAACAACGCCTCCATAGAGCGCTAGCAAATATATCGGCCGACCTAAATCCAAGGGGTCTGAAATTGTCCCCCGACAAAAGCGTTGCCATGGCTTTCACGCGGAGGTGTATGGAAAAATACCCACTAGTGTTGGGTGGTCGTGCCCTTCCATACGTCAAGACGCAAAGGTTTCTTGGAGTGACGATCGATAGGAACCTCACATGGTCGCCCCAAGTGAAAAAACTCAGTGAGAAGATTTCCTCGGCGTCGCACGTATTCCGATTTTTAGCCGGATCACAGTGGGGCAGCAACTGTAGATCAATGATGCTCCTCCATAAGGCCTACGTCGACGGAACACTACGATATTGCCTCCCGCTCCTGCACAAAATATCTCCCACAAGCAAGAGAAAAATCGAGGCAGCATGAAACAATTGCCTTCGCATATGTCTTGGCCTTCCGAAGGGGTCGTCCCGCTCAGGGACTGTAGCAGAAGCTGGATGCCTGCCTCTGGAAGTGCTATGTTCGCAGGAGACACTTCGGATACACCTCCGCCACGTCATTCATACGAAGACTCACTTTTTAAAGGATATTTCCAGAACCCGTGCTACATCTAGCTTTGGGCAGGCTGTCGGAAGCATATCTATTTCGATTCCTGCTCAGGCGTCACAAATTATGCCGCGAAACATTTCACCATGGACACTGACCCCACTGGAAATCGTGCCATATATACCTGGAATCAGTGGGAAAAGGAAATGCCTCAAGCAGCGCCTTATCAGATAGCTTTAGAATATATGCACAAATAATACGCAGCCGCAACGCACATTTTCACAGATGGCTCTACAACTCCACATCGTTCATCATGCGGACTTTGTGTTCCCTCTACAGGGCAACGATTCTCGTTTCGTCTTGAGCAAGCGACATCATCTACTTCAGCGGAGCTATATGGCATTAAGGAGGCCCTTGTGTGTGTACTTCGACAGCAACCGCCAAAGACATGGGTGATTTTCACAGACTCAAAAGCAGCCCTACAAAGTATGTGGAACAGACACAAGCGTTGCAATAATCAACCAGCAGCATTTGACATTGCTTATCTTCACCACAGGGCTAAGATTGCTGGAAATTGCATAAAGTTCCAGTGGATACCTGGCCATGCCGGCATTTCGGGAAATGAAAGAGCGGACGAAGCTGCCAGAAATGGACTCCAATACCGCAAGTTCAAAAGAACATATTTTACAAAAGCCGACGCTTAAAACATGGCAAAAAAATATGCCTATCAAGAAAAAGACCGCATCTGGAATCTACCGTTTCACCAAGATAACTTCCTACGTTACATTGACCCAAATATGAGACCGAAAATTCCATGACCACTTCCTCGACACTTAGAGACATTGTACCATCGTCTTCGACTGAACGTGGCATACACGAACAATTATCTGTACCGCATAGGATTAACCACTAACCCATACTGTGATAACTGTCGCAACTTAGAGACAATTGAGCACATATTACTAGAATGCCCCGCGTACCGCGACGAGAGACAATTTTTAGAGCACCAAATGGACATGATTTGCCACGAACCGTTAGCGTTACCGAGCATCTTAGGTCGAATGCCCGGCCCTTCAAAACAGCGACAGGTTTTGGATGTATTGTTCAAATACCGGACAGAAATTGGTCAAATAGGAAAGCTTTAAAAATTGCATCCTTCCTATACAAAAGCCTAAATTTACCCGCCATGTCACCTGTAAAAATTAGTATCAGGTCCACTCGGACATTTCATATTTACTTTTATCCTTTTTTTCTCCCACTCTTTTCTGGAATCTTTTCATCCCATTACCCATCCCTATACAGAGTAGCATGCCAGCGGTTATATACGCGCCGGCAAAATTCTCCGTTTTTCTAATAAAGAGCCCTCTCTCTCTCTCTCTCTCTGAGTTTGGATAATTCCATTTTCTATATTTCGATGTTGCGATCGATCTCACCCAATTCTTTTTGAAGTTCCTCCTGGGCCGTTGTTGTAGAGGCACGATGTCTGTGACTAGTCCGGCTAGTAACATCGCTCTAAGTTGTCTGAGGAGCAGATACCCTCTTAGATGATGAAGGGTCATCTTCCTCGATGGCTTCATCCTCTTCTGTTAGCGGAGCGAAGCGGTTGGGAGACACCAACAGGTCCTGGGTATGTGGAGTAGGTAGAAAAGTGCGAACGCCGCGTTTACTTTTCTGAGCCTTACGTTTCGTTGGGAAAGCGCGCTCCGTTATTGAATGATCATTGGATTTGCATAGACCACATCGGAATGCTTGGGAGGTGTTTGGCTCATTTGTCTGCACCTGAGCCGGGTTAGGGCACGATGCACGCATGTGGCCTTGTTGTAGGCACTGGTAACAGTATACTACGCTTGGATGGTATGAACAAGGTCGAAGGACGCAACCATTGTAGATAAACCGTTTGGGTGGGGCAGCGGGTCCTGAAACTGTAACCAGGCATGTGCGACCACGTCCTACGTAGTGGGCTAGCAGCACAGGATGAGTGTCACAAGTCAAAGTATCAGGTAGGCTTTCTGGCGATTCGTCGGGATCGACTCCTGTTACCACGTAGAGAGAGATGTCCGTCCCAGAGAGCAGGTATGATTGAACAGGCAGGACGCACCCATTGGGAAGGGTGATTGCTGTCAATGTGCACAGCGCACACACTTTCTCTAGGTTCGATGATATGTGTAGCCTGAGAAGCCCGTCGAGGTGACGCAAGAAGCGAGCGTCTTCTGAAGGGTCGTCGTAGGGATGTCTTCTATGTTGTAGCCTTCCTTTGGACGGATGGCAACTTTGTACAATCCAGAGGGGCTGTTAGATGGGTGTTCCCAGAGAGCGTCTGGATTCAGCAGACACGGACGCTTTTGGACGAGCAACTGAAGAGGCAAGCACGGGAGACGCGCCCGGTGATGCAGCGTTGCACGGAGACGCCGGTGTTCGCGGGTCCTCTACCTCGTCTTCCATCGTCTCTTCGTTGGTGGCGGTTACCGACTCAGCAGCAGGAATAGTCGCCATAATCTCCACGGCTAACAGCTGCCGCAGCTGCTCTTTCTTGCGTGGCGTAATTGCGCCTTGGCGGGATCCCTGTTCACGCGATGAGGCGGCTAAACCTAAACCATTCTGACTCACTTTACGCAACGTTGTCTTGCCCCCGGGAGCATCCCGGGGGCCGTCAATGGCTCGGTTCGGTGCCACAGGTGGACTGGCTACGAGGAGCGGCCAAAGGTGGCGGAATTTCACAGTTCCAAACGGAAAAAACACTTCAAAAGCCGGAGCTGCAGGAACGCACGTCCGACGAAATCAAGCGCTTGCAGCGCCCTCATTACACGCTCGTTGACATGGGTTGATGTAAATTCCCTCTAATTACCGGGATAGAAGCGCTACCCTGTCTTTGGTGACATTATCGGTCTACAACCTCGCTCGACAACAGCGCTCGTTATTCATCAGTTTTTCTTTTCTTTGTTTTTTTTTGTCGATAGGAGCATATATACTGTATTTCTACTTTCGGCTTTAGATGCGACTTTGCACGCCCGCTTATTCTGTTACGCTGACGGCGACCGTTGTCGTCAGGCCACCTCCTCATTCTGAGCTTCGTCGTAACCAGAGAGCACAGAAAGGTGTTTTCACAAACAAGCCACGTGATTCGAGCCCCTGTATCCGGCTAAAGAAAATGAGTAAATGGAGCCCGTCCTCGAGATTATCTAGCCGAACGAAGACATTTTGATTAAACATGCTTCTGTAACAGCTATGCGGCTGGGCACGTCTGTTTAAGCTCATGAACTTGATTTGCGCCATGAAAACCTGTCCATGCTTTCGCACTTGCTTCATAGGAAGCCTAGCTACTGCCCTATCAATATGCCGGCTGTCTTTAACTGCACCAAATGAAAATACTAACCAATATAAGTCTTGGTAACATGATTTTATCATTCGAGTGTTCATATTGGTAACCTCTAGATACAGATAAGTTGAGATGTGTGCGTAATTAACGAAGCTACGTTAATTATATTTACAAGTATTGATCATAAATGGCTAAAGAAGAGTAGCTTGGAGCTCGTCCTCGAGATTATCTAGCTGAGCTAACTTATTTTGATTAAACATGCTTCTGTAAGAGCTATGCGATCAAATATTTTCCAATTAAACGGTCTCGGAAAGCGTAACTGACGCAAGAAAAGAAAGTCTATAAAGGGAACCTGAGCGCACGTAGCCTTTTTTGATGCCAATAATATAGCACCGTAAGCGCGTTCCTGGTGGCCAGTCCACTTTCGACTTTTTTTAAGAGGAGGCTTGAGCTCGGGCCCAATTCCAACGCGGCCTATTCAAATACGTGTAAAATGCAAAAACGTTTTTCTGAGATTACCCCTGGACTGATTTGAATGAACTTTGTTGCACTTAAGAGAGCAAGTTAAATTCTAGTGATTGTTTGTAGCGGAATTTCGATTTAGAGCCTGAATTTTGCTAAGATTTTCAAATATTCGATAGTGTGAAAAACGTAGAAGCACAAGATTTATAAAATAATGGCTCTGCATCAAGAACAAATATCGCGATTCTGTAAACGGCATCCACTGGATCATTTTTGCTTGTTGAGTTACAGCGTTGCAAACTTGATAGTTTCGTTTTCTGAAGATTCTCGATTCCTAAATCAAATATTCGAAACCAACAATCCCTAGATTTTAAATCTTTCTTTTAAATGCAACAAAACTCGCCAAATTTGGTGCAGTGGTTGCCCAGAAAAACGAATTCTCCTTTTACATGTATTTAGATAAGAGCACGCGAGACAAAGCTTCCCCTTAACTCTGTTTATTCGAAGGCAAGCAGTTCACAGTTTTAATATCAATATACCAGCGAACGTGTGTCGCCAAAAGCTTGCTTGGTCGTACAAGCGATGCATGACGCTATGATGGTGCACGTTTAGCGCGTCGCTGGCCCGAAGACAGCGAGCAGCCGCCGTGGGAAGGAAGATAACGAAGGATAGAGCGCCTAGGTAGCGGCTCACGGAGCCGTGCCACTGGTGACGGTGCCATCGTGACGAAATCTGGGGCGGCAATATTGACGGCTCAGGCGTAGTTTTCTTTTTCTTTTTTTCCCTTGATTTCGCTTTCGGCACAAGATAGTGCTATAAGTGCAGAGTCATTCGTTCTTGTCTCGTGGATTTAAGTACGGGTTTGAAGAAACTCTATATCTCATTCCTCCCGGAGTAGGCGTAAGCGGGGAAGTGCTCACACACACACACGCACACAGGCACGCACGCACGCACGCACGCACACACACACACACACCCGCACAGAGAGAGAAAGACGACACATATTTGACCGCATTCACATTTACACGCGTCCCCGCGTCACACACGCACAAAAATGTACACACGCAGGCACACAGAACTGCACGCTGTTGGACACGGACGCTTTTCCTGGCATCACTCAAGTTCCCCGACCACATCCAATTGCCGTCGCATTCCAATTATGGTGCGCCGCGGCGCGTCTACCACGTTACCGGACCGGTTACACCTCATGCGGCGCACGTCGAGATATTGACTCCCCCCCCCCCCCCCCCTACTTGACTATTCCCGAAAGTGCAACGGAAAGCTGGCACGGTTCCAGGTAGTTGATCTTGGTCCCGAACAAAGCTGTTCTTCGGCTCTGGAAGATCGTTCGAGAACAACCCGTCTCCTCCAGCTGAGCGCTTCCAGGCGAGGAGGCGACGCCGGAGGCAAGTCAATCCACGGACAATGGAGCCCTTGGAACGTCCCCATTGGCCGAATGTGACAACCTCGCGCGCACACGCAAATGAAAGTACACACGCACGCACGCTCAACACACGTACACGCATATACACTCCCTCTCCTTCCCTGCTGCCTCGCTTTTGAAAAACATGCGTGCACAAACAGACTGAATGACACTCGATCTGCAATAACCGTTCAAACTCCAGCTGTAACAAATGGCTTTACGCTTTAATTTGGCGCTTCTTCAAGTCAATGTGCCCTCTGCCCATAGGGTACAAAACCATTTGCTCCCGTCGTGTGACATAACAACCCATCCCCGACCGAAACACTGCTTTAACGCAGCACCAATGTTCCGACTAAGTGCCATAAAAGCATAAGTTGTTACAAACGACAACCTATTGACACAGACAGTTGAGGCTTGTTGATACTCGGCTATTATATAGAAATAAAATTGTTCAAAATTTTGCCCATTCAGTTACGCATGTGCATTGCCGTGAAGTTCCACAGGATGATGAAGGTACAAGTCCAATGTCCAGAATTCCTGAGCATGTCCATGCTACAAGGCACGATAGTATTGTTCTTAACATAACACAGACATGCGCATGCTTGTCATTATGTTGCCGAAGGAATAAGATGTAACAATAAAAACGATGACTTAACAAATAATCAACCCATTAATACGTTTTAGGAAGCAAAAATACACAATATAATATCTGAAGAGCACTCCTGAAAAAACGGAAACTGAAACCAAATCTTAAGTTTTGTGTTTCGGCCATCTGGTGGGAGACTAAAACTGAGTCTTACGTGGCGTTAAAAAAAAAAAAGAGGTGTCACGCAACACGGCATCGAAAAACTGCATCGTGTGGATTGTCTCCCAGAACATGTCTGTCACCTGCCTTTTTCAATAGTCGACCTGCAGCTTTTGTTATTCGCAAAAACCCGCTCGTTCCATTGAAAACGTGCTAGCTTCGTGCCGGGGCCGCTTGGAGCGCTAGTTGGTACGTGTCCAGAAAAGCTGGATATGCTGCATAGGCAGAGAACGATGCCCCCGCACAAGACCCCCATTTCGCATCCAAATTTATGCACACACATAAATGTTGCAAGGGCAGATAACATGAAGCAGTATCAACAGGATGACGCCAGACAAGCAAACTTCCAACTAAGGTTTATTGTGAAATTGAGGCGATTAATACAGTTTACCAGAAAAAAAATGCAGCAAAAAGGCTAGATATAGATTGGTGCTTTTCTATCATTTCTTTAGGGAGTTGATCAGCAGGTCTGATCAGAATGCTAGCTTCTTCCCCTACGACAGCGCGAGACACAGGACAAGGAAGTGGGTGACAGGCGTGTCTTTTATGACGCTATGACGCCACGTACGGGTTTCGTATGCTGCTCTCCGTGATGTTTCAAAAGCATTGTTTAATGGTCCTTTTGAGTCAAAGAAACGTCCTTCTGCAAGAACAAGTGCGAAAATCGGTAGGCGGGAGCCGAGGAGCTAGCGAAACGGATGCAAAGTAGATAGGTTTGACGTAGCTTTACGCGTAGCGTTATTATAATCTCAGGGTTTCTGCCGAGGCCTCTGTTTGCGGCTTACATGTGCCCTGCTGGAGCAGTACTTTAAAGAAAGAAAAAAAAAACTTATCGTTGGGGCGAGAAAAGCACTCTGTAAAAAAAAAAAAAAAAAAAAAAAGCGCCCCGCGATTTCTACGACACCAGTCAGCACCTGGCCGGTTGTTACACAAGTGACGCTAGCTGCTCAAAAATATTTTGTGACCGCTTTTGCGCTTTTAGAAATATACAAACAGAACTTCTATATACATTCACGGCACATGCGCGATCTTGTATATATATTCCAGCACACGCGCTGCGACGGTCGAACCAGGCTAGCTCTTAGGTTGCATTTCACAATTTCTATTTCACGTTCAGTAATCACACATAGATCATCGGCGGCTTCCTTCAGGGGAAGACGCGGGCTTTCGGGTTGGTGCTTGTTGTTGCGTTTGGTGCAAGAATATGGCTCGGAGCAGGCACCCCTTATGCGCAGTCACGAGCAATATACACACATCATTTCTCCAGAAGCTTGACGCCGAGTAGGGGTAGCCCGAGGATTGTCTTGCGCTGACACGATGACTTCGCTGCAGCCGAATTCCGAATATGCGGTGAAGGTAGCTATATGGACTTGTTGATAGGTTATTTTGTTATTTGTTGTAGCGCAGGCAGAACGGCACGGACATGGAAGGCACACGAGACAACACACATCGCTGAACAAGGAGCTGCGAACATCTGTTGTTTGCGTATGCCGTCTCTCTTCGCACTGAACTTAAACCGCCGTTGCGTACTTCATAACATTTTTAAACTACAAAAGGCGCGTATAATTTGCTTCTATTAAGTGCAGGTCAATAATATTGTAATGTACGCGTTTTTCTGATTGCATTGCAAGAATTACGCGGCGTGTGCCGCAAAACGTGGCAGGAAGCAACCCTAGGCGTCGCACCAGTCGCAGTGTTGAAATCGCATCATGTGAAATTGCCCCTCTAAAAATCGCAGTGCGACTGGACCTATTTTTGTCGCTCCAGTCGCTGCATGTTAAACAGGCTTTACGCAGCACTACGCTTTTCTTCTCACGCTTTTCTTCTCACCCTCGTACTCGCGCTCTCTCCGCTATCGCTGCCTTTCATCCCTCGCTGCGCTTCTTCGCTCGGTTACGCGAACGCCGACGCTCGCCGCAGGAGCGGGCGCCTCAGAGCTGCGCTTAATTTAAATAGTGAGCGTTCGCCCTGAGGTGATGCAATACCGGGCTGGCACACGGCGGAGGTGAAGCATGTTTGAAGTATTCCGACCCTAATAATGTTAATAATAATAATGATAAACAAGGTAAATAAATCAAGATGCAATATTCAAAATCAACGGGCATAGTGGAATTATTTCTGATGACCACATGAGCTTGCGAGCAGGAGGCGTTGCCATTTTCTGCCCGGGGGCAGCAACGGAAGGCAGCTCTAATGTACTACTCCTGTTTCAATAAATCTTCCTTTTTGCAGGTTGGCGTTCTTTCATTCTTTGCTAACGTATAAAAGGTATTCCGCCCCGCCGATGTCGTCTCTGTCGCAGGGTTAGGCTGTACTAGTAACTAGGTCTGCGACTAGCACGGGCACTGAAATAACTGTCGTTTGTTAGTCATGTACTAAGTCGTTCGATGAGAATCCCTACTTTACACTGTGCTGTGAATGCGACTCATCGTACCATATAAGAAAGTCTGCGGGTGTCCAAGCTAAGACCTACAAATCGATGAGTAATGAAGCGAAAGGCGAGTGGAAGTGCACATGTGCGTCACTTGAACTCAGGAGTGCTCTGAGGCACGGAATTGATGCAGAAAAGGTGTGAGGTAGCGTGGAAGAGCAGCTTGCTGCTACCAACAGCAAACTGGCGCTATTGATTCCACTTGCTGCAAAAAAGGACGTCATAATGGGCATGAAACGGCTGATGACATTGAAGCGTCTGTCCACGTATTGAGAGATAAATGTAATGAATTCATAACCATAATGGACAAAGAGGAAAAGTTTATAACGCTATAGTGAACCTTCAGGGTAGGATTGAGAATGTAGAGCAAGCACTCCCCGCGAATATGTTTGAGAGAAGATTTGAACCAACTTGATCAGTATGGAAGCAGGCGGGATCTAGAGGTGCATATCATGTCGGTAAAGGATAAGGAAGACTTATTTGCTGTAATGAATGGTGTTGGTGTTTCAGCGCGACTGCATCAGCAAATCCAAAGCGATGTTGAAGCGATTCACGGGTTGCCTGTATGTAATGACCAGGCTCCTCCCATTCTCATTTACTTCAAATCTAAACTAACAAAAAATGAATGGTAAAGCAAGGCAACAAACACCACAGTACGTTCAGGTTGTTTCAAATCTGACGGCTTACAACAAAATATATTTCTGGCTCACATGTGCTAGAGCACAACAAAAAGATCTACCGGTTTGCTTGGCGAAACTATTGGTAAAATACTTGTTAGGAAAGAATCTGGTGAAAGTGCCATCAGAATACTCTCAGAGGACGACCTCAACAAATTATTATCAATGCAGTCTTAAGAGAACAGACCTTGGATAGGTAATGAAGGGAATGACTTATTAGAAAATTCAACGACTGTGCAAATGTTAAAGAAATGACCCACAACTCACTGTCTGTTTTTTACCGGAATGCGTGCAGTTTGCGCAGTAAGGGCGAACAGCTCGAATTGAATCTTCATTCATTAGCACTGAAATTTGACATTTTATGTTTAACAGAAAGATGTAGCTCCGCATCAAACGAAGTGTACTGCTTTCAAGGTTATCACCACATGGGACTCTGTAGACAAAACGCACTAGGTGGCGGCGTGTCTGAATATGTGAAGTGTACTTTGCGATATTCCGTTTTACCCGAGCACTTCTTGGTTCCGTACGACTGAGAAATGTTCACAGTTATGTGTAACAATCTAGTGGTTGAGAAATGTTCACAGTTATGTGTAACAATCTAGTGGTCATAGTTGTACACAGGCCTCCCTCCGGAAATATTCAGTTTTCTAAAACATGTAAAGAATTATCTTATGTTCGTACGTACCTCGTAGTTCAAGGCAGTTATTATTGGACATATAAATATTTACTGTCTGTCGCTCATGCACCGTGCGAATACGTCAGTACGATGTTGTTATATGGATTTGAAAGCCTTATTAACTCTGCCATAAGGATTACCCCACTACTCAAACACAAACTGTTGTTTTATTTTCCAATACAAGTGAAAAACTGCATCCCGGCGTTCTAACGGTCGATGTTAGCGGCCATTTGGCTATTTTTTTTTTTTTTTGCATTTTGTACTGCTTTTCACCTCGCAGAGTATCTTAACTGTCGATTTGATCAAGAGAAATTAACGAAGAAACAATCGATACGCTTAAATATTTGATTATGCACAGTGACTTGTCTGAGGTGATTAGTGAAAGCAATGCAGCATCTTCATTCTCTCGCTTTCACAGATTAATTGTCGATTCCTATGATTGCCCATTTCCACCACGCATTTGGAAAAAAAGTACAGAAAAGCAAGAAAGCCTTCAATATATTCGGCACTGTATGGTAGCATAAAAGAAAGAAATAAGGTATACGAGGAGTTTCTGAAAACAAAGGTGCAGCAAGCATGTGACTCAGGCATAATGTCCGTTCGCCGCCAGGCTCGGTGGCCTGCTAAGCTTGGCAGGCAACATTGGTCACCGCACCGCAATAAACACCGACGAGCACGGCTGCTCGGAGGTCAGTCATCGTTCAGCACCACCACGCTGCGGAGCGTCCGTCTAACGGAGGGTGCCTCGACCCCTCCGTTGTTCAGGAACCCGGGTGGATCGTGATACTGGAGACGAGTACCCATGGATTGTCCCACGCCGCCGCGAGTGGTGAAACACCGCCCCCCGTTGCTGCCGCCATGCCGCTGTACGGAAGGCTCGAGCCGTTCGAGGGAGATGGGTCTGCCTGGAAAATTTACGAGGAGCAAGTCCACGTGTTCTTCCGGGCAAACGACACACCCGAGGCCAAACAGCGGGACATTTTCCTGGCCAGCTGCGGGACCCGCGTCTTCAGCCTCTTGCTCGACCTTCTCAAGCCAGCCACGCCGCACGTTAAGACGCTGGGTGAGCTGCTCGCCATACTGCGCTCGCATTTCAACCCAGCACCGTCCACACTAATGGAGTGTTTCGGTTTCAAAAACCGGAGCAGTCGGGAAAGAGAGACCTTGGGGCAGTTTGTTGCGGCGCTACGAGGGTTAGCGAGTGCCTGTAATTTCGGGGACCAGCTGGACTCGCTGCTCCGGGACCGTTTCATCTGCGGCATCAACAACCCCGCCATGCAGACGCGACTCCTGGAGCTTCCCGACCCCTCGCTGGACGACGCCGTGAAGATAGCGCTGGCAATGGAAACTGCCGCCAAGGACGCCGGCGAGATTTCTCGTGCGACTGGCTCACCGTCGGCGGAAGCGGCGGTCAACGAGATGGTGACAAAGGGCAGTACCTGCGCTCGCTGTGGTGGCGCCCAGTCCCCCTCACAGTGCCAGTTCTCTCAAGCACAATGCTTTACGTGGGGGAAAGCTGGGCACCTGGTACGTGTATGCCGAAGGGGGAGGACGAACAGCAGCAGCAGCCTGATTCAAGCCCAGGTACCACACAAGCCCGCGGCAAGGGTAGCCGTCGCAAGGGTACGCGGCGGAGGCGTGCGCCAGCAAGCTCAAGTTCTTCCGCGGCCAGGCTCCACGCCGTGGCCGAGAACCCGCCGATTTTCGACATGTGGCACACAGGATTTGTACCGTCGTCTGTGCCGCCGTACATGCTGACCGTCGAAATCTGTGGCCCCCCATTTCCATGGAGCTGGACACAGGGGCCAGCGTGTCAGTAATGGCCGGGAAACACTTCAAGCGTACTTTCCCCGGCGTGTCCGTCGAGGATTCGGGCGTGATGCTGCGCAGCTACTCCTGGCAACTCTCCCACGTCCAGGGTCAGGCACAGGTCAGCGTTCGCTTTGGGGACAGGGAGGTAACCCTTCCCCTTTACTTAACGAAGGGGTCGTCGCCGACGCTGCTGGGCCGAAACTGGATTCATGCACTGGGCGTTTGTCTGCCAGAGTACCAGGACGCCAGCGTGCATGTGGTGAAATAAGTCCCCAGCCTTCTGACCGAGTCCAAGACCCTCTTCCAGCCAGGGGTGGGCACATTTGCCGGCACGACGGCTGGCACCTATGTAGCTGAGGGAGCCCGGCCACGTTTTTTCAAGCCTCGCCCACTGCCGTTCGCCCTGAAGGTCGGGGTCACCCAGGAGCTGCAACAGTTACAGCGAGAGGGCATCCTGGTACCTGTCAAGACATCTGAATGGGCCGCTCCCATCGTACCAGTCCTCAAGCGAGACGGCAGTGTCAGGATCTGCGGGGATTTCAAGGTTACCATCAACCCCGTCGCTACCGTCGAGAAGTACCCGCTGCCCCGGATTGAAGATCTCTGGTCAGCATTGTCCGTTGGACTGAAGTTTACCAAGCTCGACCTCAGAGATGCTTACCAGCAGCTGGGGCTCCAGGATGCCTCCCGGAAGTATGTCACAATATCGACAACTTTGGGGCTCTTTCAGTACACGCGCTTACCGTTTGGCGTGGCCTCGGCCCCAGCCATATTCCAGAGGGAGATGGACAACCTCTTCAGGGGCATGATGCATGTGGCGGTGTACTTGGACGACATCCTGGTTACTGGCAGCGACGACGGGGACCACCTGCAGAACCTGCACAACGTCCTGGCACGACTGTAGGACGCAGGCCTCAAGCTCAAGCTGGAAAAGTGCGTTTTCCTAGCCCCCAGCGTTGGGTACTTCGGACATGTCATTTCCCAGGAAGGCTTAGCCCTGGCTCCCCGCAAAGTTGATGCTGTGCTCAAGGCACCTAAGCCCCAGAACATGAAGGAGCTTCAGAGCTACCTGGGCCTCATCAACTTCTACAGTAGTTTTCTGCCGAACCTGTCGCAGCATCTACAGCCGCACCATCTTCTGCTTCGATATGGTCAGCAATAGGTCTGGAAGAAGGAGCAGGACCGGGCCTTCCAGCGCAGCAAGCAGCTAATCACCAAGGCTCCAGTGCTAGTGTACTTTGATGCTGCTAAGCCTGTCGTCCTTACTGTAAATGCGTCGCCGTACGGTGTGGGAGCCGTCATGGCACACCGGGACAAAGATGGCCAGGAACGCCCTGTGTCATTTGCTTCTCGACGGCTTCATGTTGCAGAGCAACGTTAAAGCCAGCTGGACAAGGAAGGTTTGGCCCTCATGTTCGGTGTCGAACGCTTCCACCATTATCTGTGTTGTGTGGCCGTAAGTTCGAGGCTGTCACGGACCACAAGCCGCTGTTGAGGCCTGGCAAGGCAGTTCCTGTGCAGGCATCACCTCGAGTGGTACGCTGGGCCTTGAGGCTGGCAGCAACTGCAGAACCCTGGACCGGAGACCTTGTGGAATCGCCACCCTAGAACCCCACAGTAGGCAGCCCTGCTGCAAGCTCAGCTCAGCGGCCATGTGGCTATAGGCCTGCTGCACCAATTCCTCTCCACGGGACACCGCCTTGACCACCTGAGACAGGACTGGGTCCCGGCTGGTCGCTTGAGATACCGCAGATCTGGAGAGCACCTCCGGGTACGCGTGTTCCAGCATGAACACTTCAGCAGGTTCTGAAACAGCATCACGCACCTCTGGCAGGGGCAGGCGGCTCTGGGCATCAGCAGGTCCCAGGTCCTTTCCCGGACGGTAAACTAGCTGGTAACTGTAAGCTGCCAGCCTCAAGGCCCAGCGTACAACTCGAGGTGATGCCTGCACAGGAACTGCCTTGTCAGGCCCCAGCAGCCCCAACAGCGGCTTGTGGTCCGTGACCGCCTCTAACTTCGGGCCCCACAGATACTGGTGGAAGCGTTCGACACCGCACATGAGGGCCAAACCTTCCTTGTCCAGCTGGCCGTAACGTTGCTCTGCAGCATGAAGCCGTGGAGAAGCAAATGACACAGGGCGTTCCTGACCATCTTTGTCCCGGTGTGCCAGGACGGCCCCCACACCGCACGGCGACACATCTACGGTAAGGACGACAGGCTTAGCAGGATCAAGGTGCACCAGCACTGGAGCCTTGGTGATTAGCTCCTTGCTGCGCCGGAAGGCTCGGTCCTGCTCCTTCTTCCAGACCCATTGCTGACCATCTCGAAGCGTAAGATGGAGCGGCTGTAGATGCTCCGAGAGGTTCGGTGCCGATGGTGACCAGGCCACCAAACATGAGACCGCGCCCCCACCTTGGTCTTTTCTACGCCAGGATGACGCGCGTGCAGCAACTTCAGAACCCTGGACCGGAGACTTTGTGGGATCACCACCCTAGATGCTGAAAAATCAGAAAGGCTGAAGCCGTCTATTATTTTCACAAGTTTGATAATGTAACTGATGAAGATAGATTTTGTAAAGTCTAGAAAAAGGTATGCGGCACATTGAGCATGGATATGTTACCGGAATGAAATGAATATTGACGAAGTAACCCATTCTACAACTGAGCAGCAGGGTAGGTTTAATGAGCACTTCCTATCTAACCTTCCTAAGCTAACCCCACGACGCGAGGAAGTGATGCCATGGATTACGTTCATATACAAGTAAGAGATCGCGTTTTCTTAGAACCTACGAATGAGGCGGAAGCTATACAGATTATTAAATCCTTAAACAAAAGTAGTGCAGCAAGTCTCGACAAGATTAAAGCTGAATCAAATAAAGCGGTTGCTTCCATGATTGCTCTCCCGCTCTTTCATCTGTGCGACTGCGTGCTTCTCGACGGATATTGTAAGGGGAGGCATAGTTTCCTACAATAATTGCTAGAGGGAACTCTGGCGCTGCAGTCGTTGCACCACCATGGCAATGATGGGAAGTACATGGATTTGTGTGATCTTCGAGCTTGTGGATTCAAACATTCTTGTGGATTTGTATGTTACGCTACATAAATCTTATTGGCGTTAGTTCCAGCGCAATCTGTACTCTTGTAAGTGCAGAAGACGCCGCGAACACGTACAATTGCTATTAATTGCAGCGATTGAGCTTGTCCGGGTGGCCAAATCGAAACGTGCCAAGCGTCTCAAGCCACTGGCATGCCCGTGGGCGTTTCATTCGCTTGTCGATGCATGCGTCCGTGGCTTAATGGTTTCAATATCGGGCTTCTGCGCTAGAGTTCCTGTGTTCGAATACGGCCGCCGGACAATTTTAATGATGTTGATTTAATTATTTATTACGCAGTGCATTGCACATAATGTACGCAGTACATTATTACGCAGTACAGGCGAGAACACGCGATCCTAATTTGGATGACAAGGGGAGAGCAAGACTCGGGCCGCGCGCGGGAGATGACCTTGGTTATGGTGAGACCGACGGCGCCGCGAAACGCTGAAACCGGCGCCAAATAGCTGCGCTCCAAATATCACCGACGGTGACGATACTCCCTGATGCGAAATTTGAGCGCAGCAGAATACGTGTTTTCGGCTCGCGATATATTCGCTGGCGCGGTTACATTTGCAGGGCTGGGCGGCGCGTCACGTGACCTCACATCAGCGATATGGTTTGTCCGCGCCTCTTCCGTGAGCCGCGCGAACGGATAACGCCAACCCGTTTTTCACATCCAGATTCTGGCGGGGTAAAGCTGCAGCTTCAACTTATAAACATGCAGTGTCTGGCAACCAATACACTTCTCTCCTGCTCCAGGACAGCCGAATTACAGTCAGCATCAGTCCTTTGTTTGCTGGCGCCTGGTTTCAGTGGTTCAGAGCTCCTGGTGTCATTTACTTCTATTGAACAATGAATTTGTGTGATGACGCCGCCTTTTATTTCGTCCACATCCCATTTTGTGGGACCTCGGACGTGCAGATTATGCGGACACCGTAAAAAACAATAAATCTTGGAACAGATCGTCGAACAGATGAAGGAGAATTGGGCAACCTACGGGCCGTACAGCGTCGGTAAGTGCTTTGACATATTCCAGTGCCTGAAAAAGCGAAGCGATATTACATGACACAATAGGTTGCCTCTTCCGTGACTGACATTGTAAACAACGCAGGGGCCTTATTTTGCAGCGGTGTTTTTGGTCTATTGTAGGCCGTTCTATTCATGCGTTGCTCACCCGTGGACGGACGGTCGCTTTCACCACGATAAGGCAACTTGGGTAAAAGCATCGCTACAATATAGATGTCCAGGCTGCAAGAAGACATTCAATCAGATCAGAACAGTGACAACAAAGCATTCAGGGTAGATTCATCGTTGGCGTTAATTCTCCTTGTAAGGGAGCGGCACGTCGAACAGACTTTATGGCGCCTGTGGCGCTCGTGTTTAGTCATGCCGGATTGTACTTTTCTCGGGCCTTACGGCCCTCCACTTTAAGATAATATCATTGATTTTCCCAGGGGAGCAGTAGGGGTCGCGGTAGAGACCAGGCCTGCTCTTCTGGAAAGGTACCTTCCCTCGTGCCAGGCTTTTCGCATACTGCTCTCCGTGACTTCTGCAAGCTGCTGCGTGAATGTTACTGATTACCTGAATTTCCCGCGGAGGCGCTGAAGAGGTTCTTCGACAATAAGATCAGAACACACCGGTTGGAGCGGAAAGAAATGGACCACACTACAGGCCCGTTCACACTACATGAAATATTCGGCGAGCGAAGCATATTCGGCCGCTTTTGACGCCAAGGAGGGCGGAAAGCGGCGCGGTGAAGGCAATTGGTCCAGGACCCTTTTTTTTTTGGCGCTTTCGCCGCCGCCGCAAGTTGTGTTATTGGCGTCGCAACCCGTCTAATCTCAACATGGCAGCCAGCATATCTGAGTGACCGGCCTTCTCCGTGGAAATGCTCATCGATACAATTAAGCAGCACCACATACTGTACGACAAAAGGCATTCGAATTTCAAGGACATTGCCTACAAAGAGCAGCTATGGGACAGGATCGGGAAATAAATGGGAGTGAGTTGTAAGTACAACTGCTATTCACGCTTACTCGCACCGATGCCGGTGCGGCAAGACTTTCTCATTGCCAGTACCTTGCTTTTATGCGTATTCTCTGTCAAACGTCAGCAAACGTTTTTCCCGCGCTGCTGCCTGCGCCTATGCCGTGCATGCTCAGCTCGTGCGCCGTTCGAATGCCTGCGCAGGCATGCACACGCGACATTGATGGCACCGCGAGAATAGCGCAGTGTTACAATAGAAACTTTTCTGTGCTACAACAGTGAGCTTAAAATGTTTCTAACGATTCATGATATGCGGCGATAGCCGATGCCCGGCAATTATTGCTGCGGGCAACGGCGGTTGTGTTGTGGTGAGCCGAAGAAATAACGGCGGACGAGTATTGCAACAGAGCACAGTAAATAGCCGTTAAAAATTATCGTAGGTGCTACGCTGGACAGTTAGAAAGAGCGCGAATGAAAGCGAATAGTTCGCTTCATTCTACTTGACAAAGGTGCCTTTTATTCTCCGGAGGTTCGATGTGTCAAAAAAGATTAAAAACCTAAAGGACACATTCGCGAAAATTAGAAATCAAATAAGAACAAGCATGAAGAGCGGAGCCGTGCCGCAGACGTCGCCACTATCAAGTGGAAACACTTTCTTCTCATGCAAGCCATCATGGAGCCAGTTTCAGAAGAGCCAATGTGAGTGGAGCAATTTTCCAAAATCTACACGAGCGTTTGTAGCCTTGCTGGTTATATGTTATCCACGCAAAAACCCAGGAGGGAACAAAACCTACACTCTCAAGTTAGCAACCTTTTATAGTGCTCTCCTTATGTGTAAATATATTTTTGCAGGCTCTATTCAAACCTAGACATCCTTTCTGAAAAGTAAGTTCCTAAACAACGTTCTTTCTATAATGTACAGGTTGTGACTCCTGCCAGTCATGACTATATCTAAAATGAATGCATCACAGTGTTATTGCCCAAACTTTGGCCGTCAAATAATTACAGGTTTATTCATTTAATAACTGTTGTGCTCTGGAAATAGAAATCTCCAGGACCAAGCTGAGCTGCCGGGAACTTCTAGCTCCTCAGTTCCGTCAAGTGGCCCAGCAACACCAGCATCTGCTGCAACTGAAAGGTAAACAACTTATAATATAGGCATAGAAGACTGCAATCACTGAAATGCAATGCAATCTGTACACACGTGACATTTACACACTCATTTTTCCAGCCATCTTGATGAGACACCAACAGAAGATGACTTAGAGTCTGACACAGATGGGGGTAGACCTGCAGAAGGAGTGCCGCTTCAGTTTCTTAGAAAGTTGTGTAAATTTGCACGTATAAGTTATCCCCAAGTTCTAGCACACTATATGCTTACCGCAACAAATGCGCTACAGATAATCACTACCTGTCAGAAATAACTGCAATGGCAAGATTTATAATGGTTTAGGTTAATAGAGGAAAAGGATCTTTCCATGTTTGTATACAATCCCCCATTTACATAAATTTGCAGCACTGGCTGATGACACATATAATACCATATTACAAGACTCTTAAAGGTGTGTACAATGACTCCTCGAGATCTAGCTAATGGCTAGTACTGTAATGGCCAAGTAATGACGAAGGTAATGGTATCACTTATTCTTGCTTGCATACGGCCTCATGAGGTAGGTTTTCAGAGGAAACGCTTCGTCTCCTACAAAAAAGTAGGGCGTGCTGCCAATGTCGGCTAAAAGAGAGTCTTCAGGAATCCCTTGCAGGCTTTGATCAACTCTCTTGAAGGATGGGCTCCGGCCAAAACTACCCCCATCTGATTCGCTGCTATTGTGGCCTACTTCTGCAAACAAGAACCTAAGAGTGGAGTGGAAACAAACATTTTCATTATAAGTTCTTAAGAAAGCATCCCTTACTGGTTGTTTTCTGAAATTAACACTACAGATGACTACTTAGAGGCCGTATATGATTCTTATGCATCTACCACATGACATCGTCCTCTCTGGAATTGAGACCCACCACTACACACAAAAAAGCTGGCAATTACCAAGAAATGAAAATCAGCCAGGCACAGCATATACTACAGCTCCAAGCACTTGTGAGTAAAGCAACTGTACTTCCATACCTGTATTGTGCATCACTGATCGCAAGCATCGACTTGCTGAAAGCATTTTTATAGTTTCTGTCCACACTGCCTGAATTGTTCGGGCACTCAATACTGACATGCTTTCCATCTATTGCGCCTGGGCAGTGTGGCATGTTCCAGAGGCGCTCAAACTCTTCGGAGACCTAAATTTAGGGCAGAAAAAAAACGCATTTCATATGTTAAGCATAAGCCTCGAAGATAACCTCCGACAGGGGATGTGTATCATGCATCATGTAGAATAGCAGTCCTAGAAGTCGTAGTAGTGATTTGCACCCTCGACAATGATACTGAAATTATTTATTTTGACAGGTATGCTTTCATGCAGACTTTTTGGTACTGATCGCTTTAGTTTCAAGGACGGTGGTCACGAAGCTTCAGTGCCTAAATTACATTTTGTCGATACTGTCAGTGGTTTACGCTCTATGCAGTATGTGCAAGGAAATGAGATCAAAGAACTTACCCTCAACCATTCATCTGGAGATGATGGTGTTATAATGTATATAGGGCCAACCACTTCCCAAATGGCCAGGCACACCTCTGAAACAAGGTTGCACGTTGTGTAGCTGCCAGCCAAGAAATTAAAGGCAGACGACCGCAGGTTATCGCCAATGGCCAGCAATCTGAAAAAAGGGAAAGAGAAGGGACAAACGAATTCAGCTAGACTCGCTAAGCAAGTCTTCATGTGTGCTGTGGTTCCAAAGCGATGGATCCAATCACCTCCAGTTCCAGCAGCTGTTTTCACTGGATAGAATGATAACACCAACCGTAATCCATATGAAGTTGAAGAACCAACTCATCAGGCGCCGAAATAATGAAAGGAAATGTGTTTTGAATTCCTAGCATTCTTTCAACTTATGCTGTATGCCTTAGGAGCTTCACAGTATCCCTGATATGACTAGTAGTCTCTTTTTAGAGCAAAACAAAAATCAAAGCAATATTACAGCATGTCTACAACAAGGCGTGCACAACAGCACAAATATGTTCGCATCACCTAAGAACTGGCGCCAGGCGGTGGTTTGGAGGTATAGCCTTGCGAAACCGCGTGTCTTTTATTGCGATGCGGGCGCCAAGGAGCTCCATCAGTGTGTAAAAGCTGCTGGGTGACATGCGCAGGAAGCTGCCGAAAGAGAACCGGCAGTGAGAAGAAAGCACATACAACGCCCCTGTGTGCTCGATCATGTGTGTTGCAACACCAAACATGTACCGTGAAATGCTTCTCTCGTTTAAACCACTCGATTCATGGCGCTTAAATTTGGCGCAGAGATGGCATACAACAGTTTTGCTTTTTCAATAGAACGTATGGGTGATGTACTTGCCTGATTCCATCAGAATTACTTAGAAATCGGCCCCTCTGCAGCATCGCCGACCTAGAACAGTCAGCTTACGCAAAGCTGATCCCGGTAGCGCCATTTGGTGCCTATACATATTGCAGCTTCAAAGGTAAATCGTTCCAGAATAGACAAAACAAGCGTTACTCGGAAGGCACCACAGTATACGCGACAGCTGCTCGTTTAAGGTCGCCAATGCTGCAGGCGACACGGATTTCTAGACAATTTGATCTATTCAGGCAAGTACATCCCCCAAACGTGGTATTTAAAAAAGCAAGACTATCGTATGCCTTCTCTGAGTCAAATATCAGCGCGAATAAGCAGCAGCTTAAACCGAGAGAGGCACTTTGCAGTGCGTTTAGCGCTGTAACAGTCATAGTCAAACTTTGTTAAAACACCATGTACAGACACGTATACTTACTGCCTGCAGTACTCGACGTCTCAATCGCGATGCAGTGGCAAGAGATTGTTGGCCTGTCCCAACCTATCCAGCTCCTGCAAGGACGGGCGGAGCCACCACCGTCGTCGCCGCCACCGCGATCTTGGTTGCTCAGCCCGCCGCAGGTCTTGAAGCATAGCCATCATTGAGTTGCAGAGGAGAATTGTGACTATATTTTCTTCTTCTTCCGACATTTCATTGTCTTCTGAAAAGCTCGCCATCGTGCTGTGCTCAGTATCTCGCAGCTGGAAGCCCAGTAACGGCGCAATACAAGCAGACGCAACAAAAGCCCGCGAACGAGAGGCACTCACGTGAACTCTCGTCTCGTTCGCGAAACCGAAAAAGAAAGTGCCGCGAGATCTCGCTGTCGTTGCGGAAAAGCGAGAAGCGGCGGCGGATCCGCCACTGCGCTCGTCAACAGATGAGAACACGCTCTGTTTTTTTTCCGGCGAGCGAATCCGCTTCGCTTGCCGAATTTTTGTAGTAGTGTGAACGGGCCTTAAGAGCGGCCAACCCGCCAGCGACGTCTACGCAGGCCGACGGAAATTTTTCAAGGCATTGAAATTTCTGGATGCGGTGAAAGTTAAAGTACGCCGCTCTGTAATGGGCCAACCTCTGCAGGAGGTGGCTGAGCCAGAAATGGTATGTTTGAAAAGGCAACCAGTTACTAATCTCTTTAAATATAAAATGTTATTTCAAGATGCATCTTGTACCCAGAAGGACAATTAAATTGTGTTCAATAATGTACTGCACGTTTTGTAGCCGTATTCGGATGCATCCAGTATAACGCGTTATCAGAACGAATTTGGTCCTGCCAAGCGTTAATGTAATCGCAGTAAAATGTTGTTGCTTTGTTTTTGCTGCAGGAAAGCAATTTCGTTCTTTTACAATTTATTTGAGTCAGAACCCCTTTGTTGCAGCCTCCTATGTCACATGACGCTGGTAAGACACCAGACGCGGCCGCAGTAGACGAGGCTGCCTCGGGGGATGAGGCTGCCACAGTTGATTACGCTGTCCTAGATAATGAAGGCTGCACCACGGAGAGAGAGAATGAACCGCACAACGACCTCTCCGCAGTACCAGGTACATATAAATGAAGCACCGACCAGAAAAAGACGGCGAAATTGTTATCCGCGTCAAGACATCTGGTCGCAGCGGCAGAAGATGCTCGAGAAAATAGCCGTAAACATTCAGCCAACACAACCTGCGATCACTGACGATGCGTGTGAACACTTCGGGAAGCTTGTCGCTGCGACTATGCGGGCGATACCCAAAACAAGGCACGTGTCATGCCAAGTCGAAATGCTGCAGGTGATGGAAAGACACATGGAAGTTTAATAAAACACAGGAAAAATAAAATGTTCATTACATTTCAGTGTTGACACTTGTATTCACTTCCGAGCTTTTCTGTAGATGCTCACATCCAAGTGGGCAAACTGCCGCTGCCACGGCACGGCGCCCATGTCATTGAAGAACTAACACAACTAATCACACACTGCAGAACTAACAGCACCAATTCTACCACGCGACGCTGCTTGGCCGGACAGGAGTGACCCAGCAGAGTTAGGTTCGACTTTTATGTCTAGTGCACTGATGACATCGTTGCCTAGAAAGTTGTTCAGCACGCATGCCGCACTGACGATGGCAGTCACCTTCTCTGGAAATGCATTGATGACTGTGTGGAAACACCGGAAGCGGTTCGCCAATATCCCAAAAGCGTTTTCGACGACACGGCGAGCCCTTGACAACCTGAAATGTAAAGGAGATGTTAATCCAGATCATGAAGTGCATGGCAAAGGAATTATAAATATGCTACACCACCTGCCTAACACAAAGTCCAACTAACGACTGCAGAAATTAAGGCTTCACTGAATATTAGTAGTCACTAATTTTGGCAATAGTAAGTTGTTTACACCGTAAGAGCTTGCATGTAATGAAATGAAACAGTGGAGTTGCTTTATGCTAACATTGGCACATCCCAACGCAGAATGTAGCATGCGCAGTATGAATTAAGCAACTTAGGAGACTTTAGTAGATGCGAAAATGCATTGTTACAGTTCAAGCTTTCATCTGATATCTGCTGCATCATGTGCAATATGCATCTTACCTGTAATTAAAGATCTTCTTATCTTCTGCCAGATTTGTGCCCCCAAAAGCTTTCATTAAATTCTGTCCCATCGGAAATGCGTCATCTGCAACGAACACAGGTGGAAGGAGCACATCAGGTGAGCTGGACACCTTCACAAGTTCTTGCAGGCCTGTCCTTCTGTTTTCTACGTCTCTCTGTAGGGGTGTCGTTTGCCAGACCGCAGTGTCTTCTTCTGAGCCTGGTGCACCAACATCAGTATACAAAAACCGGTGATTTGCGTCGACGACAGCGAAGAAAATTATACTGAAGCTTTTCTTGTAGTTGCTGTAAACAGTTTCTGAATTTGGTGGCTTCTTTATGAGTACGTGCTTGCCATCCATGGCCCCAATGCAGTTCGCGAAGTTGCACTTGTGATCGAAGCCTTCCATCACATATTTCCATTCTTCCTCCGTGCGGGGTCTTATAAAGTTGCTTCCCAGCTCCTCGTAAGTGGCAGTACATGTTTCATGTATAATGTCATTTACACTTGAATGGCCGAGCCTAAACTGTCGGCTCAGGGAATAGTGACTCTCTCCTGCAATTAAAAAAAAATCTCAGTGAACTGCTCGCGAGCAGAATACAAAAAAGTAGGAAGTGTACAAATACATCTGATATCTGGTTGTTTCCGGGCAGTAAATGAATACAGTATCAGCGAAAAGCAATCGCATTCAGTGGTGCAGTTAAGTGTAAACAGATCAATATTATCTCATGCATGTTAATGGAGAAAGTCGGTGCGGACAGCGCAGCCATACAAAACTTGTGTGCACTCGTGATACCCCTTCCACGCGAACCCTGTGGATCTACATTGGATATTTCGGGCGCGATTGAGCTTGTACGCTATCACACAAGCGCGCTTGAAGACACTTGTGTAGCGGCCTTCGATCAGCACCAAGCTCAGTTTTCAACTGGTATACATTACCCACGGCGCTCTCCGCAATAACTTGGAAATGTGTGACACTTACCTGAAGCAAGGTACCGCAGTGTGAGCTCCAGCCGTGTTTCCACCGATATAGAACGGCGCATAACGGTATCCTCCCTTCGTATGCGGGGCCCCACGCGCGACAGCAGTTGCAGAAACTGCTCTCTGCTTACACGAAGTTGCCTCCGGTATTCGTCGAGGTCAGTCTTCAGGAGCTCTTCGTAGAGCAGGTTTTGGACCCCCAATTCTTTCCTTCCCATCCAGTCTTTCCGCCAACAACGCTGTTTTCGTGGAAACAAATCAAAGTCCTCGTCAACCTCTGACAGAACAGCATCCATCGCGGCTAAACGTCGCTTTCTGCTGGCCTCCATTTTGTCGAACACTCAATTCGCGAAAGAAACTCTCAGACCAGGGGTACGATCGGACATGGTTGTTCGGCGCGTTCGTTTGGTTACCGGCACGGGCGATTGGCCTTCTCCGCGCCGACGTAGCCAGCCGCGGGGCGCGGCCCCGTTTTTTCGTGACGTCAAAATGACGACACGCTCCTGTCAATCATCCGCCCAATGAGCATTTCGTCTGCTAGGCACCGAACGCGACGGGTGTTGAGAAGTTTGGAGCGATCATCGTTTGTTACGAGACCGGCTTGGCATGGCGCGTCTGGTGGATTGGATGAGATCCAAAAGGTGGCTTCGGCAGCTGACTACCACGTTCGGATCCAATTCATATTTTAATTCGAGAAAAATGGTGCTTGCATTAGAAACTTCGGTTGTTGCTCTGGCGTTGCTTGAGGAGGAAGGAGAGCGGGTGGAGGTGCGAAATGCGTTTGAAGAGATGACGGAAGGCGAATTCCGGCGTCGTTTTGGTTTCTCAAAAAAAAAAAAACGGTGCGTTGGTTGTGCGGTGAACTCGACCCCATCATCGGGTGCCAGCGAGCCAGTGGAATTACTACTGAGCGGAAGGTGTTGTGCGCGCTGAAGTTTTTCGCAACGGGAAGCTTCCAGCGGGGCGTCGGCAGTGAAGAATTCATCGGCCTGTCACAGTCGTCCGTCAGCGACACCATCCACGAAGTGGCAAACGCCATAACTGTCGTTGGCGGGCAATAGCGGTGGGTGGACTTCCCCCAGACGAAAGCCGCGAAGGCCAGGGCAAAGACGGCGTTTGCGCGGCTCGGACTGATCCCCGGTGTGCTCGGCTGCGTCGATGGCACACTTATCGCCATACAGCAGCCCCAAGGCCTGAGCCCCGGGGATACACAGAGCTATATGTCGAGGAAGGGTTTCTACGCCGTGAACACCATGGTCGTAAGTATTATTCTTGCATTGTATCCTTAGTGATAATTTTTTTTTTCGTTTATGTCGTAGTAATTTTCCGTTTCACTCGGACTGTTGCAACAGAATCTAGTAGGAGCGGTATTCTCGATCTATCCCCAACGGGAATTGATTCCTTTTGAAGGTACATCGCGATGGAACAGTGATGAAATCTTGCAGTGCGGGACACACTGCGGCTCAGCGGTCTCCACAGCGCATGAAATTGACGTTGCTCGATCGCGGAGTATAACCGAAGCTTGATTCACTATTTCGATGGATTCAAAACGCCGCCCTTGCTGGATTATGCCGCAGTACTCGCTGTCCTGTGCTGCCGTCCTGCGTCCTCGTTCAGTGTGCACATGTTTAATGATGGGCGCTACATCTTGCAATACATGTGCCATTTCATAGCACTAAAGGAGTTTCTTTTATTCCGGTTTTGTGCCTGCAATTTCTCATGTTGGAGGTGTTGCGGAACATGAACTGAAACATGTAACAGTAATGTGGATAAACGCGCGGGTGCCGGCAAGTTGTGACGTTCCGAGCAGTTAACAGGCGGGCTAGTCTTTGACAGTGCTTTGACGAAAACAAGTCCGCGTGTTGAAACTTTAACTACGAGTCCTTCCATGTCCGAGATTTGTTCATAGCAGTATTCGAAAAGTCTGTCACAGTGTGCGGATATTCAGTTAGGTTTATATAACAAAGTGCTTTAAAGAGCTTGTACGACAACTGTTTGCACTAATTTTTAATCTGCAGACATGCGATGCAGACCTCTGGATCGAAGACGTCAACCCCTGCTTCCCGGGGTCCTGTCATGATTCATGTGTGTGGCGTAGGAACCCTCTCCGTGCATACCTTGAAGCAGAACTGCGCCCTGGTGAATGTTTGCTTGGTAAGTGCTGCAAATGTGCGCCACAGCGAAGTAGATATCGCTAAAACCGTCACCCTTCCCTTGCGCAGGAGACTCCGGCTATCCCTTGGAGCCGTGGCTCTTGACACCAGTGCCGGGGCATCTAGCTGGCAGCACCCCTGAGGGCCTCTACAACAAGGAGCACACCGCCATGTGCCATGTTGTGGAGAGGTGCATCGGGGTCCTAAAGAGCAGGTTCCGGTCCTTGCAGCGTTACCGGACCCTGCTCTACAACCCCGATCGAGCGGCGACCATTATTGCCGCTTGTGCAGCTTTTCACAACATTGCCTTGGTGACACGTGAGCCTGCCCCGGAAGAGGACGATGACGACAGCGACGTGCCTCCGGCTGTCCAGCAGACTGCAGATCTGGCCGACCCGCCAGCACCACCCATGCGGGTGCCACCACCGCGGGAGCTGTACCTGAGGGGCGAGCAGCAGCGCAACCACGTGGTGAACCTTTTTCAAGGACCACGGGGCGAACATGCTGACAACCTCCGGAGGGTACGCTGCCGCCTGCTGCGAACTCGTCGGCAGCAGCCAATGTAATGCTGCAACTGTTTGGTACGTTAATTTTTTTTTCACAGGTGGGAAAAGAAAGTGAAACGAACGCTGTCGGTATGCCAAAGTTTACAAGCAGACTATTGGTGTGGGCTCATTAGCCACTGTGAATTTATTAGTCGCTTATTATCAAGTCAACGTCAAGCAATACAATGCACTGTTTCCTCCCCGGAGCATCACGCTGCGACTCAGTTTGCTATGTTCTCCAGTCTGGTGCAATATTTTTGGCACGATAACATCTTTTGCATTAGCTACCCATCTGAATGAAACAGTGTTCTTTTAATGAATGACCCTATGGCTGCACAAGCTTGTGCACAATGCCATCCTGATGAACTGTGCATATTTTTATGCATGGGAAAAAACTGTGTACAAGAAAGAAGCATAACACAAGCGCATATGCCATGTGCTTCTTTCTTGTCCTTCTATTTAGCACACAATAACTTGCTATCTTTCCTATGAAGTATGTTGCCTAACACTTATGCGCAAGCAGCGGCTTAACTGTGAATGGGACACGGTGTCAGAGTTTGTCACCGAGCCAAAGTGACCACCCCACAAACTGGCGGGTAGTCCGAAAAAGCCTGTTTGAATCGGGACTGCAACGCCGGCAAGTGGGAATACTGAATCATGCTTAAAAAAAATTAAATGCACGACATGGGCGCCATCTTAGAACTGAAGTTGTATCGGAACTGCGCGATATAATATTGTCGCAGCACTGCGCGACTGGGGCAGAGAAAGAGGAAGTAGAGTGTGCGCGCGTGATCTCGTGGTACTCTGCGCCGGCTGGGCCTGGCCTGTAGCTTCCATCTCGGACCTCGTTTCACCTTGTAAATAAACATCATTCGTAACGATACAGTTGAGTAAAAGAAAGTTGCTGTTACTATAAGGTAAAAGAAAGAAGAGAGTCATTTTGTAATATACGTACAGACATTAAGAGGCGCCTGCCTCTCCTCTGCACAGACACATACACATAGCACAACAAAGTCGTAGCAATACACAAAAACAAACTCCCACAAGTATTTCAGAAGTCGCGACACAAAACCTAGTGCAAAGTCAAAGTTCTTAAGTGCCCTCATGTGGAATGCGATGTTTTTGAAAGTATACAAAAAAGGCAACCTTTGGTGCTTGTTTAAACATATACACAATACCCTTTGCTGCTTGTTTAAAACTATACAGGACAACTTTTGCTGCAGATTTAAAACTATACAAAACACCTCTTGCTGCAGATTTAAAACTATACACAATAACCTTCACTGCAGGTTTAAAACTATACACAACAACCTTCGCTGCAGGTTTAAAACTATAAACAACACCTTCGCTGCAGGTTTAAAACTACACACAACACCTTTTGGTGCAGATTTAAAACTATACACAACAACCTTCGCTGCAGACTTAAAAAAATATGCAATGCAGACTTTAAAAAAAAACTGCAACAGCGTTTGCTGCAGATAAAAAAAGATTACAAAGTTTTATTAATTATTGTGCAGGCCGCTGCAGTGCCGCTGCAATGGCCCGCGAAAGTGTCCCCACGCTGCACAGCTCCTGCAACGCCTGGCCCTGTTGCTGCAGGATGGCCTCCAGGGCTGAAGCCTGCCTGTCTGCAGCCTCCCTGTGGAGCCTGGCCTCAGTTGCCAGCTCTTCCAGGGCCACGGCCTGGCGGGTCGCCGCATCCCGGAGCTCCGCAATCAGCTGGAAACGAAGAAATACGTTGCCTATGTCACCTCGGAAGTCTTCGCTACCGACACTTTGCTGGGAGCTTCTGTTTATGGAGAGTCTCAGCGTGCACAACACTTTTCTCTCCGCTGAAAATCCACTGACCCAGCGGCATCCGTCAATGGTGCCGAGTTCTGCGCACAACCAATTCCCGTTGTTTGGACAGACCATAGTGGTGCCAGAATTCATTTTCTGTCACCTCCTCAAACGCATCTTACACCTCCAAGCACCTCTTCGTAAGAAGAAACCAAACAGTCCTTTTCAGGGCTACGCACCAGTTTGCCTGGCGGGCGATTGTGCTGTATCAGCGATTCTCTGTCCTATATACTGCTCCAGCATGCAAAACATACCCCAACCAATGATCGAAGAAGGCGTGCAGATGCGACGTTATAATTGCAGAAATGTACATTTTTGCTTGGTGACTATGCTGAGGATTTAGTTCCTTACATACTTAGGTTTGTTTTTCTGTAGGGGTGTGCAAATAGTAAATGTTTGGTACGAATTAATTTTGAAGGAAATACCCAATAGAAAGACGCTCCATCGAATATTGTAAAATATCAAATATTCTTCCATAAATTTTCTTATTTTCTATTTGCCCACATACGCCGTAAAGTTTTTGTTTAACTTCAAGGCAGCATAGCTGTTTATTGTACTTCAAAGTTATCGAAACAATTTCTCGGCTACATCCATTTGCATCCTATCTCTTTTTGAGATATATCCGCAGTGCACAGAAATAGTATCCACGAACCGTGTTGGTTTGCTGCTGCTCCTCACTTCTGCGGGTGTGCAGTTCCAATATGCGTGGGAGGGCCTCAGCCTCACGGGCACCCACCGGCGGCACTCGGCGGCGCCTTCGGCGATGTGGTGCTGAAAGCATACAAGTTATGCTAGTTTTTCACAGCAGAAGCCTATGTAACTAATGTTGAACAGGACTGACATGGTAAAAAGCATCACATGCCGATGGGTGATTCCATTAAACTGTTGATATCGGTACAGCTAACAGGACAACGTGACTCCAACTTACGAGCTGGGGCACTCAGGTACTCCTGGGTCGCATCCTGCTCGGCCACACCATCGGCACCGCGTGCAACGCTCTGAAAAGCCCGTTCAAGTAAGACTCTGCTTTATGGACACCGAGTGCAATAAACGAAAAAAAAGAAATGTGAAGTGTGCAAATTCACCTGCAAGCCACTGGTGCCGGGCGTCTCGCCAACCGGAACTGTAGGCTGGGCGGGCAATGGCTGCATGGGCTGAGGACGCCGGAAGTCGCCAGCGAGAGCTCGCGCCTGCACGCTCTCATCTGGGGGGACCAACTGTAAGCATGTGTTGAGAATGTGTCACAAAACTACTCTGCACGCATAATGATGTTTGTACCAACAGGTACTAATCATAACTGATACGGTTTAATGTAGTGAGTCTGCACGTAATGGGGGCAGTGGTACAGCTAGATTTTTTTTTTCGAGGGGTGTTTGAAAACATGGCATGCTATGCACATAAAGACCTTCGAGAAGGGTGGGGGGGCGTGTTTGGTGCGCCAGCCACTGGCTATGCCCCTCAGTCGATGGTCTCAGACAGTTTCGAGCACGTAGATTCCTCTAATATGCCTCAAAATCTAAGTTCACGGGCGTCCTTTCACCACTGCAGATTCGACCGACTCCGACAAAGTTCTAAGCAACACCGTCCTAGCATGTCAACTACCGTTAGGGCCGGGTGACCTTTTCTTAAACATTTGTAGGCAAATGAACCCACTTTTTACCGTCTCGACGCGACACGCAAGCGGATCTTTTCGACGCCTAACGCGAGCTACACACCGTGTCACGACAAACGACACATCGTAATACGCTTTTTGTCACCGTAGGCCGCGTCGCATTGAACCTCGCTTGCCGAATTTCTGACGGTCGCAAAGTGCTAGTTCACAACACTTAGCCGATAATAGTATTCTAAGCCAGTGCTTACCGCTTCCGACCGCCCGTACACAGCGGCTCGCCCACAAATCCACCCGCGCGGTTCCGGTTAGCTGCAGGATGCGGCCGTAGAACCCAGCGCGCTGACCGCCTCCGGTTCCCCTGTAAATAACGAACCGAGCGTATGAGACGACAGGCTGAAACGAATCCGCGCACGCTCACTGTTACATCCTGTACTGCCGGAGGCCGGGTACAGACTGACGGGAAGCCACTGTCACGTGACACATGGTAACACAGGGTTGCTTAGCCCCAAGATTATCCCGCTATAACACTCCTCCCCCCTACGTCACGAAGTCCTTCAGATACGCAGGACGGCTGCGTTGGCGCTGTGGTCGCTGGACTTGAAGGGATGCGCTCACTTCACTCTCCTCACCACAGGAAACAGGTTCGGTACTGGGTGTTGCAGCCTTCTCTCGTATTTCTCTTTGGTCCCGGGATGCGCTCACTTCACTGTCCTCACCACAGGAAACAGGTTCGGTACTGGGTGTTGCAGCCTCCTCTCGTATTTCTCTTTGGTCCCGTCTTCCAGGGTCCTCTGGGCTTGAAGGAATGCCACTTTCGGAACACCCTGCCGGGAAAGCAACCAACGATTCATCCTCCTCGCACATTCCAGAAGTGGAACTGTCCAATGCGTAGCTGGCAGAACGACTTCTGAGTTGGTCAACATGCCGTCTCCACCGACGTCCATCCTTGGTGACGACCAAGTACGACACTGGTCCAGTGACAGAATCCACAATGCCCGGCAACCACTTGGGCCCATAGAGATAGTTGCGCACAAACACTCGATCCCCCACTTCAAACAGTCGCACTGCCTGGTTACGGCGCTGCATCACCTGCTCTTGTTTCTGCTGCACACTGGACTGCAGGTCAGGATGCAGACGCTCTAACAGTTGAAAGTTTTCTGCCCATTAGTGATTCGGCTGGGCTTTTGCCTGTTGTAGCATGAGGCAGGATATGCTGGGTCATTAAAAACCTAGCCAGACGTGTGTCGATATTGCCTCCAACCATGCGTTTGAGTACTTCCTTGGTTTCGCGCACCATCCGCTCTGCTTGACCATTTGAAGAAGGGTGATATGGGGCAACGGTCACATGTCGGATTTGATTTCGGCACATGAAGTCTCTGAACTCCTCCGAACAAAATGAAGTTCCATTATCCGAAACAACAGTCTCTGGAATGCCATGGGTAGCAAAAAGAAAACGAAGCTTCGCACAAACTGCAGCTGCCGACATGGAAGTCATTCGGCACACTTCCAACCACTTTGAGCGAGAGTCCACCACAATGAGGAAGACGTTGTCTTGGAATGGCCCAGCAAAATCGATATGTACTCTTGTCCAAGGACGCTTGGTGAATTCCAAAGGATGAATTTTTGCAGCTGCTGGCGCAGACCTGGATTCTTGACAACGTGCACAGTCCCTCACTTTCTGCTCAACATCTCTGTCAATTCCTGGCCACCACACGGCTCCTCTGGCGAGCCCCTTCATCTTGACAATTCCTGGATGAGCTCTGTGAAGAATGTCCATGACATATGGTCGAGCTGGCTCTGGAATGACCACACGACTGCCCCACAGCAAACAACCTTGGTACACCGACAGTTCATGCTTGCGGATCACAAATGCTGCAAACTCTTCCGGTAGCTTGCCCTCTGGCCACCCATGCTGCACCCAATTGCAGACTCTAGCCAACAGCTTGTCCCTTGACGTAAAACTTGCCACCTTCCTAGAGTTCCATGTTACTTCTGGTGCCATTTCTAGCATTCCTACTTCCCAAAGACGCTGCTCCTCTTCCTCCGCCTTACTGGACCTCAGTGGTAAACGACTGAATGCATCAGCATTGGAAAGCTTCTCTGCTGGACGATACTCAATTTCATAGTCATATGCTGATAACATGAGGGTCCAACGCAGCATCCGTGGTGATAGCACCTGGGGAATGGGCTTGGCATGGTGCAACAGTCCTAAGAGGGGTTTGTGGTCCGTCACAATTTTGAAATGCCTCCCATACAGAAACTGATAGTATTTCTTAATGCCAAAGCCAATGGCGAGCGCTTCTCGGTCTGTTTGGGCATAATTCCGTTCTGCCGCGCTCATAGTCCTTGATGCATATGCAACCGGTCTCTCGCTGCCATCTTCCCCCACATGACTCAACACAGCACCCAGTCCATACGGGGAAGCGTCACATGCAAGCACTAGGGGCCTGTTGACATCATAGTGCACAAGAACATGCGACGATTGCAGCAGATCTTTCGCCTGGCGAAATGCGTCTGCCTCGGCTCCCGTCCAACGCCACTCACGACCCTTGTCCAACAGCCGGTACAGTGGCTCCAAGGCATGTGCTGCTCCTTTAAGAAACTTGTTGTAAAAGTTCAGAGCTCCCAAAAAGGCTTGAAGCTCCTTTTTGCATGTTGGCTCCGGGGCCTCATGAATAGCACGCACCTTGTCTTCTGTCGGCTGCACACCTGCAGAGTTCACGCTGAATCCCAAGTAACGCACTTCCTCAACACAAAATTGACATTTGTCAAATTTCAGTCGCAGACCGTCTTCCTGGATTCTTTTGAGCACCTCTTGCAAACGAGCATGGTGCTGTGCCTCATCCCTTCCATCGATCAAGATGTCATCCAAGAACACCAGCACACCATCAATCCCATGCAACAGTTCTTCCATGTACCTCTGAAAAATATCCACTGCTACTGCCACGCCAAATTGAAGACGGGTTACGCGGAACAGTCCCCGATGTGTTGTAACCGTCAACAAGTCAGCTGTTTCTTCATCAACAGTCTTCTGTTGATACGCTTGTCCGAGGTCTAGCGTTGAAAACTTGGAGCAACCTGCCAGCCTGGCAAACAGCTGCTCTGGTGTTCGCAGAGGATACGTTTCCCACTGCACCACACGATTGACTGTGCTCTTGTAGTCCCCGCAGATCCTTATCGATCCATCTTTTTTGACAACTGGAACGACAGGTGTTGCCCACTTCGAGTGCCGTACAGGCTGGAAAATGCCTTGGCTCACCAACCTGTCCAGTGCTTCGTCGACCTTCGGTCTCAATGCAAACGGTACTTGCCGTGGCTTCAGAAATCGCGGCGGAGCTGCCGGGTTCACCTCTATGCGTACAGGAGGCCCTTTACTTGTCCCAAGTCCAGGCTCAAAGACTGAAGAATACTTCTTGAGCAAGGCCGTTGTTCCTTTACTGCCAGTTCTACTCGGCTCGCACACACTGTGAACGCCACTCAGACTTATTCCCAAGGACTTGAACCAGTCCCGACCGATAAGTCCGATACTAGCACCCTTAACCACCACCAATCGCAGGCGATGTTCCTGCCCCCTAAATTCCACCGTCACGGTCAGTTCACCCAACACTCGTAGTTCCTTGTTATTGTAAGCTCGGAGGTGAAGGCTACTTGGGCGCAACGCCCTTTTCGATATTCGCAGCTTCCGCATAGTCCGGTCGTTGATGACTGAACACACTGCACCCGAGTCCACCTCCATCTCTAGGGGACTTCCGTTGACGCGCACTTCCACTCTCACGGCTGGCTCCTCACCAGACAGTACGAATACGTCGTATACGTCCGACGCAGCATTCTTGTGACGGCCTCCATTGGCCCGTTTTCCGTTCGGAGAGTTCGGTTCAGCCGAAGCGCGAGCTGTAGCCTTCCTGATGCATGCTCTTACTATGTGCCCTCGTTGCTTGCAGAAGTGGCACTGCACATTAATGAATGGGCAACTGCTTGGCGAATGCGCACCCTTGCAGCGGAAACATCCACTTGTGCTCCCAGGCGAACCAGCCTGCTTCTGGGTACCCTCCTTGGCTGTCACTGGCGCAGAGACCTTCGTAACACATGGGTCGAAACGCTTCCCGCTCACGCTGCATACTTCAGACGATGTGGCACTGCCGCGAATTTGCTCAGTCTGTCGCTGCGCAGATTCCATGATAATGGCTTTCTCCCGAGCTGTCGCAAACGTAAGCTTCGGCTCCGCCAGCAACCGACGCTGAAGAGTCTCGCTTCGCGCAACATGTCGTCGAGCGACGCACCGAAATCACAATGTTCCGAGAGACGTCGCAGTTCTGCGATTTAGTCGGCAATTGACTCACCGGGCTGCTGCTGACGCGTGCCAAACTTGAAACGCTGTACTGTCACCGACGGTCGCGGCGAGAAGTGGTTTGAGAGAAGCCTGACGATCTCATCGTAGGCCACCGCCGACGGCGCATTCGGAGAACAAAGGGAACGAACGATGGCATAGGTTGCTGGGCCGCAAACGCTGCAGAGCGTTGCTCGCTTCTTCTCGTTACCGTCGATGTCGTTTGCTTGAAAGAAAAATTCGAGGTGCTCCAAATACAAGGGCCAAGACGGCGCCTCCGTCGGAACGAATTGCCCAATCGTGCCCAGTGCAGCTGCCGTTTTCCCTACCGCCAACCGCTTCGGCTAGCCCCACGCCTAATCAGGCCTAAATTTCGATCCTCGTCGCCAATTATGTTACATCCTTTATTGCCGGAGGCCGGGTACAGACTGACGGGAAGCCACCGTCACGTGACACATGGTAACACAGGGTTGCTTAGCCCCAAGATTGTCCCGCTATAACACTCACCTTTGCTGCTGCCTGACAAGGGCCAGCGCCTGGTCCGCGTAGAACCGCTGCTTCCGCCAGAAGGCCTGCCACTGCTGCACGGTCTTGCGTGCAGGGCCTTCGGCATCCAGCAGCGCCTCCAGCTGGACCCACAGCGCCTCCTTGTCGGCCTTTGTGAGCGATAGCCCCAGTGGGTACGACGGCGTCAAGAGGGCGGGGTGCTCCTCCATAAAAGACAGGAGGAGCTCCCTCTGACGCGCCGAGACCCGGGGGCCGAGCGGCACGTTTCGGTGCGACGACAGTTTGAAAAGTGCGCCGAGTAGGCCGCTCTTTCTTTTTTCTCGCGCTGTGCGCAACACCACCTATCGACCTTCCACAGAAACTGATCCTGATAAATTGTAATAGTCGTACACATTACCATTTGAGAACGTGTTTAAGCTCGAGAATAAAAATACATTTTTTTTTCATACAGACATTTGATTTATTAGAAAGCGAAAACCATTTCGGTTTATAGTATATGGTCCTCAATCAGACGACAGACGAGGCAACGCAACGTCCGGGGAGGTCACCGCTTGCTGATTAGCTGCTCTTTCCCACCCCTTGTCACACATTTTGCATACTGCCAATTTGTGACGTTGCAGCAACTGAACAGAACACGTATCGAACAAAACATCTCCGATGGCGCCGACTGCTGCTAGCCAGCGCAGAGGCTGCGGTCGAGCGTAATCCGGCTCTGTGGCGCTGTCGTCTGCTAGGGCCTCGTCCGCCGTGTGGATCCGCTTGCAGCTGAACGGTCCGTGGTATAGTCGCCCGCGTCCAATAAAAAATTTGGTCCTTCGTTTGGATGCACTATAAGCTGTGATGACCGTAAGCCGGCTCCAGTTGGTGCCGTAGTGCGCAACTTGTTTGTTCGCTTCCACCCTAGTGGGCTTCGTTCCGGTAGCCAGATGAACGGTTTGGGAAGAAGCACGCTCCCCATATGCCTCCTTAGCCGAACTGGTTGCAAGGCATATGTGCTTGAAAAGTATTCTGTGGATGACATCATTGACGACAAACGTGCCGTCGAACTGTCGGTAAAAATGCACTGTGGTTCCACTTACTTTTTCAAGAAAACGTCCCTTTTGGCATTGAATCACAAATGTAACCTGAACGCCAATGCATTTCTCCGCAAAGTTCGGGAATTAATATGTCGAAACCGGCGCCATCCTGAGAATTTGTCCCAAGTGGAACCGCGTTGCGAACTCCCCGGCTAGAATTCGTAAATTGCAATAAGTGCCATATGGTAGTGAGTCAAAAAACTAATGAAATAATTTTAGTTAATATGCCGATTATGCATTTGAATTTTTTGTGCGAGTGCTCTTCGAGTAGACCAGCTGAAGGACTAGGATTATGCCATCAGGCTCAGGCAGTCTTAAAAATTTTTCGACATTGTTCGCAGTAACAGCCGGTATATACTGGGTGTTCAAAATTAAGTTTTATAGTTGTAAAATTAGGCACTGGGAGGCACACACTTGGAGGCGCAAATAAGTTATGTGGCCAGGTGAGCACAAAGTGATATAATAATTATCGCTGTCAGCAGCGCAATTAACTGAAATTGGATATTTGACGTTTTATTGACTACAGCAAGTGTGTATCTTTGTATTCAAAAGTTGGAGGCAGTCGTGTTCTACACAGTTTATCTTGGAAGAATTCTTCTAGCGTGTCTGTACTCCAACAGATCCGACTACATATTTTAATTGTCGTTCGCATATTTATGCATGCAAGAGAACGAGGATTGATGCAAAGCTCTCCTCCCTGATGTGCCGCGGCTGTTGCGTGCGGCGTTTAGTCTGACAACAGGGCAGAGGCATAAGCAAACATAACTGTTCTCTTCCCCTCTCAGCTGGAGAAATCGGGACATGACGGCAGGGTGTGCCTTGCAGTTGTTGCTCTTGATTTCAATAAAACCTACGGTACTTGGAAATCAGCAGTCATGTTATTTTGCGTGGCCCAGACAAGGACCATGTACGCTCGTCTAGTCACCGTTACGCACGCGCACTGCGCTCCGGCTTCTGGGCTCGCGCCGTTATCTCGGCACGACAGCTGCCGCCATCGTTACAGGATGTGTGGTCGCGTTACGACAGCAGTTCCGGATTCTTCAATTTTGTATTTCGCCAGCCGAGAGGGGAAGGGTGACAGTTATCATCCTTGCCAGTGCCTCCGTCCCGTTGTCACACTAAACGCCGCACGCAACAACCGCGTCACACCAGGGAGGAGTTTCGTGCCAATCGTAACTCTGCTGCATACGTAATCATGCGAACGACAATTAAAATTTGGAGTCGAATATCTCGGAGCACAGATACGCTAGACGAATTCTTCCAACTGATACTGTGTAGAAACACGACTGCCTCCTACTGTTGAATACAAACATACGCACTTGCTGCATTCCATAAAAAGCTAATTATTCAATTTTAGTTAATTGGGCTGCTGACAGCGATAATCATCATCTCACTTTGTGTCCCCCTGGCCACATAACTTATTTGCACAGGTGTGTTCGCGTGCCTCCCAATGCCTAACTTTAAGAAGACCATAAAGCTTAATTCTGAACACCCTGTATATTAGCATCCCATGCTCGAAAACAAGACGAGACAAAAGAAGAAGAAAACGTAGTTTGCCTCACGGCGAGCTAATGCGCATTGGATCAACGAAATGTTTTCGATGCAACTTTTCTTTCTCAAATAATAGCGGACTGCATCTCGGACTGTCTTGGCGATGAAGGTTTTGATAGTGCCAGGACGGAGTGTTGAAATTGAACCGTTAATGTCTCGAATGAAGTACGATTTAGAAAATAAAGAAATGGGGAGGTGCATTGGAGTGGAACTGCTACCAAAATCGTAATATAAAGAACTGCCCTTAAAGTTGCAATTAAAATCGAAATAAAAAATTTTTCTAAGTTAAACATAAGAATGCTATGTTACTTGCAAAACTAATCGCGCTTCGTCTTACAACGACTATGTAAAAACGCTTCCCTGATTAGGCTCATAGCCGTTTGATAAATTGCTATAGTCTAAATTACACAAAGACAGAAAAGGAAAAGAAAACTACTAAGTTTACTCTTGCAATACAAAGTAAAAAAAAATCGAGGTATCTAACCTAATGGGAAAAAACATGCAGCATGGCGGCCTACATGAGAATAGCTTTGTGTTAACTCAGTGCCGGGAAATTTCGTTGGCTTAGAGTATACACCATCATGAATGGCATTTCTATACTACTACAGAAGGGTATTGACACGAAAATTCTGGCTGCATTTGTTGCCTTTTTAGGTAGACGCCGACTTCATAATTACGATACGGAGCCTCAATGCTTCTGATGCTCCACACTTGAGAAATTATAGCCTGTGTTATATGGCCTGTTGAAAAACTTGCGTGAAATTAGTTTTACTCTGAATATTTATTCACACGAATAAAAAGAAAAGATCAATTTACGTCTTTACCTAAAAGCCGAGGGGCGGAATTTTGGGATAATAATTCAAAAGGCACATTTCTCATTATGTTCATATAATCTGATTGCTTTTTTAACATTTTTTCCTTCCACCGTGAGGCGTTACCTACATTATTGCAAGAACAGACGAAGCGACGAAGAAAACAAAGACGAAGAGCACGGGCCAACGTCCTGTGACGTGTCTGTTGGCGATCCCGTTCCGAACACGTCTCCGTTCCGTGAGCTCAAGTCGCCGAAAGCAGTGGAAGGGCCGACGACCGTGATGTGTGACGGGACCGGTTGGCTCAGGCTACTTCACATACCTATGCTTCTGAGCCCAGCAGTGGCTAATGGCGGCGAGACCACCAGGAGGGACTCGTGGCCAATCGACACGCAACCACTGGTGCAAGAAGACACATGCCCTCTCCACTCAGGGCTACTAGACTTGGAAGCAACTCCTCTGCCACATCAGGCATGCCGGTGGGAGCT
This sequence comes from Dermacentor andersoni, assembly GCF_023375885.2. NCBI lineage: Eukaryota > Metazoa > Arthropoda > Arachnida > Ixodida > Ixodidae > Dermacentor > Dermacentor andersoni. Next base: position 363,391,336 of record NC_092814.1, on the reverse strand, counting down.
GCGGACGCTGGCGGGCGATCAGAGCGACGGACAAGCGCAGAGACGTCGCGCCTCGTGTTGTGCACGTGCGTATCCTCGACAAGCAGGCCAACACCGTCGTCATCTGGAAGAGGATCGTCGCGTCTGCTGCAATCGACAGGGTTGTGTGGTGGGTGTCCTTCCAGCAGTGAAGAACTCTGGCTGAGGCACCTCGTCACCTGGGGCTGGGTTGAGTCCCGCGAACTCACCGTATAGCTCCGAGTGGTGTCTGTGGTGCCTGCGGACGTATTTCCCCGTCACCATTCGGACAGCAACGCTGGCAGTTACCGCTGCTATCGGCTACGCCAGGAGTACGGGCTCAGAGCTGCAGTCGCTGGCCCCACGGTGGCTATTGCGTGTTGTTGTGTGCAACACCTTGCAGCCGACGGCGACGGCATGAGGTGGTGGTGCTTGCGCGGGTGCAGCAGAGACCGCGTACAGCTTTTTACGCACATTTGTGTTAGGAATATTTCAACGTTTTCTTTTCTATGAATATATTGTCATTGCAATTTTCTATTTTTCAAGCAATAAAAATGCCTATTTAGGTGCAAGCAGGTTGTTCTCATTGTGGTAAACGGCTGCTTTTTGGTGGAGCGAGAGTCACTATAATTAAAGCAGCGATTACAGTCATGAAATTGCTCTTTGAAATACGGAGCAGCGCTATTAATGCTCTTAGTTTTCTGGTTTTTTGGCGGAATGTACTTAATTGAATAATGTGTGGTAACCTTTACATCTATTTTATTAATACAAACAATTAACTGCGAATTAACATATTGCGGTATTCCTTAATGCAGCTACTTATCACAGCCTAGCTGGACCAACATATTCACGTTTAGATAATGGAAATGTATCCGTTTGTCGGAAATGTTATCGAAGGACAAATTGAAGTGCGCCGCTACATTCATGCTTCGTCATTTCATCGTCGTCACTGTGTCTTCGTCATATACAGTCATTGTCATGCTGTACTACTCATGACTGACCGTGGAAAGCTAGTGTCAAGGCAAAGTGGGCCGATCACGGATGCATCGTATGTCGCAAATAGCGTAACCAATCGAAATTTGATAATGACCACTACAGATTGTATATACATATGCTTCGGAAATTCTGAGAATGCCTAATAATGCGGGAGCATTCTCTTGCTCTGCTGCTAATTCGCTTTTCCTTACTTGATTAGCTAGCTTATGCATTTCTACCCATCGCTGCCAATCATCTACTATTCCAGTGTTATAACGATTACATGTGTCAACTTGACCAATTATGCCTTGATGTGGCAGACATATCGCATCAATGGAGGCGAAACGCCGTCACAACCGCTTTTCTTTTTTGCCACATCACGGCTTTCTGTTTTCCTTTTGCTGCTTTTTTTCTTCCCCTTTTTTTATGACCTTGACGCGGCGATAGTGACGTCACCTTCACTTTTTTTAATGCTACAAATCATATCTACTATTACACGATTATAACGGTTACGTGTGTTAACTTCTTTAATTGCCTTCTTGTTACGACCTTGGCACGGCAATGGCGACGTAACCAGTTTTGTATTCTAACGGTACCAATCGTCAACTGTTATGCTTCGAATTCTCGTCAGAAGTATTGTTTGCGCGCTAGTGAAGTCGACGATGCGACGTTTGAAGCCGCGAAATGAGCAAGCGCTGGAGGATCACTGGGTGTGGGCCCCATTCGCAGTGATCGAAGATGGCGTCAAAGATATCCATTAAAAAAGCACAACATACACAGCTTCACATACCCAGTGACCCAGGTCGGCGTCAAAGGGGGTCACTGAAGAGCGCCACATACCCAGTGGCACATATCCAGAGAAACAAGTTGGTCCAACGGCGGGTTTTCAACCTGGTTCCCTGAGCACAGCAGCATGACGATGTCCCCATTTGACCGTGGCCCACTTGGTCACCCAAGACGGCGGGAAGGCGCGGGAATAAATATGTAGATAAAGCATCCCGCAAAGGGGGTCATGTTCCCAAGGAATGCTAATCTTATTAAAAAAAAGTTCTTTTCTAGAGCCGAGGAAGAAAGGTACGGTAACCAGCACGCTGCGAGTTCTTACCTTCTGGCTTGCGCGAGAAAGCACACGTGGAGCTGCTCGAATGTGTTCCATCATGCGGTGTGCAACTATATGGAGGCGTTTTAGCTCGTCCGGTGAAATAGTTACTTGATGTGAGCTCGTACGAGGCGCGCCGAGAGAAATGCGTGTAGTATTCGGCTGCAGCAACTACAGAAAGCAAAAACTCTTGGCAAGCACGCGGCATGCAACACCGGCTGCCGCTTCTGTGTGTGGTTGAGAAATATTCCCGCTGCATGAGATCCCACTCGACGGACAGCCGCGGCGTCTGCGGATTCACAGCGTTAACGAAATACTTTTCACCATCTGATTGTTTGGCGCGTGAACTTACACTGCTCGTGCGCGCCCAACTAAATGCAAACCCCGAAATATTTAACAGCCCATCATCAGCACGATTGCGTCAGTCACCGGTGTCGTTCTCAGGCGCTTAACGTTAATTAAATTATGGGGTTTTACGTGCCAAAACCACTTTCTGATTATGAGGCACGCAGTAGTGGAGGACTCCGGAAATTTTGACCACCCGGGGATCTTTAACGTGCACCTAAATCTAAGTACACGGGTGTTTTCGCATTTCGCCCCCATCGAAATGCGGCCGCCGTGGCCGGGATTCGATCCCGCGACCTCGTGCTAAGCAGCCCAACACCATAGCCACTGAGCAACCACGGCGGGTGGCGCTTAACGTCTACTAGTACGTATGTATAAGTCTACGTTGGGCATCCTGTATGACGCCGATGGCGTGGCTTCACACAGCGATCACTTCAGTTTTTAACACAACATGATGCATAAGCTTTGTGGTTCATCACGGATCTAGCTCTCTAAAACCCTTTCATAATGAATGGGCACTGAATAAAAAAAAAGCGGTGGCTCTTTGTGAGAACAGTATTTCTCCAAAATGGGTGGCGGCGTCGGAGAGGACGGCCCAACATGGCCGAACAGCAAAATCGGTTTTCATCGCCTTGCGGCTTGAACGGCATGTCGCTAGTAATAACCATAACTATTTTATTCGGATTGAGAAACCGCGTCTAATCAGCGAAGTAGTTGAATGTATCTACAAACGACAGTATTGAGCGCTTGTGGAAGTCATCAGAACAGCACTCACGCTGTTTGTTACGACCTTCTCGCATGCTTTTTTTAAATATACCTACTCGTTCATGCTAAATTGGCCTACACACTCAAGAAATTTCTACCGTTAAAGCTGTATTTGACTCTAAAGCTCGCCCCTTATACTCATAAAAATGGTGTCGCAGTGAACTCATGCACCCTTATTAAAGGTGGTTTTGCTGGAATTGTACCCTTTCCCCCAATGGGTGTTCTTCTGGTACTGTACCCTACGTTTACTTTTTTAACAGGGATATCTGGCACGCTCTCACCCGCCTAGTTGTTTGGATGTCTGTCATTGGCGCTGGTGTCCGTCTAAGCAAATTCAAAGTGCTTTGGAAGACGTTAATAAAACATATTGTTACGTGTGGAGAGGCCAACAACGGAACTAATTACGATGAAATTACAAGGGCAGCGCAGCCACAGGCCAAGATGGAAACCAGCTCGTGCTAAGCCCAGATGCCCGTCTTTCCTCGCGCCGCTGTGGTGCACCTTAGATTCCTTGAGCGTCTATTATATCGCAACACAGCCCCCGGCGGCAAAAGCTCCGTCCCGTGGCCGTTAGGTATCGGAGGCAAGCAGAGAGTTATAGCTATATGGTTATAGGGAATGAGCCTGGCGACGGGAACGAATGATTGTACTGGCGATTGCAAGTCGCTGCAGGTAACCAGCGGGAAGCAGCGGTGGCTTCTTGCGGCGTTGACATGACGCACAAGCTTCGACGTAACGTCGTTCAGCAAGTGCAACACCGGGCCAGAAGAAGCGGTGCCGTACTATGTCGTAAGTGCGAGACACGCCGAGATGAGAGGGCGCGTCGTGAAGTTCCTTTAGAACGGTCGAACGGAGGAGGTACTTTGGGATGACGAGAAGGAGATCGGGACCTTCAAGATAAATATTACGACGGTACAATGTGCCACCCGGAGAACTAAGAGGCGTAAGGAAGCGTCGTCGGGCAAGAATTCAAAACGATGGATGAGCGCTTCGAGTGAGGCATCACAACGCGGCTCCTCGGTTATACGAAGGAGCTGTGACACGGAGAAAACATAAGCGGCATTCTCGATTTCAGAGACGTCAGAGTTGTCGAAGTGGTAACGTGACTAACTCTCCGTGTCTTGGTGTAGCCGTCCGGACTTGTGAACCACGGAGTATCAAAGCTCTTGGAGCAGCAAAGCCCACCGACCAAGCCGGCCCGCGAAATCTTTTTGCGACAAAAGCCACCAGTGACCATGATGGTCGGTTGCTGCGGGAAAACGATGGCCGCAAATGTATTGACGGAACTTGGCAACCGCCCAGACACCAGCAAGGCATTTCCGTCCCAATAGAACAATTGCGCTCTCATTGTGAGAGGAGGCGGCTGACATAAGCGATAACGCGATCGTGGCCACGCTGACGCTGTTCTAGGGAATCGCCTACACCATGACGGCTGGTATCTGTATGCAATTCTGTTAGGGCATTGGGTCGAAGTGGGCGAGCATCAGTTGTGAAGTAAGATGCGTGGTGAGACGAGTGAAGGCGGCAGATTGGAGAGGTTCTCATGAGAACGGTACGCCTTTCTTCAAAAGGGCAGCGCGAGAACCAGCAATAGCGGCAAGACCTTGGCTAAACTTGCGGGAGTAAGAGCCTAGCCCAATCGAAAGTCGGTGACTGACTTCGGAACGTGGAAGTCTCAGACAGCATGAATTTTGTCTGGGTCAGGTTGTATACTCCAGAAGCATCGACAAAATATCCCAAGGCCGTAATTTGGCGGTGGCCTAAACAACATTTCGATAGGCTGTATCCTGACCTTACAAAAAACGTCAAGTACCTGTATCGCTGAGAGACGTTCAACGTAAGTGTCGAATGTTGGTGAAAAGATAATAACGTCGTCGAGGCAGCACAAGCATTTGGATCATTTAAAACCCTGAAGCAAGCAGTCCGTGATACGCACAAAGGTGACCAGCTCGTTACCAAATTACGACTTACTCTTGCAAAGCCATCACCTCAAGGCAATTTTTCTCGAACCACCACGTGCAGTGTACCCTAGCTCAAGGGACTTGCGCCAATCAAAGACATCGCCCTCAGCTTACTTTGGCTGTCATCCTTGCGACACGCCCCGTTGCAAGGTATGTGCCCACATGACCACTACATTTGCACCAAAGCGCACAGCTTCAAATTTCAACATAAAAGGAGACTGAATGTGAAACAAGTAACGTTGCGTACATGCTGGAATGCTCGGTGTGCAAACTTCAAGACATCGGACAAATCGAAATCCCATTCAGACTGGTTTTAATGATCACAGTTCACACGCCGTAAGCCTTCCCTGTCCAAGTACGTGAACACTGACGGACACTCTGATGAACTAACAGCCACTATACTAGAATCAAGTTTCAATTCGCACCACGAAAGAGAAGTTCGTGAGCCATTTCTCATAAGTTCATGGCTGTCTCATCTGCCATAAATGAAAGCGCAGGCGAGCTAACATATTACAGAGAAACTGTCAGACTATATAGACGGGTACAACTTTAGAAAAAAGGGGGGGCCCCGCCCAGATGACCAAAGCGCGACAGCCGATTGCTTCCGCGGCTAATATAATGCCACTCAAAAGACCATGCCTCTAGAACGTCTAATTCTCGGTATAAATACTTTTGTAATTTGATGACTGGTTCGATAGAGCTCTCGTGATGCTGAACTACGGCTTAGGTGGCCTGAGCGGCTGCGGGGCCACACCGGGGCGCTGCTATCTCGCTCCGCGTAGTGTCCCTGTATATGCTCCTGCAGGCAGCATAGTTGCGCATAGGTAGGCTTTTGTGCCAGCTCTGCAGTGCAGCCACTCCTTGTGCGCGCAGGAGGCAAATGGCGCGCGGTGTTCCATGTGCTTTTTGTCTGCTCGTCGCGAGCTACTTGCGGCGATTGTTCGCAAGCGCTGACCAAGATGACACTCTTTAATGCAGGCTAAGCTCGAACGATTGGCGTAGCCGGAGGGATGCCAACCCGCCGAAAATTTTAGTTTGTATGTACGTATATACACGCACGTACGTGAAAGAGCACGTTTCACCGTAGCCGCCGTTGCAGCTACTTGCGCAACATTGCCTAAAATCGAACAGCCGTGGTCGCCGGCGACACGCACTAATTTGAAAGATAAGTTCAATATAAGCAAAACAACAATCAGAATGGGTCTTCGTTCCTTCTCAGTGCCGCGGTTTGATGCCCTACGTCCACTCCCTACTGCACGATAGCGCCTTGTGCTGGACTACCGGCGATGCACGGTCCCCTTCGTCACAACCGTCAGTAGCAGAGCAACCTAACGATGCACTAAAAATTTATCAAGCGTGATGAAGCCCCGCATGCCAGTGGCTAGAATAGGGAAGCGCGACGACTGCCGAGCGGCTCGTACGGGAGGCATTGAAGCACACAGTGCAGAACACCGCCTGTTTCGATAGCATCGTGTGCATGCAGTTTTTCGTGTTAAGCGTACGTGCAGTCCATAATACGCCGCCTTAGCGTCTGTGCAGTCATGCATAGAAGGCAGAGTCTCTGTTTTGTGCTCGGGTGCACAACAGGCTACAAGTCGAGCAAGAAGAAACTGTCTATGTTTGGTGCACCCAAAGACTTAAGTGCATTCGCACAATGGCAGCGCACTATTCCTCGCGCTGATAAAAAGCTGGAAGAAAACTGTGCAGTGTGCGCGCTCCACTTCGACGAACGGTACGTGTCAAGGCACTTTGAGCATAACGTGAACGGTGAGCTCGTCCGCATCGAGAGAAGCAGGTCTGTGCTGCTTCCAGGCGCAGTTCGTACTTTGTTCCCGAACTTCCCGACTTATTGTTCAAAGAGGCTGCCACCGGAGAGAAAGCGTGCTACAAGTGAACAGAATGCGCCACCCAGGAAGAAACGTGCACAGGGAGCTACGACACCTGTAAGTGCTGAGAGTACGATAGACAGTGTTGACTTCCAGAAAGCATCGTGCATGCCGTTTGACAACTTGACTTTACCGCCGTGTTCATGGGGAAAACACACGCTTAGTGCTTCGCCCCTAACTGTTGCGTACAGTTTGTGTGAGCCCACTTAGGACACGAATATTCTGTTCGCCAAGAAGTTAGTTGCGTTCACTCAAGATGAGCATGGCGTGAAGCAAGAAGTGTTCTTGAAGGGGGTGCAGATACCGCACTGTGTGTCAGACGATCCTGACTGTTTGTTAAGAAAAGAAGTTCTCACCGTGTGCGCGGATGCAGGAACTATTCCAGAATTCCCTTTCGTCATTGGAAATAAGAACTTTTCTGTCTCAGGAACCGCAATCTCAAGCAAGAATTGCCAGGGAACCACCAACGAAAGCAAGCCATGCATTTCATGCGAACATTTGAGGAAAGTTCTTCTCAATCAAAGATCTGCAAGGAAACAGCGCAACCAGAGTCAAGCTGCACGCATTTCAATGAGAAGGCGGATGCAAATGCAAGCCATGAGACGGCTGAAGGCTAGGCTTTCGCTGTACAAACAAACCATTCAGAAACTGAAGCAGCAGAGGGAGGAGCTCGAACAAACCGTCCTCGAAGGCCGACTAAAAGCCCTCACACCCAAGCTAAGGCTCGCCGTCATGCAGTGTTTTGAGGGTGCTCGACGGAAGTCAACGAAAGGTATGAAATACAACCCGGATTGGCTACTGGAATGCATGATAATGAGGATGAGGAGCCCAAGGCTGTATGAGCGCGTGAGACGGGAGGCCATACTGCTGCTACCTATTCGATCATGCCTCACGGTTTACACACGCAAGTACAAGAGTGAGTTCGGCTTTAATTCTGCAGTCTAGGCAGGGATTGCCTAGAAAACAAAATCAATGGATGAATTCAAACGACACGGCGGACTAATAGTGGATGAAATGAAGTTATCGGAATTTTTCAGCGTTGGCACAGGAGGAAACATGGAAGGGCTTGTGGACTTGGTCGAGTTTACACTTGACACCGAACGACACATTTCTTGTGATCATGGTTTGGTCATTATGTTTCAACCATTGACAGGTTCTTGGCACCAAGTACTAGGTTGTTTCGCTTCCAGGGGAAATGTGAAGGCTGCACTGCTTTCGAAGATCATCGTGGAAGCCGTGCTGCCTACATAGAAAGCGGGCCTCAAGGTGAATATTATCACCTCTGATGGAGCCTCGTGGAATCGATCCATGTGGCGCAAGTTTGGGATATCGGGGGCTTCATCCTCGATAAAGTTATCCGTGCCACATCCCGTCGAGATAGGGAGGCGAATTTTTTCATTTAACCGCATCCTTGGCGACATGCTCTCCAAATAAGTCGCCTATGATCACACTGATTGGGACCTCATTTTGCCATTCATCACGTTCGCCTACAACACTGCACCGCAGGCGACCAAACTTCTCCCCATTCTTCCTGTTGTATGGCCGCGAACCTTCGACTACCCTCGACGCCATTCTTCCGTACAGATTCGACTCATCCGAATTTACGCCCATCTCTGAAGGTGCCCGCCGCGCAGAGGAATGCCGTCAGCTCGCCCGTTCCTTTACAGCCGTCGACCAATGGCAACACAAATCTCGACGTGATGATGATCACCCGCATTGTCACTTTCTTCCGGACTCCCTTGTGTGGCTTTGGGTTCCTGCCGTTCCTGCTGGACTCTCATCCAAGCTTGTCTGCAAATATTAAGGAGGAGGAGGAGGAGAAACATTTATTAAAAAGAAAGGACAAGCAGGCGTCGTTCTGCTTGTGCGGGAGGCGCCCTTAGTCCAGGGCTCCTGCGGCTCTTGCTGTCTCCCGGGCCTGCCGCACCAGTTGCTGCTGGTTACGAGGGTCCGAACTAGTCATGGACCCTACCGTGTTGTAGCACAGACATCACCTGTGAACTATATTGTCTAGGCTGTCACGCCACCTACGGACCAACGCTGTCGTGGTCGTGAAACCGTCCACGTACAACGCTTGAAGCCGTATTACGACCCCATGATTCTATGTTCAACATGAGTCGCCAGGATGGCTCCTTTCCCTATGGCGGGCGATTGTAGTGAAGAGGAATGCCCGGCGCTGCAGCCACATCGCGAGTCGTTCGGGAGGCGCGAGCCCGAGATTGCCTGAGCTGCTCTGGTTGAGACACGCTGCCTGCTGCCCTCTTGTACTGTCTATACATTACAGTATTAAGGAAGCTGATAAAGGTGGAAGTATAGTTATTTGGCCAGTAGAAAAATACAAGCACGAGACTTACAGACAACTAAACAACCCAGAACATTACCGTAAGCTAGATCAGGATCCAACATTATCCTACACAGTGACAATTACGAACAGGCTGAAATCACTTTTGGCTGATACATTGACAACTCCGTCAAAATACAAATTTCTTAAACAAAGCAACAAAACTGCCGGGCGCTTTTAGCTCCTTCCAAAAATTCTTAAAATTCCATCCACTGGACTATACACCGCTATTATTTCAGGTCGCCCGATAGCATCGAACAACAGCCCGACAGAGAGCATCTCCACATTCCTTAGCCACTTCCTTGATGACTTGCCAAAAGGACTTCCGTCATTTGTACAAGATACGCCCCACCTGCTGAGAATTACGGAGGACATTAATACTAAAGGCACACTACCCCACAATATAATTCTCGCCACACTAGACGTCACGGCCCTGTACACCAACATTCCAATCCCCGATGGTTTATCTTCGATAAAACAAACGCTGTCTAAACACAATGCACAACACTCTACTGAACTCTACTTGTCCCTTCTTGAATTAGTTCTAACACATAACTACTTCGAATTTGAGGAGAGTTACTACCTACAGATACATGGGATAAGCATTGTTACTCCTTTTGCACCAACATACGCGAATATATTTATGGGGATTCTAGAAACAGATTTCCTATCGCGCTGCACTGACAAGCCCCATACATACTTACGATACATAGACGACATATTCATAGTATGGGGACATGGTCAAGACAGTCTAGATAAATATGTAGCATTTCTAAACTCTTTTCATCCCACAATAAAATTCACACCAGAATCCTCAACTGAGCGCATAAAGTTTCTGGACACAACAATATACGTTGACAATGGGGCACTAAAGACAACGCTGTATAGGAAACCTTTCGACAAACAACAGTACCTAGAATATACGAGCCACCATCCCAGACATTGCAAACAAGGCATCTTTAAAGGCCAAGCCACAGGACTACGTCGCACTTGCGTTGAAAAGCAAGACTACATAGATAAACTCGATCACCGTAAAGAAACCCTATCAAACAGAGACCACCCAAACAGCGACCTTCAAAAAGCCTACACCGCTGCAACCACACTTCATCGAGCCGAGGTCCTCAAGCCCCGCCCCAGGATCACAAGAACAACGCCTCCTCTTACTTCTAAATTCTCAAACGTTAACAAGATCCTCAGTGAATACAACCCAATTCTCACCAGCAACCAGAAACTTAAGATTTCTCCCGACCCGCCCAGAGTAGCTTACAGACGCAGCACTAATTTTAAAGATATTCATGTGCGTGCCAAACTAAGGACAAATACGAAGTTGGCAACCGGTCCCTGTGGCCGCCCCAGGTGCTATACATGCAAACATATTCAATCTATTACTACAGTACAAAGTACAGCGTCTAATTAGTCACACAAGGTAACTTCGGGTTTCAACTGCACATCCAGCAACGTAGTCTACTGTCTAGAATGTACCGCTTGTAGCAAACAATACATAGGAGAGACTGGACAACGAATTCATACAAGACTCAACGGTCACCGCGCGGACACAAAACACAATTTACCTAAAGCAGTAGCCAGCCACTTCAATGAACATAGTCATATATTCGAAAAAGCAAGGCTCCACATACTACAAACAAATTTCCGCTCACCTCGCCAAAGGAACTATACGGAATCATACCTAATACACAAGGTTTATTGCCTACACCCGGCGGGAATTAATTTGGCACGTGGCGACTTAGAATCTTTAAAAGCGGCAACCTAAATCTGAAATTCTCATATCATCAACGAAGGCACAAAACACTTTATGTCACCAGCTGACCCTAATTCCCTTAACCTCACCTATTCTTCCATTTCGAAAACTTTTTTCCTGCCTACTACTCAATTAAATATACTATTTGATTTTTTCTGTTTACATCAATGATGTGCCAGACGTCACAGACTTAAGTCATTACGTTCTATACGCAGACGTTACAACTATATCTATAGCCGATAAGTGTATCTCTTCTGTAGTAATCAAACTCTTGACCACCTAATGAAATGGTGCAATGACAACGTTCTAGTCATTCATCGATGTAAAACGAAATTTGTAGTATTCCATTCGCACCAAAAGTCCCTAATTATTCCTCCTTCGTTAAATTTAGGTAATGATTCTCTTCCCATTAGCGACTCCGCTTCTTCTTTAATTCTTATCCGAGACAGCGATCTGAAGTTTCACCTGCACATCAACCATGTCAAGATGAAGTGAGCTTCAGGTATCTATGCGCTTATCAAGGGACGACATTCGAGGAACACTTACGGAGACCAAAGACGGTCTTTGAAGCAATACGCTCAGATGGTCCAACTTTGAAACCTAAGAAGTGTCATTTTGGTTTTGAAAAAACTTCAATTCCTCGGTCACGCCGTCAGTCGTGAATGTGTCCGACGTGGCCCTGATAAAAGCGCTGCCGTCTCTAATTTCGCGACGCCATCTTATGCAAAGGCTGTGCAGATTTTTCTGGGCCTTTGCGCCTACTACCGACAGTATATTGCAGAATTTTCGCACATCAAGTGGCCATTAACACATCTCACAAGAGAAGATGTCCCCATCGTGTGGGGCGAAGTCCAGCAACGCTCTTTTCACGACGTACAGCAACAGCTCCAGGCGCCTTCTGTGCTTGCACACTTTTATGAAGACACACCGACGATTCTTCACACCGATGCGAATAATGCTGGCCTTGGCGCAGTGCTTCTACAGCGGCAGGACAGCACCGAATGAGTAGTTGCTTACACCAGCAGGACGCTATCAAGAACAGGCTAACTACTCCACTACAGAAAAAGAATGCATCGCAGTGGTATGTGCCGTCCTGGAATTTTGCCATATTTGTACGGGTGCTGTTTCACCATTGTCAGTGATCACCATGCATTTTGCTGGCTGACTAATTTTAAAAATCTGGCTGGTCGGCTTGCGCGTTGGAGTCTTCAGCTCCAGGAGTTCAACTTCACTGTTGTATACAAATTGGGGAACCAGCACGCCGATGCCGACTGCCTTTCTTGGTCTCCTGTTGAGACTGCAGTGCACGACGACAAGAACACAGCTTTCCTAGGCATGGTAGATACTGTCGCCGTTTCATGCCAACAAGGCGAGGACGCTGAACTGGTTCCTCTTATTGACTACTTAGAGGGAAGAACAAACAGTGTGCTAAGTTATTTGCTAGAGGAGTGCCTTCATTTTGCTTGCGCCGCGACATTTTCTATAAAAAGAACTTTTCATCTAGTGGCGGCTGGTACCTTCTCGTCATTCTCGCATTTCTTTGGGACGAAGTCCTACCTGTTTGTCACAACGAGCCGACTGCTGGTTACTTTGGCTATACCCGTGCATTGGCAAGAATTAGGCTAAAGTATTATAGACCAAGACTTGCGGCGGTCGTGAAATGTTATGCCCAGATATGGCTGGACTGCCAGTGCCACAAACTCCCACCCGTCAAGCCAGCTGCACTGCTGCATCCTGTTCAGATACCGCAAGCGCCGTTCGCACAAATTGGCATCGACCTTCTAGGTCAGTTTCCAATGACTGCTACTGGCAATAGATGCATAATTGCCGTCACAGATTATCTTACTCGATGCGCCGAAGCAGGTGCTCTCAAATGGCGAACAGCAGCACAATTTCATCAAGGCCGTCGTCCGAAGGCATGGAGCTCCTGCAGTGCTGATAACAGACGGAGGTGCTGCGTTCACGGCCGCACTTCTGGATACCATTTTGCAACAAAGTGGTACCACTCACTGAAAGGTCACAGTCTATCATGCTAAAACCAATGGGCTGACAGAACGTTTGAAGAACACTCTGGAAGACATGATGAGTATGTACATCGGCATCAACCACAACAACTGGGGTGCTATGCAGGATGCGCCGAGTTTGGCGAAACTCGGGATCTTCACGAGCTCTGGCGACACCCCAAGATGAAAGCACAAATGGTACCGAGACACAGTTTATCTTTCGAGAAGCCTCCAGTTTCATTGGTTTATCTCGATTCACTCTGGGTGGCTATCATTCCTTGGGCGTTGCCTTCTGGGCGGTCGACAAACTGGGGCTCACGTGATCATACCGTCGGTGCATGGTCGCGCCTTCTTTCACTTGTTTGTCGTTCCACCGAGTGCATTACACGCACAAGCGAGTTATAAAACAAATGCATTTAATACAATATTATTAGTTAGTTTAACGTGGTTTAAAAGTATTTTAAAGCTTACAAGATGTACACTGAATGTGTATTCGACTAATTTGTAATTTAGTACGCTTCGCATTATACCACGAACGCTGTGGTGGCGTCATCACATACATTCATCGGGTGAGCATGGCGGCTAAACATCGAAGAGGCCCAGTGTAAACAAACTGGTACAACGAGCTTGCAGTGCGCGACGTAGTGATCAGGCTCGACGATGACCACTATTTCTTGGATAGTTCTGTTCCTCCGTGAGCAATCTTTCCGTGCACCCCGAAAGACTGCGAATAGCTTAGGCGATTTTACAGATCGCAACGCGTACTTACTGTTCATGGCACAATCCTGAACAAACAACTTATCCGGTGCTGCTTCTGTGAGTGCGCGGAGTTCCTCCACTCTGCGTGACTGCGAGCGTCACGAATATTGCATAGTGTGTGCAAAAGGAAGACAGCCGATATAGCTACGATGCGACAAGGAGGTGGTGCCGACGATGGATCTCGCAACCAACACAGTGACGGAGGCATCGCCAAACTGCAGATAAGTATATTTCTACTGTTTCATATTTAGCATAATAATAGTGCACGGATTAAGTCACTTTCGTAGTAACGAACTGAATGTCCTGCAGTTTAAAAAAGGCATTGAGAGCCAATGAGTGTTCGTGCTTTTACATGTGCGTGGGCCCGCGAAAATATGGAAAAGATAAAGGTAACCTTCACTAACTTAGTGATATAACAGAAGTTCATCAGTGACATTCAGCCCGCAGAATCTATGGAAGAGTATCTTTATCCAGGTGAAATATCAATAGCAGGTACTGATATAAAGCAGGAAACTTATACAAAAATTTCATGGGTTGAACAGCACATGGGAGGCATTACCGAATTGTGATCGCCACGTTACCGATATCCTTGAAAAATGTTTAGAATCCTTGCATTCTACCGGTTATTCAATATGGGACATAAACCTGGAGGTTAACAAAGAAACTTGAAGTGTCGAGGACTGTGCAGAAAGCGAAGTAACAAAAATTGTTGGAGACAGCATTAAGGCAGGAAGACAGTGGCGTAGTAAACCGTGGCTACTGATATGCTAGTTGAGATTAAGAAAAAAAAATGGAATCGGTGGGCAGGCCATGCACATCTTCAATCACTTGTTGCCAATTTATAACAGGTGATTACTTAAGCGTGACAGAATGGATGTCAAGAAGAGAGAAGTGCTGCCGAGGATGGTAGAAAATTGCGTAATGGGACAAAAATATGATGTTTGTAGGCATAGGATGCAATCAGCTCGCATAAGACGGGATTGTAGGGAGCGCCATTGATTTTGCAGTGAACAAAAATAAGTTTGTGGTGCTGACAGTAGAGACTCGTGAAGGTTCGGGGACACGTCAGCTGTTGGCACACTAATATGATGTTTGTAGGCATAGGATGCAATCAGCTCGCATAAGACGGGATTGTAGGGAGCGCCATTGATTTTGCAGTGAACAAAAATAAGTTTGTGGTGCTGACAGTAGAGACTCGTGAAGGTTCGGGGACACGTCAGCTGTTGGCACACTAATAAACATTACAATTGGCTCTGAAAAATACAACCCATTATGAAAAATAAAGCAATGTTGTCCCGAGAAATTGTTTTATCATGCATACACTAAAGGCTTCCACAGTCAAGGGCAGTTAGTACCGATAGTGCAATGAGCATTTTTATTTGTAAATAATGGTTTATATGCGGTTGATTCATTCCAACAATCCACTTTTTTTGCAGCAAAACATTCTGCTGCTGGAGGCACTCAACCGCCTGGTGGCAGTAGGCGAGCGCCAGGCACATGCTCTTGAGAGTGTGGCAAGGTCCAGAGGGCTGCTCTGCAACAGTAGGATCAGTGCACTCACTGCTTTCCAGTCGAGCCCCCAGAACACGCCTTATAAAGGAGCTTTCAGTTTATTATTTTGTTTATTATTCAAGAGCATGAATAAAATTATTGCAGTAAACATTGTGCTGTGCATATTGGGACACTTGTAACATGCACTTGATGTCTCTTCAAAATGGGCAAACACATAAGACAACCTGGACCATGTAAATGAAAAAGACACTAATGCAGCATATACGTCATTGTGCTGTTTGTTCTTTCTATGTGCAAGAATACAGTGGGTGTTGATTAGCCACAAGATGAACGGTGTGTGTATTTCATAATGAAAAGACAGGAAACGGCATGACCTTAATAATGCTATCACCTATAGACTGTGCACATGAATGCAACACTCCCCGATTTAAACGTGCCATTACATGCATGTTCGATACCACATATTCTTTAACAACGTAATATATTTGCATGTACTAATTTTCACACAGCTTAAGCGCATGCATAGCTCACTTGTGATGTATCCATTTCATAGGCCAAATAATTGTACACTTCGTCCTTTTGTGTTGTATGAAAAGCGGCATCCTCTAGTCGGATACAACTTCACAAGACAGGAGAGGCCCCGCCCAGATGACCAAAGCGCAGCAGCCGATTGCCTCCACATAGTCCCTCTCTAAAGAGCGGGTATTAGTGCGTCCAGCGGCACGACGTCAGTGTAGAGTGTGTGCCCATTGGTGCAGGCTTGTGTTCACCTGCCGTTGAAGTGCAGATTCTGCAGCCTCCTAAAGTTATATCTGACTACAGAATCACGCAATGCCTTGCACTGGTTGCATAGACTTTTGCAACTTGATAGCACACAATGATCAGGAACAGAAATCTATAAAGGCACCCAAGCAAAGCTGGCTGGCCACACTTCTATTATGAGGGGCTGTAAACAGTTCTCACCAAATATTCCCATGACATCCTTGAAAAAGAGGTGGTGTTTGGCACTTTAGAATCAAAAACAGATTACAGTGAATGCTGTGTACCACGTTAAAACAAACTGAGCTTGGTTATCTGCACAGCATGTAATGAAAGCTTGTGCTTCACATAGGAAACAAAGTGCTCTGTCCAGTACAACTGTCGAGTTTGCTGTGGCACCTATTATGTCATTAGTGTCAACATACAAATTTTCAAAGGCCATTCATTTCACCATTATTTTTGTATGATGGTTCTTTCAATCAGTGCTTGTATTACATGAGCAGGTGGATTTGAAAGCAAAGCTTTGTTTGCAAACCTTCAGATTTCCATAATTGTGTGGCAAGGCACTGGCATGGTGTCGAATAGCTTACACTTCCTCGGTCCTGTACCGAAGAGGCCCAATGCTCTACTTGAAGTTGGACCGCGCAACAATTCGACGGCACACAAAGAAGAGTAACACACCCAGCAGAGCGTTCTGCTGTGTGTATTTCTCTTCTTTGTGTCCCGTCGAATTGTGGTGCAATTCAGCTACAAGCTTCTATACCGATACAACGAGTCTTCAACCTCACCAATGATCTAGTTATTAGGCCACAATGGCACACATCTTTGAAATGTCCCAACACGAATTAGCTCGCCAACAAATCACCGCAAGCATAAAATTTTGCAGCACAGGTGTATGTACGTGCCATATTCTGTACCACTAAACTCGCAGGAATTAAAGCGGCAAGCATTAACCAGCCTTACTGCTGCCGTTACCATCATCATCATGACACCAATAGAAAGACAGTGCTGCGTTTCAGTAAAGGGAGTGCCGGAGGGAAAGGCGTGACAGCGAGGCTTGAGGCTTCCAATAAAAATAGCATTTACAAGACATGTTCAATGCCCAAATATGCTGCATATCACTCATCCTACTTTGGAATTGCGGCAAGCTTTTACACGTTTGAGCATGTCACAGTTTGTGTAATCATCGCTCTAAAGCTGTACAAAAGGTCTATTCAATCTGCAATCTTTATTTTTATCATGGCGGGTTAAAGACCAACTTTTCATTGGCATCTGCACATTTTTTCCGATATGTAATTTTGCCCTGGTGGTTCACGACATCTTCACGCACACCGAGTTCTGCAGAGCATTGGATCTGCATTGTTCTACTGCTGAAGAATTAGAGCCCTATATGAGACGAAAATATACGATTTGTCCATACAGAACAATGCTGCCCCCCCCCCCCCCAAAAGAAATACACTGAACCACTGGCACATGCACCAACAGTGCACACAGCAAACACTCTGAAGTATTTTCTTCATGCAAGCCAGCACACTAAGATTCTCAATGCATTTTCATTTTGCCATAAATGCATAGGCACAACCGGCTTGGCGCGACATCCGCATCTCGCACTGCAACAAATTGTGCAATGCCTTACTGTTTCATAGTGTGGCCGATAGATGACGCATGACCAAAATTCAGCATTATGCATACTAAGTAACTTGTACTAAGTACTAAGTAATCTCATAAAAAAAACCAAGTTCTTTATGAGATTAGCATTCACAGGGTACTTCACACAATTTGTGATATCCATCTATCTATTTATACTTCATTAACCTCTTTCCCCAAAAAAGTGAGCCATTTGGAAGGCACCCTGATAGACAAGTAGAACAATCGGTAAAAAGTCAGCAACCAGCGAAAAAGTCAGTATCATACGCTGCCGCATGTGTGACGTCGGAAACACAAAATTTAGGTCGGCTACAGAGAAGTGACAAATTTGGCAATATGGTGCGTCTAGACATTGCTTCAATGCTAATCACAGTAACGCTGACATTGAAGGCACCTTAATTCCTACGTACGTTGTGTCGACACACCCGACTACGTTCGTAATGTTTCCGCGAAGAAGCGTTTTTGTTATAAATGCCCGCTCAGCCGCAGTCTTGGGGAAAGCCAGCCACCGCTTCCGCACCGCCGCATCAATAAGCTCATCAGACATCTCTGACACAGAGGCTCGCAATAGTTTGATGACGTCCAATGTAACGCTCGGCGCCGACGCTTCCCTGAAAACTCCCAGTCCCGTAGAAACGGAGGGCGCAGAGGACTTGCTCTTCAACGGTGAGCGAATGAAGCCCGCCACGCTGTCTCCACAGACGAGAGTCTTCGCCTAGCTCGTCACACAGCCAGCGCACTGATGTCTTCGACAGGCCAAAATGACGCTGAAACTCCACGGCGGTCATGTACGCGAACGGGTTCAGACGGTCATACTGACGCTTGCTGCCGCTGGCTGCAATAACACAGGCTGCTGCTGCCGCCACCATGTTCCCGGGTTGAACTCGGAGGGGGTTTCGCGATGTACGAGTTTAGCACGAGTTCGCCTGTCAATCAAAGCCAGAGGTCACGCCCCGCGCGAGGCATGTAACTCTAGTGCGCGCACCCACCAAGGTTGGGCCACGCCCAACTTATCTTTCGGCAACAGCGACGCGGTGCCGAGCTGAGAGGTATCAACAATATTCACCACCGACATAAAACACGCACAACACACTGTCATCGGTGATGTACTGCGCACTACTATCAAAAACAAAGCGTTGACTGTCGCTGGCTTCTCGGGCTGAGATGGCCCCACAGCACGGTTTCATTGCCTGCATTGTGGTGACGTAGCGCACAGTAAATAATTATCGGCACGTCACTGTAGCTGCTTGCAAGACGTCGATGCGCCGAGGGTGACGACGATGCTGAGGAGTGCGTATCGCAGCAGTCGTTTGAGATGGCTGCTCCGTCATCGGTGATGTATCGGAGCCACAACGTCGTAAACACGATCAGCGTCCGAGAATCGCTCGCTCTTCCAGACCCAGGGCAATGGCATTTCTTCATCACAATCACTGCGCACTCAACAGTTCCACCACCTTCCTCAGTTCGAAGTCTCATTTCAAAACCGCACACAAGAGCCCTCACCTGCCAAAATGCGATTGCTGCGGTGTCGTTACGATATCCTTCTGCGATGTCTGCTGGCTCCAGCATAAGTAATCCGCAAGCACCTTGGTGCGCACAAAACACTCAAATACTGCGTACATGCGCTCAGAGGCACTTTCACTGGGCAAGCGATGACAAGCGATGAATTGTGTCGATGGGAAGCACGCACTTCTTCGCAATGCATCGCCGAGGCTTCGCGCACAAAGATAAACTGGTACATTTTCACTAAACTGCGTCACTACGGGCACTACGGACCACCATTTTGTAGCGACAGCCGTTGCTCCCGTATTTATGACTAGTGTGTCGATTTTAGTTGGTAAAGCGGGGGCCTTAAGGCGCCTGCGATGAACAGCCGTACCACGGCGCTGCGTTTCTATTCCCCTAATAGAGAAAGAGTGGTGATCACTGACATTATTGAGAATAGCACTGTAGCGCCCCTAGGCGACTTCTCACCGTATGAACTGCCTCGTGCGTGTGACCCGCTTCAATGTATCCGCTTCTAAGCTTTCGCCTCACTGTCGCCACTCGCGGCAAGAAGTGCAAAATTTAATAATTTGCTCGATCTCCGTTTGTCATCAGAAATTTCTAGCATTCAAAACGAAAAACAGACACTTAAAGAAACAAAAATGTTCGTTATTTTATTTGTTGTATTTTAACGTATTCGTTTGAGCGACAGCGTAGGTGCAAGAATGCGCCGCATGTACCCTGTTCGCATTCGATCGAGGATATGCAGATAGTTGCCGAAAGAGGAGACACGCCCTTGACGCGCCCGGGAAAGGCGTGGCAAGCGGCTCACGGCAAGTCTGCAGACAGACAGCGGGACAGTCACGGTATTGCTAAGTTGCGATAATCCGTTGATAACAATACGCGGCGCTGGCGAGTTTCGTTGTGCAGCCGTCTGCGCTTGAAACGTGGAAGCAGCGTGCCGCGCAGGGTGCGCTCATGTTGTCATACGCGGCTTTTTGTCTACATATTTTTTTGCCTGCAGCCTTTGCGCGTTTCACGCTATCTCCGTTCACTGACTGCCGTCGAGCAAACTCGGGTAAAACTCGGGTGAACGAGAAACTCGGCGCATCCTGCATAGCACCCTGGAACGAGATTTTACCTGATGTTACATTTGAGTATAACATGGCTCGCCAAGAGACAACACGCGTGTTAACCTCGTTTACGGCTGAGAAGTAACAACAATGTTGCACGGAGTGCTGTCACACGAGTGCGGTGATGACGAGAGCGGTGCCGAGGATTCACGCAAGGCACAGAGGACGCCAGGCAGCTTGCGCATTTGCTAAGCCAACAACAACAAGACTACAATGTCAGACACTAGAATCTTCGGCACAGACCGTCAAGTACATCGTCGGCAACCAGGTGTGCGTTTGCAGTCCTATTCATCAGTGGGGACTATCTGAGAAACTCCTGTGAAGATACTTCGGGCGGTACGCAGTTGTGCGCCGCATTAGTGATGTGAAATATTAAGTTGTTCCCGACAGTCCTTACTGCCCCAACCACCGGCAGCATCTGCCCAGGGTTGTGCATGTACTTCGTATGAAGCCTTACTTTTCCTAATGACATCATCTTTGCACAATCTCTGCACTGCCTGCGACGCTTGGCGTATCGGGACGATGCCTTTTTTTTTTTTTTTAAAGGAGGGGCAACTGTCACATCCTATATTGTCGCCGCGGGTATGTGCCAGGTCATGAAAACTACGCTGAAGTAGCGTGCAGGTAAAAAAACAGAGACGACGATGACATTGCGTTGACTGTTCCTATATAGTGCTTTTATATGTCCTGCACACCCGCTTTCCAATCTCCTACTAAGTCGTGACACTATGTCCTCATTGAGAGCCTGGCAGAAATTTGCCCACCATGCTGGCTCAGTGGCTACAGTGTTCTGTTGCTAAGCACGTCGTTGTAAGTTTTATGTCTGGCTGTAGAAGTTACATTTCATCAGGGGTGGAATGCAAAAGCTCTTGTGTACCACACTTTGGCTGGCTCGTAAAATAACCCTAGGTAGCAAAAATAATCCGGAGGCTGCCATACAGCATCAGTTTTGGTAGGTTAAAGCTACACTAACAAGAATATTAATAAGTTTATTTATATTTGTATATTATCCTTCTACAATACCAAAAAAAAGAAAAATTTGCTATGAACTTGAGAAGTGGCTTAGTAGGCCAGAAAAAGCACAAAAAAATGAGACGGGTGGCAGTGTGTCCTTGAAGGTGCTGCCCCAGCCTGCCTTGACATAATTGAGTTTGACAGCACTTGCTCGCCCCTAGGTACACTTTTTGCAGCAAGGATGTACTGCATTGTATTCTAAAAGAACCAAAAACTGAAGTTGTACAAAGATTTAAGAAATTTTATTAACCCACAATAGCCCCAATACTTGAGACCGGCACATGGAGACAAAAACAAATAGATTTTTCATTTCTGTATTTTTCTGATCAACATATCACAGTGCACCTGCTGGCAAAAAACAAGCTCAAAACGACAAGTCATTGAGAAAGAAAACTGTATATCTCCTACAAAATACTAACTTTCGCCCATGAAAGCACTGAAAATCACTTATTTGGTTCCGTTCACTATTCCAGAACTGCCAGCAGAGCCGATTATCTTGTTCTCATTTTAAAGAGCATCTTTCTGGCTTGCTTTCCTTTCAAAAACGAGTCGTCAACGCTCCTTCAAAAACAGCCTACCTCGTTTTGTAGCATGAAATATATAGTTTAGCACTTTTCTCAGTTTCTTCTGTATTTTTCCCAAATAGAGTCGCTGGCTGATGATTCAGACTGAACGACCACCGCCACGAAGTCTGAATATAGTAGAATCTGGATGATACAAATCTCTCGGGAGGGTGCAAAAAATTTGTACCACTAGGAACGCTAACAAATCAGGAAATTGCTGACTCGGTCAAAAGCTTCGTTTTTTTGTTTCATTTTGTTTCTTCCACAGTCCTAAGTACTTTCTTGATCTCATGTTGTGAAAAGGGGAAAACTAGCATACATGTGTTGCGCCATATAAGCGGTGCTACCCAAAAGCGCCGGGAATTCAGCCGTAAAAAATAAATTGAAGAACACCTGCAGGCAGGTTAGATGGTGCATTGCAGATCGACGGAAAAGCACACAGGAATACACACACGAACAGACGAGAAGGACGCAAGACAGGCGCTAACTCGCATTATTATTATTATTTTTTTTTTTTTTGGCAGCCACGCCAGCAAATATATGGGGAAAGGATGACATGCGCAGTGCATAACAACAATGGAATAAAATAGTGACAAGGCAACCCAAATCAATAAAACTACAACACAGTTCAAGAAACTCGATTTCTGCCCTGAAGAGCTTCACAGACGCATCGCTGACACATTTATCGTATCGTATCACATATTTATCACAGACGTATCGCTCACACAGGCTTGCAATAGTTCATGCGCAATCTTATCGCAAACTTTGCCTGGGATTCTTATGTCACTCAGTCACGGTTCAGACGCTGTGCAGTTGGCGCAATGATCAGCCAAATTTGTGCCGCCTACCCTAATAGCCCTTTGAGCTGCACTACGCGACAGTGGATAAATACTCAGAAATAAGCCTGCTCACTGTTCGTCTTTGCTGGTGCTACATCCAAGCATTGTGCTCGTGTTTAAAAGGTCCTCTGTTTGAACCGGGTGTATGATACATTTCTTTCAATATTCTTTTCTTTCTTTTGAATGTCTTTCCATTACTATAACATTTAGCCCTTTCACCCCCTCTGCAGTAAATGTTCTTTTCCTATTCTTCACCAACATGCCTGACACGGCGGGCTCCTCCTGCCAAGGGGAACAAAGTGACCCAGCGCAAAGCGTGCATTTGGGAGCTTAGGTAAATGCCCCCTTGGCGGCCGCAGATGAACCAATAATGACACTCTACTGCAAATTTGTTCAGTGTTAAATATCGAATCCCAGGTTATACTGAAGTTCTTGGCTGACCACTATATACGAGGAGCGTGCCCATGTGGCCGATACTCCTCCCGTCACTAATGACCATGCCACTGGCAGAGGGCCAAAGACGCATTGCATAGCAGCAAACCATACGTTACATGCTCTCCAGTGACACAGACCAACCACTGTAAACAGAAAACTGACGCTCCGCCATTACAGACTCCATTGGCCACTATAGAAGCTCTCGTGTCATAGGATGAGTTTGCGGATAGTGTGACATGAACAGCACACCACTGTCAGTCTGATTACGAAATCACATTCGAACGACAAGTTATTTTGCATGATAAGCTAGCAGCCTTAAGTTGCATCACATGTTCTTGGCGTTCAGTAGAATTGCATGCATTGCAGGACGAACAAGTGAAGTGCTTAGCCTAGGTGCATGTTACCATGCCATTTACAATTAATGCCGAGTCGTTTGATACGCGCAGAATATCAGACGCGCTATGGGTCATACAGAGACGACCTGTGGTTCTACATAGACAGTAATAAAGTGCTGTCTGTGAGTGAATACTATGGACATTAAAGGGAAGCTGAAAGGTTTTCCAGAAAAAATGAGTGAACATCTGTACATAATGGTTTTCAACCCTCCGAATTCGGATATCGTATCGAAATTGAGCGAAAGAAAGCGCAAATATATTTTATTTCGACGAAAAGTGCAGCAGCGCACACGCCCAGCTCACGCGTCTCGTTTCCGCCTGTGATTGGTCGGGCGCCTCGTGACGTCAACACTAGTAACCGACCGCTGCCGCTACACATGAAGCGCGGTGCCAGGTAGTTTGGTGCTGTTTTTCTGAGATGGTAATGGAAAATTTAGAGAGACTGCGTATTTCTGAGGAGTTCGGCGCGACTCCCTACATGTACGAGCCGATTGCGAAGAGCCGGCCTCTCGAAGAAGCAAACGATGCTGGTGCGAGCAGTGCTTTCGACGCGAACGAAAGCAAAGTCTTGGGATCTCCTCGTGTTGGAAATGCTCTTTGGTGAGTATGTTTTTTGCAAAGCGATCTAGTGATCTCGCCGATCTTTCGCCGATCTAGTGAGCTCGTTTCCGGTGAAACAGCTGTAGTGTTGTGTTCCTGCATGCCTCCTCGTGGAACGTAAGCGGGGATGCGATCGTCGGCATTTGTTCGCTGTCCAAAGCTGTCGGCAATCTACAAAGACGGTTTAAACGCGTGAAAAGCTTCCCGGTTCATGCAGTACGTGTAGCGACCTTCATCTGTTGACTACAACGTTGACTACCATTCACGTTAATTACCACTCACGTTGACTACCACTCTACATACACGCAGACGCACCAACAAAGGAATGCAGGGTCGATCGAAGCAGATTAGGATGGCACGCACGCAGAATCAAGCGCGGTCAGGCACGGTCGCGGACGCTGCGAAGGAACGAAACACTAGAGTTGACGTCACAACACCGCGGTTCCCGGTCTCCGCTGGCATCGTCAGCGTCAGCAGCAGCGCGCAGCATTCGACGGGGGGCGGAGCTAGAGCGCAATTTCAACCGACGATTACGTCGCTCCTAATTGACAAAAAAAAACCCCCAAATTCTACCTACATGGTTTATAAGGTTCCCGCATCCGTATATGAGCGTCTTATTGAATTCGACAGACTCTTCAGCTTCCTTTTAAGTAACTAAATTTCCACTGTGTGAAGGTAAATTTCACTGGCTTCGTCTTCTTCTATTTGCGAGAATTAGACACATGCTATGCTTTCCTTTCCAGAAAAAGAGCATGTGTTCTTTTTTTTTCTGTTATCAAGAGCTCTAAAAGAATTTTCATGTTAGTTCTCTATTTTGAACCACTAAATCTTGGTTGCCACGTGCCTTCAATTCGGGGACGTGTTATAATTGGGCCAGATACTGCTAAACGAATTGGAAGTGTCTCTTGCCATATGTTCTTTTTTAAATCTTGTTTATTACAAGCTGCCGGATAATTCAACCATTTTCCTTGGTCCCGTTGGGGTAGATTTAACAGAAGTCGACTGTTTTGAAAACCTGAAGACTAACTGTTATGCACTGAAAGCTCGTTACTACGAACACCAACTTAACTACCTTTTCAGACGAACGAACTTCGGAGAAATCTTATGCTGAGGGCTTATAGTTTGAACGTAAGAATAATTTAGAATACTACTGAATTTTTCATAATAACGACCGTTATTCAGTTTCCATGTAAGGCTAACAATGCCTTAATACTACGAATTATTATTGAGAAACCTGGGGATTCTTAGATTTCCATCGATTATTCACGGCAGTCGGGACAATAAGCTAGCAGACGAGAAGGCTCAGAAAGCGGATGCTGTGACGCATGGGTCCGAAAAACCTGAGTTGACGTCGGAAGAGAAAAAACACAGGAGGGGACCTTTTTTTTTCTTTCTTTCTCTTCTTCCAATTGGAGAAGCGACGACGCATCAGGCTTTGCAAGCGCATGCGCCGCCTAGGCAAGTGTCGCCTAGCAACAGAGTCGCGACTCTCCCTTATCTTGCCCTTTTTCTGCATATGCCTCTCCTTTTTGCGCTTCTTTTGCGGGCGTAGCAGCTATGTGCATGCGTAGAAATGTAACATCTGTGCTCACTAGCATGCCACGTGGTCTGTCATACTCCCCAGACGGTGTCATTTACACATTTTTACGCACTGGAATAGTTCATTTATTAATTATGGGGTTTAACTTGCCAAACCACTTTCTGATTATGAGGCACGCCGTAGTGGAGGACTCCGGAAATTTCTACCACCTGGGGTTCTTTAACGTGCACCTGAATCTAAGTACACGGGTGTTTTCGCATTTCGCCCCCATCGAAATGCGGCCGCCGCGGCCGGGATTCGATCCCGCGACCTCGTGCTCAGCAGCCCAACACCATAGCCACTGAGCAACCACAGCGGGTAGGAATAGTTCAGGTGCACGCCTCGAGCAAGAAAGTTGCTTTGTCCATAACAAGAAATGTTAACGAACAAACAAAAAGAAACAATACCATTTGGAGGCGACATGGAACTTCCTCATTGTCTGTGGTTTTCTCTGCGTCAGCGTCTCTTTTGCACGCGCCCCTTTTACCGTAATGTCTTCGGTAGTGCGAGGTGGCGAAATGTATGGAATATAGCAACATCATGGGCTGAGAGCCAATAGGGAAAGCTCATATGGTGACAACTGATAAACTGATTTGTTGATGGGCGGAATGGCTAATTTTGGTAATTAACGCAGAAAGTTGGGCTAGTTCGTGTTCATGCATTTGCTGTGACATAGTTACTAGCGTGAACAAGACTATGGTAAGCAGGTGGGACAGGACAGAGCGCTAGACTTCAACTGACAAGCTTCTACGTGGACTTTGTGAAGAAGTTACAGGGTGTCTTAACGAAGACGACGAAGGGACGAGGGTGGAGAATAAAGAAGATGGCTGACACCATAGCCTAGCCCTACTTGTGTTATTACAAATTGGCGCAGCCGCATTTTTTCTTTCTCTGTGGACATTCAAGTCGAGATGTGGGTCGACTTCATCATTGGAGCAAATCAACGCGGTGACATCCGAATCTTGGCTGCAACGCCTCAAGATGGAGAAGAACAAGCTCTTCCGGAAGCAGTGAGCACTGACGCATTTGTCTCCTATATAAGCGCTAGAACGAAGCTCACTTACGATGACTTAGTTGCGAAAGAAAAAGTGAAGCTGAATATGAAACTTCAAGATTAGGAGAAGTTTGTGCTGACTCCAATTCGAAACTGCGCGAAGCCTGCTACCGTTGCTTCGTCTGACAGTGGCGTCAACCTGCTCACTAAGTTTCTTAAAGTGCAAGAGGAACAGAACAAACAGCAAAATAAATTAATGCGTTTGCTTGTAAACGTGAGTGAAATAGGAATGAACAGGCCGAGTCTCGAATACGTGAAGCCAGACATGTTTGATGGAGATTCCAGTAGTCCCGAGTCCTGGCTAACATTTTATGAATATGCATGCAATGAGAACAACTGCCACACTGATGAAGATAAAGTAAAAACATGCGACTATTCGTATCAGGAATAACCAAGAGTTGCTACGAATTGCGTGTCAACGCTCACAGCAACAAGCCATGGACGGAGCGGAAGGAGAATTTCCTCGGCTCTTTTGGAGAGAGTAAAGCTATCGCATTCAAGTACAGGTCTGGGTCTGCACTCAGCTATTTTTGTGAGTAAAGGAGGCTACTGCAGCTGGCTGACTCAGCCTTGCCCGAGACGTCTGTGGTTCCGCTTATCATTCATGGTTTGAGTCCGGACCTTCAAAAGCAAATATAAGTGAGAGGGCCCAAAACGATTGAACAACTACTGCAGGGAATGCGAAACCTCTACCCACAAAACTCGGGACCCCAGCGGCACCCATGACGCCTGATGCAAGGTGCCTAACTGCCACACGAGTTGATGAAAGACGCCGGCTGGCAAGCTGGCAGTCTACCGCTTCTCCTGTGTCCTTTCTGACTGACCAAGGAGGCTCAAGTCAACATGAAGATTCAGATGCTGTGACAAAAAACTAAATAAAGAGGGCTTCGGCTTCCGCCTGAACCTGAAGACACCAAGAGAAACTGTTCATTTGTCGCATGCAGACCTCTCGTATATATCTGTTTTTGTTGATGGAACGGAAAGGAGCGCGTTAGTTGACAGTGGAGCAAGCATCACGATTATAAATGCCCGTATTGTGGAGACTGAGAACGTACAACAGGGACGGGCTGTGGAAGTGCATGGATACGACGGAAGGCGAGATATTCATGATAAATGGACATGTTTAACCACATCCTGTCTCGGCAACAGTGTTGCTACGCAGGCGCTAGTACTCGGCGGAGTACCCTGCGAATTACTCCTATCACGTCCAGCGATCACTGCACTTCGCCTTAACATCTGATGGACTGGAGAAGTAACTACGGATGAAAAGCGACAAAATCTCAGCGTAACATCCTGCAGGAAATGGCATGACTGAAAGAATCACACAGGACTTGAAACAGTTTATTTCCATGTATCCCAGTTTCAAAGGCGGATGGAAGTGCTGCTTGGAGGCCGCTGTAGCTCATCACAATCGGTCGCACAGTGTGAGTATTGGCTGTAGTCCCTATTTCGCAGCATTTGGAAAGACACCGGTGCTCCCTGCTGATCAACTGCTTGGTATTGCTTACCTCCTGCAATCCAGTTTGTATTTGCGATATTTTTGCCCCCTACTAGTTATTGTTGAATAACCCACACTTCAATGCCATGAAGGAGGAAAAAAAACACCCGCATTGCTTTCGGAGCTTGGTTACATATAGTGCTCTTTTCATAAGCTGGTTGTTTTAGAATAGTTTGAGGTTTGCCTAATCTACACTTGCCTTCTGGTTCCTTCTGCATGTGGTAGAGAAGAGCAAGAAGCTGCAACTGTGCATAAGGTGGGCAAGCTAGGATGTAGCACATCAGGCTTGTGCCTATCTACAGGGGTAACCACACGTTACCGGTAACTAACCCACAAGCAAGAATATCACACTATTTTACATCACGTTTGCATTATCTTGCAAAATTGCTGAATGTTCTACTCGTTGATACATTGTTGGTAAGTTGGGAACAATGCGAAGTGACAGAACAGGAAAGACAGTGCAGGGACCCAGACTAACAAGTTTTATTTAAAAGAACATTTCTGCTGAATGAAGTTGCGAAAACAATTAAAAGTCAGTTCAGTACGACACCAAATTGCCGACTTAACAGCGAGAGTGCACAGTTAAGTCACATGGTCAGACTCAGAAATTGTCAAAATAATTTAGCTTTTTATCAGTTCATCAATCATCAGAGAGAGAAAAGGACTTGATTCTATTCGACAGACATTCTATTTGTAAAAAAAAAAAACCTTCATGTACTAGAAGTGAGCTGTAATCAGTGTCGGCTTAGTAATTTGCTTGAAAGTAGACAGTGATGTATATCTCGATTGCAATGTACCTAAAGTTCACACAGCTTCCTATATATTCGTTATGTAATACTAGGAAACTCCAAAGCATGTGCAGTATGGTCTTTTCTTGCCCAATGTTTGTAAGTATTAATTCCTGTGATAAATTTTCTGATATTTGACATTAGACTATTATTTATTAATTCAATTTGATATTCGATTAGACATAATATCTTTAGGTTGCGCATCTCAGGGGCTCTTATGAACGCACTAGAGGTTTCACAAATCTGTGTAAATATTAGGTACAGTTGGCTTCCGTTAAGTGGACCCTGGTCAAACCGACTAGAGTGATCGCATTATCCGGTGGCTCGAATTAACAGGATCGAGAAAAAAAACGCCTAGACACACTGCTGATTGATTTGGCAACATTTGCCAGGTACGATCACGCACCCAAATTAAACAGACGCCCACTTTCTCAAAGTCCGAAGTAGAGAACTAACGTAGAAGTAACATTCAAGCTTCTATTCAAAGTAGATATCTAACACACATTTGATTTATTAGCAATAAAATGTGTGAACGTCTAATACGTGTTGCATCCTGGTGGCCAGTTTTGTAAAGTCAGCTTTGCCACCATACGCAATGTTATGCGGTAAAGCATACAAACGCCACAAAGGCACTTAAGCTTTCGTGTGCAGGCAATTTTAGGGACAAATTTCTTGGGAGAAAAGAAGGTGCGCATTATAATCGCGTAAATACCATGATTAGACATTGTGGGCTACGATTACTGCTTCAAAATGTTCCTAGGGCGGACCAGAAATGGGCATTTTTTCACGGGAGATGATGTGTGCATTGCATTTACTGTCCCTAAGTTATGGCGAGACAGACGCTGCCAATAAAGGGGTCACTAATGGTGTCACCTAGGGGTCAGGGGCTTGTGTGCTGATTGGCCAAGTTCGAATTATCTGGCAAAGGCCATCTTTAGGATTGAAATAATGAATGTTTAGGCCCATAAAAACGCACGGGTGCGAGCCGGGACCTCCAGTTGGGTTCTAACTATCCGAAAATTTGGTTTACCCAGAGTTTATTTACACAATTCTGCGGCAAAACTTGTTATCACAAGTAGAATAACCGAGATTGCCCCATAGCAGCGATTGTCCCATCCCGTCATTTCCTGAAGTTAGTGCTATTGCTTGAATGTGAACGGACCAGCCCAACAGCGAGCTCTGCGTGTGCGCCCTGCAGGTGGAGCGTCTGCAGAAGGAACTAGCCTTGGAGCAAATGCCGTCAAAGCAGCTGGCCGAGCGGGAGCGCGCTCTGGAGTTCCAGCTTCATGGAGCCCAATCGGCAGCAAACAGCCTGTACGATCAGAGCACGCGCATCTGGTCAGTGCACGGTAGGGGAGTGGGTTGACAATGGGGTTGCACTTCTCCACAGTGCCACACTTACTGATCTTCTCACGTGGTACTTAGTGGAGAGATTTGACTTCTTGCATAAATTATTTTAATGAATTAACATTTGAATAGCACTTAAGCACGTTTGTGTGCAATATAAGAAATCCATAGTCAATTCACGCTACTTGCTACCCAAGATACTTGTGGAATTGTCATGAAAATGTGATATGGCCATCTGTTGCGAAGGAATATTTTGATATCGGCATGTTTTGTCCCTCTATGTTCTTCGACTTGAAAGTCAGGCTATCTCGTATGCCATAGCATTCTGCAAAAATGTCGGTATTCTAGAGATAAGCCAAATTGATGCACCTGAATAGAAACATAAGCATGAATTTCTTTCGAGTGTCCAGCCTCACTGGAAACTCCGTGTGCCTAGTGTTGTTTTCGAAGTGATTAGGTAATGACGTGCCAACACATTTTTATTGGGCATTTACACATATGGCTGTTTTTTACGACAGCATTGGTAACTGTGGCGCGGCAAGGATTGTATGTTCCACTCCGTGCACTTTGAGAGCTTTCAAGTTCATACAATCCGTGCCAGTTACAGTGGATCCACATACAACATACATTTGATATTAAAAGGCAATTCATCTGCTTAGTTTTGTCGGCCTTTATTATTCATGCAAAAATTCTGCTTCTAATAAATCCACCTATAACGGACTATCAGCTACAATAAACAAATCTTAGGGTAAATCTCGTACCTACTTTGTTTCAGTAGTTCCTCACCGTAAAGCCAAAGGTACGAGGCCTGAAAGCATAGATTCTTTCTCAGTGAGCTGTACAATGTCGTCCACTCTTAGGTTCACCGTGGCCGCGCTGCGCGGGGCGCCTGTGCGTCCGGCGCGGCGGCGCATCGAAGCGAAGCGGCGCAGGCGCACATGCACTTATGCCCCAACCACTGGCACGCGCCGGAAAGCTTCGGCGCGCGCCGAAGAGTCAAATGCGTCAAAAGCTTCGGTCGGAAACACGGCGAAGCGGAACGTCGCGCAGCGATTACGTCTACTGCCGATGCTAGAAGTTTGCCGATGCGCGGCGAAGCTGCGCCGGCGTGCACCAATGAGAGGCTGCGACGCGTCGCAGGCGTCAACCAATCGGAGGCTGCGGAGCCTCCAGCTGCTAGGCCTATGATGGCCGCCCGTACGAAGGCGCCGGCACCAGCGATCGTCCGAGTTCCTTGGGCGTACGACGCGCGCGACAGTGTTCCTGAAAGACAGTGTTGACACGACCGACGACCGTGGGTTGTGGCAGTGCGACGTAGATCCGACGCGACTTCGAACGACGCCGACTAATCCAACCTGCCCACTGGGTTCCGCCGGGCTCAGTGCGATCGTCTGCTAAAACAGCCAACCGAATTACGATTACCGCAACGTCTGTGCTTGTTGTATGTGTATTTTGTTGTGCTCAAAACGAATGGAAACATGTTTACGAGTTCCGAAGTCTGGATAATCAGCACTCGCCTATCGCCGATGTTGTTTACGTTACGCGTAGGCCTAGCGGGTCCATTGAGTTCGTAACTGGCGAGTGAACGAGGCCAGCTAAGAAACTCTGTTGAAGGAAGTGAATTTAGTAGCAAGGTTGCATTACAGCGATTTGAAATGTAGTTTGCGCGGTGAACCTCGGCGTGCTTGCTGTCAAGACCGGAATCCGTCGTCACCGTTGACGAAGGCAGCCGTCGCACTCTCCGGCACATCTCGGGAATATATCACCACATGCGCTGTGTATTTTTTCCGATTTGTGCATTTTGCGACATTAAAACGTCTTTAAATTTGAGGACAAATGATTCGCGTGTGATGCCACGCGATCGACAAGTTGCCCTTCGATACAGCTGCGTGTGAACTTTGCTCAGCTTTCAGGCAACAGTTGCATGTGCGCGAGAACTGAACAAGAGATATCCGTGAAAAACAGTACGCGAAGAGTAAATCCGCTTACGGCAGGGCAGCACGTATAGAAACCAGTGGCTGGCAAACAAATCGACGGTTTCGGCCTTGCGAAACTGCACGGAAGGCGCAACCTCACCGGAAGCCTCCATCGTACACGACGACACTTCCTGATCGATTGCTACGGGTCATGCTGTCTGCTGTTGCCGTGCTGTTTCCGTGCTTGCTGTTCGCGTGTAGTTCGTTGTGTGTGTCCGAGAAGCATGGCAGGAATGATCGCCGACACTGAATTGCTGATCGCTGCTGTTGAGCAGCGGCCAGCTTTATGGATGGCCCGGCACCGAGAGCACAAGAACAAATTTGTGAAAGCGGCTCTGTGGCGTGAAGTAGCGGCCGCCCTCATGCCCGTTGGTGTGGGCATTGAAGGTGAGTTGACTGGCGGATTTTGATGCTTTGCTTATGTCAGCACTGTTACTATACATTCTTCTGATTGTCATTTGCGCAGAAGGCGTTGAACTTGTCCAGAAACGATGGAAGTCGCTACGGGACAAGTTTCGGCGCCTCTTCTTTGCCCACAAGGGTCAGCTCAGAAGTGGCGCCGGCCAAGAGGATGCCGAATCGTCGGAGAGTTCATGGCCCTTTTTTGACGCGCTGCTCTTCTTGAAGGACACAATGCAGACAAGGGTGTAAGTGTTAATTTTGCCAAAATTTTCTGAAGTCATTTGCACACACAGCTGTAGTTCTGTGTTTGGATACCTTTATTGTATGTGTTCTAAAACCGAAACTTTGCTATAGCGGCTTTACTGCTTTTTTCACAACATATTAAGCACTGTCCCCCTCAAAGTAGCCCCTCTACTGGCAATACACTGTTCCCATCGTTTCTTCCATTTTTTGGAAAGCCTCCTGGAACGACTTCTAGGATGGAGTGCAGGTCTGTTGTCACATTGTGTAGAATGTCCTATGTGGTTTGGAAACAATGCCTTTTAAACATAGTTTGCAGTTTGGGAGACAGGAAAAAGTCAGCTGGGGCTAGGTCTGTAGAATACGGTGCATGGGGCACAACAGGAGTGTGACGTTTTGCTGGATAGCTGCGGACAAGGAGCGACATGTGGGCCGGTGCATTATCACGATGCTACATGCAAGTCTGGTTTTCCCACAATTCAGGACTGTGCACAGCAACCCTCAAATGTGGCAGACTTCCTTGTTTACCATGTGACCCCATGGTACGATTTCCTGATGTACAATTCCTCTGCAGTTAACAACACAACCAACATCACCTTGCTGTTTGGCTGACTCATGCGTGTTTTTTTTCGATAAGGAGACCCTTTGCTCACTCACTGCGACTGCACCTTCGTTTTAATGTACACCTTTTATTACATTCTTAAGGAAGCTTTCGTAGATAGTGGCAAGCAGTTCCTGGCCAATTTCAACACAAGTCTTTTTCTGGTCATCAGTCAACAAATGCGGCACGAATTTTGCAATGACACGATGCATCTCAAGTTTGTCACTCAAAATTTGATGGCATGACCCTGCACTGATGCCCACTTGTCAGCTACTTCTAGAACAGTTAAACGACGATTTGCACAAATCACAGCACTAACTCTCTCGACATGGTCATCGTCTGTTGATGTGGAAGGTTGTCCAGACTTGGGATGATCGCCGACTGACATTCTGCTGTGTTCAAGCCGCTTAAACAACTCGTAGCACTGACTGCTACTCATCCAGTTCCCCCCTTTTGCTTGGCTATCCATTGCAATGTCTGTGTGAACGTTTTGCCAAGTTTGTAGCAAAATTTCAGTCACATACACATTGTTCTTCAAGCTCTTTCATTGTCACTTGGGCACTAATCCGACAAGCAGCTTAGGCCCGTGCTCAGTTCCGCGCTACAGCGCGTCAAGTAACAGGCAGAGTGAAACGCGGTAAATGGCAGTTTGTTGTCTAAGCCTGCCACTATGTGTGCTCAGTAGCTGCAGCACACTCCCTGTGCATGTTGGTGGGCTATTTATTTACAAAATGTGGTTTCTTTTTAACTACCACGTATAGTGCAGCGTGTGCATTTTTTGAAGTACAAGCATTGATAACTGACATAGCTGATGTTGTTGAATATGCACACAGGTCTGCAAAGATTTGAGCAATGCTATCCTTTGCAGATACATGTTAATGTGCTGTTCCTTTGCTCACTTTTATTGTAAAATGCAAGGACGATTTTTCTCTGTCGTCTTGGACAGCTACTTTTGCGTCACAGTTATCTTCCTTGAGTACGTCATTACCGAATACAAGTGTCCTACTTCTGCAAATTCGGGCTTCTGAAGTGGTTATCTGGAGATGAAAACTGAACGGCACACAACGAGAAGTTAGTTGTGGGCACATCTTGTGATGTACTCTCACAATTAGTGCAACCTGCAATGTGCGAGCGCTTTGCCATGCATCCTCACGTAGCTTACATTGAGTGCAATAGTATTTCAATTGCAGTAACATGACCACTTTGCTTCTAATCAGCAGTCCGGTCATGCAAAGCTGCAGGTAACTTTATGGTGCTTTGACATACCCCACTTACTACAATGAACTCTATGCGCTCACTTGCTGTATGGAAGTTGCTGTATGCTACTTTTGAAAACGATACTAATCTATTCAGGTCGAGGTGCCTTAACTACCACAAGCGATAACATAGTCCTTTATGTACTTCCTCCAGCAGGAAGTAGCAACTGTGATTGCGATTTAGTTGAATGATGTGAAAAGACCAAACATATCGGTGCAAAGTGGGCAGGCTAGGCTTGCTGAAACGAAGACAAGGCATCTGTTAGTATAGATAAAATGTGATTAGCTTGAACAAGTCAGTAATCATAATTGAAAAAAAAAGCACGAGCACTGCCGCACACAGAACGGGCAGAGGGCAAATTTGCCTGATTCAATTGACGTGCCACCAAGCCATTAATTTGTCTCCTCATTTCATGTGTAAAATTTTTACATGCATGTTTACACTGCAAATTGTAACTAGTGTTTCGGGTTTTAGTCTTTTTCATTATTTGCATATCCAGTCATTTTGAAATTAAGTTCCGCCCTTACTTCATTATTCTGCAATACAGAAGTGGTACCTTATAGGATTTTCGAAGCTAGAGCACAGTGCTTCTTTACCCTTAGTGCCGTGCCAAATGACAAAGTGCAAAAGTTTTTGTTTGTTATTTGAGGCAATCTCTTGTGGCTACACAATTGCCACTGTAAAGTTTCATGCTTTGGGACACGTGTGATGCATTGACAAGGTCAACATGCTGAAAGGCAAAATGTGTACTTTTGTATTGTCCCTTGCTTACATAACCACATCAAGAGGAAGAAAATGAGAAAGGGCACAGCTCGTGCCCAGTGAAAAGGATAATGCAAGACGCACCGGTAGACATGTTATGAAAATGATATACATCTTTGTCTTCTTGAAGAAATACGCTATTGCAATAGTGCTAATGCAGGGAATATGACCTATGAGCAGCCACAGAAGAGTTGTGGCAGTGGATGGAAATTATGGTCGTATTACACATGTTGGAAAGGCCTGGTCTGGCTACTGCATTTTCGCACTAAAGTTGTGGGGGCTGATACCATAAGATGCATTTTGGTGCACACCTATGTTTTGCCTCAAGTAGGGCTTTCTCTTTTTGTAAGCTGTCTTGTTTCCCTCAAAACGAATCTTTCTGCTGATATAAGCCTTTAGATGCTCCGATACGCACTTTAGGCTGCTCTATAGAGTTGCTCTAAAACGGCCTCATCCAATCGCATATCTGTAAACTTGGTTATGACTTCGAGGTTTCTGTTTCATGATTACAGCAGTGCTGCAAACAAGTTGGTGGTGGCATTACCTATCACAGCATAACGATATGCTAACAGCAGTAATAGTATACAAGACAAATCTGGAATACCCGTTAAAATCTTTGTTTCTTGTCATTGTGTGGAAAGAGTTTGCAAGACAAATATTTGTACATATTGATTGATACGATTGGCCTTTTTGTTTGTGTAGGACGTCGGGCAATTACACGTCATATCAGACAAGCCAGTGCGTAAGTCCTGGAAGCCAGTCGGCGAGCACTGGAAGC
This sequence comes from Dermacentor andersoni, assembly GCF_023375885.2. Classification (NCBI taxonomy): domain Eukaryota; kingdom Metazoa; phylum Arthropoda; class Arachnida; order Ixodida; family Ixodidae; genus Dermacentor; species Dermacentor andersoni. The sequence continues at coordinate 363,354,782 of NC_092814.1, read as the reverse complement.
CAGGCAGTGAGCCCAGCAAGCCCAACTGCTAGCTGTCAGCCGAGTGCACAGGAGCTTCTTAACAACATCGTGCAATTTGAAGACATAGATAGAGATGTTCTTCTAGAAGGCTCTGTGCACTCGGACATAGTCTTGCAACCACCCTCCCGGCCACCACTTTGCCAGCTGCAAACGCATGCAGTGCCAGCTACTGCACTTAGGGATTTTCAAAAAAATGCTTTTACCTCCCAGCGCAAAGGCAGCAAAAGAAAGCACGACACTAGCGAAACAGACGCACATTTCGGCGACCTTTGCGAAGCTCTGAAGAAAACAGAGCCACGTAATGAGCATGAACATCTTGGGCTGTGTCTGGCCAATTACATGGAGCGTGTGCCTGAAGAGAGGCAGTTAGAACTTAAAATAAAGATGCTAGAACTAGTGAAAGAATTTGCAGACGATTGACTTAATTTTTCATTGATGTGTTTGTTTATTTCAATGTAGAAGAAAAGGCTAAATGCATTACACAGTTAATTGTTAAATAAGGAGAAAAACAATGTGAAGAAAAAGGAGGAGTAACAAATAGCCGTCACTAAACCAGCTTCGTTGTACTGCAGCCAAATATAGGCTTTTAATTTTTTAGTCGTTATTTATTTACAGAGTAAATGTGCGGGGAAGGGGAGTCTCAGTTCTTTGAATATGCAGCCAGTATGCTTAAAGGGATCCTAAAGGCAAATATGAATTCAAGCTTAAGTAATACAGTACTCAAGGACGTGCGTGGCATCAGTATTATGGGAAGTTGAGGTAAATGCAGTCCATGATTTTAATAACTTTTTTCCTGCTGAAATATTTACTTATTTATAATCTAGTCATGACAGATGTTAACTGAAAACAAAGTTGGTAATGAATTTTCGCAGAATTTCATAATTTCATTACTTCACACTCCCATTGCAACATTAGTGAGTTTTAGTTTAGGGAACGCAAGTGGCTTGCGTAAGCAAGAACTAAGAGCGACGGTACTGCGCATGCACAGACCCCTACGTCTAGGTCTGCACATGCGCACTACCGTCAACCCAGGGGCGTAGCCAGGGGGGGGGGGCTTATGGGGCTTCAGCCCCCCCCGAAATTTTTTCGGGCTGTCCATGGACCGCCAACCAAAGCGACCCCCGGCGCCGGAAATCACTCTGGATTTTGTCTAGCATGCCTTCTGGCGCTCGAAAAGACATCTGACCGCGAAGATTGCGAACTCGGGCTGGATTTCGTGGCCACGCCCATACACCGGGAGTCACATAACGCGAAGCAGTCCCATCCGAGCACAAAGTTTCAAGGGCGCTTTGATGGTGAGCGGGCTCGCCGCGGAATCTCACTGAGGCCACGGAATCTATGGAGCGCATGGATATCAATTGCGAAACTTTATGGGTATAAATCTCATAAGCTCTTGATGTGAAAGGTGCATTGACATTTCCAAAGTTGTGCTTTAGATTTTCAATGGCGGAACTTTGTGGGTTTAATGTTGTTATAAACATTTGACGCCAAAGGTTCATTGACTTTTCTAAAGTCTTACATCGGAACATACAATGAGACAAGCCAAATCAAAGCAGTGGCAGACGAGTTGACAAAGCACGCAGTGAGGTCCAATGAGACGAAGCGTTGGGGTGGTTCTATTGTGCCGTCATGTCGCATAAAAAAATATCAACATTTTTTTTAACCTACGCCAGAACATCCATGTCAAGACACTAAAGCCAGCCGAAGTAACTACGTTCTTATTTATTTTTTCTACTTTGACTTTTATTCGCGAGGCCACAGTGAGCCGCTTCAACTTTTTTTTTTTTCTCGCTACCCTACCCGCGGGCTGCCAGAGCCAGCCAGAGCGCATACGTTTTTCTCGTATGGCCCCGACCACCGCGCGGTGCACTACGGTGCGCGTTCGGTTTGCTCTGGCGGAGTGGATTTTCACCTGACAGAGTTTTGGACGCTTTCTGGCTAGCAGACGAGAAAAAAAAAAACAATGGTCGCTCGCCGCCATCACTGTGGGGAATCGAAGGATTGCACCGCGTTCCTTGAGCGGAACCTTTCCGGAAAGTCTTGTTTCGCCGGTGTAGGATACTGAGCAGTATGCGTATGGTTCTCAGTGGACCAAGCGTCTCATGTGTTCTTCGGCATTCCTTCCGTAGCCCCATTAGGTGCCCGAAGTAGGCATTCGATTCTGACCAAGATACTTTCCTATGCGTTTCTTTTTTTTTTCATTTCGGTGCCTCCGCCCCATGCACAGAAAAAAAAAATACATTGTTACGGCGCAGCGAATTGTCGCATGGTGAAAGTTCGATTTTGATACTTCTTTTGCGGAAAGTAATGGGCGACGGGACGCTTCAGTTGCCGGATACGTTTATTGTATTATTGCGAGAACAACTTTATAGACACTCCAGCCGCATTCCGACCGTCACCGTCGCCCTCATGTTTCGTATAAAGTCCAAGGGTAATAACATCGTGACCACGCGCTGCATGCTGTATGTGCGAGTGAAAGCGTAGGAGGGGACGTGGAATGGGTGAGCCGACGATGGTGGCTCAGTCTTGTGTGCGCAAAGAAGGAAAGCGGGGAACAAGCGCGCAGCCTTCCGTCGCGCGCAATACATCGGGGAGAGTAGATGGAATGGGGGCGGAATCTAGGATTCTGTGAATCTATGATTGTGCAACATCTTTATTTGCCTTGTTTGACGCATTATACACAGTTACTTTTTCTTACATACACAGACTCATTGGAGACTTAGACTTATACTTAAATATCTTGTTGCGAGGTTTTGTGTATAGATGCAGTGAACTTTGTTTCCAGTGACACTTTTTTGTCCTTTATCAAGCCGTATTTTCGCATTTGTATATCCCATTGTATCTTTGCATTTCTAATGTACGAGGGCGAGTCAAATGAAAGTGAGCCTACTCTAACCGCGCAATAATGGTTCGGTTCATTATCTGCGAGGTATGCTCGTAGGAGAACGGCATGTCTCATTTACAAAAGTGACACGCAGGTGTGAAGATAAATGTTCTTTAAGGCTCTCATACACTGGGTTGAATATGGTTGCGTCACATAATGGACACTTCGAAAATTGAACAGCTCGGTGTCGCGAAGTTTTTGACAGCTGAAGGTGTTTCCAAAACAGAAATTAATCGCCGTATGGCTGCCTTGTACGTTGAACACTGTATTTCATTGACCACTGTGAAGCGTTGGAGCAAACCGTTCAAAGGACGTTGCAAAAACATTCCAAGACCGGGCCAAAACCATCGTGCAATCACCCCCCACACAATTTTAAAGGTTCATGAGCTGATGAAACAAGAACGGAGGATAAACATCGATGAACTGGCAGACCGTCTGAACATCAGTCACGGTTCGGTTCACGCCATAATTCATGAGCTTCTCGGTTATCGGCTGTTTGGCGCGCAATGGATCCCCAAGACTTTGATCCATCGCGAGAAGACGGCGAATTTTCGCGCTGCCTTGACTCATCTGATCGGGTATCACAATGAGGATGAGGACTTGTTTGAAATTGTGATGGGGGCGAACCTTTGTGCCACTGCTACGAGCCTGAAACACGATGGCAAAGCTTACAGTGGAAACGTTCGAATTTACCACGCCCAGAGAACGCAAAGGCCATCATTTCCGCTGGAAAGGTGTTGTTGACTTTTTTTTCGATTGTCAGGGTTCATTACTGATAGAATTTGCTAAACCTTGAGAGGCTATCAATTGTTTCCGATATTGTGAAATGCCAGAACGGCAGCGTGTCGCAATCAAGAACGAACAACGTGGAAAATTAACGAATGGGGTCATCTTGTTCCACGACAATGCCTGTCCCCACGTCGCTTATGTGGTTAATACAAAACTGGCAAAGTTCAAGTGGGAAACGCTGCAATATCCGCCATACAGCTCAGACCTGTCACCTTGCGACTTCTACATTTTGGGGCAACCGAAAAAACAGCTCAAGGGAACCAGATACAGACTTTTTTAAGCAGCAACCCAAGGAGTTTTATAAGACGGGAATCACGCGACTACTAAGTCAATGGGACAAATGTCTAAATTCTCATGAAGACTACTTTAAATAAAATACCCCGTTGTTGGCTCACATTCATTTGACTTGCCCTCTTATATCTTGCAGAACTCCTGCTTTTTATACGTGCTCTCTGTCACAACTATAACTTCGGTGCAATTACTCACGATACACGACAGGGGACAGCTACTCCTGCGTAATACATCGGAACAAACGACAGCGTTATTGAGATTTTTCACTGGCCATTGCATACATACAAGAATGTAAGCACAGTTCTTGAATGACAAAGTTTCATTAACATATTTGTCCTCAACTTGTTCAGTTCATTGCCTTTTAATTTTTCATATCAGCGGCATGCACTGCTTTCCTGGTTTCGAACTGATATAGTTCTAAAGTTCGTGTGATATTTTCTTTACTTAATAAATAGACAAAAATATGGAAGCATTGATATCAGTTATTTTGGGCAAAATTTTTGGCACATACGAGTATATTCTTTTATGAAAAAATACATATTTTATTGTTTTGACAGTGCGTAGCGTTCAAGAATTCGTTTGCAGCATCTTTGGCAATGACAATGCAGTTATTATTCATGTATTTGATCCCTCGACAAATTGTTTAAGAGGAAGCTTTAGCTCGGGCCCAATCCGACGCGGCCTATTCAAATACTTGTAAAACGCAGAAGCGCTCTTCTGAGATAATCCTGCTAATCGCTTTTATTGAAATTGGTTGCATTTGAGAGAGAAAGTTAAATTCTAGTGTCTGTTGGAAACAGAACTTCGATTTAGGGCCTGAATTTTGTTTAAAATATTTTGAAAGATTCGAAAGTTTGAAAAAATAGAAGCACGGCGTTTACAAACTAATAGCTATGCATGAAGAACAGATATTGTAGTTCTGTAAGCGGCGTCTATTATAACAGTGAAAGCGGACAAGTTTGATATGTCAATTTGTATCTTACGTGAATTGATTACGTTGTGTACAACGGTTGTGCAAAAGCCGTATTTCCACAATACTAATTTTTTTTTGAGATTCATGTCTAACATATCTATTTTGTCCGCTGTAGATGTACTATTAGATGCAATTCACAGAATTGTGATATCATTTTTCATTGTTGAGTCACGGAGTTTTAAACTTGATAGTGTCGTTTTCTGAAAATTTTCGATTTTGACCAATTTTTAATAAATAATTGACCACCTAAATGAAAAATTCGAAACCAGCAGTCACTAGAATTAAACGTTTTCTTTTACATGCAACAAACCTCCTCAAATTCGGTGAAGTGGTTGCAGGGAAAAACGAATTCCCCTTCTACATGTATTTAAATAGGAGCACCCAAGCTAAAGCTTCCTCTTAAGGAGGAGGACGAGCTGCAACGTGCCCCCCCCCCCCCCCTCGAACAAAATTTCTGGCTACGCCACTGGCCCCATGTGTATATATATATATATATATATATATATATATATATATATATAATACATGGGGCCAGTGGCGTAGCCCCCCCCGAAGAAAATTTCTGGCTACGCCACTGCGTCAACCCTAGCTCTTGCGTACGCAAGCCGCTTGTGTCCCCTAATCTAAAACTCTCCATTATGCTTACATGCAGCATGTGCTCTTGAAATCCGTCAACGTGTAGGTATAAATATGAAAAGATTTTTCTTCTGCAAAACACAAGGTGCCTGGACAGCAATACACGCATTTTGTGCAGTACTAACCAAACGCAGGAGGCGCTCTTCATAGAAATTTCCATGTCTGGGTGCATGCCCTCATGTGCAAAACTATTCGCGAAATGTACCTCGCCAGACACACCCATATAAGGCATTAAAGGCCAACCGCAACAAATTTGGGACCGCGTAAGAAACCTAGTTTTATATAGCGTATATATAGAGCCTGCATGCAAGCAAATTCTGACATTTCGAATGGTAGGGGATGCATCCTCAACATCTCGTAGAAATAAGACCTATATATGAAAAAAATGCCACTATTACCACTTGTTGAAAGCGACATGGGACACCGCACGTGTTCCTCCTCGACATGACCTCGAAGAACAGTGCTGAGCAGTATACGCAGAGTGCCTCAAGCGGCCAGCCTCGCTGCAATTGCGCATGCATTCGCTGGATTTTTTCACTCTTGGAAAAACACTTCTGTAGAATGTGCTGAGCAACAGAAAGCTGTATCTGGTTTTTTTATGTTGCTCTACAATTTTCTCACTGACACTTTTCATCTACTTATAATAATTAAGAATTACATTAAGACTAGTCATCTAATTAGGCAGAATGCAAGAAATATTCTGAATATTTCCAGGCGACGACAAACATTACCTTGGTTCTGCCCAGCTAAGTGGCATTTGCATATTTATAAAGTTTGCGTGTACCAAAGAGAAACACCCTGTATAGTACTATTGCAGCATGTTTGGGCAAAGTATAATATTTATTGTAATTGGCCTTTAACTTGTACTTTTGACAACACAACCACTTCACACAAAAAATATACAAAGAAAATTGTAATGCTGCATGGAGAATGCACTTTCTTCTTGGCCGGGAGGGGTGGTGGATAGTGGCGGTGATGCACAGAAGGATGTGCATAATTATGTTTCTTCCAGCAGCTTGCTGAAAGGAGAATGCTTGCCTTACAAATTCAGCAGTGATGCTTAATTCAATTAACCTAAGAACTTTTACATGCTGAAACAGTATGATTATGGGGCCTGCGGTGGAAGGGGCAGATTAATTTTGACCACCTGGGCTTGTTAAACGTGCACCCAATGTATGGTGCATAAGCATTCTTGCATTTCCCCTTCAATGAAATGTGGCCGCCTTCGCTGGGATGGCTGTGATGTTTGTATCAGGCCAAACTTTTAAAATGAACTCGTGTGAAGTGACCTGCCAGCATATGCATGACTGAAGAGACCAGCTCTTATTATTCTCATGCTAATACAAGACAAATGTGGTATGTGCATGGGGTGCTACTGAATCCAGTTGGACATTAATGCTTAAGTAACAAATGCTTATTACAAGACTTGTGCATTGGAATGCCTTTCCCAAACTCAAGCAGATAGCTGTTGATGTGACTGCAAACATTTTTCTTCTTTTAGCACGAATGTTAGTACTACAGTCGAACGCACTTATAACAGTACTCAAGTGCCACTAAAATTACATTGTTATATATTTGATATTTGTCAAGCCGGGTTGCATGAAAAATTCAAAATGGGGGATGGCAGAGCTGTTCTGAGAAAACTATAATGGCGCGGAGGCCTGTGCCCCACCCCACCACGTTCCTCCATCAGGCTGCTGATTGTGTTCACTCGTTTAACTGCCTCTTGGGCGCTCCGATCTCATGTACCAAGCCACGGCTGTCGGCGTTATAGAATGACACTGCTATAACAACTGCTAAGAAGGGTTACGGGTGGCAAGTGATATGCGAGCTCCGCCAAGGCATCGCTTTGGTGGCTCCAAAAGGGGCCTTTAAGGGTGCGAGAAGGTTGCCGCGGCAGCCTGTCTGCTTGAGAAATCCAGATGAAATGCCGGGGCGAGATCGCACGAGCATCCCGCCACGTACTTCTCACTGGCTTGTACGAGTAATCCCTATGTCCGTCAGCCTTGTATGCTTTATGCAAACCTTGCCGTCATCCTTCATGAAGGCATCCAGGTGCTCCACATAGTGCAGTGAAAGGTTCCTCACGAAAACAGAGCATTGGAGGCACTGCATCATCTGGCGGTCCTTCTGTGAAGACAACGTTGAGGCAGCCTGCCCTACCGAGTCATTGCTGCTGTCGTTGCCGTGGGTATCCAATGCAAGCATGTTTGCGACGATCACCTCATCGGGAAGAAGCACTTAGTTTCCACATCTATAGCTGTGTGCTTTCTTTACACTGGCAACATCGTGCGTTGTCGATGATCAGTGGGCGGATCATTCATCTCCCGTTTCAGCAGCAAGTCAGAGAAGGCTGAGAAACCACGTGGCCAGGAATAATTTCACTGCAGCCAACAAAGACGAACACGAGCGATTAAACTCTGCATAGCTGCACTGAATGAGGAGCCAGTGAACAATCTGGGAGCAGTGCAGTTGGCGCGGTCCATTCATGTTTCACAGGGTCGTGCGGCTTAGAGCTGTGGGTGCTGCCCATTCGTGTTCGGAGGAGTGCAAGAGCGACGGGAGAGAGGTGCACAAAGAGGGCTAGAAAATGAGCGCACGGCGGCCGTTGGGGCAGCGGGCCATCGTTCAGCAGCTCGAATTTCTCGTTTTGATTTTTTTTCTATTCAAGGATTTCGCATTTCAATACCTTCTGGCATGGACATCCAGCAGTTAGGCTTCATCGTTATAACCGATAATGCAGCAGCGGGGAATTTTAGTAAGTGGGTTATTTCACCATGGAAAACATACAGAGGTTGACTGTGCAGCAGCTTTTCATTGTTATAACCAACATATTATTAAAACCGGTATCGCTATAAGTGGGTTCGACTGTACATGCTATAACTTTCACAACTGCTGCATCACCTGTACACAGCACCGCAAGATAGGCATGGCAGATAGGCTGCCATTGGCTAGTGTCATGCGTTATTAAATATGTTGCATTATGCACCGTGTATTGAAGTGGGAGTGTTGACTTTGCAACTGTAGTAACGTCTAGAGTGCTTCGCGTTGAGCAGATGGAAAGTGCAAGTGCTTGTAGCACACGAGAATATTTCAATACACATGAAATCTACTGTGACATGAGGGCTCCCTGTGCCTGCTGAACTTTAATGCTTCTTCTTGAATTTGGTGACGTCTGTGATACATGTTCTTCACCGTTCTTTTTCAATTGCATGCCTTTCCATAAACTTGCTATGTTGTCTTAGAGTTTATGTGTTTGTACCTGAAATCTTGATATGCACCTTTGTCCAGTGGTGACATTCTCAGGTTATCGTTTTTGGCAGCACCTTCTATTTCATGTGACACAGTAAAAGGCATGTTGTATGATTCAAGCGGTTGTTTAGTCAGTGTGCACTGAAAGTGATCATCCAAGCTTACATTGCCTGTGTAATGAATTGCATCAAAACTGCATTGTTGGCAAATATTTCTGGTGAAGCCCAGAGAGTGGAGGAACATTCATAAAAAGGAAAAGACTTTCCTTGTTTTTTGAGTTTGCCTAATTTTCTTTTACAGAACACTAGTAGAGTCATTTTGAGTACTTTATTTCAGTGCAATGTCATGAATCTTTCTCTACTCTGACAATGTTCTTTCCTTCTTTTTTAATATGTATTGAACAAGCACAATAAAATTGTATGTGCCTAATAGTATGCTTCCTGATATTCCTTCTGAAGTGTAACAATGGTTGGCTATGCAGTTCAGTTCTGTGCAATAAAATATACTACAGCAATTGTTTATGGCGCAAACTTAAAATGTAAAGGTGAGGGAAATGAGTTTGTTGGGAATCAACGCAAAAGTCACCATGCGCAAAGAAATCAGGGGAGGAAGCTTTTGAAGAAGTGTGTTGATGATGTACAATTCCTCTGGAAAATTTTTGGTATTCTGAAATAAATCTGGCCACTTGAAGCAATTATGCATCTTTGCAATCTGTCACGTTGCCAGTACTTCTATAGTACAAGTCGGCAAAGGACAACCAAAGACAACCATTCAAACGTTCAGATTGGCATGTTTCTGGTATCTGATGCTGTCATTTTGGCAATTTCGGCAAAGACTCGCTTGATACGTTGAAACCAGTTACAAAACATGGTCGTTATTCAGTCAAAGCTTGCTTTGCAATTCACCAGCTGCTCGATGTGGAGACCTCGTGATACAGTATTGATGCCCTGACATCCTCGAAAAATGATTACGTGCTGCATGGGACTTGCCATTGATTTTCTGCCCAGCTTGCAAGGGCACTTCCATAGATATTTTTTATAATTTCAGCTGGTCACAATCCGGGTGTGGCTCTTGCATGAGAGCAGGTCATTCGGCTCTAATATTTTAGGCCATGCTTAATCTCTGCGACTCTTTATTACCAAAACAGTGAACAGCAGTCTTTTTTCACAATGGTATTTATTCACGAATTCATGTTTTTTTCTTTACAAATCACTGTATTCACATTACTGCGCTGCACTCGTCACAGAAGCCGCTGTCAGAGTGGAAAACAATGCTATAAGTAGAAAAAGTTCACCGCAAGCTCAACAGGCGTCTACAAAAAGCACTCAATAACTCAGGCAGGAGATTAATTTAGTAGGCCTTTCTAAATGAAGGGTTGATGTGAGATGTGGGGTAGCACTGTGTTGTCAACTTCCAGTTGATCTGAAATTTGTTCCGCACAGTGGCGTGCATCCCATTATTGGCACCCAGGGCGGTGGCCTGCTGCCATGGCCCCTTGCGCTCTGGTTTCGAGCAGTGAAGCAGTTTCATCCTCGCAGCTTGCTCAACATGGAGTTTGCTCTGTAGCTAATGAGTAATTCTTTAGTGTTTCCTTAAGTGTCCAATGTGACCAGTGCACCACACAACTCCCAATTAAGCGTATTACTTGTAAGGCGTTTATTTGCATGTTTATTTTGTACTAACAGACAGCGAAGCATGAGTTTGCAATTTTTTTCATTTGAAAGAAAAACACTTCAAAAAATAAATAGCAAATACTTTTTGGCAGATGAATGTCCAGATTAACATTATAGAAATAAACATGCACACAAAACACAAGAAATACAAACTGACCACACTGAAAGGCCTGTAGCAATATGTGTACGCATAGTGTATGCAGAGCCAAGTTTGTTGCAGATTGCATATGTAGCCGCACAGGTTTGTACAACAATAGATTATCCGCATTTTAAAGTGAAGTTGACCGAAGCACCTTGAAGGGAGAGGAAACTGAAGATGAGCCACAAATAGTAGGCCACTAGGCGAAGAAGAATACATTCTCAGTAGAATGTGGTATTATGGAGCTTTCACAACAAAATTTATGCTAATTCCGCACTATTCGCTAGCATAGTTGGCCAGGGTGGGGAAGTATTTCTACAGCAGTTGCGAGCGCTATGCAGATGCAGCTGCAGAACATTTTATGTTCCCCTAATGACGCCACCGGTTCCACATCTGTGTATAAAACACCTTTTCGAATCCTAACACAGTACACTTTGGTTCATTGCAATTGTGTAAAATTTTTCAGTCTGATGTCTACCTTGCATCTTGGCCAGTGTCTGGTTATTGACCTTTACTGGATACCTTGAATTTAACTTGCAACCATGCATGCACCTCATCACAAAACTGACAAAAATACAAAAAAGTAGTTCTATTAAACGCACATCATCTCCATAGGAAACTGCCTACTTATGGCTTGCTATAGTGAAAACGCTAGCTCACACTAAATTAATACTTGTTACACAACTCCAATAGAAGCAATTTGTCAAACTGGTCTAGAAATTGACACCACAGTGCAGTTGTCTATGAAATATAAGCTGTGCCTGGCATTCCCCTCAGCCTACTATCAGGTCTAGCCTCTCAAGCATCATTGTCATTACCCTCACAAGATAACTATTATTCTGCTGGGAGGAACCGCAAATCTCCCTCACAGCTGGGGGGATCCCCATTCCAAAAGTAGACAAAATCAGAGTTCTGGATGATGATGATGTTTGGTGTTTAATGGCGCAAGGGCCAGGTGTGGCCAAAGAGCGCCATGCTAATGTTAATGAGTTCGCAGTGGACAGATGGGTTCTGTGATCTTAATGTGCCGTGGCTGTAAAGAGGCCTAAAAGAGTTGATCCAAACTCCATAAAATGTAGGAGTAATAAAATTATGGGAATGACTGTTGACGTGTACTATGAACATTAGAAGGCATTGAGAAAAAATGATACAATATATAAAATACGTGAGATGCTAAAATGTCTGGAGCACTTGTGCCTCACCAGAGCCCTTGAAAGCCAAGGACCTAGAGGCATGTGCTATACAAAGAACACTATCGTAGATGTATCCTCTGGAAAGAGGATGCACTACGGAATAATTGGGCTTGTCACGTGTAGCACAACATCTTTCAAGTAGGCGAAGACTTCTTTGGTCTTAAAAAGCGGTTCTACACCAAGAAACATGGCCGGATGCAGAGGGACGTGATGGCTGTATGCAAAAGGAAATGTTTCCTCCTGTCTCTTTCGGCTTCCCGGCACTCCAGGAAGACGTGGAGGACAGAAAGCCTGTCGCCGCATCTACCACAGGTTGGAGGCTCGTTACCAATCAGGAGAAAGTTATGAGTGCCGAACGTGTGTCCTATTCTTAGTATAGTGAACAGGACGTCTGTTCTTCGTGTTTTCGTTGTTGGGTGCCAAAAACCTAACTTAGGCTTAATTACGTGAAGCTTATTACTCGTTTCTGCGTCCCACAAGCGTTGCCAGTGGCTTCGCAGTTTGTTTCTGAGGAAAGGCTTCATGTCTGCGGCAGGGACTGCAGCAGAACGAGTACCCTGCGATGTCATTGATTTGGCCATCTCGTCAGCAAGCACATTTCCCTGGATTCCTCTATGGCCAGGAACCCAGCATATTACTACATGTCTGTGTGATGAGTAGATGTTACATAAGTGTGTGTAGAGTTCATTGAAGACAGGATTTGTATGCTTTTGTAAAGAAATGAGTGCTTTTACAAGACTTAACGAGTCTGTGAATATTATTGCTCTGTCAAGTTTCAGTGTCTTTATATGTTTTACTGCAGACAGTACTGCATAGGCTTCTGCAGTGAAGATACTTGTAAGGGGATTCAACACGTCAGATTCAGAAAGAGAGTGACCAACAGCAGCGTAGGATACGCCAGCATGGGATTTGGACGCGTCTGTGTAAAATTCGTAGAAGGAGTACTTCGATTGAAGCTCTCGGAATTGCATGGCAATTTCAAGTTCAGGAGCGTGCTTCGAGACCTCTACAAATGATGTGTCACATTCTATCTCCTGCCACTCCCAGGGCGCTAATAGATTAGCAGGAGCCATTTGGCGATGTTCGAGTATTGGGACATCCATTTCTTCACTAAGTTCTCTTACACGCAGCGATAAAGGAAGTCTCATGGAGGGTCTGTTACGGAAAAGTGTTTCGCACGTTAAGTCGTTCACTGTTGTGAAACAAGGATGTTCCTTGTTAGAGCGCACTTTAAGAAAGTAGGTGAAGCTGATGTATGTTCTCTGAAAATGTAGTGACCACTCGTCTGACTCTGCATATAGACTTTCGACGGGGCTTGTTCTAAATGCGCCAGTGGCGAGGCGGATACGCAGATGATGAACAGGGTCTAACATCTTTAGCGCGCTCGGTGCGGCGGAGTGATAAACCACGGCACCATATTCCAGTCGTGATCGAACTAGGCTCCTATAAAGATTCAATAAACACTTTCTGTCGCTACCCCATGTTGTGTGGGATAGGATTTTAAGTAAGTTCATTGCTTTAAGACATCTTGCTTTAATATATTTTATGTGTGGGATGAATGTAAGCCTGGAGTCAAGTATAACGCCTAGGAATTTGTGTTCCTTGTTTACGGGTATTCGTTGCCCATATATTTCAACAGTGGGATCTGCAGCAAGCCCTTTTTTTCCTGGAGAAAAGAACGCAAGAACTTTTGTTGGGGTTCACTTTGAACCCGTTTTCGTCTGCCCACTTGGGGACTTTGTTTAAGCACTGCTGTACCTGCCTCTCACAGACTGTTAGGTTGCAGGATTTGAAACCTACCTGTATGTCGTCTACGTAGACGGAATAAAAAATAGATGGGGGTAATGTTTTACGAAGCGTGTTCATTTTAACTACAAAGAGCGTGCAGCTCAGTACGCCTCCCTGGGGTACCCCAGTTTCCTGTATGAATACACGTGACAGCGCATTACCTATTTTCAGTCGGAATGTACGGTTTTGAAGGTAGCTTTCTATAATGTTTAACATAGTGCCGCGGATCCCCAGCGTCGATAGGTCACGCAGGATGCCATAGCGCCAAGGTGTATCGTACGCCTTTTCCATGTCGAGAAACATGGATAGGAAGGACTGTTTATGCACGAAGGCGTCACGAATGTTTGCTTCCATGCGCACTAGATGGTCGGTTGTAGATCGTCCTACTCTAAAACCACACTGATACGGATCAAGAAATTTATTTAATTCAAGGAAGTGCAAAAGTCGACGGTTTATCATTTTTTCAAAAAGTTTGCATATACAACTTGTGAGGGCTATTGGGCGATAACTTGTTACTAATGTGGGGTCTTTGCCCTGTTTAAGAATCGGAACGACCAACGCTTCTTTCCATGCGGTAGGGAGGTATCCCGCAGCCCATATTGTGTTAAAAAGTGCTAGCAGAGTAATTTGTGTTTCACTGGGAAGGTGTTTGATCATGTCGTACATGATCCTGTCCGGTCCAGGTGCGGAGCTCTGACATGCAGTCAGGGAGGCTCTAAACTCGGCGATGTTAAAAGGCGCGTTGAAGGGTTCGTTATGTCTGCATTTGCGGTCGATAGCCTTTTGTTCTGCTACTTGTTTGTGTTTTAGAAACGCCTTGAAGTAATGCTTAGAGCTGGAAACATATTGGAAGTGTTCGCCAAGGGCGTCTGCCTGGTCTTCCAAGCGGTTTGCTTCACCGTTTACAAGGGGCAACGGATAAATTTCTTGCCCCTTAAGTCTTTTCAGCCCATCCCATACTTTAGATTCTTGAGTGTACGAGTTTATACCAGATAGAAACATCTGCCAGCTTGCCCTCTTTGCGATTCGTCGCGTCCTTCTTCCCTGCGATTTAACCTGTTTAAATTCTATTAGATTTTCTACTGTGGGAATTTCGCGTAGTTTGCTCCAAGCTTTATTTTGTCTCTTCCTCGCCTCTCTACAATCGTCATTCCACCAGGGGACCCGTCTTTTGGATGAAGTGCCTCTTGTATGAGGAATGAACTTTTCAGCGGCGTCAATGATAAAAGCGGTGAAGTATGAAACAGCATGATCTATAGTAAAATTATCTATAAAATCCCGTGATATGTGGTTGGATTCTCTGAAACGTTCCCAGTCAGCTGAGGCCAGTTTCCAGCGAGGGAAGTGTGGATGCAAGTCATGTTTGTTTAGGAAGTTCAGCGTTATTGGGAAGTGATCACTTCCGAATGGGTTTTTAATTACACGCCATTCTAAATCAGGAAAGATGGAAGCGGATCCGATCGCCAGGTCTATTGATGAGTACGAGTTATGATGAGGATTATAATACGTCGCTTCTTTCTTATTAAAGAGACACGCACTGGTGGTTAAAAGGAAATTTTCAATGAGTCGACCTCTCGCGTCGCATCGCGAGTCTCCCCACATTGTGTTATGAGCGGTAAAATCTTCCACTATGATATAAGGCTCGGGAAATTGGTCAATGAGGTTATAAAAGTCTGTTTTTTCGGAACGCTGGTTTGGCGGTATATAAATGAAACACACAGTTACTATTTTATTAAAAAGAATGGCCTGAACAGACACTGCCTCAACGGGCGTGTTAAGGACGACGGGTCGGCAAGCTACCGCCCTGTCGGCTATTATTGCTACACCGCCGGAGGTAATAGCCTCCTCACGGTCTTTTCGGAAGATGGTGTAGTTTCGAAGAAAATTTCTATTGGTAGGTTTGAGGTGTGTCTTTTGAACACACATCAGCTTCGGATTATGTTTGTGTATTATTTCTCTAATGTCGTTGAGGTTATGTAATAGTCCTCGTACATTCCACTGTAGTATTTGTGTTTCCATTTTGATAAATGTGTTTGGTGCTGTGTGTTTAAGAAACTAACTAGTTCACAGGCGCTTTGAAGGCGCCGTGACGGGAGTTTTATCTCTTTTGGAGCGATCGAGAGGGCCTCGCCGCTCCTTAGGCGCTGATGGCGCCGTGTGGCTGGTGGTTGTGTCCATCGCCTCTTGCGAGGCGCTGGACAGGTGCTCTTCCGAGCGCTTTGTTTGGCGTGAAGGCCTCGGCACGTTGGACGAGGCCTTCGGGGTCACCTGCCCGGAGGTAGATGGCCCCGTCTGCTGGGTTGGCGTAGCAGCACTAGCTACATCCGCCGGGGGGGCGGATGGCGTCACTGCCGGCTCACTGGGTGTGGGTCGGACAGCCGCCGGTGGCGCTGCCTCCTGACGCGCCACATCGGCAAATGTGTTTTTGGGCAGGTAAGATACCCGCCTGCGTGCCTCCTTGAAAGACATGTTTTCTTTGACTTTGATTGTCACAATTTCTTTCTCTTTTTTCCAGGACGGGCACGACCGCGAGTATGCGGCGTGCTCCCCTTCACAGTTTACACAATGGAGAGTGTTCACGCAAGCTTCAGAAGTATGTTCGTGGGCACTATACTTCGCACAGGTTTGACGGCCTCGGCAGCTTTGCGAACTGTGGCCGAAACGTTGGCATTTGAAACATTTGAGGGGATTTGGCACATATGGCCTAACACGGAGCTTGATGTACCCGGCCTCTACAGACTCGGGCAGAATACTTGAGCCGAAAGTCAATATAAGGTGTTTGGTCTTGATTTCTTTGCTGTCACGCCTGATCTTTATTTTTTTAACATTGATAATATTCTGGTCACTGAAGCCCTCCAAGAGTTCATCCTCAGTGAGCTCCAGCAAGTCATCGTCCGAGACAACACCGCGGCTTGTGTTCATCGTACGGTGCGGGGTTAGAATTACTTGGGTTTCCCCAAATGATACTAGTTTTGTCAATTTCTCATAATGTTTCTGATCGCGGAGTTCCAAGAGGAGATCACCGCTTGCCATCCTCGACGCCTTATAACCTGGACCAAAGACTTCAGTCAGTGTCTTAGAAAAAAGGAATGGTGAGATTGTTCGAACTGGTTTAGCTGGTTTTTCAGAGTGGATCACGTGAAAACGAGGGAAGGATTCTTTTTGCCGACCAAAAAACTGGAATACATCATCGGTGCCCCCTCTTTTCTGACGGCGATCAGGAAGCGAAGGGAAAGAGGTTGCCATAAAGGGATTGAATTTTCGGCAATAACGCCAGCCACCCACCGTGGAGTCCAACAAGGGGACGCTACAGGGACTGTAAGAACAGGTCCTGCAAACGCCAGCTGTACGTTATCACTATAACCAAATATAAGATAAGCTAGGTTGGTTATTCACACAAGGTTAACCCTTGCTGCCTGGAAAATTGGAAGTGAGCGGAAGCTAGGAGAAGACAGGAAAGATGGAAAGTAAAGAGAAAGACGAAGGTTGGAGGGAGAGAGAGACAGGAAACGGCAACTACCAATTTCTCCCGGGTGGGTCAGTCCAGGGGTGCCGTCTATGTGAAGCAGAGGCCAAAGGGGTGTGTTGCCTCCGCCGGGGGGCCTTAAAGGTCCAAACACCCAGCATCAGCTCAACCCCCAGGATCCCCCTTTCCTCAGACACGGCTAAGCCGCGCACGGCTACACGCGGGAGGGTCCAGCCCCCATGTGCTCGGGTACGTGGTGTCGCAACACACCAAATGCCTGCTGACGCAGACGCCCCTGCGGTGCAGAGTTCTTGAACTTTTTATTCAGGCCAACAGCTTTAATGGCGAAACAATAAGGAAACTAGACTGCTGCGCACTGCAGACCATGAGGCTGATCCGCAGGATTGCCAACAGGCGGTCCGGGATGAGAGAAGCGAATCTAGTTAGGCTAGTCCAGGCCTTTGTTATAGGTAGAATAGCTTATGTTGCTACCTTCCTCAGTTTTAGGTCATTCGAGAAGAAGATTGAGGGCATCATACGCAAAAGTATAAAACAGGCGCTGGGGCTTCCCATCCGCACTGCAAATGAAAAGTTTTTAGCTCGAGGGCTCCACAACACTCTTGAGGAGATTATTGAAGCAGTGAGGATCTCGCAGTATGATAGACTTGCGGGAAGCCCTACGGGCAGGAAAATCCTAGCTAGGCTAGGCATAAACTATGAGGGGCAGGAAGGCATCAAAATCAACCTGCCGCGAAGCGTGCGGAACCGACTAATAATCCCACCACTACCTCAAAACATGTACCCAATCCATCACAAGGAACGCAGAGAGAAACGGGCCGACGTTCTTGAGAAGCGTTTCAAAAACTCGAAGGACGTGCTCTACGTTGATGCTGCAGACTACGGCAACGGCCGCATGGCCCTAGCTGTAGCGAGCGCTGAAACTAGATTGATAGCCAGTGGCACAGTTCCAACGGATTGCTATCAGATTGGAGAAGAATCTGCCATAGCATTTACAATTGCAAGTACTTCAGCCAGAATTATAATCAGCGACTCTAAGGTTGCGGTGATAAACTTTGCCAGAGGCAGAATTTCTCCCGAGGCGAACAGAATCCTGCAGACCTGCAGAGATAGCAGGAAAATTGAAATAATCTGGGCACCTGCGCACGCCTCCCTCGCTGGGAACGAGGCGGCCCACGAATTAGCTCGAGGACTTACATTCCGAGCTGGTGGGCTAGCCGAAGGCTTCACGGGGCGGGACCGCTTAGTGTGTTACAGAGAGATCACACAACACTAGAGATAAGGGCGGGTTAAATATCCTCCGGCTGATATATCCTTAAACAAGAGCCAGGCCTCCACTTGGCGCCGCCTGCAAACCAACTCGTTTCCAAGCCCGGTGTCGTGCAGCCTCTACTACCCGGGTCAGTACTCCAGCCAGTGTAAGCTATGTAAATCCAGGGCTAATCTTAATCACATTTTGTGGGAATGCCCACAGGCTCCCTCTGAGGGAAGAATAAAGTCTTGAGAACAATGGGAGACCTTATTACTCAGCTCCGATCCGGAGATTCAGCTGAAGACCGTCTGACTGGCCGAAACCGCCGCTAGGGTCCAAGGACTCCTGGACGTCGTCTAGGTGGGAAGGCTTAAAGCCTTCCCTACATCTGTTGGACAAATAAAGTTTTACAATCCAATCCAAAAATGTGCTGCGCCCATGAACAGCCAGAGGCCTTGATGATGGTGCAGTTCAGGAAAATAGCAAGAAAGCACTGAACAGAAAGAACCTCATGAGTAGCAAAAATAAATCTCAGGACAGACTCGTAAATTGAAGATTTCAGCTTTGCTGCTGCACATAGGTGGTGGACTTTAGTCACATAACTGGCCAATACAATTCTGTCATTTCAGGATTCCTTCAAAGAGTAATAAGCACACTCAGCATGTTTCAGATTGGTAAAAACTTAAGGACTGCGAGAGATGACACACACTGCGCTGACTTCCAACAATTTTATTGTGTTGCCACATCAGCGTTTGATGTGGCAACACATCAAAAAGGCGTCAGGCAGTAAGAAAGGCGTCAGTAAGAAAGGCGTCAGGCAGGGAGATACGATCTCTCCAATGCTATTCAAAGCCTGTTTACAAGAGGTATTCAGATACCTGAATTTGGAAGAATTGGGGATAAAATTTAATGGAGAATACCTTAGTAACTGATATTGCCTTGCTTAGTAACTCAGGAGACCAATTGCAATGCATGCTCACTGACCTGGAGAGGCAAAGCAGAAGAGTGGGTCTAAAAATTAATCTGCAGAAAAGTAAAGTAATGTTTAACAGTCTCGGAAGAGAACAGCAATTTACAATAGGTAGCGAGCCACTGGAAGTGGTAAGGGAATACATCTACTTAGGGCAGGTAGTGACGGCGGATCCGGATCATGAGACGGAAATAATCAGAAGGATAAGAATGGGCTGGGGTGCGTTTGGCAGGCATGCTCAGATCATGAACAGCAGGTTGCCATTATCCCCCAAGAAAAAAGTATATAATAGCTGTGTCTTACCAGTACTCACCTACGGGGCAGAAACCTGGAGGCTTACGAAAAGGGTTCTACTTAAATTGAGGACGACGCAACGAGCTATGGAAAGAAAAATGACAGGTGTAACGTTAAGGCATAAGAAAAGAGCAGATTGGGTGAGGGAACAAACGCGAGTTAATGACATCTAAGTTGAAATCAAGAAAAATAAATGGGCATGGGCAGGACATGTAATGAGGAGGGAAAATAACCGATGGTCATTAAGGGTTCCGGACTGGATTCCAAGGGAAGGGAAGCGTAGCAGTGGGCGGCAGAAAGTTAGGTGGGCGGATGAGGTTAAGAAGTTTGCAGGGACGGCATGGCGACAATTAGTACATGACCGGGGTTGTTGAAGTATGGGAGAGGCCTTTGCCCTGCAGTGGGCGTAACCAGGCTGATGATGATGATGATGATGATGCTACCCCTGTCATCAGTCATCAAAAAGAGAAATGGTGAGCTTTAACCCTGCTGGTGTCACCTGGAGCACCCTGTTGACATAACGACGTGCGAAGGAGGCACCGGAATAGCCAGGGAAGGAGCACGAAATGCACCATTCAGCATGCACCACCAGCAGCACGCAACGTACAGTCAGTATGTTTTGCTGCTGCTATCTCGTGCAGTTAAGAGCTGCCTCTTTGGACACTCCTGGTTGGTGCCACTGCCAAGGCACCTGGCCAGCACTGGTGCAGAAGTAGGCAGTGAACAGGTCCCTGGCAGCTGCTGCATCAACATGGTGGTTCCTTGAGTGCGTTGCTCCAATAGGAAAAAAACCGTTGCCTGCTGTACTTTGCATGCTTTGCCACCAGTGTCCTGCAACAACATTCCCATAGCTGTTTTCCCTATTTGGGAATTTGTGGGCCTGGGGGTTATAGATAGTTAGGAAGTTGTGAAGCACACAGGCAGCTTTCACAACAAAATCAACATCCTCCGGCTGCAGGTTCATGGTGCGCAACAGTACTCTCCACCTGGCAGCAGTAATGCCAAAGGCATTTTCTACACAGCGCCTGCAGAAATGAAACAAAACACAGTTTGAGCAATGATATTAGATATGACAAGCAATGGGGCTTACAAACACGTCATGAGCACGTACTCGGATAAGCGCAAGTGGCAAAAAAATGACAGCTTTGCGTCCGGGGTAAAGGTTCTTTGTAAACACAGTGCCATCTGCGTAGTGTCTTGTGAATTGTAGACGCGTGCTCCCCCACACCGTGGTGCCTTTCGGGCTTTCTTTGGTGGATCCTTTTAAATATGATCACTTGGGTATAACACTTCAGCTCACCAGCAAACATAACTACGCATTTTCAAGTCAGCAAGACATACACGGGGAACTTTGTGCAAGACCTGTGTTGCAAATTGTTTTAAAGGACTGACAACGAGCCAGAACATTTTGCGAGATGTTGGTAAAAATGAGAAAAGAAAACATTATTTATAGTGATACAATCGAGCCTGCCGATCACGACTTCAATGGAAATTATAATTTTAAGTTGGCATACAAAATCGCAATAACCAGCATGAATAGGCAATGCACCCTTCGTACTTTGAATGTGGTATATGAGATTACTGTACATTAGCCGATCGTTATAAAGTGGCACATAGTTGTTTAAAGTTGCAGTACTTATGTGATTTGGCTTTTGCAATTTATTGTACACGTATTATGCAGCAGGAAAGTGCACACTAATGAGCGGCGCTAGTTTCATGGTAACGAGTGGAGCAGCAGAGCGGGCAGATCCATTCAATGTATTGTGGTGCATATTAGGGCTGCAGTATGCACCCAAGTTTGCAATTTAGTGCCCAGAGCACTGTGAGAAACAAAATACCATCGACGATTTGTGCCATGAATGGGTGCCAGCCCTGCAATAATAGCACTACTGGCATGTCCTACCACTTAGCTTGGTTTGGTTGAAAAAAGCTTCGCGCATGCAGCCTACAAAAGCATGGCTTTCCAGATCAGTTTATGTTACGTCGAGGGAGCTGTTGCTGGGCCGTAGATTCAGACACCACCTATTATTGTAAATATAATTCAACGCTTCAGGAAACATGAACTGCAGTTTACATTGACCTGATAAACAAATGATTACTTTTCTTACAGATAGAGTCGTACTTGCCTTCTACTTTCGACCAATGCCTGCGTAGAAATCGCTATCACATTCACATTTTACTGTTCCCAGCATGTTTCTGGAGCACAACCACATCCGGAATGCAGAACGGAAAATTCTGATAACAAAATGTTCACAGCATTTTCCGCATTACCACTGTACACTAACCACTTGTGCGATAGCTACTCGAAGTGTTCATGTTCACGCTAAACTGCAGTGCTCTACATTGCAGAGACTAACTGCATGTTACCAAACTTGCTTACAAGGACCACCGAGTTGTGGCTACCAGCTGTAGGTGGATGTGAACTTGTTTTTTAGCCAACAGTGCTGGTGCTGCAATGAAATCAGAGAAACACTGTTACGACATACCTTGCCCGGCTGAGCCTGTAATTGAAGATCCGTTTGTTGTCGTTGAGGTGCCTGGCTGGAAATGGTTGCATGAAATCCTTCCTCAACGTGAAAGCCTCGTCCCCAACAAAGGCATATAGAGCGTTTGTTGATGTTCCCGGTAGACAGCCAAGCGAGGGGATGTGAAGTTGGCCATGACTGAGGGCATGGCCAAAGTCAGAGTTCTTGAATGTCCCACCGTCGCTCATCCGACCTTCTGCGCCCACATCAATGAGTACATACTTGCACTCACTGTCCACGACTGCCATCAGTACTATGGAAAATGTTCCCTGAAAGATCAAGCGCGACACATAAAATTAACACAGTTGGAGCCATGAACATTTATATGCCCAAAATGAAGGAAAGGGTGCAATATTACTGTTACACTTTCTTTTCTTTTTTGACAACTTACGTGGGCTTATAGGCGCAACTGCACATAGGCAATAGGTCTACCCAGTGGCGTAGCAACGGGGGGGGGGGGGGGGGGGGGCGTGGGCCCCGGGTGCACGGGGCCTGTAGGGCGGGGGGGGGGGGGGTGTCATATACGTCTGACGACACCCGAAAATTGTTGACATCCTCGCCTTCCTCGACTACACTCGGGGGAGGGAGGGGGGGTGAGAAGAAGAGCTAAGGGCCCCGAATGCCAGATGACCTAGCTACGCCACTGGGTCTACCTGATGTGTAAGTATACCACACGATGATAGTATGACATCATGAGTATCTAACTGCAACGTCTTGTGCCAGCAGTGCTGCATCCCACGTAAATTCTGCTCGTTTATTAGTGCTTCGCAAGCAACATGCAATGTCAGTAACTGAAGCAGCCATTCATGCAGTGAAAACATGTGTGCTGCTTCAGCAAGTACACCACTGCAACAAATTGGCAAAGCTGATATGCTGTCTCGAAGGGCTAGAGTGCCTTTACCCTGTAAGTCATTGCAAGGAAAAAGATGTGCACTGTGAAATGTATTAAAAATGTGACCAGCAATTTAAGATGCATGCAGGCTCACCCAACACACTCACTAAGGCTTCATACAGGATTACTAAAGACAGACTCTAAATTTAGACAAGCAGCATTCTCTCAAAGCTCTGTTAATTTCATGGTGAGAGGCTGATTACTAGAAAGGAAAATGACGGCCTATACATTCATCACCTAAAATTTGCGGCAAAACTCCTCAATCGCAATGTCAGCGTGATGTCACAAACTTCTGTGCGTTCTTTGGTATCTTGACTCTTCTGTTGATGAAAAAGTTATGGAAACTTGGTCCTCTAACTGTCTCGCATAATGCAAAAGTTGTAGGTTCAGTAGCCACCGGACTCAGGTAGTTTTGTCATTTACTTTCATTTCTCCTTCAATTTATCATTTCTACATTTCAATCAAAACAACAAAACACTTCCTTTAGTCTTCTGCTTGACTTCATTATCTGTTGGTTCTTTGTGGCCGTTGCTTTATAAAGCAATTTATTGCAGATGTACGGATAACTATTACAGCAGGCGCAAACAGACGGTGTCACAATTCATCACATCACAGCAAGCTGGTGTGGGGACTTCAAGGTAATGTTACAAGTCTCATTTCTTGCACCTTTTGAAGCTTACTGGCCCTCCTTTTACAAAAAAGTGTCCTTTTTGGAATTGTTGGAGACTACTAGAACAAGTAGACCTACTTTGCTCTCTAGTGCCCTTGTTAGCATGCAATGATAAAATGAGCGAGGGACCCACAAAGTGAATCCACATGAGCTTTTACCTTATAGTTGAAGTATGTGCTACCGGACTGTCGAGGACAGACGATTGCAACATGCTTGCCATCAACAGCTCCCACGCAGTTGGGGAACTGCCACCACGAGGCAAAGCCTTCCGCAACATGTGCCCAGTCTGGTCTGGTAGGTTTCTGGAAGTAAACAGTGGTAATGCACTGAACCAATTAAGAGTTGCTTTTGCACAATATATCATGTGATAAACAAATATATATTATATTTCAAACACAGGTGCAATAAACAGTGGCAAGACGAGAGGCCTCAGCCTAGAACCACTTTTTTTTTAAACAAGGGAGACTTGCTCCCATCAGTTCAACAACTACGCACATGATACAGTTTGAAATAGAACGCCCAGCTGTTCAGTGACACAGCCAACGTGACCCCCATACTGGCATGCCATTTGATGATTATCCCTGATTAGGTACATGTATGACAAGCACTCTGTTACCTGTTCCGACACAGCAAACAGCTGAATTCTCAGAAACGCATCCATTTATCACGCTTTAAAGTGTTCATGCTCGTGAAGCTTGGTTTATCCAAAGTTAGCAGACAGTGACGTCTATCCTCTCATTCTTTCTAATTACTCCCATGAATCCAAGTGCAGCTTCCCTATCTCTCCGATACATCATCTCTGTGGCCACCCACTTATGGCATTTCTCGAGTCGAGCAGCATGACCGGTAAATGGGCACACATTGCAGATTTTCCTGCTCTTTCACGCCTTGTTTTATTGGGCTACAGAAACCAGGATGAATGGGCCATTCATATTTAAAAAACAAAGCTTTGAGTGTTAAATTTTGTAACATTATTTAATGCCTCACAATAAATTACAATCACTCTAGCTCGACACTTCACATATCAACAGTGTACCGTCTTTGCATTTTTGCAAGCGATACTTATCACAGAAAACAACTTCCTTTGCGTTCCCCCCCTCCCCATGCCTATTTTTTTGTCTGGCCACTTTGAGAAAGAAAATGAATGCAGTATAAAGGAACATTCAGTGGGCCATACTGCAGTGTACCTTGATGTATGCATATCCCGGTGTGCATGTAAATGTCAGTACATAAAGTTAAAATATAATAAAGCGCAGGTTGTACTGACTGCTGTGCTTGCAACAGGCCTTTTGTGTATGAGCACTTGAGCATGCATGCATCAGTGGAAATGTGAGTAAACAGAACATTTTCAACTCTGTTAAGGGCACAGAATAATTGCATATTGATATTATATGAACCTATGCAAACATTCTACAATGGACGTTTGTCTGTTTGCATGAAGCGTCAGTGCTTTAGCTTACCTTCATGACATGTTCTTTGAGTCGTGCCCAGATAGCACGACATGACAGGTGAATGCACAAACGTGCCGTCTCAATTCCTACGCGGTAGGCCAATGCAATGGAGGGAATATCTTGCCCAGATGCCAGGTAACTGCAACAACAAAAAGGCAAATGTAAGCAAAAGGTATTTTAGAATCTTAAATTTCTGCTTATGATGAGCTCATCCTTTATCTAAATATCTACTAACCTCAAGGCTATACACCAGAACACCGTGAATTCAAAGCGCGCCGCCATATTGATGAGCGCCGGTCGCGCCATCTATCCCAAGCGCCGCGAAGTAGCAGGCCTGGGCTGCCACGCCGGGAGATGCGACCCGGCGCGAAAGCGAAACTTGGGCTTTTTAGCTGGACGGAAGGCGTGTTTCGCGTTTTTTCTAGCCTGTCATTTTCGCTGTCTCGATTCAATCAAACTTCAAGACCTCATGCAAGTCCGCAATGACCACACTGAGTGATGTGCAGACTGCAGAAGCGAATACATCGGGTAACCACGTAAGCACGTAACCTGTGAAGGATTTTACAGCACTGTGTTGGTGCCACATTTTATTAAAGCACGCAGAACATTGTCCTCTGCACTTTCAGTTTGGTCTTGTTTGTCATGGTCACTACTGGGTTGGCCGCGTTGGGCAACCAACTGGCGAGGTCGTTTGACTGCCTGATTAGCAGACGCCTGCCCTTCACCACCTGCACATTGAAAACAATATATATATTATAGTAAGAAGGGCTGTAGTTCTTTCCCATGCCATCACTGTTGCGAAGACATAAAGTCCTCTCAAAATGAAATAGAAAATGCACCAGGCCAATTGTATCGTGCAACCCCTTAAGAGTACAACATTAGGAACACAAGCCTAAAGTACTCGAACAAGCAGCATGTGATGCTAAACCTGCACTCATTGGAAAATGAGGAACTACAGTAGTTATAATGTTCAACTACATGTGCAGTCAAAGCCCATATAACAGGGCGAGCATGACGGATGCAGGTTTTGTACAGTTGCACAAACCATGACAGGGCACATAAAATTACCATCCCTACTTAAAGCTGCATCATCAGGGAAGCCTTTGGTACAAGACAACAACCGCACCTGCATTCAAAAAAATTAGCCCCACCAACTGCAGCTACCTGGTATCAGACCTGTTTCGCTTGTGCGAGGCCATATCGGATTGTTAGCGCTCCCTTAGAAAACAGTCAAAGAAACTGGTGAGAACGAGCAAAATTTTGTTACAAAATACAACAATAATTAAGCACCTTATTTTCCTCGCCTTATGAACGGAAAAATTTTGCGCTTTGCCCTGCATAACAGCCCGCACGCAGTTTAGAGCTCAGGATGCTCAAATGAATTCGTTACGAATGACACCTGCAACACCAGCTCGTAAAGACAGGCGCGCTGCAAGAACGCCTTCGGCGACGAGCAGTGGTTGTTTACGTTTTTGTCGACGCATGCTACGTGACGAGCAGATTTCGTTTTACTTTCATTAGCAATAACGCTCACCAGCAGGGCAACATACTATCGTTTACAACTTGTCGTTCACGCTTAATGGTCATGCCGTGCAGCAGCTGCAAGTATCGCTAACCGCAAACTCAACTGTTCCGCTTAACCGTCGGGAGCTCTGCCTGAATGAAAACACGAAAAGGCTTGCCTTCTTCTTATAGCCAAGGCGAAGCACCGGAGCGGGATTCTGCTCTGTGGGCTTGTCCAGAAAGTGCTCGGAGCAAACCTGCGTGTTACACATATTACGTTCGTAGGGCGCAAAGTTGAACGTGGCACCAAAATATACACAGATCGAATACTCACTCGTGCATTTTCACTGGGTTGGTAGTTCTTCCTATTCACTGCAGCTATCCACCTGTGGCGCAGCTTGTCATTTTTCGTTGCGGATGGAAATCGCTGCAGGCTGAAAACACCGCACCGGCACGATTCCCTACGTGTATTGTGCTCTTCGCAAACAGCGCTAAGCCACCTGCTCCTTTTCCGCTGGTTATTTTGGCATCCAAACACGACGCAACGATGCCCAGATGACTTCTTGTACTTTGGATTCGCGTGAACGGGCACATTTCCGCACTTTGGAGTCCTAGAGCTAGCGCTAGCCATGTCTGCTGGTCGCCGGCGGACACGCTTTGGCAGCCCAGAACAAAATGGCGCTGGTCGACCGGGCAATCCGGGTGCGAGAGTATGCGTTCGATTAGCCTGGGTGCGAGGCTAGCGTGTTCTGGTCTATAGCCAGTCTTTCACCAGGTTCCAGGGGATCCCTGGAAACATGCCACCGTGTCAGGTCTGCTGACACAAACCCCAACAACGTGTCGAACAGTGCTGGCGTCATGCGGAAAAACTTAAAAAAAAAGCCATGGTCCCCTTCACGCATACGACGCATCTGTTGACAAAAGGAAAATTAAGTTAAAATTCAGGTGAACGTAACTGTTTCCGACAAAATTGACACACATACAACATGCGTAAGTTTTATTTTAGCGCATTCACAATTTCGTTCAATACATTTCTCCTCAAATTGATCAATTAGGACGCATGAAGAAGTCACACATTAAATGTGATATATAGCCTTGGTTTCCAATTTTTTGACAGCTTTTTATCCATATTACATCACAACTAAGTATACTGTATCTCACTACTACGGATATGGGGGTTTGCCTTGGAAAGCACACATGCATGCGCAGCAGCTGTTCATTGGCTATTTCATGTGATTGCTGCTAAGCCAGCAATCACATTAGCAGGGAATAAGCTTGCGCATGTTGGTGGGATACATACAAACTGGGTACATAGCGCAAGAATGACTCAAGGACACTCGTCCCTTGTTCCTGCTTCGTCCTTGTGTCATTCTTGTGCTATATATCCCAGCAATCACAGCAATATAACTGGTGCTCCAAGTGAAAAATTAGTAGTGCAGAAAGCTCAGTTATTACATGGAAGTGTGCATACATGTGCAACTATTCTTGTTGCATTAGTATTTATAATATTTAACTATGGGCTGATATGTACATTTCCAAATCTCAGGGGAAACTGTCTACGCTTGCCACAATGGCATATTCTACAGTTGTGCAGTATCAGCAATTGTTTGGGTGAATTATATAGCACTGTGACATCTATCAGGAACCTCCGCATCCGAAATTAATATTTTAATAGCATTGCCATTATCAGAAAGTGTGGTGGTTTGGAGCTTGTAAACAGTATCTCATGCATTGCACGAAGTGATGTCCTCTGTCAAAGGCAAGACTGATATGCGTGGTGCTGAAAGGGAAGTGCCTGCTCAAGTTCTGTCAGTGAACTTCACAGGTATGCTGAAATGCGGCAGTGCCACCAACCACAAGTATTCTGCTGCAAAGCTGGGCGAATCTATACATGAGAGAGGGATAAATTAGTCCCGTGTTTCGTGTTATAGGAACCTTTAGCTCGGCCCCAACTGCGATGCCGCCTATCCAAATACATGTAATACAGAAAAATGCTTTTCCGAGATAACCCCTCGGCCTGTTTTATTGAAATTTGTTGCATTTGAGAGAACAATTAAATTCTAGTGGGGACTGTTGAAAGGAGAATTTCGATTGAGAACCTCAGTTGTTTTACCTCAATTGCCGAAAATCGGCAAGTTCGAAAAGCACGAAATTTCCAAATACGTAACTCTACCAAAAACAAATACCACACTTATGTTAACTGCATCCGTTAGAACAACCAAAGTGGACAAAGTTGAAATAGTGATTTATATCTTACGTGAATTTATTGAAATTTATTGAAATGTTTAAAAGGGTATCGCGAAAGTCCTACTCATATATCAGCGTTGTGTTTAAGAGCCATGTATAATATATCAATCTTGTCTGCTTTAGATGAACCAATATATTCACTTTTCGGAATTGTGATATCGTTTTCCGTTGCAGAGTTACGGAGTAGGAAAATCTATAGTGTCGGGTTGAGAACACTAAGTTCAATAATTAATAGGAGAAAAATCAACGGCGTAAATCGAAATTTTGCTCCCAGCAGTCACTACATTCCTCCTAACTACTACTAAAGGAGAAAAACAATTTCTCATTTCCCGCGTATTTAGAGAACGGAGCAGCGAATGAAACTTACCGCGGTGTGGTAGAGACCTTCCTGTTTGAGCGCCATGAAAACAGGGCGAACCCACCAACGGCGCGAACGCCGCTGCTCTCGTCTCTGCTTTTTCTTTTTCATTAACAGCAGCAGCGCAGCCATCTTCATGAAAAGGATGACTTTGTTATTCCTGGACAGAGCTGGCATGGTCGTGCACGTGCGCTGGCAGGCCACTCGCAAACCGCGCGTCTGTATTGCACTGCCCGCGCAAGCGTTGATGTCGATGACTTGCGGACAATGTTCTGGCTGTTTTTACGAACCTTTATACATCCAAAAACATTCGTTGTTACTTCAACGGCAAGAAAAAAAGCTGTTGAAACTAGCGTATATCCATTAATCAAATGTCTTTTTATATCTCAAAACGCATACAGACCACAAAGTCACAGTTTCTAGCTCAGTTGACAGCGCGCTGTTTTAGGCCGTGCTAAGCAAGATGGTCAAGGCACAGTGCGCCGCAGCTGAGGAGCGAGCGGCGGCGCGCGTCAGACCTTGTCTCCAGTGGTTGCGCGCCCTTTTCGTCCAGCCGAAGCGAAGCGACGCGTTCGCTTGCCAGCGCGCGCCGAAGCTTTCCGGCGCGTGCCAGTGGTTGGGGCATTAGGGGAGGCGCTTCGCGTCGTCTGCTACAGCGCTGGAGCGCGCAGCTCTTGCTTTGCAGGGAAGCAAAAGCGGCGCGCCAGCGACCGACGGCCCGAGACGCGCTGCGGGAAAGCAAACTTCACTCACTGTAGCATATTGCGGTTGGCTTTGCCTGCAGCCGAGCGAACAGCGTGTTTATTCACCTTCCCAACCTGAATGAAACTCATAATCTGAAACAAGGTTCTCAGCATATAAACGACTTAGCCTTTTCTTGGGAAAACATGAGGGGTAAAGAATGAAACGTTATTTTTTGCGCTGTATGTATTAGGCTGGTACAATTTTCTTATTCTTGCCGCAGCTGTTGGCGCCATCAGGCGCGCTTTTCTTGATTGCGGTGATAACGTGATGAGCGTAACGCGCAGTTTCGTGAATCGCTTGTAGCCTGATCAAATTTTATTAAAGGACTTCAGAAAATGACCAGTACCCCTCATGAATATCACAGGAAATTAAGGAGCGATGGTTCAATCGCGCATATATTTTCTTAATTTGTTTACAATTGATTTTCCTATTAAGCAGGGCAAAAAAAGACAGTACTTCGCCAGAAATGATCTCAGCTTCTCCGCGGCACTCTGTTAATGCCATGTTATAGTCGCTCGCAAGTTTTTGTGGATCACTTTACGCGGCGTAGGACACTGCTCTCTCCGGCATAGGAACTGATTTCTGCGATTAGAGGGCATTGATATTACTCCCCATATTCATCTTTCTGGATCCGACAAGAGCAACACATCTCATTTTCGTTATCATCACTCGATATCATATCGCCGAAGCAGTGCAGGCTTGTTGTCGCACGGCTGATGCGGAAAGTCGCATTCTCAGTTAGCAGAATCGCCAGTCAATTATTTGAATATTTATTTCTTTATTTTCAGTATTCTCAAGGCACGGAGGCATTAAAGAAAGCAGGCGCATACAAAATCAGCGGTAACTTTCTTGAACTTGTCGACGTCGGTAATGGTAGGGATGGAGGCAGGGAGGTTGTTCCAGTCGTTTGTAGTACGATGAATAAATGAATTAAAACAAAGGCTGGTTTGACAGTGCGGAATCCCTACTTTGAAGTTTTTGTCAGTGCGTGAAGATGTATAAGATGGAGTAAAAAGCGGGTGTAAAAAAGGTGGCGCTGCCATTTCTTTTACACTACTTGGGTCATTCCACGCAGCATGAAAGTGCGGTTTCTGTCCGTTTTGAATAGGTGGTTGGAGTTTGGCAGGATAATCGAGTCGTTATTCGGTTGCAGTTCATTTGGCCTCGCCGTCGGAAAATGTCATATACTTATTCTCATAAAATAGAATAACTTGTAAATAGTAGGGATTACGCGCCGAATCGACACATGGGCTCTGCGTTACGCCGTAATGGAGAGCTGCGGTTTAATTTGGTGATACGATGAATTTTTTGTTTGGAGGCGCGCGGGGGCAGGGGGGCGAGGCAAGGCTGCGCAGCCAAGGCGCGCCATAGCACATGATGGTTTTATTCTGCACAATGTGCAGTCAAAGACTCATTGTCCAATCATTCCACCCCAGAGAAGCCAAACAGTAGGTGAGCAGAGCGCCTGTGCCTATTGGAGCTCGGTCGGGGCCGGATAGAGTCCCGCACCTTCGGCATAGACGGATAATGGACATACTTGGCT
Organism: Dermacentor andersoni; assembly: GCF_023375885.2. NCBI lineage: Eukaryota > Metazoa > Arthropoda > Arachnida > Ixodida > Ixodidae > Dermacentor > Dermacentor andersoni. The sequence goes on along the minus strand of NC_092814.1, from coordinate 363,323,210 downwards.
ACCGCTGAATTCCCGAGTTAACTTAAACCTTCCGGGGGCTTCCTAACGTGCACTTCCATCGCAGAGCTCAGAGGCGCTATTGCATTTTATCAATAAAGGTAAAATGTTAGAGTACAAAATAAGCACGAACTCGCAGATAGACAATGGACAGGACGACCACTGTCATGTGGCCCGTCAGCGCCTGTCAGGAGAATGTCAGCGCCTGTTAGGAGCGCCTGTCAGTACAGCGCCCTTCCTGGTTATTGTCTATGCGTTGGTTCGTGCTTATTTTGCGCTGTAACCCTTTACCTTTAACAATGGATCAAGCAGCCCAGCAACAGGTTTTATTGAATATTGGCTCCAGCAAAAAAATGTCTCCGCTACTGTAATCGAGCTAGCTTCCATTGGATCATGAGGCAGCTCGAAAGCCGCTGAGTTACAGCAGCTTGTCTCATTAATAAGGACCCGCATAGCAGCAGCATGAGTTTGGCCTGAATAATGTACAAAGATATATCGGCTGGCGGTCCGTGATGGCAGAGTTATGCTACCCTCTCTTATCAGCTTACGATGCCAGTTCGCTGCTGCCAATCACTGGTCACATAGGTGCCTAGTCACTCACAAGTGAAAGATCCTCGGATGGTTCGTCAAAGCGCAAAACTGATGACGTGTTTCCACTGAGCGAATTTCTGTCGGCTTGCATGACCATCGCGCTATCAGCAGCTCATGAAAACGGCTTGCTTTTTATTCAGTTGCTGATTCCCGCGCCCTCTCGGCGATAAAAACGCTTTAACAGTACAGGACCATTTCATTCCCCAATGCACTTTCGGAAAACTAGCAACGTCGCGGTTGCCGGAAAATAAAAGACGGCGCATTGTAGATCTATGCCTGAAGAACTATTAAAAAAAAGTGATATCGGAGATGACTAGTCGACTACTTAAAACTGTGAACCGCACTATACAAGCGTACAAAAAGGAAGGAAGAATTGCGGACGCACCCCGTAAAGCCCAACCCAAAGTGACCACGGAAGACGAAGACATGGCCGTTGTAGCGGCGGCGGCTGACGACCCCAACTTGACTGTTCGAACAACCTCAGGCTGGGGGGCGTCTCCGACACAACCATTAAGCGTCACCTCTACGCGGCTGGTCTCAAGAGTAGAACGGCGCCGCAAAAGCCAATTGTGAGTGCGGCAAACAAAGGAAAGCGCATACATTTCGCCCTGCAGCATCAACAGTGGTCTGAAGACGAATGAAGTAAGGTCGACCTTGCAGACGAGTCCACATTTGCGACAAGATGGGACCAGAGGCAGCGGGTTTGGCGACCTGACAACTGTCGGTAAGAATATTCAGCATGAACTTTTGTGTCTTAGAAAGTACGCACGAACTTAGATTCGGTACAGATATGGAAAGAAATATATCGATATCTTCTTACTATTCTCGTAAAATTTGGGTAATAGGGAGGATTTGAATCATAATTGATGTTGCGATTGTACCATAACAGCGATTGTCCCATCCCGTCATTTCCTGAAGGTCATTTCCATGTGAACGTCATTTCCAATGTGAACGGACCAGCCCAACAGCGAGTTCTGCGTGTGCGCCCTGCAGGTGGAGCGTCTGCAGAAGGAACTAGCCTTGGAGCAACTGCCGTCAAAGCAGCTGGTTGAGCGGGAGCGTGCTATGGAGGTCCAACTTCATGGCGCCCAATCGGCAGCAAACAGCCTGTACGACCAGAGCATGCGCATCTGGTCAGTGCACGGTAGAGGAGGGGGTTCACAATGGGGTTGCACGTCTCCACCGTGCCACACTTACTGATATTCTCACGTGGAACTTACTGGAAAGATTTGACTTCTTTTTGCCTAAATTATCCTACTGGATGAAAAACATTTGAATAGCACTTAAACATGTTTTCATGCAAGGTCTGAAACCCATAGTCACTACACACTATTTGCTACGCAAGATATTTGTGGAATTGTCATGAAAATGTGAAATGGACAACTATTGCAATAGAGTGTCTTGATATCGGCATGTTTTGTCGATGTATGTCCTTCGACTTGGAAAGGAGGCTATCTGGTATGTCATACCATTCTGTAAAAGTGTCCGTATTGCAGAGATAACTGAAATTTATGCACATTATTAGAATCAGAAGCATGAACTTCTTTCAAGTATCCAGCCTCAGTGGAGACTTCCTGTGCCTAGTGTTGTTTTCGAAGTGATTAGGTAATGAGGCGCCAACAAATTTTTCTTGTGCATTTACACGTATGATTCATTTTACTACAGCATTGGTAACTGTGGCGCGACAAGGGTTGTATGTTACACTTCGTGCACCTTGAGCGCTTTCAAGTGTATATAGTGCGTGCCAGTTACAATGGATCCACATACAACATAGTTTTGATATTAAAAGGCCATTGCTCTTGCTTAGTTTGGTCGGCCTTTATTATTGATGGAAAAATTCTCCATCTAATAAATCCACCTATAACAGACTATCAGCTACAAAGAAAAAATTTTAGGGAAAATCTTGTGCCTACTTTGTTTCAGTAGTTCCTCACAGCAGAGCCAAAGCTACATGGCCTGCAAGCAAAGATTATTGCTCAGTGCTCTGTACATAGTGCCATAGTTTGGAACACGCTGCTTCAATAATGGCCTTGGCAAGTGGTCCCGTGGGTAGATGCTGACTTGGAAGCTTCTCTGCATGTCATAGCTGCAGTATGTTGCACCATTTTGCTTTGGTTTTGAATACAAAATTTGTCGAGGCTCTGTGATGCTGAAAATGAAATTCTGCATTTGTTCGAGTGAAAGAGTGCAAAGAACAAAAGAAATTAATGCAGCACTGCCATATAGTCTATGATTTGCATTAAAAAACTGCAAACAATTCATTGTTTTGAGACTGGCTAAATTCATGTGTAGTCAGCACAGTTACTGCATTGCGGAGGGCTCCATCCTGGGTATTTCTTCGTCCTTTGGAAATATGGTGTTCGCAGGCACGCTCCATGGTATCATTCCAAGCTGCCCTTAACACGATAGGAACGAAGCAGCTGATGTTAAACCTGCTTGGAACAGTGCGGTGAAGGTGCAGGCACAAACTCAGTTAATGAAGAGAACGGTTAAACTTACACGCCATGAAGCGCATATTGTAGAAATGGTTGTTACAAGAAGGATCGAAGGATGGCACTACGATCCCATGCAATATTACATGCGAGCGGAGCGTTCTTTCTGAATCCTCTGCTTCCTCCGTCCGCACAACCCTTCTTCTCCTTTGTATCTCAAAGGAACACCCCTTTTAGTGCCAGAGCAAATTTTCCACCACTACTATCACAAGTTCAGCAGTTGATCTCACTGCGTGCTCGTTGATGCTGCTGCCACCTTGCGTGCAGCGGTTGCCGCTAGCAGACGATAAGGCACGGAAGGACACCATTAGTATGTGTTCGCCCTCCTAATTGGTCAAAAATGTCTGTCGCTTTCACATTGCTAAGAGAAACTCCTGAAACAGATTATAGATGGTGTGAATACAGCATACTTTGCTGTTGTGGTGCGTACACGTATATAGACATGTACATGTACATAGACGGCTGTAGCAGTGCACTGCGCGCAACTACTACCGGCCACTTGCGGCATGTGCGAAAATACACTTTTTCTTCAAGGGGTCCTGAACCACCGCGCTTTCATTTATTGCGAAAAAGCATTTGCAACCTCAGCAGCCGTGGAGGCATTACGGAATCAGGGTGTAGACGAGCCGTATGTAAAAATACTTAAAGATATCTATAGCGATTCCACAGCCACCGTAATTCTCCATAAAGAAAGCAACAAAATCCCAATAAAGAAAGGCGTCAGGCCGGGAGATACGATCTCTCCATAGCCATTCACAGTGTGTTTACAGGAGGTATTCAGAGACCTGGATTGGGAAGAATTGGGGATAAAAGTTAATGGAGAATACCTTAGTAACTTGCGATTCGCTGATGATATTGCCTTGCTTAGTAACTCAGGGGACCAATTGCAATGCATGCTCACTGACCTGGAGAGGCAAAGCAGAATGGTGGGTCTAAAAATTAATCATCAGAAAACTAATGTTTAACAGTCTCGGACGAGAACAACAATTTACGATAGGTAGCGAGGCACTGGAAGTGGTAAGGGAATACATCTACTCAGGACAGGTAGTGACTGCAGATCCGGATCATAAGACTGAAATAATCAGAAACTGGGCTGGGGTGCGTTTGGCAGGTATTCTCAGATCATGAACAGTAGGTTGCCATTATCCCTCAAGAGAAAAGTGTATAACAGCTGTGTCTTACAAGTACTCACGTACGGGCAGAAACCTCGAGGCTTACGAAAAGGGTTCTACTTAAATTGAGGACGACGCAACGAGCTTTGGAAAGAAGAATGATAGATGTAACCTTAAGGGATAAGAAAAGAGCAGATTGGCTGAGGGAACGAACGCGAGTTCATGACAACTTCGTTGAAATCAAGAAAAAGAAATGGGAATGGGCAGGACATGTAATGAGGAGGGAAGATAACCGATAGTCATTAAGGGTTACGGACTGTATTCCAAGGGAAGGGAAGCGTCGCAGGGGACGGCAGAAAGTTAGGTGGGCGGATGAGATTAAGAAGTTTGCAGGGACAATATGGCCACAATTAGTACATGACCGGTGTAGTTGGAGAAGTATGGGAGAGGCCTTTGCCCTGCAGTGGGCGTAACGAGGCTGACGAGGACGAGGACGATGAAACACCCCTTGGGCTTGGTGAAAAAACAAAGCATACGCTGCTGCGAACACCTCAGCCAAGGTTGGCAGTCTTGCATGGCGTGTAGAGCTTGCAAGTCGAGCGCAAAGTCGCCTTTTTCTCAAACACTTTCTTTTCAACAGAAGGCTGCTCCTCACTCTCTTCTGAATGCTTTATTTGGTAATATAGCAGATTCTCATAGACGGCTGCTATCGGCCACTAGCTGACATCAATCAAAAAGAATGCTTGGATCAATGCACCTCTTCCTACTGTTACTGTATGTATTTATTGACAAAAAGGCTCAAGTAAGCGAAAATCTGCTTTCGAATTGCGATGGTAATTACGTACTTCCGAAAGAAGCCAAATATCGTCTGCTCACACTCAGCCACGGCCACCCATGTAGGAAGTAAACTTTGGCGACCCTGCTTATTGGTGTCATACCTGTTGGGTCTGGCTTATTTCGACTATTTTTCCGCAGTCAGCTAGCTTCGAACCATACGAAAGGTCAGACCAGACGCACACCTGTCAGTGCAATCTCACTCGGCCGGCTCCTGTTTAGACGCCTTGGTAGACTTGGCTTCGTATTGAGCTATTGATAGCGCTTCAAAATGCGAAAAGTCGATGTGGCTACAACCTGTCGGTCCAGCCAATGCAGGAGCACATAGCACGGCCACACTACAGCATCTTAGCGCAAGCACGCACTTCAGCCCTGTCGTGCACAAAGCAAACGCGGCGCATACACACTACAGTTGCGTGTAGCAATGATCCCACTCCTTTGAAAAATTCGCCAAATTGTGCCAAACGAGATTTCCTACGCCATCCTGATAAAAAACACGATTTTCCTCCGAAGTGCACCAAAATTAGTGACTGTGCATTACGTGTATGGCCATAGTGGTCCGCAAACGTGCATAGCTCGCGTGACTTCAGCAGCTTCATAAATTGAACTTCACATTACACATCATCTACATGTCGCCGACCGATAATTGGGGCCCGACAGGGACCGCCTAAATGTCCGAATAATCGGGAGTCAGAAATATCCAAATTCACCAGAAAACAAGTAACTTTATACCACAACTGGCTAATAAGGTGCCGTATTCTCGGATGACCACTTTGCATGATACGTTTACTTTCACAGCATTTCCCGTCAGATGCGTCGGCGACATTGAACGACGGCGCTCTTGGAATTGTGTTAGGAATGTTATCGCCCGTCTACATGTCCAGTGCTAGTCTCGTGAAATGCCGCAAAAGTTAAAGTATCCCCGAAAGGAATCAACCACATCAATAAAATATATCCAGAGGGCGTTTAAAATGGACTGCAATGATTGTCATGGCATCATTGGAATCAGACATATGCTGGCGGAGTGTCCCGCGAGTCTCCCCAAACTCGTTGAAGAATGGACACGGTAGGCAAAAAAGATTCAAAGCCCATTGTTTCAAGACCAACTCCAGAGGGCCCATTATGTCGCTTAAGAGCGTGGCCTGACAGTGCCAACGTGGGAGCGGCGCACCTTGGCTTAAAAAGTAGAGCCTCCGGACCTCATTTCAAGAACATTCCACACGCATACATACAAATGAAGCCGAATTTTGTGAACGCGTTACTGCGCACATGTACGCTTGCCTACGATCTGGTCAGTTTGTATCTCTACAATTGTCATGCTGTCGCCACAGATACACAAAAGTACAATCAATGCTTGCAACCAAATCTTCAACCTTTATCAACAGAACGGGACTGCGATTTTGTGGCAATGCCTTTTCCGGCGCCACTCCTTTTCGCACTCTGTCAGTGGGACGAGCGGTGCTCCGCTTGCGTCACCAATGGTATCAGATGGCCGTGAATGGTGGATAGTAAGGGAGGCATAGACAATCGTAAAGAAAGCATCGACTACAAAATCGGCTACAAAGTCAACTGCGCTATCATAGCCGAATCACGGGCGGGTGTTAGAGTGCAGCTCTAAGGCGTCCATTCCTGCGTTGAGCTTTGCCATGCTTTGGCGGCGTGCGAACCGAGCGAACAAGCGCAGCAAAAGATGGAAGAGCGAACGCAGAGTGCAGCGGGATATGAAATACGGTGAGAGCGAGGAAAGTACGAGGAGGAAAGTGCAGGAGGAGGGTACAGTGGAAGCATGAGCACCTTGGAAGCACCACTAGGTGACGCTCGTGTCCACATATTCGTGGCAGCGGCGGCACTGGCCATGTGGGGGAAAGAAAAAAAGAACCGAAAAGCTCATCTTCGTGCATAGCATTTGCTGCAGGCGTTTTCCGGTAAAGATTACAGTTTCATAAGCTTCGGTTGCTGGGAAGTAGTAACTGCGTGGCCGGTCTATATACAGCCACCTGCAGTAGTGGGCACAGTGCAAGAGAAGACGCAAGAATAACAAGGAGGAAGACGCGTGCGTTCGACCCCCGCCCGCTCGATAGCCTGGTCCCACCGCCGTGTTTTTCGGGAGCTAGCTGTCTGCATTAAACGTCGCGAGTCCTCTTCGAAGACACATGACGAAGTGGTTGAGGCGCGGGGTATTTCTAACTCATGCCGCACACCCCTCCTGGAAGTGGAACCACCAGCCCAGTAGCAATCGAGAATCGCGTCCATCGGGCCAGCCGTAGGATCAAGGGACTGCTTGCGGAAGACATCACAGCGATTGCAACCACGTCAACTAGTATAGATAGCACGATGACGACTAGGTACACACTTCAGAACCCACGCGTTCTAAAGTCGTTCCATGGCGACGTGTTCGAAGATTGGATGCCTGACTTTGAGCGCGTGGCCGAGTACAACGAATCGAACGACGCGACTTAACTTAGACACGACTATTTTTGCCTGGAGGATGGCGCGTGTACGTGGTTTCGAAACCGTGAGGAGTAACTGACGTCATGGCCCGAGTTCCACCATCAGCTCGTAGACACCTACGCCAGTACTGATCGCCGCGAACGAGCAGAATGGGCGATACAGGCTCGCGTTCAGCTTCGAAACGAAAGTCTCACCACGTTCGTCGAAGACATGACGCGCCACTTCAGACGAGCAGACCCAGGAATGACTGCTGACAAGAAGTTCAGACACCTGATGCGAGGAGTGAAGGAGCAGCTCTTCACTGGTCTTGTGTGGAGCCCTCCGAAGACTGTCGCCAAATTTTTATTTGAGGCCTTCAGTATAGAGAAGATGCTTCAGCAGCGATCGAACTACTACGAGAGGCAAGTGAACCCGACTTCTCATTCCGATATTTTCACGGCCACCGGAGGCAACGACGGCAACCTCCGAGGGCTCATTCGCACCGTTGTGCGCGAAGAAAGAAGAAATGCAGAAGGTTTACGGCGCGTCACAGACTACGGTGAGCTCCATTGTGAGAGTTGTAAAAGATGAGGTGTACCAAGCGCCCCGGTCCACAATTCCTCTTGTTAACACCGCGCCTGCACCGACTGAACACCGGCGTGCGACCTACGCGGAAGCCCTCAGACTCCCTGCTTCGTCACCCCGTTGTTTGTTCACGCCGCTCACCCGGTTGCACTTTCACCAGCCCAGCCGGTACACTACATCGCAGAACGACGCATTCCTCCAGCGTTTCCCCCTGCCGGTCCTCCTGCTGTGCTTCAGCTGGAGCAGCCAGTGCATTACCGTGATGATGGACGCATGATCCCTCGGAAGTCGAAAGTTTGGCGATCGCCGGACCACCGTCCTCTGTTCTTCCACTGCGGTGTACCTTCAGTGCACATACCGACGTCTCGGGTTGCGGCGCTGTTCCGCCTACTCGCCGCCACCCAGACCTGGCCAACGACGACGAGATATTGAAGATTATCTGTGTCAACAGCGCACGCCACCGCCTACCGGGTGACAGTCACGCTGGCCGTCACCAAGGCGATTTTCACCACCGCCCTAGCGATATGCAAGCGCAAGATCGCCAAGTCCCCACCGGGAAAACTAACTACAGCGACCTTTGCGGGCGAGGCCGCTGGGAGTGGTTCGACGTTCGACCGATTCGACGTCAACTGCAGCTGAACAGAATAACTGGCTTTCGCTCGACAAACCGGTAGTGATCGATGGTTACGTGGTTAGAGATTTAGTAGATACCGGTGCGGACTTTTCTATCTTGAGCGGGAAGAAGGCGACGCTTCTGAGAGAAGTAATTACCCCTTGGCATGGCTCGCAGATTTGGGCGGCTGGTGGTCACGTCATTACTCCACTGGGAACCTGCACGTCTAGAGTTCGGATTTGAGGATCGGCATTTGTGGCCAGCTGGCTTGTCCTGTGCGAATGCTCCCGTGACGTCATTCTCTGGGTTGACTTTCTGCAAGAATACGGCACTGTTATTGACCTACGGGGAGGTGCAGTTACCTTCTCAGCTGACCGAGCAATCGACGGATACGAGACAAGCGACGTGAACACGCCCTTCGTGTTTCCGCCGAAAGCATTACGCTTCCTCCACGAGCCAGTGTCCTAGTCGAAGTTATGTGCAGTGGAATGCGCGAAGGCGAAGTGGTCGCAGAAGGCAACGTATCTACTGACGCAACGTGTTTGTCCGGTTATTAGTGTGCTACAGCTTAGTTTTGCCCATTGTTAGTTGCTTGTCGCCAATTTGAGCAATGAGCAGCGCCACCTTTTCCGGTGTACATCGATTGCGTTTGCCGACGAAATAGAAAACAGCTGAATGTTTTGCCTCTGAAGCCGTGGGGATACCTGACAAGTCACTGGGCAACATCGACATAAATTCGGAGCTATCGAAAGACAACCAGGCAGCACTGCGCGAGCTCTTGCTTGAATTCAGGGCATGCTTCGCAAGTTCATCTAAGGTACGCCAGACTTTAATCACAAGGGAAAGGATCACCACATGCGACAACGCACGTCCGATACGCCAGCAGCCCTACCGGTTGAAGGCGAAAGAATCAGAAGCGGTTCGTACGCAAGCAAAAGAGGTACTTGAAGACAGCGTTATCGAACCTTCCAAAAGGTCATGGTCGTCTCCGGTCGTTCTTGTCAAAAAGAAAGACGGAACGCTACGCTTCTGCGTCGACTACTGGAAGCTCAACAACATAACTAAAGAGGACGTCTACCCACTGCCACGTATCGACGACTCGTTAGACAGACTGCGGCTCGTCCAGTATTTCTCGTCACTCGATTTGAAAAGTGGGTACTGGCAGATTAAGGTAGACGAAGGAGACTGCGAGAAAACTGCCTGTGTGAATCCCGACGGCCCCTACGAATTTCGAGTGCTCCCTTTGGGCTTGTGTTCAGCCCCAGCTACTTTCCAGCGAATGATGGATACCGTACTCGCTAGATTGAAGTGGCAGACCTGTCTCGTGTACCTTCATTACGTAGTAGTCTTTTCTGAAACCTTTGAGCAACATCTTCATCTGCTTGCGGAATAGGCTAGAAGTGATCCATTCGGCTATTCTCACGCTTAAACCAGAAAACTATCACTTCGGTTATGAAGAGCTCAAGTTTCTCAGACACGTCGTAAGCGCCAGAGGAGTTCGACCCGATCCCGACAAGCTTTCCGCGGTAGCAGCAATTCCTCTTCCGCTCGACAAGGCCGTGCGGCGTTTCTTAGGCTTATGTGCGTATTATAGCCGTTTCATAGAAAACTTCTCCCAGTTAGCGGAACTCTTGAGTCGCCTTACAAGGGATGACAGGCCATTTGCCTGGACGAGTGAGCAACAAACGGCTTTTGCTGAACTACGTCAACGCATGCAGTCAGCACCCGTCCTGGCACATTTTGACGACGAAGCTGACAGCGAGGTGCATACTGACGCCAGTAACATCGGTCTTGCTGCAGTACTCGTCCAACGTCAAGACGGCATTGAAAGAGTAACAGCTTATGCTAGCCACTGGCTGTCCCGTGCTGAGGCGAACTATTCTACCACAGAAAAATAGTGTCTCGTGGTTGTGTGGGCGATCACGAAGTTTCGCCCTTATGTTTGCGGCCGTCCTTTCAAAGTGGTGACAGACCACCATGCCCTGTGTTGGTTAGCAAACATACGCGATCGTTCAGGACGACTGGCAAGGTGGAGCTTACGGTTACAGGAATTTGACGTCACTATTGTTTACAAGTCTGGCCGCAAGCACGAAGACGCTGACACACTGTTGGGTTCACCCGCCGAATCTCTCAGTCGAGAGTCAGAGAACGATGACAGCTTCCTGGGCGCCATTACTGCATCGGACTTAATAAGACGGCAGCGTGAGAACGCTGAAATTTGACCTATCATCAACCACCTAGAGGGCAGGCCAACAACCATTCCACGCCATATATGTAGCGTATTGACGTCTTTCTGTGTACGTGACAACGTGCTTTACAAGAAAAACGCCCGTTCGAATGACCGAGCCTACATCCTGATGGTCCCAAAAGGCTTGCGGGATGACATTCTTTTCACTTGCCCTGACGAGCCGACATTTGAGCATTTAGGCTCCTCTCGAACACTTGCTACAGTGCGCAAGATGTATTACTGGCCCGGGCTTTCCGTGAGCGTCAAACAGTGTGTTAAAGGCTGCCGTACGTGAATGTCAGCGCCGGAAGTCAGCGCCCATAAAGCCCGCCGGGTTATGGCAGCCTATTGAATCACCTCATAAGCCATTCGAACAAGTCGGCTTGGACATTCTTGGGCCTTTTCCTCTCTCGACCGACGGCAACAAGTGGGTGATTGTTGCGATTTACTATTTAACCCGCTGCGGAGACGTAGGCGCTCCCACAAGCCGCCGCTTCTGAGGTCACGCAGTTCATGTGCCACATTGTGCCATGGTTCCCCGTCTACTGTAATGACAGACAGAGGGACGGCGTTCACAGAACAGCTCATGCACACCAGGCATCGAAAGAAGACCGGTTACCATCTGCAGTCCAACGGACTTACGGAGCGACTAAACAAGACCATCACGGACATGATCTCTATGCATATGGACGTCCAGCACAAAACATGGGATTATTCCTTGCCTTAGGTGACCATCGCGTACAATACCACCACAGAAGAAACCACGTGCTTTACAGTATTTTGTCTCCTTTACGGCTGCGAAGTTCAGACGATACTAGATGCTATGCTGCCATGTCTAGACGACGAGTGCCTAACTACTAACGCCGAAGAATTTCCTCAGCGCGCTTAGGAAGCTCGCCAGCTTGCGCGGCTGCAAATCGGTCAGCAGCAGCACGCAGATGCACGGCGTAATAACATCCACACAGACAAGTATGCTACAACCGCGGCGACCAAGTGTGAGTGTGGACTCCCGTTCGCCGCCGTGGCCTTAGTGAAAAGTTGCTCAGGCGGTATTTTGGCCCATACAAAGTACTGCGCCGCAATAGCGACCTGAACTACGAAGTCATTCTGGACAGTGCGGCTCAAACATGGCGTAAACAACCACCTAGCCCTGACGTCGTTCATGTCGTATGCATGAAGCCATATGTTCTGCGTTCGTGATTATTATTTTTTTCTTCATTTATTCATTTTTTATGTTTGTGCTCATATTTGCAGCTGATGCGGTTACCTCTCCGGTTTTTTAGACTCTGCATGTCACGCTTCGCCACTGCTGTACTTGTGGCTTTGCTGTCGCTGTGACTGTGTTCCTTGCTCGAGCATCTGCCTTGACCATGTTTCCTTGCCCCCTCTTTTTCTTGCACCACTTCTTCACCATCGAGCCGATTCTCTTTTCGAGGGAGGGGGAAAATGCCAGCTGCAGTAGTGGGCACAGTGCAAGAGAAGAGGCAAGAAGAACAAGAACGAAGAAGTACGTGTGCGACCCCTGCCCGCTATTATATAGCACTGCGTATCGTGCCTCTGGCAGTTGGTTAGATGACCGGTGTGATGCATCAATATATCGTGAAATGCAAAGACGTATAGAGCTGCACAGAAATTTCACACTAAGCCTCGTAATCGTTGATCATTTTTCGAAGCAACAGTCACTGTCCTCGTCGGCGCAGAGATCGAGGGTGGGTTTGGCACCACTTAAATAATTTGAAGTCGCTGCCCGACCGTGTCACTATTTAACACGTAACTGAACAAACAGTGTACGTGCGGAGCCAACACCGCAGAATTTACGAATGGCTGGTCGGGGTTCGCTTACCCTACGTTTTGGCGCCGTCACTGCTGGAGGCTTCGCTAGTTTTGGTTTCCAGGAGGTGTCGGCAACATGGCCGACCTCCATGCCAGCGACGTATCAAAACCAAAATATCTCTATTTACACTCAACGTGGTGGTCACGTTAGCCTGCAGTTAGGTAGGTGGAGTCGCAGTTATTGAATAGCGCGCCTTAATTGTCTAAAATTTGTCATATTTATACATTAAATTTATTGGCTAGTGATATTGTCTCGAAGTAGCCCTAGTAATCGAGCTTGTTTGAATTGCTGGTATCCAAATAATCGGTTGGCGCCAGTTGTCAATCGGCCAGTTGGTGAAGAGAGGCTTCAGCTTTACGAGGAAAAGCATACCATTGAAAATTGCACGGTGCTGCTAAAGCAATGCTTGGGCATTACAAATAACTCATCAAGGCTGGCTTGGCTCAGAAGAGGATTGGTGACCTTGAGACTGGCCAGGTGCTTCTGATTGATGCTAGAGCCTTGCTGAAAACAATGCTAAGCTGGCAGCTGTCAATGAAAAATTCATAAGATGTAAAAGTCAACGTCTGGGCAGCTTCACTCATTTTGAAATAAACTAATTACAGCATGCTGTGGAACAGGCTCGTTGTCTTCATTTAAATTGAAAGGATTCTCAAATTTAGGTTACCCTTATTTGTATATAGAGTCAGAGATGCATTGTTTTACAGCAAGCAAATACTTTCTGGAATAAACCTTGCCAATTTTAAGTGTTTGTGTGATGGAATAAGAGAGGTTTGGGCCCAGGAACACTCACCAAGGAACACAATGGACACCCGAGTACACACATAACACAGAATCTATATTTGTAGGTCAAAATATAAACTTCACGACAGACATATACTTAAAGATATTGCAGTTAAACCTCAATGTAACGAAATAGGTAATATGTAAATTTTGCTGTATTGAAAGCCGACATTTTATGCAAGTAAGTACAGTTGCCAATTGATTTTTCTTACAAGGGAAGGGGCTGCACAAATTTCCGAATTAGTGGGTAATCAAAAAAAGCTAATTTGAATGAGAAAATTTATTTTGATGAATTTGGGAGTCGGCAACGAATGATAGTTTTATGCCACGTCGACGGTACCTTCACATAGGTGGTACGAATTAAGCGAAGCCAGCCACACTTTCGCGTGCACTCGGCCACCGTGGCTTATAGTGTCACCCGTATTGAGACGACGCTATCATGGAAGGCACCGGCAGCAAGAAGCGAATGCCTTGTCTGCCTCTCACTCCAACGCGTCACTGAAACTCAAGATTACGCAACCTCCAATATTAAACGCGTGGGAAGCCAGCTAACACGATACCACGCCATCCTGGCATGCCCAATCTTTGCACACGCGGCTGATAACCCCTAAAGCAGGGTGTGCGGCTGCGTATGCATTCAGCTGCGTTTACAGCAATGAGACGCGTGTCGAGACGCGTGCTAGAATTCGCGAAGTGCCAACTGATAACCCTTCCTTGCGTGTGCTTGATCGCGTTATCACAAAGAGCCACCGCCCCCCCCCCCCCCATCTTTTCCTTCGCTCGCGCAGGAAAGCGGCAGTCGTGAAGCCACCATCTTTCTTGTCTCACTCACGCACACTTTTATTCGCACCTAAAGCATAAAGTGCGCGGGCCGCGGTAGGATCTCTGCACTTGGATTTTATACGGAACCTGATGCGGCTCCACTTCGGTGGTAGCTCTTGTCAAGCTGTGAGCGATTTGAGAAGTGCGTTTGCAAGCAGCTGCTTGTAATTAAATAATTTGACCATCTGCGTCCACACGAATTTTCATTTATTGTCTCGGCATTCCTCTGCGTCGGAACTGTAATTACGTTACATTGAAATCGCATACAAACGCACTTTTTCATATTGAGGTCCTAAATACATGATGTTCTATGGGCGAGAGGTTACTAAAAGTTAAGCATTTTGTTATATCAAGAATTTCGTTATATTGAAGTTCGTTATATCGAGGTTTGCCGGTATAACTAACACCTACAGTCCTGTGACTTATAACTGAATTTTCTGTCTCATGATATAGCCTCTCGCCGCGCGTTCCGCCATGTGGAACCCGTCAAGGTCATCGTTGGTTCTGAAGGGTTGGCTGGCATTTGGTGGACATTACCGTGGGCCTCCCCATGGCATCACGGAACTTGCAGTCACAGCAGCGACAGCGATAACCATGATAGGCGACATAACCACGGTAGCCGACGTAGCCGCGGTAGCTGTGTAGCAGCTCCAGCTACTGCTCCTGCCACCAGCAGTGACAGTGATGACAGGCACGGGAGCCGACCTAGCCACGCTAGCCGCGGAGTAGTTCTAGCTACTGCTTCCGCCTCCGGCAGCAAGTCTGGTCGTCGCAATGGCCTGGGAACGCGGCCACCTCGCCTGGCTCCCTGTACCGGTTGTCCAGCAGGAACACAGGTCATTGGCGTCCGAGAACGGCGTTGTGGTGAATCCAGGGTTCCCTGGACTGGGCGTCCAGCGAGAATTGGCTGGCTAGAATGCCGAGCAGCAACGAACCCCGGCACGCGCCACGCACCGCTCGAGCTCAACGTTTCGTCGCGCCACCGTGTCGTGAACACGGCATTGTTTTTGTTTTCCGCGTACTTCTGTACATATCATGACAGTTCGAAATAGCCTAGGATATGTCCAGCAGCTGGCTTTTATTGTCTCCAAAGTGCTCTGAAATCTGTATTTTGGCGCTCGAAACTCCTCCGTAATTAAGATTTTGCTGCTCCAAAAATTGCTCCAACTCTCAGTTCGTCAGTGGGACTACTGATGTAGCTGCAGATTCTACCTCGCATAGATACTGCGACGAGTCCATTGGCTGAGCGTACTGTGGCTCGCTGAGGACAGCCGCGTTTAGTGCATCGTAGTTGCCAAAATGTGAAGTAGCGGCACCTACGTGAACATTCAAAAACAAATTTGAACTGCACGCCACGGTGCCATTCACTAGCAGGAGCATCGTGGGAACGCCCCACACTGCCATAACCTTGGCAATGCAAACCTTTGAAGAAGAAACGGAAGTAGCGTCAAGGAGGATCATAGGTGACTTTTGATGCTATTAACCCTTCTTTTACTGAACGCATTAAATACCTTTTATAGCAAAGTATTTGTTGAATAGCCGTTTTTAACATCGAAACCTCCATAAAAAGTTTTTTAGTTCTTGAAGAAGCAAACCTGCTAGTGTCATGGTTCCCTCAATGATGTGCCACCACAACATCCCATCGGCATTTGCTGGTCAGCAACGCAACTGGCTCACCACTCCTCAGTGCCAAGCAAATGCCAAGCGTGTCGCTAGGCCTTACCTGCTTTGCTTTGAAATCGTAGCTACAGCACTTCAAACACAACCATCGAATATCTCAACATTGCTTAATATTTGATGTAACGAACCTTTCTCACTGGAATATTATGGGGCGTTGTAATGAGCATCGATTGTACTAAACCAATACACATGCTTCATTAAATGTGCCATCAATCCCTGCAGCACCGAGTTGGAGGCAATGCAGCGACAGAAAAGCAGCCTGGAGGCCAAATTTTCAGCCGTACTTGTGCAGTTAGCACAGCTAGCTAGTCGAAGGCTACAAAACAACGGCTACAACGGCAGGTATGCGTCACAAGTTGGAGTGTTCAATAAAGTGTGGCTGCGGTGTTATTGCTTTGATATCACTGTTGTTTTGAGGCGGCAGTGCAAACGTTTCACTCATCGGCAATGCTGCAAGTTGCAGGAGAGTGTTAGTTGGTAATAGGCTCCTAGTAATTATTGCACTAGACTTAACAGCAGCCCCCTCATTACTGAAGCATCTGATTTTCACCAACCTGGCAAACCGCATATTTGATGTAACGAACCTTTCTCACTGGAATATTATGGTCCGTTGTAATGAGCATCGACTACAAAGGCGATAGACATGCTTCATGAAATGTGCCTTCAATCCCTGCAGCGCCGAGTTGGAGGCAATGCAGCGACAGAAAAGCAGCCTGGAGGCCAAATTTTCAGCCGTACCTGTGCAGTTAGCACAACTAGCTAGTGGAAGGCTGCCAAACAACGGCTGCACCGGCAGGTATGTTTCACAACTTGGACTGTTCAATAACGTGTGGCTGCTGTGTTATTGCTTTGATATCACTGTTGTGTTGAGGCGGCAGCCCAAATGTTGCATTCTTCAGTAATGTTGCAAGTTGCAAGCAGGGGGTTAATTGGTAATAGGCACCCAGTAATTATTGCACCAGACTTAACAGCAACCCCCGCGTTAGTGAAGCATATGATTTTCACCAACCTGGCAAACAGCATATTTGACGTAACGAACCTTCCTCACTGGAATATTATGGTGATTTGTAATGAGCATCGAATGTACTAATGCAATACACATGCTTCAAGAAATGTACCTTCAATACCTGCAGCGCCGAGTGGGAGGCAATGCAGCGACAGAAAAGCAGCCTCGAGGCCAAGTTTTCAGCCGTACCCGTGCAGCTAGCACAACTAGCTAGTCGAAGGCTCACAAACAACGGCTGCACCGGCAGGTAAGTCTCACAAGTTGGAGTGTTCAATAACGTGTGGCTGCTGTGTTATTGTTTGATATCACTTTTGTGTTGAGGCGGCAGCCCAAATGTTTCATTCTTCAGTAATGTTGCAAGTTGCAGGAGTGTGTTAAATGGTAATAGGCACCCAGTAATTATTGCACCAGACTTAACAGCAGCCCCCGCGTTAGTGAAGCATTTGATTTTCACCAACCTGGCAAATAGCATATTTGACGTAACGAACCTTCCTCACTGGAATATTATGATGATTTGTAATGAGCATCGAATGTACTAATGCAATACACATGCTTCATGAAATGTACCTTCAATACCTGCAGCACCGAGTGGGAGGCAATGCAGCGACAGAAAAGCAGCCTCGAGGCCAAGTTTTCAGCCGTACCCGTGCAGCTGGCACAACTAGCTAGTCGAATGCTCACAAACAACGGCTGCACCGGCAGGTAAGTCTCACAAGTTGGAGTGTTCAATAACGTGTGGCTGCTGTGTTATTGTTTGATATCACTTTTGTGTTGAGGCGGCAGCCCAAATGTTTCATTCTTCAGTAATGTTGCAAGTTGCAGGAGTGTGTTAAATGGTCATAGGCACCCAGTAATTATTGCACCAGACTTAACAGCAGCCCCCGCGTTAGTGAAGCATTTGATTTTCACCAACCTGGCAAATAGCATATTTGACGTAACGAACCTTCCTCACTGGAATATTATGGTGATTTGTAATGAGCATCGAATGTACTAATGCAATGCACATGCTTCATGAAATGTACCTTCAATACCTGCAGCGCCGAGTGGGAGGCAATGCAGCGACAGAAAAGCAGCCTCGAGGCCAAGTTTTCAGCCGTACCCGTGCAGCTAGCACAACTAGCTAGTCGAAGGCTCACAAACAACGGCTGCACCGGCAGGTAAGTCTCACAAGTTGGAGTGTTCAATAACGTGTGGCTGCTGTGTTATTGTTTGATATCACTTTTGTGTTGAGGCGGCAGCCCAAATGTTTCATTCTTCAGTAATGTTGCAAGTTGCAGGAGTGTGTTAAATGGTAATAGGCACCCAGTAATTATTGCACCAGACTTAAGAGCAACCCCCGCGTTAGTGAAGCATTTGATTTTCACCAACCTGGCAAACAGCATATTTGACGTAACGAACCTTCCTCACTGGAATATTATGGTTATTTGTAATGAGCATCGAATGTACTAATGCAATACACATGCTTCATGAAATGTACCTTCAATACCTGCAGCGCCGAGTGCGAGGCAATGCAGCGACAGAAAAGCAGCCTCGAGGCCAAGTTTTCAGCCGTACCCGTGCAGCTAGCACAACTAGCTAGTCGAAGGCTCACAAACAACGGCTGCACCGGCAGGTAAGTCTCACAAGTTGGAGTGTTCAATAACGTGTGGCTGCTGTGTTATTGCTTTGATATCACTCTTGTGTTGAGGCGGCAGCCCAAATGTTTCATTCTTCAGTAATGTTGCAAGTTGCAGGAGTGTGTTAAATGGTAATAGGCACCCAGTAATTATTGCACCAGACTTAACAGCAGCCCCCGCGTTAGTGAAGCATTTGATTTTCACCAACCTGGCAAATAGCATATTTGACGTAACGAACCTTCCTCACTGGAATATTATGGTGATTTGTTGTGAGCATCGAATGTACTAATGCAATACACATGCTTCATGAAATGTGCCTTCAATACCTGCAGCGCCGAGTGGGAGGCAATGCAGCGACAGAAAAGCAGCCTGGAGGCCAAGTTTTCAGCCGTACCCGTGCAGCTAGCACAACTAGCTAGTCGAAGGCTCACAAACAACGGCTGCACCGGCAGGTAAGTCTCACAAGTTGGAGTGTTCAATAACGTGTGGCTGCTGTGTTATTGTTTTATATCACTTTTGTGTTGAGGCGGCAGCCCAAATGTTTCATTCTTCAGTAATGTTGCAAGTTGCAGGAGTGTGTTAAATGGTCATAGGCACCCAGTAATTATTGCACCAGACTTAACAGCAGCCCCCGCGTTAGTGAAGCATTTGATTTTCACCAACCTGGCAAATAGCATATTTGACGTAACGAACCTTCCTCACTGGAATATTATGGTGATTTGTAATGAGCATCGAATGTACTAATGCACTACACATGCTTCATGAAATGTACCTTCAATACCTGCAGCGCCGAGTGGGAGGCAATGCAGCGACAGAAAAGCAGCCTCGAGGCCAAGTTTTCAGCCGTACCCGTGCAGCTAGCACAACTAGCTAGTCGAAGGCTCACAAACAACGGCTGCACCGGCAGGTAAGTCTCACAAGTTGGAGTGTTCAATAACGTGTGGCTGCTGTGTTATTGTTTGATATCACTTTTGTGTTGAGGCGGCAGCCCAAATGTTTCATTCTTCAGTAATGTTGCAAGTTGCAGGAGTGTGTTAAATGGTAATAGGCACCCAGTAATTATTGCACCAGACTTAAGAGCAACCCCCGCGTTAGTGAAGCATTTGATTTTCACCAACCTGGCAAACAGCATATTTGACGTAACGAACCTTCCTCACTGGAATATTATGGTTATTTGTAATGAGCATCGAATGTACTAATGCAATACACATGCTTCATGAAATGTACCTTCAATACCTGCAGCGCCGAGTGGGAGGCAATGCAGCGACAGAAAAGCAGCCTCGAGGCCAAGTTTTCAGCCGTACCCGTGCAGCTAGCACAACTAGCTAGTCGAAGGCTCACAAACAACGGCTGCACCGGCAGGTAAGTCTCACAAGTTGGAGTGTTCAATAACGTGTGGCTGCTGTGTTATTGCTTTGATATCACTCTTGTGTTGAGGCGGCAGCCCAAATGTTGCATTCTTCAGTAATGTTGCAAGTTGCAGGAGTGTGTTAAATGGTAATAGGCACCCAGTAATTATTGCACCAGACTTAAGAGCAACCCCCGCGTTAGTGAAGCATTTGATTTTCACCAACCTGGCAAACAGCATATTTGACGTAACGAACCTTCCTCACTGGAATATTATGGTTATTTGTAATGAGCATCGAATGTATTAATGCAATACACATGCTTCATGAAATGTACCTTCAATACCTGCAGCGCCGAGTGCGAGGCAATGCAGCGACAGAAAAGCAGCCTGGAGGCCAAGTTTTCAGCCGTACCCGTGCAGCTAGCACAACTAGCTAGTCGAAGGCTCACAAACAACGGCTGCACCGGCAGGTAAGTCTCACAAGTTGGAGTGTTCAATAACGTGTGGCTGCTGTGTTATTGCTTTGATATCACTCTTGTGTTGAGGCGGCAGCCCAAATGTTGCATTCTTCAGTAATGTTGCAAGTTGCAGGAGTGTGTTAAATGGTAATAGGCACCCAGTAATTATTGCACCAGACTTAAGAGCAACCCCCGCGTTAGTGAAGCATTTGATTTTCACCAACCTGGCAAACAGCATATTTGACGTAACGAACCTTCCTCACTGGAATATTATGGTTATTTGTAATGAGCATCGAATGTACTAATGCAATACACATGCTTCATGAAATGTACCTTCAATACCTGCAGCGCCGAGTGGGAGGCAATGCAGCGACAGAAAAGCAGCCTCGAGGCCAAGTTTTCAGCCGTACCCGTGCAGCTAGCACAACTAGCTAGTCGAAGGCTCACAAACAACGGCTGCACCGGCAGGTAAGTCTCACAAGTTGGAGTGTTCAATAACGTGTGGCTGCTGTGTTATTGTTTGATATCACTTTTGTGTTGAGGCGGCAGCCCAAATGTTTCATTCTTCAGTAATGTTGCAAGTTGCAGGAGTGTGTTAAATGGTAATAGGCACCCAGTAATTATTGCACCAGACTTAACAGCAGCCCCCGCGTTAGTGAAGCATTTGATTTTCACCAACCTGGCAAATAGCATATTTGACGTAACGAACCTTCCTCACTGGAATATTATGGTGATTTGTTGTGAGCATCGAATGTACTAATGCAATACACATGCTTCATGAAATGTGCCTTCAATACCTGCAGCGCCGAGTGGGAGGCAATGCAGCGACAGAAAAGCAGCCTGGAGGCCAAGTTTTCAGCCGTACCCGTGCAGCTAGCACAACTAGCTAGTCGAAGGCTCACAAACAACGGCTGCACCGGCAGGTAAGTCTCACACGTTGGAGTGTTCAACAACGTGTGGCAGCTGTGTTATTGATTGATATCACTTTTGTGTTGAGGCGGCAGCCCAAATGTTTCATTCTTCAGTAATGTTGCAAGTTGCAGGAGTGTGTTAAATGGTAATAGGCACCCAGTAATATTGCATCAGACTTAACAGCAGCCTCCTCGTTACTGAAGCATTTGATTTTCACCAACCTGACAAACGGCATATTTGATGTAACGAACCTTTGACACTGGAATATTATGGTGCGTTGTAATGAGCATCAAATGTAGTAACGCAATACACATGCTTCATAAAATGTACCTTCAATCTCTGTAGCGCCCAGCTGAAGGCAATGCAGCGACAGAAAAGCAGCCTCGAGGCCAAGTTTTCCGCCGTACCCGTGCAGCTAGCACAACTAGCTAGTCGAAAGCTCACAAACAACGGCTGCACCGGCAGGTAAGTCTCACAAGTTGGAGTGTTCAATAACGTGTGGCTGCTGTGTTATTGCTTTGATATCACTCTTGTGTTGAGGCGGCAGCCCAAATGTTGCATTCTTCAGTAATGTTGCAAGTTGCAGGAGTGTGTTAATTGGTAATAGGCACCCAGTAATTATTGCACCAGACTTAACAGCAACCCCCGCGTTAGTGAAGCATTTGATTTTCACCAACCTGGCAAATAGCATATTTGACGTAACGAACCTTCCTCACTGGAATATTATGGTGCGTTGTAATGAGCATCGAATGTACTAATGCAATACACATGCTTCATGAAGTGTGCATTCAATACCTGCAGCGCCGTGCTGGAGGCAATGCAGGGACAGAAAAGCAGCCTTGAGGTCAAGGTTTCAGCCGCAGCTGTGCAGCTAGCACAGCTAGCTAGTCGGAGGCTACCAAACAACGGCTACAACCGCAGGTATGCTGCGTCACAAGTTGGAGTGTTCAATAAAGTGTGGCTGCTGTGTTATTGCTTTGATATCACTGTTCTGTTGAGAAGACAGTGCAAATGTATCAATCTTTTGCAATGCTGCAATTTGCAGCAGAGTGCTAATTGGTAATAGGCTCCCAGTAAAAATTGCATCAGACTTAACAGCAGCCTCGTCGTTACTGAAGCATTTGATTTTCACCAACCTGACAAACCGCATATTTGATGTAACGAACCTTTCTCACTGGAATATTATGGTGCGTTGTAATTAGCATCAACTGTAGTAACGCAATACACATGCTTCATGAAATGTGCCTTCAATTTCTGCAGCGCCCAGCTAGAGGCAATGCAGCGACAGAAAAGCAGCCTCGAGGCCAAGTTTTCAGCCGTACCCGTGCAGCTAGCACAACTAGCTAGTCGAAGGCTCACAAACAACGGCTGCACCAGCAGGTAAGTCTCACAAGTTGGAGTGTCCAATAACGTGTGGCTGCTGTGTTATTGCTTTCATATCACTGTTGTGTTGAGGCGGCAGTCCAAATATTTCATTCTTCAGGAACGTTGCAAGTTGCAGGTGTGTGTTAATTGGTAATAGGCTCCCAGTAATTATTGCGCCAGACATACGAGCAGCCCCCTCGTTACTGAAGCATTTGATTGTCACCAACCTGACAAACCGCATATTTGATGTAACGAACCTTTCTCACGGGAATATTATGGTGCGTTGTAATGACCCTTGACATGACATTCCCTTCCTATAACGCGTCGAAAACTGTTCCGAATCGACTTCCTTTGACTACTTCTTAACCATAAACTTGCGATAGATCCATCACCGTATCTATCACGCTTACTAGCCAGACCCACAAGGCACTCTCAGCTTAACTCTTCAACACCCTATTTTGCTAGAACTGACAGTTATAAATATTCTTATTTTCTGCGCGCGGTGCTAGATTGGAATTAATTATTCCAGACATCTTCTTAGTCTCTCCTACCACACCGAAGTATCACTGTTGTATCATTTCACATCTGTTATTGTAGCACTATTATTGCACTAATCTAGAAACATATTTTGTCGTTGTTTTTTACTAAGTTGTATTATATCTTATTACATTATTCTGTAAACAGATTCCATTGTTGACATATTGTGTTTTATTATCTACGTTATTTCTTCAAACAGTTTGTACTGTCGTTTTTTTGTATTATGACGGTTTTCAAAACTACCCACTTGCTTGGACCCAAGGGTCTGCATTATGTAATAAATAAATAAATAAGTAAATAAATATATAAATAAATAAAGCCATGAAAACACGGCGGCTACGCCGAGAAAGGCTATGCGATCAGAATTGACGTGAACGCTGCCCGGCAGCATCTACAGAGTGCCCTTAACGACAGCCTTATTCAATTTCCAGTAGTGCCCCCTATAGGCTGTGAAAGTTGCGAATACATCTCCTGTAGCTATCCCTGCAAGAGACTTCACGATCTTTTTGCAGAAAAAAGTGAGAAATTTTCGGCCATTTATTGGCGACAGAAAAACGTTGACGAAGCTACATTTATTCAAGCCCCATTTTGGTAATTCGCCGTCGATAGCAAAATCGCGATGAAATGATGTCCTGTTTTGTCCACGGAGAATAGGGCGCGCATACAGTACCCATACTTGCATTTTCGCTGGCGGTGAGCCTCCCATCTGTGGCCCGGCGCGAGCTTAGCCAACACCACCTAGACAAGAGCAGGCCTGAGCGCTCGGCAAGTGACGTCACGTAGAAGAGGCCGGCGGCACGCTCGGGGATACGTGTTGAATGAAGGAATCGCGCCCTTATGGGCAACGTTAACTAGAGCGCAGTTGTTTTTTTTCTTAGGCATAGTTGAGTAGACGGCCCGCAGAGAACAGAAAGTGTTCCAAGATTATTTTATTTATGCAAAACTGTTTACGCGTTGCATTATTATAAAGCCCGTTCATATGAAATGAAATGTTTCAAACTTAGAATTGAGAACGAATTTCGGGTAAATGATGAGAGGGAGCATGGCTTATATTGAAAAGTCAGAATGCTGCCCTCTTCTTCAGAGTAGTTTCTTTGCCTTGATTTACCGCCGGCGTCAAAGAGTTTGCCGTTCATGCGACCACTAAAGTTCTTCAACAGAATGTTAGCACTGCACCATAACGCACATCTCATGACCACTTCACTGGTGTGCCCTTCTTCACATTCGGGACACATGTGTTTGTTCCAGTCTAGATTAGGCTTGAAAGGAATAATTTCGTTTGAGAGGCATTATTAGATACAGTACCGCAGTCCGTATATTTACAGCACCTCAAATGAGTTTAGCACTCGAGATACAAAACATTCGTGCAACTATTTACGAAAAAACAGCTGCCTTATTCCACAGAATTCCAGCTTTTCACTTCTTTGCCTTAGCATTGGCACCCAATATTCTGTCATTGATCTCGCGAAAACATAAACGCATGATTTCTCGGCCCCCATTTGTTTTTGACCCAGCAATTGTGCACGCAGCACTTATTAGGCATATCCTGGCATGAACGTAATGCACAATCCGCGCTTGCGGACACACAACCGCCATCGCAGCACAAGCGCAGAGACTACATGCACGGTTCACGTCCAGAAAAAAAAGTGCGCTCGGAAGGATGTCGCAGCATGCCAGGACTTTTCTAACCCCCAGCTATCCAAGGAGCGGCAGGGTTCCCGTAACTAATCGAATTGTTATCGCCGACGTTGTCCACTCTGTCTTCCGCGTCTCATTTTCAACACGGGTGCGCCGCTCGTAGCTTCGTCGCACGGACCATCTATGTGGGACAATTTGCGTGACGTAGCTCAAGGGGAGAGGGTACAGTAAGAATGCCTTCAGTTCTTTAGAGGGCGTTGGCTTAGCCCGCTGCATGACGTTTCATGTTTCGTTATCTGCTGTTATCGGGAAGCGTGCGCTGCTGTGCCTGGCCCGGCATGGGCAGTTTAGTCAGCTTCGTGGTCCCCGATAGCTGTGTGCTTGTGCTCTGCGATTAAACTAAATTAAATTATCGGGTTTTGCGCTCCAAAACCACTTTCTGATTATGAGGCACGCCGTAGTGGAGGACTCCGGAAAGTTCGAGCACCTGGGGTTCTTTAACGTGCACCTAAATCTAAGTACCACGGGTGTTTTCGCACTTCGCCCCCATCAAAATGTAGCCGCCGTGGCCGGGATTCTATCCCGCGACCGCGTGCTCAGCAGCCCAACACCATAGCCATGTGCTCCGCGATGTTTCACCCGTTTCACGACTCGCACCACTCGTGCATCGTGCAGTGGTGCACGCATACCTGAAAAATAAGTCCTGCAAGGTTGTTCCGGGTGCCTAAAGGCAAGTGAGCGCGCAGACGCAAGGACATCAGAAGGCGCATGTACACGAACACAGCACTGTCCACGTGTGTGCTCCATGAGTCTTCGGACGTCGTTGCGCCTTGATTGTGCTACACTTCCCCCTTACCAGTAGATTAAAGCCGACAAATAGATGTTCTTCCTCACTGTAACCTGGTCTATGACTTGTGTTTTTCTGTGCAAAATCCCATTCTGCAACTTCAGCAACTCGCCCAGCTTTCCATTACGGTCTGACTGCTTTTTCTCTGTCTCACCATTCTACAAACTGATTAACTGCTGAAAAAATACTGTTCATGTTTGTGTATTATCTCAGTAATCGCCGATGGGAAAACCGCGCGAATAACCTTCATGTGTAGGCACGATGCGCTTTTTTTTTTCTTCTAGAAAGCATGCGCATTGCAACTGTCCTAAATAGATATTTTCGCAGTTCTTGTTTGTTACACAAAGAAGTGACCAGTAGGTACGGCTTAGTGCCTTTAGTGACGTAATTTTACTGCGAAGTATTGCATTCGGTGCGAAAGAATAGTCGTGTTGTTGGCTTATTTTACCTGGTCTTTGATTGAGGAATAGGCCTTTCTGCGAATGTTTTCTATGTGCTGCTGCAAAAGCTGGCTACCTTCTGTTCCCCCTCGCCACCATTACTCAAGCTGTGGCCAAGTGCAAAATAATGGTATCATGTGTATTGCCGTTTTTATTACAATGTTATTTTTGTTCTGTCATGTCTTTTCCGTTTTGTTGAGTAGTAATGAACATGTCACGCATTTCATATACTTCTGAGCAGGTTTATAAGTAAGCTCTTGCCTTTTTTTGGTATGGCTGTCAATCAAGCAATCTTCGCATTTTGTTCTGTATTTTAGGTATTTTGCCTGTTATTGTTTTTGTCATTACCAGTGAATTTTCCTTCTTTAGTAGCCATGACTATGTCATACACGTAGTCCAGTTTTGTGCAATATCTCATTGAGTATATCAGAAGCTCTCAGTGCGCATATCAGAAGCGCTTCTACACTTTGGTCTTTAGGGCATTGTACAAAAATCTTTTATATGTGTGTACTTGAAAAGGCCTTCGTGTTTTCTCGAGATTTATTTATTTATTTTTTCTTATTTGACTGTCTGTGAATTTTTCTGTTTAGTATTCATGTACATGCCATGCCCCCTTCACTTTTGTTAATTTGCTGAGCGTGTATCACACCAAGTAATGCAAAAATATTTGTTTTCGGAAACGGAAGTCAATAAAACGAGGCCAAAGAGCTGTTGTGTTGAAAGTCGAATTTATATAGGTTCTGGCATATGCTGGCATACTCGAAGTGTGGACAAGACGGCGTGCGTGCTAACACATAACCCACGGCGCACCAATCGCCAGTTCAAAAACAATGCCTGGGGTAGCGCACACGCGCGATAAAAAAAAAAAAAAAAAAAAAATACGCGGTGCGGACAGGCAAAAAGAAAGCAAAAGGTGCGCGGGGCATGGGGAAGGATAGAGAGGGAGCTGAGCATAATAAAAACAAAAAGAATAAAAAACGCTAGCGGGAGGAGGCGCCGCGCGGCTGCTGTTCCTGTTGCCATGACAACGTAAACAATCGTGTGCGCCGCCATTTTGCTACAGCATCGTCCTCCTGTTAGGGCCGTAACTGAAGGGGACCTTGGCGCTAGCGTCGAAAGAGTGTCTACTTCAAAGCAGCCAATGGCAGCCATGCGGAGATTCGCCCCTGGGGCGCGCTCGCCCCCGTCGCCCCGAGCGCCTGCGCAATGGCAGCAAAGGCGGCGCGCCATCTGTCCGTGTCAATTGAATCCTCAACAACTGCGCTGGGCACGTAAACGTAAGCGCTTGTTGCAGCGGTGTGCGGTGTCTGCCTGTACCTTGGTGTATGTGTATTCGTGTCTTCTTTGTGGCATCACACGTCAAATACACAGAACGGCAAGTTTTAACAAAGATGTTTTCCGTCAATAGCTCGTGATTACGTGAGCGCATTTCGTAGCGCAAACTGGCGGCATGTAGTATAGGTGACTCGGACAGAGTCAATTTGTCGTATACATGAGTTGATAACGCGCTCTTGTTCTCGCTTCTACAAAATTCAAAGCTTTACGGCAAGCGATCGCTGACGCTTGTTGAGTTTAGCGTCATAATTGATGTGCGCAAAAAAGGAAATGCACCATTCCTTACCTTGATGTTGAGCAGCCACTCATAGTAGATTCCTTTTCGTGGCGCTTGATCGGGCCGCCATGAACGCTGTGCCGCATGTGTAGTGAAATTGTCGTGACGCTCTCTACGTATATACATGAAAATTGTGTTAGCGTGAAGCTTTGTCAAACAGAGACGTATAGGTGAATAAAACCTAGCATACTCCGGTGAAAGCCGTGTTTGCGGGACATGCATGAGTAGTGTGTGCGCTGCCGTTTTCGTAGGGCAAAACTAGCTGCATTTATGAGGCTCCTGGAAACCAATGTAAATATATGCAACCGCAAAAGCTTTTGAAGCACGAAAGTTGCGATAAGGTTAGCCACTCGCAGCCGAAAAGATTAGAGAACAATAAATTAGTCACTTGGGGAAGCACCTTTGCACGTTTCAAAATGAAGGCATTGGTTTCGATGATAGTCGAAGATTTTTTCGGGTCTCTTTTATCAACAGTTAAGCAGCAGGATTTCTTCTCCGGGCTACTTGAAAAACGTTAAGCGCCTTTCGATGCTTCTGCGTTATGCAGTTTACATGCTGTTGTGCACTGCTTATCAGCTGGTTGTATAGGCGTCTGCTGGCGCAGATTTGCATTTTCACAATCGTGCATGGCATGAAGTCCTTGTCGTGCGTAATAAGTGTTCCGGTTCTCGGTAATGTTAAATTTAGTGCCGTCGTCTCGGACAGACTGTATAGTACGTGCACTGTACAAAAAAAAGCTAGGTTATCCATTTGGTGGCCTGTTCTTATTACATAACCCACAGATTATCTGCATAATTTAGTGGACATTAGAGAGCCTTAGAATAGGGACTCCAATAGTTTGGGGCCCCAAGGAGTTTTGCGGGTGTAAGCGTTGCGGCACGCACGAGTGAAGAGCTTTAGAATATGGCTTTGTATTTGCGGATAGCGTCTTGCGCTGACAGCGCCACTACGGCGTCAAGGAAAAGCTATTAGAAATAATTAAATCAAATATGCCATTTTATGATAAGAATAGTAATTTTGACTTTCGTGTTTCAGCGTTTAATTACAATTTAGAGGTTATTAGCAGCAAACAATTTCTTGCGCTTAATTTTGAGTAATCAACTTTACGTGCCTTCACTAGCCAAGGTAAACCGCGTTAGGCCTACGAGCCATGAAATCCACAATCGAATTCGGAATCAGCGGCGTCTAATGCATCAATCTTCACAACACACGCTAGTTGAGAGGAACCGATAAGCGCAGGTACTTCTAGCTTGCGAACTTCGCGTGTTACTACGAATCTAGCCCAGTTTGGTGCTAGGTTAGAGCCGTCGCTTCGATGAGTGCCGCCATGTTTATTTACGCAAATCCTTTGGGGCAGGTTTTGGGGCTCACAGCTGATTTTTTTTTTTGCCTGTGTACGTGCTTTTTCTTCTATTGTGCCACTGGTTGAGTAGCGGCTGGTACTAGCGACACGATGACGCCAAGGCGAAGCGGCGGACGAACGTGCTGCGTCCCTGGTTGTGAAAACGACACGCTGAAGTATCGGCACCTTTCATTTCATTATTTCCCCAAAACGAGAAACTGAAGGAGTCAGTGCCGCGAATAAATCGGCAAGAACCAAGGGTGCGATCGGAGATAGTTGTTCGGCGCGTTCGTTCGGTTACGGGCGCGCGCGATTGGCGTACTCCGCGCCGACGTCGCCAGCCGCGGCCACGTTTTTGATGACGTCAAAATGAAGACACGCTCCTGTCAATCATTCTCCCACCGAGAATTTTGTCTGCTGGTGGTGGTGAAAAACTTTTATTGCTCTCAGACGAGAAGCACATGGAGGCACGCACATGGGCCGGTCCTTAAAGGCCCGGCCCTTAAAATACTTGGTGGAATCCCTAGTACGGGACCCCAGTGGCGTCGGCCGCTGCCCGGGCGCGCTCGACCAAGGCCCTTTGGGCCTGCAGGTCATAGCAGCCGAGCAGGGTCGCCTCCCAGTCCTGCCGAGTTTGTCTGCTAGGCGCCGAACGCGACGGGAGTTGAGAAGTTCGGAGCTATCATCGCTCGTTACGAGACCGGCTTCGCATGGCGCGTCTGGTGAATTGGATTAGATCCAAAAAGTGGCTTCAGCAACCGAATAGCACGTTCGGATCCAATCCGTAGTTTAATTCGAGAAAAATGGCGCTTGCGTTAGGAACTTCGGTTGTTGCGATGGCGTTGCTTGAGGAGGAAGGAGAGCGGGTGAGGGTGCGAAATGCGTTTGAAGTGATGACAGAAAGCGAATTCCGGCGTCGTTTTCGCTTCTCAAAAGAAACGGTGCGTTGGTTGTGCGGTGAACTTGACCCTATCATCGGGTGCCAGCGAGCGAGTGGAATTTCTACTCAGCGGAAGGTGTTGCGCGCGCTGAGGTTTTTCGCAACGGGAAGCTTCCAGCGGGGCGTCTGCAGTGAAGAATTCATCGGCCTGTCGCAGTCGTCCGTCAACGACACTATCCTCGAAGTGGCAAACACCATAGCTGTCGTTGGCGGGCAAAAGCGGTGGGTGGACTTCCCCCAGACGACAGCCGCGAAGGCCAGGGCAAAGGCGGCGTTTGCGCGGCTCGGACTGATCCCCGGTGTGCTCGGCTGCGTCGATGGCCCACTTATCGCCATACAGCAGCCCCAAGGCCTGAGCCCCGGGGATACACAGAGCTATCTGTCGAGGAAGGGTTTCTACGCCATGATAACCATGATCGTAAGTATTATTCTTGCATTGTAACCTTAGTGATATTTTTTTTTCGCTTGTGTCCTAGTAACTTTCCATTTCACTCGGACTGTTGCAACAGAATCTAGTAGGAGCGGTATTCTCGATCTATCCCCAACGGGAATTGAGTCCTTTTGAGGGTACATCTCGATGCAACAGTGATGAAATCTTGCAGTGCGGGACACACTGCGCCTCAGCGGTCTCCACAGCGCATGAAATTGACGTTGCTGGATCGCGGAGTATCCCCGAAGCTTGATTAACGATGTCGATGGATTCAAAACGCCGCTCCTGCTGGATTATGCCGCAGTACTGGCTGTACTGTGCTGCGGTCCTGCGTCCGCGTTCAATGCGCACACGTTTAATGATGGGCGCTACATGTTGCAATACATGTGCCATTTAGTAGCACTAAAGGAGTTTTTATGTTGGAGGTGTTATGTTAAGGAGTTTTTCATGTTGGAGGTGTTGTGGAACATTAACTGAAACATGTAACAGTAATGTGGGTAAACGCGGGGGTGCCGGCAAGTGGTGACGTTCCGAGCAGTTACCAGCCGGGCTAGTCTTTGACAGTGCCCTGACGAAAACAAGTCCGCGTGTTGAAACTTTAACTACGAGTCTTTCCATGTCCGAGATTTGTTCATAGCAGTATTCAAACAGTCTGTCACAATGTGCGGAGATTCAGTTAGGTTGATATAACGAAGTGCCTTAAAAGACTTGTACGACAATTGTTTGCACTAATTTTTTCATCGGCAGACATGCGATACAGACCTCTGGATCGAAGACATCAACCCCTGCTTCCCGGGGTCCTGTCATAATTCATGGGTGCGGCGTAGGAACCCTCTTCGTGCATACCTTGAAGCAGAACTGCGCCCTGGTGAATGTTTGCTTGGTAAGTGCTGCAAATGTGCGCCACAATGAAGTAGATATCGCTAAAACCGTCACCCTGCCCTTGCGCAGGAGACTCCGGCTATCCCTTGGAGCCGTGGCTCTTGACACCAGTGCCGGGGCATCCAGCTGGCAGCACCCCTGAGGGCCTCTACAACTAGGAGCACACCGCCATGCGCAATGTTGTGGAGAGGTGCATCGGAGTCCTAAAGAGCAGGTTCCGGTGCTTGCAGCGTTACCGGACCCTGCTGTACAACCCCGATCGAGCGGCGACCATCATTGCCGCTTGTGCAGCTCTTCACAACATTGCCTTGGCGGCACGTGAGCCTGCCCCGGAAGAGGACGATGACGACAGTTACGTGCCTCCAGCTGTCCAGCAGACTGCAGACCTAGTCGACCCGCCAGCATAACCCATGCGGGTGCCACCACCGCGGGAGCGGTACCTGAGGGGCCAGCAGCAGCGCAACCGCGTGGTGAACCTTCTTCAAGGACGACGGGGCGAGCATGCTGACAACCTCCGGAGGGTACGCCGCCGCCTGCTGCGAACTCGTCGGCAGCAGCCAATGTAATGCTGCAACTGTTTGGTACGTTAATTTTTTTTTCACAGGTGGGAAAAGAAAGTGAAACGAACGCTGTCGGTATGCCAAAGTTTACAAGTAGACTATTGGTGAGGGCTCATTAGCCACTGTGAATTCATTACTTATTATCAAGTCAACGTCAAGCAATACAATGCACTGTTTCCTCCCCGGAGCATCACGCTGTGATTCAGTTTGCTATGTTCTCCAGTCTGGTGCAATATTTTTGGCACGATAACATCTTGTACATTAGCTACCCATCTCAGTGAGACCGTGTTCTTTCAATGAATGACCCTATGAGTGCACAAGCTTGTGAACAAGGCCATCCTGATGAACTGTGCATATTATTTATGCATGGGAAAAAACTGCGTACAAGAAAGAAGTATAACACAAGCGCACATGTCATGAAGTTAAAAATGAAGTCAAAATGAAGTTAAAAAGGAAGAAGAGAGTAATTTTCTAATCAACATAGAGACATTAAGAGGCGCCTGCCTCTTCTCTGCAGACACACACACATAGCACAACAAAGTCGCAGCAATACACACAACAAACTCCCACAACTATTTCAGAAGTTGTGACGCAAAACCTAGTGCACAGTCCAAGTTCTGAAGTGCCCTCATGTGGAATGCGATGTTTTTGAAAGTATACAAAAAAGGCAACTTTTGGCGCTTGTTTAAACATATACACAACAACCTTTGCTGCAGATTTAAAACTATACACAACACCTTTTGCTGCAGATTTAATACTATACGCAATACCTTTTGCTGCAGATTTAAAACTATACACAACAACCTTCGCTGCATATTTAAAAAAAGATGCACTGTAGACTTTAGAAAAAACTGCAACAGCCCTTGCTGCAGGTTAAAAAAACTACAACAGCCTTTGCTGCAGATAAAAAATACTGCAACATCATTTGCTGCAGATAAAAAAAAACCAGAACAGCATTTGCTGCAGATAGAAAAAAACTACAACAGCCTTTGCTGCAGATAAAAAAAGATTACAAAATTTTATAAATTATTGTGCAGGCCCCTGCTGTGCCGAAGCAATGGCCTGCGAAAGTATCCCCACGCTGCGCAGCTCCTGCAACGCCTAGCCCTGTTGCTGCAGGATGGCCTCCGGGGCTGAAACCTGCCGGTCTGCAGCTTCCCTGTGCAGCCTGGCCTCGGTGGCCAGCTGTTCCAGGGCCACGGCCTAGCGGGTGGCCGCACCCCGGAGCTCCGCAATCAGCTGGAAACGAAGAAATACGTCGCCAATGTTAACTCAGAATTCTTCGCTACCGACACTTTGCCGGGAGCTTCTGTTTATGGAGAGTCTCAGCGTGCACAACACTTTTCTCTCCGCTGAAAATCCACTGACCCAGCGGCATCCGTCAATGGTGCCGAGTTCAGCGCACAACCAATTCCCGCTGTTTGGGCAGGCCATAGTGGTGCCAGAATTCATTTTCTGTCACCTCCTCAAACGCATCTTACACCTCCAAGCACCTCTTCGTAAGAAGAAACCAAACAGCCCTTTTCACGGCTGTATCAGCGATTCTCTGTCCTATATACTGCTCCAGCATGCAAAACATACCCCAACCAATGATCGAAGAAGGCGTGCAGACGCGACGTTATAATTGCAGAAATGTACATTTGTGCTTGGTGACTATGCTGAGGATTTAGTTCCTTACATACTTAGGTTTGTTTTTCTGTAGGGGTGTGCAAATAGTAAATGTTTGGTACGAATTAATTTTGAAGAAAATGCCCAATAGAAAGACACTCCATTCAATATTCTAAAATAGCAAATATTCGTCCATAAACATCCTTATTTTCCATTTGCCCACATTCGCCATAAAGTTTTTGTTTAATTTCAAGGCAAAATAGCTGTTTATTGCACTTCAAAGTTATTGAAAAAAATTTCTCGGCTACATCCATTTGCATCCTATCTCTTTTTGAGATATATCCGCAATGCACAGAAACAGCACCCACGAACCGTGTTGGTTTGCTGGTGCTGGCTCACTGCTCCGGGTGTGTAGCTTTACTAGGCGTGGGGGTGCCTCACGAGCACCCGCCGGCGGCACTCGGCGACGCCTTCGGCGTTGTGGTGCTGAAACCATACAAGTTATGCAATTTTTTCACAGCAGAAGCCTATGTAACCCATGTTGAAAAGGACTGACATGGTAAGAAGCATCACATGCCGATGGGTGATTCCATTAAACTGTTGATATTGGTACAGCTAACAGGCCAACGTGACTCCAACTTACGAGCTGGGGCACTCAGGCACTCCTGGGCCGCATCCTGCTCGGCCACACCATCGACACCGCGTGCAACGCTCTGAAAAGCCCGTTCAAGTAAGACTCTGCTTTATGGACACCGAGTGCAATAAAGAAGAAAAAAATGTTAAGTGTGCAAATTCACCTGCAAGCCACTGGTGCCGGGCGTCTCGCCAACCGAAACACGGCTGGGCGGGCAATGGCTGCATGGGCTGAGGGCGCCGGAAGTCCCCAGCGAGAGCTCGCGCCTGCAGGCTCTCATCTGGGGGTACCACCTGTAAGCATGTGTTGAGAATGTGTCACAACACTTCTCTTCACGCATAAGGATGTTTATACCAACAGCTACTAATCATAACTGATACGGTTTAATGTAGCGAGTCTGCACGTAATGGGGGCAGTGGCGCAGCTAGAATTATTTTTTCGAAGGGTGTTTGAAAACATGGCATGCTATGCACATAAAGATTTTCGAGAAGGGGGGCGGGGAGTGTTTGGTGCGCCAGCCACTAGCTATGCCCCTCAGTCGATGGTCTCAAACAGTTTCGAGCACGTAGGTTCCTCTAATATGCCTCAAAATCTAAGTTCACGGGCGTCCTTTCACCACTGCAGATTCGACCGTCTCCGACAAAGTTCTAAGCAACACCGCCCTAGCATGTCAACTACCGTTGAAGCCGGGTGACCCTTTCCTAAACGTTTGTAGGCAAATTAACTCACTTTTTGCCGTCTCGACGCGACACGCAAGCGGATTTTTTCGACGCCTAACGTGAGCTACACACCGTGTCACGGCAAACGACACACCGTAATGCGCTTTTTGTCACCGTAGGCTGCGTCGCATTGAACCTCGCTTGCCGAATTTCTGACAGTCACAAAGTGCTAGTTCACAACACTTAGCCGATAATAGTATTCTAAGCCAGTGCTTACCGCTTCCGAGCGCCCGTAAAGAGTGGCTCGCCCACCATCCACCAGCCCGGTTCCAGTTAGCTGCAGGATGCGGCCGTAGAACCCGGCGAGCTGACTGCCTCCGGTTCCCCTGTAAATAACAAACCGAGCGTATGAGACGATCGGCTGAAACAACTCCGCGGACACTCACCTTTGCTGCTGCCTGACAAGGGCCAGCGCCTGGCCCGCGTAGAAGGGCTGCTTCCGCCAGAAGGCGTGTCACTGCTGCACGGTCTTGCGTGCAGGGCCTTCAGCTTGCAGCAGCGCCTTCAGCTGGACCTACATCGCCTCCTTGTCGACCTTTGTGAGGGTTGGCCCCAGAGGGTGCGACGGCGTCAGGAGAGCGGGGTGCTCCTCCATAAAAGACAAGAGGAGCTTCCTCTGACGCGCCGAGACTCGGGGACCGAGCGGCAAATTTCTGTGCGACGACATTTTGAAAAGTGCGCCTAGTAAACCGCTCTTTTCTTTTTCTGTCGCGCTGTGCGCAACACCACCCAGCGACCTTGCAGAAAAACTGATTCTAATAAATTGTAATAGTCGTACACATTAGTATTTGACAACATGTTTAAGTTTGAGAATAAAAAAATACATTCTTTTCATACAAACAATTGATTTCTTAGAAAGCGGAAACCATTTCGCTTTATAGTATATGGTCCCCAAGCAGACAGACGCGGCAACGCAACGTCCGGGGAGGTCACCGCTTGCTGATTGGCTGCTCTCTACGGCCCCTTGTCACAAATTTTGCATACTGCCAATTTGTGACGTTGCAGCAACCGAACAGAACGCGTATTGAACAAAAATCCCCGATCGCACCCTAAGTGGGTGGTTTGAGTTTCGCCAACGATCTGTGCACGATAAGATTTGCGGAGTGCACTTCAACCCAAGCGGCCGCAAAGGGTACATGGATCGCTTGCCGACGATCTTTCCCTATCGGATGTTCGAGCAACAACCCCTTCTCGAGGATACACGGGATTTTCCTCAATGCCCCACTCTCCTCCCAGAAATGCACGTTCATAGCTGCATTTTTTTCTGAACGCCAACAGACCGAAACAACCACGGCGCCCGAAAAAACATAGTGCCGAGGACGCGGTCTTGCAGGACTAAGGGTGGCTATTCGGGACATTTCGCCATTTTCTTCGGTGCGTGACGTAGACGCGACGCGAATAAAATGGCGCTGATGGCCCCATTTTGCTTTCGTAACGTGACGCCGAATTGAAGTTTTGCCTAAGAAACTGAAATGAAGGCACTGAATGTAGCGTTATCGGTAAAGCAAAACACTTTTCCTCCGCTGTAAAAATAAAGCAGCAAGCTCAAAGCGTATGATTATTCCGTCGAAAACGCTTCTCGCTTCCGTCGTCTGCTGCGTACAAGCCGTCGTCTGCTTCAATAGCTAGGATGCGTGTCCCCGGGAAATGGAATGGGTCATCGTATGTTGGCGCCAACGCGCTTGTTTTCTTGCTTGAGACAACATACGCGACCTACCAGTGGTGATTCGTGCACGTTCTAGGCCACGTTATCGCTATCTCGTGAAACGCAAGTGACTCAGCCCGACTCGGCTGGCTGAGAAACGGCGGAATGTCACCGATAGCGTTGCGCGCGCCAGAGATATCCACCAACGCGACGCAAGCGCCGGCGCTGCCATAACTTGTGCACTTCGCTGGTTACTCGCACCGCGGGAGGGAACTTCAAGACGCCGCCTTGCGTACATTTCTCTTTATAAATTAGAAAGACGCCGTTGTCATAACGTTTGGTTGCGCGAAAAAGCATTAATTTTGATTACAATACAAATGCAGCAGTGAAAAGTGGGCAACATTGCCGAAAGCTTGCTATGTTCAACCAATATTATTTCGTATAAACGCGTTCTTTTAAGAAATAATGGCCCCAAACACAAATGCCAACACTACCCGAGAGCGATGCAAATACTATGGACACGCGTTATGAACAAAAGATTTTCATGGGGCCAAACGACGGGGAAAATGTGGCGATACGCATTCCTCTCGGCTGCCATTGCATATGGCTGCTCATTAGCATAATTCGCGCGGCTTGTCGCACCACAAATTATGGCGGAAAATCTTAGCAATGGTGGCCCAGCGCAACGTCACGCATCGTCAAAATGACGTTTGCGAAACAGCCCTTCCGGTGACGCTCCTCACGAGATATTCCTTCAGCCAATTAGCAAGCTGGCATGGTGCATATCTTAGATCGCTACCACATATTCCCGAAATTGCAGATGCATTGGACTGCCTTCTGTAGGCTACCGCTCACATTCTTTTTGAAGCGCTAACGTCGCAATAAATCTGCCACAGATCCAAAAAATGTATTAGTCGATAAAATTTGCAGCTCCACGTCACGTTTCATCTTGATGAAAGCGCAAAATTGCATTTTGCAAAACTTCCGCTTCCCGGCACAAATTTCAAATCACGTGGCCTCTCGACAGCCAATCAGAGAGTAAACATGGCGGATAATGGCGGCCGTGTAGCCGCCATGCGTGTCGAGAACAGCGCCCTAACTCGGAATATGTTGCACAGTCGAGATCCCCGAGTCGACCCAACACTTGACAGGCAAGTTTCACCACACATTTTGTTCAGATTTGTCAGCACGCTCAGGCGCACTCATGTCTGTGCTGTGCAGATTGTGGTGCTGATCTCGAACCATCTTGAAACGTTTGGCGTTCAACACCGGCACCGGAAACGCAAATTGGTATAGGCGGGCATGTTTCATGCCCGCTTGCTTTCTGTCGTCCCAGATAACGTCACTTCGCTTCTTATCACTGTGCAAGTTTGTTTAGAGATCAGTTTGTTCCAAGATTGCTTCGTGTTGAATGCAAAGAGCGCGAACCAAGACGAGGCCAAGATCAAAGACAAAACAAGCGTACTACCATATTTTGCCCGCGTGTTTCGCGTTATTTTAATCCAACAAGCTCGACTTGCTGCGTTCCAGGTTAGTTGTTTCTCCCGTTGCGTTATTTATTGATCTGGCGCTCGGAGTGTGTTAGAGTATACATAGGAACCTTATCGTTAGTAAACAAATTTGCTGCATTCGAGACTACTTTTTCCTATTGCATCATTCCTTTCTCTGACGCTCATCGTGTATTTGAATCGGCAACCTCTTGCAGCAACACTGCATCCATAGTCATGGCTGCTGCACGTTTTTCCCGCAATATCTCGCATGGTTTGTTAGCCCGCATATTGACACTCCAGTGGCCTTTCGGAAACATGACCTAATCGAAACAACACAAATCGAAGCTGCTTCGGGAAACTTTGTTATTTTCTGCATTCCAAATTTCTATCTCATGTCGTGCTGACATATTTTCTTTCAGATGGCGATCACACATATTCAATGGAGTCCCAAGAATCAGCAGCTTGCGTTCTGCGAAAAAAGGCAGACTCCCTTTTCAAGCCTTCTGAAGAGATCAGTCATAGAATTTTAGCGTTAAAAAGCGAAATGAAGCTCTCAGGGCAAAGGCAGAACAGCTGAAGACTGAACTGGTCAGTGGAAAAGTGCCTAGGCTCAGACAAAAAGCTGCAAAGGAGGAGCGTGGGACTAAAACTTACTTTCAGTCAAGACGAGAAGCGGGTTCAGTTTTACACTGGCCTTTGCACACTGCAAAGGTTTAAGACATTCCTCTCCTTTTTGGAGAGTAAGTACAGTTGCCTAAAAATGAATGGTGGAAGGCCACAGATTCTCAGAATGAGACAGCAGCTTGTCCTTGTGCTATGCAGGCCCAGAGTTGGGTTGCTAGACCAAGATCTAGCAGACCGACTTGATGTCAGTGTATCCACAGTAAGCAAGATTTTTGTGTACTGGGTGGATACTCTGGATGGCGTGCTTACTCAGGTACCTATTTGGCCATCATATGAAACTGTGCAAAACTTCATGCCGCAGGGATTCAAATATAGGTATCCTGAAACTCGTGTCCTACTTGACTGCACGGAGATTTTTATTGAGACGCCTTCTGATTACAAAGTGCAAAGTGCCAGTTTCAGTGCCTACAAAAGTCGCAACATTGCAAAAGATTGAATTGGTTGAAAAGGTTGAATTGCACAGGGTTGGCATTGCTCCAAACTGTCTTGCTTCTTTTGTGTCTGACCTTCCACCAGGCAGGGCTTAAGACAAACAACTTACCAGGAAGAGTGGCATTTATGACTTACTATCATGGCCACGCACGCTTATATCGCCTTCCGTTTCGCTACCGCAGGTGCGCTTTAAAACCACGGCGCTGCAATTTTGCTTCAGAAACTTTCCTTTCTTCTCCTCCCTTAAACTGGCTCTCTTAACTACGACACGCAGAGACAAAGCAACAGCGCTCGTATTCGATCCCATAGATGAGATGAATATATATATATATATATATATATAGAGAGAGAGAGAGAGAGAGAGAAAACTATCAGTCATAGCACTCGTAGTACAGCCCTCTGGGCCGTTTTTTTTTTTTTCGAAAGTAGTCCTATTAGGGTTATTATAATTACACGAAGGTATTTCGCCCTCGTCAGCAGCAGTCCTTGAGATAGTTACTCTGGCTAGCTTCCCACGCTATGCGTGCCGCGCTCGCACCTGTTTAAGCTTTTCCTAGACGCTAGAGCTATACTATGTCCGCACAACCTTGAGCGATCGTAACGCACGTTTTCTGCGCTTGGCCGGCAGGGAAGGGAGGCTTTGTTCCGGCCGCAAAGCCCTCCATGTCTCAGTAAGGTGCCTGGTGGTGGTCTCGTGCGGACGCTGCCCTCTCGGTGAGCGCATATTCCCCTCACCTTTTAAAAAGTTCAATACTTACAAGCATTTGTCTCGCAAACCATACTTAGTTCTAGGGAATTTTCCACGTATCAATAATTTCTCTCGTCGTATTCGAGTGCTGATTGCCGTGTTATCGTTTGTTAACGAAGCTTTCCCTCAAGTCTAAATATTTTAAGGCAGTTTGTCGTGTGCGTATCATGGCCACGCACGCTTATATCGCCTTCCGTTTCGCTACCGCGGGTGCGCTTTAAAACCACGGCGCTGCAATTTTGCTTCAGAAACTTTCCTTTCTTCTCCTCCCTTAAACTGGCTCTCTTAACTACTACACGCAGAGACAAAGCAGCAGCGCTCGCATTCGATCCCATATATGAGATGAATATATATATATATATATATATATATATATATATATATATATATATATATATATATATATATAA
Source organism: Dermacentor andersoni (assembly GCF_023375885.2). Lineage (NCBI taxonomy): Eukaryota > Metazoa > Arthropoda > Arachnida > Ixodida > Ixodidae > Dermacentor > Dermacentor andersoni. The sequence goes on along the minus strand of NC_092814.1, from coordinate 363,282,907 downwards.
GCACCCTCGTCAGCAGCAGTCCTTGAGATAGTTACTCTGGCTAGCTTCCCACGCTATGCGTGCCGCGCTCGCGCCTGTTTAAGCTTTTCCTAGACGCTAGATCTATACTATGTCTCCACAACCTTGAGTCCCTTTCCACGTAAGTATGAGGCTCGGAGCAGGAGCTATGGCGCTTCAAAGTAACCTGGGGCCTGACGAACCAACCGACTGAGCTATCTTTCCAGGCAACATCCAAGGGTCACGAGTTCAAATCACTTGTTCTCTTCCTTTTTTTCTGTTTCCCTTCCTGTTTTTTTTTCTTTTTTCTTCCCCCTTTTTAATGTATTTTCTTTTAGTTTATCACTGTACGGGAACCCTCCTAAAAAAAAAATATATATATATATATATATATATATATATATATATCCTCAATTATGTATGGCCACACATGTGCAGGTCATAAACACGAGGTTCTCTAGCCGAGTGCCATCCGTGCGGCATAACCGAGCTCAGATTGGTCCACCTTGACTGATCAAATAAGGCACCACTGTAGGTTAAATGAGGCGTACAACTCCTGCGGGACCCGCCGTGGTTGCTCAATGGCTATGGTGTTAGACTGCTGAGCCCGAGGTCGCGGGATCGAATCCCGGCCACGGCGGCCGCATTTCGATGGGGGCGAAATGCGAAAACACCCATGTACTTAGATTTAGGTGCACGTTAAAGAACCCCAGGTGGTCGAAATTTCCGGAGGCCTCCACTACGGCGTGCCTCATAATCAGAAAGTGGTTTTGGCACGTAAAACCCCATAATTTAACTTTTTATTTAACTCCTGCGGGGGCGGTAGAGTATCCGCCTCCCGTGCAACAGGACCATGGTTCAAATCCCGGTGCCGCGCAATTCTCCACCGGAAAATACCAAAAAAAAAAACCGTGTGTTGAGAAAATTGCACAAACAAGCCTGGAGTGCGGCCTGATCCCGGTGACCAGAACCGGTAACGCACTCTCTCACCAGAGCAAGATTGGCCACCCTGGTGCAGTGCTTGGCCCCAACCTCCTATATGAATACAACAATCAAACCCCGGGCCTCAGTCTCCAGCAGCCGCGAAGCAACTGACCACGGCGGCGGTCAGATCTGTGACGCAGCAGAGGGTGCTAAGAATACCTGGCTCCGGACAGGCCGCCATTGGAATCTGAACCTGGCAACGTTTAACGTTAGAACGTTATCTAGTGAGGCGAGTCTAGCAGTGTTATTGAAGGAATTAGAGGGTAAATGGGATATAATAGGGCTCAGTGAGGTTAGGAGGACAAAAGAAGCATACACAGTGCTAAAAAGCGGGCACGTACTGTTCTACCGGGGCTTAGCGGAGTGACGAGAACTAGGAGTCGGATTTCTGATTAATAAGGATATATCTGGTAACATACAGGAATTCTATAGCATTAACGAAAGGGTGGCAGGTCTTGTTGTGAAACTTAACAAGAGGTACAAATTGAAGGTAGTACAAGTCTACGCCCCTACATCCAGTCATGATGACCAGGAAGTCGAAAGCTTTTATGAAGACGTGGAATCGGCGATGGGTAAAGTCAAAACAAAATACACTATACTGATGGGCGACTTCAATGCCAGGGAAGGCAAGAAGCAGACTGGAGACAAGTCAGTGGGGGAATATGGCATAGGCTCTAGAAGTAGCAGAGGAGAGTTATTATTAGAGTTTGCAGAACAGAATAATATGCGGATAATCAATACCTTTTCCGCAAGCGGGTTAGCTGAAAGTGGACGTGGAGGAGCCCGAATGGTGAGACTACAGATGAAATCGACTTCATACTCTGCGCGAACCCTGGCATCATACAAGATGTAGACGTGCACGGCAAGGTGCGCTGCAGTGACCATAGGATGGTAAGAACTCGAATTAGCCTTGACTTGAGGAGGGAACCGAATAAACTGGTACATAAGAAGCCAATCAATGAGTTAGCGGTAAGAGGGAAACTAGAGGAATTCCGGATGAAGCTACAGAATAGGTATTCGGCTTTAACTCAGGAAGAGGACCATAGTGTTGAAGCAATGAACGACAATCTTATGGGCAACATTAAGGAGTGCGCAATAGAAGTCGGTGGTAACGCCGTTAGACAGGAGACCAGTAAGCTATCGCAGGAGACGAAAGATCTGATCAAGAAACGCCAATGTATGAAAGCCTCTAACCCTACAGCTAGAATAGAACTGGCAGAACTTTCTAAGTTAATCAACAAGCGTAAGACAGCTGACATAAGGAACTATAATATGGATAGAATTGAACAGGCTCTCAGGAACGGAGGAAGCCTAAAAGCAGTGAAGAAGAAACTAGGAATAGGCAAGAATCAGATGTATGCGTTAAGAGACAAAGCCGGAAATATCGTTACTAATATGGATGAGATAGTTCGAGTGGCTGAGGAGTTCTATAGAGATTTATACAGTACCAGTAACACCGACGACAATAAGGTGAGAGAGAATAGTCTAGACGAACTTGAAATCCCACAAGTAACGCCGGAAGAGGTAAAGAACGCCTTGGGAGCTATGCAAAGGGGGAAGGCAGATGGGGAGGATCAGGTAACAGCAGATTTATTGAAGGATGGTGGGAACACTGTCCTAGAAAGACTGGCCACCCTATATACACAATGCCTCATGACCTCGAACGTACCGGAATCTTGGAAGAACGCTAACATAATCCTAATCCATAAGAAAGGGGACGCCAAAGACTTGAAAAATTGTAGACCGATCAGCTTACTGTACGTTGCCTACAATGTATTTACTAAGGTAATCGCTAATAGAATCAGCAATACCTTAGACTTCTGTCAACCAAAGGACCAGGCAGGATTCCGTAAAGGCTACTCAACAATAGACGATATTCATACTATCAATCAGGTGATAGAGAAGTGTGCGGAATATAACCAACCCTTATATGTAGCCTTCATTGATTACGAAAAAGCGTTTGATTCAGTCGAAACCTCAGCAGTCATGGAGGCATTACGGAATCAGGGTGTAGATGAGCCATATGTAAAAATACTGGAAGATATCTATAGCGGCTCCACAGCCACCGTAGTCCTCCACAAAGAAAGCAACAAAATCTCAATAAAGAAAGGCGTCAGACACGGAGATACGATCTCTCCAATGCTATTCACAGCATGTTTACAGCAGGTATTCAGAGACCTGGAGTGGGAAGAATTGGGGATAAAAGTTGATGGAGAATACCTTAGCAACTTGCGATTCGCTGATGATATTGCCTTGCTTAGTAACTCAGGGAACCAATTGCAATGCATGCTCACTGACCTGCAGAGGCAAAGCAGAAGGGTGAGTCTGAAAATTAATCTGCAGAAAACTAAAGAAATGTTTAACAGTCTCGGAAGAGAACAGTAGTTTACTATAGGTAGCGAGGCACTGGAAGTAGTAAGGGAATACATCTACTTAGGGCAGGTAGTGACCACGGATCCGGATCATGAGATTGAAATAACCAGAAGAATAAGAATGGGCTGGGGTGCGTTTGGCAGGCATTCTCAAATCATGAACAGCAGGTTGCCACTATCCCTCAAGAGGAAAGTGTATAACAGCTGTGTGTTACCAGTACTCACGTATGGGGCAGAAACCTGGAGGCTTACGAAAAGGTTTCTGCTGAAATTGAGGACGACGCAGCGAGCTATGGAAAGAAGAATGATGAGTGTAACGTTAAGGGATAAGAAAAGAGCAGATTCGGTGGGGGAACAAACGCGGGTAAACGACATCTTAGTTGAAATCAAGAAAAAGAAATGGGCATGGGCCTGACATGTAATGAGGAGGGAAGATAACCGATGGTCATTAGGGGTTACGGAATGGATTCCAAGGGAAGGGAAGCGTAGCAGGGGGCGGCAGAAAGTTAGGTGGGCGGATGACATTAAGACGTTTGCAGGGACAACATGGCCACAATTAGTACATGACCGGGGTAGTTGGAGAAGTATGGGAGAGGCCTTTGCACTGCAGTGGGCGTAACTAGGCTGATGATGATGATGATGATGATGATGATGAAGCAAATGACAGTGTGATGGCTGACAGGGGATTTTTAATTGAAGACCATCTTGAAAAATGTGGTATCGAATTGAACACGCCACCTATGCTCAATGGCCGCTCGCAGCTTTCTGTAGCTGATGAAGCCAAAACGAGACAGATTGCCAGCCTCAGGGTCCATATGGAACATATTATGAAGGCAGTTAAAAACTGCAGAATCCTAAAATGTTTTCCCAAATGTGATGGCTAACAGGCTAAACAAGATATGGAAAATATGCCGCTACTTGAATAATTTCTTGCATGAAGCTCTGCTTGACAAATGAGCCCACTGCTGTAGGAATCCAGTGCTCTCTATTGAGCTTCACTAGAGCATGATGTGTTTGCACCAGTTGGTATGACTGGTAGAACTGTATGAGCTTCCGTACATTGAATGTGTGAAATCGCCACAGCTGCATCTTTTCTATTGAAACAAAAACGTCCAGTTCTCAGGCACCCAACTGCTTTTCTTTTGGATGTTTAATACCAGAGTTTTCATGGTGACATTTTATGAAGGGCATTATTGATCAATGTTCATTGACTAATGTGCAGTGGGCTTATGAACACCTGCTGTTGAACTGCATTTTCTTTGCCTTTATTATGTATTAGCTTTATTGCTTGTGCCCATTGCTGTATTACAACTCTTCACTCACTTTACATACCATGAACGCTCTGCAACGATGATGTTACCCGTATTGGAACTATATTGTACTGAGATACTGTTGCTTGCCCAGGTAGTCAGATTTGGGTTAACCTGTATGCAAGAACTACATCTGTGGCTTTAGGTTGATGTTACAGGTGCTTGTCATATATCATGAAATGCAGATCACTGCCACTACTGCATCAATTACCCAATAGTTGTACTACCAAAACTCTGTATAACAGGCGTCTGCATTTCGGATGCATGGTGTATAAATAATGGGTAATGCCACTTGAAGCGGACGATTCAAGCCATTGAATGTCTCGATCTTACAGGCCTGTGGTTACACATACGTGCGATAGGCAAAAACCTTCATCACGGTTGAGTAAAGTGCACAAATTACCCGCAACTTAGTCGTGCAGAGCAATATTTTTTCATATGCCTTTTCTCAAAACTGCAAAGTTCAGCTGAACAAAATTTTGAAGCTTTCAAAGCACATCTGGTGTCTATATTTGTCCACTGATTAACAATTTTACTGTGCATACTGACCATTTTCTGTGGTTGCGTGCTGCTTATAATAAGAAAACTTTGTCATTTGCTGCAAGTGTCCGGGTTACTTTTCAAAATATGAAATCTAGGCTGTGTATAAACATTATTACAACCTTAATGATGCTTAAGTGTTTGTTTGTATTCAGTTGAATGTGCAGACCCCAGTTATACGAATAAGAAACTACAAGTGGAACTCCATTTACGCGTGCCAATTCGAAAGTGCAGTGCTATGCTTCTATCAATACAATAGCTAAAAATGATGTAGGTCTTAGGTTAAGTGATGTGAGTACCATATAATGTGGTGAAGATGAAGCAGAAGTGCAGCTTCGTCTGTGTTGTTTCCTATTCATATTAGAAAGACTGGCGACAGTACATACCTGTGCCCAACTTGAAAGTCACGAAAACGCATTCTTACATATTTTAAAGTTGTTTTTTATTAACAATCAGGCCAACTAAGTTCTGAAAATGTTGCGACACTTACACATGATTGGAAGTTCTGGAAGCCACTAAAATAATTTTTATAGTTATACGAATAATTTTAAGAAGCTGAAATATTTATTTCCTTGCCTATAACAACCACTTGGCACTTTGCATTGTTTAAACGAAGTGACTGCTGAGAGGTGCAGGAGGAGAGTAGCTATTTCTTGTGGGCAGCATAAAGGGTCAGAAGCCGATGGAGCATTCTGTTTGCCCACAGGTCTTCATCAGATGTAACCTTTTCAACAGAGCAAGCAACAGCATTGTCTAGGACAGTCGCACCACTGTAACTCCATTATAGCCAGCTGCCCCTAAACCTGGAAGTAATATTTATGATTACGGCGCAGCTTGCTATTTCTGAGGTAAACAGCCACTGCTGAAACCAGGTCTTCGTGACGCTTCCTAGATGCCGAAAGCGCAACATCGCTGTCGACATGAGCTTACCTCGTCATTTTGCGCAGGTGATTACTGCTTCCGTGGCCCGGCGGTGGTTTCTTCGATGTGGCAGGGAACCTGCCACCGCCTTCAGTTTCTACGTGGCAAACGGACGCGTGCTTCACCGCACAATCATCGCATTTCCCTGATATCAACGAACAGCCGCCCACTTTGGATACATTCACTCATCTGGCCTGGCAACCGCCTATGTCAACTGATACAAGAGGGGCAGAGGCACCAAGGTCGATCCAACTAGGTCACGAAGCTTCGGGCGAAAAGCGGTTCAGTGCAGATTGTCACCGACATCAGCAAGGGGGGTTATGGGAGTAGCGATTGAAGCGCGACTATGTTTGGAGGGAACAAATACTGGGAAAGAAAAAAGCGTTTTTTTTTTATTCAAACGAGACACAGTTAGATTCATTCAATGCAAATAACATTTCTGGTCAATTTTATATATTCGTGACGAGTTAAGAAAATACAAGTTTATTCAATTTTATTATTCTTAATAAATGCATTTATTTCCGGCGCCCATCGTTACAGGGGGAGTTGAGGCCACTATCACTCGCAATGTAATGCACGTCTTGAAATGGGCAGAAAGGCGCACTCGTAAAGTTCACCTGTTGAAATACGCCCCCCTCACAGTTTGTGCTTTCTTGCTTGTCGAAGTCTGTCTGAATTTGGTGACGCGGGTAGCTTCATCGCTTCTTAATCTGTTCAGTTAAAAGTAGTGAGTTACGACCGCCAGATAATTGTGTAGTTTTCGTGCGACTGCGCCGGCCGACGAGCTTGGCGTCCGACGATAGGATCAGCACTCTACACTTAAAGCTTTCGTCGGCCTCCAAAGAAAGTATGTTCTGTGCAGGGGTGCGATTTCGACGACCGTACGGCTGGCTTTTCCTGTATCGCTTTCCGCGCTAAAAGCTCGAAACGCCCATCAAGTCGAATGGCGGGGCATTGGAATATATAGCTCCAAAAGCAGGCCAACAAAACCAATTTCGCGCCTTCGAAAACAAAATGACGTCACTTCTGCTTTTCACGGACATGGCGTCACATTATTTTTTTTTCCGCCGGAAGTGTTCCCACCACATACAGATGGCGCTAAGCCCCATGGACCGCCGATGGACCGCCATGTTTTGAACGCATGGGCTCCTATGGAAGCTTCGCTACCAGGTATATTTACCTTGGAGGCGCTACTTAAGCTGTGCTTCGACGGACTACTGCCGGGGCGCGACATCGCTGTCGACATGAGCTTACCTCGTCTTTTTGCACAGGTTAGTTACCGAACCCCTGCATCTTGTTACCGGTGTTCTGACCGATGTGTGATTGCGGTGTCGTGCCCCGACATTCTATTGCAGTACGTGAGAAAATGTATCAGTTTACGTGCTTTTGCCTACCGTGCTTTCTCTGGATTACATTTACTTCTCTCCGGGGATGTCGAAGTAAACCCTGGCCCACGTCCAGAAGCTGGTAGTGCTGAAGGCAGTGCCAGTATTGAAGGCATTTATGCCATTGTCCGCAGGCTCGAGCAAGGGCAGACTCGTTTTTCCACCGAGCTTGAAGATGTCAAGAGAGAACAGTCTGCTCTCGCTCTTTCTCTGCAAGAACTACAGAACACAGTCACTCCTTCAAAGTGACCTACTTTCAGCCAAAGAAGAGTCCTCAGAAAATCTGCGAAAAATGGTCGAAATTAAAACGTCCCTTGAGGATTCAAACAGGTCGCGCAGAAATACCTTGATAGTTTTTGGTCTATCTGATTGCGAAAATGACAGTTGGAGAGACTGAAAAAAAAAGCCATCGCGTTTTTTGAAACTGAGCTCGAACAGACTATCACAACAGAAGATATTGAACGTGCTCATAGGCTGGGAAAAGTTCACGAGGGAAAATACCGGCCAATTTCTGTAGATCTAAAGTTAAGGAACGACTTTTGTCTTGCGTATCCAAGCTGAAAGATAAGAAATACGCAATTCGAGAGGATTTCAGTCCTGCTATCAGATATGCACGATGAAAACTGGTTGAATATCCTTTAGACACAAACCTCTCATTTAAGATACGTTTCGATAAACTGCACATGGGCAACAAAATCTTTGGCTATGATAGCGGAAAAAAGGTGGCAACCGAAATAAGATAGCTAAAGGTCAAGCATTGTGCATAACCTAAAACCTTGCGTACTGGCGCGAAAAATAACACTTCTTGTTACCTTACACTTAATCTTTTGTTAGTGTTAGATACGGGACCTTTTTCTGAACCTCCTTCGAGTTCACCAAACCACATCGAATCGCGCCACAGCTAATTAAGGAGCGCAGAAGCACATCTACCCCGTTCTCGAGGCGCGGCACGTGCAAACGAGTTGGCGTCCCTCACTTCGTGCGCCGCAGGTGGAGCTATTCACTGCTTGACTCTTCCCGAAAGTGTAGCGGGATCCTGGCCCGGTTCCAGGTAACGCAGGTCCGGAGCAAAGCTGCTTTGCAGCAATGAAACGTCGCCCCCATCCGCCTATTGTGACGGCGCTTGCAAGCCGGGAAGGCAATACAGCAGAGCGAAGTAAGCCCTCGGACAATTGGGGCCCAAGGAGCGACCCCCGGCGCCGGGTGTGACACAATCGCACGGGCGCCTACCACTGGCCGAAAATGACGACACCTGAGCGGGCTCGCCGATTGGCCGAACGTGAAGAGACTTCGAGACACCGAAGGGCTTAAAAGCCAGAGACCGGGAGCAGCAAGAGAGCATTCCTTCATTCATCTCTTTCGAGCTTCTTGCCACGGGCCGCAGCGTCCGAGTTGCTGCCGGCCCGTAATGACTTTATGACTGGTAATTTCTGTGTACCCTCACTGTAAATAATGTAAATAAACCTCCAGTTTTCATCTCAAAGTCCTCCTCAACCTCGGCCAACTCCCGCATCCAACGGCAAGGCCCAAAATCTGGGAGACAGCAATTGGGATTGTCGTCCAGATCCAACAACTGGTTGAGAGTGGCGAGATCGTCCTTCAACTCCGACAACTGGTGGCAGCGCTACGGATTAACCTTCGTCGAGAGAAATCCTAAGGAACTGGGAACAGCGAAGAAGAAAGAGCCTTCGACCCAGAGAGTCCTGAGGAACCCGGAACAGCGTAAAAGAGCCTTCGTCCAGAGAAGTCCTAAGAAACTGGGAACAACGAAGAAGAGCGAGCCTTCGACCCAGAGAGTCCTGAGGAACCGGGAACAGCAGATCAATGAACCAGATGGCAGGGTGCTGCAACCGTAAGTGAGCGTGTGGTTTTTTCCTTTGTGTTTCGCCAGAGTTCAAATGTTGTGTTTATTTTGATAGTTCTAGGAATCGGGAATTTGTTGCATATTGTGTGTTTGCACAAATTAATTAAGGAAAACAGTTCTAACCACCAATCGGGGCAGCTGCCATGGATCTTAGAAGGTTGACGAGGTTGGACTTGTTGGTGTGCGACGATTTGGGAGTTCAGGTGGACGAACAGATGAAAAAGCCAGCTATCATAAAGGCAATTCAAGATAGTGGCAATGATGATGAAAGCATTAAGATTGCTTGGGAGGTGATACAAGAACCACGGGAGCGTGAGCGTCGTGAACATAAGCGTGAGCGCCAAGAACTTAAGATTAAGTGTGAGCGTCAAGAACGTGAGCGTGAGCAAAAGTACGAGAAAGAAAAGGCAGCATTGGAAAAACAGATACAATATTTTCGGCAGTTAAAGGAACAAAGACAACGCCTGTCTGAAAATTCTGTAGGCAGTACAGAGCAAAAGAATGAGGAAGTACCTGGCGGATTTTCACAAAAAGCCGACGGTAAGAGTAGTGCCTGTGAGATTGGCTCCACCTTCGTAGGTGAACGGAAAGGACTAGCCGCTAATGATGCCTTAGTGGCAACAGAGGCTGTTAAAGGCCGTAGTGAAAGCGACGAGGTGCTGTTCCAACAGAGCACTGTAGAGACCAGCTAGACCAGCTGTGAATGAATTGGCACAGTCACCACGCGTGTGCGTCGCATGTAACGTTGACGAGGTAATTAACGAAGCACAGAATACCGCTGACCCGACAGACGTGAGTACCCATGTCGAGATAACTGTCGAGTCGGATCTGCGTGCCGAAGTGCAGTGCCAGCTGGACGATGCAGTTGAGGGCAGCTGTCAGGATTGCGAGCTGCGTAGCTCGAGAGAAGACAACTGCATTGTTCAGGGATCGGTGCAGCTCTCCGCCAGTCAAGGTAGCCAAAAGACATGATTTAGTTACGGATCATTCGGACTGTGCGGGTAGGAGGCCGATCCGGGCCGAATAGATGTGTACCCGCCAGCACGAGGCGCGAGAGAGCGGCATGAAAGCGAGTTCGAAGAGAAAGCACCGCAGAAAAAAGCGCCGTAAAGATCGGAATGCGGCGAATAGGGTAGCGCAGCCAAACCCGGCGACAGAGGCAAAAAGCCAGGGTGCGAGCAAAAGAAAGATGCGGTCGTCGTTGTCGATGTTGGCGCATCAAAGACGTTCGGGCCACCGCTCAAAAAGTAACCGAAAAGCATGTTCTGCACGGACGCGGACAAAGGGCACGGCGCAGCTATGTTCCTTGTCGGTCCGTCGTTATTTTCAAAGTTCAGCGTGTAGTACAAAGATGCGCAAGGTGGCAAGACGAGACCAAGTGGTAGGGAGTCGCGACGCGGTCAGTCGAGTTAGTGATGAAAGCGGGGCGCCAGGACGCCAATTGGCAGGAGACTTTAACGTTTTGGAGGAGCTGATAGTGTGTCAGCCCTTTTGTTGTTCCTGGGTAGCCAGAGTAGCTTTTGAACCGCGATCACCTCGAGTACGGCTCAAAAGTATGAGTCAGTCAAAAATGTTTGAAACGGGAGGCCAAGAGAGCTTGCGTAGAAGGAAAACGTTTTTTTTTTTTAGCATTTGAAAATTTTCGCGAATTGTGACTAGTTTTTTTCAGTATGTAAGGTATGAGCTTTGTGTTTTGTTCGAGAACCTCCGACATTGGAAAAATGCGTTTTATGTAAAGATTAAGTCTCGCGAGTTCATTAAGGAGTAGATAGGCTTTCTTTTTTTGTGTAACCTGAGTGTCAAGGTTATCGGTGAGAGGCCTATCGTTACGCGCGTGTGTATTAGTTAACCTTCTTTTTTTTATAATGTTTTTTTTCTAAGGTTAAGCGCGTAGGTTTTCAGTAAGTGCATGACTTGCACTGAGAAGCGTTCTTATTTCCATTAGCGCGTGTCCTTGTGCGGACGTAGGAAAGCTGATTGTTAACGACTGGGTTCCTCGTGTGTGTTGAGTGCAGCCGTATTCTGACTTCTCTAGTGAACGTGCGTGGAACGAGTTATTAGCAGACGCATTTTTTTAAGGGTTCTACGGAGTGCGTAAGTTACGCAAGTGTAGTTCTTCGTTTAAGGTACGTGTCCTGTATGGACTAGAGAAAGACACGTGAGTAAGCGTGATGGAACGTTTGCGTGCGACGCAAGTACGGGTTCGGAATAGGGACCACAATGCTAGCGCGCTTGTGATTACGCACTTGTAGAGTTGACCGGACTGTTCAGTTGCCCCAATACGTGCGATAAGTACGCCATTGCGATAGGTTGGAAACATGTTGTTCGTGTAGTTAAGCCACTTAAGTTTTGTTCGGCTGTTTTCATTTGTTGTTTGCAACGACAACGGCCCTTTGTTTTGCAACAACAATGTCACTCTGGCCTTGTCGGCATTCGGAGAGATATGGATAGCAGTTTGGAAAGGTGGTTGGAACTGCTTTGCAAAATTGTGGAAAGAAAAGATCAGGGTTCATTTTGACTTAGTAATAGCCTGGCGAGTCAAGGGTGAAGAGCCTGCGCTTACACGTGGTGCAGCGCTGTGTTGTTTTGTTTGTTTGACGTACGTTCTCCAGGGCCCAGGTTCCCGAAGTTCGTCACACGAGGCTCGACACCAGTATCCTGCAGGTTCTTTCAGCGTTCCTCATGGCCAGCAAATTGATTTCACCGGCCATTCCGAACTTCCGGGGCGAGGAGGAGCTGTTCGATACGGGACCTTTTTCCGAGCCTCCTTCGAGTTCCCCAAACCACATCGAATGGCGCCACAGCTAATTAAGGAGCGCAGAAGCACATCTATTCCGTTCCCGAGGCGCGGCACGTGCAAACGAGTTGGCGTTCCCCACCTCGTGCGCCGCAGGTGGAACTATTCCCTGCTTGACTCTTCCCGAAAGTGTAGCGGGAGCCTGGCCCGGTTCCAGGCAACACAGGTCCCGAGCAAAGCTGCTTTGCAGCACTGAAACATCGCCCCCTTCCGCCTATTGTGACGGCGCTTGTAAGCCGGGAAGGCAATACCACAGAGAGAAGTAAGCCCTCGGACAATTGGGATCAAGGAGCGACTCTCGGCGCCGGGTGTGACACAATCGCACGGGCGCCTACCATTGGCCGAAAATGACGACACCTGAGCGGGCTCGCCGATTGGCCGAAAATGGCGTCACCTGAGCGGGCTCGCCGATTGGCCGAACGTGAAGTGACTTCGAGACACCGAAGGGCTTAAAAGCCAGAGACCGGGAGCAGCAAGAGAGCATTCCTTCATTCATCTCTTTCGAGCTTCTTGCCACGGGCCGCAGCGTCCGAGTTGCTGCCGGCCCGTAATGACTTTATGACTGTTAATTTATTTGTACTCTCACTGTAAATAATGTAAATAAACCTCCAGTTTTCATCTCAAAGTCTTCCTCAACCTCGGCCAACTCCCGCACCCAACGGCAAGGTCCAAAATCTGGGGGACAGCAATTGGGATTGTCTTCCAGATCCAACAACTGGTGACAGCGGTGGGATCGTCCTACAACTCCAACATTAGTTAACTGCCGAAGCTTGAAAAATAAGGTCGATGAGTTTGCAGCTTTGCTTTCCGCTGTCCAACCGCACATAGTGATGGGAACTGAATCCTGGCTTCATGAATCCATAGCCAGTAACGAGGTACTTCCGTGTGGTTATGTTTACCGGTGTGACAGATACACACATGGTGGCGGCGTTTTCCTTCTCATTAATGAGTGCCTTCACAGTACTGAACTCCCTACTTCTTTCATTCACTCTGAATCCATATGGTGCAGGGTTAGAATGAGCAATGGCAATTACCTAGCTGTTGGGTCTTTTTACCGGTATCCTAGTTCTTGTAGTCCGGAATCATTTACCGAGCTATCAAACTTTTTAACTACCGTAAATACTGAGTATATACTTGGGGGTGACTGTAACATGCCTGCTGTTGACTGGGAAGATGGCAAACCTGTGTTCACAGACTCGACGGCCCTATCTCTTGCCTTCTGAGAGTTTATGATAACTAATGACCTAACCCAATTCGTCTCGGGATGCACGCGACGAGATCATTTTTATGCCAGCACTTTGGATCTGCTTTTTGCTAGCTCTGAATCGTTGATCCAAAATGTAGCTGTCATCCCTGGCATCAGTGATCACGATTGCGTTGTTGCCACGTCTAGTGCCGCTTCAGTTAGACCAGTCCATAAGTATCCTAGAAAGTTTTTTTTTTTTTTTCTACGACCGAGGGAATTACATATCTTTATCACGAGAGCTTTCAAATTTCTTCCCTATTTTTTTATGAGGTCAGCCAGTCAGTGGACATACATGAAGCTTTGATTCCTTTTAGAGATAAAGTAAAGGCTTTAATTGAAAAATACATACCTTCCCAACTTTTGACACCTAGGCGCCGGAAAGATAAACCTTGGGTAGATAAGAAAATTCGCTCGCTAATTAAGAAAAAACGCCGCCTGTGTGCTTCGTATTTGAAGACTCACAATCAGTCTGTTTTCCATGAAATGCGTCACGTGAACTACAAAATTAAGCAAGAAATAAAGTTGAATAAACAAACTTATATTTCATGGCTTGACGCAAAGTTCAGGGATAATCCTAAAGAATTTTGGCAATTTGTTAAAATAAATGGTAAAGTGGGCACCACTGTCCCTAGTTTATCAGTTGGCCAAAAAACAGTGCTTGATGATTATGAGAAGGCTTGTTGTCTTAATTCTTATTTTAAAAGAGTTTTTTTTCTGAGACGCATACTGGTGAACTGCCTGAAATACAAGAAATAGTCTACGAGAATATGCTTATGGTTACTGTCACATATAACGGTGCTCTCAAGCTTATTTCCAATCAGAACAACAAATCGGCTGGCGGTCCTGATGGCATTCCGTCGCAGGTATTAAAATCCTGCTCTCAAGAAATTGCGCATTTTTAGTAGCTGTGTTTAATAAATCATTAAATACCATTTCATTACCTGCAGAGTGGAAGGTAGCCCACGTCATTCCTATTCATAAAAACGGTCCCAAAAGTGTACTAGAAAAATACAGGCCTATTTCTCTAACATGTCTATGTTGCAAAACAATAGAACACATTATATACAGTGCTGTGATGAAACACCTTCAAAGCAATAATTTCTTTTCGAATTTTCAACATGGATTCAGGCCTGGTTTGTCATGTACGACTCAACTGGTAGAGTTCTCCCATGACCTCTTTTACTCTTTTGACCTTGGATTTGGTAGACTGCATATTTTTGGATTTCCGGAAAGATTTTGACACTGTTTCTCATGCATTACTTTTACATAAATTATCTTGTCTCGGTATACACTCTGCAATAGTGCATTGGATTGGAAATTACCTGTCTGGACGAACACAGCATGTTTTAATAAATGGCACTAAATCAACACCTGTCACCGTAACCTCTGGCGTGCCCCAAGGGTCTGTTTTGGGGCCTTTGTTATTTTTAGTCTTGATAAATGACATTGTCCACAATCTACAATGTAAAGTGAGGTTATATGCTGATGATTGTGCCATATACAGGAATGCAGAAAATGATTGTGATGTTAGTAGTTTGCAGAATGATCTAAACAAAATTCATGTATGGGGCATTAAGTGAGGCATGCCTTTGAACAGTGCTAAATGCCAACTTGTGTCATTCACCCGTAAACGCTTTCCCGTGAGATCAGTGTATAAATTGGATGGACTACTTCTTTAAAAGGTCCAACACTACAAATACCTCAAGGTCTATTTTTCAGAAAATTTAACATAGAACAGACATATTGAATACTTAAACTTAAAATCATCTCGTATGCTAAACCTTGTTAGGCGTAACTTTTATAAAGCCCCCCAGAAAGTAAAAACTGCTTTACATAACAAATGTTCGTCCCGTACTCGAATACGCTTGCCAGGTATGGGACCCTCAAAGCTCTAAACTTATAGAAAAGCTTGAACACGTCCAAAACCACGCTGCAAGATTTGTTTCTGGTAATTATAACTTCCGTAACAGTACTAGATTAGTTAAAGAGGACCTTGGTTGGAAAACACTAGCACACCGCCGATTAACTGCAAAATTAGAACTTTTTTTCCGAATCTACTCTGATCTCACAGCAATAAATAAGAACTTGTACATTTTCCCTCCCCACTTCATCTCTAAACGATGTGATCGCGAGCTGAAAGTTCTTGAAATGCGCTGTCATACTGATGTCTACCGTAATTCATTTTTCCCGCATGCTTCCGCACACTGTAATAGGCTTGCGAAGAGCATTGGTGAATGCAAAACGTGTTCAGAGTTTGTCTTTATTGTCACGCAGTCTGCCGTAGTATAATATCATCCCGTTTTCTTTATATCATTTGGCTGGCATTGCGCTTCATGCGATAGTGTACCCTTTCCATTTCTATGTTGCAATGTTGAACCGCAGTTCACAGAAGACCGTTTTGCCGTCGAGATGACTCATCGATGTTACGTATTTTGTTACTTTTACCACCTGTGCTTAGCTGTGTTAAGTTTTTGTCACATGCTCATTTTACTTTAATTTGTCCCCCCCCCCCTGCAATAATACCCTTGTGGTGCTGCAGGTACTTGTATAAATAAAAATAAATAAAAAAAAAGTAGTCCACATTCCTTAGAGACTTTCTACCACCACTCTGTCAGGTGACGCTCCGAGAACGGGCATGCCAGGGTTCACACACGAACCACAGTGGAGCACCTCTACTTTTCCGTTTCTTGTAGCGACGTACCTTTGTACTGCAGGCTCCTCATTCTCAATTCCAAAGGCCATGTGCTTTATCTTTATGGATGTAAACGTAAATATACGATTAATAAATTTTTTGACAATCTCCTTTTGTCTTAACATTATTTCACCGAAGCGTGGTGCTGTCAGTCGCTTTCATCTTTCAATGCACCATCTATAACTGCTAGCTTGTTGCCTTGTGCTTTCTTTTAGTTCTTCTGCCTGTTGGAGTGATAGTGAACAACCATTGACGTCATACGTAGGAGGCAATTGACATCATACGTAGAAGGCACATATTGGCCCCGTAGGACCTCTGTTGGCAACTTTACTGGGAGGGATGCAGAGGTCACTTCAGAAGGTGCTTCAACCTTCTGCACAGGCTGAAACTTCGAATCTTCTAGCACACATGCAAGCATCGGGTTAATTTGATTTGTGTTAAGTATGTTGTAAAGGCCCTTGAGATCCTCTTCTGTAAGTTTTACTGTTACGTCATTTGTGCTAGCTCTTCGTGCTTTGGTTTTATTCGGCTCATGCTTCACAAAGCTGAGATCTGAGAACTACAAACACTGTAGGTTGCATCTTTATGAGCCTGTTCCCCATCTTCGGGCTTTAGCTGTGCATGGTGAGCTCTCTGCAAGGTAATGTGCACCTGACCACACACAATCACGTAAAAGCCACAGGAGCGCAGTCACATGCTTGCAAACCCCTGTTGCTCCAGCCCGGCATTGACATCCAGCTTCAGCTACGCTACCATCATTCTGCATCACGACACCTATATGGTACTGTGTAGACAAAATAAAGGAGGCTTCCACACTAGCCTTCAACCATACTTGGTACCCCGTCTTGGACAACAACGCGTGATGTACTTTGTCTGCTTTGAAAATTCAGTAGCCTGACCTTGCATGCTTGGTTGCACCGTGCCTGCCTTCGTGGGCAGTGACATTGGCCTCGCATAATGACGAAGGGAAATCTCGCAACTGCTTCGTCCAGGGACCTTTGGTGGCCCTTCGGAAGAAAGCAGCTGTGCCACTTTATGAGAGAGCACACCTGCAAAACAATAAGAAAAACTATACTGCAACAAAACGGAAGCTCGCAAATTCATTGTTAGCATTAGGTGACAGCATATGTTTAAGCAGAACTACGACCGTAAAAAAGCGCATTCCTTGTAAATTTCTTTCCATCGATAAAATACTACAGCTAAGTAAGCCCTCATGTCACGTGCACGTGCGATTTACTGTGGCCTCCACAACGGTGCGGAATAGCGGCGCTCACAATGCCATTACAAGCACACACATGGAAGTACACCGTCCGAAGACGGACTGCTCCACGCTTATATATCTCCCATAGTGCCATGCAGCGGCAGCGCGTGATTAATAAAAACGTTTGAAACAACGACGTAAATGCACTCTTGGCATGAGGTGCCCTCGAATCTACGGCAAAACTCGCACGCTGACTTTCGTACTCGACTTTCGGCGATCACTTGTTCAAGTTGCGTATCCGGTAACAGTTTAGTAAGCATAGCGTTGCTTGCAAGTACCACTGTCTTCATGTGCCTGTATTGCGTGACATCAAAACGGACGCCGTAGAGGCAAACTACAACACCGTTCTAAAAGAGATATACAGGGCTAACAAATGCTGCACGTATGCGCGGTCAGTCCAGAAACACAGTCTTCACCATTGTATTAGGCGCATCTTTTAGATAACAGTGATGCAAATTACGTATAGAATACATGCCTCGTTCTAAGTGTTGTTACAATGCAAAATTTCCGCGTCGCAGTGAGACCACAAACTTCACGCATAACGTGCACTAACGAAACTGGCGCAGGAAAGCGGTGAATGCGGTTTCGAATAACTTGTCCGTGCAGTAATATTTTCCTGAAGCAAACTTTGACCAGCGCGAAGAAGACGAGACGAAGGACGAGGAACACAAAGAAACACAGGCGAGCGCTCATCTGTGTTTCTTCGTGCTCCTCGTCCTTCATCTCGTTTTCTTCGTGCTGGTAAAAGTTTCCTTAGTGATCATGAACCAACTAACTCGCACCAGAGCCCTCCTAAGTAATATTTTCCGTCACGAGCAGTGATGCGTCACTGGAAACCCCTCTGCGCGATCGCGGCACGAGCGAGCGGAAAGCGGCAACTATGCTCCGGCGCCGCCCAAAGAGAGGTTTGCGCTGTCAGCGATTACGTACATTTTCGTTGCCACTTCAGCCGCATCGTTTGATGCGAGTCCCTCATCGGATACAACGTTTTCCCCTGTAGCTTACGAAGACCCGCACGGTGTAAGAACGAGTGAAAACACTGAAGACAGCTTGATTGGGTGCGGAACCTGATGCGAAGACCCCGCGTGCGATGCGAGGAGCTTGCAAGGACGGCCGAAGAAGACGACGGAGCTCGCGCTTTGCTCCCATAATGCCCTAGCGCCAACGCTGGGGGGCGCGCGCTACATTTAGGAAAGGTTCATTGTTAACATCATTGATCGAAATTGCAGTCACTATTATTCATAGCGTGTTCGTTCGGCATGGGTATATTGCATTAACAGCCGAAAAATGTTCACAGTCCAGCGGGGTATCTTTGTTTCAGCAATTATTATTATAGAAGTCGTTTGGGATTTCCGCATTCGTTTCTTATTTTCATAAGTACACTATGTGTCATATGACCCTGTCATGAAACGAAGCGTACCGCTGCTGGCACCAACGACCATTACGGTTGTCTAACTGCTCATCATACTATAACATGATGAAACATTTTAATGGTATTGATTCGTACTGGCATGTAGTCTTTAGTCATAGGTAACCCGAGGTAAGCGCAGACATAAGTGATGGGAGCAAATTATATGTAAAGCTACTAATGAACCGTAAAGATAATACTCATTGAACAGTTTTCCCTCACATCGTTGCATCTGCTTTACGTATGCGTCTTTCTGTGTCATTGTCTTCCGCGCTGTGCTCGTGTTGCCGTGAATTACGAAGTTGCGAAAGCCCTTGACAGCTTTATTAAACAAGAGATTCAATTCAGTTGAATCTAATATTGCATGTCAAGTGACTGACGTGTTATTGGTTTTATCTAAAAACTATGGACTGGCACTACCTTGGGAAGCATTAAACCACAATTTTTTATTGCACTTAAACTGCTGGTATCATGCGCTGCCGGGGTGTTTTTATGAGAACAGCACGGGAAGACTTGGAAAAAGATCAGGTAATTTGAAAATGTCGGCATAGGTATGCTGTCTTATGTGCCGTACAAGGTTTCTAGGTAATCCCTCTATTAAACACATTTTTGAAACGTTTCACCCCACAGAAATGGAGACAAATTGGTACCTTTTATTGAAGGTAACGTAAAGAATAATGACATGGTATTTCTTACTCAGTTTTTTTTTTTTGCATTAACTAAAGCTCCTGAACCCTGAAACATCATAAAAAGTACTCGAGTTTGATAGCACCTTAAGTTATTGACTGTGATAGCATTCATCCAAACTATAGTTACAGTTTTGTTTCCCAGGACGTGCATATCTGTCTTGCCATGACACAGAAAGTGCTCACGTGATATTTCTTGTGCTCACATGGTATACCTAACTTGCAACCCTGTAAGCATGACCAAGAGGCCTCGTTATCTATAAGAAGCTAAGAAGTGACCATATCAATACAATGAATCCATCTGCCTTCTATTGAAGTTATGACCAATTATGAATTCATTTAAAAGTATGAGTGAGACATTAAAATGCGTAATAAAGAAAATAACCCATGTGAAAATTTGCAACTGGGAATGCAACTGGCCCCAGTTAAACTGGTTTATGGAACAATTCCCAGTTAGTCCCAGTTGCAAGTGGTTCCAGTTGGTCCCAGTTGCAACTAGTCGCAGTTGGTCCCCATTGCAACTGGTCTCCATTGCAACAGGTCCCAGTTGGTTCCCATTGCAACTGACCCCAGTTGGTCCCCATTGCAACTGGCCAAAGCAGACACCTACCAAAGGTGTTTTCTGCTGATGCATTTCACAGAACAAAGGCAGTTCACCTTTTTTATTATTTATTTCAATTCCAGCTTTGGAAGCACCTTCGAAACCTTCTCTATATTTCAGTAAGAAGGCGCGACAAATTCAATATGTCAGACACATCCATGTTTTTCCACTGGCCCCAGTGCTGGATTGTCGCTGAAAACAATTATAATGATTCTTGAATAATAAAAAAAGAACTTCAAAGATCATACAATGGTAAAGTGATGCAAGCGCAATATAGAAATATTCTCATTATGACAAAATGCTCTTACCTGTAAATGAGACTATCTGCACTAGCAATAACTTAAGAATGAAGTGGCAAATGTACCACTGTTAAATTTAGGGAGAATTTGTGTAGATGCTTCAGCTAATTACACTTACCCATTCCCATGACACCAAAATAAAGGCATGATCTTTTAATACAAAACATTTGGGTGTCATAAACAAACTTTTCAATGTGCCAAAAAACTAGGACTAAGCACCGCCCTTGTGTTTTTTCATCAATTAAATGGTTCAATTGAAACTCACTTCAGTCCACTTAAGATTACTTGGGTTATGCATTTCCAGAAGTTGTGCACTTCAATGTAATTAAAATTTTGTGATCATTACTTCATAGATACTCGTCTGAAAATTATGACTATTTCCAAGTCTTCCAGTGTTCTTTGTCTGTGACAGTGGCAACATAAGCGTTTCCAAATCATTTGTTTTAACTTCATGGTCTGCAAAATATAGTAATGTAACAACACAATACACTCCCATAGATGAAAACTATCAGCACATCTTGAGAACTACATTTTCGGACGGACACAGAGAAAAAAATGCTGTCTGGTTCTGTAGTAGGGCTTTGCACAAAGTTGTTGGGCTGTCACCATGCAATGTATAGTAGAAGCAGTACAAGAATTGAAAAGCAACGGAAAGATACTGTGCTGTCTTCCATCATTCCAGCATAACCACAACCTACCTAGATGTTTACTGTTGAGTGTTGAGTACAGCATTCAAACCGAAAGCTGCATATTTAGTGGTGGCATTAACAATTTGTGACAGCTTATCCACTACGACGTCCACCTTCTTCGGGGCTAACTGCTGTTTCGGCAGCTCGCCCAATGCCCTCTTCCTGGGGGCTACATTCCCGCTGACGCTCCTCGTGGCAAGGACCGTGTTGCTCCACAGCGCCTGTACTGTATCCTTGCACACAAGCGTCCCTTTCTTATTGCAAATATTTTTGCAGCTTGTTCGCCAGAAACGCGGAAGCCATCCTTTAAGTGAAACTGCAAAAACAAAACTGCAGTGGTCAATGATCTTCAGACTAGTTTATGTAACATGTACACACACAATCCATGAAAATAGCAAAGGGGCAGCCTCCAAATTAGCTTAACAGAGTGTCACATAGATGCTACAGATTCTGCTGTTATCAGCAGGCCACAACAATTACTATCATTACTACCTCCAAACAACGGCTATATCCCAAACATTCCCATTCAGTTTTCACACGTTGCTTGACCTTGTTGAAGTTGGCTTAGAGTACTTAATTATACGAGTGCATCACAGGTATTTTCTACCAATAGAACATATTATGGCACAATCAAGCTGATTCTGACAATTTAGCTTGTTTGCTTACATAATACCATAAGAAAATCATCAGACTAACAACGAGCACAGAAAAACATGAAAAGAGTGAGTGAGCTGTAATTAGTTGACTGATTTGTAAAATGCCTCAACGGAACTATGTTGTACTAAACACATGCAGTGTTTGTGCTATACATGAGCATATTAGCATATTATTCTATGACAAATTGCTAAGCAGTGGTAAAGCAACAAAATATCACTTACAAAGCTGTCTTCCAAGTAAAAGTGTGGCTTCTGTGCTGTAAGCAGAAAAAGAAACGTTTTTTAGCAGACAACAGTTGACATCTGGCCTTGTTGGTGTGACACTCCAAGGCGTTTTAAATGCTAGAAACAATAGCAGCGAGATAGAAGCTAACTTTCAACGAGTGGCGCCGAGGAATATATATATATATATAGATACATATATATATATGCATTTAAATATCACAGGTAATGATGAGACTTCTTGTGCTAAAAAAACTGTCAGTGTCAGAGCACGGACTATGATGCTAATTTTGCAATTTTCGCTGCTTCCAATTACTAAGCTTATTATTACTATGTGTTATCGCAAAGCTAAGATCCCTTGAACCTATGCTTTGCACCCAAATGTGCTACAACAAAACACAAGCTGATCATTGCATTCTTTCCTGACGTTATAACGCTCTCATAATTTAAAAATAAAATTCAGGCAATGGCCCAACTAGTTTGCACAGAGCTTGCCACAGAACTGTGGTATCCGCTAAACAGCTGCTTCTTTGCAAGGCATAAAAGCACTAAATTCTATTTTTTGCAAGTATACGTACGTCCTATGTAGTACTGGACTACTACATTCCTTACATATTGCTTCTGACCTTCTTGGGAACGAAAAAAAAACTACTTTATCAACACATTCTGTCAGACCTTTCAACCTGAGCAAGATTTTACACAAGCACAGCACAACAGTGACAGTGCTGCCCAGAATCTCGACTTGAAAAGGCTGGCAGATTGCACTGTTTAGGTAGCTTTTTGGTCCCATGCAAGTCAGAAACAATTCGTAAGAGTAGTCCACAACCAGGTAGAACATACGTGTGCTTGCAAAAAATGCCATTTCATCCCTTATATGAATTGCAAGAAAGCAGTTTAGCAAGTGAGCCAGATGGGCCATTGCCTGAAGGTTATATTAAGCGAGTGCCATTATCTGAAAAAACTGACGTAATAAGTGGCTGGTATCGCGTTTAGCACGTTTGGGTGCAGACAAATGTTTTTTAGAAACCTTGGTTTTGCCGAGACAAAGTCAAAGTAATAAGAATAATAGCTGTAGAAGCAGTGATTGCAACTTTAGGTGCTCTTCGTCCCTCCCTCTGCCAGAACAAAAAAACTTTATTTGATTGGTTCTGGTGTGCACTACGATATTGTGCCCGTTTTCTTGTGCATCAAAGCAATAAGTATTCCCAATACCCATGGCATTTGTAAAAGCGCATGTGCATCCTCAGCGTATATGTGTGCCTCGGTCTCAAGTAAGCCATTTACTAGAAATTTAGTGCTTGTTCCAACTACCAGTCATGGTAGCATAGTCTGAATAACCATATGTAGCCACATGTAAAGCAATGTTATTTATTGTGACAATGACACAAGCACCGCGACATCGGCAGGGATCAGACTGCAGGGATTGAAAGCATTACCCTTTTCTGAAATTCGCAGTATTTTTATGGCAATGTATGTGCTGGAAGGAGGTCATGTAATCTAAACCATTGCACCGAAATTGACTTCTGGCTTAAACCACAAGGAGCACTCAGTCGTACTGGAATGTGTTTCAATAACAGCTCTGAAATATACATGTAAAACTACATGCAGTGTGCATCACTGAATGCACATTTGAATAATGCGAATGGTTCTGACCTACGAAAAGCATTTCCAGTACAAATTTATGCTGTATAAGATTACCTTCAGTCTGCGCGGGCTGTAATGCAGATCGTTCAGCATCTGGAATAATGTACCGCCGCGCTGGTGCATTGTCTGGCAGATCTGCATGGAGAATATACAAAAAGGATATGCATATTCCTCCCAAGCCTTTCATCAAAGATGAACATGCTTCTTCAAAAGAACATAAGCCAAATGTAAAGCTAAAAACGTCCTTTTGAATAGCTGAATTGCTTAGGCCCTGCATAGCTTACCATATCTCTTGTCATCCCCTTCAATTGGCATTTGTGGCCTTTCAGAGCATGCAGGACTTGCAGGCACGCCAGATCATCATCATCATCAGCCTGGTTACGCCCACTGCAGAGCAAAGGCCTCTCCCATACTTCTCCAACAACCCCGGTCATGTACTAATTGTGGCCATGTTGTCCCTGCAAACTTCTTAATCGCATCCGCCCACCTAACTTTCTGCCGCCCTCTGCTACGCTTTCCTTCCCTTGGAATCCATTCCGTAACTCTCAATGACCATCGGTTATCTTCCCGCCTCATTACGTGTCCTGCCCATGCCCATTTCTTTTTCTTGATTTCAACTAAGATATCATTAACTCGCGTTTGTTCCCTCACCCAATCTGCTCTTTTCTTATCCCTTAACGTTACACCTATCATTCTTCTTTCCATAGCTCGTTGCGTCGTCCTCAATTTAAGTAGAACCCTTTTCGTAAGCCTCCAGGTTTCTGCCCCGTACGTGAGTACTGGTAAGACACAGCTGTTATAAACTTTCCTCTTCAGGGATAATGGCAACCTGCTGTTCATGATCTGAGAATGCCTGCCAAACGCACCCCAGCCCATTCTTATTCTTCTGATTATTTCAGTCTCATGATCCGGATCCGCAGTCACTACCTGTCCTAAGTAGATGTATTCCCTTACCACTTCCAGTGCATCACTACCTATTGTAAACTGCTGTTCCCTTCCGAGACTGTTAAACATTACTTTAGTTTTCTGCAGATTAATTTTTAGACCCACCCTTCGGCTTTGCTTCTCCAGGTCAGTGAGCATGCATTGCAGTTGGTCCCCTGAGTTACTAAGCAAGGCAATATCATCAACGAATCGCAAGTTACTAAGGTATTCTCCATTAACTCTTATCCCCAATTCTTCCCAATCCAGGTCTCTGAATGCCTCCTGTAAACACGCTGTGAATAGCATCGGAGAGATCGTATCTCCCTGCCTGACGCCTTTCTTTATTGGGATTTTGTTGCTTTCTTTATGGAGGACTACGGTGGCTGTGGAGCCGCTATAGATATCTTTCAGTATTTTTACATACGGCTCGTCTACACCATGATTCCGCAATGCCTCCATGACTGCTGAGGTTTCGACTGAATCAAACGCTTTCTCGTAATCAATGAAAGCTATATATAAAGGTTGGTTATATTCCGCACATTTTTCTATCACCTGATTGATAGTGTGAATATGGTCTATTGTTGAGTAGCCTTTACGGAATCCTGTCTGGTCCTTTGGTTGACGGAAGTCTAAGGTGTTCCTGATTCTATTTGCGATTACCTTAGTAAATACTTTGTAGGCAACGGACAGTAAACTGATCGGTCTATAATTTTTCAAGTCTTTGGCGTCCCCTTTCTTATGGATTAGGATTATGTTAGCGTTTTTCCAAGATTCCGGTACGCTCGAAGTCCTGAGGCATTGCGTATACAGGGTGGCCAGTTTCTCTAGAACAATCTGCCCGCCATCCTTCAACAAATCTGCTGTTACCTGATCCTCCCCAGCTGCCTTCCCCCTTTGCATAGCTCCCAAGGCTTTCTTTACTTCTTCCGGTGTTACCTGTGGGATTTCGAGTTCCTCTAGACTATTCTCTCTTCCATTATCGTCGTGGGTGCCACTGGTACTGTGTAAATCTCTATAGAACTCCTCAGCCACTTGAACTATCTCATCCATATTAGTAATGATATTGCCGGCTTTGTCTCTTAACGCATACATCTGATTCTTGCCAATTCCTAGTTTCTTCTTCACTGCTTTTAGGCTTCCTCTGTTGCTGAGAGCATGTTCAATTCTATCCATATTATACTTCCTTATGTCAGCTGTCTTACGCTTGTTGATTAACTTCGAAAGTTCTGCCAGTTCTATTCTAGCTGTAGGGTTAGAGGCTTTCATACATTGGCGTTTCTTGATCAGATCTTTCGTCTCCTGCGATAGCTTACTGGTATCCTGTCTAACGGAGTTACCACCCACTTCTATTGCACACTCCTTAATGATGCCCACAAGATTGTCGTTCATTGCTTCAACACTAAGGTCCTCTTCCTGAGTTAAAGCCGAATACCTGTTCTGTAGCTTGATCTGGAATTCCTCTATTTTCCCTCTTACCGCTAACTCATTGATCGGCATCTTATGCACCAGTTTCTTCCGTTCCCTCCTCAGGTCTAGGCTAATTCGAGTTCTTACCATCCTATGGTCACTGCAGCGCACCTTGCTGAGCACGTCCATATCATGTGTGATGCCAGGGTTAGCGCAGAGTATGAAGTCTATTTGATTTCTAGTCTCGCCGTTCGGGCTCCTCCACGTCCACTTTCGGCTATCTCGCTTGCGGAAGAAGGTATTCATTATCCGCATATTATTCTGTTCCGCAAACTCTACTAATAACTCTCCCCTGCTATTCCTAGTGCCTATGCCATATTCCCCCACTGCCTTATCTCCAGCCTGCTTCTTGCCTACCTTGGCATTGAAGTCACCCATCAGTATGCTGTATTTTGTTTTGACTTTACCCATCGCCGATTCCACGTCTTCATAGAAGCTTTCGACTTCCTGGTCATCATGACTGGATGTAGGGGCGTAGACCTGTATAACCTTCATTTTGTACCTCTTATTAGGTTTCACAACAAGACCTGCCACCCTCTCGTTAATGCTATAGAATCCCTGTATGTTACCAGCTATGTTCTTATTAATCAGGAATCCGACTCCTAGTTCTCGTCTCTCCGGTAAGCCCCGGTAGCACAGGACGTGCCCGCTTTTTAGCACTGTATATGCTTCTTTTGGCCTCCTAACTTCACTGAGCCCTATTATATCCCATTTACTGCCCTCTAATTCCTCCAATAGCACTGCTAGACTCGCCTCACTAGATAACGTTCTAGCGTTAAACGTTGCCAGGTTCAGATTCCAATGGCGGCCTGTCCGGAGCCAGGTATTCTTAGCACCCTCGGCTGCGTTACAGATCTGACCGCCGCCGTGGTCAGTTGCTTCGCAGCTGCTGGGGACCGAGGGCCGGGGTTTGATTGTTGCGTTCATATAGGAGGTTGTGGCCAAGTACTGCACCAGGGTGGCCAATCCTGCTCTGGTGAGGGAGTGTGTTACCGGTTCTGGTCACCGGGATCAGGCCACACTCCAGGCCTGTTTATGCAATTTTATCAACACGCGGATTTTTTTTTTAATCCGGTGGAAAATTGCGCGGCACCGGGATTCGAACCACGGACCTCTTGCACGCGAGGCGGGTGTTCTACCTCTACGCCACTGCTGCACCTTCTACGCCACCGCGGCACGCCAGATGGGAGGAACCTAAATGTTGCTTCCGCTAAAGCAATAATTAGAACACATGATTTATGTCTTTTATACACTTGTGATTGTCAAGTTTGCATCCCTTGTGGTGCAAAGTTGAACATCAGCATAAAATCACAATTATATATCTGTGACTTGAGGCAGCGTTGCAACGACGACGTTTGCTAAAGTAGCTTTCGATTTTGGTTTTGGAGATTAATGGCTCTTTGCTTCCAATATTTTTTGCTTTAGTGCTTGAAGCAACTCGCTCCTAGAACAAAACGAGTCGCTTTCGGAAGACGCACTTGACGGAGTTTGTGTCCGTCTCGCGCCCTGCTGGCAAGATAAATGTAAGCTTTCCTACACATCAGCTACCTACTAAATTTAAGTTGCACTTACCTTTTTTTGTCCAACTTGCCTTGTTGCCACACAATAGTTGCTGAATACTGCAGCCTTCACATTCGATTCCAAAAATTCCTCATATGCCGTTTCCTTTGCTACTGCACGATGGGGCTTTCGACTCTACAGGCAGAAAAAAAGAAGGCATGCTCCCCTCATGAAAAACTACTGGTGGAACAGCGCTACTATCCAACAGCTCATACATGTGTATGCAGGAGTACAATTTATTTTACGCTAAATGAAATGTGCAAATAATGCATGCTATACTTTGCTGATGTACTCGGCTTATACTCCTGTGACAGTTGGTAAAATATCGTTACCCTTCTTTCTTTTTGTCTTCTTCATCTTCGGCTGTATCATCGTGCACATATAGTTTCGGAATGTGCACCCTCTTTGTTCTTTGAAGTTCTTCCAAGCCGTGTCATGTGTCTTTAACAAAATAAACAGAGCATTATGTTTTTTGCTTTCCTAAAAAGTTTCACCTAACCTCCTAGCAGCCAAAAGTACGTTTTAAAAACTGTGAAAGCAGCCGCAGTCCGGCGGCGTAATATTTATTTAACCAGCAAGATGAGTAAATGTATTACACCCCCATAATATTACTATAACTCCATCAATCAACTTACCCTTTATTACAGTTTTAATGTTACGTTATTATTTTTATTTGCACACATGTTCATACCTGCTTTACTTCCATATATTTTCGCATATCTTCATTTACAATGTCTTTTCGAGATAAAGCGTAGTTTTTTTTTTTTAGTTTACGGTCCCGCATTCCAGCTCCAAGAGTGATCGTCACCATTGAATGAATCGGCGCTAATGAAAACAATGACCTACAGTAACTTGCACGCTGTCTATGTGCGAGTGTCACATTTTGTAATTGGCTACGTCCCGAAATGGTTCTGTTCGCAAAGCACGGTCTCCAAATATGCGAATGTTGCGAGCGACTTCAACATTTTCACAAGTGGGAGAGAAATAGAAACACCTATATAAACGGGAATGTCAGCCACTCACGGTCCAGCATCAAGATCTCTCCGCTGTAAGTTCCTGTGCTTTCTTCTTTGACGTCGTCCCGCCACATGACGGAACATAACAGTCTGTTTTCAAATTCTCTTTCGTCACATGGGTCGAATCTCTCGATGTCATTGATGTGCACGATATGTAGACGGTTGTCCTCTTCGTGAACAAAGCGTACAAGTCCAAACATGACTTCCCCGCAGGGGCGTCTGCGTCAGCAGGCGTTTGGTGTGTTGCGACACCACGTACCCGAACACACGAGGGTTGGACCCTCCCGCCTGTAACCGTGCGCGGCTTAGCCGTGTCTGAGGAAAGGGGGATCCTGGGGGTTGAGCCGATGCCGGGTGTTTGGACCTTTAAGGCCCCCGGGCGGAGGCAACACACCTCTTCGGCCTCTGCTTCACATAGACGGCACCCTCGGACTGACCCACCCGGGGGGAATCAGTAGTTGCCTCAAACTTTCGTCTTTCTCTCACTTTTAATCTTTCCTGTCCTCTCTTTATTTTCGTATTACTTCGGGCTTCGTAGGCAGCGAGGGTTAACCTTGTGCACTATATCCAGTCTTGGGTATATGTATTCGGTTATAGCGGGGTTGTACCGCTGGCGTGCGTAGAACTGAATATTTCCGTCCTGTGTCGTCCCCTGGTTGGGCTCCATGGTGGGCGGCGGCCATCCCTGCCGAAAACACCATACTTCTAATGGCCACTTCTTTTGCCCGACTACCTGATCGCCCTCAGAAAGGAGGGCGCACCAAAGATATTTTCCAATTTCTTGGAAACAAACCGCCAAACTTCCCCCGATTCCATGTAATTCATTCAAACAAACCTGAAAAGACCATGAGAATGATTTCTTCTTTCCTCGTGCCTAAGTATCTCACTGAAACTCTTGGTGCAGGCTATAAAGCGTCGAAACTGGCTAGAGGCGATCTCCTTTTGGAACTCCGCGATCCAAAACAGTTTGAAAACCTTCCTCAAGTTGAGTCGTTTGGGGAAATCCCAGTAACAGAAACCCCACACCGAACTATGAACACCAGCCGTGGTGTTGTTTCTGACGACGATTTGATGGAGCTCTCAGAAACCGAACTGTTGGAAGGCTGGAGTGAGCAAAACGTGATCAATGTTAAAAGAATCATGCTAAGGCGCGACGGGAAGGAGATAAAAACCAAGCATCTTGTACTGACTTTCTCCTCAAGCATTCTGCCTGAGACACTCGAGGCCAGCTATGTAATGCTACGGGTCAGGCCGTATGTTCCAAATCCTCTCCGCTGCTTCAAATGCCAGCGTTTCGGCCACAGTTCCCAGAACTGCCGAGGCCGGCAGACATATACAAAATGTAGTTCCCGTGACCATGCCTCTGAAACATGCGAAAACGCTCCACACTGCGTGAACTGTGATGGCGACCATGCCGCATACCCGCGGTCATGCCCGTCTTGGAAGAAAGAAAAGGAAATAGTCACAATCAAAGTAAAAGAAAACCTATCATTCAAAGAGGCACGCAGGCGGGTTACATACCTTCCTAAGGCCAGCTA
Source organism: Dermacentor andersoni (assembly GCF_023375885.2). Lineage (NCBI taxonomy): Eukaryota > Metazoa > Arthropoda > Arachnida > Ixodida > Ixodidae > Dermacentor > Dermacentor andersoni. Next base: position 363,252,828 of record NC_092814.1, on the reverse strand, counting down.
TGCCGAAGTGGCGCGTCTGGGGGCAGCGTCACAACGGCCTCCGGCGGCTGTCCGACCCACAAGCCGTGAGTCGGCAGTTACGCCATCTGCCCCCGCGGCGGTTGCAGCTAGCGCTGCTCCGTCAACCCTGCAGACGGGGCCACCGACCCCGAAGGTGGGCGCAGCCGAGGGTGCCCCAACCTCCCCGGCCCCTTCCAGCGCCAAATCCCTCAGGAAGCCCCATCGACCTCCGGGCTGGTGGGCGCAGGGGTCTTGTCCTTCAAGGCGGGACCCTCGCTGGTAACTTCCCGCTCGCAAGAGCACGTGTCCGTCGCCTCACAAGAGGCAATGGACACTACACCCATACTCAAGGCGCACCAAGCGCCTAAGGAGCGGCGAGGCTCCCTCGAACGCTCTAAAAAGGGCAAAACCCCGATTACAGGGCCTCGAAAGGGCTCTGTAATCTAAAGCATAACTTCCGTTTCTGTACACACAGCACCTATTGACTTCCAATATGGATACACAAATAATTCCATGGAACGTCAGAGGACTTCTTAGAAACCTTGATGACGTGCAAGAACTCATCCAAAAACACAATCGAAAGTGCTGTGTTTACAGGAAACACACTTAAAATACAAACACACAAACTTTCTCCGACAGTATATAACTTCGCAAAGATCGCGATGATGCTGTCGCATCATCGGGCGGTGTCGCCATTGTTATCCATAAGAGCATTGCGTGTCAACTTTTACAGCTACAGCCGCCTCTTGAAGCAGTGCCGGTTCGAGCTGTTCTCCAAAATAAGCTCATCACTATTAGCTCTCTTTACATACCCCCACATAATAAATTAACAAAATATGAATTCCGATCCTTTATAGATCACTTGCCAGAACCTTATGTTGTTCTTGGCGATTTCAATGCGCACAGCTTCCTGTGGGGCGACTCTCGTATAGATGCGCGAGGTCGTCTTGTTGAACAGTTCCTTTTTTCTTCTGGTGCGTGCCTTCTGAATAAGAAGGAACCCACATATTACTGCCTTGTAAACAAAACATTTTCTTCAATTGATCTCAGCATAGTCTCCCCGTCTATACTGCCTGAATTTGAATGGGAAGCTACCAGCAATCCTTACGGGAGCGACCATTTCCCCATACTGTTAAGAACATCTAAATAAAACAACTACCCACCACAGGCTCCTAGGTGGATGGTTGATACAGGCGCCTGGGAGAAATTCCGAACTCTGACAAGTATCTCATGAGGTGACGTGTCTTCTTTAGGAATTGATACTGCTGTGCAGTATTTTACAGCCTTCATTATAGATGCGGCATCTAAATGCATATCACAAGTAAATGGCTTGGCATGCAAACGGCGTGTTCCGTGGTGGAACGACGACTGTAGGATCGCTCGTAAGAAACAGAATAAAGCGTGGGGGTTGCTACGCGCCTCTCGCACTGCGAAGAATCTGATTAACTTTAAGCAAGTAAAATCCCAAGGCAGGAGAACGCGCCGACAGGCTAGAAGAGAGAGTTAGCAGAAGTTCTTATCGAGTGTCAACTCGTATACAGATGAGGCGAAAGTCTGGGACAGGGTCAATAGGATAAGAGGACAACAAACATATTCACTTCCTTTGGTAAACACAGAAGGCGATACCCTGCTTGAACAGGCAGACTCACTTGGGGAGCACTTTGAGAGCGTGTCAAGTTCCAACAATATATAAAACCCTTTCTCAAATATAAACAAATAGAAGAATGTAAGCCACTCATAAGCAAGTGTCGGCAGAATAAACCGTACAACTGTCCTTTTAGTGCTGCCGAGTTGAGAGCTGCCTTGAGCGCATGCAAGAGCTCTGCACCGGGATCTGATATAATCATGTATGAAATGCTCAAACACTTACACAATGACACGCAAGTTACACTACTCACACTTTTCAACACCATCTGGGATGCATGGTACCTTCCAACCGCATGGAAGGAAGCCATTGTGGTCCCTGTTTTGAAACGAGGCAAAGACTCTTCCTCAGTGGCAAGTTACCGCCCAACAGCACTCACAAGTTGCATTTGTGGGGTGTTTGAAAAAATGATAAATCGGCGACTCATTCATTTCCTTGAACAGAGCAAAATGCTTGATCCTTATCAGTGCGGCTTCCGCGAAGGGCGCTCCACAACTGACCATCTTGTACGTGTAGAAGCAAATATCCGGGACGCATTTGTGCACAAACAATTTTTGTTATCCATATTCCTCGATATGGAGAAGGCGTATGATACAACGTGGCGCAACGGAATCTTAAGAGACTTGTCAGAAATGGGCATCCATGGGAATATGCTAAACCTAATAGAAAGCTATCTGTCCAATCGTACCTTCCGGGTAAAAATCGGCAATGTACTTTCACGTCCTTTTACGCAAGAAACGGGTGTTCCCCAAGGAGGCGTGCTCAGCTGCACGCTCTTCATCGTGAAGATGAACACGCTTCGTGCTTCATTACCACCGGCCATCTTTTATTCTGTCTACGTGGACGACATACGAATAGCTTTCAAATCCTGTAACCTCGCAGTCTGAGAGACAGGTACAGCATGGCCTGAACAAAGTGTCAATGTGGGCAGACAAGAATGGATTTAAGATCAATCCTAACAAAAGCTCTCGTGTTCTTTTTACAAGAAAGAGAGGAATTATCCCAGATCCTTGCATAGAACTGCGTGGACAACAGATACCTGTAAACAAAGAACACAAATTTCTAGGTGTTATACTTGACTACGGACTCACTTTCGTCCCCCACATTAAACATCTTAAAGCAAAATGTCTAAAAACAACGAACATAATGAAATTTCTATCCCAGACTACATGGGGTAGTGACAGGAAGTGTTTAATGAATCTCTATAAAAGCCTCATTCGATCGCGACTAGACTATGGTGCCGTGATTTATCACTCTGCCGCCCCGAGCGCACTAAAGATGCTAGACCCAGTCCACCATCTAGGAATCCGACTGGCCACTGGCGCTTCCAGAACGAGTCCCATACAAAGTTTATATGTAGAATCAAATGAGTGGTCACTTCGTCCGCAGAGAACATACATCAGCCAAACATATTTTCTGAAAGTCCACTCTAATCCTCAATATCCGTTAACCGTTAACGAGATGACATATGCTACACTCTTTCGTAATCGTCCCTCCGTAAGACAGCCTTTCTCGCTGCGTGTGATGGAGCTTAGTCATGAAATGCATCTCCCACTCCTCGAGCTTCGCCTAATGCATCCAGCCAAGCTGCTGCCTCCTTGGGAGTGGCAGCTGATACAATGCGATATATCTTTCATGCAAGTTATAAAACACGCCTCAGAGATTGAAATCCAAATGCATTTCCGGGAACTCCAACACAAACACTCCTGCACGGAGTTCTACACAGACGCATCGAAGACACACGACGGGGTGTCCTATGCAGCCGTCGGTCCACCCTTCTCGGAATCCTACATACTGCATCCGGAAACTAGTATCTTTACGGCTGAGGCCTACGCACTGCTGTCGGCTGTAAAGCATATAAATAAATCAAAACTCCAGAAATCAGTTATATATACGGACTCCCTCAGTGTTGTGAAGGCCTTGATGTATTTCTGTAACCACAAAAATCCAGTAATTGGTGAACTCTACTCCGTACTGTGTACAGCATATAAATCTAACCAACATTTGGTTATATGCTGGGTGCCTGGACATAGGCAGGTTGCGAACGTAGTTCCCGCGCCTACTAGGGCGCCCCTCGCGGCGGCGAGCGCGGAACCGGCAGGACACGGCCGGCCCGCTTGCGTTCGGAAAGCCTGTATGTGCACTGTTTCGCGCGTAGCTGTCGCCTTTTCTGAGCAATGCCGAAGTGCAACTCGAGCTGTTGAGTAGTGGGCTGCAACAGCACGTACACCAACTCACGAGGAACAAAGTTTTACAGGTTTCCAAGTCGACCGTATGAAGCAGAACGGCGTCAACACTGGATAGCGCTCGTCCGACGGCATAAGCTGTTTTATGTTCCGGCGTTATGCCAAGTGCGTTATAACGCTGAATTCTTTGCTTTTACAGCAATGATGGCAGCAACGGGACACCTGCAGTCAGTGGCGTAGCTAGGTCCTCTGGCACCCGGGGTCCATAGGTCTTCTGTCCCCCCTTCCCCTGGGTTTATTCGAGGAAGGCGAGGATATCAACATATATGACACCCCCCCCCCCCCCCACTGGCCCCTTGCACCCAGAGCCCACGCTCCCCCCCCCCCCCCCCCCCATTTGCTACGCCACTGCCTGCAGTGCGTACCAGGATATGCAGCAAACAAAGTAGGTTGTTCCCACACTGTACCGCAGTAAAGCTGTGGAACTCTTTCCCAATCCTCTCCCATTCAAACAGCGCTAGGCCTTGCTGAGAGATTTGAGGAGGGTTTGCAGCCGGCTGAGCTGGCATACACCCTTCTGCGCCCAGCATATCAACGAAGGGGCAGTTGAGATCACCAAAATTTTTGACAACGTGGTTTATTGGAACCTCCTTTGCACGCACTGAAAAATCGCAGCATAAAAGTATGGCACTTCCAGTAACTTGGGCGAAAATATTTTCCCAGCGTAGTCTAGCACAACTGGTAAGTTCATCCCCTTTTTTGTGTTTGGGGAGAGCAACGTTAGAATACCTCTGGTAGGTCTTACGAGTCGTTCGTACGCCCCACGTTCTTGGATGAGATGTTTTGGATTCGTATTTGGCGTCCTGTATGTACAGGGAAACTACCGCGGCGTCCTTGCACTTCCCTGCGATGCCAGCACGGCAATCGCAGCTCCCCGCTAAGATTTGTCTGCTGTCGCCGATCTTCAAGAATCAATGTCGCCTATAATTTCATGCATCCACACCGTAGATAACGAAGTACCTTACGCTGAGCTTCACGGATCACGCTGGTGCATTATTTTTCGTTTGCGGAATAAACCTAGCAGTCACTTCCGATCAGTGCGAGTTCAACACTTCCCTCACGTCGTAGACCTGCCCCACTTCAAATAGACGACTGCCTTTCTCTAAATTCTTTTCACGAAAAAAGCTATAAAGATCTTGTAATTCCCGAAACCCGGTTAAAATTAATATCGGCACGCTGTTTCGCGCCATCGCTACCGTTTGACAGGACGCCAAACACGCAGCGCGGGCTGCTGACGCCGTGAGTAATCCTACCACATTCGCGCAACTATTCGTCAGATGGCGCTAGGGGTCGGAAAGACAGGGCGCCGCCTAGCACTTGCAACGTGCCCATAGGGGCATCGAGGGAAATGTTCTAGCGGACCAGATGGCCACATCAATTTCACTGCATGCAGTTAATCCTACTGCTTCGGTCCCTGTCACAGACCTGAAACCTTTCCTAAGAAGGAAACTGCGAAACAACTGGCAACGTATGTGGGACGCAGAAGTAAATAACAAACTGCACGTGATAAAGCCACAGTTAGGTTCTTGGCCCTCCGTAACAAAATCACGGCGAACAGATGTCCTATTCTATCGCCTCAGAATAGGACGCACATTTGGCACGCATAACGTTTTACTCACTGAAAATGAACCTCCAACCTGCGGTAGATGCGGGGAGAGGCTGACCGTCCTCCACGTCCTCCTGGAGTGTCGGGCAGCCGAATCTGAGAGAACGAAACATTTTTCCCTAGCATACCGGCAGCACATCCCCCTACATCCCGTAATGCTACTCGGCCCAGAACCTTTATTTGACACCAACGCAGTCCTAAATTTTCTGAAAGATGTTGTCTTGCATGTTGTTAGCCCCACATGTTCGTAGCGGGTCCTCTCTTCAGAGGATGCCGCTGTGATAGGTCTTTCGCATAGCACTTGCCTCTAGGGCCTTGTGTTTCAAGGGCTGTGGCGAGGCAGCAGTGCTCCAAGTAATTTTACCATCTCATATATTTTCTATTTTTCATCATTCTTCTACGATGGATTTTAATGTTCACAGTATTCGTCATTAGTCATCGCCATAATTTTATAGCACGTAGATTTTACGCACTTTACAGCGACTATTTCTAGGCCCCTTTACAGCCAAGTCACATCTTTACAGAACTCATCATTCCACCGCGAAATCACTAACACTGTCTTGGCCCTCTTTGGCCATATCTGGCCCTTGCGCCACTAAACCACACACATTCATTCATTCATTCCAAACATGACTTAACACTAATAGAATTAAAATTAAAAAACAACAACAAATAAGCCAAGGAGAAAGGACGGTGGTTGCAAGAGACAAATTTGGATAGCAAGTGACTATTAAAAGGGACGGCAAAAGCTGAGCTATATATTGAACTAAACGACGAGCAAACACAAGACATACGATCGACAACACAGAACTCACCACTGACGACGAGAGGCAAAAGAAACATGGGAAAGGCCGATGGCAATGGTATGCAATAAGCCACACATCGTTTTCCATGACGCTGATGATGTCCACATCACCTCCGCCGGCCATATTACTTCGAAGACACATGCGGTTCAGGTACTTCTTATTTTTTTCATTTCGCGATATTCTACACATTCGTGTACAACGGTTGACATCAGCCAATTTTATATAATATCACCAAAAAAACTACGGGCAAACATTTTTTGCTAAGCAAATGGTCATGTAATACCCTCCAACGCAGGGCCTTTAGGGTAGGCTGAAATAAAATAAGTACGGCTGGGTAACAGTATATATTCATGATTAATGTGATTATAGATATCTACTTGTGGTCTGGTTTATTATTATTTTTTCTTGTCTGGCTAGTTTTATTGTTGATATTGACCGCTCACTGTACAGATTGCCGCCATCGTCATCATCGTTATGTTGTGTGTCGTGGTCGCTTGTCGTGTGGTCGTGGTGATTGTCGTGGTTTGTATCCGATCGTAGTTCGCACTGAAGAACAATGAGGCTCGATTGGATGTGCCACAAGTGTGTTAAATTGAGCGACTGCAGTTTATAAGAACTATTCTTATTTAGTAGAAAATGCACAAGACCTTGCTTTTCATTTATTAGGAAAGCCTTCTGCATGGAGCAGCCACTGCAAACTATTCCATGTTGTACTCTTAAGTGTAGTGCAAGTGTGAATATGGAACATTCCTGTAACTTCATTTGTAATGCACCATGTGCATTTGATTTCTGTCTGCCTTTGTTTCTTCCCGAGTTTAGGGTAGCCAACTGAATATCTGTCTTCCAGTTAACCTCCCTGCCTTTCGCATCTCATTTCTCTGTCCAGTATACTAGCCAGACAATATAGAATTCGGTAAATGTTCTTGAAATTTGTCCATGACTTTATTCAATATGGAGCACTTGTTCTAAGGACCTGTTCAGACGTTATCTATAAAATACCGTGCAGTAGACTATTTGTAAGACACTAATAAGATGGATATTCTATAGCCGAGCAGCCCGTCCATCCAGGTCTAGTGCGAATCACTTGAATTTTCTTAAACGTAAAATCGTTGTAACAAAAAAGACTATTTGAAGGATCTTTCAAGTTTGCTTTTAAAGGTGTGTGTAAAGCTTAAGTGATGTCACCACATTTATTGGCAGTTAGTGTAGCTCTGGTTGTCCTAAATTTCGAATATCCTTACTGCAGCTGATTTGTGGCTACTTTGCTTCTTTTAGGTCAGTTTCAGAACTGTACAATTACTACATATAAAAGTTCATATTCTGCGCAGCAGTACTACTTCAACACTTGCATTGAACTGATTGCAGATGCATTTAATTCTGCTTCTATAATAAATGGAGCTACTTCATTTCTCAACCAAGCAGCACGACTTTCAGAAGCTCCTGGCCCACCTCACAAAATGGACACTAAATGGAAACATTAAAACATCTTAGTCATACAAGTTATTCCTTCAAAACTCTTTTCTTTATTTATTTGGCAGCAAAACGTTGGTTAAAGAAAATGAAACCAAACTTCTTTGTTCTGAACTTCACACCTCATTATGGCCTTGGTGAAGAGAGCATGTAATATACCAGGCTCTGCTACATTTTTGCATGTTTTAGTTGCTTATTGTGCAAACGAACGTTCCTGTTTTTTTTCTAGGCCGACTACTGTTCTTTGAAGACAATGTAACCCTTCTATAGTGATCAACAGCTCAGTGTATGTGGTTAACCGCAATCAATGTTGGTGGCATCGCCACACAGTTTACGATGCCTTTGGTTTCGCAAGCTTCATCGTATGGTACAAATTGCTTATTTAATATATGGAGAGACAAACATGATGTTCTGTCATAATTTAGTGTTTCTCCTTAGTATTTCAAGGCATATGCCGAACGTCATTGTGTTCAAAGCGCTTGTCAAATTGGGCTTCAACAACCCAACGCACAGGCCTATTTTGTACGTAGGCATTCTCATCTGAAAATGGCATGTGCTCTATGACATGCCAACTTGTAAGGCTAATCTGCCCATAGCAGTACTGCACACACACATGCAAGTTTGGCTGTTGCCAACCACCTGAGTGTGCCATGTGAACTAACTAGTCTGCACGAGCCTAGAACATTTGTGACGTGATTGTAAGTAGATGCTGCGCATGCAGAAAGTACACTGATGCGGATGAAACGCTGCTGGTACTAACCAGTGCGGTGCAATATGTTGTTGCAGAGATCTTCTATAGTCCTGAATCATGTTCTCGTAGTAAAGTTCAAGGCTATTATTTCAAAGGCTGTAAGATACTTTCCGCCTGACACTCCATCTGGCATGCCCATCCGACACCTTACTCATCCAAGCCACTAGCATGGTAAACTGCCTCTGAGGTTGATGCTGTAAGGACTACGACGCGCTCTGCTGGAGCAGTGCGTGATTGGGAGAGTAGAGAGATAATTTAATTGAAAGAAGGCAGAGAGGTCGGCCTGAGCTAAGGCGCTCTAGCCTGCTACTCTGCACAGGGGGAGGAGGAACGGGGACATAAAGAAGTGATGAGGGATGATGATGACATAGCAAGAGGGATGCGCAAAGGTGAAAGATTGGGAGAGTAAAAGACGTATGAGCGAATGGGCTGAAGCCAGAAGCAGGAGTTCTTATATTAATGCGTGTGGCTTAAAGAGTTGGAGTGCCCCAAATGAAAAACGGCTAATTATGACGAAAGAAGAGTTGGCGGCAAAGCTTACATAATTGCTGGATTTCGCCGCTGAGGTGACATAAAATAAAGTAAAAACATGAAACACTTCACTTCTGAAGAGTGAAATGGGGCAGCAATTGTTGCAAGTTTTACGTGAACTGGAAAGTCTAGATGCAGCGATGCCGAATGTAGCCATCACATTTCTATTGCACCCTGACTCACTGGAAGTGTTTCAGAGGCCTATAGATATAAACCACAGCTTTTGTTGCAAAGCCACCTATGTTACTGTATGACAGCACGACTTCTTACAATACAACACCTAAATAAGAGATTATCATTTGTCGAATATTATAGCAGTGGAAAGACATGTTTTAGTTGCAAAGCATAAAAACCAGAACTAATGTTTGCTTTCTGTTTTCAGGTGGACCTCGGGGAAGGAATCCTCCTTGATGAGCGCACGCTGGCACTACTGCGGCGAGGCGCAAGGAAGTCGCACTCACGGCTTGCCCGGGTCTTCTTAAGGTTCTTTTCAGCTCAGAATAGTTAGAGCAGAAGTCTCTATTTCGGCGGCGTTCCAATGCCCACGAGGACGTTGCCCAAAAAGAGGTCTTGGACCCAAGGCATGTGAACGCCATTCTGAGTATGTGTGACAGCGCAGTCAACTAAAATGTTGGCTTTAATTCGTAATGTGAAGTTAAAATCTTGTGGGTGACTCCTTTGTGCTGCACTGACAGAGACATAAGGCTAAACTAACTCTTTTTAATTTTTTCTCTTCCCTTAGGCTACACAGCAGGACACTTTTATGCTATGACTGAGGAGATCAAAAACACCTTGTCATCGATGCTCGCGCGCGGGTTTTAAAATGTCCTAAATAAATATGAGTTTTCGAAAAGATTGGTGTGTTTGTTCATAAACAAATGCATTTATATATGCTACCCATGTTGAAGGTTACAATTGAACAGCACCAGAATATATTAAAAAATGCCGGATAAATTTGCTTAAATGTCACCAGCACATTTAAAGCATACCAAAATAGTTGCCAGAATGTTTCTAGGGTGAGCAACAGAAAGTTGGTAGAATGTTACTAGGCCGTTTCTAGGTCGAGATATACAAAGTTGCTGGGATGTTTCTAGATCGAGCAACAGAAAGTTAGCAGAATGTTACTAAAATGTTTCTAGCTCGAGTAATACAAAGTTAGTAGCATGTTGCTAAAATGTTTCTCAGGAGTATGAAAATGGTCAGTAAATCCTGCTTTTAGCGTCCGAAGCATGTTCATTCATCGTCTAAAGAAAGTTTGTAAAGATTTCAATTCAATATCGGTGGCCAATAGTCGACAGGATGTTGGTATGAAGTATTTAAGAAGTTTGAAAACGGTATGAAAAAATTCAATAGACCGTTGGTAGGTTCTAGTAACATTTCTCTAAAAAAACTATGGGAAGTTACTAGAAATTTTTGCAAGGGATGTGCCCCATCCGGCGCCCTGTACTAAGATTTACGGAAAGTATTATAAAAAAAAGTTTCAGTACTCCATTGCATTCATGTTTCCGTCTTCCTCACGTAAGATAATGCGGAGTAATAGGTACGGGTGCTTTTATTGCCGTCGGACTTCGGACGTCGAAAACAGTTTTAGGTAGCCATTATATATGCTAATCTTGGTCCGTAAGCCGTGCGAAATCTTTTGTCCAGTTCATGCTTAAGAAAAAAAAGCGGCGTGGTAGCTTAATTAGTGGCTACATAGTGGATATGGCGTTGCGCTGCTAAACTCGAGCTCGCGGTTTCGAACCAGTTCGCGGAGTTTGATGCAAATGAAGTGAAAAAATGCTCGTGTACTTGTGTTTAGGTGCACGTTAAAAAACCCCAGGTGATGAGAACTGAACAGGGTGCTTCATAATCACCGCCAGACGTAAAATGCCAGAATTTTTTATTCCGATAGAAATTATACGGACACTCGAGGCGCATTTCTGCTGTCGCCGCCGCCGTGATGTACCCTATGAGTGAAAGCGTGCCGAGTTTGAGCCAGCGAACGCGGTTCAATCTCCCGTGCGCGAGCAAGGAACGCGGCCCGGATGCGTGCCCTCTCCTTTGGCCCGCGAGGCCGGGGGTGAGGAGAGGGAGGAGGGGCGTTCTTCTCCAGCGGCCGCTATGGTGCCTTGATGTCTTCTTCCCCGCCGCTCCGTAGAGTGGAGACAGCCGCGGCGTCTACTACGGCGTTGTTGGCCACATGAATCGCGGACGCCGTAGTAGACGCCTTTGGCGCACGCCGTAGGAACGCGTTGCCGGCGCTCGTGTAACTTGAAAGCGGTCGCGACGTGTCTGAAATGCGCGCCACGGCAGGCCTCATCTTCAAAGCGATCTGCAATGTTTGCATAGTGCGCGTAGTGCCGGTAGCTTCGTATGCGCTCTGCTTTCGACGTTTCGTGCGCGTTGAAGCGACAGATGCACGGCGGTCAATTAGCTTGCGGCTGCTGCCACGATTCCTAACTCCAGCGTTTTCACAGACACTTTCCGCTGTCATCGAGCGATGTGTGTTCATGTTTATTTGTGCGCGAGTGACACCGTGCTAGTTAATTTAGTTAAAACACGTTGACGGGCTAGTTGGTTTTAATCCATGATAGAATTCGTAAGCATGACTCAATGAGGACGTAGAAAGAAGCAGACACACAAAGACAGCGCTGTCTCCGTGTGTCTGTTTCTTTCTACGTCCTCGTTGAGTCACGCTTACGCATTCTGTCACTGTGAATTTATTTAGTAAGGGAATGTTTACAAGTTTATACGGCCGATAAAGCTACTATCGTTACTTCATACAGCTATCTACTAATTTGCTATCGCAACCGGCGGTAATGCGAATTTTTGAAATTAGAATATACACAAAAAAGGTGGTAGCTGCGTCCTTTGGCTTTCTCGAGGGGTGTAAACGAAAAAAATTGTTCTCGAGTCTGAATTATGAGAAAAACATGTTACGCTTATCTTATATTTATTCCTAAATGTAATGCCGCTCCCAACTGTATGTCCACTCAACTAAGCAGTTCTGCGTTATAAACAGCTGCTTTCACTTATCCGGTGCACTATCACAAGCACAATAATGAAGCAATTAAAGGAACGGCATGCCTCACATACATGAAGAGGTGTTTGTAGGTCTGCTGTGCTCGTTGAAGAACGTAAGTGTGGTACCACATTGGGCACCCAGTTTTAATGGGTTGCTGACATGACTGTCGAAAGAATGTTTTCTTTGACTGAATCAAGTTAGCAGACTTACAGACTGCCCCAAAACGAGGCGTATATATTGAATGAGAGCTGCGAACTTGTTGAGCAGAATAGCACCCATGCGTTCTCTCAGGAACTGGTGTGCCATTGCGCCACAGCCACGACTTTCCAGCAGTACAATCATTGGGAATAAGAGTCCTCACTTGCATCGGCCCCTCACCTCCGATACTTCTAAAGTGCTGTCATGCTTTATGTTCGACCGGAAACGGCTGTTCGATAATTGTCAACAGTAAATTCTGAAGCCTAATACTATCTGATTAGCACATACCATTCGATTAGACTATATATGTTTCTACTTCATTTCGCCTGCTGGCACGTTGAATGAGATCGCCTGACAAGCCACGTAGATTACACTGGTAAAGACCTCTCGGTCTCCCCGATTCAGTCTCAGTACATATGCAATATATGCAAACCAATAGAAGATACTCTAGTACAAAATATATTAACCGATATGAATGCTAACAAGGCGGCTGGTCACGATGGCATTACTGTCAAAGTTTTAAAAGATAACGTTGACCTCCTCTGCCCTGTTCTTACAGCCATATTCAATCTTAATATCGCACGCGGTACATACCCTGAAACTAAAGATTGCTAAAATATCTCCTATATATAAATGCGGTGATAATAATGACCCTGGAAGTTATCGACCAATTTCTGTTTTGAGTGTTATTAATACCGTGTTTGAGAAGGTTATTTCTATTCAATTGAAAGAGTACCTGAGCACAAACATTTTAAATGAATCTCAGCATGGCTTCAGAACCGATCGCTCTACGTCCTCAGCAGTACTAGAGTTGTCGCAGCGTATGAACGAAGCACTCCATAATAATGAATTAGCCTTAGTAATATTTCTAGACCTTAAGAAGGCTTTCGATACAGTTATTCATTCCACACTACTAAAGAAACTTCAATACTACGGTTTCAGGGCAAGTACTTTCAACTTATTTTCTAGTTACTTAACCAACCGACAGAAGTTTGTTAAAATTACTAACTTTACATCTTCGTATTCTGTTAAAACTGGTGTGCCACAGGGGTCTCTCCTAGGACCAATTTTATTTTCTTTGTATGTCAACGATTTTCCTTCAATTCTAACATCTACCAAAGCTGTCATGTACGCGGACGATACTGCACTAGTGTTTACAGGCAAAACACTTCATGATGTAATACAGATTGCTAACAAAGAACTAATCTGTGTTTCATCATAGTTTGGAGCAAATAAACTTACACTCAACAAAGCTAAAACTCACTACATGATTTTTCATTCTAGGCATAGTCATGTTAACAGTGCACCTCTGCAAATATGTCTTGATAATAGCACTCTGGAGCAGGTGAACACAATTAAATATCTGGGCGTGACACTAGACAGTAGTTTAAACTGGGAGCCACACATTGATAATGTATGTTCGAAGCTAGCGTCAGCGTGTTATGGGCTCTTAAAGGCGAGGGCATGCTTCGGTATTTCGGTACTGAAAATAATCTACTTTTCTCTCTTTCATTGTCATATGACACTGTTGCGAATCATGGTCTTCCACATTTAAAACATATTTGCATCCAATTTTGCGCTTACAAAAGAGAGCGGTGCGGATAATGACGTTTTCTAGTCCATTCGAATCCAGCAGCCATTTATTTTGCAGGTTGAAAATACTTCCCTTTACCCTATCCTCCGAAATGAAAGTTACTATTTTAGTGAATAATATAATATGTCGCAATCACTCATTGTCGTTTGGCATATTTGTGATTCCTACACAAAATACTAGATACGCTACTAACATAAATTTCAATTGACCAGTTACCCGAAACACATACGGTCAAAGACTAATTCAGTATCATGGTACAAAATATGGAATGCCTTACCAATAGAAGTGAAGAGTGCCAGTAACTTCTTGTTTTCCATAAAAAGATTATATCTCTCAAAAATTAGTTAAGAATGTTGCTCTGTCTTTGTGGTAATATTTTTTCAGTAATACTATTCTATTGTTGCACTGATGTATGTATTTTTCCCTCTTGTTTCTCATCCTGTACAATTATGTAGAATCAATACGCATTTGTTCATCACTGTATAATGTCCAATGTCAAAAAAATATATATTTTGCGTAACACTGTTGTTCACATTAACGTCCAATAATTGCTTTGATTCCTTTTCTCGGAAAGTCGATTGGTTCACCTGGGGATGGTGCAGCATTTAAAGAAACACGCTTATTCTTGTCGGGAGGTTTCACTTTTTCAATCAGTGGATTTGGAATATTTTATAATTTATCTCTTACATGCATGTGTTTGATATATATGTCTATGTACTAGTAGATTTACCTAGAAGTGCATTGGTCATCTGCACCTCTTCACGCCACACAGTGAATAAACCTGGTTTATTACACTATAATATTGTTTCAATATTCCACCAACAAGAAGAGCGCGTAAAATGACACGATATCAATAAAATTTTATATTGTAGTTTCATGTTGCAAGTAGGCGGCTTCTTTGGCAAAAATTATGTCTTAATTTTAGAAAACAGTCTTGTGTTAAAAATAACAGGTCACCTGGATAAAGCTAAAACTGGTACCGGCCGACAAGAGTCGCGGGCGCGCCAAAGCAAGTAAAACCATAAGCACGTTCACAGCACATACTATCTGTGAGGAAAACTGGGCGTCAGCCAGCGTCCGCTCAACGAATACGCGCTCACTAGCAGATGACGCACTTGACAACGACAGCATATTTGAAGACATCTCGCTGTATAACCAGTGCCTCAAATACGTATACGTAGCAAAAGTGGGTCAATGTAAATGTGCAGTAGAAATAAAGCACCATTATAAGAGCGTACACTCGCAATCGGTCCCAGCGCCCGCAGCGAAATTACGTTGAATATGCCGCGAAGCGCGTCTCCACCCCAATCCAGTTCGCTCGCAGCGCCTTCGTAAAATTTTTCCACACGCGGCGCATCAGCGGGAGAGCGCCGTAAGTCTCACTGGATCACTGTCTAGTACATTCTAGCCCGGCGGATACCAACGGCCAGGATTGTCAGATTTAGCGATTTCTCGCCAAATTGGCTACTTTTGGAGGCTCCTGGCGATCGAAAATTGTGCTTGGCCAGTTGGCTAGTTTCTGGCGACTTTTGGCAGTAGCAATTGCTATAGGTAGTGGCCGGATAATACTCCCCCCGACGGCCCCCTCGAAGCAACAGCCGCACCCGTCAGATCTTCAAGGCAACGTTTTTGTGTCTTGCAAGCTTCGGAAGCAAATTCAGGAGGTGAAAATATATCATAGCCGCCAAATGGTCAGTGGGCCTCTTCGACATGTCACCCTGGGCTGTGCAGGACTGCCCGAGATGCTTCATATGCAACGCTCGTTGACTGAAATTAACGCCTCGGGCCGTTCGGGACTGTCATTGACGGATAATTGAACAGGCCCGAGCAGCTCCCTCTGGGTAACAGCAATTAACCAATCTTAAAGTCAATTGATGCTTTTATGTTATTAGAAGGACAGAAGCAATAGGTGGTGTCCTAATATATCACGGGCAGCGACGGTTACCTCTATAGAAAATCTCGACGACCATTGTTCTTGGCGTCGGAAACGACTGCAACAACCAAAAACACGTCATGGCGGTCATTACATTGCAGGTTCCAATGTCATGGCTGCGTACCACTGTGTACACAATGTCTAATGAATACATTGTAGCGCCAAAAGGGAAATAAACAATTAGGAGGTCAAGTAAGAAAAAATAAGTCCAGCGCTCATGTCAGTGTGTACCAGGGAGCGTAGACCGTGTGTGACGTCATAGAGGTGGCACAGGCACGTTTGACGTGAAGTCATAGTCGCATAGATTTAATATTACCATCAGTGAAAGGACAGCGTTCAGAGAGTTTATTCTACTAAAACTGGGGATATCACTTCGGCAATGAGAAAGCACGCAAGTGTGCGGCAGAAATTATCAAAGAATATCAGCTCGTCATGCATTATGGTAAATCACGATACAATAATATTTGGTAACTATACTGCTTTGTTCTGTTTTGTTTGTCAACAGAGAAGCAGGATACTACAGGTCTTTCTTGCCTTTTATTATTTATTTTCGTATTAAAAATGGGCAAAGGTACGGTTGTCGCACCGTGGCTACATTTGTTCGTTACCAATTAATGCATTTTCCGCAGCTGGCGACTTTTTTGGCTACTTTTCGGAATTTTTCGGCTACTTTTTCTTCCGAAGACCTGGCAACCCTTCCAACGGCATAGATCCGCGGTTACCGCGAATAATCGAGACATACTTGGGAGAAACTCAGTCTATAAGGACAGAATTGTAGTAGACGCGTTGCTTATAAATGTACCGTGTTTGTAATCGGCTAGGCCATTTTAAATATGCTGTCTTATCGTTGAATTCGAGGCTCTGACTTACTTATGTTTGAACATGGGCTGGTAGTTCGGCACATTTTAACAAAAAACAGCGCCTAGACTAAAAAGCGCTCTGTTTTCGGAAAAAGACGTAATTCCATTCCGATTGCTTTACGGGGTCGCGAAAATGTGGAATGATTCCGGAGTCATTTCAATTCCGTAGGGGTAACTCCGCAAAACTGATCTCTATATCAATTGCTGAAACAAGGTTACCGCTCTTTTCGTCTACCTCGTTATTTCCTTTGTTCTTTCTTAGGTGCAACTCTTCCTCAAACAAGAAACAAAGGTTACCCAGTTGAACTGTATGTAAATTTTTTGGCTGGTAACTAAATATACCCGCGCAGAACGATATGCTCGAAAGAGTGACTGGAGTATTGACAGTATCGTGCGAAAGATTGTAATTTCCAGGTGAAAATTTTCAACTGGGTTCCAACTGGTGTCATCTGGGACCAACTGTTCTCAGCTGAAAACCAACTGGTCTCAGTTACACACCAACTGGTCCCAGTTAAACACTAGCTGTTCCCACTCGGAAACCAACCGGGTAGCAACTGGTTCCAGTTGGGATCCATATGGGACTATTTGCAGTTACAGTGAAAGTGACTGGACCCAGTTGGGATCCAACGGGAAATTCGACCAGTTGTACTGGAATCAAATGGTTCCATTTGAGAGGCAACTGGAACTTTCACCAGTTGTACTGGGATCAACTGGTTCCAGTTCCGTTCCAACTGGAACTTTGACCAGTTGTATCAATAGCAACTGGTTCCAGTTAACATCCAACTGAAACATTAGCCTGCTGTATCGGTAGCTGCTGGTTCCAGTTATGATCCTAATAAAATGGTGATCAATAGTTTAACGAAAAACCAATAACATTCAGTGCTTGAAAATACAGGACCAACTAATCTTACTTATACTAATTAAGTTTGGAAAGTGAATTATTTGGAAGAAACAATGTATATGGCTGATTGTTATAAACACAGGTCTACTTATTAAAGCGCGGCGTGCCATTTGAGCTTTCAAATGGAAAGCAATATTAATTCACTTAGGAGACACCAAAACTGGGTGCAACTCCCTTATTTGTAGGCCATGAAAAGACCACATATAAATTCAAGTGGGATGCATGCACTAGTTGTACAGCCACACAAAATGTACTTGCTTACAAATCGTATTAGGCTAAATAAGTTTGACAGGAAAACAACACTGGAACATTTTAACAAATTGTTTTTGTTCAATGCAAGTTTTTTTTCTGTACCCTTATGACCCAGATGGCATAGACTATGTTGAGGTCACTTTAACACAAGACATAATTACAAGGTTGATATAGTGAATATAGCACCGACTAATCAGATTACAAGGAAAGAGCACCAAATGAACATTCAAATGCCTTGAGATAAGTGTTAAGTGGCATTGAAGCATGATGAACAAGGTTATTACACAACTTTATTTTCTACTTCATTACTCTATAAACGTATCTAATATGCACAAAAGTTATGTAAGTGAGACATTATGGCAAAATACACAAGCAGCTAGTAAATAAGGATACCAAGAAAGGGAGAAAACTTTTAGTTCGCATCACATTCCAAAAGCCAAAATATTTTTTTCTTAAATACCTAAACAGTGTTGATTGCTACTATATATGATGCAAGGCAATTGCAGTCCATATGTTCCAGAAACGAATTCATTTGATTCACTGCATAGGAAATATGGGTATGTCAGCAACCTAACATGGAATTATTGCACTGTGAAATCCATGTACGTTGCATGGGATGAACAGTTATAGAGATGAAGAATCATGCAGCGCGACTCTGCACAGCTTCAAGAGCAATAATGTAAAGAATGGGGCACCCATACTTATACATTCAATTTCAATTTTAAAACATACAAATGCTTCATATAGATGCAACTTGAGTGCTCATGGATACAGGTGCCATGATATAATTTGTGGAACCGTGCATCCTATTAGTTTCGGAAAAAATTGATGTGACATGCTCATGCCAGGAGAGGTTGGGTGTTAGATTTATTGCAGGATATTTACGATAAAACAGGATGTCAGGAGTCACAAGCGTAAAGAAAGAAAGAAGACGAGGAAGAAGGAGTGAAGCGAGCGCGTGGAGCCGCCATCTTGGAGAAAGGGCGCGTGCAGAGAAGGACGTGGTGGCCGGGGCGCAGCGTTCCAGAAGACGGCCGGAGATCGCCTCTCTGGGTCCTGCCCCAGTTTCTAGGCGACACATCGACGTCCCGCCCGAGTACCAGGCTCGGCGAACAGATGTCCGACGTCTCCGCAACTACCGCTGGCCCGAACCTACCTGCCAGGACACGTCAGCGTTTGCGCCGCTGAACGTAGACGCGCGGAGGCTGGCTACAGCCAGTCACCGTCCCGTCTAGAGAACTAAGCTGGGCCGGCGCGCACCGGGAGCGCCAGCCGCCATGAGCCCTGCTCTGCCGGAGCGCGGCAGATCCTCAGCGACCGTGCCTTCGTCGTGTCGGCCGGGGCATCGGTGACTGGAACCACAGACCGGAGGACGCCGATATCCACACCGAACAGAACGGGTACTGTAGCGCCCCTACTATAGCGAATAGACGATCGCCGCACAGACGTTAGTAAACGTGGTAGTGCGAGAGTAAAGCTTAGCAAGGGAGGACGCATTCCGTGTGCAATAAGTGTCGAACGTTACCGTGTGTTACTGTTGTTAAAAGTCCATATTGAATGAATGTTGTGTGTGCTGCACCTTGCGTTCATGTGTTCATTCTGCCTGCTCAAGCAAGCGTACCAGGCGTTAACCTATGCGTGACAACATTATCGAGCCTGCCAGGATCCCTTTAACTTCGTCACGTGCCTCTGGGTGTCTTGAGCAGCGGAATGGACCTTGAACGTTTGATGACGGCTGGGAGTGCCGCGGGCATGTCGGCTGAGGCCATAATAGTACTGTATCACGAGGAACACAAGCGATTAAGAGAAGAACGCGCAGAGGCGCGAGAGGCTGCGAAGGAAGATGGGGAGAGAGCCAAGGCAGCTGAGGAGAGAGCGAAAGCTGCGGACGAACGGGCGTATAGAAACTTGATGATAGAAAAAGAGCTTACGGAAAAGAAATTGCAGTTGCGCGTAAGTAACAGTGCAGAAGAGGCAGGAAATAGGAGCTGAGATGGGGTACCTCAGAGGATAGCGACAGTGTGTCCCCAGAAGTTAATCACCCCATTTGACGAAAGGCGAGATGACCTAGATGCCTACATACAGCGTTTTGAGCGAATAGCAACTCGACAAGGCTGGCAGAGGAGTGACTGGGCGACGGGATTGAGTGTGTGTCTCGTGGGGGAAGCGTTGGCCGTGTACAGTCGGATGTCAGCGGCTGACGCACTACATTACGACAAGGTGAAGAAGGCTCTCCTACAACGCTTCAAACTAACGGCCGAAGGTTTCAGGGATAAATTCCGAAGCTCCAAGCCACACGATAACGAGACAGGCCAGCAATTCGCCGCTCGAATCTCCAACTACTTTGATCGTTGGTTGTAGATGGCTAACATAGAGAAGACATTTGAAGACTTGAGGGACAACATGATTGCAGAACAGTTCCTAGGATCATGTCATCAGGGCGTGGCAATATTCCTGAAAGAGCGCAACTTGAGGACGGTGGCGGAACTATCTGAACACGCCGACCGCTATTTAGAAGCCCAAGGCCAAAAGAATTTGGGAAAGGGGAAGGAAGATAAAAAGTCACCAGATGAGAGGGAACAAACTCGAAGCACAATCAAATGTTTTATGTGTGACAGGATAGGGCATCGGGCTGTGAATTGTCCCTTGGGTCCTACTCGCAGTTCGACGTTGAAGTGCGAGGGGTGCGGGCGGCATGGACATACAATACAAACCTGCCGAGCTAATTCAGAAAATAATGTTGAATTCCAATGGCAGATCCAGATCAAGGTTTTCTGCTCTGTATGGAGCAATCATATTCCAATGGGTGAATGGGAGCGTGAGGTGAGTGTTCCAATGGCAGATTGGGACTTGCCGCTGGTCCCGGATTGCTCCGTGGAGCAAAACTATTGCCCCGCCGAAATCGGCAGATTTGACCGGAAGTCCTCGTGACGTATTTCCTTCACCCGCCTCTGCTTCCTGTCACGGTCGCCTGTTTCCGGTCGCGGGCAGCTATGGACGACATGGGAAACGTGGACGCCGCTTCGCGCCATGCGATTTTTTTCGCGCTCCTAGACAGCTCCGACTCAGACAGTACAATTTCTAAGTCGAGTGATGATTCTTCTGACACCGACAGTGAGTGTGACGCTGCTGTGTGCCAACGGGCATTTGATGTGATGTTCCGCCTGCCTGCAAAGAGGCCTAAAGTGATTGGCTTCGTCGAGGACGTCGTTCGGCGATACTCGGACGACGAGGTACCGTAGAGTTCTAGGTGGTACTAGTGTGAACAAAAAAAAAGCGTTTTTCTGCAATGTTATGTTTTTCCCAAGTTCCGCAGGCACTTCCGCCTGTCGAGATCTGTAGCGGAGCAACTGATTGCGAGAGTTCCTGCTTCGACGGCGTGCCCGTCTAGCAGCCACGGCGGAGTGCCCGCAAAATCTGCAGAAACTCACGTGCTGACTTTTATATGGTGAGTTTACTTATGTTTACGTACTTGTGCCCATTTCCCGCGCTGTTTATTGATTGAAAAAAAAAAGTTTATTGCCTGATAGCGGAGGTCGCCATCCGGCGCAGCCGGGTGGCAAGACATAAACGCGCTGCTTCTTGTCGAGAATGTGCTTACTAGCGTTGTGCGGCGGCTGGAGTGCAGTGGTCTACGTTCCAAGTCTGTCACCATGATGGAACGTAGATTAGGCTGTAGCCCACCCACGTTGTAGCCGCGAAACACTGGCCCCGCTGTAACGAAGCGTTCCGGCCGCTTGCGCTAGACGAATGCCGCTTGGAGTTTGTATCGCAGTTGCTTTTTCTTCGTGTATTTTTCACGGTTATTGCGTAATCGCTTTTACATTGAAGCAGGGTGGAAATATTGTTAGCATGTATACCATTCCTGTAATGTCTCCGCTACTGTTCCCAGAAACTGCATAACTTGAATATCAAACGTTAAAGTGTTTAGCCTCGCAAAGAAAAGTGAAAAGAGCGAAAATTTATTCTGCTTTAATATATTGCATAGCAAAAGCATCGCAATTCAGGCCGGCGTTCTATCATCCCGTGCAAATTCATTTATTTTGCTAAATATTTGCAGGTATGCAGCCAATAAAAGAAGCATGAGGGCGGTGGCAAGCCGCTTTGATCTGTCAGAGAGTTCTGTTCACAGAATCCTGATAAGGGTGGCTGACTTTCTCCTCACCAGGGGTCCATCTGTTGTGACGTTTCCTTCCGACATGGAAAAACTGTCGAGTGAATTCCAGAAGGTTGGCATTCACCTATTTATAAAAATACTTGTGCTACAGATTGTTTGCACTAGAGTGCATCTCTGCATGTATCAGTGATTACAGCATTGTTTCTCTTTCCACCAGGTGTCTGGAATCCCTGGTGTTGTTGGGTGCCTTGACGGTTCCTATATCAATATACAATGCCCAGACAACAAGGTCTCTTCCACCTACTGCAACCGGCACCATTACCTTTCAATAACCCTTCAAGCGGTTTGTGACCACAAAAGACGATTTGTTGACACCTGCATTGGAAGCTCCAGCAAAATTCACGACTCTCGAATCTTCAAGCTATCATCACTTTCAAAGAAACTTCCCAAACTGTGGGAGGACAATGCGTACCACCTGCTTGGAGACGCGGCCTATCCCCTCAGGCCCTACCTTCTGACTCCATTCAGAGACTATGGAGCGTTGTCAAAGGCACACATGGATTTCAAGAAAAAGTTTTCAGCAACGAGGGTGCTAATAGAAAACAGTTTTAGCAACCTAAAGAAAAGATTCCGCCAACTAATCTACCTTGAGCTCCGCACTGTAGAGTGGCTGAACAAATTTATTATTGCTTGTTGCATACTGCATAACTTATGCATTGAGTGCGGAGATTGGGAGCCAGATGAACCAGATGATGATGTATCACCTCAAGATGTCCAGTGGCATCCACAGTCATGCACCGATGACCAGGATGAGACTGCCGAAGAAACTTTGTTGCGCAGACTGGGAGAAATAAAAAGGAGCAAGGTACTGGAAGCAGTGCTGCAAAAGTAGTAGTGTTGTGCAACAACTAATGCACTCATGAAAATGGCAGGTGTGTAAGGAGTGTAATAAATTGCTACATTTGTTGTAATGGCTCCTTGTTATGTATAGTTAGCACTGCATGGGCCAGTGTCTTGGGCCCGGCTGGAGCCCAAAGTGCCATGTGTCCCGATCCCGGTACAGTTCTGTTCTATCCATTATCCCTTGAGCCTATACGAAGCGAGGTCAAGTTCTCTGTTATTATGAAGAAACTGTCATGCCATTTTTATTACTTTATTATAATGGCGTCAGTTTTTAATTTGACAATTTAGGAATCCTTGTTATGCAAAATATTCAAATTTGAACTCTACTTTTGTTTCAGTACTGTACATGTGCACCGTAGGTAATTCTCTCGTCAGATTGGAGTGTTATCTGCTGTTAGTTCACGTAAATTTGCAGGGAACCCATCTATAGTGATAGAAAAACATACAAGGCTACGAACACGAGGGTTGAGCCACTTAACGTATGAAAACATAATTCAAAAGAAAAATTCACTGTACTATACTAAATGCAAATGAATGAGCAGCACAGTGTGCTAGGTAAGAGAGCTTTGTCAATAGAAAAAAATATGAATTTATTATCACATTGCACATACGTCCCAACCACTCCGACACGAGTGCTAATTAGCTGAGGGTAACCCCAAGACAAGATTGAGCAGTTCCATTTTTTGTTGGTGTCGTTCAGCTTTTTCTTTTCTAATTTCTTTGTACTTTTTCTTTTCGTCATGTCGCAACTTTCTCTCTTCTTCACGAGCAGCCTTTTGCTCTTCTTTTAACTTTTGAAGGCGCTCCATCTCTTCAAAAAAAAGTTTTATTTCTTCTGCTCTTGCAGGTGACACTCGTGCATTCTTTGCATTAGACAATTTCTTCATAGAATATGTAGAGCCTTGTGAGGCACTTGGCTGCGATTCCTCCAAAACACTGGCAGATTCATCAGTGGTGTTGTCGGTGCTGCCTTGAGAACAGAGTAACAGTGATGAGGAGGAGGGGCTGTGTCTCGCCTTTTGTGAAACTATCCCATGGCTGTCACGTAGCTCTGCTGATTCCAGGCTGTCATCAAGCCAGCGAATTTTTTCAACTTCGCCCTCAAAAGGCACTGGTGTTGGGGAGTTCCCAGACGTGGTGTTGTGTGCCACTGCTGTCTTCTTACGCTTAATTATAGTCTTGTAACGTGCGCAGCATTGGTCTGCATTCCTCAGCACTCCGAGTTTCCTTGAGTTTGAAGGCTATCATTGACCACATTTCGTTTTTGTTTCGGAATTTTTTCATGGGTCCCACTCGTCGAAAGTATTGTTCATAATAATCTAAAAGTAATTTCGTTTCCCCTACGGTCCACTCACAACCACGGCCTGCAAACATGAAAAACATAAATCAGTATGACACTTCCTAGCTTAGTATAGCTAGTTTCGTAGTATATTAGAATTTCCAGTTCATAGCAGTTCCAAGACTGCAGCACAAGATTCATCAAAGCACCAACTTACCACGGTTACAACTTTTTGCACCTTGACATTGTCCTGAAAAAAATAATAGGTATGAAGCACGATTACAAATGAAATTCCGTGCTTAGCAGCCCAACACCATAGCCACCAAGGAACCACAGCGGGGCGATATGAGCATGTTGAGAAATGTAAGCTACATAGTTTAATTCCGCTTGAGGTCTTCAGAAATATACTGCACTCCACTTCATTCACTGAAGTATTGTGCATATATTTGGTTGCTCGTGGTTAATGTGCCCCATGCTGCAAGAGTATATTCTTACCTTGACTGGGTGTTAGTGCCACCTCAGAGGCTGAATTCGTCGAGCAAGCACCATAGGGGTCTGAAATGCATATTTTTCGAAATCGATCTGTGAGGTCCAATTATCATTTCAATTTCGCAACAGCATTATCACGAGTCAATGAAACACCTCCTAAAAACGGCTCATAGCTGCGTCAAAGCTGACAGCTTGCGGTACATACTGTGATACAGCTCTAGGCAGTAACCGTGGTTTCTGCTTACTAAATGTAGCCTACATTATCCCTACCTTGTCAGATAAAGTATGCTCTGTCCCGCAAAATACAGCAGTACAGTGGAAGATGCCAGTGTTGAGCGGCGGCATCCAACTATTGGCTCAACGCCTGACGGTCGCCTTGATGTCATGCTTTTCAGACTTATTCGAACTCTGTAATTCGTAAATAACGAACGTTGAATTGAAAAAAAGAACTGCCTTATAGTCGATACACGCGACGTCTACACAGAAAACTAATGACCCTTTGCCGGTAAACAACTTCAGTGGCAATGCCGCGTTCGTAATCCCTTTGTGTTCACATCTGTTCAGCGCAGAGAGACCGTAACATGAACACGTACCTTGCGTTTCCGGCACTCCAGAAATCATGGACTTCACCAAAACACTCACTGCTGGGCTGGCATTCAAAAACTCAAAGCGGCCGGAGTGATCCATTACTTCGGTGCGTCCAAGCGCTCAAACACGTGTGATTCTCGTGCCAAATTCCGGAAGAAAAACAAGCGCATGGAATGCTGGGATGATCCGCATAACTGGATGGATGCTATAAGCTTCTCCTTTGAATGGGGTGGTGGGTTGCGCTTCCAAGCGCTTGTTCCTCTCTCCATTCTAGCGCCCTCTCACTTGATTTTCCTGTACTAAGTGCTCCCGCGGGAGCGCACGCGTTCCCTTCGCAGATATGGTGTGAGCAGATGAGAGCTATCTCAGTCGGAGCGACGCGCTCCGTTCGTGATCCGGCCGAGCGCTCGCGATCTACCATTGGAATTCAACATAAGACTGCCTGTGTTGTTGCGAGCAAAAGTTACATTGAAGGTGACAGGACGCAACTGGAACAGGAGTCCAGCGACAAGGCAGGCGCTGTCATGACAGTTCCGAGGACAGAAGACCCGGAAACCTCTATTCCAGTAGTAGTGGGAGTGCTGCAAGGACAAAACGTGTCTGTACTCAGAGACACTGGGTCCAACATTGTTCTGGTAAGGCAATCCATGGTGTCGGAAAGAGATATCACCGGTACAGAAACGCCAGTTCGATTGGCGGATGGTACAGTACGGCGTATGCCTGTGGCTCGTGTATTCCTATTGACGCCTTATTACTGCGGTTGGATTGAAGCCCGGTGCGTCAAAGAACCGCTTTAGGACGTCATTCTTGGGAATGTGCCAGGGGTAAGAACAGTAGATGATCTAGATCCCCTCTGGAATTTTCCCAATATCCAGGTTACAAGTAGGAGGGAGCATGAATCCACCGAAACCGGTGGCAGAGACAACGAAAGAAGTTCGGAGCCGTATACCGGAGAAGCTAGCATATTATCAGTAGAGAAAAGCACAAGGAACCAGGATAGGAAAGATGTCGGTAGAAAGAATACTTCAGGCACCGCCATCGATATAACCGCGACGGAAATGAAGAAAAGGCAAGAAGCGGACAGTACGCTGCGACATTATTTTGAAATGTTAGGCAAATGGATTCTGTGTAAGAAGAGCCGGGTCGTACATAAATTTGAGAAGGTTGAAGAATTACTGTACCGAATAGTCAGAACCCAGGATGGAAGAGTAACACGACAGTTAGTGGTGCCAGTGAGTTTACGAAGAGCAGTCCTCAAGCTGGCGCACGACACTATAATGGCTGGCCATGAAGGAGTAAGGAAGACGACCAGCCGAGTATCAGAAGAATTCTTTTGGCCGTGCATGCAAAGTGACATTAAACGGTTTGTGCGGTGTTGCGACATATGCCAGAGAATCACACCAAAAGGATTAATATCAAAGGTACCTCTAGGGACTACGCCTATTATTGAGAAACCGTTTCAAAAGGACACAGGAATGGTAATCACAGAGTTGGTTGCTGAAAGCCCATATCAAGCAGACATCCCAACAACAGAAATGACCCCTCAGAAGGCGAAGATGACAAGCCTGATGCCTAAACCAAGCGTATGTGAGAAAAGATGGGCTCAAGAACTGAAGAGCAATGGACGCGTTATTGCTGTGTCCGACAACTTGGACAAGCCCTCGGCATGCAGGTCTGCGTCCCGCGCCAACTCCTGGGGTCATCCAAATCATTCTGCCCGAGGTCATGTCTTGATGAGGCGCCGGCGTTGAGAGTCAGGACCAGTGCACAGCTTCCTGTCTGGCTGTATCCATGTCAGACAAGAACCGGTAGGCTAGAGTTCGCGAACTACGTGAGTGAACGTGCCACGAATGACATTACTGACTTTGCTGCTTATGTTCGTTTCTGTTAATAACACAAACGTGGTATGCAATCATACTTGAGAACAGCATGCTGCGCATGCATATAGTGTTTCGAGCTTCTGAGGAGTCTTCCTCAAACACTCGCGGAATACAATGCCTTGTGAATGGTGCTGTCGTTGACATTGATGTATTGTTAAGACTCGGCAGAAACTTACGTGCTTCCGTGAAGTGCGGTGAAGTGTGATGTGTGAATGAAGAAACGACGAAGTGAAGTTATATGTGGTGTAATGCAGTGAAGTGCGGTGGAGTGCAGTGATGGGTGAATGAAGCGGCGAAGGGAAGTTATATGTGGTGTAGTGCAGTGAAGTGCAGTGATGTGTGAACAAAGAAGCGGCGAAGTGAAGTTATGTTTGGTGTGGTGAAGTTAGGTGCAGTGTCCGTGTAAACCCAAGAGGTGACAAAGGGTGAGTGACGTTTTCGTGGAGCGAAAACTCGGAAAAGAGGGGGCCATCGTCAGGAGTGACAAGCGTAAAGAAAGAAAGAAGACGAGGAAGAAGGAGTGAAGCGAGCGCGTGGAGCCGCCATCTTGGAGAAAGGGCGCGTGCTGAGAAAGGACGTTGTGGCAGGGGCGCAGCGTTCCAGGAGAAGACGGCCGGACATCGCCTCTCTTGGTCCTGCCCCAGTTTCTAGGCGACGCATCGACGTCCCGCCCGAGTATTAGGCTTAACGAGCAGATGTCCGACGTCCCCGGAACTACCGCTGGCCCGGACCTACCTGCCAGGACACGTCAGCGTTTGCGCCGCTGAACGTAGACGCCCGGAGGCTGGCTACAGCCAGTCACCGTCCCGTCTAGAGAACTAAGCTGGGCCGGCGCGCACCGGGAGCGCCAGCCGGCATGAGCCCTGCTCTGCCGGAGCGCGACAGATCCTCAGCGACCGTGCCTTCGTCGTGTCGGCCGGGGCATCGGTGACGCCGGACACCAGCGACAACTGAAGGCAACCGAATTGCAACGACGAACCACAGACTGGAGGACGCCGATATCCACACCGAACAGAACCGGTACTGTGAGCGCCCCTACTATAGCGAATAGACGATCGCCGCACAGACGTTAGTAAACGTGGTAGTGCGAGCGTAAAACTTAGCAAGGGAGGACGCATTCTGTGTGCAATAAGTGTCGAACGTTACCGTGTGTTACTGTTGTTAAAAGTCCATATTGAATGAATGTTGTGTGTGCTGCACCTTGCGTTCATGTGTTCCTTCTGCATGCTCAAGCAAGCGTACCAGGCGTTAACCTATGCGTGACACAGGGCAATGGATCATTGTTATATACTACAGAACAAGGGGACAATGCGCTGCGACTTAAGTCACATTCTGCGTTTATCTGTGTTAAGCCCCATCTTTTACTTACCATCATTTAGAAATGATATCAAGGTCAGTTTTTTATATTGCTTGTTGCGATGTGCAATCACCAGCAAAGTTTAACTGATGATGGGAGGTTGCCAGGCAAGTCTTATGCGCGTCAAGAATAACAAGGGCACCAGCAGAGTCTCGGAGTAGGGCGGAGACCACTAAGAGGGGAAAGTAATGACACGCACATATTGTGAACTGTTTGACTGAATGGACAATGTTCTCGATACTCACATTCCAAAGCAAAGAGTTCTGAGAAATACTTTGCAAAAGCATAAGAGCGTAAGCTCAATGTCAAAGCCACCAAGAAATACGTTCGAAAGTCATGGTGGGATGCAGTAAAGGAGAGAAGGCTCAAAAAACTAAATGCAGGAAATCTACACGGTTATTCCTCAAAGAGCTTGAAAGGTCAAATTTCAATGGAAACAACTAGATGGGACAACCATTAGCTACTGGGTGTTTTCGTGACATTTATGACGTGATATCGCAACATTTCTTCCACTCTCCAGGTAACTTGCCGTGTCAAATTTTTTACGCTAGTGCAACTCAGAATGATTGAAGGAAAAATAGGCAAATTAAGAAAAAGAAGACAGGTGATGTGCTAAACTGAACATTTTATTACATAACATTTGTAAGTTCCTTTTATAGTGAGTGAACAATATCATTTAATGTGACATGTGACAAAAGACCAAGAAAAACTGATTTTTTGCATGATGCAAGCGATGTGCCTGCGCCCACTTCAAGCAGATCCGGTGTTTATAATACTTACGATGGGCTTACAAGTGAGATTAAAACAGCAGACGCCACAGCATGATTTAGAAAGACGTGTGAGCTTGCCAACTGCACCTTTATATGCAAAGAATTGGTATTTCTTGGTCTGTCAGGAAGTGTTGTATGAGTAGTGTTTTCGTTTTGCACACTTAGTATAACAGCAATTCACAGGTATAATATAATAAACAGTTCTCCGGTTCTTTTACCCTATTTTTCCTTCACGTAGACTTGCGGTATTGTCAAAAGACCACCACAGAACACTGCGTTGCCTAAACCATGATTCTTGAGATTGAACACTTGATAACTGAGGGAGCATTTGTATTTTTAAGCAGTTTTGTGTTTGTACCATCAGGTCCATGTACATGATGTCAATGACGTTAAAAATACCATCAAAATAAATTGTGCAACACTGCAAAACTTCTTAGAATTTCGCTTTATCGCAGACAGCAATGATTCATTAGCCTCTTAATACCCAAACGAAGGGAGAACAACTTGGGCAGCTTTGTTTCTGGCCATGGAGAGTACATTTGAGCAAAATAAATAAATGTTACTTGACTAACGCCTGAATTATTAGAGTAATATTTAATTAATAATTGAAACATCTACAAGCGAAAACTCACTCCAGCACATCAAAAATGCTATAGTAGGGTATGCATTAAGTTTGTAATGCTTAAATTTGAATATTCAGGGATCAAGTTCAGTGCAGCAAAAGTGATATGCTGGGCATTGTAAAGTTAAACTACTGCTAATTAGCATTCCATAAATGTTTTTGAATGTGTCAGAAGCAATTTCATAGCTGACCAAGTCTTTGGTGTTGTTACTAACTTTGCATCATTAAAAATTTTTTCTTTGACATATGTTACACACTAATACATTGTTTCAGGCATCATGAAGATTACGGTAAAAGGTGGTAGACGGAGGCCAGTAGCATGTAGAAAAGACAAGTGATCAATGACGTATATGCAAAGCCTTTCACACAACTTTTGCGAAATAGCTTTTTTCCCAAAAGTCTATATATATACATGGCAAAGCCCCTGGGAGTATTTCTCCAAGGCTCTTCTGGGGCAGCTGGTGTGCTTTCAAGATATGTGCAGTAATGATTGCTGGCGTTGTTACAAATCTTTTTTGCAGACTGCAAGATACCTTAGGTTAGCTGACGTGTGCTGGAAGGACACTATATTTTGAATCTTTAAAAAACCCGATGAGGTCATGACAGCTGTGGAATCTGTCTTCTGTGGCCTGCTGTACTGTTCACTGTGGAACACATACCCACACACTTCAACTCTGTTGTGTTCAGCAATAGGATCACTTACAATGTCACTAAGCTTAGATTTAACAAAGACAAGGATTGGTTCATGCAGTTCTCGTGGTTTGCCTAACTGCAGCACTGCGTTCTTGCATGAGGCTTTCTTAGTTTTTTACATGAATTCCTGTGTTTGCATGGTGGCCAATGCTTTTAAGTTTTTTTGCTGGTGTTACTCATCAGCAAAGGTTTAACAATTTGCAATGAAACACCTTTCGCTCATGTCACTAGCTCTTTGAGCTTACCAAGGTTTATTTCAATTGCAAAGCGCGAATGTGCCCAAAGTGGTCCCTGAAGAACTACGCCTTCTGGCAAGTGCATGATTTGATGCATATTAAGTCATCTGCTTCTTGCTGTACAGAAACTGTGTGTCAACAAGAAATCTCGCAAGGCAATGTGTGCTTTCCATGACATCTCTTGAAGACACACAGTCCTTCAGAAAGAGGCAAATGCCTGCTACAAGAAGTGAGAAATGTTTCGTATATTCTGATGGCAAATTCCCTGAAGGCATGGAAGTGCAAAATACAAAAGCCACTGTTGTCATTCTGTAGCTTTCCAATACTTTCTCAAAGCTGAAGGCGAACAAAGCAGAGTGGCGGCTTTAAGACTTTGGAGGCGGTTGTCCAGCAGTTGAAATACCTGTGGTGTTCCAATATAATATGGCTCATTGACGTCTGTTAGCCGCAGATCAGTGAGCTGCCGAGTCCCTCCAATCAACACACAGTGCATATAATCAGGAGTAACACCCCAAATTATATCAAAGTGTCACTGGTTGATGAGAGGACACGGCCCTTTGATACCACTGATTGATGTCCCATATGATGCAGCTTCAACCATTTGTTGAAGTATTAGCTCATGCGTTCGTTCTTTGGAAATGTTGTCTGCTGGGTACTTGATGGTTCCTACATGCATGTACAGGCGCCGACAAAAGTGGTATACTCCACGCAGCTGGAGCCGGAGCAACGGCAAACTGCATCGCAACGCCATCTACAGGCAGCATCTGGGATCGAGACAGCCAATGGGTGCCCTTTATTATCTGCAGGCATGTGGCTTGACTCGTGTCAATGTAGATAGCGTCGCGATGCAGTGTGCCGCTGCTCCGGCTCCCGCTGCGTCGAGTATGCCACTTTTGTCGGCGCCTGTACAGAACAGTATAAATTAAGTATGCCACACAACAGACTGCAGTACTTTTGATGCAATCAATCTTTCTCTGTTTTGAATGTTTCCTGTTCTCGCCATCATTCTTCCCGACCAGACGAAATTTCGTCAGACCCTCGACTTAACCTATCACTACAACTGAAAAGATTGCAAGATTTTAGTAAAAAATATAGGAACCCCTAAGATTAAGCTAAAACAATGGATGTTGAATACAATATGCTCTATGTTTAGAGGAATGCAATATTAAAAGATTACGAAATTAAATCAACAAAGTATATTACACATTAAACTACAATGCATCATTATATAGGTCTGTTTGATTTGCCTGCACCACCCGAACTAGTCACGAGGTGCTGCACCCTGCCATTTGTTTCAGCGGTGTAGCAATGACAGCCTCTTAACCATGCCAGATAAAAGCGCTGGGCTGGTTCCCGATTTTTCTGCATCTTTCCTACTGACAGTACGATGCTAGTGCAGACATGCAGATACGCAGCAGACAACGCAGCACATCGGCACAAGCCCAATTGAAACTCTGCTCACGTGCATATGTTGTGCCTATGCAATGTGGAGTGTTTACG
Source organism: Dermacentor andersoni (assembly GCF_023375885.2). Classification (NCBI taxonomy): domain Eukaryota; kingdom Metazoa; phylum Arthropoda; class Arachnida; order Ixodida; family Ixodidae; genus Dermacentor; species Dermacentor andersoni. Next base: position 363,220,594 of record NC_092814.1, on the reverse strand, counting down.
TCGCACGTGCATACTCTGATGTTGTCTATGTGCATTTGCTATAGCCCATATTTCAACCGTTTGTGCCCATCGATTAGCAATGCTATTTCGGTTTAAGCAACATAATCTGTAAAATGTGAGCGCAGGTGGGTTTCTTGGGTATTTGCTGCCCTCTAAAGCCAAGCAATAAAATAACAGGGAGAAACAATCACCCACATGTTTGCCAGTGAATGCATGACAAGTTTAAATGTGTTCGACAGAGTGTTTGTTCTTTTGCAGCGGAAACACGCTTATTCGTTTACCGAATGTATATCATGTATATGTATACTCCTTCTTGCTGTATTTAAGACCAAACAGCTCAGAAGTTGCCTTGTACCTGCTGTTTAAGGCCTACCAAACTTGCACAGACACCGCACATTATGCAGACATACATAAGACCTGCACTACATCTGCACCTCAGCGTTCTGTTTTCAAGTGTAGCGCTTTGCTTGCATTGCTGTAATCCAGCTGCACCATTTATGACCTTCACAAGCCTTCCTGTGAACTGGTTCGCAGTGGTGCCGGTGAATCGAACGAACCTTTGAGGTCGCACCCAAATTCCTTCAAAATTAATTTTGTTGAATTGAAGGTTGTGATGATGGCAGTGCACCTAAATGGAACGTTTTATAAGAGGTACTAATTTCCACACTATCTTTGTCTTAAATGAAGTCTATACATATGCCACAGAGATAGAGAGGCACGTAAATTGAACAGTTGCAAGTTTGCCACAATGGATGGGCAGGATTAAAAAGATGGATGAAGACAGTGGAAAAAGACAAAGAAAGGCTAGTCACAAAAATGCTCGCACAATCTACACTCTCCCCTGGGTGAAGAAACCAGCCACAGCCATGGTAGCCATTAAACTGGACAATGCTCTGGAGGAGTGCTCTTGCCGGTGCATCAGCAGTACAACTCACGCAGTATACCTGAAATGACAAAGTATGAGGTCAAATTAAAATACTACTAAGTAGTTATCACAGACATCTGCCCAAGCTCAATTACCTTGGAGGTAATGCTTCGCGACCCAGCTTTCCATGCGACTCCGGCCGTTTCAAACTGATTCATCTGCTCCACAAATGACTTTACGAACAGAGTCATGTCAGCATGGGACTGTCCATACCACAAAGCTGGTATCAGAACATTATTGCTACGCAGATGTGGTGGCAACTCATTTATGGTAACTTGAATGGGCCAAATTGAATAGTTGGATTGTTTGAAAATAGGTGCCCCATTTACATTTAGCAGAAGTGTTAAGTCGTGACGTGAAATCTTCGCCTTAATGTCTTTATACAACTGACCGTCAGTGAAATCAGCCATTTGGCTGTTATCTCCGTTCTGAGCAATGTCTTCAAGTTGGCTGGATAGGGCTGCTACCACACATGCATCAGCAAGGAGAGAGGATATTTGCTGTTGGAGTGGCAACGTAAAAAAAAGTGGTCATCGAGAAGCATTTTGCGGCCACTGTACTTTCTATGACAGATTGAACAGCAGTCCTCAACGCTGTTTCTTTCTTGAAGTTTTCCTGAAGTGTAACCCAGCCACGTCAAACATTCTGCGCAGTAGAAGTGAAACCTCGCGCTTTCGACACCTGAACCAACATACATCTTGAAAAAGTATTTGGTTGCCTGAACGTCGTTTCTGTCAAGAACGTACGCGATCAGCTTCTGGAGAGCTTCGACGCCATTCCAGGGAAGCACAAACTCGATAGCGAAATTCACTGTTAAAGTAAGGAAGTCTTGCGGTGGGAGACTGTTGTATGCGTCGTCATGGTCACCATCATCTGCAGAAGCGGTTCCAGTACTGCTGGGGTCACCAGATGGGAAAAAATGATCTACTGACAGTGTCACCAGACACTGAACATTCACTGATATCAGAAAACTGCGAAAACAGTTAGCAGTTGAGCTTCTTTCTGGCCATCATCGTAAAATTCTGCTGCATGACTATTTTTGTGAAGAGTCGTTGCGTCACAGTCAGGCTGCTGCAGTAGTGGCGTAGCAGTTGACAGCGATACAGCAGAGGCACTTTGTGCGCCTGCCACGAACGGGTCACATGAATGAGTTCCCATCACACAAAATCTGGTCGTCTTTGGGAGATCCGCGACACTACTACTACCAACCCAATCAAGATAGCATTTCCTCCGCTTCATCTTCGACACGTGAGGCTTTATACAGTGCAACACAACATAAAGCGTTTACAAACTGATTTACACACGGAAATCGCAGACAGCTAATACAGCTAAAATATGCTGCGCTTGACTGTCGAAAAAAAGAACTTGATTGACCTTTTAAGCTTTTGCTATATGCTAATTTCCACGGGTCAATTACTCCCACAACAGTCGGCCCCAAGAGATAGCATCAGCTTCTTACTTTTGGTGCTGACGCGACTGCGAGGGGCTCAGCACCACCAGCACCACTTGTTTTATTAAGGATGTGCTTCAACCTCCTTACCATCCTCGAGGAGTCTGCAAAAAAAGAAAACCAAACTATGAACAAGTGAATTGTACCGTGGTTGAACGTGCACATGTTGATCTGACTACGCCAGCCGATTCTTAACGCGATTCACTTGCTGGTGATGCTGTTCCTAGAAATTACTGCTGCAATGCCCCTTCCTACCTCAACAACTTCTGACACTGGTCATTTACGCAGTAGCGCAGAAGCACATGGACAAAAGAAAAAAAAGACGGGACAAAGTGCTAACTATCAACCGAGTGTATAATGCACGAGAGCAGATGTATATATCACTGCACAAAAAAGCAAGGGAGAAGGACGACGCACACAAATTAACCCAGCAAGATGAACTCACACAGGCAGCTAATGTGACAAAAATGACATTTCTTTCTCCAATAAGGAGACTGGTTGTCCACTAACATAATCCCTATTCCTAATCTCTGCAGCTTCAAATATTTCTCTGGTGACCTGGTCAGGGTGTCCATGCCAGCGACTGAATGCGATAAAGCAGAGGCTTGCATCTGCAGCGTGCGCAATGTCCGGCAAGGTGGCCTGAAAGGGCTAGTTTTTCAACGTTGTTCCTGTGCTCACGTAATCGCTCGTTGATGCATCTACTTGTCTGTCCCACATACTCTTTGCCACAGTCCAACGGGATGCAGTAAACCACCCCTTCAACACAAGAAACAAATGGTTTTCGGTGAGTCTTGTCGCACCCAAGTGGCTTGCGCGTATCCGCGTTTACCCTTGTGCACAAACTAGACAGCTTCGAAGGAGCAGAGAAACCGATGTCTACACCGACACATTTCGCGAACTTTTTCAGATTGTCGCTAATCTCACGTAGGTAGGGCAAGGTGATTACTTCCTTTTTTACTTATGTCACTTGGTCAGTGGCATTGCGAATTTCGTTCTTTAGAATGCTGCCTGCCACGGTGGTAAATACATGCATCGCATAACCTGCATCTAACAAATGTGAGACTTTGTACTGAAAACTTCTCTGAATCGAGTGCGGGTTGGACTTCAAAAGGGCGCTTTTGAAGCAAGATTTGACAATACCTCACTGCACAAGTTTTGAATGAGGTAAGTATGCAAGTATGAGTTTTTTGCCTCTAGGCTCGTCAAACCAACAAGAGGCAAAAAACCCATCCTTGTATACTCATCAGCTAATTCAAAGCTAGTGAAGTTAGGTATTGTAGATTTGTGCTTGAAAAACGCCCTTTTGTTTCTCCCATCGCCATACATCGCACAATAAAGAGAAGGTGTTCCAATGAATACATAATTTCTTTGCATTGAATAAGCTATAGTTTGTTTCATAGCTATTCAAACAGCAGCACATGCAGAAGCGCCAGAGAGAGCAATGAATGTTCAGCAAAGCCAGAACTGCCGCAGTCCCTCAGTTATCCACCATTACAAATCATATGGGCCACTTAGTATTTGCCGCTCTTCAAAGAAAAAAGTCAGTTAAAATTTCTCCGCTCTGTGCTGAATACAACAATTTTGTCTGAATATATATTGTCACCTGTGCCACACAGGAAATTTGTTGCAGCGACTCTAAATGACCACACGCCTCATCCGCGACACTTTTCGGAGGCGGCAATATTGTGCGGCGATACACTGCTTCAATTGTAATCGCATCAACATTGAAGTTCATCGTAAAGGTGACACAGACATTTATAGTTCTGCCAAAATTTTCTTGTACATACATATCCAAGAAAGTGGCAGATTGGGTGGCAGTCAGTGTAGCGCAATTAGTGGAGCAGTGCACCGAACATGAAAAGGTTGCGAGTTAGGTTTCCAGCAGGAACAAGCAATCTTTGCTGCATTTATTTTATCTCAAATATAATCATTAAACAAATGAAAATAAACAGTTCATTTTCCAAATGCTTCTCTTGGCATCGGTGTATTGTCACTTTTCTACTTCATAAGTTTACTGAGCCCATCTCTTCTAAATTCTTCTCTGGTTCTTTGTTGCTAAGTTATGTGCTTAAACAGGGTCATTAATTTGTTAACATAAAATTGTAGATGCCACAATGTAATAAAATGTAGCCAGCCAAAGCTCATGACATATACATGTACCAGTAATGAGATGTGAATGTTTGAATGGCTGCGAAGTGCTCGTATATCCTGTGAAATTTCACTCTGCAAAAATATCCAGAGCAGGCAACAAGCAAAACTAACGGAGAAAAGTAATACACAGACTCACTAACTCTTTGAAATACAGCAAATCTTAGTATGCAGCATTGAATCAGGCAGCACCCTCTTTCCTTCAATCGACCCTCTGTCAACTAGTCTTGTCCACTAATCAATGTGCAGTAGTAGGAAAAGTTGAAGCGCTTTGCTCGCTGACATAGAGCTGCTCTAATTTAGCAATGCATATCATAGCCTCCAATGTACAGTACAGAGCTAGTGTGATGAAGCATGGACCTCAATGTGTTTTGCCACACATTTCCTGGAGATATTTCTTAAAAGTGGTGATTGTCTGAACTTCTACCGATTGCATATATGCCTTGGGTTCTGGCCTGGTTTATTTTGTCAAAAACAGCGTGCCTTAACATTCTCTAGCAAAACAGGTTTCGGTAGCCCACAGTCATTTACTTGCCAATTATTCTGCAATGGAAGTTCCAGACATCCACTACTGCGGCCTACTTAAGGCCAACAAAGCTCATCGCTCTGTATTGGATCCTGCATTTCTCATTGATAAAGAGCAGCTGTTGCTAAACACACTATGTGCACACACAAGAGCCATTGCACAGGCATAAGAAAAATGCCTTGTTAGGCAAGTGCAGCAGGTATCAAATCCACGCAGTAAGAGCTACTTGCAAAAAAAATTCTATAAAAAACAAAAAGTAATTCTTGTGTTCTAACAGTACCTGTGGCTCTTCAGCTGCAGTTAAGGGGCCACCAAAGAGTAACAGTAAATCAGTTTGCACTCGTAAAGCATAAGCATTCTTTAAAACAAATTAGGCAAATCTTGCAGTCATGGATTGGCTATTAGAAGCTGAAATTCCGGTCAAAGTTTCCATTTTTGAATGTCATGCTCAACCCCGTACCAGTACAGTAGTGTGACGTCACAAATTTCTAAGCATCTTTTTGTACTTGGACCGTGCTGGCTTTGCTAAAATGTCTAAAGCAGGCCATGTTTATTCTTTTATCTCCTTTAGAGCACAATGTTGCCTTACTTTTACCGACAAACAATTAACTAGGCCGTCAACATCTATGACGCAATGGCAAGTTGGTGCAAGATCTTCAAGGTGGCGTGGCCATCCGCGATTTCTTTTAACACAACTCCTGGCTTACCACCACTCTTCTCGCAGTAGAAGTGGCGCTTGTTGATATTGCAGAAATGTGCCATGTTCCCTTTTAACGTGTTTTCTGACACACCATCCTATCCACAGTAGGAGTGGCATTTTCTGGTATCGTAGAAAGCCTATTGGCTAATGCAAGTGATATTTTTTTACTCTCTTTAAAGAACACAGCAGCAATTAGATGACACAAAGGGTCAAGCAAGGCAATTGCATGGCGAGAAACATCAAAGTTTTAAATAGAAAAGAATGGCTACAGACAGCGACACTTCATTTAAAAATCCATTTTTCACAGGATTAAATGGAATGCAGTAGACCACTAATATGATCCTATGCCACAAACACTATATGTCCAACGCTCTAGTAAATCTGTGCCAGCTGCTGTTTGATCTGTGACTGTTGGCACTCTTCCAACCATGGCTCTAATGCTGAAACGGTCGTTCCTTGATAGACCTCCGACTCTGCCTAGGCGGCGCTGCGGAAAAACCCGTCACCAGCGCCCCCATCGGAGCCTTGGCGCGAACTGAGTAGTGCAAGAGGCCACAATGGGACCCTTCTCTTTCGTTTGTGTTGAGGCACGGTTTCCTAAAAATCAAGGACCTGGAAAGCTTCTTCCACCCATCCACGCTTCGGAAAGGAAGCTCAGCAGGGCGAAGTACGTGTACAATATAAAATAAAGTCTCAAGTGTTATTTCGGCGTGCTACAACTCGCAAGTACAGAGAGCATAAGCTTTGTATATAGGCATATCAGCATAAAAATCTAAGCATTTCAAATTGGTTCATATTGAATATGTCCTGAACACAAGACTTGTTAAGTATCTCCTATATTTTTATGTATTTTATCGTTATGTTCTGTGTCGCAATTATTTACAGAGAGTAAATCCTTTCACAGCCTTTTCCAGGCCAGCAAACAGAAAACGTTTTCCAAGGCAGCAAACAGCGAGCGATCATAACGAAAGTAAGCTTCCTACAGTGCCTACGCGCTGCATCTTTCTTTCTCGCAGGAGCTACAGCATCGCTCAGTACATTAATTTGAACTGTTTGCAGACGCTTCGAGCAACAAGCGCGCACAAATGAATGTAAATAAATGCGAAATGTTTTTTTCTTTACACACGTGCGTTATTTCGCAATTACTCATCCAGTGCTTCTACAGCAACTTTATTGCTCACATTTGAAAAAACGCAGTCGAGCAGGCTCAGCACATTGCGAAGCGTGCTTGTTGTATCGGCGCAGGACGTACAAAATACCGAAAGTACAAATGAGCTCGCGATGCAACGATGCTCTAGAACATGATTTTGAATTCATAAACGAACCAAAATGTTTGGTTAAACTGACCTGCCAAATCTCTCCGTTCCACTTGTTGAGTTAAGCAGAGGCGGACGTCTGTTAAAAGGCGGAAATATCGATGGCACATAAGCAGGATGGTTCGCAACGTTGTTTTTTCTGTTACCAACGAAGTGGCGGCTGTAGATTCTTGAGTTTTCGCTTGGTTACCACGGTCCTCCGTCAGGGCTACGCAGCACAATTACAGAAGAACAAAATTGTCGCACTTTCTCATGCGAGCCGCTGTGTTGTGGGGAATGCAAGTAATCCGATTACCCAACAGGTTGAACGGCCCGTATCCAGCGCTCTCGCCTTTCCCCTTCAAACGATCGCGATGGAAATCGGTAAAACTTAACGTTGTTATTCCTTCCTTCACGTTCATGGCAATATACAACAAAACAGTAGCGTCTATTGCGGCGTTTCTTGGTAGCGCGCGGAGCTATCGCGGTTGCCGTCGTTTCCGCCATCAGTCTGATGAGTGAGCCAGCAAGCGCTTTATGGCAGTTCGGCGGCGCGTCCGACTAGCGTAGAAATTCATAGCTTTCTGTCTGGGTGTTAAATGCGCAAAACACTCGCCATATGGTCCAAAATCTAGTTAAATCGTCGTTTCGCAGTCGCTATCTGCATAGGCAACTTAGCAAGAGAGTCGGGCTTCCCACTACTCAATTACTGCCTCTTCGAACCGGCAGGTGGCGCTACGCGTCTTGCGAAACTCCAGAGTCTGACGTCCATAGCAACAGATAACAGGTGGTGTCTGTAGCACATACGTTACAGATAACAGTTCGCATGATTTCGAGTTCTTTAAAAAACTATGTTTACCCTGTCCTCGCTCTCACTCTCTTGGGCTGAAGGCGAACCATGTGCTGCCGCACGGTTGTTTCGCTTCCTTTCTCTGGAGGCAAGGCTCCCTGCAAGCAAAATGAACATCAAATAAATCAACTTGCCACATGACGCAATGCCCGGGGAGGGCAAGAAGCATTTTACGAACCACATGGTTCAGTTTCAAATACCTACCAGCAATGATGTAGCAACTGCCTGACATTTCTGGAGTGTAAGCATAGTTATGATATACTGCGAATTGAACAGAACTGAACAGCCCCTTCAAGTTGTCAGCTGCACGTGTGCCACCTCAGTATTTGTCTACTTTCACTTAGGCCTGCCTCGCACCAGAACACACAATAATTATGGGTGGTTCTGTTAACGAAACAGGGTAAGTGTGTTGCTGTTCCATATATTTTTCTTTTCATCAACAAGTGGCACGCAGCAGCACCATCAATTAGCCCACACTAACACATGCAGTACTTCTGCCCAGCACAAGTTTTCCGTAAGTTGGAAGTTCTCATTAATTAGAATGTGGTAGTATTACAGATGTCAATCATGGCCGTCAGCAATATATGTAGGGAAGTACGTCCACAGCTGCATTGGAGGTGCCTAATGAACCACATTACACGCTCTCCAGTTTCTGCACTACAAGCATGCCAGTGAGCGTCTCTGCACTTTATGGAATGACACTAGGAAACAAAGGATTTCAATATACCATATGATAGCAATTCACAAATCTCACTGCGACAACTGTTAAACTTCAAGCGCTGCACATCAGCCAGTCAGTGTATCATGTGGTTTCTATAATATGTTCAGGAATGCATAAAAATGTATGGAGAAATGTGGAAAAATAAAACAGACTGAGTCGTCAAGTGACGAAAAGCAAGTGGTCTCACAGATGCATGGCACGTGACATATGTGATCACTGCGATGTGAAGAAAACAACATGTTTTTGTGGTGAGTGTCACCTGTTGCCGTTCAGTGCTGTTGGGCACAACGAGCAAGCTGGTTTTCAGCGGCTTACAAAACGGAGTGCAGATACACGTTGCATTTTAATTAGCAATGAATGTGGTACCACTGTCAGCATTATACATAATAGTCCAATGAGGGGATCTCATGATGCTGCTGAATTGCAGTTGCTTGGGAACGGTTTTTTTTTTTTCGAAGTTGAAAAGTACCCACCCAATAACCCCTAAAAAATGCAGCACCTTGTCAATTCCGCTACCACATTCCTGGAAGCAATCACATTCAAGCTCACATCTCAACGGTGTAATTATATCAGCTGCACATATTCGAAGTAAGACAATGTGCTTGGTCTAGCAATTTGCTTTTGGAAGCAAGACTTCGGGAAATTTTAAGCTTCATAAGCCAGTCTATATCAGCTAGCTCACAAAAGAATGACAGGTGGACATCAAGGAATGCTTAACTGCTCCAAATGACAATATTCTCCTTGCGGCTTAACTGCTGTAGCTGCACTTAAAGCTTAATCATACATAGATTGCATATAACTTACGGTGCAAACTACAAATAATTATCCTTTTAGAACAATGCAAAAGAAGATTTCTTGAGGAATAACTAAATCGTTATGGCAGCGCGCATTGTCTAACAGACAAATATTTGGCTCGCTTTGTTGGGTCCCACTTCACGTCGACGAAATCGCCCTGGAACTGCTTCAAGGCGCTGTTCGGGTCGCGCATGAGCTCGAGCCCTACGCTTGTGTCTGAAATCGCTGTTATTGGACATACATCCCACTTCTGCGCCTCTTTCCACAAGACCAGAATGTGCTTCATGTCTGCACAGCGAAGTGACTACAATAGAACTACGGTCCCTACTCGAACACACTAAAAACAAAAATGGCGCTTACGACACACTCCAATCGGATTGGATTGAATCGGATTTAATATAACATTGAGCATTTGCGCTAAATATAGCTAAACTACGGTAACGTCACTTTTCTTCTAATTGCAATACTATTCGAAAAACAACGCTTGAAAGGGACCATTAATTGCAGATATAATATTATGTTGAGAATAAAACATTGGAAACTGCCTGAATTCAATATGGTTTTCCGACTATTGGTGGGTAATCTCGGCACTGGCTTGGTTATACCACGGTGGTTATTACGCTAGGCTTCGCCGTAAGCGAGCATAAGCCAGACTACAGCCACGCCAGCCCCGCCGTGCCAGGCCTTCTGTCGGTAAGCGTTGTTTTGGTGTGTATAGGCGTTTTTGTTTTTCACCTCCAGAAATGCCGCGCAGAAAAAGATAAAAGGAATATATTTATTATTGCGCTTGCGAGGTCCCAGCCCGAACCAAATGTAGGAGGAATACTTTGGACAATGAAAGCGGTGCTGGCAGTGGTACGTCCCCTTCGGAAAGCGACGAGGACTCGCGAAGTGCCACGCACGGTGTTCAGAAAATATGTGCTGCGATCGAGATTCGTCGCCACCAAGCAGCCCACTTGCTGATTCGAACTGTCACGATGAAAGCTTCAGTAATGTTGGCGAAAGTGTTTTTGTGTACTCAAGCGACGGGAATCTAAATTCTGCTGACACGCACCGGTACGACTGCTCGTCGACAGATGACGAAGAAAGCACCAAGGAGATCGAGGAACCCAAACAGACGAGAAACGAGCTGGTTAGTATTAATATTATTTTGTTTACTTACAATACGGTCTCTCATCAGTGCAGCACTTCATATACCGAGATTTTGTGTAGCTTGAACTTTTAAGATTAGGCAAATATAAAACACGTTGACCTTGATTTAACCATTTTAGTTTCGAGGTTCGTAGCGTATTCGTAAAAGTCAGTTTGTGTGTGCAGGTATATCTATGATAAAGACGTGCCCTTACCAACCTTTTAATTACTGATCCCAGATGGCCAATGCCTTCGAGCACTTTGAAGCCCCTTGCCGGCGTAGTCAGCTGTACTATGAAATATTTGGAAAAGCTCGTGCATTCCGCAGAGGTAACCATCCTGTGTTCGATTGCCTTCGTTGACCTTTGAACTCCTGCAAAACTTTAATTTTACGAAACGTTTGTGAATTCCCTTTCCAGCAGTAGTAAGATACTTTGCTGTGAATGACAAATTTTACCTAACTCTTGTAAGTTTGTGTCAATATGGAGAGTCCATACAGCATTTGTGCAGTAGGGTTTTTGTTACATTAATTCTTCTACCACATGAGAACACTGGAACAAGGATGAATGTGGTTGGACGACAATTGCAGTGGGCATATATATCTATTGTTTGGCATCTTCAGTAGACTGTTGAACTTTCTATACTGCTGTCAGCGGTCTACTGCTCAAACAGTGGTAAGTGGAGCAACGTTGAAAGTGCTTATGTTGAAAAAGGAAGTTCTGTGAGCACTTTGTTGCTAAAAAAATATAATTTCGACTTGAACAATCATCATAAGCCTACCTAAACAAAGTACAATGTGTAGTTATTTAGTTAACTGTTTATAGGCAATTTGATTCGGCATCATACACTCTCAGACAAAGGTACACGCTTTGGGGTGCGTATGTGCCACACAACTATAATCGTCATCTGCCTTTTGTGTTTCCTCTCTTGAAAACGCCGCGCCCGCTACTTTCCTGCCGGGAATGCTATGTCATGCTGATATCCAGCATGTCGTTCGTTACTGGCAGGTATCGGGCTCGCAGCGTTAAAGAAAGAAAATGCGGACAAGACAGATGGCGTTTATTGTTCTGTGGCAAGACACAACCTAAAGGGTGTAATTTTTTTAGAGTGTACCAGCTGTCATGTTTAGATGTCCCTTGCGCATGGTATGGCTGCGGCTTTATTTAGTGCAATTTATTTGCGAAGCTGTAGTGAAAGCTTTCAAAAATGTGCCATAATGATGATCATGACACTGGACGTCAACAATCTGTTGTACACTTGCCCAGTAATTACTATTGATAGCGTTGCCATTCATTTTACAATTACTGGAAAGCTAGCTGATGATGTAAACAGGCTGCTCCTGTACTTTCTCTTTGCACAGGATGTCCTGCTGTACCCTGAATCAAAGCTGTCACGGGGGCAGTCTTTGATAATGGTAATGGCCCACAGCCTGGTGAACCATTCTTCTAAGGAAGCCACAGAAAGCCTATTGAAGGTCATTGATGCCGACATCCCTCAAGATGTTGCATTCCCAAAAAGAAAGCACCTATGTTTTTAAAACTTCTCCTTGGCACTTGATTGTCAACATAGCACACATATTCATTGCACTGACTGTGGTGAATACCTTGCACAACTGCCTTGTGCAAATATTAATGTAACGTGCTCCCAGTGTACATCAGTGCACAGCATCTCCGCGCTTTTAGACCTAGGTTCCTTTTTTCTTACTCTCGATCTTGATGCCCAAGTCAAAGACATACTTTTCAGTGGCAAGTTATTGCAGAACCAAAGAGGTGCATGCTATAAGGTCAAGGACATCACTGAGAGCACGGCCTATAACACTTTGCCAATAAACGACAAGGACATATCATTAAAATGGAACACAGATGATGTGCCATTGTTCCAGTCATAAGGACATAGTGTGTGGCCCCTACTGTTGCAGGTGAATGAGCTCCCCTTTAAAGAAAGTGCACAAGCTTTTGTTTTTTGGCTTGTGGTTTGCAAACGGCAAGCCACACATAAACGCCTTTCTTAAGCCATTTGTGGACACGATGAACCGATGCGGGCATCTCCTGGACACGCGAGTCTGGAATGACAGAAACATGTCGTCTTTATCCGGGCCGTTGATCTCTTGACACTGTGGCGCGCTGCATGGTAATCAATATCACGCAGTATAATGGGTATCATGGCTGTGCGTGCTGCGAGTAAAGTGGTGAGCTTGTCCAAAGAGGACGAGGCCATACTCGCATTTACCCAATTCAGGAGCCTGCACCAAAGCAGAGGACGCAAAAGAGCTTTGCTAGGCATATTGACGAGGCACAGAGGAGCGGGGAGCCGTCTTGTGGCATCAAAGATGCGAATCTGCTATTTTTCATGGCATTCATACAGTTTCCAAGATCATTTGTTGTCGATTATATGCATGCTCCCTGCAACTCCGCCGACGAAAGTCTGCAGGTCAGCGAAGCACGCAGTCGTGCACGATGAACCGCGCGCCCTCTCCCTCCATACTGAGAGAGAGAATAAACTTTCGAAAGCATTGGCATAGAGAAAGAAATTTGAACAAGATCGGACACTCCTATAGACCTTTGTACTGAGGCTTCCATGGGCGCCACCATATTTGGACTACTGGCGCCGCCTAGCGTCTGCTTGGCGGCGATGCCATATTGGACTGTCGTTGCTCAGCCTCCGCCGGCTTATCGCTGCTGTTGCTATCAATGAACAGGGCTAAAAACGCTGGTTGCTATCTACATCTGTGTTTCTCCGTATCTTCGGCCTTCACAGAGTCGTATTACCACTTTCGTGCTATTCTCATCAGTGTCGAGAGGCATCGGCTACGCATCGAGACGAAAACTTTCCTGCTGGCAGCGGCGGTACGACTGCGTGCGACTGCCGGATGGCGCCGGTAAGCGTCAGCTCAGCGCTGCAGCTGCTGTCACCGATGATTCTCCGTGGCTTAATTCTCCTCAGCGCCGCTTTGGACCTTTAGTGCAAGTATCACCAGTGTTGAGAGGTGTCGCTTTAGCATTATTAAGGCGAATACTTTCCTGTTGTGAGCACCCGTGGCTGCGAATCAATCCGTGCGATTCCGGAATGGCGTCGACATCAGCCACTGTCGGCTTGCCGCCTGATTCTGAAGCACCCGTCGATATCGGAGGTAAGTAATTGTTTAAGCCACCTAGTCATGGTTAAGTGTGCGGAATTCATGACGTTGAATGCAGTCAATATCGTGCCGTGCAATGGTACCATTATTCGAAATGCGGATAGTGCACCGAGGATCTTTGAAATTTGTGCGAGACAGTAACGACTGGCTTTCGAAGCTTTGTCATTGCACGATACTCACTCGCGATGAGCTGCTGGAATCCATGCTCGCAAAAAGCGATCACGATCCTGTTTCGCCCACTGTGGGTGACGCCTAAGGAAACTGCTTTAATTTGTTGTAGGTTACAAATTACTTGATGGTTTAAATACAGGAAAAAGCGAAGGGGTGCTTTCACTAGCGAAAACGCTAGCTTGGGTTCTAGGTAGCCGATTACGTACATTACGTACCGGATGCATTTCCGTGCGGTAAGGTAATTCACCAAAGCTATAAAAACACACTGATGCGTTTAATGCCGGCCGTCCATTCCTAGCTTATGTGCAGAGAGCGCGCGGAAATGCATTCAGACTGTGGATGCAACTTCTCCCGAACACCGCTGTGCGGATAGCATACGCGCTTACTCAAGGTAAACTGCCAGCGCAGGGAAACGTCGAGTACAGTTACCTGGCGTATATGCCTTCCTTTATAAGGCATGATGTACTGTTACTTTTAAGGGCACGCAGATGAGATTCTTAGATGTTAACGTCAGCCGAATTATCACTCGATTGTTTTGTGTGCTAGTGTGCATGTGTGCGTGCGTGCGCGTGCTTCCCTGCATCCAAATTGGCTTCCTTGTGAGCACTCTTTTGTGTATTCTTGTATTAAAGACTGAAACCGACTAAAATTACATACATATGTTTTGGTTTGTTTCAGACAATAGCACATACAGCCACCCAAATGGAGTCACTGCTTGGTCTGAAGACATGCGGGAGTGGCCAAGCGTGAATGCTGCAGATATCGTATTTTACCTTGTGAACTCTAAGGCATGTGATTTTCAGCAGATGAAAAACTTCAGGGCCCTCGAGTCTTATAACTACCTGCAAAGTGGGTGGGTAGGGAAAGTTCTCACTCACAAGATATCCAGTGACCTATGTTACGTGAAGGGCACGGTAAGCCCATCTCAGTCCCTGAATGCAACACCAAGGACTGCTTGGGCGTGCGTAAAACAACACGGAGAAGTTGTAACAGCTGGATGTACTTGCATGGCAGAGCAAGGAAAAGCCTGTAGCCACGTCGGCGCAGTCTTATGGAAAACAGAAATGGCTGTGTCAAAAGACTACGCTACAACTTCTTGCACAGACCGGGCTGCATTGTGGAACAGTGGCTCGAAACGCTATGTTGAACCAGCCATGCTTGAAGCAATAACTTTCAAGGTGCAAAAGCACGTTGTGGATGATCCCCCCCGCTCCCCCCCCCCCTAAAGCGGCTAAGACCATCATTTGTGCCAATGACGCGAGAAGAAATCCGCAAAGTTCATGCTGAGTCACCATTTCCATACCTATTTAATACCCCAGGTAATTAGAATTTACTATATCGTAAATAGCTTTAACACTTTCTCAAATTACTATCATTATTTGTCATGTCTCTAGACAGTCTTACAAACAAAAGGCTAAAGCACTGCTGAGTGATACTCAAAAAGACAAAAGTGCAAGCATTAGACCTGATATCAATGTTTCGAACTCCTTTTATATCTCTGTCCATCACAGAAGCTGAACACTGACAGCATGTTAAGTTTTGGTAGAGTTGCTGGTTAAGTTCTATACCGATGTCTGTGGTGTGAAAACAGTTAAGCTTCTTTCAGGACTGTTATGTAAATGAATGCTTCCACTAGTTTCATTTTAACGTAATACGGCAGGAGAAACATGCACTTCACTGCAAGCTAAGAAGTACAAAACAGTAATAGAACAATATGTAAAAGGTGTGAATTAAGTCTCAAGCGTTGGTTCATTAAAAATTAGTTTCGGGGAAAGACACTCAAACTAGTTCACTGTCCCATGCCTTGAGAGACAGGATGGAGAGGGAGGGAAAGGAAGACAGAAAGGGGGCTGTAGTGCAAAGCTGCAGAATGATTTCAGCCACACAGACATTTTTACTTGCATGAACAACGCATAGCACATAGGTGCCTTTTTACAATTCCGGTTCGCGCCCCGCTACGGTGGCCCAGTGGTTATGTTACTCGGCTGCTAACCCGAAAGATGCGGGTTCGATCCAAGATGCATTTCGATGGAGGCGAAATGTTGAGGCCCGTGTACTGTGCGATGTCAGTGCACGTTAAAGAACCCCAGGTGGCCGAAATTATCCGGAGCCCTCCACTATGGCGCCTCTCATAGCCTGAGTCGCTTTGGGACGTTAAACCCCATAAGCCAATCAATCCTAGCTCACCTTTCGTTTGTTTTAAGGCTTAACCTGCAAGGGGATGAAACATGTCGTACATAATTGATTTCTGATGTCGTATTTTATGCAGGCACTCTTCTCTATGAGACATTCCATCCAAGCATGCAGCGGCAAGTGCCTCCACCACCAGCCAATGATGGGAATGAGCATGGCGACCACGGAAACGAAAGCTGTGCGGTGTGCACAACGTTTTATGAAAAGTATGTGCCATTGTCACCCCGTGGTGCTGAGGTGCTTCAGTCAGAAACTGCAAGCCAAACAACGCCACTGTGTTTTTTTTGGCGGAAGCTACGTTTGACCGCCTCAAATGTCAACAAGGTACCAAAAAGAGACACTACGGGATGCGAGAAAGCAGACGTGAGGATGCTTTCCCCCAGCTTTTCTGGCAATGCTGCCACCAAGTATGGCAAACAAATGGAGTCTGTTGCCCGAAAGAAGTTTTCAAAAAAGACTGGGCTTACTGTAAACCAAATCGGAACAGTGGTGAACACTGAACTGCCGTAGCTTTCAGCTAGTCCTGATGGAATTATTGAAGGAATGGATGCCATTCTTGAAATCAAATGTCCCAACATGAATGACTGTGTACCACTTATCAGTAGTGGCAAGTATGATGTACGGCTAAACAAACATGCCGAACTTGTACTTCAAGAGAGTGGGCCAAATGGCTATTACAGCCAGGTCCAGTTTCAGATGCTCTGCACCAAGACCCAGATATGCTTTTTTATGTATGGAGTGTGAAAAATGATGTCATTGTTCAAGTGCCTTTTGATCCCAAGTATGTGTCACATAATTTACCACGGCTGAAAAAATTCTATTTTTTTAGAGCTTCTTCCTTGCTTGTTAGATTTACACACCAGTGGCAAAATGGATATACTTCATCGATATAAGCATATTTGCACATTATAGTGTAATGTGTACATTGTCGTAGCAAGTGTAAAACCAGGCATCATCATATTCAGCTTGATCATGCCCACTGCAGTGCAAAGGCCTCTCCCATATCACTCCAATTAATCCGGTCCTGTGCTATTCGCGACCACGTTACCCCCGCGAACTTCTTAATCTCATCTGCCCATATGATTTTCTGCCGCCCCCTGCTACGCTTGCCTTCTCTTGGAATCCAGTCAGTTACCTTTAAGCACCGTTTATATTGCCTTCTCATTACATGCCTTGCCCATGTCCATTTCTTGTTCTTTATTTTGACGAGGATGTCATTGACTCGCGTTTGTTCCTTGACACGCTCAGCCCTATTTTTGCCCCTTAACGTTACACCTATAATTTTTCTTTCTGTGACTCGCTGTGTCGTCCTCAATTTAAGTTGAACCCTTTTGGTAAGCCTCCAGGGTTCGGCCCCATAGATGAGCACCGGTAAGAAGCAGCTGTTAAATAATTTCTTCTTGAGGGATATTGGTAAACTGCCATCCATAAAACCTGGCATGTGGGGACATATATATTCTTTAAGTGTCAGACAATCACTCGAGTTATTTCTTTCTTCGAAGAAAGTGACAGACACAACCCAAATTATTCCCTCTCACACACATTTGCAGGCCGTGCTTAATTGGTGAAGTGTTTCACCAAGTTTCGCCTTTTTGCAGCAAGGAAATGCTCTTCCCTTTTATGGCATCATTTCGATATTAATCGCCATTATCAAGTGTGTCCACTGCAGGAAAAAGGCATATCCCACAAATCAATCCTATGCTATGCCAGCTGCAGCCAGTTTACCCGTGCAAACTTCCTAATCCCATCTGCCTGACTATCTGGCTAACCCTGCTACCGTTCACTTCTCTTAGACTGCTATACATCTAAGGGACCGTTGATCGTGTTGCCTTGGAATTACATGCCATGCCAATTTTTTTCTTGGTTGAGCTAGGGTACCATCATCTTGTGCTCGTTCCCTGAACCACTCTGCCCTCTTCCTGTCTCTTGGTGTTGCCCCCTATAATTTTCCTTTTCACAGCTCAATGCATTGTGCATTTTGCTAGTATCCACAATTCTGCCTCAGAAGCGAGTACAGGTAAACTACAGCTATTATAAATGTTCCTCTCAAGGGATACTGGTAATCTGCTGTTCGTGATTAAAGAGTGTCTCCTAAGTTCACTCCATATCATTCTTATTCTGTTTATTTCGCTCACATGCTCCGAATATGCGGTCATTACCTGCCATAAAAAAATTATGGGGTTTTACGTGCCAAAACCACTTTCTGATTATGAGGCACGCCGTAGTGGAGGACTCCGGAAATTTCGACCACCCGGGGTTCTTTAACGTGCGCCTAAATCTAAGTACACGGGTCTTTTCGCATTTCGCCCCCATCGAAATGCGGCCGCCGTGGCCGGGATTACCTCGTGCTCAGCAGCCCAACACCATAGCCACTGAGCAACCACGGCGGGTTACCTGCCATAAGTAGACATACTCTCTTTCCACTTCCAATGTTTTGCAGGAAAGTAAACTGTGGTTCCCTTTAGAGCGTGTTGAAGCTTACTTTAGTCTTCTGCATATTAATTTTTACATTCACCAGTTTGCTTAGCATGTCTAGCTTCTCAGTCACGTTCTGAAATCCATACCTGCCAACCTGGCGACATCAAAAATCGGGAGACTCTTTGCGGCAACGAAGGGGGGGGGGGCATTCACTGCTCCAACGTCCGGTGGGACTGGGGGGAGTCGTTCAAACGTTCAAGCAGTGTTCGATGAGTCCTTTTGCAGGGACCTTGCAGTAGCAGACTTTGGTCGCTTCAAAAATTTGATGGAGTAGCTCTGCTCGAAACATGGTCCAGACTGATAGCCCTTCTCTAGCAGCAGGTTTTGGAGGGTTGTGTTGCACATTGATGAGTGGAACTCGGTCCTAGTTTTTCGCACCGTGCTAAAAACCCTCCACACTCTGCGTTGCTGTGCGGTATCACGAGTAAATCCAGCATCACCTTGGCAACTCGGTGAAACATCTGTTTTCCGTTAGTGTTTTTCATTTTTCTAATCATAGACCACTGCACGTCGCACCTTGCTTCATTCAGAATGTCCTCGGGAAAACTCTATGCTTGTAGTGTTGCAAACTCAGCTTCAAGAGCATCTAAAGCATCTTCAGCAGATTCATTGGAATCTTGGGGCAGCAGCTGAAGGAAACTCTGAATAAAGTAACGAAGACTCGAGAGCGATGCCTCTGAAAAAAATTTTAGGTTGGCCACCTCCGCATTCTTCAGAGTTGCATTTTCAAATCGGAATATGTTCCTCATGAAATCGCACACAGTGGTAAAGTAAGAGCGGACACAAGTGAAAAATTGCATCTGATCATGTGAACTAAGTTTCGCTACCAATGTTGCTGTACCGAACTGTACCCAATGACCAGGTCACTGTCTGCATTCTGATTGCGGATATCTTCATATAGAACTTCAAGCGGAGAAGGAGCACCCTTTGCAGCAGTTGGCAAGACAAACCTAGTCAAAAGCTCAGTGAGGGGTTGGAGCAGAACCGACTGCAGAATATGTATTTGAGGTGCCTGTGACTGTAGCTGGTAATTGGCTTTCTCAAAAAGCGGGATCACACTTTTTTTTTAAATCCGAAAGCCAAGGTAATGTCAGAGGTAAAAAAATGAAGCAGCCTTTCTTCACGAGTCGGAACAACTTCTTATCTTGCAGACTCTGTTAACACTTTGGCTTTTCTTGTAACTGGGGCATCCTTCTCGGTTGGTGCTTTACGCCTGCAACTGGCTTCGTCGGACTTTGCACCTCCTGATGGTTCGGGCCTACGGGGAATCTGATAAGACTCTAAAAAAGATGGGTACTGCTTCTTTGATTTGATTTCGTTTAAGAGGTTTAACCAGAGATTGCCACTGGTCAAGAATTCTTGTCAGGCACTTGCCCAGTGACAACCAACGAGTCGGTACATGCTTCAAAATTTTTCGCATTTCTACACTGTGCATCTCTTGAAATTCAGACAGCTTGTCCTTGCAGAGATTTTCTCCAAGTAATAAAAGATATCCACAAGAACCTCACCAAACTTAGCCGACAAGCACGCGACTCCTTCTCAGCAGCAAGGTTAATTAGATGGGACGCGCAGCCAATCACAACCAAGTTTTCTTGTGCCTCCTTTAAGACTGCGGCGACGCCGTTTTTCCGCCTAGCATAACGTTTGCGTTGTCGGCACAAAACGCAATGCAGTTTGACACGGGCACGTCAAAGGTCTCCATTGCCTTCAACACGAGGTTCCCGATTTTTCTTCCCGCGCCTCCCCGAGGAGTTCCTGAATGCTGAATACCCTACTTTCAATGCGCGAGCATTCTTTGACGTAGTACGTCCCCACAATCGGGTACAGCTGTGCAATAGTGTCGTTGCTGCCGTCGACCGCAACAGCAAAAGCACGGTGCTTGATGGTCTCCAGCATCGTGCTCTGCACCTCTGATGCCATTTCTCCTACAATTGCACTTCCCTTCGTACGTCCACATCCATAATGCTTCGCCTCGTCGCATTTCAGAAACATTTTCCGTAGACGAGGCCCAACGTGGTCGCTCACACTAAGTGGCAGGTTGTGTTCGACCAGGAATCCCGTAAACAGGCACTCCGCACGTATGACACTGTCGTCGCAGTTGTTCCGAAGGAAGTTCACCATGTTGCCTTGCTGCTCAGCGGTGCGAACATAGCTTTGATGCTTCGCCTTGAAAACATGAACTTTCAAGTCGCCTTTGCCACCGTGCGACACGATGACATCGCATCCACACATTGTGCGAAATGCAAAATGTTCTTTTCTTGACGCCAAAAAGCACGGAATTTCGGAAGTATATGACCGCAAAAACTTCTGCAGATACCTTTTCTTGGGCTGTAGTAGCGCCATGGCATCAAGTACACGCTACCTTTACACGCTGCACCGCACACAGACGGCCTAGCCAACACTAATCACACACTGTGACTCATACGCAGCAACAACAAGATGCACAATGGAGGAAGGCATGCACAGGCATGGATGAAATGCAAGAGCGACATTGGCTCTGGCTTTCGTTGGCTTTCTAGGCACCGTAATTGGCTGCTTAATTGATGATACCCATGGTGCTAGTGCAACCGTTGTTGGTGATGCTGAAAATTACGATGTGGCTGTAGATTCCGCGGTGCCGATTTCACAAAAACCATTATTGCGCGAACAGAGACCACTTTTCGGGAGATATCAGGCAGTGATCGTACAATCGGAAAGTTCAGTAAAAAATCTGGAGTCTCCCGGGCGAATTGGGAGGATTCGCAGGTAGGGCAATCTGTCCCCATTGTTAGCATGCTTTTCAAGCAGAAGGATGCGTTGGAAGTGCCGTCCTTAACAAATGAAATGGCAAGAAAACAGACATAATCCTAAGGAAGCCAAAATAGTAGCTAGTGGAAAATTAATAGAAGCTAGTTTTGTTAGCAGTTCCACCCGCCGGTCCACATGCCGTGAAGCTGACAACCCAACACTAATTATTCAGTCTGCCCGAGTTGAAATCTTGTTTTACTGTTCGAGTTTCATTTGTTGAACACCGTACACTAAGGTACCATGAGTTAACTCGGTACCAGCACATTCACATAAGCTCCTTCACAAATATGGCAAAATAAGTGTTTATAGTTGAGCCTGTTGATGTACTGATGTAAACAACTGTAAAATGATTACTTCAGGTTTTAGAACAAATTAGCCGCGTTAAAGATTTTTGAACCATGTGCAAATGAGATGAAATTCTCGCACCAGTGCCCAGTATGGTGGCGTATATGATGCCCATTACAGTCATGCATAAAGTTCACCTTATACGAAAGAAAAATGCGTACCAATTACTTCATCCAAGGACCAATCAGTGAATTCCTTTTCAGTCATTTATGCCTTTTTGCCTTGCTAATGAAGTTATATCCTAAAGTTATGTACAGATATTCTGACAAATTATTCAGCATCTTCTTAGTTGATGCCAATTGTGTTTTGGGGCATTTCCTCCTCTCTAACAAATGTATCGTAATTCGTGTGCCTTTGTTGCTTAACTGTAAAGACGAGCTTCATGCTCAACTTTCAAATGTTGGTGAAGGTCCCTGGCACATTGAGACTGGGACTGCTGTTCACAGGGGTGCCCGGAAACTGAAGTTGGAAAATTAGATTCTGGTGTAACAGTGTGATGAAAATATATGAATGCTCGAGGTGCTTCTTGATAAAAAGGAACTGGAGCAAACCTTCAAAATAAAGCACTTTATTGCAGAGTACCACAACTGCACTATTTTCGCTGTGAATCTGACAGCATTGTTCCTTCAACTCTCTCTGAATTTAACAGGGTGTGAATCAAACTACTCCTTTAAATGTCTCACACTGTACCAGCTGAAATTTCTTTACAAGTGAAGGGCAAAAAAGAAACATTGCAACAAACGATAACAGACACTGTACCTCAATTGATCCAGCAGGAAGTTATGTACGGAAAGTTATGCTTTGTAATGGTATTCTTGATAATTCCTTGATTTCCTTGTCTATTTTATGTTTTCTGGTTACTAGACACCCTGTTGAATGAGAGCAGGCTCAAGGTTGCATAACCCTGCACAAACAAAAACCATATCGCTAATTGTTTGTTTTGATTTTATTGGGAGTGCCTGTTTGAAGATTCTGTAGGCCTTGATCCGGTTGATTGCACGTTCCACGTAAATGCGGACAGACGCAATGCGCCTTGTGGTGGTGACCTCCTTTTCAGTCAACTGCTTTTTTCCTGCAAAAGAAAATGTGGCATTGTATTTGCTGAAAACTATCCCAGTTGCATCAAAAAATACCTTTCCTGAAGGATGGCATGTTTAGCCGGACACCTTGCACAAATAGCTCGTCGTCAAAGGAGAAACCTCTGTCCGCCATTACTTCATCACCTCTCATGAAGTAATCTCCAATGCGACTCTCCCTTCTGATGAGCTTGTCCGAAGCACGTCCACCATATGCCTTTGAAACAAACATGATGTGCCCGTTAGGGGCAATAGCCACGAGGAACTTTATAGTGTTGTGCGCGTTTTAGCTACTAAATGTCTGTGCTCTGGCGATTAGCTTCCTTGGGCGCTGCAACATAACTTCAGTGCAATCAAGAATGCACGTTGTGGAACCGTATCCACTCTCCGTGAAGGACGCTGGCATGCTGTCCGTGATGTTTTCTCTTGGCAACCAGTTGACAACCCACTTCATTACCTTGCACAGCACTTGAAACATGTAGCGAACGTTGTTCCCCACAGCAGAAACTGACATCTGGAAAATTCTCCCTAAATGCCCGTACAGAAGACCAAGACGAAGCCTTATAAGGCACATCATTAGCTGGTCAGTACGTGACAATATGCTTGCCTTTTTAGCCAATGTCGACACTGCTTTCACAAGGTTGTTGAAAGCTGTTTGCGAGATGTCCGTATAAAACAAAATGTCATCAGCAGAGAGCCTCTCCACAAATGAAGGTTTGTGTAGCCCAATCTTGCGAAGTTGTGCATAACAGTAGTCCTCATAGTTCACATTCTCCCAATGTGTTGACTTGTGTTTTTGAGCCTAAAAAAATAAAAGGTAGGATGTCAGAGTCAAGGCACCAAGCTTTGTGTTTTGAGTCGTTCAAAAATACTCAAAAGAGCTGAATGCAAGCGATTAGCATCTCAGTGAACAGTAAATCGGAGCATGGTTGAAACGCATGCACTTGTGTACTAAGCCAGGTGGTCTTTAATGTTTGTGTGGTCTCACGCACTACGACCTGAAGTAAATCAGTTCTGAAATGGCTATACGCACATGGCGTATTTTGGTATGTTACTGTACATCCATTCCACAACTTAGGAAATTTTAGTTCAATGTTAAGGGCAAATAAAAATGGTACATTGAAATCTTTACTTTTTACAGCAATTTTTTTTTTGCAAGCAGAAGGCATGGGTCTTAGGAACCAACGTGTGTGACAAAGGAATTGTGCAAAGTTTTTGTTCTTGGTAAGATGTAGGCTGCACTGAAATCTGACAAAAATTGCGCGAGCTTTTGCGCACCACATTACTGTTGAAAAGTGTTAAATGTAACAGTCGGTCACTTTTATATTGAGCAGATGGGACCAATAACAAAACTGGTTGTGAAGGCACTACATTTTCTAAATGATGTCAGTTAAACGTGGAAAGCAATGTTTCACTCACACTGCTTCTATACTGTACTTGAGGTCTTGCTGTGATATTGGAGTCAGCAGCAGCCATGGTCTGTGTTGTCTGAAGTAACATTTGATACATGAATGCTTAACCATCATTATAAGACAGATAAATACGAATGAAATGGTGCAATTTTCCCCCTCACCTTGTCATGGTGTGTTGGTGGCAATCCGGCTTCTGCATTAATGCTAGTACTAGGTGTTTGTACCATCTGAAATAAGTAAAACAGCGAGTTTTTCGTCTGTAGGAACAGAGAACTTGTTATTACTGTCACAGCACAGAAATATGGCCCATGTGAAATATAGCCCCCAAATCTGGGAGTACAAGCGGTTTCATGCAGCCATTACTGAACTTACTTTGGCTGTTTCGAAGCACGCCTTTGTCTGCAGTATACAAGCAACAGGACTGTCCTTTGTCTGTGTAACCTGGAAGTAATCAGCATGATATGACGACCTTGCAGTAAAAAAAGATGTTTTTCATAGTACAGTGTAAGGATAAAAGTTCTGCGGATTCCAGACTGTCAAGTCGGCATTAAGTATGCTGCGTGTTAAGCTGTGCCTCCTCAGGTCCTTCCTCAGGAGACAAAATATTGTATGATTGCGTACTACCACAGTGTAATGAAGTCATGCAGATTCACATATTTAACTGCAGTTACTGTTATACATTGACAGTTCTGACCCTGGCTGCTCCTTTCTTTTTCTTCTTTCAACCTGTCTTCATATCCCTGTAAAGTGTAATGCTAATAAATATGTATTTTTGCTGCACTTGTTCGATCATCATCATTATCTTACCCAGCCAAACTACACTCCCTGCAGGGCACAGACGTTTCCGATTTCTCTCCACTTAACACTGTACTGTGCCAGCTAAGGCAAACTCGTACCCATAAGCTTGTCAATGTCATCTGCCCACCTGACTTTCTGCTGCCCCCTGCCATGCATGCCTTGCTTATCTTAAAATCCAGGGCAATACTCTTGATGACGAACAGTTTCTTACCTTCGCATTACATGCCCTACCCACATCCATTTCTTAGTTTTGATTTTTGATTAACTAGGATATCATTAACTTGCATTACCCATCGGTCATTAACCCGTCGACAAAATGAACCGAGCAGACGCGTGACGACTCCGTAGGGACGAATCCCTTACGATTTACAGCGCTAATCCAGCGATGCTTCAGTACCGCGTCGGCAAGAAACCGATAGAACAGGTACATCTTGCAGAACATTGTGCGTGCTGCACTGCACTTTTCTTGCTGCATTGCGCTTCTTCTGGTTGTTCGAACAACCGTACACAGCGCAGTGCTGCCCGGACGTTCGCATCCCTAGCGAAAATTCTAATAGAGATTTGTATTAGTCTAATATATTTTTCTATTGCTCTTATTAGTGTTCTATTTGTCTTGTAGAAATTTCTATAAGTTTAATAGGTTCTGTATCAGTTTTGGTGCAGCACATATTAGCATTTATATTAGTATAATGCATCCTTCTATCAGTCTTATTAGTTTATATTAGTCTGCTGTATTAGTCTTGGTGAACGAAATTCGTATTATCGTAATAGGTGGTCATCAGTCTTATTAGGTTGTATTAGTCTTGTGGACATTTCTATTATCCTACTAAGTGTTCTATAAGTTTCATTAGGTTGTATAAGTCTTGTTGAAACTTTTATTAGCCTAATAAGTGTCATATTAGTTTTGATATGGCTCCTATTACAATTACAGAAATATGCTTGGGAACATTTTATACGAAGTTTTTAATGAGGAGTTGAAGTAAATATTAAAATTATAGAATTTTAGTTATGAAAAGGGATGACTCTTTTGGTAACATATATTCGTGGCTGTGGATTTCAGGCATACATCACATTACTGACAAGCTAATTAGTAAAAATAAGAGCTATGTATAAACATCATAATTTCCAGTGTTGGGTGGCATAATGTCATAGCAAAATCAAATCCAGTCAGGATTCAAGTGTGGTTATATGGTAGACACTCTGTCTAGTTGCAGATTCAAAGATAGCAAAGAAAAATGAGTTGATGTTCCCATTATGTATAAAAAAGTTGTTTTATGGGGGGAGAAACCAAGTAAGACACCAATGAAGTTTGCCTCAAATTTGGAAGTAAACATCAAAACTTCAGTGACCTATGCAATGTTCATCGAATAAATAGGCACGTTGTACATACCTGCTAGCATCAAGTTCTCAATTACATGGTGCCTAATGTAATTATAAAGGCAATTAGCAGTTTCTTAGTAACCTTGAAACAAACCTATATGTTTGTTCTTAACCGTAAGATATATAGTGCAAATGCTACCCAATAATTTTGATAAATTTTCTAATACTGGTTTTTATTATACAAGGTTTTGTTGTAACATCCTGTATTCTGCTGCACTTGATTTTCTTTGAGATACCCAGTAGATGGCCTCAAGAAAGTATACCAAAGATATGGAAGAAATAAAAGGCAAATTTTCGTGCTAATGCTATATATAATCTGTTCACCAGCTACCACACTAAAGAATACTGCCTACCAAAACAGATAAGTCACGGTTTGTACTAGCTTCGGTGATAAAACATTACCACAGGTAGGCTGCTGCAGGAGGAGTGAAACTTGGGAGACATTTATGAGGATAGTTAGCAATCAGCAGAATTTTGAGCCATCATGTATTGAGGTTTTTATATGACGCACAAAAATAAGCTTCAGGATGAAGTTGCTGAAAACAAAAAATTGCAAGATATTCAGTGTCAGTTTAGTTGTAGCGGTGTTAAAGAGAATGTTCCATCACCAAGAAAACTACTTTTCCAAATCTTTTATTTTCTTCATTCAAACAGCCACAATGAATTGAAAAAGGGAAAGACACAAGTAAATTATGTGATCAACTGCTACTTCTTTTTCTTATTTATCAGAACAATGTTTCTCTTCTATCTACCACATGATGTTGCTTTCTCTTCTTTTTGCAAATGACTGTATCATGCTAAAGCATTCAGTCTCTGGATGACCAATACAACTTTAAGCAAGTACTTGGTAGTGATAAACAGCTCATGTCACCCATCATGGAGGATTACTCTGAGCATCACAAAATGCGCACACATGGTAATTAGACATAAGACAAAGTAGCTAGTTTTAAGTACAAGATAGGCAATGTAGACATTTGGCAAGCTGATGAACTTGCAACACCTCGAAACTGTTGATTCTAAGATGAGCTATAATGTACATAGCCCATATGTTTTCACAGCGGCAATGAAAACGTTCTGGTTACTGAACACCGCTTGAAGCATTGCACCAGTGTGACCAAGCTAAGCTAAGATAAGAAAGACTATCAGGCCTTTGCTCACATACATGAGTGCCGTCTCGGACCAGCACACAGACAGACATAAGTACCATAGAATGCATAGAAAGAAAGCACTTAGGTTTACTTGTAATGCATACAACACACATATCCCAGTAACAGATACCAGACACTAGAAGCTTGCTAGAAATTACATAACTTGCAGATGTTGAGTACTAACTGCACTAAAATAAGACTTCACTCTTACATTCAACCTAATAAATTGTGACAAACAATAAATGTAATAGCCTTAACATATTAAAACAACTTTAGTGCCACAGGCAAGAACCGCAGAATGTTTATAGTTCATTCTTCAACCAATAAGCTAATGGCATACCCTTTCACGAAATCTTGTCAACTCTAGCACTCCCAAATCCTTTTTATTTGCACTCCAGATGCACTGGTAATTTCATGCACTTGTTTTGTGTACTGAGCCCTCTTTTGCACGTATCTTTTTGACAGGAAATGTAACAGCATCAAGACTATTGTGTTGCTACTATGCACAGCATGTGTATTTGCAAATGTTCATCTTATTAATTGTGCTTTTCTTCATAGTCTCTTCAAGGGAAAGTATGCATTCTGCTCATACTATGTAATCGCTCCGCTGGAGCTTCTAAAAGGCAGCCTACACCATTGTCATTTAAGGAAAACAAACAAACAAATAAATGATAGAATGTGGGCAGTGTAAAGATTGCACAGTTCAGCTAAAGAAGAGTTGTTCTTGATTGGTGCCACTGAAATGGCTAACAATATATAACAAAACAATAATATAACAATACAATAATAATTTTGATATAACAAAACAATCATGTTTTGAAGATGTCTTGGTGAGTTCAGATTCATTGGAGATCGGCTGGATCTGAGTATCTAACCACCTTTGTCTCATAAATTAGAGGATTTTAGGGCTTCTAATGTACGCAGGACAAAGAGAAAGCCATCTAAATCAAGCTTGGAAAAGAATATACCCCAGGTTAGTGTAGAACTATGTACAAGGCAATAATAATGCATAATTAGCGAAAGAAGGCTCAGATTAAACCCACATGCACTCGCTCAAACTGCATATACCTAAAACTAGAACAAGAAGGGTTGTTTTACGCAGTGAAACATGTGGAACATATCT
Organism: Dermacentor andersoni; assembly: GCF_023375885.2. Taxonomy (NCBI): domain Eukaryota; kingdom Metazoa; phylum Arthropoda; class Arachnida; order Ixodida; family Ixodidae; genus Dermacentor; species Dermacentor andersoni. The sequence goes on along the minus strand of NC_092814.1, from coordinate 363,192,003 downwards.
GGAAGTGGTGGTTTAAAAAAAGAAGTAAAGGTTAAGTAAATTGGGCTTTATGTAAGAGTAAGATGGTACTAAAGGTGGGTGCGATGGCACATTTGAAGTTAAGGCAACTCAGCAGTGGTTGACATCAAAGAAAGAAAGCCAAGGTATTCTAGGGGAGCCTTCCACCCTCCCGAATAACAAAAAAAAGCGACAACAAACTACATGGTACACTAATTCTTCAATGTCAACTGCTGTTGACTTGCTTGTTATTAAATGGACTACCACTTTTCCTAGTCTTTCTCAAGCAAATTGGGTAGGTCTGCAACATAGCAGGAACTGCCCAGAGACATTAAAACCGAAATGCTCCCTACTCTGTCAAGAGACATTAAGAATTTTTCTCTCCTTGGCATCAGGAGCTGATGTGTGCAATGTCATGATACCTTTCACAGGCCAACTGTGTGCACATTAACGTGCAAGAGCTATCACAAAGTTCATACACATTGTGCAAATTATAGAATCGACCCATTGTACATTTAAAGGTACAGTTCCTGGTTTTTTTCGCACGGTGGTATTCACTGGGTGTGAAGCAGGTGGCCTCGAACTAAAAGGCGCTGGAAGCTGGTAACATTATCTGGTATGTAGCCAAGCTCCGCAAGAAATGCATTCTTTTGCTCACTGTCCACAATGCTACACACAATCCCTATTCCCAAAGTCTTTGTTTCATTACTTTTGCAAGCTACTGGAGCTGTTAACTGATCACAAATTTCTTTCACTTTAGGCTGCAAATTAAGAGTATTCTTGAGCATTGCAAGTTGTAGATGCATCACAAACCATTCCATAACTTGCCCTGGCACACCATTTGCACTGCTTATTAATTTCAACAGTACTCCATTTCCTGACTCAAAAACAAATGTGGAGTGAGCCCACAAAGGACCAAGTTCCACCACACTCTTCGGCAGGTGCAAAAGTTGATGCACATTGAAAGTCATTCATGTCTCACCATAGAGCATCTGCATTTTGAAGACAAAACTAGAAAGCTTTCCTGTTGCATCACTAATGTCTTCTCTGCTAATGCTGGATTTCAGTAGAATGTGTATGGCTGACACCAGCAAGCAGAAATGGCTGTGGTAGTTTGTTGGCAGGATGGAAATGGCTGTGGTAGTTTGTTGGCAGGATGCCATCGAGTCATGGAGCGCCATAAAACAAAACCCACCATTTCCATTCGCTTGCCTTCCACATCGCTCTTTCCTGCACAGTGCGTGGGAGTCGGGTGAACCACTGTGGTGGCTTCATACTGAGCAGTCGTTGGTCCACTCTCTTGATTTGAGCTGGCTTTCCAATATATGATGGTGAATCTGCTGACCCAAACCATATGTCGGCCTGCTGCCTTGCAACTCCTAGCACACAATGCATGTAGTCTGGACAAACAGCCCAAACTAAGTCAAAGTTGGGTATGCAAGCAAGTGCTGAAGCTCCCTTTATGCCGTGGGATGGATTTCCAGACTGCAGAGATATCCGCATGTCTTCCCTGACACTTGTGTTGGTCCTCAGATTTGGGTGGCTTGCTGCCTCTGGAACTGGGTATCTCAGAGATCCTGGGAGCATAAATCACATCACACTCTTACTTTTACGCTTCTTGAAATTGTTCTGTGTGGGTTGACAAAACACATATCTGAAAAAGCTGTTTTATTGAGCATGCAGGTTGCATGAATAACTAAAAAAATGCCCCTCCGGTTTCCTTGTGTGATTTGCATTGTCCCCTAAGTAGTAAAATGTCACAGTCATAAGTGCTATCATAGATGACATTCAAAAGATGTTACATAATAAAGTATGCACTGAAGTGCCTTTGCAATTTTGACTAATTTAACTCAAGCTTTGTTATATCTACAAGTATATGGGAATAGAGAGGTGCTTAAACGGCCATAAACTAGCTTGTAATTGAAAGTACTTACCACGGATATGGACACCTTTGTGAAGGCAGAAGCAGCACCCAAAGTAGCCGTTGTATTGCTTCATATTGAGCACTGCTGCACGTGCTGGGGCATCAACACAACAACACGTGATGTGCACCTTCGAGGACAGCGCTTGCTCGTCACACTTCCACTTGACAGACTTCAGTTCTTTAAGGCTTTTAACAAAAGTTCCAAGGAATGGACTCATTCTTGGGTGGCCCTTTCCAAAATACAGTCCACATGATAGCACATTACTCCACCGCAAGGATAATGGCAGTTCATTCACCACACACTGAATTGGCCATATTGAAGCTTTGTTGCATTTGAAAACTTTCGCACCATCTGTGTTGAATGTGAGGGATATGTCACACCATGACGAGTTTTTCATCTGTTCTTTGTAAAGCCGCCCATCACAAATGTCTTTCATAGAGCCGTCATCCGCTTGAAGTTCCCTTTTCTTCAAGGACTCCATTAAGCCCTTTGACACAGACTTGTCAATAAGCATGACTTCAATTTGCTTCTTGAGGTCCAATGTAACAAAAACATTTTGCCCTGAGCTGGCGGTGTTGCAGTGCAGGCATAAAAAATCTTTTTGACGAGGATTAGGCATCACATCTTCGCATGCCTCACAAAAGTAGTGTCGCTTGATAAGGCCGCCCATCCACTGCCTCCACGCTTTTCTAAGCATCTAGCTCGAAGTAGCAAGGACGGGCATGCCAAGAAAAAGGTTTATGACACTCACAAGCTTCTCCATATCCGTCCAGTTTAGGCCTACTGACGCAGTATACGCCATTAGCGTCAGCATGGCATCTCTGACACTTATGTCTGAGTTCGGAAGGCGTTCGCTTGAGAACAGGCTACAAAATTCATCTGCATCACCTTCGCACTCCTCAGCACCACTGCAGTCTTCAAAGCAGCTGGATTCACTGTCACACTGTTTGTTGCCATCTCCCTCGTCACTTTCCGCATGATTTTGGTCACTGGCGTCCAAAATCATCGTCGTCATCCATCTCACACACGCCGGCATTTGCACTTCCAGCGCCGGAGCTTCTAAGCTGCGTAGGCATCTGTGAACCTGACTGGGTGTCCCGGACCCTCTCCTGGTACCGCAACGATGTCCGTGGCAAGGAGTAGGTCTCCCCTGGCTCTAAATAACGTTTCCTGCACTTTTTACACTGCGACGTCCCTCCGACGCTAGAGCTTCGCGTCTGGTCCATGATGCAGAACGCTAAGGTGTCTGTCGGCTCTCCAACGTTAAAACGTATATTCACGGTATCGTACACGGCACGGTAAAACTGAACAAAGAAAAAAAATGGCACGGCAAGACTGAACGAATTAAAACTGAGCTGTGAGTATTACGACTGAAGGCCAGACAAACTCGTCCTACACCACGGCGTGGGGGAAGCTTCCTGAACGGATGTAACGCGGTTCTTCATTCTATGGCATGGACGAAGGAAAAAACCATGGGTATAGTGCCAGTATATTATAGGCACTATACCATGGGCATGCCAAAAACATGTTGCACATGTGTTGCACGCATCATAGTTTGCAACCTACAGCCCTACAGGACGACTTTGCGTTAAAGAGTATAAAAATCAAAAGCTGGCGCTGCATGTTATCATCTTATTTGTCACTAAATGCATTTTAATACATAGTTCGTATTTTAATAACAATTATATGTAACTATCACTGTAATTTAAGGTACGTGACGGCAAGACGAAATATATTTATAAAAGCTATAACAGTAAAATTGTGTTTCGAATATTTTACATATCTCAACCCATCGTCATTGCCATCGATCACCATGTGCGCATATGTGCGTGTGGCGGAGTCTCGCCGACGAAGCAGGTCTATTGTCGCGTTGCACTTCTTGGTCTGTGGTCGTCGAGGCTCATAGTATTAGCGTTAGTGCCAGTAGCACGTGTGTCTCGACATCCCGACACGATGTATGCTTTTGTGCGCTTTAGGGATGATGGAATGAAAGTAGCCGTGTCCGTCGATCGCATTAAGAATTTCGCACCAAAAAATCTCAGGGATTTCAACTCCACAAGATGGTATGGAGTGCGCTGGGAGGACGAAGAAAACAGCGGATATTTCCGGGCCCAAATTATGAAGTTGTTTGGTAAGTATGCTTTTCTGTGTAATGTTTCATGACGCGATTGTTACGGGTATCGACAAGTGCGCATTTCTTGCGATTTCCAGCAACCAAAGAGGAGGCCGACGCGTGCACGGAAGGTGTGGAGAAGCGCATTTCGTGCCCGAAAATGCCACTGTACAGTGACTCTGAAGAAGACTCTTGCACCAGTCACGATTCCTACCGAGAGGTGAGGCCCATAAATATCTGTATATGCAAACATCATTAAGTTATTTTGTGGTGTAAAAATGCCTTTTAGCGGCGCTGATTCACTGGTGCACCTGCATGGTCGGGCAGCTTGCACCTTGTACTTGTAGGCGTCTGTGGTAACAATGCGGCCATTGGGCACCCCGAATTCAGTGCACCATCTGTTTCCTTCTGACACTACTACTGGTCCCCGGGAAATGGGCAAAGGGCAGCTTACAGCAACCCTGCTAGCTACACGCGGTCAGATGTTTTTGCATGTACTTCCTTGTTAATGTTTTTTTTTCCTTTGGCTCGTGCACAGGAGAAGAACAAACGAACTTCAAAGTTGTGGCAGAAGAATGTTGAGGCGACGTTCAGGAAAAAGCAATTAGAGGCTCTCTTCCCTGAGGAACAGGACCACAAGACAGAGGAGCTTGAGCAGGAAGTTTCCAGGCTGAGAGCAGAAAATGCCAAACTCTCTGCAAGAATAGAGATGCTGGAAAGAACTCTGTGTAGCAAGATCTTCAATGCAGGTTTCAGATCCAATTTCAATGTATCGAGTGTTTTCCAGAGATGTCCCATTCTGCATGAGCGTTTTTCTTCTATGATCACGCAGTCCTTCACAGTGCTTATCTAGTCATCTCCTTATTTGTAATATCTCCTGCTTGCTTTTATCCTAATGTCTAATCTCATTTTCTCTTTTCCATCTTCCTATGCATTGTCCTAAGCTTCTTCAATTATCTGTCAAGTTCCTCCATTAACATGCAAGTTCTTTCCCTATAGGTCTGCAATATTGAACATTGAAAGTTCCTTATTCTCATCTACAATACCTGCTGGGGGAAAGCAAATATTTGCAAATGCAACATGATGAAAAAGAATACTGGTCCTAAATTTGATTTATTTTGCTGCTTTTCTATTTTGCATTTGAGGAGAATGCGAAACCATTGTATGTGGAGGCTGCTACAATTCAGCATCTATTCAAAAAAACTGAAAGCGCTCCGAGTACATAGCAGAGTAACACGTTGAGAAATTCTACCCTTCTACGTTTCATTGCCAGACAAAGTTGTCCCCTAGTGCAGCTATTCAACACTTTAATTTCTGATTCAGTCTAGTACTGACTTGCAGCTTCTGTTTTCCTGTGACGTCTTTGTCCTGTCTGTATGCTTAGAGTGCACAGGCTCACCTACTCTTGGGGTAAACATGCAAGCACGTGGCTATGCACAATCTAGTGGCAATGCATCCAGTTGGTCATATACACGCAAACCTGCACTGCTGCAGCGACACCTGAACGTGTGGCTTTGCATCATCTGATACACACCGTATAGGCCTGCATTGCCCTTAAGTCTGCCATGCATTTTCATGCCACATGTATCAACGGGTGGTGCATTCACCACCATGAAGCAAATGAACTGCACCGTCTCCAGCAAAATGTATCTTGAGGGCAAAGAATTCGGTACCATTATGGTTACTGCTAGTGTAATGAGAAGGGCCATATTCTTTTTCACTGATGGAAAAAAAGAAAGTTCAGTTCATTAGGTTCAAAACTGTGAAACTGCTGCCTGTTACATGCGGGAGACAAGTAGAGCATTGGTGCCAATGCAGCAGCAAAACTGAAAGTGAAATTTGCCTATATACAACACAGGCCTGGCAAGCCACTCAAAATGCAGATGATGTGAAAGCTATGCCTTTAAGTACGGCTGCATATATTTGCAGGCTTGGTTCCATGTGTGACTGCACCAACACTCCACATAGCATGACCACATGCTTGCCTTTTCACCATGAAAGCCTGTGTGTGCCTGATATTCTGTGTCATTGTCTTTAGGTGATGTTTGCAGTGGGAAAATGTTCTGTCATTTATATTTGTGTATTGTACATGGTCGCATTTCGGAAGGCGTTCGCTTGAGAACAGGCTACAAAATTCATCTGCATCACCTTCGCACTCCTCAGCACCACTGCAGTCTTCAAAGCAGTATTGTACATTAATGTATTGTACATTTGGTATTTCTTGATGACCTGTATTCCGGAGAAACGCTGTTGTGAAAAGAGCGCACACGGTGACAAAGTTGACAAAGTGATGACACGGTGACAAGCTCGGAAAGGAGTATGAAAAAGGCACTGCAGCCCTCCGGGAGCGCAGGCGCACCAAAACCAGCACAACAGCCCTTCAGGTGTCCTGAAGGACCAGTGAAGGGCAGCTCGGAAGAAACGCCATCAAGCAATTTAAAAGAAAATGACGAGCCAAATGCTGGAAAGTTGACAGCTTCTCTTTACAAAAGTGCTGAAGGACAAAAGTATTTCTATTTTCACACACACTTACTTTGATAGGTTAATGTCGCAGCTTTGTGCTTGTTAGCAAACATGGGATAACACGTAGATCCTGTGTCATGCTGTGACAAGTTTGTCGCTAATTTCCTAATGACCACTCTTTCTGAGTACTTTTTGCTGCATAACAATGATAAGTAAAATATTTAACATGCAACTTGTTCCAGGTACATTTGGGGAAGGACGTATACGTTACGGAGGCTCTCTATAACCGCCTCATGGCTGCGAAGACGGACAGCCGATTTGTTCGGGAAGCTGCTGTGGCAATTTTTTCGACGACAGGCTTGGCTGGCCACAGTGTGACCGGTGCAGTCTCAAACCGGACGAAAACTGGCGCAAAGCCAGCATTGGACAAAACTAAGTACTCAGTCCTAAGTGGTATGTATAAGTATTTAGGTAAGTCTTCCATGTGCTAACTCACCTGAAACAGATGGTTAAATCAATAGCATAATACCCATTATAGCATGTTCCCGATTGTCTTGTCTGCCTAGCCTACACAATTTGTTTGCTTCACGGTATAGTTATCAGGACATAAAAACCACAGTTGTATATTTGTTTTTTATGCTAATCTAATACACATTACTTTCCCAGACTAAGATTCCACCATTATGTGTGTTTTCCTTTTTGACAGCTCATATTGTGCTTAATAGCTTGAAAAGCAATACACGAGATGGCTGCTTGGCAGCTCTCAGAATGTCACTGTTGGCCTATTTTTTACTGTGGCTTGATCAAGAACACTTCGTTGCAATTATTGCTGTCTTGCTGTGAGCATTTCTTGTTTTGTGTGTGTGTGTGTCCTGAAATTTATTTACTTATGTGTATTTTGTTCCCAGATTTCTTCAGCAACTTTTTGCTACAACGTTATCCGATTGGGGAGATGGAAAAAAGAAAAAAACTGATGAATAAAATCCTTGCTGTCAAGATTGCCGATATAATGAAAGTGAGTGCAGCAGGACAGCGACGGAGAAAGTGCCAGCAACCTTGGACAACTCAAAGAAGCAGGCAAAGAACATGTATGTGGAGCGGAATAAAGACCTTTTGTGTATTACAGGTGTCTTGGTGTTGCTCACAATGTACATGCGTGTCGCTGCGGTGAGCTACGTGGAGGATCTAGCTGCCCAGTGTGCCTTTATGTAGACTAGAATGTCCTCATACATTTATTAGTACCAGCGCTAATAGACCTATTAGTCTAACCCTATTGGTCTTGTCCAGTTAGCCTAATACAGGCTATTAGTCTAGTCCTATTAGTGTCAAGCTATTAGCCTAATACAGGCTATTAGTTTCAACCTATTAGCCTAATACAGGCTATTAGTCTAGTCCTATTAGTGTTGACCTATAGACCTAATGCAGTCTATTAGTGTCAACCTATTAGCCTAATACAAGCTATTAGTCTAATACCAATACACTTTATTAGTGTCAATAACCTCATAGGCTATTAGTTTTTGTATTAGAATTTTTGCTAGGCATAGCCTGTGCGGATAAGCTTAAAATCGCGGAAACGTGGTGCAGTCAATGCGGGAACAGCGCGCATGACAGTCCAGCAAGAGAGGGCAACTATGAGACGCTACCTACTCTCGCTACCGGGGGCCTGATATCCGTTTCCGACTTTCTGGTTCGAGCCTTCCGGTGCAAAGGTCTATAGAGCCGAGCGGCCGAATCGAGTGGAGCGCGCCAAGCGGATGGTATTAACACCTTCAGGTTTCGTTTTGAGCGCGCGCGGCGTGAATGCCAGCTGCTACACACCACGCCGGCTCCACTGATCGGCCTTTCCTATGCTTTCCTGTTCAGGCGCGCGCTTTCTATTACCGCGACAGCGTTAAGGAGCTCGTGTCGTCGGTCTCGGCGGCGTTGGCCGTGAGTGAAAAATCCCAGAAGGCAATTCATAAATAAAAATAACTTGCAAGATGGGTCTGGGTGGGAATCGAACAAGGGTCTCCGGAGTGTGAGACGGAGACGCTACCACTCAGCCATGAGTTCGATCGTTGAAAGTGGGACAAAAATGACTCTAGTGAATGCGGTGTTGCCTTAAACGCGGCGTAGACAGTTATACTGCTGTGTATATCGGTAATTATGAGCATGTAAATAATAGAAGTCGCAGTTAAACACGTAGCGAAGTGAGTTTCCGCTACATTTCTTCTGCGCTTTCCGCACACGCAGAGCCATCTCGCGGCAAACACAGAAGACGCCCCTCCTCGCAATGCACGACGCTGCCCCGACAGGTGGCGCGCCAGGCGCGCATTGGGGCTGTGCGAGTACCGCTGCGAGGCGCATCGCCGCCCGGCGGTCCATGCCGATCACGACGCTCCGAGATACCGAGTTCTTCGGTTCGTTCCGCTTGCTCAGGCGCACGTTTCGTTGTCGCGCCGAACGCTGCGTTGCTCGACGCTCACCGCGTGTTTGGTGGGTGCAAAGTCCGATGCGGGGCGCCTCGTAAGTGATCGCTGCACCGTAGCGCATTGTCTTGCACCCCTTGGCGGATCGACGGGAACGCTGTCGCGCTCCACTCTTGAAGGCGAAGCTTAAGCGCGCTCCAATTTTTTCTGTATGCACGCGCGTTTTTTTCTATGCGCGCGCGGCTTAGCGGGGGAAGCAGCGTTTCGCAATATATGACAAGATACGGAAAGGCAGCTGTCCATCAGCGTTTGGCCAACTGCTATTCCCCAAAACAGATGCTATAGAATATTTCAATTGAATATTTATTTCGTTTCAAAATACAAGAACATTGATACAGTACACAGTCGTCCATTTTCGGCGCATTATAAGAAAGATGATAGATACTGGCATAACGTCAGGAAATGAGTGCAATACAGAAGCTTCCAGGGTTAACAAATTAATGCTTCATTTCATCAAAAAATGTGAAGCTTAATGCATTCGTGGCCCATTTTGCGCGCTGCAAGCAAACTGAAAGACTAACAAAATAACACCATAGCGCAATTAACAATACATAAATGAAATAACACCATACTGGAATGAAAACACACATCCTGGTCGTGAAAAATAACTTCTTCCAGATTAAAACATTCAACAAAACATGCCTGATGTCCAAGAAAAAAACTACGAGTGGGCGCATACATCAGTGAAAACAAATTACCATTTCATTTAATGAAGAATGCGAACCTCAATACATTCGTGGCCGGTTTAGCGCACTGCAAGCAAACTGAAATACTCACAAAATAGCACCATACAGCAATTAACAATAGATAACGGAAACCACCATTATGCAATGAAAACACACATCCTGGTACTTCCCGGAAGTACTTCCCGCAACACATGTTGGGTGTCTAAGAAAAAAAAATTACACGAGTGGGCATATATGAGTACTTGTGCCACTTCCAGCACAAGGCTATTTTTGTCTCGACACATTTGATGTTTGATGACAGCTACTCGTCCCTCGTTTAAAACCAATAACTCGCGACGTCCATTTGCACTTAAAATCCACATTGCACTTTTCTTTCTTTCTTTCTTTATTTATTTGTTTCCATTGCTAAAATACAATGACGGGGGCTAAGATAAAAGCTGCAATGAGGCAGCTTGAGGTGCCCTTAGCCCCCGTGTTACATGGTGGCAGTGAGTAGCGCAATCAACCGTACGCAAAGAACATTACATACCATCGATCAATTCAAGAGAATTTCCTATAACGGAACGAACAAAAAAGGAACAAAGAAATGAGATAAGGGTAAATAAAAGCAATGCAGATGGTACGAACCACCACATTACATACACTTGGCAATACGTGAATAAAAGTGAAAATCGCGTACACTTGACCATGCATAATTAAAGGTGAAGAGATACGATGGTCGATTAATATTGGAATAATTAAGAGAAAGAAAAGGACAAGCAAAAATTATGTCATTACACACTTAAAATTCGCAACCCCTCCCCCCAATTTCTCGTTGTCGTAGCGCAACCTTTGTGTGTGACCCGTCTTGTGATATCTAACTATGGTCTGATATAGTGACACCACACGACCCTGTGACGTCGTAGCGTTTTCTGTAAAAGAACAGGCCGTTCTTGGCAATAAGGTGAGTTGCCTTTCTGCTCCTGGACCATTGTCGCTCTTCTGCGTTAATTCACTCTTTCCGCAAGCTCTCCCCCCCCCCCCCCCCCCAGAAAAAAAGCCACGTATACTTTTGGCATTCGGTATCCAATTGGTAACAAGCACGAGCAAGCCTTCCCGAGACCACCCACAGTGATTTGCACTCAAAATCCGCGCCCCCTCCCCCCAATCCCTCATTCCGCATGCTCCCCCCCAAGACAAAAACCCATATATACTTTTGGCATTGAGTATCCAATTGTTAACAAGCACGAGCCGGCCTTCCCGAGACCACGCACTGTGATTTGCACTCAAAATCCGCACCCCCTCCCACCAATCCCTCATTCCGAAAGCTCCACCCCTCCCTCCCAATAAAAACCATGTATACTTTTGGCATAAAGTATCCAATTGTTAACAAGCACTAGCAAGCCTTCTCGATACCGCCCACAGTGATTTGCATTTACATTATTTTACACCCTTACCCACCCCCTTCGCGTCAGCTGTCACGTGAGCAAAAATAATGCAACACTAATCTAAACCGGACCAAGGCTGAGTAACTTTCCAGAGATCGCTTCGCACTTGGTATGCTTTGTACCACCTCCCCCTTAGGCACTCGGTGAGTGTAAAAAAAAGTTTCAAACCTGCTGCAGGTGCCTTAGTCGCAATTAATAGCATTTGGAAGGACCACGTTGCCCCCTCATCCGGAGGTGCTACTGCACCTCCGGAGGGAGACACTACGCACCACAGCCACCCCACCACCGCCCCCCTCCACCACACCACCACCACCACACTGCTGTACTGCATATGACCCTTCCGTATTGCTATCCAGTGTAAACAAGCAAGCAGTAGCAGACCTGAAACAGCAATTTTATGTTAGAAAATTATTTGTTCACTGGTTTAAAGGAAGTCTTACTTCCTCGAAATTTGAATTTTTCAAGCTACACGCCTGAAACAGACGACTGAAAGCGAATTTTATCTAAATTACGGATGACAAATCTGATACGCCAAAACAAACGGATCCGGCAATACATCTTGACAAACCTCTGCCGACACTCAACGGAGCAAAATTCCATGTCCCCAATGCGAGACAGGTACTGAAACAAAACATCACAGACAGACGCCTGTGATGCCATGATCGAGGCTACAGCGCAAGATGCGCTGTAGCCTCGATTATGGCAAGGGAGTGGGTCTCCATTACCTGAACAAAAGTAAATGCCCTTTGTCATGGCACAGTGACATTGCCAAAACGTTTGCTTGGTACATGATATGCTTTTAACACTGAAATATTGGTGCGCTCCACTCAGTGCGTTTTCATCACCCAGCAACAAGTGGCGACAAGTGCAATCTTTCACAGGCTTTATAAAAAATAATTTCACCAAGAAGCCACCCACGTAATAAGCTGCACATTCATCGATTATGAGATTCAATGTGGGCTGCCAGTTCTGAAATGTCCTCAAGACTTGGAAAGTCGTCAGGCTTAAACCATTCGACAATGTCAACCATAGAAGAACTGTTCAGGGAGAACGGCGGCACTTCCCTAAGGAGTTCACTTTCATCTTCTACGTTTGCTTTCTCGGAGAGTTTAAAAGCTTTTGGAATCCAAATATGTTTCAAATCAAATAAATTGCGCTACATTGGGGTTAGTGTTGCGCCCTTGTTTCTGCCTGATATGCCCAAACATATTTTCGAGGGGGTCCTGCTGCAGCCGATGAGTTAGCAAGTAAATAAACTGATAATTTGTTGAGAGGTCTTCCCAAAGATGGAGAACTGCCTGAATAGTGATCTGCGATGCAATGACTGTTCGCGGCTAACGCCTTGCAGAAAACGTCCATGACGAGAACCACAGGAGCTGTTCTCGAAGAAATTGAATTAATTCATCGTCACCCTTTTTAATCCCATATCGACACTTTTGTGCATTTTTATGGGGGCTTGAAGTGTTCAGAGCGTCGAAGATCTTATCCATACGCTTACAGAAATTTGCTGTAGCTGTGGCTGACGCAGGCAGTTCATTCACATAAACTAATGCCATAATTGCTATGCTAACGGATGAATTCAGTACTTGTGCCGCTCTGCTAACTTTCATGTTGGAAAAAGGTTTCTGGTAGATGTGCCGCTCTGTCAGCTTCGGAGCCAATCGCAACCGCAATTCGGGCGTCTATTTGTAGAGGTGTTCAATGTGCGACCAATCAACAACCTCGTTCCCAATTAGTAGCTTATGAGCTTGGACATTGTTACGTGTGGTTTTGACGAAATGAGGCACATCAGAAATGAAATAGACTCGCTCACCCAGAGCTGTAAAAAAAACGGTTTCTCAACAGTAATGCCCAACTGCTGAGCTAGGCTTACATTAGCTGTACCTTGATCACAAATTCCTGCTTTCACAATAATTTTGACGGCTTTCAGTTGCATAATAATTGAGTTGTGTAATTTAGCCATAATGTCTGCTAATGTCAATTTGTGTCCTACTGTAAATGCGACTGGATGCACCCACCTCTTGGAAACACCAGCGAGAGGCACAACAAATGCCCTGTCAGCAATAGTCGATGACCGTTCCATGCCATCATCTACAAATGACCGTTCCATGCCATCATCTACCACACGAAGCTTTAACGTATAGATACATTAATAGGAAGCTATATATGAAAAAAAAATATGTCGTATCAAGAATTGCCCTAAAATATTTTGGCCTTTTCGAGGGTACCACAATGTCATCAGCACATCCAATTAGGTGTAGCATTGCGTAAAGGTTGCACCTTGACCTTCCAGTTACCGCAAGTGTCGTCTTGTGTAGAGCGTTGGAACGTAGTTCCCGCGCCTTACGCAAGCGTGTCGTGCACTGTAGTGACTACACAAAGGTTGAGTGTGACACTTGATGTGATAGTTACCATGAATAGCACAAAGCTCAGCCCCAGTCTAACTGCTGCCAGACATGTCCATTTGGGAGTCTGTAGCATCTAGCTCGCTCACGGGAGCAATGTAGCCTTGTAGGTTTCCTGGAAAATGACTCGTCATTGCCCCTTTGTTAAGTAAAGCTTGATGCCAAACTCACCTTCGGCAACACAGCCCGCCGTCATGATGAAGCCCTTCTCGTAAGCCTCCTGCAGGACACCTTCGCCAGCTTGCTCCTCAGTTACAGGATGGACGTAGCCTACATTGATTTAAAATTCGCATGTTAGTGTGGTTGCCATAAGCAAACACTAGGTACTGCTAGCACCTTGCACAGCAGGGCCTTCAGACATGGAGCTGTGCATAAAGCCTCTACCGGGTAGTCCTCTGGTGCATTGTTTTCAGGTGAATTAAACACAAAAGCTTCGACAGGTGGCACACGAACAGCATCTGACATATTTAAATAGAAATAAATGTGCACGTGATGCTGGTTCATGCTGCAATAAATGCTACAAAAACTGCTATTGCTAACTATTTTATGCAGAAATTGACACATACGTTATCCACGGCGAAGGTGCATTAAAGTAGTGCTAGTGCTGCAACTGCTCCATAGCGTACCTGAGTTAACTGTTGGCATGGCTGTTTTAGTGAGCCGTGTGCGGCCTGGGTCCATGAAGTCTTGCGCAGTAAAATGGTCACTGCAAATCCTGTATGCTGTGTACAATGGATTGACTGGCTTTTCCGTAAGGTCAGCCCTTCGGGTGTATGTCACCCATGCCGTCGACCTGCGCACGTTTTAAAACAGTGCGTTGTATCGCTCAAATAATAGGCATTCAATATTTCATGACAGCCCGACACGAGTGCGTACATGCATGATGCATCAGGCATTATGAAACGATACATTATCCTGAAAAAAATTGTACACTGCTTTTGTAATTACCGAACAGATGTAGCGCCCTGCACAATGTTTAGCTTGTAACAATACAATATTTCATATTGCAAATTTTCCATAACAACAAAAAATGCAAAGAGGCACAACATGTAACTGACATGTGCAAGGTTTATACTGCTCATACTACAAAAAAAAAGAAAATGGATTTGCCGCAACAATGAAATGTACACCACTTTTAAGACTCCCAAACCGATTTGTTATGCCTGTCACCGGCGCAATGAAGGTTATAACCGTGCGAAAGTACTTCAAAAGGCTAGATATCTTCATTAAATCAGGAGAAACACTGAGCTGATAACTCTTAAGCAGCAAACCTGTAGTCCCGTGGGATTCGAAAAAACTGGGTTCCGGGCCTCTTTCGCGTTCTTGAAGGTTATTAAGAATGCGAAAGCTCTGTCGCGTTCCGAAACTGTACAGTAAGTTTGACAATATAAGCCGCCTTTCATCAAAGTAACTGCTTTGTATTCTTTCGAATTCAAGTCGTCGTCCCGGTCCGTTGTTTGTGCACCACGGTACACAACAGTAGTTGCCGTACGAAGCTTTGCAGGAGGCCATCTGTTGAAAAACGTAAATTACAGATTGTATAATTCTTACATAAACAGCTTGAGAAGGCGACACATGCGAAAGTGGTGAACGGCCAAAATTACGTTCACGAGTTCTCACATTTTCGCATTTCAGTATAAAAAAATAAGTTACAATCTTGGAGCCAGGGAAATCGTAACGAACTTGTCCCACTAAGATTCAGTACGCGCGCAACTGCGTCACAACGACGGACGCGGCCACTGTGCTCTTAATGTACCCCAAATATACACGTCATTAGTACACGTACACGTCAGTACACGTCACTAGTCATTGCACGTACACGTCAGAAGTACACGTCATAAGTCATTGCCATAATTTTATTACACGTAGATTTTATGCAATTTACACCAATTCTTTTTGTCCCCTTTACAGCCACGTCACATAACTTCACAGAACCCATCAGTCCACTGCGAACTCATTAAGACTAGCATGGCGCTCTTTGGCCATACGTGGCCCTTGCGCAATTAAACATCAAACATTCATTCATTCATTCATTCAACTTTCCTTTATGCCTCCGAACAAATGAAGTGATGTTTGTTCCTTTTTGTATTGTTTCTGCGAAAAATAAAAGCACTTACTCGTCATCTCTGCCGCCATCTCCTCGAACATTTCTTAAAGGCATAAGAGCAGGCAAATAAGTCAAGTTTGGAAAACCCACTACCTAGGTCATGTCGCAACACTGTTTGGGTACTCATACCACCGAAGAAATTTTGGTTTATTGGCAAGTTTAAACAAAAAAATTGTTTTCCGAAACGCAGGCTACAGGTCGGTCTGGTCATAAAGGTACGCCACCCTGTAGCCCTTCGGTGAGCTATCTGTGAACGTGCCCCTGTTGAGGAAGCCATCTTCCGCCTAGCTACTTTCACTGCAAAGTGATGCTCCGCCACTTAACCTTCACTAGACCCTGCCAATTGTGGCCAATTTCCTTTTGCATGCTTCCTTATCTCGTCAGCCCTCCTGACGTTCGTCGCCCCTTGCTACGTTTCGCTTCTCTTGGAACACACCCCGTTACCATAATCGACCACTGATGATGCTACCTTCTCATCAGGCACGTACCCAGGGGGGGGGGGGGGCATACCTGCGCCACCACTCCTCATGCACATTCCTAATACCCCAGTCACACGGGCACTTTCAAAGTCCTTTGAACCAAAGATTGTTTACTTCAAGGGAGAATGCGCGCTGTCACACGGGCACAGCAAAGGAGCCCTACTGGAAGGGAGCTTTGAGTCGAAGGAGTGCGCGTTCGTCCTTTGAAACCTCAAGGGAATACTCTCGAGCCTAGAGGGCGTCCGACAGCAGAAAAAAAAGATATCCAAAAATATGGAAGTTCAATTTTTATTTCTTCAGAACAAGCTTATAAGTACGAAATACTATTAATAAGGTACTAAACACTTTCGGGACACCCGCAATCTCCATCATGAAGCCGCCGGTACAGCAGCGCCGGCACGGCTTGTCGTCAGCAGCAACATCGACATGATCGACACAAACACGGGCAACACGGGTGCCACGTGCGATTTGGTTCTTTGGCGAGCGGCAGCTAGGCATTTCAAGTCTCCTCGGCTTTTTTCTGCGCTTCTTCCCTCGTCACTTTTGTTTAGTAGTTCTGTATTTTACCTCGCTTACGCGCACCAACCGCTGCCTAGCCACAAGGAATGAGCGCCTCCGACTCCTCGCAAACGGCAACCCAACAGACGGCGGCCCCGCCGCAACCACGAACAACGTGGGGCGAACGGGAGACATGGGCTCTTATAAGTCTTTGGGAAGAGCATCTCGACCACCTGAGAGGAGAGCGGAGGAATGCTAGAGTATATGATCGCATTGTGCAAGGACTCGCCAGGCTCGAAATTATCCGGACAAGAAAACAGGTGCAGAGCAAGATCGACAACCTCACCCAAATGTACAGGTAAGCCTTGATATTATGTGCTGCACATTGGCAGAAACAGCGTTGGCACTTAATTTCCAGTCATTTAAGGCTAGTATACTGATGTCGTGAGATGTGTGTGTGGGTTCATGCGCATGTTTTCGTCGATCGGCCGTGGTTCATTCAACGGGTGACTGCATTGTTTTATTTCTTTGTCTTTCTGTATTCGGTGAAGATGCACTTGATATGCCCGCCGAATTGAAACGTTAGACGCAACAGCTGAATTCCCTCACACGAGCACTACCGCAGCGTCCGTTTCAGAACCATACGTGCTGTGTTTGTCTTTCAAAAATAAAAAAAGGGAACGGCTGGGAGCGTAAAGTTAAGTGTGTAGTGGGATTTAAGTGTAGTGTGATTTAAGTTAAGTGTGTAGTGTGATTTGATGGAACATAAAATTCCCTAAAGTATTCATTCCCTGTTACCAAGACAGCTAACCATGTCTACTGGATGGTGCAAAATTCGCTGCCCTGCTCAGTGACAGTGAAAATTGTTCAAACAGCAGTGCGTGCATGCATGTTAACTTTGAGAGTTGCGCAAATGCTAGTTATGTCATGCTTAATCGAGGTCACTGGCACACGGCCACTGTTTATTTTGAAAGTATAGCACTAAAGCACATACTGTAATTTTCTTCCTGCATGAAGTGTGCTTACTATGCCTATGGATTTTGCCTAGTTCATGCAATAGCACTTATGCTGTTCACCGACCTTTCCAGAAGTTGGGCAAAGAAACGCACAACAGGCTCTGCACCTGTGCCATGGATGTATTTTAATGAAATACATCGCTTTCTTGGAACGCTGCCAGCGAATGACCAGTCGCTGGTAGAAGAAAGTGCAGCGCACTCAGATGCCACAGTTGAACAGGCAAGTTTGTCATGATAAACCTGTACAAATGCATGCTCATAATAGTGCATGAAGCAGACTCAGCATGACGTGCTTTTAAATGCATATTAGAATGGACAAGTCAGAACAGCTTCGGATAGATATGGCTGAAAACGCAAACAAAACAAATTGCCAATTGAGGCAGGACAAGTGCTCCCGAAAATTTTTTATTCAGAAGAATGAAAATTGTATACATAAACTGAATGACGAGGTGACAGAAGAGCATCGAAAGCAACATGATATAAAGGCATGATTCAAGTGCAGTTTAATGATGCTGTTGAATTGTTTACACACATCAAGCTTAAATTAAATGCTTCAGCAATTTCCCTTGCTCTCGTCGTACCTTTATTACAGTAAAGAACTGATGTGCACTCAAGCTGTAACAACGCCACATATCAAGCAATGTACCTACATATGCAGACAAGAATGCCCTCTAAAGCATTGCAATGTGCATGCAGGCATATAATGAGGTAGTGCCCCATCTTCTCATGTATAGCGCTACAAATTGCATGCTTTCTGGTAAAACTGGATGCAGAAAGTGTGCAACAGGAAGTTTTGGTGTCGTGAACACTAGATCCACAATGTAAAAAATGCCTATAGAAGACAAGTGTATGGTTTTGATAATCAGGTGTGATGAGGCAGCCTTAATGAGCTAAGTAGGATGCTACTAAATCAAGTTTCACTGTTGTGTATGTGTGCTTAAGATACAATTCTTTTCACCCTTCAGTTGATCTGTAGCATGGAGCATGGCTACGAATCGCCAAACAACAACGAGGATGAATGGGAGCTGGAGCCATCGGAAGCTGTCCCCACATCAGAACTAGCAGATGGGGCACCATCACAGAGAAGTCGGATAACAAATGAAAACCAGCGTCGTTCTCGAAAGAGAAAGCTCACAAGCACAAGTGAATTTCAGCGGGACCTCCTTAACGAGCAACGCCTGCTTCGGCAGGCATTGGAATCGGCGACCAAAGAAGACCGGGTGCTCAGAGAGCGACAAATAAATGCTCAAGAAAGACTTGTTGGACTGCTGGAGCAGTATTTTAATAAAGATTGACGGGAGGTCGCGTCCCGCATTTGTTGTGACCTATTAGTCATTTCATCCTTGTACCTAGTGAAGAATGAAACTGATGCAGCTGTTGCTCAGCTTACAGCCTCAGGGCTGCAGGTTGTTTGTGCATGATGCTGCAATTCTTTAGTAGTACAGAAGCATTCTTAATAGATGTTTTCTATTGTGTACATGCAGGGCTTCTCCAGAAAGTAGTAGGACTGAACTAAAAAAACAATGTATTCACAATTTTGACACATCGACTTAATACTTAGCAAAATATACCCAGTCTGCATCAGCGCAGCATTTTCAGCGACTTTGCCAATCACTGAAGGCTCACTGGAACGCAGAAACTGAAATGCTCTTCAGCTTCCTCGTTACACCCCCCCCCCCTCTTGCTCTCTTCCCTCCTGAAACAATTTGTGCCACTCAAACGCACTTCATTATGCAATGGGTCTCACTCAGTTATGCAGTTTGATGCAAAACTTCACTACGTAACGCTGCTCTAACAGACGATTCATTCTGCAGATGACGATGCACTTTTAAAGTGGTTCAGCTTAAACTCTATCTACACTCCCTGAAGGCTTGCAGACGACGGCGCAACCGTAGCTAAGACCCCCACCACCCAACCAGTGCAATAACATCTTCCTCCTTCACCACGTTGTGGTGGGAAAAAAATCAGTGCTACTACTTCCCAGACAAACCTTGTATATTGTGAATATACAAAGTGCCAGCATCAGCTGGCGCACATCAGCAACGCACATGTACAAAAGGGACCACAAAACATGTTTTCAATCAGTCCAGTCTCCTGTCATATTGATACAGAACTGCTAGTTCATTAAACAAAACTGGCAGTTGAATAAATGTTGCAAGACGTAATTGTTTGTCGGAACTATTGGCTGTGCTACAGCAGAGCCGCCACCTGCTACCCACTATGTTTACATGTGCTAGGAGAGCTTAAAGGTGATCTGTGTTGTAGTGGAGTCTGCCTATAAATGCTGGTTTGCACTTTTGCAGTGTGTAAAAACATCTGGTCTTGCACTGTTATTGCATTGTAAGGTCAGTGACTGAACAGTGTAAGATAAGTCATTCAGCTTTCAAATTAATTTTCCTACTTTCTCTGCTACAAAAGAAAAAAGTATTGTATGAGGATCATGATCGTGTGTGACATACCAGTTGCTAGATGCAAGAGACATAACGGGGAGCTGTTCAGCAGCTCCTATAATTGGCTATTTACTGTGGAATTGTTAGTTTGACTGAAGGTAACAGCTATTATGAGCCTACAGAAAATGTTGATAAAAGGCCTGCAAAATATTTGATACTATTTCGCATCACTGTAATGCATATAATCATGCAGGCAACTTTGTTGTTTCTGTGATAAAGATAACTTGTGAAGCAACATGATGACCCCACTAACATGCTGTTATTCAGTGATGTAGCTATTTTGACTTAGAAACTGCTTTTCTATTTCACAGAGAATTCAAAGGGGGAAACAAAAACACGGATATGTATGCGTACAAGTGGACAATGAAGAGCAGCGCAGCAAACTGAACACAGCCCTGCATCACAAACTTTGGTGGCCTTCACGCTCGCGGTAATATTCAACGAGGGCTCCTCGAACATCTGGTCCGCTTCCAACTTGCACATCTGTAGAATGTTCAGGTTGCACATACACCATACTTTCAATATCAGACTCTTGCAGCCACTGCTGTGAAAGAGAGTCTGAAAAGTGTTCACATATGTTGTGGAGCACACAACATGCCCTTATGATCATTGGCACATTCGTAATGTCGGCGTCCATTTTCTTCAGAACCAGCCTTAATCGAGCTTTGAGCCTCCCGAACGCGTTTTCAACAATCCTTCGGTACCTTGATAAATTATAGTTGTACGACCTGTGCCGATCGTTCTCTCCAAAGCTCTTGAAGGGTTTCATCAGGTTAGAAGTCAGCGGAAACGCCTGGTCGCACAGGATCAACGGTGGTACCACAACTCCGCTGATTGTTGCTGTTGGGGCTTGGAACAAGGGTCCCTCAACCATATCGGCCAATACTGACTGGCGGTACACATACGCATCGTGACAGCGCCCTGGTGAACCGACGTTCACGTACCTGAACCGGTACTTATGGTCGACCATGGCGAGCAATATGATGCTGTACCTGCAAAGAACAACGTCATAACTATTAAGTTACATAGCACAAGAAAATAAAGAGCAACGAATTACACTTACACAGGTCATAGTGCACCACTAAGGACGAGCGTTATGAATGGTGAAATGTCGAAACGCGCAGCAAGCCTAGCATTTATCTTTTAATTGCTTTGAAAACATTTAACGAAGGCAATGTTAAATGTTAATCCTTCAATTTGGTGAAACGTTTTCATCAACTACAGCCATAATTATTCATCACGTCAACGACAACAAAACGACCCAGAGAGAGATACTTACCAGCCTTTGTAGTTGTAGTAATCACTTGCGTGCTCCTTTGGCGGCGATACTGGTATGTGACAGCCGTCCAGGGCCCCGACGCCTTGCGGAAAGTCACACACTGCCTGAAATTCTTTTATGTGCGCTGGCATGTCGTCCGGTGAAGGCATTTTGACCCATTCCATCTCGAGGGTGGCAACAACAGTCGCACGAAATTCCCTGTAGATCACGTTCACGGTAGAACGACCAATGCCAAAGATGTCTGCTATTGCCCTGTCCTCCGCGCACGAGCACAGCTTATACAAGCTCACCGCCACACGCTTTTCTAGGGCGACGCACTCGCGCATGTTGGTCGCTTGCCGTTGCATTGCTGGCCGGCAGACGTCAACCAAGTATCTGAATGTCGTTTCTGATACCCGGAAAGACTGCTTGAAATGCCGGCTGCCAAGGTTTGGTAGCGTTTTCTCGAACCATTGTTCATGGCGACGATAGGCCCAGACCCGTCGCTGAACAGCGTGTCGCGATGAAGCGAGCGCCGTCAACAGGCAGTTGTTGGCGATGAGACGCCACCGTATATCGCGCACCTTGTTGCTTGACGCCTCGACGTCCATTTCTAACGATGCCACTGCAGCAATCGCCAGTGCTATTTCATACTTTTTTCGCGCATCTTCAGCGTCGTAGCTCATCTTCACAATCGTTGCTTTGAAAACAGGCGAGAACACTAAACCTAACGAACTGAAGCAAGGGCAACAACGAAGAATCGACGCCAACATGCGGTATACGAAGCGGCACACATGGTGGTCATCATTACAATAAATACGTCTGTATTTGGTAAAGTAATGCCTTTACTGCGCGTGCATTTTGTTTTGATGTTTCTATGTATTAAAAAAAATAAATATTGCTGAAAAAATATATATAAATTTATTATAAGACGCATTTAAGCCATATTTTTTTATTACTTACGAGGCGATGGCAGCGCTAAGGATACGTTGCGGTTTCTTTTAAAAGCTTCAACGGAGACCATCTGGAGACCGTGTAGCACCGCCACATCTCCCTTGGAACTAATGGGCCTTTGAAAGCTCAATGCTCCTTAACCTCAAAGGACTATGAAAGTGCCCGTGTGACTGGGGTATAAAGCGCCGCTAAATCATTCTTGAGACTTGACAGCTATTCGGCGGTCGTCATTTTGCTGCCTTTTTCACTCCTTTTGGATGGCGGTAGTTATCGGCATCTCATGGGGTGTGAAGGCCAGTTTTCTAATCGATTCGGTGCTCGCGGGATTAACTCGAGATGCGGTCACTATCTATTGCAACAGTCACGCGCATCGCTGGTGCTTCTTTAGTTCAATTTTCTTTGTTTGCACTGATCCAGTGACCAGGAAAGGGATTCGGTTCGTAGTCAGCTGGTTCGTATGCTCGAGGAACGAGTTGCGGCCGCAGACAGACACATTTAGTTAGCGTTTGCAACCAAACGTAAACGCATTGCGTACGTAGACAAATAGCGTTGTCATCACTGCACATGCTCTGAACGTTATTGGGTTTCTGTAGTTTACGTGCGCTATGATAACGTACGTTATTTGGCGAGGTTAACGTTGAATGTTTACGTACGCAAAGAAATAGCGTTGTCGAACATGGCGCCACCCATGGCTCCCGCTTCAGCGTGAATTCTCGTGATGGCTGCGCTCTGACTCGCGTTGGTCGCCAGTAAATATTAAAATGAGCTTTCGCTTTCTCGGAAATCAACTGAAACCTTAGTTATGAGCGCATAACGCATCCAGTTTCTGAGATTGTTCAGCGATTCCGGCGCCTGTACGCAACTAGACGCGTCGGCACAGCAACAACAAGATGATTGTTAATTGTTTGTCTTGGCTTGGATACGTTTGGCACGAAGCACCAGACGGCGCCCTGTTTTATAACGTCTTCCTTACGTTTGCGTTCCCGTACGGTAAACTAAATGTCTGGAAAGGACGCGCACCGTAACGACCCGGAAAAGTGATTACGTTTACCATACGTATGAATGAATGAACGTGTGTTTAGTGGCGCAAGGGCCAGGTATGGCCAAAGAGCGCCATGACTGATACTGCTGTGTTAAGCGCTGATTGGTGAGTTACTATGATGGGGTGTAAGGTGCCTGTAAAGTAGCCTAAAATTAATCGCTATCGTAGGAGCGTAAAACGATATATGGTGTAAAATTATGACAGCGATACGTGGAGGGGTCTGTGGGTATAGTACGAATGACAAGTGATCATAGGGCTAAAATGCAAGGATATGGAAATAGCACATATGCCTGCTTAAGGTCTTTGAGCCCAAAGGCTGGGAGGCACGTGCTTCTATAGCAGCTATACCGCAGCAGAAACCTCTGTGAGGCTGTGCTATGGATTTCCTGGGGCTGTAACACGAAAACTATGTATATCTTTTAAAAATTGAAGCAAGGATTGATATCTAAAGAGAAGTTGTATACCTATGATAATTTAAGGATGGAGTGGAATTCGCTGCCGGTGTGGTAATGGAAAATGCTTTTTCCTATTTGCGTCTAATTCCCTGCATTGCCTCAGGATGTGAAGCACGGTAAGTGGCTCACCACATTTATCACACGCGGGTGGATCATCACCGGACGAGAGGTATGCGTGTGTGCTGTATGTGTGTCCTATCCTAAGTCTGCAAAGTGTTACTTCCGTGCGGCGGTTCTTTGATACCGGCGGCCAGTTACGAAGATTTGGTTTGATAACATGTAGTTTATTTTCTGTTTCTTTATCCCACAACCACTGCCAGTAAGCCCTGAGCGTTTTCCTTATGGAGGGCTTGAGGTGCATTACAGGGACAGTCGTGGAAGAGTTGGAAGCCTTCGTGTGAACGGATGTGGCTAGCTAGTCAGTCAACACGTTTCCTTCAATCTCTCGGTGCCCCGGCAACCAGCGTACCACGATATGCTGCTTGGACTCATAGGTCGTGCATAATACTGAGTAAAGAGATACAATGACAGGGTTTTGATATTTTTTGACAGTTTTCGAAGCGTTTACAACGCTCAAAGAATCTGTTTATTAAATCGATATTAAATTCTTTAATGCATTTAACGGCGGCCAATATCGCGTTGGCCTCTGCTGTAAAAATACTTGTGCTAGGGTGCAGAACACCGGAATCCGAAAAGGATTGACCGACCACTGCGTAAGACACGACAGAATAACACTTCGATGCGTCTGTAAAAAATTCAAGAGAGGAGTATTTGTGCTGTAATTTGAGGAACTGCATTCGGATATGCGCGACAGGCGCGCGCTTTGTAACAGCTGCGAAAGATGTATCACAGTGTATAGGTTGCCACTGCCAGGGCGGTGGCCGTATAACAGGGGGCATAAGGTGGTATTCAAGCAGTGGAACCCTTGTTTCTTCAGCTATGTCTCTCACACGCAGTGAAAAAGGTTGTGCCACTGTGGGCCGGTTGCGAAAAAGTTGAGAACTGAACAAATCGTTTATGGTGGAATACGCGGGGTGCTCACTGTTTGCGTTCACTCTGAGAAAATACATGAAAGACGAATATGTTCTCTGCAGATGAAGCGACCGCTCATCCGATTCAACGCAAAGGCTTTCCACTGGGCTTGTTCTAAAGGCCCCTGTTGATAGGCGAATTCCTAAGTGGTGGACAGGGTCTAGCATCTTCAGAGCAGTTGGAGTAGCCGACTGGTAAACTATGGCTCCATAGTCTAGTCGTGTGCTTATGAGGCTTTTATACAAGTTCATGAAACATTTTCTATCACTGCCCCATGTTGTGCGTGACAGCACCTTTAAGATATTCATTGTTTTCATACATTTGTTTTTAAGATACTTTATGTGCTGTATAAAGGTTAATTTCGCGTCTAAGATTATGTCTAAAAATTTATGTTCCCTATTTACAGGCAGATGCTCACCATCCCACACGATTTCAGGATGAGGGTGCAGGCCCCTTTTTCTAGAGAAAACGACACATGTGCTTTTTTGTGGGTTCAGTCTGAACCCGTTCTCATCAGCCCATTTGGAGACCTTGTTAAGACCAAGCTGGACCTGTCGCTCACAGATTTCGAGAGAATTTGATTGAAATCCTATCTGCACATCGTGAACATATGTTGAATAGAAGATGTTTCGTTGTATGTGTAGACTAAGAAAATTAATTTTTACTGTAGAGAGCGTGCAGCTGAGCGCCCCGCCCTGCGGCACTCCTGTTTCCTGTACAAATTTCCGTGGCAGAACGCTGCACACTCGAACACGGAATGTGCGATTAGACAGATAACTTTCGATAACATTGAACATATTACCGTGTATACCTAACTGTGAGAAGTATCTCAATATCGCAAACCGCCAGGTAGGATATTCTCCATATAGGCTTTCTCCATATCTAGGAATACTGATACGAAAAACTGCTTATGAACAAAAGCTTCACGGATACGTGCCTCGATACGTATGAGATGGTCATTGGTGGATAGACCCTCCCGAAACCCGCATTGGTATGGGTCGAGCAATTTGTTTGACTCGAGGAAGTGTAGTAGGCGACAGTATCTCGCCGGAAAACCATATAACGTTGTAAAGGTAAGGGAGGGTTTTTTTGTGTTTCGGAGGGTAGTTGTTTCAACATCTCATATATTACGCGGTGTGAACCTGGGGTGGATGTATTACAACAGTTTAGTGCTGCCTGCAGTTCTGCTATGCAGAATGGTTCGTTGTACGCCACACTTTTAGCACATTTTCTTTCTAACTTTTGCTGTTCTATTCGCGTTTTGTACTTTAGGAAGGTTTCGGAGTAGTGCGAGGAGCTCGATATGTATTCAAAATGTGCACCAAGAAAGTTCGCTTGATCTTCCAGCCTTTCTCCGTGGCTATTTACTAAAGGTAAGGAATACGTTCGTTGCCCGTTAATTTTCTTCCCTCTATTCCAGACTTTTCTCTCATCTGTGTAAGAGTTGATGCTTGATATAAACTTTGCCCGGCTCTCCTGTCTTGCTTGTCGGCGCGTTCTCCTTGCCTGTGATTTGACATGCTTAAGGTTTTCCAGGTTTTCTGCTGTTGGCGAATCGCGAAGCAGCGCCCACGCTTTGTTCTGTTTCCTCCGTGCTTGCCTACATGCATCGTTCCACCAGGGAACACGCCGCTTGGAACCAGTGCCGCTCGCTTGAGTAATACACTTAGAGGCGGCATCAAGTATAAAAGCTGTAAAATATGTGACAGCATCATCTATGGTTATACCAGACATCTCAGTCCACGTCATGTGAGTAAGAGTTCCGTACCGTTCCCAATCGGCTGAGTCAACCTTCCACCGAGGGACCTGCGGGAGAAGTTGAGCTTGTTCCGTCGTACTTAAGATTATTGGGAAGTGGTCACTCCCATACGGGTTCTTAAGCACAATCCATTTCAAATAAGGTAAAAGCGTCGGCGATAAAATGCTAATATCTATGGCAGAATATGACTTGTTAGCCAGGTTAAAATACGTGGGCTCCTTTGTATTCAAGAGACATGCTCCAGAAGAAAAAAACAGCTGTTCAATAACGCGACATCGCGAATCACAGCGTGAATCGCCCCGCAAACTACTGTGTGCATTAAAATCACCAAGAATCAGATAGGGCTCCGGGAGCTCATCTATTAATGATTCTATGTCCCGTCTGTGAAGGTGATAATGTGGTGGTACTTACAAGGAGCAGATGGTTATGAGTTTATTTAAAAGTACGGCTCGAATGGCCACTGCCTCCAGGGCCGTTCGGAGCTTGAAATGCTGACATGCTATACTTCTATCAGCAATAATGGCTAAACCACCAGATGATGCGACAGCATCCTCGCGGTCTCTCCGGAAAGCCATGTATTGTCGGAGGAAGTTGACGTGCTTGGAAGTTACATGGGCTTCTTGCACACACAGCACTTTAGGTTTAAACTTATAGACAATTTCTTGGACGTCATCTAGGTTTCTTAATAGTCCTCTAACATTCCACTGTATGATGTTATGCATATTGAAAAAAAATTATGCTGTGTGTCTCAAGAGAGAGCAGAATGACGTTACTTTACAGAGCCTTTGTTAGGCCCTGTAATTGGTGTTTTGTCTTTTTTTGGAGCGTTCAAGAGAACTTCGCCGCTCCTTCAACACTACCTGCGCCGTTTGGCTTGGACTTGGGTGTCCATAGGCTTGGGTGTCCATAGCCTCTTGCGAGGCACTGGACACCCGCTCCAGAGAGCGATGTGTGTGTCGCGTAGACTTCATTTCAAGCGACAGTCTTCATCCCCACCGGGCCAGAGGTCGACAGGACCCCTGTGGCCTCTGCGGTGCCCTGGCTGCTGCCGGAGCTTGAAGAGGCCACTGGTGTAGACACTTCGAGAGATGGCAGGGCAGCGTTGGATGCTCCCACCGTAGGGGCGGGTGGCGTGAGCCTCGGCACGCTAGGCGTGGTCCGGGCTGCCGCCAGAAGCCGTTGTGGTGCCGCCCCCTGTTGCACCACTTCAGCGAATGATGTTTTCAATCTAAGTAACAAGGAGACCATTTGTCGTGCTTCACGCAATGTTATGTTCTCCTTCAATTTTACAGTAATTATTTCCTTTTCTTTCTTCCAGGCTGGACAAGCTCTGGAGTATTCAGGGTGACTGCCGTCGCAGTTCGCACAATGTACCTCATCATTATTGCAGTCATCAGCAGAGTGACCGGTTGTGCCGCACTTTGCGCACCTAAGCTGTCCTCGGCAGCTCTGGGATGCGTGACCAAATCTCTGACATTTGAAGCAACGTCGCGGGTTCGGAATGTAGGGTCGAACATGAAGTTTTGCATAGCCGGTTTCAAGAGTCTTGGCAGCGGAGGCAGCAAACAGTGCACACTCTGAACCGTACTGCTTATTTCTACAGGCCTTCTCGGAGCGATCGCTGGGCATCACCTCGGGATTTTCGTCACGGGCATCTTTGGCGCCTGCGTCCTGAGCGCAGCAGCACTGACAGTGCAGAAGCGGATCAACGTACAACCACGTGACCCTGTCGTCGCCGCCTGGATCCCGAATCTACGTACAACCCGTGACCTTGTCGGCACCGCCTAGATCCCGTTAAAAGGACCCCCAGACGACCACGGCAGTCACTTGGCAGCGGAGGCAGCAAACAGTGCACACTCTGAACCGTACTGCTTATTTCCACAGGTTTGAAATTTTCCGATTCTTTTCAAAGTGCATTGTTACGTACCTTGCTGCCTCGTTGTGTTGTCTGTTTTTTGTCCTGATTTTGACGTTTGCATTATGACCACTGAAATTGCTGACCTGAAGCGCGAATTTCGCAAGGAATTAAGAGAGCTGAAGAACAGCATGGACTTTATAAACAAAGAATTCGGGGCTCTAAAGAAAGAATACAGTAAAGTAAAAAATGAAAATGTGGCACTGAAAGAAACACAACAGGTGCTAGCGCAAGAAATTGAGGCGTTCAAAAAGAAAGTGCAGGAAAGCGCCGTGAAAATCGTTGCACAAGATCAGTATTCTAGAAAAAAAAATATTGAAGTGAGAGGAATTCCGCAGGAGAGGTCCGAGAGCCTCGTAAGCATACTTGGAACAGTTGGCGACGTTCTCGGGGAGACCATAAGAGGACATTGAAGTCTGCCACCGAATTCCGGCGCGAAATTCTGACTCTGATCCCAACATAGTGGTGGTTTTCCAGCGCAGGGCTAAACGCGATGTGGTCCTTAATAAGGCCAGGAAGCACAGGCTCACTACGAATGAGTTGGGATTTCCTGATAACCAGTCTGTTTACACAAATGAGCACCTCTGCCCTTAGCTCAAGAAGCTGCTAGGCATGGCAATTGCAAAGAAGTAAACTGGCGTTTCGCATGGGCTAGGAACGGAAAGATTTTCGCACGTCAGACAGACACATCTCCTGTCCTGCGTATTTCGTCTGAATCAGACTTGGACAAAATGCAACGTGCCACCATTGTTAGCTAAACGCGTTTTTTGTTATTTGTTCGCGTTAATCTTATCTGTTTATAAATGGATACACCTGCTGACATTGTAGTGCTGCACGACTGCAACTACTTCAAATTCTTGTACTTGAATGCGCAATCAGCAAAGAACAAGTGCGATGAGTTTTCCATGTTTTTAAGCGAATTTTCTTTTCAATTTAATGTGATAATGGTTAATGAGACTTGGTACCAGCAACAGAGTGACGTTCTTCACCTACCTGGATATCAATCTTTTTTCTTAAACAGGCCTTCCCGTCGCGGAGGCGGCGTGCTGCAGTTAGTATCGAATGAGTTTTCTTGCACCTTGATTCCTGAGTTTTCTACTATAACGCCAGATTATGCAGTTTTAGGCTTACAGTACAAAAAATATGTTTTTGTGGTTGTGTATCGCCCACCTGATGGAAAGATCGATAACTTTATTACCTTCTTTGAAAGGATTCTCAGCTTCGTGTGTCTAAACGACATGAACCTTATCGTTGGCGGGGATTTCAATGTTAATCTTTTACAAAGTACTTCGCAATCCCAAGAACTACAACTACGCCTCAACTCTTTTTATTGCAGGAATGTTATTACAGAACCTACGCGTGTAAGTCATACATCTCAAACACTACTCGATCTATTCATCACTAACTGTTCTGAAGATACCACCAAATCGGGAGTGATTGTAGCTGATATGAGCGATCATTTGCCGATATACATGTTCTGTAGGCTTCATCAGGCTTAAAAACAGTGCGTCAGTCTCAGTCATTTGTTTTCCAGGAAATTAATTACAAAACACTAAACACTTTCCGGCAAAAAATTATTAATATTGATTGGACTTCGGTGCTTCTATGTCAGGACGCTGATGATGCATATGATAAACTCATGCACTCCCTTAAGGAAGCGTATGACAACTTCTTTAAATATAAAACAGTAAAGAAGTCAACTAGAAAACGGAAACCGTGGCTTAATGACGAATGCCTTAGGATGATCCTTGAGAAGGATTCACTGTATCATAAGTTTGTTAGAACAAGAAACCCTGATGATCTTGCAGGCTTTAAGAAATACCAGAACTATGTTACGAAATTTATACGAAATGCAAAAAAGCTGTATTTAAAGAAGCTGTATGACAACTTCTTTAAATATAAAACAGTAAAGAAGTCAACTAGAAAACGGAAACCGTGGCTTAATGACGAATGCCTTAGGATGATCCTTGAGAAGGATTCACTGTATCATAAGTTTGTTAGAACAAGAAACCCTGATGATCTTGCAGGCTTTAAGAAATACCAGAACTATGTTACGAAATTTATACGAAATGCAAAAAAGCTGTATTACGAGAACCTATTTCAAGAGGTGAGTAATCGGAGCAGTCTATTATAGCGCGAAATTAAAAAGCTTTTGCATTCAGATGTCCACAATAGTGTTGACTTTGAACTTGTAGTTGAAGATAGAACGCTAAGAGGCGAAGAATTAGCAAATGTGTTTAATGGTTACTTCACAAGTCTGGAAAAAAGTACTCACGACACAGCAGTAACCAAGTATTTGGGCACACGGAACGCACATACAGCTTTCCTTAAACCTACAGATCCATACGAAGTTTATGCAATTTTCATGTCAATAAAAAATTGTAAATTCCGCGATGTGAACGGACTTCAAATAAGACATATTAAGTTTGTGCTTGATCTCTTGCTCCCAATACTTACTCATATTTTTAACCTATCGCTGTCAACTGGAATTTTTCCTAGAAAAATGCAACACGCGAAAGTTAGTCCTATTTAAATCCGGTGACAAAAATAAGCTGTCAAATTACAGGCCAGTATCAGTACTGCCTGTCCTATCCAAGGGACTAGAAAAAGTTATTTGTAAAAGACTAAAGTCATTTTGTGATAAACATTCCATCATATCAAATAAACAATTTGGATTCGGTGTGGGAATGTCAACTGAATTGGCTCTGCAAAATAGACCCAAAAAGAGTCCATTTTGAATGGTTTTGAACATAAGGAACTAACGCTAGGAATTTTCGTAGACTACTCTAAAGCATTTGATAGGCTAAATCATCAGACTTTGCTTACTAAACTGGAACATTATGGGTTTCGGGGCATTTCTCTCAAACTCTTACAATGGTATCTTTATATAGTTTCGATTTCATCAGAAGACTCACGTCTCCAGGAAATTACACAGGGCGTTCCCCAAGGAAGTATACTAGGGCCAGTATTGTTTAATATATATGTTAACGACATTGTCAACATTTCTAATGACGCTAACTTCATCACTTACGCGGACGACACCAGCCTCTTCTTTCAGTCTCGCAATATCGGTGATCTCTCGTTGTTGGCAAATATCACACTGGAACAATTGACCTAATAGAGCAAGGTTAACGCTCTCAAGTTAAATACAACAAAAACAAAAGCTGTTATTTTTGCACCTCCACAAAAACATCTGAGTGGAGACATACTGTTGCAGGTTGGCTCTGAAGTAATTGAAGTTGTTCCTAACGTGTTTGGGTGTTATATTTAATCAAAAACTAACGTGGAATGAACATGTGGAACTTATTGCATCCCGTTTAGCCAAAGCTTGCGGCGTGCTTTGTAGACTCCGTGAGACGATACCAACTAAAGTTAAGCTGATCCTTTATAACTCACTATTCTCATCTCATTTAATGTATTGCTACCTTGTGTGGGGTACCACGTCAAAACAAAATATCAGTAAATTATTACTACTCCAAAAGAAGATTGTTCGTCATATCGCAAACGCGCCATTCGACGCACATAAATCTGAATTATATTCAAAGTATAATATCATTTGTCTAGCAAGTTTATATGACGTTAACCTTGCCCTAAAATACCAGAGCTACTTTAAGTATAATAATGAAGCGTTCTTGCGGTTGTGCAACCTAACAGAACCAACAGATATATCCTATAACATTAGGGAAAGAAAGAGATGGCAGCTACCACTCTCCTGTAAAAATTATGGATCAAATCGTCTATCCAGTCGCGTCCCATCCTTATTAAATAAACTTCATGAAAACGGTATAGAGATAACTGTCAGTACTAGGAAAACAATACGAGACTTCCTAATTCAAACTGAGTATGTTTTTAACGTTACTTTGGCTAGGGGAAGTCACTTCTTACCTCCTTTAAATTAAGTAGTTTTTCGTTTTGATGCCATTTTCCCATATAGGATGTAACCAAGAAATTTATGCACATCTTCATTTGCTATCTATGTTTCCGCATGTCAAGAAAACGTTATATGATAAATTTTTGAGCAGTTGAAATTAATTATATATTTCTGTTATATACTGTATATTCATATATGTCATTTGTACTGACTAACACACTGCTTTGTATCACTGATTGTACATTTCGCCTCACACGTTTTTCACTTATACATTTGTACATTGCACACACTAAAGTGTACAAACATTATTCTGTCCCCGTTGTCATGGATATGAGCAAGAACCTTGTCAAGCTGCAAAAAAGCAGCTTTTAGTTCTTGTCCTAGTGTTCATTTTTTGTACATGAATGAATGCTAAATAAAGATTGATTGATTGATTGATTGATTAAAGTACTTGAACTGAAAGTGAGTATTAAATGCTTTGTTGCGATTTCATTGTCATTCCGTATGATTTTGATGCGCTGCACATGGATTACGCCTTGGTCCTTCCATCCTTCCAGGAATTCTTCTTCATTCAATGCCATTAAGTCTTCATCTGATACTACGCCTTTGACTGTCTTCATAGTTCGATGAGCGCTGACAGAAACAGGGATGTTACCAAAGGCTACGAGATGTGCGAGTCTGTTGTACTGTTCTTTGTCTTTTAGTTCGAGGAGCAAATCCCCACTTGGCATTTTTGTTACTTAAGAACCAGCTCCAATGGTCTCTTTTAGGCACTTGGCCACAAGGAATGGGGAAATTGCTCTAGCTTCTGTGGATGTTTGTTCACAGTGAAGGACGTGGAATTTCGGAAATATTTCTTTGTTTTTGGGCAAGAACAGCGAGGTTGCGTCGGTGCGTACCCTTTTCGAGGCACGATCGGGTGAAAACGGGTTCGAGGATCCCATAGAAAAAAGTGATTTGTTAGGCAACGGCGTCTGCCACCCACCACGGAGCCGAACAAGGGGACGTGGCAGAACATGTAAACAAGTCTGCACAGCGCCAGCAGTATGCCGTTACTGTAACCCAATATGGTATACCCAAGCTAGGACAGCGACACCAGGTTAACCCTTGCCGCCAGGAAAAGTCGAAATGAATGGAAAAGATGAGAAGACAGGAAAGGTCAAAAGTGGAAGGGAAAGATGAGGGTAGAGAGAGACAGGAAAAGGCAACTGCCGGTTTCCTCCAGGTGGGTCAGTCTGGAGGTGCCGTCTGTGTGAAGCAGAGGCCAAAGGGGTGTGTTGCCTCCGCCGGGGGGCCTTAAAGGTCCAAACACCCCGCATCGGCTCAACCCCTAGGATCCCCATTTCCCCAGACACAGCTAAGCCGCGCACGGCTACACGCGGGAGGATCCGACCCTCATGTGCTCGGGTACGTGGTGTCGCAACACACCTAACGCCTGCTGACTCAGACGCCCCTGTGGGGTTACCATACGAAAGTCGACACACTATTCTAAAACTGTCTAATGCCAGTTGCGCTTATGTTTTCCTTTTGCTTCATTATTTCCTCGGTAAGATAAGGTGGAAAATGAAATAATGCGAAACGGTGTCCATGATCAAGCCCTGCAATACCGTTAAACCCATAAGCAATATGACTGTGAGCGGTTACCTCTAGTTTTTCACTAGTTGTACAGCACTTTTCATGCAAAATTGTCAACTGCAAACAAGAGTCGCAATGAGTTGAGAAATAAAAGCGATCTACTAAAGCAGGGGGTCGAGGCAACACCCAAACAGAAAGGAAAAACGAAAATTAACAAGTTTAACCGTTGCGTGTGAAATTATTTATGGATCAACACCTTTTTTATTTAAAAAGGAAGTAGCCAAAACGCCGCCGGGAATGGAGCTTTCCGTGTGTTTTGAATGACGCTTCTACCGTCATCAGTCTAACCGCCTGATGTAGCCACTTCACTGCTATGCTTATGTTGGTGTTTTTCTAACATAGCGTGGTGGGCGGAGTACGTCTAGAACCACAGCGTCCTGCGCTCTGCGCGGCTGTACGGGACTGGCAGCCACGCATCGTTACGCAACTACCCAAATAACGATACGAGTCTGTTTTGACACTTGGTAAGCAGTAAACGAGGAATGCAAAAGAACTATGATTTTTCCACAAATATATATTTCTCTGTATTTATTTACAATAGGTAGCGAGACACTGGAAGTGGTAAGGGAATACATCTACTTAGGGCAGGTAGTGACGGCGGATCCGGATCATGAGACGGAAATAATCAGAAGAATAAGAATGGGCTGGGGTGTGTTTGGCAGGCATTCTCAGATCATGAACAGCAGGTTGCCATTATGCCTCAAGAGAAAAGTGTATAATAGCTGTGTCTTACCAGTACTCACCTACAAGGCAGAAACCTGGAGGCTTACGAAAAGGGTTCTGCTTAAATTGAGGACGACGCAACGAGCTATGGAAAGAAGAATGATGGGTGTAACGTTAAGGGATAAAAGCAGATTGGGTGAGGGAACAAAGGCGAGTTAATGACATCTTAGTTGGAATCAAGATAAGGAAATGGGCATGGGCAGGACATGTAATGAGGAGGGAAGATAGCCGATGCTC
Source organism: Dermacentor andersoni (assembly GCF_023375885.2). Taxonomy (NCBI): domain Eukaryota; kingdom Metazoa; phylum Arthropoda; class Arachnida; order Ixodida; family Ixodidae; genus Dermacentor; species Dermacentor andersoni. The sequence continues at coordinate 363,157,088 of NC_092814.1, read as the reverse complement.
ATTAAGGGTTACGGACTGGATTCCAAAGGGAAGCGACGCGTAGCAGGGGACGGCAGAAAGTTAGGTGGGCGGATGAGATTAAGAAGTTTGCAGGGACGACATGGCCACAATTAGTACATGACCGGGGTTGTTGGAGAAGTATAGGAGAGGCCTTTGCCCTGCAGTGGCTGTAAACAGGCTGATGATGATCATGATGATCATGATGATTATTATTTATTGCAGAGCTAATTAAAAAGATACGAGACTAGAAATAGGTATTTTACACTTTCGCTCGTTTACTTGTTCTTGGCAGTGTACTTCCTGCGCTGCTGTCCTGCGCGAGTTCATTTGATGTGGTTCCTTGTTTGTCAAGCAAATGAGACTTCTATCTCACAGAAGAATACCTGTGAAATACACCTTATTTTAGTTCTCTTTTGCGTGATTAGGCGTTTCAATGGCGAACGGTGGGCGCCATTCACATTTACACAGTAAAGGTACCCCTCCTCGTTATTTGCACATGAAAGTTGCCTTGGTTTACCCCCCCCCCCCCCGAAAAAAAATCCTGTGTACGTGGCTGCTTCTCAGAATGTGGGCTGTCCCTGCCCATTTCTTCTTGATGCAGTCTTCCGAAAATTGTTTCGTCCTGTTATTCACAAGATAGTGCCTTAAAGTAGACGAGCATAATACAAAAATAAAATAACAATTTACCCCCTCCCCCCCACCTCGCTTTCATGCCATATCACGTTGTATGAACTTTCATGACTGCTCAGGAAGCACCTCGCCCAGGCCACCGCATTTACTCGCACGAAGCGCTGTACCATGGCGGCTGCAAGACGACCTTGCAGCTGGCAGAACGAACGCCGCACTAGTTTTTCATGAGCGCTGTTATCAGAGGTTGCTTGAGAGTAAGAGGCACAGAGTTACTCTTCTGACTCTAGAGAACAAGCTACCTATAGGGCACATGCATTGAAACCGGGAACCGCATGAGCGCCGCCATGTTGCTACGCGCTGCGGTTGCCAGCTTCTGAGACGCTTGCTAGACTTGGTTACAGTTGTCAGTTTTAATCTGGCAACCGTAGCAGCGTAGCAGCATGGCGTCTCACTTGTAGTGTGGTGATGTGGTGTGCATGCAGCCGTGGGTTTGGGCTGTTTATTCTATGTTGCGGTATGGTGTGAGTGTGGTCGATGTTGGCCATGCAGGTGGCAGTTGTGCAACCGAAGGATAATCCTGTTGAAGTTTCCGGCGGTATGCGGTTTTCAGGGGTCACAACTGTTGCAGGAGTGTCACTCGACGAGGTTAGGAGTGAGGAGCTCGAAGCTGTCTGGACAGATTCCTCGTTGGCGTTCCGTAATTCTTTTAGCACGGGCGCGGCATGTTGCAGAAGCCGCTGTCGCGATGTATCGTCGCGACGATACATCGGGGCTATTTTTTTATTACAATACTGATCCAGCTGCAGGGCACGTGTAACCGACGAACGGAAGTCTCAGGAGAGCACCTGAAGTTATAAAGCAGGCGGCGCAGGAACTCCAGGGCACAGAAGGGACAGTGGGGGGATCAAAGCTCGAAGCAGAACGGTACGTAGGTTGGGGCCGCCGAGGCAAGTGAGTACCAGATAGTGTTCGCACGGACAGCTCCCCTGGCACGCGCAGCAGTTCCTCGCAAGGTCGAGATAGCTTAAAGGCACCTGCGCCCGTGATCCTTCTTTCGCCTCGGTGCATTGAGCAAGATTAACCAGAATAATAAGGTGGGCATCCGGTGCAGTCGCGAATGCGAGTCATGGCAAATGTAGCTCGCGTCGCCTGGCGTGTGTAGTAATATCAGAGTTAGTTGTATGAACTTTATGCATAATACGCTTTATTAAGGTACTTTAAAGCAATGCGTCTAGAGGGCGCTGTTGGTACGTTTTTTCGTACCGCCCTAATCCTATACCCCCTACAAACACACACACATACCCCTATTTTTCTATATGTATACATACAATTCCTTCCCATGACAGATTGACCAATTCAAGTTGTCAACTTGTCAATAACTGTCATAGGAATTACTGTAATAAACACAATTCCACAATCAGATTCATTGCTTTTATTTTTTATTATAACACTGAAGACTACAAAGAACCTTATTTTGTATATGTGAGAGAAGTATAGGCCTTTTGCACATATGGATATCGCAAGCTTAATCCAATGTGCAATACACAGACAAAGCAGCTGCTACAACATGGACTGCATTGAGGGCCAACAACACATCCGTAACTAAAGGTGCAAAATATAGAGGGAATCTTCAAAATACGCTATGTAGCACTGGAAAGTATAATATGTATGTGTACACGAAATGTTCAAAAAAGCAATGCATCGATGTCTCATTTGCCTTCAAGTTTATTATCAAGTTCATGATTACTGAAGTTTATTAGCATATTTACAACAGGAATATGCTGACACACCCGCAGTCAAGGTGGCTGTTCAGGGTGTGCTGGCTGCCTAAACGTAAGAAAAAGAAAGAAATTAGATGAATGTCAATACCAGTGCTATTGCTCCTTGCCTCTTACCTACATTTGCCTCCGCGCCCTCTTGGCTTGCGGAGTCCGCATGAGAGAGCTGCTGCGGCTAGGCGTAGGCATTGTCTAAACAAAAAGAAAAGGCCATTCAAATGGGGAATTATGGAAATAAATGCAGTTCTTATGTCTGCTTCTTGCACTCTTCTTGCGTAAAAGTTTTCAAACATAGTGTCCAGAATACACCCGCACTTTGAGTGCTTTTGCTTTTTACCTGCAGGTGTTACTGTGAGATCCTTAGTATGGCTGCGTGCAGCATTGTAACACTTGGTGGAGGCATTTGAAGTGGTAGCCAAAAATATAAAGAATCATCCTTGTCTGCATGAATGCTTGCAATTTCCAAATGCAGTGGTAACTATCACTATTGGTGCAAGGCCCCGCACATCTATGCGGCAATTAGCTGCACCAATCTTTTTACTGAAGGTGGGCTTTGAAGTTTGCCCTAAAAGCGACGTGTTGCCTGCCACCACAGCGAAATGCACCCGTACACTTTAAACCAAGGAAAAGAAAAGTCACGCCAATGCAAGCGCCGACTGCGGAATTAGTGCCATCTTGACACGTAGAGCATATGTCCGGCTCGCTGTAGCAGTGTAGGGCCCCACTTTCTATACACGAACTCATTCTGGAACCGTTTCAAGACGCCTGTCATGTCCCGCATAAGCACTAGGTCTACTCTGGCGTCTGCTATTGTTCTGATGGGATAAACGCCCCACTTCTTCCTTGCACAGTACGAGAAGTTGTCTCATGATTGCTCTGGTAAGTTACATGCACGCACTGAAAACAAACTGGCGCTTAGGACAGACACCAATCGCATGCGATTGAACCGAACTGAATATAACATTCAGCACAACGCTAAATATAGCTAAACCACTCTAACGCTACTGCATTTTTGTTCTAATTGCAACACTATTAGTACAAGAACGCTTGAAAATGATCATTAATTGTAGGTGTATTGAGAATAAAATAGTAGAAACTGTCCGAATTCAAATTTAGATGTTTTTCTGAATATTGAAGGACACGCTTCGCGCTCTGTTGGCTAATAGGCTAAGCTTCGCCATAAGCCAGGCTACAGTCACGTTGTGCCAGGCCTTCTCTCGGTCAGAGTTGTTTCCGTGTCATTAATACACCAAGAAAGGAGATATCACAAATATCGTTATGGCTGCATGTGACGTCCAAAACGGCGCTGGCAGAAGTACGTCCGCTTCGGAAAGCGACAAAGAATCGTGAAGTGCCCACGAATGGCGTTCGGAAAATACGTGCTGCGATCGAGATTCGTCACCACCAAGCAGCCCACTTGCTGATTCGAACTGTCACGATGAAAGCTTCGGTAACATCGAAGAAAGTGCTTTTGTGCGCTCAAGCGACGGGAACATAAATGCTGCTGACACGCACCGGTAAGACTCCTCGTCGACGGTGACGAAGAAAGCAACCAGGGAACCGAGGAATAGAGTGAGAGAAGGGAGCAAGGAAAGACAGGGAGGTTAACCAGACTGAGTCAAGTTTGCTACCCTGCACGTAGGGAGGGGGAGGGGGAGAGAGAGAAAACATGAGTCTATATCACACTTTCACACGCACTAAGTTAGGTGCAGGATGTCCACAGTCGGGCATTGAACTCTGTTGCCTTCAGGTAGTGAAGATGCGCTCGAATGGCTTTCTGGGCTAATGAACTGTGAGGCTAGGTTTCTAAGATCTTGGCTTCTGTGAATTGCCTATGGTCCAGTCTATTCAAGGCACACTGGAGAGCCTGACGTTGGTTATCAAAGCGAGAACAGTGGCACTGAAGATGAATGGTGGTCTCTTCACACTAGCACTTAGCGCACATTGGTTAGTCCGCCATTCCAATACGATAGTTGTAGGGGTTAGTGAATGCTACTACTACCCACAGCCGACACAGCAGCGTTTTTTAGCAGGGAAGAAGTTTAAGCGTGTTGGTAGTTTGCGCTATGTATCCCAGTCTACGACAGCAGTTTTGCCTGACTTCGTGAAAGGTTTGCTGGTAATTTCAGTTTCAGTGATGGGTAGAAGCTGTATAAACGACAGTTAGAGTTCTGTGGTGTATGCCAGTAACTGAACGTGATGGCACGGGCGAGAATGCGAAGCTCTCTTGCAGAGTCTACTCTCGATAAAGGTATAAGGAGTGTCGGTGCTCCTGTCTGTGCAAGTCGGGTAGCGTCATCGGCGAGGTGATTACCAGCCATGCCACAATGTTCCGGTAGCCACTGAAAGATCATATCGTGTCCTCGTTCTGAAGCGCAATGGCAAGTTTTGTTTATTTGGGGCATCAGCTGTTCGTAATTACCACGTCGGAAACCTCGCAAGCTTTGGAGGGCTGCTTTCGAATCACAAAATATTGCCCATTTACTAGGCACTTCTTTTTCAATTTATTCGACAGCAGCGCAAAGAGCAGCCAGTTCGGAACCTGTAGATCTCGTTAATGTGAAGTCCTAAACTTGATGACGACTGATTGAGATAGTATAACAATGGCGCCCGTCGAACTTTCCGAGACCGAACCATCCCTGTAAACAGGGATTTGGTTAGCATACAAACAATGCAAAAGTTCCAATGTAATCTGCTTGAGAGCCGCGGTGGTCAGGCTAACCTTCTTCGCAATTCCTGGAACAGCATGTTACATAGGAGGCTTTTTGAAGCACCACGGAGAGGATGGTGTTCTTGGTGCGAGCGAGTATCTCAATGACAAAGACTGCTGGCTAACCGCAATTGATCTGAAAAACGCTGCCTTGGGTATTTTCTCAGGCATACGAGCGAGATGGTTGTCAGGGACTCTGGATATATGGCGAACATGCGTCCGGAGTGCGTCGACAGCTATATAAGTCGATATTGGGTGGTCTCTCGCGGTGGCAATTGTTGCTACGGTTGAAGTACATCGAGGTAGCCCCAGACATGTTCAAAGGGCTTGGCCTTGTATGCTCTGTAGGATATGGTAGTTAGTTTTGTTAGAATTGGACAGCACTGGTGTGCCATATCTCAAGCATCCTAGGAAGAGCGACCTGTATAGTTGGAGCAATACAATGTGGTCTCTCATCAGTGCGGTATTTCATTATATACCGAGATTTCCTTTATATTAAATTTTAAGATTACACAAATATGAAACTCGTTAGCCTTGATTTAACCATTTCGTGTTCCACGTTCGTGGCGCCTACATAAAAGCCAATTTGTGTAGGTATATGGATAATAAAGAATTGCCCATATCAATTTTTAATTACTAATCCTAGGTGGCCAATGCCTTCGAGTACGTTGAAGCCCTCTGTCGGCATTGTCAGCTGCACAACGAAATTTTTAGAAAAGCTTGTGCATTCCGCCGAGGTAACCATCATGTGTCAGATTTCCTATTTGTAACTTCTGGAAAGCTTTTATTTCACGAAACCTTTCTGAATTCCGTTTTAGCAGCAGTAGGATGCTTTGCTGTGAACGACAAATTTTACCTTTCTAACTTTTGTAGAAGGTCTGTGTCGATATGGAATGTCCACACATCATTTCTGTAGTGACGTTTTGTTCTGTTTATAACTACATCGCATGAGAACATGGGAACAATGGTGAATATGGTTTGACGACAACTGCAGTGGTCATATATATCTGTTGTTTGACAGCTTCAGTAGACTGTTAGAAACAGCGGTGTGCAGCAACGTTGAAAGCGCTTATGCTGAAAGCGAAGGGTCTGCAAGCACTTTATCGTCATCTCATCGTCAGTCAAGTACCTTGCTTGAAACCATAAAGGAATAACAAAGACCCACGGTCCCCATTCGGGGACATCAAAGTTGACCAGCACCTAACAAGCTCCAGCGAAATACGCGCATTAAACCTGACTCAAACTCTGCGCACACCTTTCAAGACCAGCTGGTATATTCTCCAACTAAAGTGTGAGTGCACATTATAGGGAAGAAACAGTACTCATACCAAGGGTGGCAGCGCGCTTTCGCTCGGAGATGCCATTTTAGAACGCGCTTTGTTTTCGCTCTCACCCACCGTGGTTGCTTAGTGGCTATGGTGTTGGGCTGCTAAGCACGAGGTCGCGGGACGTAATCCCGGCCACGGCGGCCGCACTTTGATGGGGGCGAAATGTGAAAACACCGGTGTACTAAGATTCAGGTGCGCGTTAAAGAACCCCAGGCGTTCCAAGTTATTCCGAAGTCCCCCACTACGGCGTGCCTCATAATCGTGGTTTTGGCACGAATAACACGAATATTTATTTTCTGTTTTCTCTCGCTTAGAGTTACTGCATATGCTCCATACGGGAGGAGAGTGCGCGTAGTTCCGGCATCTTGCCCGCCGAAGCATCCATGTCAAGCAGGAAAGCCACTCCTTGAATGCAGGTGACGGCGCGGCTTAGCGGCCGGTACTTTCACGTCAAAGAAAAAAGAGAACCTGAAAGAAACAACAAATTTAGATAAAATTGATGCTATAAATTGTTCGTTGCGAGCCACTATCGGCAGCAACATTTTTTTTTACTTGCAAATGTAAGAAAACTCGAACACACACTTTGACACAGTGCTTTGAAAGATAAAATATGTGACTTCAGCAAACAAGGATTGCGGTAAAACAATTGCTACAAATTATCTGTGCTTCCTGCTTTATAAATAACGCAAGCTAAGTAGAATTTTGCGCAGATCGAGGCAGGTCTGGCATAATAGACGCTGGATAAGGCCTAAAACATTTATAGTTCGCAGTTGGACTACGACGGACTGTATAAATTGTATTATGCTTCCCTGCTACATCTGTAAGGTGAGTATTTACATACATATTCGCACGCGCATATTCACATCATTTCCCGGTACAGTTTTTGCGCCGTCCACCCAGCCGTTACATAGCACGAGAGGAGCCATACTTGTCCTTATTTCTATCGCCTATTCTCATCGAAAACGATGTTGCTAGTGAGATTCATACTTACTCTACATGATCAGATTTCCTGCGTGACGCGAATAGGCTTGAGGATTCTGGAACGTGGCGTTACGCTGGAATAAATATCTAGTCATAATAAATAGCCGACGCACTTCGACGTGCGACGATCATTTTGCTTCGAGTGTCACTTTTTTCTGGGCACATGTTTGACGAGAGGGGCAGCTTATCTTGCGCTTTGAAAATACACAACACAGTGGGTCAGAGAAAAGGCTGGTCGTTAGCAAGACTTTTCAATACTCGGATTCGTGAGTCACACATATGGCGCTGCCTTGTTCACTTTCAGTATTGAAAGTGGCAATGTAATTAGACAAAACGCCTAATTACAGAATTGTACTGATTCAAGCCAGAGTGCTATAGAAGGAATGTTTTGTGTGCAAGGAGTGCTTTCTGCAACCCCACATTTACGCATTTTCTCATGCAGTACAATATCCGCAGTGCAGTTTCATAAGTGCCTTTGTGAGCCGACAAGCCGCTGGAAAATATAATGTCAGAATATGAAATAGTAGCGGATGTAACAACATGCGAGACATCAGGAAACTGCGCTAAACAATACACCAAAACGACATATCTAACACTGGCGTGGCAGAGGCCGCAGACGCTCGCGAAGGCGATGGCACAGCGGGCGGCGCAGCCGTGAACTCAAAGGTCTGCATTTTGCGCATGTACCCCGACTTTGCGAATAGGGGCGCGAGTGGCGCGTTTGATTTAAAGCGGTACAGTACAGTAATTCTACATGTACATGTACAGTAATTCTGCTCTCGAGAGGCGGACAATGCGAATTTTGTGTCGAAACGCGCGTTTGTTAGTCGGCTGCACACGCTCCAGCTATCCCCAGTCGGGGACGGAGGGACTGAGGAGGAGTTAATCGCAAACGATTCACTTCTGCTTCCTCATTAACAGCTGGCAAGGTTATTGCGATAAGTTTACAGCTTGACACGTAACGAATATGAATTGAAATGAAACTAGCATAAAGTGAAACAACAGCTTCGTGCGCTTGTCGTCGCAAGGTGTCAATAGCGGCGCAACGACCTGCATGAAATAACTCAATGATGCATGCAACATTACTAGTCACAAAAACAGAATCGAAAATCAAGTCGTGGCCTCCGAGACGGCGGCCCATGACAGCCATCTCGGAGGCGGCTGTGTTTCACTGAGTCCTGCTAAGTGCCCTGAGGGCCAAAGTTGGTTGCAGGGGCTCGCGGAAGTATCCTCTCTTATCGTTTGCTATATTACTCTATCGTCGATCATCGAAATGTAATCCACAGGTCAAGCACCTCGGCTATTTATACATGGCTATTCGTACATATCAGCGTAATAGCAGGCACTCGTGTAAGTTGTGGCATATATATGTACCACCATTTGCTTCGCTCACGCAATCTGATAAGACAAATATCTTTTCGCTTTAGAATTGGCAATAATATTCCAGAAAGTTCCACTAGATGTTTTCGCGTCTTGCGCTGAGCGGTAACCTTTAGCATTTTTATGCCCGCGAAAAGCGCTCACCCGACAAAAATAACTTACGCGTGTCAATACCCTCTGTTAAAAAAGAAAAAAAACATTGCAAATTGCAAAGAGAACGTGAAAGGAAATAAAGTACACCGAATACAGGAAATAGCAACTCAAGTGCGAATTAGTTCTCACTGTTCGTTCGCACACGTAGAAGCGCTTGAGGCCCACAATATTGGACTGCTACAGGTCGTGAACGGCGCCGCCGTGATTGTATAGAGGCGCGTTCACAGTGGCGGGAAAGCGCACAACGCAGAATGTTTTCCGCGCGCCGCTTCCCGCACAAACCGGTTTTTCTCCCGCAGACAGGCTGCTGTGCCGTCCCGCAGAGCGATGGGTCGGGTACCTATTTTTCCCGCGCCGCTGACGAGAACAGCCAATGGGGGCCGACCGTGAACCGTGACGTCGGTCCCAGTTCAGTGACCCCGTCGGCGGAGGCAGAGGCTGCGCGCGTGCTGCGGGACACTCGGCGGTTGCTTTGCCACCATGAACATGCGACTTGAGGATTTTGAGCGGTTCCTGGAATGTATTCGGTCCTACCCTTTTCTTTATGACAAGACGCATTGCGACTATAAAGACACGGATGGCAAGACCAACCGATGGGAATTAATAGGACTGGAGTTCGGCCTGACTGGTAAGTTTATTTCGTTGTGGAGTGTCTAGTATGCGGTGTCGACCCAGGTGTCGGTCAGCATGAGGAAAATCTTTCCTGCAGCTTCCGAAGCATCATCAAAATTTAGAAATGCCAGGAACCGTTGGCTAAAGATCGTCAGCTGCACTGACGCCACATGTCGGAGTGGGGCACCCGGCAACGGCGGCAACGCCGCGAAAAAGTGGGCGCTCTTCCCCCTGATTGACGGCATGCTGCGAAGCACGCCGCACTACGCCCGCAGGTTAGTATACTCACACCTTTGCCGGAATGTTTTACCGTTTCAGTGCGAATCTTTTCCTGACTTGGTGCCTAGCCACAGTGCTCCAAAAGTGCCTCCGCTACCCTTTTCGCAGTGGGAAGCAGAAGCAGTGGTGCATGTTTCCTTCTTTGCTTGCCATACCCGAACTTTTTCAGTGCCATAGTTCTTTCTCAACGTCCCGTATCGCTTCTTTCCATGCGCACATTTTCGTCTGCACTTTCGCAACGCGTGCTTAGCCCCAATATCATTGAAAAGTTAGCTAGAATTGGGCGCGATTGAGCACCGCCTCCGGGTCCCTTTGTTCTTGCGGCACTTTGCTTCGATACGCGTCCGCGTACGGCGGTTTATATGCATATACCATGTTTCAGAACATAATGCCAGGTGCGATTTTTTAAGATTCTTTGATATCTCCCGCGGAATATTGCAAATTCCATGTTCACAGTTCGCGTAATCTGAAAGTTTGTCTGGGATAGTTAGAAGCCTTATGCATGTTGCCTCACTGAGAGTGCTGTAAACACTTATGCTATTTTTTTGCACCTCAGGACCACGACAAACATTCCAAATAAAACCGGGTATGCATGGTTATGAACTGCAGCTGAGATTTGCATGCATGCTTGAGCATCAAAATGTTCTAGCCTGGCGTATGTTATGCAGACAATCATCAGGGCCGAGTCAGCCAAGTTGCAGTAGGTTTGCTACCCCAGAAAGGTAAGCATTATTGTCTGTTTGTTTGGCTGGCAAACGTATGCACTTATGTCAAGCTTCTGATTGTACTTTGAGCAGCGTTGAGGCAAGGTGAGAGGATATTTCATTATTTCATGCAGTACTGACACAAGCGAGAACTCTCCAGACATGGAGCTTCTGGAAATGTAAGTACACACTCAATAAGGACGTATGAACTGTGTTATACACTACACACTACAGATTCGGAAATTTTTGTACCTTTGAAATGATAAACCATAGATTTGTGCTTCTCAGTATGTTTTCAAGCAGTGTTGATACAAGGAGAGTACAAAGAATGTCATGTTTCAATACATTTATTTGATGCAGTGCTGATATAAACAGCCAGAGCCCTGCAGAAGCGCAACTTCTCGCATTGTAAGTAGACACATCCATGCGTAAGTCTATATCATGCTGCAAGTTCAGTGAACTCACATTTTGTACAATCCAGGTACGACGACACAGTCGTCAACTCGGATGACGACGACAGCAGGTAAGCATCTACCATCCTTTTTACTGACATTTGCAGGCATTTTGCAGTAAGTGATCTATGTCAGAAAATTCAGAAGTGCATTGTTTGTGACGCAGCCCAGCACCTGCTCAAGCTGGGTTTTCAGGGTCTTGTAGCCCTTCACCAGCTCAAAACCGGGGGCCACCTCCTCTTAGCCTTGCACCAGCTGAGACTGGTCCACTTGGGCAATACACGCCGCCGGCCAGGTACACAAGCAAGCAAACTTTGCCATGTAGTGATTTCTTGACTTGTTTTTGTGCTTTTTCTTCTCAAGGCTGTCCAAAGGAACAGCTGCCGGAGGGCCACCTTCACGGTACGTACTTGCAAGTTTCATTCTTCCTAGCAAAAGAGAGATTTAAAAAACGGTGTGAAACAATGCACTTTTCATCATTTTGCAGAAGGAGGAAAAGGACAGACGACAATTTTGAAGATTGCGTCAAGGCAACCCTTGACAAATGTGCTGGCAGTCTTGCTAGCATCACAAGAAAGCAAAGGAATGAAGTAGAATGCGACGACGACAGTGAGGCCACGGGCCGCTTAGTCACCGTGAAGCTTCGTGCTCTGCCACCAAGGCAGCGATCGCAAGCTATATTTGATATATCCAAAATTTTGTATGAAGCTGAGCAAGATAGTCTACAGTACAGTAATTTGCCTTCATTTTGAGGCGAAATAAAGCCTACGATTGTTTGAACTCAAGAGTATGATGCCTGAATTCATTTTAAAGAACATCTTTTAGAGCCAATGCAGCATTATCCTGTTTGTTTTACCTTCCGTCCTGCACGGTTGACGATCCTTGCCATGGAACTTTGCCATCCGTGACAAAATATTGTGCCAGTCTGTCGCGCACATCTATAGCAGACCTGCAATACAACATCGCAGAAGCTCAACATACACTGCATAAAAATGTTGGTTGACGCAGGCTTTCCATATTTACCTTGCAGAGTGGCAGCCTTGTCTACTTATCCCTCTCATTGCTGGAAGGTCATTGCCGTCTGTCCTCCATAAGCCTGGAGTTTCGTTTCCTTGCCAGTCCTCACTGTCTGCATAGCCAGGTGGGCTGTAGGCACATCGTGCCAATGCGCTCTCCGACATCATGAAGTTATGTAGCACAACACATGCCTTGCAAATATTTTCTGTTGTTTTCTCTGATGCTCTAAAGGGCCTCCTTAATATTCGCCATCTTGCAGCCATTATGCCAAACGAATTTTCAATGACCCGGCGAGCCCGGCTTAAACGGTAGTTGAAAGTTGCTCTCTGCTGGTACTCCTCACGTCCAGATGGGCTTAATCTGTGCTTCTGCAGGTCTAGAAAGGACAACATGAGGCATATTATTTGAAAGAATTTTGCCACTCCAAATCATTAAATTTTTACAAAAGGGTAAAGGAACAATTAAAAATAAAGTAAATCATGGCTGTGTTTGACAACAGCTTTCTGTTCAGAATGGCGCTTTACAAAATGCATTGTGTCACCCAGAATGGCTTCTATCGTATACTTGATTTCAAAATAAAGTGAGCTTGGTTACGATAAGTACTACTGCTTTTGAGAAAAATATGTTGCCGGTTGCTGTAACAAAAAAGAGATTTTAATGTCAACTTCAAGGATAACAAGCAAAACCGTCTCTTTAAATGTGCATAATGCTGTTTGGTCCTATTTGACTAGGGTACTTCACCCAGATATTTGCTCTAAAATAGAAAACAGAAAAACTTCCTGGGCAGCAACTTCAATGAGCATCATGCAATTACTGGCTGTAGAATGCATAATGCTATTCATAAACAGGCTCACCACGACGGGCATAGGGACGCATGAGGAATGTTTTCAAAGGGAAGGCTTCATCCCCTACTATCACATAGGGAATGACACCTGCCGACCCGACAGTGGTGGGGGATGGAACACCACACAAGTCTTCGCTGAGGGTTTTGAGCAAATCTGACCGCAAAAATATACTAGAATCCCCTTCACCACCATAGTGGCAAAGATCAACATATGTGAATCTGAAACAAAGTGGCATAAGAGAAGGAAATCAGTAAGCTAATAATGAGTGCTTCTCATTATTACTCTTTCTCTACAGATGCTCATGGTCTATTGCTGCATTTCTTACAGCATTCAGTCTGATTTGCCATTAATGTTTAGCATTGGTGTAACCAAAAGAGCAAAGCACTGAGGTGTACATGGCTAGAACTAAGTTGAAACCAAGTGCACAAAATATAGTTACCTGTAATGTGCATCACAGCAGGCCAAAAGAACGACACTGAAAGTTTTTTTGTAGTGAAGATTCCTTGACCCAGAGTTATTTGGGCCTTCAATGTTTAGATGTTTGCCGTCAAGGCTCCCAATGCAGTTTAGAAAATTCCAATAGTGTTCCATGTCAAATGCAATCTGAAACAGACACAAATTTGGCAGCCATTAACTGGCTTAGTAAACAATTTCATGAAAGTGGGGAGCGGGAATAGTGCATATAATGAGCAACGAAAATTATGCTGACATAAAAATCCTGATTTCTGCTTCCTGTTTGTTCAGCTGAAATAAGTTTCTTTCAGAAGCATTAATAATTTAACGAGTTTCAAACATTTACACATAGGTCTTGCAAAACAAAAGAATTCATAGAAAAACTAATTAAAAGACCTCTGAAGATGCGTGATTTCACTGCGTAATCACAGTACAAAAAGCACAGTAAGACTGACGCAAAGGAGGCACTCAGTGTAGCACTGACCATTCCATTTAACTTGCCCTACATGTCACGGCAACATGTATAATGTTTTAATAAGTTGTGCGGTTCGTTGGAGAAAAGAGATATTTGCTTCCCAAAATGTGTTCCTTCTTAATTCCAGAATAAGGGTTATGTTGAGCTGTCACCGCAGGGTGGACGTCCATGCAGTGAGCTAGCACGGAACAGCTTTACATTCCTAGGAATGGGGTGGCAAGGTTCATATGGATGTCGCAACACATCATCTGTGGCCTCCATTTTATGTTCTAACACTCCTATGCAGGTGCTGTTCTTTCAGAAAACTAATTTCTCTCACCTTTTTTCATTCTAACTCAGTCTGAGGAAAAGGAACGTATGTATGCCACAAATTCTTCCATACTGCAGCTGTGGTTTCTCTTATGAGAACTGAAGCTGTAGATCGGCCAATTAAAAAGTTGTACGACAAGCTGCGGAATGTGTCTCCATTTGCAAGAAACCTGGAAAACAATCACATATGTGATAGAGATTGAGCAGCAATATATCTGACCGGCATATTTTTAAAGAAAACTAAATAAAAATTAAAACAACAAGGTGTCTAGTTGTACTGCACCGAAAGATCAAAAATTTTGTATTTTGCTCTACAAATATGAAAACTGCGGTGGGCCACATACAACATTTCCACTTCCCCTTTGACGAAAGAAAAGACTGCTTCGTCTTGGTGTTACATGCTCTGCCAACGGCGGAAGAGCAAATTTTTTATACTGAGCATTAAAACCATTATTATCGTGCTTTGTGCATTCTTCTAGTCAGAACACAACATGCACCTAATAAGCAGTAACTTGCAGTTTTAGTACCTTATACTTGTTTTACTTCACATTTCTGAAATAGGCTCCAATAAAATGGTTGCATCCGATAAAAACGTGGACCGCACGATGGGTTGTAAATAATGATTCGAAAAATACTCGCTCACGGCGGCGCCTCAAAACTGGAAGCGTTCTGCTCCATCAGCTCTGGATCATGGGTTGAAATTCCAGTCACGCGAGACGTAGCCAAAAATATTAATTTCCTTATGCTGTGCGCAGTGTAATTAATCTTCAGATGCTAATGAAAACTATCCGTAACAGCGCACCAGACTACATGGAGCAGCTTCAGGAAATAAATTTGCGGTAAGCTGTTAACCATTTTAATTAATTGAACATGATTAGCGATGGACACTCACCGTACTGTTATTGCCAGACGATCGTGGGCCGAAATCGGATCTCTGAATGGAGTCACCTGACGGCTGAGGCTGTGCTCGACCAAGCCCAGCAAAGTGTCGAAGGTGATGGGAGGCATCCGAAGGTAGCTAAAAGGCGACCGGTAATATGTCAGTTATATCCCGTACGACGAGCACAGACTTTACGAATGCATCATAAGAAACAGCACTTACTCGCGGAAGTAGGCCTCGTCTTCCGCCCGCAGCCGTGGCAGCAATAGGCGCGCCTGCCCTTCTTGGTCTCGACGGCGAAACATGGGTCGCACCCAAAATCGGCGCTTCCGTGCATTCCGTGCACGGCGACGGTGCAGAAGCAGCGAACAAGCAAGTATAAGTACGTTTACCGTAGCCAACAGCTCATCGTTCGAACCAGCCATCCTCGTGACAAAAAGGGCAACGCGACGAGAGCTAGCAGACGGTCAAGACGACCACGTGGGAAATCTGGTATCACATGACTATCCCCTTCCCTCTCTGCTCGTTAGGGTCCTGCCTCAACGCCTCCTCTCTCTACATTCCAAGACAACCGCAGCGAGAAAACGCGCGCAGTGTGATCGTCATTCCGAGCAGCTGCGACGCAGCGTCGACGTTGACGCTGTGCCGCTGCGGGAAGTCTCCCGCTAGTGTGAGCGCGCCTTAACGCGGTCGGGCACGACCTCGTAATCCAGTGCACCAAGACGTCTAAGTATCTTGTACGGACCGAGATAGCGTCGCAAAATTTTTCCCTAAATCTTCTTCGACGTATAGGGGTCCGAAACCAAACATGCTTGCGTTACTAGTATTCCACGCATCGTCGTCGAAAATTGTACCGCTGACTGTTGGTCCTTTGCTGGTTCTTGATACGCAGGCGGCCGACCTGTCGGGCTTCTTTAGCGTGCTGGAGATAGACGGGGAGGTTGCATTCTTCTCTTATCTGTATATATCATGGCGTGAAGCGTCCGTTGCCGAACTTCTTCCGTAAACCAGCATAAACAAATATAGGTGCATTGTTCCTTGCTCTGCCGTGTGTAAGCGAATGTTACGTACACAAGGATGGCATCCCACGTGTTGTGTTACACATCCACGTTCATTGTTAACACGTCGACGAGGGTTTTATTCAGGCGCTCTGTAAGGGCTCTGGTAAGCAGTTGTCATGTGAACACTTGTATGGCTGTATATCAGGATGGATTGAATAGCCGTAAAAGCAGTTGCTATTTTGGTGATCAGAACTTCTTGCGCATATCATGTCGTAGCAGGATGTTATCGACGAAGAATTTCGCCACTTCGGCCGCACTAGCTTTATGTGGGGCTTTCGTTTCGCCGTAGCTGGTAAAGTAACCATGATAATCCACTAATCCCGGAAGCTGATGTCGGAAAGCACCCCAGTAATCAATTCCTCAAGAGAAAAGTGTATAATAGCTGTGTCTTACGAGTACTCACCTACGGGGCAGAAACCTGGAGACTTACGAAAAGGGTTCTACTTAAATTGAGGACGACGCAACGAGATATGGAAAGAAGAATGATGGATGTAACGTTAAGGGATAAAAGCAGATTGGGTGAGAGAACAAACGCGAGTTAATGACATCTTAGTTGAAATCAAGAAAATGAAATGGGCATGGGCAGGACATGTAATGAGGAGGGAAGATAACCGATTGTCATTAAGGGTTACGGACTGGATTCCAAAGGAAGGGAAGCGTAGCATGGGGCGGCAGAAAGTTAGGCGGGCGGATGAGATTAAGTTTGCAGGGACAACATGGCCACAATTAGTACATGGCCGGGGTAGTTCGAGAAGTATGGGAGAGGCCTTTACCCTGCAGTGGGCGCTACCAGGCTGATGATGATGATGATGAATCAGTTCCAATCTGCTGGAGCGGTCGCCAAGGAGGTTCATTGCGTTGTAGCAATGACTCTGGCCTCGTTAGTGCTGTTTTCCGTCGCTCAGAGTCTAGGCATGTCTCGACGTAATGAGCGACATCGGCGGTCAGGCGCGGCCTGCAATACTTCTATTGTATCCTCGTCAGCGTGCGGGAGAACATGAGATGTCCAGTGGTCGCATCGTCATGTAAGGCGTGCATAATCTCTGGATCCAGTGCTGAGGTCACAACAAAAGATTAGTTGGAGCGGACTTGCGACAACTTATTCCCAAGCACACGTTGCAAGGACGTTTTGCACAGACAACGAAGGTAGTCCGCGCCTACATATCCCAGACACCAAGTTGGTCTTGCATTTAAAATACTCGACAAGGCTTTTGAGTTAGGGACTGTTCGTTGCTGCTCTGCAAACCTGTCGGCACTTATCGTTCCCATGAAGGTGTCCTCCTCTAGGATGTCGCGCGGCGTCCAGTGAAAAGGGGCGGGTGAGACGAGAAGTATTTCCATTAGAGCTACCCCAGTCTTGCCCAAGTGGCTAGGGAGTCTACTTTGACTGCGGAAGGTCGTTCGTTCGAAACCCAGTGGTATACAAATCGGGCACAAGCGTCCCGCGGTCAGGCGCCTGACTTCAGGGATGATTGCTCAGGAGAGGCTCCAGTATCCCGCTGGCCCCTTTGTAGTGATAGTTGTGAACTCCTACCAGCACCACACACCGTCAAGCACAGCACCAACCCTACATTTAGAATCACCACGCCCGAGCAGTGGGAGGCCGTGCTGCTCAGTCAATGCCCGGAGGATCAAATCTGGGTAGTCCGGCTAGCCGACGTTGCCGCCAAGAGTCAAGGTTTGGACTTAGGAAGGGAGGCTGCGGTGGGGCTAGTCTTCCCCCCCCCGCCTCCCTTGACCCCAGCAAGAACTTTGAATAAGGTTTTCTCTCTCTCTCTCTACCTGCGAAGGTCCTATCGCTATGCGTGTAGCTCAGAACAGACGGCACTCTTGCACCGGCTAAAACCGGGAAAAACTACTGTGAAGTTAACGCACTACCATTTCAAGCGTTCACTGCAGCTTTGGGCCGCGAAACATGGCCGACTGAAATGAGGTTTGGGCCGCTCCCATGGCGGCGAATGCGCACGTGGCGTTCCGAAGCATTTATTTATTTATTTATTTATTTATTTATTCATTTATTTGTTCCAGGTACCCTCATGGCTACAGGGGCATTATTGGGTGAAGGTAAAGGATAAGGTGAAGCATTAGGCATTTTAGGTGAAGCAGGCCTCGCGTTAGCAAGAAACCCTGCTTTCGGAGCGTTGACTTCCCGCAACGGCAGCGCAACTGGCCGGCAGAACATTAGTACGTATTTTACCAGTGGGTACGTGGCGGCAGCTCTGGTGTACCTCCCACAACCAAGGCGGATGTTCTTCACAAGGTCATCTGGGGCTGGATAAGGGGCTTCCAGAGACAGCGCTTATAATCACTATAGAATCCCCTATTGTAATGCGAGCCCCCACAAATAGCCGAACACTACACCGGGGTACATCTCTGCCTATTAAAGAACGGATGGGATTCCGGCGGTTGGGAGACTTGAACAATGTACCTCCTGCATACGAGGCGAATTCTCTACAAGGAGGCGATCACTGTGGTTGAAAAAAAAAACGGTTTTTTTTTTATTTACGCAACCCATTGGTTGTCCCCTGGTGCATTAAAAAGGAGGTTCGGGTCGCTCCCATGGCGGCAGTTTCCCATGCGGCGTACAAATGCACCTATTAGGTGAGGACGCCCTCGAGTCGGGCACAAGCCGCGTTCTAGTCCCATAACTGCCAACCACCTCGCCGGGACCGCGCTGATACCTACCGACAAAGTAGGCACAGGCGCGCATGGTTTCAAAAAGAAAATGATGACGACGCAACGGGAAGTGGAAACAACGCCGCACTTTTGGCTACATGGCGCGAAATTCGGAAATATTTTTTTCAGACCGCTGGTTTTCTGCTTGCTTTTGGTAGCTACGCGATTCTCTTTTATTTTCGTCTCTCCAGCTCGCCAATGGCCGTCTGCGAAAAAACAGGAAGACGAACAAGAAAGATTTCAGAAGCAAACTGCATTTCATTAGCCAAATATTCTACTTGTATTTTAAACCAAAAACTTTCAAGATAAAAAAATATTACAGGGGAAAAATTGTGCCACACAGATAAATGCACAACAACGAAATGATCAATTCGCTGCTAATCCTTGCACTGCCTACGAAACACTGACAGCCTTGAAGCACTTTTCATTCACAATCATGGAGCAAGGAAACTGAGGAGAGGCCCTACCCCCTGCGCGCGCCAGGAGAGAAGTGTGGAGGAAATGACGTAGTAGGTTCTCTTTTTTTTTTTGCTGTTTTTTGGTTTCTTTGCTGTAGCGGCCACGCGTTTCGGGCCACAATGGCGACTTTGGTATTGTTCTGTGCGCTCACACGTGTTGCTCCGTAGGTTTCGTACCGTGGCAAAGGCGCCGTGCGGGCAGGTTTGTGTTGGTCTCCGTGTTCTGTTGCGCTGCGTTATCTGGAACGTGCTCTACCGGATGTTGCTGTGGCCAGGTGGGGCAGGAGGAACTAAAGTTCGTGTAATGAACGCGCATGCAAAGCTGTACGCAATGTACCGCGCCACAGCAATGGCAACGGACGAAGGAATATCCGCGGGAAATGTTTCCCTCTTTGGCAGAATCATGCTAACGTGCTAACGATTGTTTAGCATTGGTGCGGAGCGCGCGCATCCGAGCAGCCCGGTTGCGCGCAGCGCGGCGTGGTTTCGCGAGAAATGTAAACAAGAGAGGAGAGCTGGCCCGATAGGCGGAGCAACGCCATGAGCAACGCCAACTTCCGGCTTCACTTTAGCTTCACAAGGAGTGACGTCAGGGCCTCTCCTGAGTTTCCTTCCTCCGTGTTCACAATCAACCCTTGCAATCAACCTTGCTCACAATTATGTGCAACAGTTTAGATAGGTGGAAAATATACACCCATCTAAATAATTATCAGAAAACCCGATCTTATGTATTATAGTCCTTGTTATAGTCTTGTAACGGTAATTTAGGAAGAACATTCAAGGTGGTGGTACTACGGCAGCCATCTTGCGAGTAGTTCATATTCCTCCACCAGGCGACGCCACTCAGTCATGACTGAAGAAACGCTCTTTGCCAATGCAGCACAGCGTTATCGCTTGGCGCAGGACACGCCTGCATCTATCGGAAGTTTCTCGAACGTTATCGACGATTCCATCCGTTGTCTGTTGTCACAAACGCGTGTGAAATTTGATTGTATGAGCGACGCGAATTGTCCAGTACTTTCTGGAAGGCACGCGGGCAGCAAGGATTACTGTGGAACCTTCGATGTGTCATGTATAAAAGCCGACGCGTTTCGCCACTGATCAGATTTCGACGATCGCTCACTGTGTTCGCCGCTATCGTTGTGCTTCGAGAGCAACTTGCTTTTGTGGGCAGAGGTTCGCCCAACAAAGTCCATTTCGTCATTCACAGTTTTTGCGACTGTTTTGTTCGCCGTCACTACTACGTGACAATAGGAATACAACTGAACAATAGTGTGACAAAATCCTTCACACCATGAAGCGTACTGCAGGCTGCCTTTGCAGCGCCAGTTGATTAGTATCTATATAGGAATCTCACTAGCGTGAAGGAACACGACACAAAAGAAAAGCACGGTAGTCTGTCGACTTCAGTGTCTCCGCGAAAATGAGACATGCCCGGACAGACGAATGCGTCCGTGCCCTGTGTTCTTTGCGGCCGTCTTCCTGACCGTCCCGACGCACTTACCACGTGCAGATGACAAGGCGTGGATTTTATTCGTGGTTGTGAGAAGAAAAGGCAGAGGGGAGTTTTGCTGGCCTGACAATGCGGATGGCTGACAGCTGAACATCGGCCAGCAGGAGGATAGGGTAAATAAGAGGCAGGAGGCAAAGCGATAACTCGGAGCACTCTCGCATTGCGTGGCCAGCGCTGTCTTGTTCCGCGCGACATGCAGGCCGTGGACAAAAGCGCGCACGTGCGCTTTCGTCTGGCGTTCCTGAGCGGATTCTATTCTCGTGCACGTCGAAAATTTGAAGGCAGCTCGTCAAAAAGGCGCATTCTTGTAAGCAAATTTTGATAATACTGCTTTCTTCCTTTCTTTTATTTGAAGGCTTGGCTAAAGCAGGCGTTTGTCTTCTTTATTGATATGAGATGTTTGTAACGTTTTCACTCTATTACATTCCTAGCATACTTCAAGGACGTAAAAACTCGCTACAATAAATTGCGGTACAGAAAAGCGACGATAACGGGAGCACATAACGATGTTCTTTCTCACACTTTATCGACACGTATGGTATTGTGCAAAACAACACATGAAGCACTATCGCTAATAAGGCTGTATTTCGGATCCCGTCATTATTTACATGTTTCGGGAGGAGGGGGGTATGAGCTCCGCAACTATGAAATAGCGTGAAAAAACGCAGACGGGGCATTCGTAATAATGCTGGCCACGAGGCTCCCTTTTCATCTTTCTCGTCCGTTAATTTTGGGACCCTCGTCTGCATACTATATGTACTAAACTGATGTTTTATTATGTATTCATGATTATCAACATATGAGCTGCTCTTTCTTGTGCGCTTCGTCACATGTTCTCTCCTTGACGTCACTTATTATGACAATGCAATATGCAAAATTTCTTGCAGTAAGTTCGTGCTTGCCTTTTAGTGAAGTGTTAGAATAGTATATTGAATGGCGAAATTGCAAATCAGGATTGAATAGCTTGTCGAAACATACCGTAATCGATAAATACGATCTCCGCGGCGTTCTTTTATCGGAACGCTTGACTCTTCGTGAGTTTTCTCGAGAAGGTAGCGTTTTAGGGCCGCCAACTTCTATATATTTGCAAATCGTCTGTTAGGGTCATTTATAGTCACAAATCAAATCGTAGGGCGTGTGCGATCCCCACTTCAGCAGTGGAATAGCATACTTAGGTCGACTCTACACTGAAACACTTCCAGGGCGCCCATGCGCAAACGAGAAAAAGAACGTATCGATTAGAAACGTGCGTCAAAATGGGGAGGACCCCATTACCTCAAACACGACACGTAGAGAAGACAGAGTGGGACCTTTGACCACCATTTATTTATTTTCTTTCTCTCTCTCTTCGGGAACTAGACTTGGAGGTCAGCTATTACAATTTATGTATCCAAACGAAGGAGAAACGAAAGAACGTACGCACAACAAAAACCCCTAGTACACAGCACACGTTCATCAAAGTAACATATATATATATATATATATGTATATATATATATATATATATATATTTGTGTGTGTTACTCCACAACCTCGTTAGTAGAATATGACACGTGGGGCATCTTCACATAAACACTAAAACATTTCAATCGCATCAGCTGTTACTACAGACGGCTCGCGCGGTGGTGCCTTTTGGTTTCGTTTCTATTCTTCAAAAGACTAGTCACCACAGAGAGCCTTACAAGTCGTCTGTTCACGAACACTGATAAGAGTGCGCGCTATGGTAGGGATATATCTCCTCAACACAGAGTTGACGCACCGGCAAGCCTACAAGTCGAGGTCACGGCAAGTGTCGGAGAGGCCAGTGTGCTTTGTCACCATGCTCTTCATTGCAGCTTCTTTGATTTTTCTCTGCGCTTCAATCGCTCACTCATTCCACTGTGGCCTACGGATGGGCATGCTGCGCGTAATGCGGGGATCTACAATTTCGGGAAGCAGGCAGTCTGTAAAATCTGATGAGGAAAGGAAGCATTTTCAAATTCCAAAAGCTTTCTTCCCTTCCAACCCGCTGTACATGAAATCCTTTTGATGTTCAGACAAAGAAGTTACAGAATTTTTTTTATATTTAGCTGACCTTGCACCTGATAGTAGTACCTATGAGAACTGCTTAGTGCGGGTTGTTCGAGGATTTGGCTCCTCTGATTGAATTTCTTAGCAGCCTCGCATGGTTCCATTTCTTTCGCTGTGAATGGACACTTGACCTCCAAGATACCGTCGCTCCCAACTAATCCATCGGGAGATGCTGCCAAGGAACTAGACTCTTGATCAACAAATAACCCACAGTTCCCGTCTCTTCTTCATACAACGGTACTGCGACATGTTCTTGCTGCTTACCATGCTCAAGAGCGGCACTAGTGAAACTATTTTTGTAAACTAGGCTTTTCACGAGTGCGTCACACGGCGTCGACCCTCTTCTTCTACACACTGCGTAAAAATTTGATGCAGTTAGACGCATTTGTCTTTCTACATACCACGTGCAATTGTCTGCTTGGCCTCTAGTGTCTTCCGCAATCTCAATCCTCCGTTTTTTGTCAACCTCCAGGCTTTTCAAAATATTTGCTTCTTTTTCCCAGAATTGTTCAAGCGGAATATCGGGTTTCTGACAGTTCGGGCCGTAATGGTACCTTGAGTCTTTCATCGGGAACTCCTTGCGTCGACGCTGCCGGTGGCCATTTTCCTCGAGTAGTTTTCGCCTCAGATACTCTTTCCTAGCCTTCTGACACATTTTTTTGTTTGCGTAGCGCTTCAAGATGGCTGGAGGACTCTTGCATGTGGCCGCGTTAGTTGTAGCGCAATGCTACTGGGGCCCCAGCTGAAAGCTGAGCTCAGCTCCATAACACCGGTGTTTTTACGAGCCTTTGTGACACCTGTTTATCTGCTTTCCTCAAGACAATTTGGCTACCAGTGACATCACTGCCTCCGCAAGGTTACTGGTGTCATTCGTGACTAGATGGTCAGCTTTCTCCGCAATTATCTTGGCGTCATATTTTCAGCTGGAGCACTTTATGCATATTTTCATAAACGTTGTCGCCTTTGGTGTCATTACAGAAATAGCTCTTGCATTTGTCGTGGCATCCAAACACATGTTTTGGACCATTTATGAAGTCGACAGCTAGCTCTAAAGTGAGTTCTGATTTCTGTGAATCTTTATCTTCAGCAGTGCCGTGTACATCCAGCAAAAATGCTGGCATAATGCTTAATGGCCTTCCGCGCACCATTCTTTAAGCGCTTAATTCTGGGACCGCTTAGGTAGGCTGACCTTCTTTAGTTTCTTTAGCGATAATGTACAGGCGAGTGGTGTAGCATTTCACTACATGGTTCGCGCACTCCCTCTTCTTTACAAAACGGTCATATTCCACTTTTGTAAGCATATGATGCAAGACTGAAGAATCGCCGTCCCCTATGAACGTCCGATATTTGACACCATGCATTTCGACGCTCCTCTGGAAGCCTTCAATGATAATTTTGGAGTCCATTGCACCTAAGATTTCGTTCCAATTCTTATAGCACAGATGCTTCTCCTCGCCCGTCCTGGCGTAGTATTCACACGTGCTGCACAGTTTGTTTCTCACTCCTAAGTATACGAGCTTTTTAGTAAGCTTTTCTATAATAACAGCCACACCAGAATTGGCTGAATACCGGTGTCCGTGACTACCATATGACCAACCACCATCGACAATCTCTGTGATGTGGGGGGTTACGCCATCTTCACAAAAAGCCCCGGCTTCTTGTCCAAGTGTTTCCTCGTGCTTGCCGGCTTTTATCATCTGGTACAGAAGGACGGCTTTCCAGCACTGTAACAAAATAACACCAGCCTACAAGTTCAAAACATTTCACAATGCCGTCGTTACACTTCGTAACGTGACCCCTGCGTGCATCGATGAACATATGAACTGCAGAACATATAAACTGCAGGTTTGCTGGCATAGTGTGTAAGAGTTGTCGGACGATCCCACCGCTGTTACCAGCTGCAGGAGTTGTCGGACGATCTCGCCGATACGACCAGTAGGTTGTAGAGAGGAACCTGGGAGGAATTAGGCGTATAGGGTTTATTTACAATATTTACATTTGAAACAAGATACATTGGGCAGTCTAGCGTGACTCCCAAATGCAGCACGCTACCGAAGCATACAACAAACGAGCACGAAGCTCCAAACACACTGACGAGCACGCAGCTCACGAGCACGACGACGAGCACACTCTAGCAGCCGACAACAGCTGCTTATAAACACTCCCTTGGTCCCTAGTTCCCTAGGTGAGAGAACCGTTCGACCAGTCATCGAAGTTGACCCGCCGGTTGTCCATTATCTTGAGTCTTGAAAGGCGCGTCGGTTCACCGAGCTGACTCCCGCAGCGCGGCTGCCGGTTGCCCATTGTCTTGCGCCTCTAAATTCCAGAGCTGCCTTTCTCCTGTAGTCGCCACGAGTGTCCGCAGACTGATGAATCCTGGGGCCCCGTACCGCAAAGCCCCCTTTTGTTAGGGAAAGTTCTTCTTGCTGCAGAGAGACCATGACGACCGGCAAATCAACCAACAATACGTTGGGTGCCAAACGTGGCCCGCCCTGCTGTCGTCACCGATTCTCCGAACGAGGCGCATGGTGGATTAGCGCTGTCGTCCGCGCTGGTTCTCCGAAGGGCGCCAGCACCGCGGGTCGATCGAAGCACGTGCAGCGGGCTGAAATAGCTTTGCAGAGCAGTACCCCTGCAGGCCGATCCTAACAGCTCCTCCATGGCCCGGAAAATCTCGCCTGCCCAGTGCTGACAACCGCTGGGCAGGAAGAGAAAGGCTGGCGAGCAAGAAGATGGCTTTGCTCTCTGCAACCCCTGCGCACTTGGAATGCCTTCAACCACCTCACAACCATCGGCACAGAAGAGTCGATCCCGGCAACACAATACCACTCAGCGTGCAAACGCCCGGCATCAGCTGTTAACCCACCAGGCTTCCTATCAAAATTTCAATGCGAGCCACTCAACTGGGAACCCCAAATTTTGCCCCAAGATTTCGTGCCGCCAAAGCGAGCGTTCACGTTCCTCCTGAGTTCGACCAAACCTGACCGTCGTGCTGCACAAGAGTAAATGTTTACGCAAAACTAAACCGAAGGCTCTCAACCACCAATACCCGAACATAACTTAAGCAGCCTAAGTTCACGGACAGCCTGTTCTTACCCTATTGCAGTGGCGTACTTATCGCAGTTACTGGTGCCACTGAACAGTCTGGTGAACTCGACAGGTACGTAATTCACAATCGCGCTAGCTTTATGGTCCCTATTCCGAACACGTGCTTGCGTCGCACGCAAGCTTTCCATCACGCTTACTCACGTGTCTTTCTCTAGTGTATACAGGACACGTAACTTAACCGAGCTACTAAACTTGCGTAACTCACGCACACCGCAGAACCCTAAAAAATGTGTCTGCTAATAACTCGTTCCACGAACGCTCACTAAAGAAGTCAGAACACGGCCGCCCTAAACACACACGAGCAACCCAGTCATAAACCTGCTTCCTTCCGTCCACACAGGACACGCGCTAATGGACCTAATAGCTCTTTTCAGTGCAAATGATGCACTAACTGAAAATCAACGCGCTTAACCGTAGAAAATTCAAAAACACTTATAAAAAAAAGAAGGTTAACTAATACACGCGTTACCATAGGCCTCTCATCGATAACCTTGACACTCAGGTTACTCACACACACAAAACAAGAAAGCCTATCTACTCATTAACTTACACCTCGCGAGACTAAATGTTTACATAAAACACCTCTTTCAAACCTCGGAGCTTCTCGAACGAAAACACAAACGCTCATACCTTACATATTGAAAGAAACTTGAGTCTGAAATCGCGAAAATTTTCCATTGCTCAAAAAATTAAACAAAACAACATGCTTTACTTCTACGGAAGCTCTCTTGGCCTCCCGTTCCAAGCATTTTCGACTCACTCATAATTTTGAGCCGTACTCGAGGTGGCCGCGGTTCGAAAGCTATTCTGGCTACCCAGGAACAACAAAAGGGCTGACACGCTATCAGCTCCTCCAAGACGTTACAGTCTCCTGCCAATTTGCGTCCTGGCGCCACGCTTCATTACTAACTTGACTGACCGCGTCGCGACTCCCTACCACCTCGTCTCGTCTTGCCACCAGGCGCTCCTTCGGCCTGCCTGCTGCACTCCGAACAACGGAACAACAAGAAACGTAGCTGCCCCGTGCCCTGTGTCCGCGTCCGTGCAGAACATGCTTCACGGTCTCTTCGTGACCGGTGGCTCGAACGTGCTTAATGCGCACACATCGTCAACGACGACCGCATCTTTCTTTTCCTCGCGCCGGGCCTTTTTGCAACTGTCGCCGTCTTTGGCTGCGCTACATTAGTCACCGCATTCTGATCTTTACGGCGCTTCTTTCTACGGCGCTTTCTCTTGGAATTCCTTTTCATGCCGCCTTCTCGCGCCCCATGCTGGCCGGTACACATCTCGTCGGCCTTGATCGGTCTCCTACCCGCACAGTCTGAGTGATTTTCATTTAAATCTACCCTCTGTTTGCCTCGACTGGCGGACAGCTCAACCGACTCTGGCACAATGCAGCAGGCTTTACTCGAGCTATGCAACTCGCACTCTTGCGAACTGCACTCTACTGCATCGCCCAGCTCACGCTGTGCATCGGCACACAGCCCATCGGTCTCGATCGCTGTCTCACGCGCACAGTCTGAATGATTGTTAGCTAAATCGAATCTATCTTGGCTACCTAGACTGGCGGAGATGTGCACCGATCTCTGAACAATGCAGTTGTCTTTTCTCGAGCTACGCAGCTCGCAATCCTGAGAACTACCCTCAATTGCATCGTCCAGCTCGCACTTCACTTCGGCACGCAGATCTGACCTGACATGGGTGCTCGCGTCTGTCGGGTCAGCAGTACTCTCTACTTCGTTAACAACCTCGCTAACATTACAAGCGACGCACACACGCGGTAACTGTGCCAATTCATTCGCAGCTGGCCTAGCTGTCTCTACAGTGCTCTGTTGGCACAGCACCTCGTCGCTCTCACTCTGGCCTTTAACGGCCTCTGCTGCCACTAAGGCATCGTTAGCGGCTAACACTTCGAGTTTAGTTATGAGCGTGCTGCTAATCTCGCAGGTGCTACTACTTTTCTCGGCTTTCGACTAAAATCTGCCATCGACTTTCTCCCACTTTCGCTGCGTCCAGCCTACAGTTTTCTCAAGCCGCTGTTGATTTCGCTCGATTTCCTGCTCCCAACCTTCAATCTCTTTGTTCAATGCAGCAACGTACTGCCTCGTTACTTCTGTTAGGCCTTCTTCCTGCGAAATGCTTTTTAGTTCCTGCCTAGCTTTTTCCTGTTGTTGCCTCATTTCTTCCTGTTCTTGCCTAATTGCTACCTGTTCCCGTTTTTTACTTAGAATTCGTTTGCCCATTTGTTCTATAAATTCCAAATCATTGCCACTTTGCAAAATGGTTTTACGAATCTCTGATTCCGTCAAGTCCTCTTTTACATCTACCTCGACCTCTTCAAACAACCACAACAGGTCATCTCTCGTCAAACACAATAGGACCATGGTCGCTACTTTAAGCTTTGGCTCTGCTGTCACAGAATACTTGCTGCGATACCCACGCAAATCAGAATACACGTAAAAGATCCCAGCGAATCAAATCAACACACACAGAGAAATTGAAGCCTGGTAAATCTTGCAGCGAAAACCAAACGCTTACCCACTGAAGCAGCACCATATCACCAGTCCTTCTCCGCCGTATCCAGTCAGTTGCAAGAGGTGGCCAATACCAAGTCGCCTCCAACTTGATCAGGATACCGGTCGGTCACCATGTGCCAAAGTCCGTGAGCTGCCGTTGCTGTCTCCCGAGTCGTAGGGCGATCTACGAGCCGTAGGCCGATGTCACCGCTGCCATTCAGTTGTAAGAGTTGTTGGACGATCCCACCGCTGTTACCAGTTGTAGGAGTTGTCGGACGATCTCGCCGCTGCCACCAGTTGAAGGGGTTGTAGGTCGTAGAGAGGAACTTGGGAGGATTTAGGCGTACAGGGTTTATTTACAGTATTTACATTTTAAACAAGATACATTGGACAGTCTAGCGTGACTCCCAAATGGAGCACGCAACCGAAGCATACAACAAACGAGCAGGAAGCTCCAAACACACTGACGAGCACGCAGCTCACGAGCACGACGACGAGCACACTCTAGCAGCCGACAACAGCTGCTTATAAACACTCCGTTGGTCCTTAGTTCCCTAGGTGAGAGAACCGTTCGACCAGTCATCGAAGTTGACCCGCCGGTTGTCCATTATCTTGAGTCTTGAAAGGCGCGTCGGTTCACCGAGCTGACTCCCGCAGCGCGGCTGCCGGTTGCCCATTGTCTTGCGCCTCTAAATTCCAGAGCTGCCTTTCTCCTGTAGTCGCCACGAGTGTCAGCAGACTGACGAATCCTGGGGCCCCGTACCGCAAAGCCCCCTTTTGTTAGGGAAAGCTCTTCTTGCTGCAGAGAGACCATGACGACCCGGCAAATCAACCAACAATACGTTGGGTGCCAAACGGGGCCCGCCCTGCTGTCGTCACCGATTCTCCGAACGAGGCGCATGGTGGATTAGCGCTGTCGTCCTCGCTGGTTCTCCGAAGGGCGCCAGCACCGCGGGTCGATCGAAGCACGTGCAGCGGGCTGAAATAGCGTTGCAGAGCAGTACCCCTGCAGGCCGATCCTAAGTGGCAATCCTGTAATTGCGTCAATGGGGGAATATGCACTACGCCGTATTTTTCTTCAATATTAAACGCTTAGCACAGCTGCAACGTCACGTTAGTTCTTCTAAAAATTGCACTCCTAATCCGCATGAAAACAAAGAAGTGTGGGTGAATAACTTTACCTTTCCAAGAGACTCCTCTTGACGTAGAAAAGCCCCTTTACTCATAGCGGGAACTTCCGTGATTAACATCGCTTCCTCGAACTGCAAGTGGTCAGATCTGATGCTCATAAAATCCCAGATGGCAGCATCGTTGATCCCTAATATTGTCTTGTAGGTGAGGGAGGTTGGTTCTGGGACGGGGTGAGTCGTCAGCTTCTTGACTTCTCCGCCTTCAGTGCAGGAAAACGTAAGGTCTAACCAGAGCCCCACTTTGCGTTCCTTCACAAATGCAAAGCGACAGGTCGACTTCGGGTACACGTGGTTGTCGAGACATCGAACAGCATCTACAAAATGACCCAGTGACACGATTCGCCTTCCGGAGATGTTCGGCTCTTCAGGCTGAGTTGACGCGAAGCTTGATTCAATACTCAGGTCCGGCAGAGGCTCGTCATCGATGCCGAAAATATCCCAGTGCTCGACCGTTGTGCCATCCTCTATGGTAGTACCATTGTCTTCCAAGGACGGAGTACAGGCTGCACTTTGCTGTTGCTGACTGCTCTCCTGCGATCTTTCCTTCCTGAAAAATTGAAACAGTACTCGTCTTACTTCATCATTTCGTCTGGATAATTCAATCAACAGTTGACAAAATTCTTTTTCTCCCCCTGATATGTGCGGTCTATGCACTTGCACCATATTCACATGTATTGTGTCAACAACGCTGCCATAGCTGATGTGCATCTGTCAGCTGATGTAAACCGGCTGCATATAATACAAAGCCCGAAATAACCAGAAAATGAGAGGCACCTCGTAGCCCGTCAAAGCTCACTGCCTTACCATGTATGCTAAAAACCTACCGCCACAAATGAGCTGGTCATCGCCAGAATTACAGGGTAAGGCTCCCACCACGGCCTTTTTTATGCCGTGTTGTTCACCTCCCTTCACCACGATTACGTCTAAAGAATCAGCACTCCAACGCAAATAAAACAAGCACTTCTTTGTATTGCTGCTTTGCTTTAATTTATCGAATGTCCGCTTCTATGGTAGTAACTAACCTCGGTAACAGAAAGGGTCTTACCTCAAGTGGTGCGAAAACGCTGTTGCTGCCTGCGTTCGGCGAGATGCTGCGACGGCTCTTTTCCTTTTTCGCGAAGCACTTGCGATTTCCCATCACTTGGAGAAAGGGTGCCTGTGCTAGGTTCTCTCACGGGCAACCTCTACGCACACTCGAAAAACTAAGGATGCCCACCAGGGCCGGTATTTTGTAGCAATGCTTCATGCTTTATCCTATTCTAGTCTTATCCTCCGCTCACGGCCGGCTGATCCCGTTGATAACGTGAGCGGACCGTCGCTCTAACCACTGTTCTGATCGGCCGTTCACCCTGCGACAGCCCTCGGTCCCGGCTCGCACGATTATGGGAAACGGGCCGACGGCCGCGTCAAAAATAGTTCTCGACACGGATGAATTATGACTAGCGCGGGAATACCTGGTACAGGAGAGGTTTGAGCAATTAGCAATGATACGGCTGTCACCTGTCAGCAGCAAAAACTGGCGTGTCCAAGCCGGAGACGCGCTCAGTGCGATGATCCGGCCACCACCTTTCAGAGTACGATCGGAGTCAGCGAAGAGGGCAACCTACCTTCGGATTGGTGGGACCTGATGTCATCGGCCTCCTGACATTGGATTGGGGGAAGTGATTAAACAATGATCACGCAAGGCATAAAGGAGCTATGGACAGCGGGAGTAATCGACGATTACAACTTCATCATCAACTTTGCTGTATTTCTTTGCTTTTCCTTGTACTTATGTAAATATGTACATTTTTGTCCAACGTTCTGAATATCGGACACAGCCTGACGTTCACCTCACTCCTCCACGAGAAAAGTGGATTGCACTTCTTCCAAACCCGAGTCGCAACACCACTGAGCAAGCGCGATAAGCACGAAAAGGCATTATCATTGGAAAGGCATCGCTACAAAATACCGGCCTAGGCCAATGTGCGACACCACGTGGTGTGGATGGCGTGCAATTTGTTCTCTACAGTCTCGTATTAGTGCGCGTTGAGTACTAGGGCATGCGTGCTTTTCGCGTCGCTCATACAATCAGATTACATAAGCGTCGGTGACAACAGACAACGGATAGAAGCATCGATAACGTTCGAGAAACTTCCGATACATGCAGGCGCGTCCTGCGCCCGGTGAAAAGCTGTCACAGGTGCAAGTTAAATAAGTACACGTGTCAATACAACTCCATTCCAATGCGTTGTGTCAGCCAAAGAAAAAAGAGAAGGGGAAGATTCCTTTATTGTGCTACTGTAATCGCGCCACCTACAAGGTCGACGACTGAAGAGAAATTTCACCGAGGAATTTTAGCGCACCATGGGCACGGCCTCCTCCCTTCTTCGGTCACACAGGCGGCTCTCATGCTTGGCTGGCACGTGCTTTCACCATGGCTGCTATGCACGTACTAGCCCAACAAAAGCAGGAAATAACAGCCTGTCTCGCAGCCTTCGCCACGCCTCTGGGAGTGGTTCCTCTAACTATTCAGGATGATTGACAGGCATTGTGGGGGAGCCCAGGGGCGGAATCTTATAACGGTTCCAAATGCTAACAGGTTCGCTTCGCCGCTTACGTCACTAAAGCCTCTGAAGTGCACGTCATCATATGACGAGTTAAGAATTGCGGAATGTTTCTTCTTGCTAAATAAGTATGAACTATTATTTAAATATTGTCCTGAAAGTTTTGAATTACCGTCGCGCTTTGACATATTCTTTCGTTGTTCATTAGGCAATATAATATTACCATTTGTTTAACTGTTCGTCGCCAGGTGGTAATCCACGCTTTAAATATTGTTACCATTCGAATCAAAGGACATGGCCCTCTCACCATCAGTTGTGCGGAAATTTTGAAAGTTGGTTCTATATTCTGTGATGGCGTCGCACAGGGACATTTTCCTCGGCCCGCACGTCTCGCACCGGCAAAGGGCGATGGCTGCTCGTCCCCTCCAGTTCATCGCACAGCCATCGGATGGTTCCCTTTGACAGAGGATAATGACGCCGGAACTCATCTGTCAGCTCTGATAACGCGCCTAGCATCTCCAGTCGTTGACGGGTCCGGGAGAGCAACCCGAGGCAAAGAATGAGGGGCGCCGTCATGTTTTCATGTGTATTAAGTCATACCTGTATTAAATCATAACTGTATTAAGTCAACGCGTGCGGGCGCGCACCACCCTCGAGTCGCCGAGGCGGCGCGGCCATGGTCGGAAGCAAACAGCCAAGCCACAGCAACGGAACCCAAAGCGGACTACGTCTTCGCCGGTTCCACTCGTGGCGGACGACGGTTTCGCTTTGAAAATGACTGACAAATTCCTGACATGTTCAGAATTTGCGGTACCGCCCCGCTGTCTCTGACGGCCGCTGACGCAACCACAATTCTGACCAATCACGTGAGGGCAAGGGAACCGGTTCGCTTTCAGAACTGTTAGAAGATTGCGCCCCAGGAGTCCTTCGGCAGAAACATCTAAAACGTTCGTTCCTGGGGTAAAATGTCTTGGCGCGCCACATTCGGAGAAACTGTGAACTTCCCGGTTCAGCATTTTTGTGGCAGTCGTGTCGATGACGCTAGGTGAAAATTTTGCAGGTAAGTGCGAAAATAGTATACATTTCTTCCTTTCTTTACAGTTTGTCGCTGTGATTACAGCATATATTACAATAAAGAATGACCATAGATGCTAATGTTTCAGATACGAGTCCTTAGAACATGGTATGGTTTTAAGATTGCGTTGACTTTATCAATGTTACCAGTGGAAAAAAGATAGTAAGATTCACGCGTCCCGTACAGCGTTTCATTTTGCGTTAATGGAAAAGTATGCGTTGAGATTTTGAATTCAGGCTTCTAATTGTCTAATCCAAAACCGAAGCTTCATAGCTTAGTACCTTCCCGCCAAAATGTGCAAATATAGGACCAGAATTTTAAATATTGCTTAATTTCCGTCGTATTGGGAAAACTAATAAAGGTACATGAATGAAATTTCGCGTCCTAAATGGCAATTACTTGAACTCTAATTTGTCGTAAATTTAGCTTCCTTGAGCGTATAGTTCCCTCCCAAGCTGTTTACAACAGAAGTTGCAATATTTGGCAATCTTCAAAAGCAAAGTTTTCCAAAAAGTAAGAATTCATTATTATTCTGCGTCTAGGAAAGACATAATTATGTCGTAAAGCGACAGAGCAAGCCGCAAAGCAGTAAATGCGGTATTTTCTTCTAAACACCGTCACAACTGAGACAAAGTTCGCAAAAACCATGTATCTCATGCTTGTTCTTGAACATTTATTTCTAAATCACATTATTCAATTTATCTATATTATATATAGTTGGAATTTACAAGAATTAAGCTTTTTCATGGTATGTACGACAACTTTATATCCTAAGCAGAAGAGCCACCACGGTTGTTCCAAAAGTACTGAAAACGGGGGGCTCGTGCCGCCGGAGTGGGACCGCCACTATTCTTTCACTGGCGTGGTTAAAAATTCTGTCCAGGGCAGCGAAGAGACATGTCTCACTTCTAGGAACGCGGAGGGCAAGCTGAGCAGTGCGAATTGCATTGATGCAAACTGATTAATACAATATTATTCACAATTTAGCATGAGTACAAATAAAGGGCTGGCAAGGGCTCGATTAGTGTTCTTCCGCTACTACAATACGTCCTAGATACAATGCTTTGTACATCACAATACACAATATGGTAGTGTTGCGTAGCGCTCAAGCTAACAGGTAATTAAAAAAATATTTAAACAATGATAAAAAGTACAGAACCAAGCACTCACACATAGAGATCATAAGTGGCATCCCACGCTCGCTGAAATGATACAGATGGCCGTGTTTGTGCCTCGAGCTTAGCTGGTAGAATAGCAAATTCGCAGAAAAACGAACGAGCAAGAAAGTAAGCTAATTATCTATGCCATAAACACCCCTAAAAGGGTTGTTGGGAACTTGGGCACTCGTATCAAAGTATTTAATCCACTTCAAAATTCAAACAGCGAATAAATACGAAAACTAAAAAAAAATTTACATGGACACCCTTTACACTGGTTTTCTAAAAGACATCGAACCACAACTGATAGCTTATTTTGAGTCCTCTGCTTCAGTACAGTCATATACCAGCATACATTTCTAGTACAATGTGGAGACATTTAAAGAAGGCTCAGAGCCTTTTCCTTGGTGCCGACCTCATCTGCCTCACAAAAGCAATGAGGCAGATATAAGAAATACAACGCATTTCGGCTACTGATAGCTCCAAATAAAAAATGTCCCCAAACAGAACAAACATTCTTCGAGCATAAAAAATGCTTGAGATTAACAACCGAGTAGCTTGTCACCTCCCAAAACTGCGCTTTAGCTAGATCTCACAGTGGTAGTTCCTAGATTTATTGTGAACACGTCGGCCTCTTGCATCTATGCCTATAGCTATTCACACTATATATATTGTGTTTCGCCTAAACTTTCATACTTCTGTCCATTGAAACATAACTTTCGCTATATTTCTTGCATCAGAATGTGAACTCTATGCAATGACTCCCTTGATAACTCTACAGGAACATCACATGTGAAAACATCCAACTTTTTCATGTTTAGCATACGGAGAAAGTAACTTCCTAACTATCCAGCCATTTGAACATCACACTTGGTGTAAATGATTGTAAAAGATACTAGAAGTGAGTCCTTGGCAAATCTGTTACATGACGAGATACTGAAACCGATAGCGAAAGCCAGCCTTATACTTCTTTACTCGTCTTACAAAAAAAAAAAAAAAAAAAAACGTTTTACACATACCTTACGGTCATGCTGTGCAGGTCCAATCAGAACTATTTGAAGATGCGTGCAACACATCCTAGGTACCATTATATTCGTCAGCAGCCACATAACATAAACGGTATCACATGCTAAGTCTCTTAGCTTACCGTCTAGCCTTGCACGCTGGAGCTTTCTCAAGGAATACAGTATTTTGTTTCCTTGCAGTCCAGTGCAG
Organism: Dermacentor andersoni; assembly: GCF_023375885.2. NCBI lineage: Eukaryota > Metazoa > Arthropoda > Arachnida > Ixodida > Ixodidae > Dermacentor > Dermacentor andersoni. The sequence continues at coordinate 363,121,517 of NC_092814.1, read as the reverse complement.
CCTCACTTAGTAAACAAGGAAAACAAATCGTCATACACATTTTGATCACATACAGCAAGGAGTTTCTGAACTCTCTCGTGGAAAAGGTCACAGAGTGCCTGTCCTATTCCTTGTGAGGCAAGGTTTTCAATAGACACCTGAAAAACGTGCTCACAAGACTCTACAAAGCGTGTAAAAGAGGGACATGGAACTGACACCTTTACAAAGTATTATTCTGAGTCAGCAGCGCCTTCAAGGTGTAGTCTAGTAGCACTTGTCCTTCAACGAAAAAAGATGCATTTTCTGTTTATTTGCATCTCTGCGAGGTTTCCGCACAAGTGCGACTTTTCAAACATTTATTAGCTATCCACCCCGCAAAATAAACGATGTTGTTCTAGGCGAGAAGGGAAACAGAAGGATGGGTCATCAGGCATGCTGGTGGAAATCGCCCCACTTCCACTTCCGCTAGAAAGTATACAAGGAGCATTAAGTCCAGCTAGAAGGGTAGAAAGGAGAACTACCAGGTCTTCAGCGCAGTTAGATTTTCTGATAACTTGAATAGGTTGCTGCCTAAGAGATGCCTGAAAGCTCCCTGGAACTGACGAGTCGTTGTGTTCACATTTGCAGCGGATTTTGATCGTATTATAGCAAAAGTGTTCTCGAGTGCATCTTGGTTTAAATGGCGAGTTAGACGGTAGGAGAAGCCATAATTAGCTATTAAGTACTCGTGGCGCATAACAACAGATCTCATAGTCCACTGAAGCACTTCAATGTTTTCGACAACTGCTACGCATTCTGCCAGGAACTCGGAGTGGATGAACGTGCTATGCATTGCTCACGCATCGGGAGCTTTTCCGAATTTATGTGAGCTTATTTAAGCTGTCGAAAAGACGGTCAATTCTTTCAACAGACTTTGCAGTGTGAATTGCTGCAGGAAGCAATTGCTGGAAAACAACAAAAGTATACGTTGCAGCAGCACAGTGATCACCGAATACCTGTGTTGCTAATTTTGCTTGAATTTTGGACAAGAAAGTCAAATTGAAGTGTCTATTGCTTAACGTAGACATAGGTTGAATATCATGTTGCCGGTCTTTATAATAGGCATCTTTAATGTATGAACTCTTGACAACATGGTCGTATTTAAAGAGCATCTTTCTACTACAGCCTACATAAGGTTCTGCAGTTAGAAGCTGTGAAAAAACCCACAAAATATGGCTACCTTCATTACACAGTACGGCCACTGGTTCAAAGCGAGCATCCACAAGGCAGCCGTAGCAACGTAAAAGAAGGTACTTCAACACATTTGCTAGAGTTGACTTGTTAGCAAAAACGTAACGAAGTGGCTGCTTCCATGGCGTTTGTATGCCTTTTGCCATGAATACCTGGGCCTTGTTTGCAAGTTTTTACCTTGCTCGCCACTACTGTACTCAAGTAATTCAAATCTGTCACACGAAGGATCGTACGACAGCTCCTTCTTCATGTGCATTTCATCAAGAACCATGGTGCATGCCCGCTAAGATCTTGAGAAAGAAGCTGCTTGCCTTTTTACAAGCTCAAATATTTCTGCGTAAAACCCTACCCTTAATCGCCCACGTTGAAGCCGCAGCTACAGTGATATCACTTAAGGGAACTTGAGCACACTTTCACAATACCTGTAGCCCTTTCGGCTATGAAAATAAAGACGAGGGCTTTGTTCTGGCTGCACCATCCGTGACCGCAACGATTGCGGTTGTTCATTTTCATCTGAGCTTCGACAAGTGCACTGACGGCTGGAGACACGCGCATGCGTATAGTCTCAACTATATCGGTAACAGAATGCATGTGCATTGTCGTTGCAGTTGCTTCCTCCTACTTTTCGTCTATTTTTGAACCTTGCGAAGCTTTGCTCTTAGCTGGTCTATCTTCTTTTTATCTTTAGTGCAGCAAACGATGCATGCTGCGAAGGAAAAAAATGGGTTCAGTTAGGAAAACATTAGATGGTTATCAGATAGCCAAAAAAGAAAAAAAACAAGATAACTTACGCGGACAGGGCAATAGAAGTTTAACAGGCAGGACAGGAAACACAGAAGACTTAGAGTCGCATTCAATGCTCTTTGAACTACTCTACAGAAAAAAAAAATATCAAGTAGAAGACCAACCATTTTGTTATACCCGAGTGAAGCTTATCCACACTAACGCTACTAAATGCGACAATGATATGCTGTTTTTATTGCTTTTGACGATGCGTGCCAATCCCTATTTGACATGGTAGTGTAGCCGAAGGCAGGAAATATTGTACGCAATTTGTCTTAACACAGTGACTTTGAAATCATACATCAAAACAAGTGCTACAAATTATACCTCCACAGAAGAATGACAAATAATTTTCTGCAGGCGCAGTTGATTCAAGCAGCTGCGTTCTTTCATTGAACGTCTTAACGTCACTCACAAAAGTACGACGGTGTTATACAGCCAACATATTTGTACCGTCCAATCCTGCAAGAACCCCAACAATCCTTAGTAGGCGATACACTTAATAGTTCAAACTTATTTAGCCGCTACACATTTGCAAGTTATATTCAAACCAAAATCTATGAGTGCATTGATTGCGGAACATTTCACTGCACAACATCTCAGTTCTTGCTGTGCATTCTAAATATTATTGTCAAGTACAAAGCGTGCTATGGAATTTGACGTCAGTTATTTGCCTGGTAGTCACTTAGCACTGTTTTAGTTGAAACCGCAAATTAATTTCACTGCTATCTGCAACTTTTCGCCGTCATAGAAAGCTTAATATGGACAATATGAAACAACATATACATTGACGTGAAAGGTCCACGGTGCCCAAAATAAAGGATGCCTTGGCGACAAACCAAAGCCGCCATTCCCGTCATACTGGTGCTGGATGTTTCCACAGGTTCTCTAGTAGCATAGCATAGGTGTGGTCAGCAGTGACATAGCCAGAAGTTTCGTTCGGGAAGGGGGGGGGGGGGGGGGGGGGTGCGCTGGCGTTGCAACTCGGCCTCTTCCTTATAAAATTTGTCGAGGCATCAAATACATGAATAATAACTGCACTGCCATTGCCAAAGGTGCTGCAAACGAATTCGTGAACGCTACACACTGTCAAAACAAGTTTGAATTTTTTCATAAAAGAATATACTCGATGTCCCAAAAATTGTGCCCAAAATAACCGATATCAATGCTTCGATGTTTTTGTCTGTTTAATAATAAATAAAATATCACACTAACGTTAGAACTATATCAGTTCGAAACCAGCAAAGCGGTGCATGGCGGTGACAAGAAAAAAATGTAAAGGCCTTGCAATGAACAAGTTGAGGACAAATATGTTAATGAAACTTTGTCAGTCAAGAACCTTGGTTATATATTTGTACATGTGCAAAGGCCAGGGAAAAATCTCAATCACGCTGTCTTTTATTCTAATGGATTGCGCAGGAGCAGCTGTCAGCGGTCGTGCATTCTGAATAATTGTAGCAAAATTATAGTCGAAACAAAGAGCACATATAAAAAGCGGGAGTTCTGCAAAATATACGAGGGCGAGTCAAATGAAAGCGAGCCAATGCGAATATATCACAAACGGGGTGTTTCAATTAAAAGTACTCTCCATTAGCATTTAGAGATTTGTCCCACTGACTAACGAGTTGCGTCATTCCCGTCTCATAAAACTCTTTGGCTTGCTGCTTCAAAAAGTCCGTAACTGACTCTTTCACGTCATCATCGGACACGAACATCGTTCCCTTTAGCAGTTTTTCTTTTTCAATAGCCCCAATGTGTGGAAGATGGAAGGCGACAGGTCTGGGCTGTATGGCGGATGTTTCAGCGTTTCCCGCTTGAACTTTGTGCCAGTTTTGTATTAACCGCATCAGCGACTTGGGCACGGGCATTATCGTGGAGCAAGGTGACCCCATTCGTCAATTTTCCATGTCGTTTGTTCTTGATTGCGACACGCAGCCGATCCGGCGTTTCACAATATCGTATTTAACAAATTCGATCAATAATCGTCCCTGACGATCGAAAAAAAAAGTCTACATCACCTCTCCGGCGGAAATGACGGCTTTTACTTTTTTTGGGGGTGGAGTACTCGAATGTTTCCACTATAACCTTTGCGTCGTGCTTCAGGCTCGTAGTAGTGGCACCACGATTCGTACCCGGTCGCAATTGCAGCCAAGTCATCACCCTCATTGTGATACCGGATCAGAAGAGTCAAGGCAGCACCGAGCTTGTCCATCTTCTGGTGGTGGTTCAAAATCTGCGGCATCCATTGCGCACACGCGAGCCGATAACCGAGATATTCACGAATTATGGTGTGAACCGAACCATGATTGATGTTCACGCGCTCTGCCTATTCATCGATGCTTATCCTCTGTTCTTGTCTAATCAGCTCATCAACGTTTGCAATTGCGTTGGGGGTGATTGCACGGTGGCTTTGGCCCTGTCTTGGATCGTCTTTGCAGCTTTCACGTCCTTATTTGAACCGTTTCCTACAACGCTTCACTGTGGCCAATGAAATGCAATGTTCAACGCACACAGCAGCCACACGGCGACTAATTTCTTTTTTGGACACACCTTCAGCTGTCAAGTCCTCACGACAGCACGCTGTTGTACTTTTGGAGGGTCCATTATGTCACGCAATGATGTTCAACCCAGTGTACGATAGCATTAAAGAACATTTATTCTGACACCTGCGTGTCACTTTTGTAAATGAGAGATGCCTGTGTGCTGCGCGCATGTCTCGCATATGATGAACGAAACCATTATTGCGCGGGATGGGTTGGCTCACTTTCATTTGACTCAGTCTCGTACATTAGAAATGCGAAGATACAATGGAGTATACAAATGCCAAGATACAGCTTGATAAAGGGAAAGAATGTGTCACTGGAAACAAACTTCGCTGCACGTATGCAGAAAACCTCGCAATGAGATATTTAAATATACGTGTAAGTCTCCAATAAATCTAAGTATCTAAGGAAATGTCACTGTATATTGCTACACGCGTGTGGTATTTGATTGTGTGAACGAGGCGCGTGGGCGCCATCACTCGAGAAAGGAAGACCGAACTGGGCTCGCGCGGTGAATCTAACCGGTCAGCGCTGCAACCACTGTTGTAAATATAACCTGTAAATAGTTGCCCGTCTTGCTGACTCGTCCTTCGCGTAACATTGTGATGGAGGTAGAACGTTCCCCGTCTTCGCCACGGAGCTCCGAAGCGGCCGCACCATCGTCTTCTCAGCCATGGCTTCCGATGGATCAGCCCCGTCGCCACTTACACCTGCGGCGCCGACCACAACGTACGTTACGGTTCCTAGTCTCCGTGATCCTGGGACATTCTCGGCCCAAAATGACGTCGACGTCGACGACTGGCTCAGCATGTATGAGCGTGTTAGCCAAAGCCACCACTGGGACCCTACCATCATGCCTGCCAATGTGATCTTTTATCTGGACGGGACACCGCGTGTCTGGTTTCGCGCCCATGAGATCGAGTTCTCCAGCTGGCACATTTCCAAAGAGCGGCTTCGCGAACCATTTGGCAACCCGTCAGGTCGCCTACAGGCTGCGCGAAAAGAGCTTGCCACCCGTATCCAGTTGTCGACCGAATCGTATGTCTCCTACATACAGGAAGTGCTCGCCCTTTGTCGGAAAGTCGAAGAGCACATGACCGAGGTTGACAAGGTGGGCCATTTCCTCAAAGGCATCGCGGACGGCGCCTACAATTTGCTCGTCTATAACGACGTTTCTACCGCCGACGCCATCGTCAAAGAATGCCGTCGCTTTGAGATAGCCAAAAGCCGCCGCGTCGTCCCACAGTTTTCCCGACTCCCAAACACCCATGCCACGTCCTCTTGCTCCGCTCTTACCGCCACACGACCATATCAAGAAAACGCCACACGTATCGTTCGCCGTGACATTGAAGCGGCGAGTACGGCTCCCCTTCTTCCACGACCCCCTGACGGTACCATTGACCAAGAGGCCCCCACTATTTCCGTTATTCAAGCAGTTGTGCGGCAAGAAATTAGCAAACCTTGGCATCCCTACCGCCTGCTCTGTCTCCCGACCTGATTCGGCACCCATTCCTATATCCACAACCTGTAATGACCAGTATTTCGCTCCCAGACAACGCAATCCTGCTGAACGGCGAACCCCAGACGACAAACCGATCTGCTTCCGCTGCCACCGCGTTAGTCGCACGTCCCGCCACTGCCGCGCCACCTGGATGCCGCCGTACTGGAGCTCATCCCCTGCTCCTCGCCCATACGCCGACGCTCACCGTTATTCACCTCGCCGTCGCCTGAACGCCGTCGCTCACCGTCACCTCAGCCTCGCCGCTTTTCGTCGCAAAACCGACGGACGGAAAACTAGGCCATGCAGCTCTTGGAGGTACTGCTGCATCACGTTCGTCCTGTCCAAATCTTCCGTTGACGCTCCTCACCAACGCGAACCTAATTGAAGTAGACGTAGATGGTGTTCCGTTGACGGCATTAATTGATACCGGAGCCCAAGTGTCCATAATGAGCGCTAACCTATGTCGTCGCCTCAAAAAACTTCTTACGCAATCACTCGAGCCGTACGCGTAGCCAATAGCGCCACTGTTGCCGTCAGAGGTATGTGCACTGCTCGCATAGGAATTGCTGGCCGCCAAGTTCCAGTCCTGTTCGCCGTGCTGACCCGTTGCCCTCATGACCTAATCTTCGGGCTCGACTTTCTGATGACGCATTGCCTCGAGCTTCCTTTTCTTTCAGACGTTCTCCCCAACAACCGAACACCATCTGCACTACAGCGTTTGTTCGCTTACCTCCAGAAGCCCTAACCTTCGTCGAATTGGCCTCAACGGCAACTGTGCGGAATGCGACTATGTCGTCGCACCTATTGGTGATGTCCTCCTGGCGCGCGACGTCTATGTGCCACACTCCGTCGTAACCCTTGCCGCTAATCGATGTGTCTCCCCGTTATTAATTTCGGCTTGACGAAGCAAGTGTTACCTGAAGGCATAGCGGTGGCCATGCTCCGGTCAGTGACAGATGACCACGTCACTGCTTTTGCAGCCGACGCGTCTCCAGACCCTCCTGATTACCCGCAGGATGCCTTGAACCTTGATTGCCCATTACGTCCTGACCAAGCACCTGACCAAGCAGCCGCCTTATATCGCCTTTTGCTCTCCTACCGCGGCATATTTGACACTGACAATCAACCACTTTGTCAGACGTCCCTTGTGAAGCATCGGATAAACACTGGTTATGCTGTTCCCATTCACCGCCGACCGTATCGCGTGTCCACGGCAGGGCGGCATGTTATTCAGCAGGAAGTAAACAATATGCTCGCCAGAGGTATTGCTGAGCCCTCGTCGAGTCCGTGGGCGTCGCCGGTCGTGCTCGTCATAAAGAAAGATGGCACATGGCGTTTCTGCGTTGATTACCGCCACCTAAACCGAATTACTAGAAAGGACGTTTACCCTTTACCACCAATCGACGACGCTCTTGATTGTCTTCACGGTGCCAAATACTTTTCGTCCATCGACCTTCGATCTGGTTATTGGCAGATTTCCGTCGATGAGCAAGACCAAGGAAATACCGCTTTCGTCACTCGAGATGGCCTCTTCCAATTCAAGGTTATGCCGTTCGGTTGATGCAATGCCCCCGCAACGTTCGAACGGATGATCGCCTCTCTGCTTCAAGGTTTCAAATGGTCAACTTGCCTTTGTTACCTGGACGACGTCCTTGTGTTTCCTCCTACATTTGAAACGCACCTTGAGAGCGTCGCAGGTATCCTTGACGTCTTCCGCAAGGCTGGGCTCTAGTTAAACTCATCGAAGTGCCACTCCGGGCACCGACAGATTACAGTGCTAGGCCATCGCGTTGATGCTTCCGGACTACAACCCGACCCAGAGAAGTTTCGAGCAGTAACGGCTTTTCCTGTACCTCAGTCTGTCAAAGACGTCCGGAGTTCTGTGGGGCTCTGTTCTTATTTCCGGCGGTCCGTGAAAGATTTCGCAGCAATCGCTCGACCACTCACTGAACTTCTAAAGAAAGACGTGCCTTTTACGTGGGGCTCCCCTCAGGCTGCCGCATTTTCATGCCTTATCACAATTCTCACCAATCCACCGGTCTTGGCCCACTTTGACCCGTCCGCACCTACAGAAGTCCGAACCAATGCCAGTGGTTATGGGATCGGCGCCGTCTTATCGCAACGCCAACACGGACACGACCGCGTTATACCCAACGCTAGCCGGCTCCTGACAACTGCAAAGCGCAACTATTCGATTACCGAGCGCGAATGTCTTGCTCTCGTCCGGGCTGTTTTAAAGTTCCGACCGTATTTATATGACAAGCCTTTCTCAGTAATCACAGACCATCATGCGCTCTGTTGGCTTTCGTCGCTCAAGCATCCTACTGGCCGGCTCAGTTGTTGGGTTCTCCGACTAAAAGAATATCCCTACACAGTGACTTGCAAGTCGGGACGCCAACACCAGGACGCAGATTGCCTCTCTAGCTACCCAGTCGAAGACGCGACCTCTACGTCTCATACTCACCCCGACGCCTGTGTTCTCTCTGTTTTTCCACTGCTCCATCTCGCCGACGAGCAGCGCCGTGACCCGTTCTTGCGTATCATCCAGGCACGTACCCAGGGGGGGGGGGGGGGGCGAAACTAAGCAGCATACCCCCCCTATCCGCGCCACCGCTCCTCACACACATTCCTAAAGCGCCGCCAAATCATTCTTCAGAATTGACAGCTGTTCGGCGGTCAACATTTTGCTGCCTTTTTCACTCCTGTATGGGGGTAGTTATCGGCATCTCCTGGGGTGTGATGGCCAGTTTTCTCATCGATTCGCTGCCCGGGCGATTAATTGGAGATGCGTTCAGTTGTCACCATCTATTGCAACAATCACGCGCATCGCTGTTGCTTCTTTAGTTCAGCCTTCTTTGTTTAGGCTGATCCAGTGACCCGGAAAGGAATTCAGTTGGTTAGTCAGCTGGTGTGTATGCTTGTGCAACGAGTCGTGGCCGGAGACAGACAGCTTTAGTTTAGCGTTTGCAACCAAACGTAAACGCATTACGTCCGTGAACAAATAGCGTTGTCATCACTGCGCATGCTCTTATTGGGTTATTGAGTTTCTGCAGCTCACGTGCGCTATGATAACGCACGTTATTTGGCGAGTGTAACGTTCCAATGTTGACGTATGCTAAGAATTAGCGTTGTCGAACATGGCGGCACTAATGGCTTCAGCGTGAATCGTTGCGATGGCTGCGCTCTGACTCGCATTCATCGCCAGCAACTATTGAAATGAGGTTTCGCTTTCTCTAAACTCACCTGAAACGTTAGTTATGAGCGCATAGCGCGTCCAATTTCTGAGATCGTTCAGCGATTCCGGCGCCCGTACGCAACGACACGCGTCGGCATAGCAACAACAGGATGATTGGTAATGGATCGTCTTGGCTTGGATACGTTTGGAACAAGGCGCCAGACGGCGCCCTGTTTTATAACGTTTTCATTACGTTTGCGTTCCCGCACGGTAAACTAAAATACTTGAAGGGACGCGCACCGTAACGTCCCACAAAGGTGATTACGTTTAGCGTACGTAAGGCGACAAACACTATTCTAAAGCTGTCTGCCATTTGCGTTTCACTTTTCCTTTTGCTTTATTATTTCCTCGAGTGACGCCTCGCCGTGACACTGGCATATCCTCGGAACCATATACCCGTGATATAGGTTGGATAAGGTGCAAAATAAAATCACGCGAAACAGCCTCCATGATCAAACCCTGCAAGAACCGTTAAACCCATAAGTAATATGAATGTCACCCGTTACCCCTTCTGGTTTTTTCCTAATTGGATCGCACTTTTCATACAATATAGTCAACTGGAAACAAGAGTCGCAAGGAGTTGAGAAATTAAGCGATCTACTAAAGGAGAGAGCCGAGGCAACACCCAAAGAGGAAGGAAAAACGAAAATTAACTAATTTAACCGTTGCTTGTGAAACTAGTTATGGATCAACACCTATTTATTAAAAAAGAAGTAGCGATAACGCCGCCGGAAATGAAGGTTTCCGTTTGTTTTGAATGATGCCTCTACCGTTATCAGTCTAACCATCTGACGTAGCCACTTCTTTGCTATGATTATGTGGGTGTTTTTCTGACATTCCACGGTGGGCGAAGTACGTCTAAAATTGCAGCGTCCTGCGTTCTGTGTGGCTGTACGGTACAGGCAGCCACGCATCGTTACGGAAGTTCCCAAATAACAATACGAGTCGGTTTTGGGACTTAGCAGTCAACGAGGGATCCAAACGAACTGTGATTGTCCCGCAAATATATATTTCTCTGTATTTATTCCACAGCTAATTAAAAAAAAACGCTACTAGAAATCGTTATTTTACACTTTCGCTTGTTTACTTGTTCTTGGCAGTGTTCTTCGTGCGCTTCGCTCCTGCGGGGCTCCATTTGATGTGGTTTCTTGTTTGTCAAGCAGAGTTCTATCTCAGATACGCCTTATTTTATTTCTCTTTTGCTGGATTACGCGTTTTTCTGGCGAACGGTGGGCATTATTCACATTTACACTAGTAAAGGTACCCCCTCCCCCTTATTTGCACAGAAAAGTTACCTTGCGTTGCCCCCCCCCCCCCCCCCCCCCGAAGAATATCCAGCGTACGTGCCTGGTATCATTGACCGCCTAGAATCGTTACTTGCCGACAGTTCCCTTCGCTTATTCACACTTCAAGATGGCGTACCCTACCGCCACAAAGTTCACCCCGACGGCCCTGCATTACTCCTTGTGATCCCTAAACACCTTCGCTCGGCTGTTCTCCAAGAACTTCACGACCTCCCCACTGCCGGTCACCTGGGTGTGTCAGGTACCTACAACCGGATCCGTCGACGCCTCTTTTGGCCAGGGCTTGCTCGCTCCGTTCGAAGATACGTAGCTGCGTGTGAGAAATGCCAGCGACGCAAGACACCATCGACGCTCTCTGCTGGGTACCTTCAACCACTCGACATTCCCTCGGAACCATTCTTTCGGGCTGGTTTGGACTTGCTTGGCCCTTTCCCTCTTTCTACCTCTGGGAACAGGTGGATCGCTGTGGCCACTAATTCTGCCTCGCGCTACGTCATCACTCGAGCAAAGAGGAGGAAGACCGAACTGGGCTCGCGCGGTGAATCTATTCGGTCAGCGCTGCAACCGCTTTTGTAAATATAACCTGTAAATAGTTGCTGGTCTTACTGACTCGTCCGTCGCGTAACACTATACTGCGTCAAACAAGGCACATAAACATGTTGCGCAACCAGAGATTCAGAAATAACAGAATCCTAAGGCCCGCCACCCCTCCCTCCACTCCCCCTGAAGCGGCTGAAGGCGGCGCGCTTCCTCCCCGCTTTTCTCCTTTGCGCACACAAGACTGAACCACCATCGTCGGCTCACCCATGCCCCGCCCCCCCAGACGCTTTCATTTGCACATACAGGCTGCGGCGCGCGGTCACAATGTTATGGCCGTTGGACTTTATACAGAACATGACGGCGACGGCGAGAATGCGGCTGGAGTGTCCATATAATTGTTATCGCAACAATATAATACAAGTATCCGGCAAATGAAGCGTCCAGGGGCCGATTACTTTCTGCAAAAGAAGTAACAAATTCGAACTTTCACCATGCCTTAATGCGCTGCGACGCAACGTCATTCTTTTTCTTTTGTGCGGCTGGGGCACCGAAATGAAGAAACCTAAAGGAAAGCATGTTGGCCACAATCGAATGCCTACTTTGGGCACCTAATGTGGCTTCCCAAGGAATATAGAAGAAAACGTGAGACACTTGGTCCAAAAAAGAACCATACGCATAATGCTCGGTATCCTACACTGGCGGGACAACACTTTCCGGAGAAGTTGCGCTCAAGCGAGCGCGTTGCAATCTGTCAAGTCCCCACAGCGATTGCGGCGAGCGACTATTGTTTCTTTTTCTCGTATACTAGCCAGAAAGCGTCCAAAACTCTGCCAGGCGAAGACCCACTCGGCCAGAGAAAAACGAACGCCATCGAACGCGCCGCGCGGTGGTCGGGGCAACACGAGAAAAACGCATGCGCTTTGGATGGCTCCGGGAGCCCGCGGGTAGCGAGAACAAGAAAATTCAGACTCAGTGTGTCCTCGCGAATAAAAGTCAAAGTTCAAAAAATAAATAAGAACGTCGTTACTTTTGCTGGCTTTAGTGTCTTGACATGAATGATTTGGCGGAGGTGAAAGAAAACGTTGATATTTTTTTCTATGACACGAGGGCACCAATGAACCACCACAACGCTTCGTCTCATGGGACCTCGCTGCGTGCTTTGTCAACTGGTCTGATAGTGTGTTGATTTGGCTTGTCTCGTTGTATGTTCCGATGTACGACTTTAGAAAAGTCAATTGTTACGTTTCGCCTACGACGCGCGGTATAGCCGGCGCGGATGCAACGGACGCCGGGGCTTCGTTCAAAGCGGCGGATATTTTGGCCCGTTCAGCGCCGCCGATACGCCTCCCCGCCAAGCGCGTCCAGGCATGTTTCAATGCCACGTGTCTTCAAGTGTGCGTGTGTGTGTGTGTGCATGTTGGTGCCCACGCTTGTCAAAGCGCGGCAGCCGGGGAGAGGAGCTCCCCAAGTGTGAAGCGAGGAGGTCTGACCGGCGCCGGCCCGGCGGATGCGTCACTACACTCGTCTCAACCTGTCTCTCAGCCTGTCCGTGCCCCGCATCACGTGCACCTCTGACGAGGCGTTCCTTCTTCCCCGCGACTGCGAGAGTATAAAAGCAGCTGCCCCCCCCCCGGACGCCGAGAGAGGCTCCGATTTCTTCCGTTGAGTTACGTGCTCTCCCGTCTCTCCACTTCGGTAGACCTGACCGCCCGCTCTTTTGCGATGCTAGAATAAACAAGTTGTTCTGTTACCAGTCGACTCATGCTTTGCCGGGACCTTCGGATGCTTCCAGTTGTGCCCCAGGCCGCCAGGCCAACGCTACCCTTGGGGCTTGCGACCCATTTGCAACAACGGGTGTCAGCGCTGAGATTCCAACACAATGCACCTTTGGCGTCTAATGTTTATAACAATATTGAACGCACAAAGTTGCGGTATTGATAATCTAAAGCACGACTTTGGAAATGTCAATGCACCTTTCGCATCAAACGTTTATGAGAACTTTATGCCAAAAAGTTTCGGAATTGAAATCCATGCGCCCCGCAGCCTCCGCGAGATGCCGCGACGAGCCCGCTCGCCATCAAAATGCCCTTGAAACCTTCTGCTCGGATGGGGCTCCTTGAGTTATGCGACCCTCGGTGAAAGGGCGTGGCCGCGAAATCCAGCCCGAGTTTGCAATGTGCGCGCGGAAATGTCTTTTTGAGCGTGAAAAAGACATTCTAGACAAAATCGAGAATGATTTCCGGCGCCGGGGGTGGTTTTGGAGTTGCGGTGCATGGAGAGCACGAAATAATTTTGGGGGGGGGGGGGGGGAGGGTCTGAAGCCCCATAACCCGCCCCTGGCTATGCCCCTGGTGGTCAGCTGTAAAAAGAGTATAAGTTGTCAATATTAGAAATTTCTAATCAAATGAAATATTAGAAGGGGCGTTCTGCACTTCAAGTGCAATCCTTATTCTTTCATGTTTAAATTAGTAGGCGAAGGTCATCAGATGGATACTGTATGTCAAAAGATGCTCAATGATAACTTCAAAAGCCTATAGAATCTTTTTCCAATGAAAATTCCAAAAAGCGGGAATTGTAATTCAGCAACAGTATGAAATATTAAGCGAGTTTAGAATGAAAGTGCTAACTCTACTCACGCCAATGACGATGCTTCTCCGGTGAATAGTACATGTGATCCACAGACACAGGTGAGCTTGTCCCTGTAAATTCAATTTGAAGAGAGTAAAATGTCACTTTACCTTCTTGAGTGACAAGCCTGTAAAACATCTAAGGTAAAAAAACTTGTTTCGAAAGCAGTTCTTTGTCAATAATCTGCTCTTCATGACGACAGCAAGAGGTCCGTGCACAATTTAGGCCAGTTGATGACGCCTGTATCTGTGCCTGCATATCCAACGTAAAAATGAGAATGTTGTAAATGTACTATTTTGTACTAACACATGGAAAGTGCAAGGCACCGTCTGTAAAGGGCATTTCAGATTCTACTCCTATGTCGCCACCATGGTTGCAGGAGATTTGTGTCTTGACCTAACGTGGATGGCGTGGATACACCGCTTGAAGAAACTTCTTGTGAAGTTGCTTCTGCACACGTAAGATAAAATCATTGAGGCAGCTGAACAAATGCTGTTTCTATGGGGATACCAAGATTCAGAACTGAGCTATTCACATGGGCGACAAAGTGCCTTACATGTATTTTCTTGAATATAAAATTTATATCTGCTTATGTGTATATCATTCATATCTATATATCTAAAGTAAGGTTAGCTCAAACTTTTATGAACTGGGGCATTCCATGCTGCTCTAAACAATTGCATTGTTCGAATCGTGCTGGTACACTGAAGCCTACCGCGACACTTATGGTGGAGAAAATCTGAATAATTGGGCCACGTGCAGCTTATCACATGTGCATCACTTAACAGTCAACTGAACATGGTATCACACCACAGTTACAGGGTTACCGTAGTTGAAGTGTTCAACTCATACTGCATAACGTAAACGAAAATTACACTTACCGATGCAATTACTGTCACAGCATTGCATACAAAGCACGAGCACACAGGTGAAGTAGAAGGTCCACATGTAAGCCTGCACAGTAAAAATAGCTTAGAGAAAATAAGGACAAACGTTATCAGAATACAGCATCAGTTGCAGAGAACGGTTTGGCAGACAGACTTAATGTAGACTTGATGTAGCATGCACAATTTATTCAAAAGCTGAGCACAACCCTTACAGATTCAAAGGCTTCGTGCTGTACGTGCCAAAAAAATCGGCAGTACACGCATTTATTTATTTATTTATTTATTTATTTATTTATTTATTTATTTATTGTCATACTTTCAAAGCCCGGGGCATTACAGAGAGGAGTGGTTATTATTGCAAACAAATTCGTTGGCAATATTCTTGAAGTTTGGGGCGTAGAAATGGCAGTGATGGAGGCAGGGAGGTGGTTAGAACTTCAACCTTAAAAGGATGATCCGTGCGTGACGACATGTATGATGGCGGAGAGATTAGTTCATCTTCAAGTGTTTCGTTAGTGTAATAAATCTTATGGAAAAGGCATAGGCGAAAGTATTTACGACGTCTCTCTAGGTTAGGCAAGCCAAGGGTTAGTTTCATTGACGAGACACTTGCATGACGAGAATAATTCGAAAGAAAAAAGGAGCAGCACGGTTTTGAATAGATTCGATGGTATTTTTTAGCTTTAGAGTAGAAGTGTCGAAAATGGAGCATGCATATTCAAGCTTAGGCCTCACTAAGGATTTCTAGAGAAATAACTTGACGTCTGCAGTTGCCAACGAAAAATTACGCCGCAAAAACCCAAGCATGCGATTAGCGTTACAGTAAATGTAATTAATATGAATGTTCCATGTAAGATTGTGTGTTATGTGGATACCAATATATTTGTATGATGAAAAATCTTCAACTAGTATGTTGTTAATATTGTACGTAGGAAGGGTGGTATTTCTGACGGCACGGGACACACGCATCGCCTTACATTTGTTAGAATTGAGCTTCATTTGTGATCTAGAACACCAGGATGTTACTATGCCAATGTCTCATTGAAGAATATCGCAGTCGCCAGGGTTAGAAATGACACGATAGAGAACACAGTCATCGGCGAATAACCTAATTGATGATTTAATTTGGACGGGGAGGTCATTAATATAAATTAAAAATGGTAATGGTCCTAGAACTGACCCTTGCGGTACACCGGAGGTTACTCAGCCAGTGGAAGAGAAACATTCGTTAGCATAAACAATTTGTGAACGCTTAGACAAAAACAATCCAAGCAAGCACGTTAGGATCAATGTTGAGGTTACTTAATTTAGTTAGAAGTAATGCATGTGAAGCAGTATCGAAGGTTTTGGCGAAGTCTAAAAAAATGCAGTCAATAATAACGTTAGCATCCATCGCCTGGAATAAATCATTAGTGAATGGCAAAAGCTGTATTTCGCAGGAAATGTGTTTTCTAAATCCGTGTTGGTAGGGGGTAAAAGATAAGTTTCACTCGAGAAATGAAACCACGTGTGAGTAAATTATGCGCTCCATTAATTTGCAGGGAACGATGGTTAGGGATATAGGTTTGTAATTAAGTGGGGAGTAACGATTACCAGACTTATGTACAGGAATCGCCAACCCTGCCTTCCAGTCGTTCGGAAGGATGGTGGTTTGATGTGACTGGGGAGCAAAGATTTCACCCAGAATTATAGATGAATATGTAATAGTTCCCTTAAGAAATTTCGAGTTTATACCATCTACTCCAGTGCATGCAGAAACTTTTGAGGTCTGTATCAACTTTACAACGCCATCAAGGTCAATGGTAATAGGAAGCATTGGAAAATAATGCACATCAGAAAAAACAGCGCTTGCGCACAGAACAGAATCCGAAAATACAGAGATGAACGCGTCATTCAACACTTCACAACAGACGCTGCGATCGACAGGTTCGGTTTACACAGTTCAATGGCACTAGATTTTTTACCGTTGACCACACTCCGAAATTCCTGTGGGTTGTCTTTCAAGAAAGAAGCCAAGGCGTGCTCATAAAATGTTGTTTTCGACTCAGCTATAGCATTCTTGTAGTCGCTAAGTGCTATTGTGTAAGCATTCCAACGCTCATCACTGCCAGTTATTTTTGCTCGTCGGAAAAGCCTTTTCTTTTTGCTCAGTAAACGTTTAAGACGCGAGTTGAACCAAGGTGCGCGAGAATTAGAATAAATACGTTTTGCAGGATGTACCGGTTAATTAAGGAGTTGGCTTTTTCTTTGAATAATGACCAGTTTTCTTCAACCAATCGGGAGTGGAAACTTGGACTGTAGTCAATGATGAAAGATTCTAGTTCGTTATTAATTGCGGCAAAATCAGCATTTCTGTAATCACTAATAACTTTGGACGAGGTAACAGACGGGATGGTTAACTGCAAATTACACTGGATTATACCATGGTCACTAATACCTGGTAGGTAAGTGAGAAGGGCAACAAATTCTGGGGATGTAGTGAGGATTAAATCTAGGATATTAGCCGAGTGCGCAGAACATCGTGTAGGCTTCAGAACAAGCTGGTGCAGATTAAAATCGAGGCAAAGGCTGATGAATTCGGAATGTTCAGAACAGCACTCTTGGGTTGAAGGGGGATCAGTATGCCAGTTGATAGCAGGAAAGTTAAAGTCCCCGAGGAGTATTAGTGGCGTGGAAGGGAACCGTAAAATTAGACTATTTAAGGCATCGTCAAGGTCTGGAAAAAATGTTTTAGGTGAAGAAGGAGGCCTGTAAACGACGCAAATTATAAATTTTTTGCCTTCGCAGCCTATGCGCCTGCACACTAGCTCTAATGGTGACGCAAGCTTAATTGCAGCAGTGATAATCGAATCACGAACACAGATAAGACACCGCCACCACACCGCACATCACGTTTAACTCAATAGAAACGGTAAACACCCTCGCATTCCAAAATTTCACGATCTTCAATTTTGCGAGAAACAATATCCAGATAGCAATATCAAGATAACAATATCGGCACTGCCCGTGTCGACGACAGAAGACGAAGCGTCCCGCTTGTTGCATACGCTGCGAATATTCGAATACACAAGAGAAATATTTTTTGCCACCTGACCATGACTCCGTTATGTTTGTGGATTGCTGGGACCATCAGAAGGTTCATTTAGGACAGAATTTGTTGAACGAAGCTCGTCTGCGTGGATTTTGCCGACTCGATCAGTTACTGGACAGTAAACGTAACTTTTTTGTCGATTTGTAGACGGTTAATGCGTAGCATATATTTCTGTCCGCTAGCTTTTCCGAATTCAATCAACTTTTTATGTGACAAGCGTGTGGCGCGGCAGAAGTCTTCGCTAACAGAAATGCCATAACCTTTGAATTTTTTTCGCTCAGTGAAAAACTTTTGCTTATGCTTTGAGGATGAGAATTTTACGATTATAGGCCGCTGCTTATTTACTGTGTAGGAACCCAGCCTGTGGACGCGGGAAATGGCTTCGTCTATTAAAGTTATCTGTAGTAAACTGGTAATGCAGTTTTAAATTTTAGTTTCAGGTTCGGACCAGTTCTCAGCTGGGACGTCAGGAACCCCGTAGAATATGAGGTTGTCCGGGTGAGAGCGGTCTTCCAGCTCGTCCAACCGAGAAGTTATTGCTGCAGTGTTGTCTCGCACAGCTTCATCAACTACTCTCGGTAGATCACCACCATTATGATTTGCTTCATATGATTCCACCAGGGATTCAACTGTTGCGAGCCTACTGGATAAGCTGTAAATTTTTCCCTCAAGTTTTTGCTAATTAGCTCGGACCTCTGATGGCATCCCTATTAGCTCGGTATGGCGTGCGTCAGTTTTAGCCGACAAGGCGGCAATGGCGTCTGGAATCTCCTTTTCATGACCAGTGTACTGCTCCACATCCCCAGCTAACATAAGCAATTTAACAGCGTATATACACTCAAAGAAATCACCAAGAATCACCAGTGGGCCTGGGAAGAGCAGCAGACAGATATTGCTGGATCGCTTAGCGTGCAACGACGGGCGTTTACCAACCTGTACAAGAAACGAGAATGGATTTTGAAGCGGCTGCATGGCTGCCGCTCCCTCCAGCCCACTGAAATGGCCCGATCAAATCGTCGCTCTTAAGTACGTCCGGCCATAGAGTTTCTCACTATATTACCTAGAGGGAAATCTGGCGCCACCGTCTATGGGAGTTTCTTAAGGGGGCACCGTGCCGTCATGGGAATGATGGTATATGTGTCTGCGAGGCTTGTGTTGGCTGGTGTTGTAAGAGGCTTCGTCTAGAACGTGGATATGGTTGCAAAAACCAAGATTTATAGAACAATTTATGCGCAAAAGGCCTGAAATTTTTCATAATAAATATTGTGTACATTTTTTATGCTTACCGACAATTCGAAATGAAGACAACGCGAGAAGTTAGTACAAGAAAAATTTGACCTGCGCTTTGCTAGAGCACGACCTGTGGTTTTTCTTCCAGATTTAGCCATGCGCTGGTAAAGTTTTTTGGCATTTAATAATTATACCTCGTGTTCCTTGTGCTTGTCATATTATTAATTAGCATTTGAAATGATGCAAAGTAGTTGATTTGATACGATGTATTGTTTGTGCGAGAAGAAAGTCGAGTTTCTGTCGTCTGCTCCAGTATGTGCCCGCGCAAAGTGCCGGTACTTGAACCGCCGTAACGATGTCCTGGCGTTGCGCTTACTTGTTTTGCTTGCAAAAGCACGAACATGGAAGGGGAGAGGTGTCGTACCACAGGTGAGCGACAGACAATGCCTCATCGGGCAGATTGTTTCAGATATTAGAAAGAAAACGGAGCAAAGTTCTGAATGCGACGAAGGAGCGAAAGCGCTAATCGTTCATTGTTCCCGTGTCATTAACCACTGTTCGCGCAGTTTTATTTTTCTAAAGTCACGGTATTCCTGTTGCATTAACTAAACTTAAACAAATATTTGCCGAGACGCAATCACAAGCGCTACAAGATGTCAGACAAAAAATCAAAGCATTCTTCGAAACCATTTCAAAATGTTGAGCAAAGTCACTCGCTTAACCAGCATTCGCAGAAGGGTGAAAAAAAGAATCTCAGTGCCCTTCCACTCTGTGAAGCATGACCAGCGAAGCTGTGCATGGGAGCCCCTTAATGGCGAACTGCACCTCCGCCGCGGCTCGGGCCGGTATTACACTATCTCCGGGTCGGCCCACGTATGGGGTTTTTTTGCTTACCACGACACGAAAATTTCCTTGGACGGTAGAGGTATACAGCTTCGCTGTAAAAGCAGCGAAGAGGAAGCACAATCACAGTGCGTCAACATCTATTCTATCGCGGCTTTATTTGGACTTTTTTCCCTTGCTTTAACTCATGCAGGTTCCCTCTGGAAAACCCAGCTCTCTTGCAGAAATGGCTTGAAGCAATGGGAACACCACATTTCAAACCTTCAGGTCACCACCTGCTGTGCTCCACACACTTCAAGCCAGCCAACTTCAGGAGTGGCCTGCGTAAACGCCTGCTGCTTGAAGGCGCTGTTCCATCGCAGTTTGAACGTCCAAATGCTACTGAAAGCACACATGTATGCTCACATATGTAATAATTTTACTGAAACCCAGGAGCAGGCATTTTAGATGAACAATACTGGCCTAATTATAATGCTACACAAATATTGCAAAGCAACATAAGGATAGAAGTATGTGTGTAACATGTGTAAGGACATTAAGAATAGCATAAAGAAAAAGATGCAGAATGCTCATCATTTTCGATATAATTTCCATGGCGAGGGTGGTAGCTTGACCTCGTTTACAGATTAGTATGTTCATAGCATAGATGAAAAGGACACAATATGAATGCCAATTTTGCCAAATGGGAAAGAGGAAACATTCAGAGAGACTGTACAGTGCTGAAAGTAAAGAAGCCACGTGGAAGTGGAACATCATTTAGGAAAGATATTTTTTTTTCTGACAGGAACATAATGTGCCCGGACAGCATACCCATTCTCTTTACCTGTTTCACCTTCAGTGATAAGCCACATAAGATTTTCTTCATGCCTCGACAGAATGAGGCATTTTTGAAATGGGGGCTTGCATCCACATGTCATAGTGGAGGGGCAGCCATCCGGCATGCACTTACTTTTGTGAATTGTTGCAGTGTATAGCGGTTCTGTAATTTCTACTGACAAAAAAAAGCGTAATTCCACCATCTGTGCATGTACTGTGCATGTCAGAGAAAAAATTGTATTTCCTGAATGATGTCCAGTTAGCTTGCACACCCACGGCTTGAAGCAGTGTTTCTGAATAGATATGTTTGTATGATCCAATTAACCTATCCATTGTTGTGGTAAGCTTCTGTACTGCACGTCTGCGTTTGTGCTAAAAACTTTAAAATGTATTGGTATGGTTTTGATGTAGCCTTTGTGTCTAGTGTAAAGTATGTGCATGAAGTTGAAGGTAGAATGTGTAATCTGTCTAGGCTGCAATATGCTCCCTTGCACACATAAAGTCAGTTTTATCATCCCTTCTAGGATGTGCCACGGTCCAGAAGCCATGCAGTCCTGGCCAAGCAAGCGTTCCCAACAAGCCCTGATAATTCACCAAAGCTGTCAAGCAGTGTTCCAGCTACAGCACCCAGCACCTTCGACCATGACTACTGCTCGCGAGATTGCCCGGAAACAAAAGCGAAGAGGCTGATGCTGACAACATGCTGACAACCGCTAGAAAAAAGATAAAGGCACTTGGCATGAGGACAGCTCGAGTCAAAGAGAAAAATCAGAGCCTGCAGAGTATCATAGCTAACATGAAAGAGAGGAACATTCTCTCAGATGAAGCAGAAAGGAAACTGGAAGAATTTGGAAACCTACCGTTGGAAATTATACAGAGCTGGAGTAAAAATGTTGCAGAACAGCCTCGTGGGAGAAGGTACAGTGATGAGATGAAGAAATTTGCATCAACAGTGCACTACTACTCTCCACGAGCATACGAGTACCTGAGCACATTGTTTCCTATACCAAGTGTGCAGGCCATCAGGAAGTGGCTCAGGGTCGTGCAAGGGTGGCCAGGCTTCACAGCTGAAGTTTTGGAAGACTTGAAGGTTTGTCATAAAAATGATGCCCCAAGAGAGCGCCTGTGTAGCATTGTGCTCGATGGCATGAGCATAAAGAAAGCTTGCGAGCTTGACATTGCAACTGGCCGCCTCATTGGCTTTGTTGAGCTGGGTCATAGCCAAGAGCCCAGTGATGCAGATGATGTGCCATTGGCCACTGATGCACTTGTCTTCATGGTGGTCGGACTTGCAGCACCCTGGAAGATGCCATTTGGTTATTTCCTGACTGCTGGTCTCTCTGGAGAAGTGCTCAAGAACCTGTTAATTGAAGCAATCCACTGCATCAGTGAATGTGGGCTGCAAGTTGTGGCTGTTGTATGCGACTGCCTTGCTGCTAATGTGGCTATGGCAAAGCTACTAGGCTGCCGCGTGCACGAGCAGTCATTCGAGGCACTTAAGACTTTCTTCCGACATCCAAGCAAAGCAGAGGACATCATCTTCATGATTTTTGATGCCTGCCATGGGCTAAAGCTTCTGCGGAACCTCCTTGGGAACAAAGGTGCTCTCCTGAGCAGCACGTACGGGGTAAGAAATGTCACTTTTCACATAGGTGCTGTAAAAAAATGCACCGATCGATGAAAGGCTCCATTCACTGATAAATCTTACTCATCGTGGTTGCTTAGTGGCTATGGTGTTAGGCTGCTAAGTACGACGTCACGGGATCGCATCTTAGCCATGGCGGCCGCATTTCGATGGGGGCGAAATGCGAAAACACCCGTGTACTTACATTTAGGTGCGCATTAAAGAACACCAGGTGGTCCAAATTTCCAGAGTTCCCCACTACGGTGTGCCTCATAATCAGAAAGTGGTTTTGGCATGTAAAGCCCCATAATGTGATAAATCTTGTTTTTTCCATGCATGTTGTGTTTAAATGAGGTTTATTCGGGTTTAAAATTTCTACCTTAGGAGCGGCATAATACATGCTGCATTGACATTACAGTTTCTCTAACACATGCTTTTGAAAAATCTCCCGGCTCGGCAATCATGCTTCTTAAAATGCGACTAATTTTTTTTATTAGAAGTTTAGAAAATACCTTACTCACAGTATTAGGACCACGATAACATACACAGACAAGCCATTATTTTGTATCTTTTAGACAAACAACTATCTTTCTGAACTGTTGGCCATTCTGCTATTGCTGGCTTAATGCAGTTATAGACTTTATTAATGTTCAACTAGTTTCTTCTGTTAAATTCAAAAGCCATTTAGACAAATTACCTCATAGCAGATGCTATGCAGTTTTAAAAACTACTAAGCAGTAGTTGTGTACACTCAGTTTGTCAAATATTACTATTAGTCTACTTTTTCACTGTTCATCACTGCTGAAGTGCTGATGATGCATTGACACAACCACCGTGATACCTCCTTAAACTGGTTAGTAACCTAGCGCAGCGTGAAGAAAGCGAGCGATAATGATTGTTAGGGGTGGAGCATTTTTGCTTGCGTAAATAAAGGCTTCCCTTCCTACTTTCGGGAACCAGAGGCTGAGGCAGCATCCCACTTGGCTTCTCTTTTGAAGCAGCACTGAAGGAAGCAAGTGTAGTAACACCAGAATGCTTGTTAGAACCTTAACTGCATATTGCATATGGTAGCTGACCTAGTCCTGCAAATATTACACAATACTAACAAGAATGATGTGCACTTTGTACCAATGCAAGAAACAAGGTGGTAGGTTGTATGTAACTGTACAGCACAATTATAGAAGGAACTCCAAATGTGATACGATTCACACAACGATGACGCCAACAGCATCAAGTCTGGCTTTCCATTAAGTTTATAGATACACAGGAGACGATATATCAGAACAGACACATGGATTTCTAATATTAGAAGCACTAGTACCCAATAAAACACTGAAGAGGATGAATACAAAAATGCACTGTACTATCAGAATAAGAATCAGCTTTTATATGCATCAGATATGTTACATCTACATGATATTTACAGTTATCTATCACTTGCAGCGTCTGTGGTCCAAATAAACAAGCAATAAGAACACGTCAATGGCACTTAATTACAGAATTACAGAAGTCAAAGAAAAACAAGAAGGTTGTGTTAAAACATATTATTAGTGCAGGGTTCATTAAGGTTATATGGCAACAAAATCCAAAACTTACAGAAAACTTAGCAGAATAGTTGCTGTAGTTAGTCTCGGCCATAGGAAGCAAACAGTTACTATAGGAAGCAAGTCGCATGGACCTCGAATGGGGAAGGTGCTTTTCCTGTAATAATTTAAGATGAACCTTTCCGTTCTAGAATTTGTTCACCAGAACACCGAGTGAGCATTTGTGAAGCTTTTTGCACAGATATGCTGTGAATGTGTAGATGTAAGCAGACATACTTAGTTGTCGGACTAATGTCTCAGGGTTAGCAAAGAAGCAATTGCATTGCTACATCCTTTTATATCACAGAGAGTGCTGTGGAAGCACGTCAAGGCGCTGCAAGAGCTGCAGGAGAAGGAAGGCCTGCGTGCCACTAACAAGCCGTCAAAGGCGCACATCAATTACTACCAACAGGTGGGGCAACCCTAAAATAATGCATGTATAACATCTGCAGATCTTCCTCCCTTGCCTCCAACAGGTCATGAAAGTGAAGTTGGCAGCGCAGACATTCAGCAGCTCTGTCAGCAAGGCGCTGGAGTTCGCTTCTTTGCTGAAGCTGCCTGGCTTTGGCAACTGCATGGGCACTGCCAACTTCATAGCCATGGTGGACCGGTAAGGGTACTAATGAAGCATTTTCCATCCATGTTATTTCCATTTCAGTAAATATGCTGTCCTAACATTAGCTAGAATGAATGTGCTAAGCAAGCATTTCATAAAATCACATGTGGATTTCTAATGGCATATGTTCCGGTTTCCACAAACTATATGACGCTTTATGAAGTGATGCATGCAGCTCGTGACACAAATAACTCATTAGGTGCTTTTTCCTCTCAATACGAAAACCTGCCTTATTCACACAGCCAAACATATATATATTAATACATGTACCTGAAACAATGGTGCAGTAGGCCATGTTAGCTTAGCGTGCAAAACGAAGCAAGGCCTTGAGTATATAATGCTGCCTTCAGTAGCCTTCAGCTTTCATGCAAGTACTACATGCTCGAATAATAATATCATGTGACTGTTTCTATGTTAGCATTTGTATGTAACATATTGTAGCATTTGAATGTTAGCATTTAACTGTACTAGCAGTTCTTTTTCATAAACTACAATTTTAAACATGGAGTCACGACATGTTTAAAACATAACATAACACGACATGTTTAACAATAAGCACATTTATAGGCACAGAAAAGAGAGGCCAGGCCCGAAGTGTAACTAGAGATGAAATTTGGATGGCTTTGCAAAATATATTGGAGAGAAGAGAATGGTACAATAGTGGACTTAATGAACCAGCTGAGATACTGTACATAAAATACTGGTAATCATGCACATGCACACTACGCAACTTCAAATGCACCAGAAATCTAATGGGATGCTTACATAGTACTACACCATAATCAAAAATGTTGGTTGTCCATAAAGAAAGAAAGAAAGAAAAATAATGACACAATAATTTGCTGTCTGTATTACACATAATCACTATGATGATAAGAGAGAAGCAGAGAGACATGCTAAGTAAGGCGCACAGTGCTGACCAAGGCAATATGTATAAGATTAAAAGATGTTTCAGATCCCCCATGAGAACCTTGTACACAATTACCGGCTGTTCACAATGACTCGCTTATGACCTTGTGAACGACGACCTAGTGAATGTGAACAAGGCACCCATGGGAGGGTCGAAACGAATTTTATTGCAATACATATTGCCTTGGTCGTCACTGTGCTTATTATGTAGCATTATGTCTCCCTACTTATTTCGTATCACCATAGCGAATGTTATGTTTACAGACAGCAAATTAATGCGTCATTGGTATTTTTTAACTATGGACAACCAACATTACTGACCAATAAGAACAGTATCAAACAACCAACGTAAGTTGGAAATGTGTTGTTCTATTGCTTGAAGAAGGATAGGACATGTACCTGTTAATTTTACGTGCATTTATGGCTACTTTATGTCACACCATGACCTAATTTTACTGATGGTGTCCTTGCTTCTATATCTCCATTCCCTCACTCAATAAAAGGCATTTGATATAATGTCCACTTCATCATTAATGTTGCACATGTGACTCATTAGAAGTGTCTACTGACACATGTCTGAAGTTAATGCCTCGGCGTCACACATTAGACACACATCAGCATTGATGTGTCTGCACTGTCTCTATCTGCATGAAAGGTTGAGCCAGTTTCTTTCCCCCAAGGTATCTATACCAACCTGCCGAAATGTCAGCCATTCTTTACAGAACTGAGAAGACATTTTGGACCGATGCAGAAAAAAGAGCAATTTAAGGTGTCTTGTAGAAGCTGTATTCCTGTGGCAGTGTGTTCTCGTGACACTGAAAACAACACTGTCTACAATAACGCCAGCATGCCACAACATAATTTTTAAGAATGTTGCTCATATTTTGTCAGCCATTACAATGTGAAACATATGGTGGCTAGCAATAGAATTTGGATGGATCGCATTTGTTAGATCTGCTGGTCTACTGCAGTCATAGTCATAAACGTATTCCTGCTAATAATTATCAATAACACTGCGTGGGTTCTCTTGCAAGTACTGTATGATTGAAATTATCCACCTCTGATGCGTAATAAATTCATCATTCCCCAGTAAGTATTTCTAAGAAACCTTGTAAAAAATGGAAAACAGTTTTTAAACCATGCACCAGCCATGCATTAACAGAAAAGAAAATGTGTACATTTATGTTTACTTCTTTCCATGCAAGCAACTGTAAGTGAACATTGTCAGCGAAACACACAATGTATACTTACACATATACACATAATGCACTGAAATGTGTATGAATGAGAAAAAAGGAAAGCAAGGGCCCGATTCTTATTAGTCTTATAGTAAGAAGCCAACAAAGACACCAAGGACTGCATACAGGAAATTACATGTACATAATTGAATTAAAGAAATGATTTCATGGAAACGAAAAGGATGTTCTACATCCGCCGTCAAGGTTGTGAGGTGTGGCACTGGCTAACACTCCCAGCTTTTGTTCTAGTAGGTGAACATAAATCCCCCAGGAAATGGATGGCAAAACGGCACCACAGTAGCTGAATTGGTAACAGTATTGCAGGCATAATGAGGAGACGTGGATTCGTGCACCACTTGTGGCCAGTTCTTTTTTTGTCCACTTTCATTTCCATCAATTTACCATTTATTTTATCTAATTAATAAGCACATGTAATTTCCACTATGCTGCCGTTGGTCTCCTTGTTTGTCGGCTTCTCGTGACATACGAATGCCTGTGTAACCCTGAGAATTATTCATGAAAAAAACTACTCATGTACAGTGTATGCTGCATTAAAGAAGTAAGCACATACAATACTTGCATCATTCACAGAATATGGAGATAACATCCAAGCAATAAGTGCAGCAAGAATGTTTCATTTAAATGATTAGAAAAGTGCTTCATTTTGACACTTACAAAAAAAAATATAAACAAATAAAAAGAGCAACAAACTTATCCTTTCAAGGACTTGTTTTTGTTCCGTAGCTGAGCGTGGTGCTTATATGTCTGTTAGGGACACCATAACAGCAAGTGCATTTTAGAGCGCAGCTCTTTGGCGTCCGTTCCTGGGTTTCGCGTCGTCGTCGGCGTTGTCGTCGGCCTCGTAACCAGCTCCGCCCCCCTTTCATCCCCCCAGCGCTAGCAGCGACCGACTGATACCGCTGGATGCCGCTGACGCCGCTAGAGAGTCAAGATAACGTGACTGCATAGAACACCGTCGCCGCCATGCAGAAAGAGGAGGAAAGGGTCCCCCCCCCCTGTTCTTGTGTGGCGGATAGGGTGCTCTTCAGTTGCCGACGCGCCGGTTATTCCACGTAGGCCCCGGCACGTCGACGAATACGTGACCACCTTCCCACGGCTAGACCTGGTTCTTAGCGCTGCGGAAGCGAGGGTATCATATTGTTTGTGTCGGCATCGGCGGCGTTGTCCCTGAAACCAACTCCGCAGCTGGGGTTGACTCACTATCGGCGTCAGCGGCATCAGTCAGTCGCTGCTATCTCTTCTCTCCTCCCTTTATCGTGTTGTCCGCTTGGTGCGCGCGCTTCTGCCCCCATCGTTTGCCGCTGGGTGTACAGGCGCCCAAATCTTTAACTGGTGTGCGCGAGCGGTGACTTTTCCGTGCGTCAGTGCCGCATGACGGGGCGAGGCTGGAAACAGCTTAGCAGACGATGGGCCCAGCTGAGCGCGCTTTGCCCGCATGCGCTTAGCCTCAGACTTTTTCCAGCCTCGCCCCGTCATAGAGCGCTGACGCACGGAAAAGTCGCCGCTCGCGCACACCAGTTAAAGATTTGGGCGCCTGTACACGCCGCCCCCCTCCCCCCTCTTCCTGTGAGTCTCCGGTTGTCAAAGCGCCGGCTCGAACTTAATTCCTTTCTTCGCTCCTCCTCCAATGCAACCCCTGTGCGGTGGCAATCAGAGAGCCAGATCGGTGGGACGTCGTGCACTTCCTGCAACTCGCATTAACCGTCCATCGATCCACACCGATGTTAGTAGTGGGGGACTTTAATGTTGACATAAAGACAAACAGCAATTTCCTAACACTTATGCGGGAGAACATCCCGTTCCTCTCGCTCGTAACGCGTCCCACGGCAGTGACAACCTCGCGAGGCACTTGTATAGATCTCGTCTTTGAGAATCAAGCATTGGTGTACCAAGTCGAACATATATCAGTCTATTTCTCCGACCACAAAGCTTCCTTCATGACTGTCAATAACTGTTAGTGGAGTCTTTGTTAAAGGAATACGTGTGAAAAATAAACAAAAAAATTCTGTGATAGCGCATACATGTGTTGCTCGATTTCTTTGCCTCAATCTATCGAAAAGGTGAAACAGCTTATTTGCTGCGCTCAAATTTCGCATTAGGAAGTAACGTAATCGTCGGTAATTTTTTTACAAACAAACCCATATATGCATCAAATGTTGTAGGCATCATGAACACGTTACGTTGTGGACAATGTGAATGTGCAGAAGCATCTTTCAGAAATTGCTTGGTCATGTAATCTGATGCTACAGTTATCATTTCCTTTCCAGTGCATTCGACCTGCTGAACTCCAGCAACCCTGTCGCCACTGGCTTCAAGGCTCCACTGCGGCCATCAACGTCCACCTACCAGAGAGAGACCATGGATGCCACTGGCTTACAACTGATGCAGCTGCGACTGGCCAATGAAAGGCTCGTCGCCCAGGATGGCAGGCGAATGTCTGTGATTGCACTGGCATTCACACTGAAGAGTTTCTCCCAGCTGGCAGAAAGGCTCTTTGATGCTGACCTGTGCAAGTAAGTGCATAGGTAGATGTAGTGTACAGGTGGAAACATAAGGTGATAAAACGACAAAAAGTTTGCCATGACGTGAAATTATGAATAGTAATTTCAAGACAGACTGAACATTTTAAACTGTCTTAAGACATGTTAAGGGTGTTCCTTGTACTGTTTTCAAGAAAGCGGAGGCTGCTTAACACGTGTTAGTTTACCAAGCACAACTCTCTATGTTTGATGGACCTTTAATGTATGAGGCCAAGACCCAGCAAAAAACATGTCGTAGATGACGAGTACAGATTTGTACTCTGTTCTGGAGTATGTTCTGTTTAGGCACACGACACCCTCATAATGTGGGCAACAATATGTGTTTATTTCATTCACAAAAGTAATAAATGTTCGTTTCACGCCAACCCTTACAAGTTTAATTTGCGTTACCACAGCTAAACAATTTGTGGCAGCAATATAGGAGCACACCATTAAGCTGTGCATTGAACCAAACTTAATGATATCCAGTGAAGCCTCGGAGCACAATAATTGAATAACCGAAGAAATATGCTTTGCCGAATTGGCACGCATTGCTATAAAAGGCAGTTCACTGAAACGTTGTTGCACATTTTTGCTTATTGTGGTTCATTGCACACCCAGTCCAGTAATGTGAGAAATAGGTATGTAAAGCTTCACTACAAAATGTTTATTAGTAACAAAAGGTACACCTTTTCGCATATGGGACAATTGCCAGAAAGAAAGATCGGTTTTACGAATATAATTCTTAACTTTCGAAGAACTGCATAGCACACAAACAAGATTCAGGATAGATTCAGGATTCCGGATATTAGTAACTTGTCTTTCCCTGGCTCTTGTTGTCTGCTTTTGGTTACGTGGCATATCATACGTTTTGGTCAAGCCTGGTTTAAAGGCTCAGTATTGTGGTGCCAAGTGTACCATGCACTGTGACACATGTGGGTTAATACATTTCTTTTCCTCCCCACTGTACTCTGAACTTCCCCATATCATGCCTACCAGTATGTAAGAGACAACAGCATTGAAACACAGCTGAACAAGAAATTCCTCAGATTTTTTGACGTCCACAAACAACCTCCAGGACGCAAACAATGTTTTTCAAGTGCAGTGTAACACTCTTATGAGAGTCCATGACTGTTATAGATAAGAACATGCTGAAAATGAGCTTAGAGCATTACTACATGTTTACACATACTATTAAAGTGAAATAACAAAAAGCAAGATGCACAACCAGGCACACTTATGTTTCACACCAGACAGGCTCGCTATCTTCAGGTTTCACAGTTGCCAGGTAGGGTCACATTTCTTGCCATACTTTTTCAACAAAATAAGGGAGGAACACAATTTTTTCAGCAGATTATTCCTACATGATTACTTCTTCTATCTATAAAGAACAACACATTGGCATTCTGAAAAATGATATTGTGCTGTCAAATTAGATTTGCAGTTGAATTTGTGACCACATGTCTTTACACACGAATGGGTGTTCAAGGCATTTTGCATGTATTCGCAGGCTTCTTTCACACTCGAAAAAACACTTATAAGTAGCATTTATTGAGCATTAGAAAGGCGTATTGGGAGTTTCTCATGTCGCTCTACACTTTTCTCGTTGACACTTTTCATCTAGTTGTAATACTTCAGAAGTTGGTTATTTCATTAATACAGACTAATTGAGCAAGAGTTGTTACTTTTGTGTAGTTACAATACCCCACTTCTGCGATGCCACAGCTCCTGCAAACACTGCAACAGCTGCCACTATGTAATTAGGCAGAATGCAAATACTCCGAGTATCTCCAAGTAACGGCAAACAACATTACATTGGTCCTGTCCAGCTACGTGGCATTTGCAACTTCTTAAATTTTGGCGATGGTAGTTGGGACACTATATTTTGTGCACGCATACAGCAACTGATTTTCGGTCGCTTTACAGCCATGTTACACTTATCCATACAATGTGACATCTCCTTTGCAACTGAAAACCACTTTATTGGTGCTGTTTGCTGATATGCACCCCTTGAACCACAAAAGCAAAGCATATTTATTTATACAGGAAAGACTTCACAAATGCTCTCATAGTCACTCATAACAAACAGAAGATGGCACCAGATTTTATTCGATATACCAAGCATTTTATTGTATTTCGGGTTGACTATTCTCGCTTCTTGTTTAGTGTGATTTCGGACATCATTTGTAATGGTGTAATCACAAACAGAAAAAGCTAATTGACCTGCTAGGTGCAAAAGCCAATCATTATAAAACATGTGTTAGTAATGATTACTCTCAATTGGAGACACCACATTATTATACTTCCATTTGAGAAGAAAGTAATATCACATGAAAACATAAGCACCACACTTACAAAACAACCCAATTATATTTGCCTGATGTATACATATTGCACACATGGGACCTGCTATTATGAAATGCTTATATTTATTGCTTGCAATCCTCAAATGTGAATGCTTTGCTTTGCTATGACAAAAGCCTGGCATAAAAAAAACTCCTTCACATGCACATTATTGGGCCAGTTGCACTTAAAGAAAGTACAAGGAAGCACAGAAGATGGAAAGCGTTTGTACAAGATCAAGAAGTGCTGCTTTGCTCGGGTGCCAATTCAACATATATCAGAACCGTAAGCCCAATGCCAGAAGCAATGAAAGAATGAATACCTTGGTTGTGGTGAAGATATGGGTTGGCAGCACAAAAGCAAGTGGTAGTTCAGAATATGTGTTGTTGGAAAAAAAAACTAAAAGACACGTTTTCCAATTACAACACATACATTTGTTGGCTCATAAACTGCATAATTACAAACAAATATTTTCCTGACTACTGTTAAGTGTGGGGCATAAAGCGGCAAGGCACTAACTTGCCTGTTGTTTGCAGGTACATCTGCACGAGAAACCTGAACCAGGACCCCTTGGAAATGTACTTTAGTTGCATAAGGCAGAGAGGTGGCTGGAATAACAACCGATCAGCGGCGCAATTCCGGCATGCCTACAGGCAGACCATAGTACATGCAGCTGTTCTCGGCTCAACGAATGCCAACGTCACTGCACAGACTGAGGGGATATGCCTTTCAAGAAGCCAGGGGCAACCCAGCAGCAATTCGCGCAACAGCTATGAAGAGCAGTCAGCTGCAACGGTGGATGCTCTGCTCGAGCATGACTATGTTGCACTGAGCGAATATGCCAGTGAAGTAGTCCGCTACATCGGTGGCTTCGTGGTTAGGGCAACCAGCAAACACCTTCAATGTGCGGACTGTGCATCATTGCTCACCAACGACACTGTGACTAGCTTGCTCACATTCATAAAGGACAATGGTGGTCTTATAGAACCATCGCGCTTTGTGCCTGCAGCAATGTGTGCAGCGGAGACAGTGCTACGCCAATGCACCACGACAGGAGACAATATTCACAAGATAACTCTTGGGGCCTTCCAACAATTTGTGAAGCAACATGAAGTCGTGCTTCACGATTGCACACACTACTCTGAGGACCCGCAGCATGTGATAAGCCTCACAAAAGTGCTCCAAAAAAAGTATATCACTCTCCGAATGAAAGAAATCGGTAGGCGCCGCACTGAGCAGGAGCGCGGTGCATACCTCAGACATGTTTTCACAAAGTGTGTGCTATTTGCTCACCAGTGATTGACCAAGCAAGTCAACCTGAGTGGAGAGATCCTACATTGCGCACACAAATCATATAATCTTTTGTGACAAGACAGCTCCTGCAAAGACCGCAAGAGTTGTTGCTTTTGTGTAGTTACAGTACCCCACTTCTGCGATGCCACAGTTCCTGCAAGCACTGCAACAGCTGCCACTTTTGTGTAGTTACAGGGTCCTGAGTGGTGTGACGAGACAGCTCCTGCAAAGACAGCAAGTGTTGTTGCTTTTGTGTAGTTACAGTACCCCCCTTCTGTGATGCCACAGTTCCTGCAAGCACTGCAACAGCTGCCACTTTTGTGTAGTTACAGGGTCCAGAGTGTTGTGACGAGACAGCTCCTGCAAAGACAGCAAGAGTTGTTACTTTTGTGTAGTTACAATACCCCACTTCTGCGATGCCACAGCTCCTGCAAACACTGCAACAGCTGCCACTTTTGTGTAGTTACAGGGTCCGTGAGTGTTGTGACGAGACAGCTCTTACAAAGACTGCAAGAGTAGTCGTTTATGTGTAGTGACGACAGCTGACTTCTTTGATCAGCCAACTGACGCAAAGACAGTGGAAGAGCTGACACTTTTGTGTATTTGCATGACGCTGAACTCGTGGCTCTGCCAATTCTGATGCAAATGACCCAGTGGCTGCATTATGTGGCCATTACAAAAATTATGGGGGGAGGGGAAAGATTTGTTCAGCCCCACCACTCTCGCCTCCTCGTGGTTCCCCCTGGGAAACGCTGGGACTTTGGCATTGCCTCAACCCCAGTAGGCTAAAGAGAGTGGAAAGGAATAGTTAAATAGACAATAGAGCTAAAGCCTCTTTGTTGTTGGCATGCCATATGGAGCAGGCAAGTACAATTTTCACATATATAATATTTTATAATGCAAGAACAATGCTTTGAGAAATACACACTGTTCTAAAAGAAGAAAAGCAAAGTAAGAGGTTTTATACATGAGGAGCTGCATTAGGTATTCTGGCATAGCAAATTTGTCTAACAAGTTACCACGCAAAGCTCTTGGAGTCCGATTTACGGACACTGAGCTAAGGCAGCCTAGCTGCTAGAGCCTCACAGGAAATTTAATCAGATTGCTGCGGCTACCAAATGTAATTAGAAATGACTGATTTTGGTAATACCCACTTCCATCCTCTTTACCTCACCAATGCAAGGCCAATAATTTGTGTTATTTTTAGGTACCTACCGATGATGCAAACCGTGCTAGGCCACTCGCGACGACAAGAACTATTCATACCACGACAGAACGCGACTGCTCAGGAACAGTATATCAATAAACAATACGTACAACACGGTAAACGAGAGCATCGAATGACAGAATCGAATCATGCAGCAATTCCCTTTTGTTTTCACCAGTGATGCAGCACGGAATGCACGAAATCATGTGCAGGTCCTCTGAGTCACAAAGCTAGAACAGACCCAACCAGAGTCACTGCGAAGGAACGGCACGGAGAACGAAAACAAAACTCACCTCCGAAATCCAATCCGTAGAATCATTAACAAGCCGCCAGACGCCAATCCGAATCCACAATATACCAGCATTCCCATGCATACCACAGCGCAGCAGCGCCAGATTTCCCTCTAGGTAATATAGTGAGAAACTCTATGCGTCCGGCTGACTGGTGTCGTAGGCGATGGGAATGCCCTGCCAAAGCGGGACACGATGTACGCCGCGTGACGGGCTGATGACGTGCTGTTTCCGCTGTAGTGTCGACCTGTGACGTAGCATGTTGGTAACAAAAATTTTCATCTGGGGTTTTACGTGCCACAACCACGTGCAGTGGGGGATTCCAGATTAATTTTGACCACCAGGGGATCTTTAACGGGCCCCCAATGCACGCGACACGGGCGTTTCCAAGCAAAGCTTGTATTGGCTTACAAGTTTCGCTGGCGGTCTGCTCACGCAAAAACCCAGTCTCTCCCAGAGCAGAGCAGCTGAGGTAAAGGGCGGTTCGATGAGTTGACAGCTGCGCCGGCACCAGAGCATGAGTCATTAGAGACTTTTAGCGTGTCCGGTATTCGGGCAAGCGCGGGCGGTTTTCCGGTTTAGCGGGGGCGTCAACGTGAGCGGCCAGATTGGTGGCGCCAGCTGGTGGCGCAAAGCACAACCACACAAACACAGAGCTAATTACTACATTCTGCTTAGCTGCTGGCGTAAATTTTCGACAGTGGCGTAATCGTGTTCACAATTACGCCGCTGCCAAAAATTTGCACAAGTGGCGAAGCACGATATGGTGAGTTACTGCAGTTTTAGCTATGCGTTTGTCTGTTTGAGCTCTACAACACCAGGCGGCTTCACCGCTCACGTTTACGCCCCGACCATCCGGTAATCCGCCCAAACCGCTCCCGTTTACCGGAATAGCGTACAAGCTAAAAGTCTCTATTAGCAAGGATTCCGCAAGCAAGCAGAGCCGTTTCGCTTCCGCCGGGGAGGCAAAGGGCAGGAAAGGGTTTTGCGCGCGCTGCGCCGGCTTCGTTTCCGTTCAGTTCATTCTCTGAAAACGGATGGCACGGCCACGCGGTGGGCGTTCCCTCGAGGAGCTGGCAGCGTTCGACGAGCGGCGGCGAGAACTCGCCCGTGAAAGGGCTCGCCGTCGGCGCGCCGATCCAGCCGTTAAGGCCATAGTCCGACGTAGCGTGAACGCGCGCACACGTTACGTCACTGATGTAGCCTGCTACTGTTGCCACAATTGTACCAACCCCCATTTTTTCCCTCTTTAGGAGGCCCCCCGACAGTTTTTACTTCGGGACCTCTGATCGTGCAATTATACTTCACCTGTTTGTACTACTGTTTGTGCCTACCGATGAAAATAAATTCAACTTCAACGTTGGCGAGAACAACAGCGTCTATAGTTCGAACACTGGTTTGACGTACTGGCGCCGGCAACGTAACCGGACGCGGCCAAAGCGCTCCGATGAGCCCGGCGTCTAAAGGCCGGCCGACATGGAGCGAACTTTCACGGCGAACTTCGCGCAGCCTGCACCAGCGCTGCGGAACGCCAGCGTGCGGCGCCCAAATAGGGCGTAGAACAGGCAGCCGTCGCCGCCACGATTTCAGTGTTGCTACACACAACGTGATTCCATTCGCAGTAAAATGCAGTGAAAAAATAGTTTTGCATCTGCATCTGAACCATTATTTATGCAATCGCGGCAAATAAGATTTATTATCTAGGTTTAATGTCGATTTGACAATTTCTGTCATTTTTCATCAAAACATGAACTAGAGGACGCGGAGAAATCGCAGTGGCTGGCCACGCTGTGCAGTGGCATTCGTGATCGGGTTCAGTCGCGGTATCCGCGGTGTAGTGGGAGGTGCTGCGGTAAGTGTTGCGCGTTCTACAAACTTCCGTTCCCAGTTTGCACTCGAAGTAATTGCTCAAGAAGGTCACGAATACATCCGTCCAGTAGTCGCAGAAAACGCCCAGCTGCGGCATGAACCGGTCCGGACATCGCCATGAGATGCGTGCGGCGGCTGCTTGAGCTGAAGTTGCTGCTCTGGAGAAAAGAAGAAGCAAAAAAAGAGAGAAAGGTTTTGGGTGCATCCAGTAGGGAGAAACAAAAAGTCTGAAGGGGAGTACCACACTGCAGTGAGTAGATCCTTGTGTACTTAGGCGCGTTCATGTTTGTATACAGGCCCACCAAGCTGCACGGGGCATGCTTCAAGGCAGTATGGTAGACTCAGAGCTGAAATCGGCGGCCGTTCGCCCCTGATCGGCTGCTGTATTGTTAGCGATCTGCTTTTCTTTTTAAGACCCCGACTGCCTCGGCACTGTTCCGAAGTGGCGAACATGCAAATGACGAGTCTGTACTCGCCGAATGGAGCGTCTTTTTAACGCGCACACTCGGCACTTGCTGATGAGCAGCTACATAGTCCGATGAAAGTAGTGATCAGTGCGTCAATTTGTCACGTTTCTCAGCCGTGGAGCACTTCGGAGCCTTACATGCTGCTCGACACAACCGAAAGTTCCGAAGTTGCCCTCAGCCCGCATGCGGGGACTGAGATGCGTGACCAGGGGGCCTAGCTACTCACTTCTAAAGAGCAAAGTTTATTCCTACTACTACAGTGCCTGGACCAGCAGGGGATGTAAAAGATCGATCAGTTTGCCGAAAGCAGCCAATTTAAGATGAGTGCTGGGAGAAACTGATGTTTTGACCTTGAGTTTTTGCCCTTAGGCAGCCTGAAATCCTCCACAGATACCAAATAGGAGCTAGCCCACAGTATGCCCCACTGGTCTCCAATGCTTCGTCTCCATAGTTTGCTTAAGAGAAGAAAACAGGGGAAGTAGCTTGTGTAGCTTCAGGCGGTCAGACTACCTCGACATTGCTTGTTATGCACTCACAGAACGTGCGCTGTATACGCATGCAAGCAGTTCTTCGATTTAGAATTATACGTAGTCATGCAGTTGTTCTTTCTTTTCTTTTTCAGTTCAATGCGATGCGGGACGACCCTCATTGTTCTTCAGATATTACTGCATGATACCACAGAAATTTGACGAACCGCATCGCATCGTGCAGAAACACTTAACGAAGGTGTTCCTTCTCCGAGAACGTTTTTCCTCAGAAGAGAGGCTAGCCATCACGCTCACGTGCAGTAACAAAC
This sequence comes from Dermacentor andersoni, assembly GCF_023375885.2. Lineage (NCBI taxonomy): Eukaryota > Metazoa > Arthropoda > Arachnida > Ixodida > Ixodidae > Dermacentor > Dermacentor andersoni. The sequence goes on along the minus strand of NC_092814.1, from coordinate 363,084,132 downwards.
TGCGATATTGCTTATTACTGAGGTTCCAATGTGTGCAAAGTTTTTATGTGGTCTGCAGGAACCTCTCATCTGGAAGTGCATTGGCCTTCAGAATCGGTAGTGAGGCATGTAGGACAGTAGTCCACCACACCTGCCAAGTGCTCTGGAATCAGTTAAATGAAGCCTACATGCCATTGAATATATAGTTGCAGAAACACTGCAACATATCATTGAATAAATGAAACAGTGCAAATTGAATATTGCATTAGAGTTTTTGAACAGATCTTTAATACGTGCTTTTTTCCATTGTGTTGTTTTTCAAAAACCAAAAAAGCACTGAGGTGCCGTATATCATACTGCCACAAACAAGCTGTCTACCATGGAGTGTTCAGCTCTGCGACAGTCTTCATGCCTAAGCTCAGACGTCTTGGCTCATACATAGTTCTAGTTTCTCTTGTATACTGAAACGGGCACTGGGTTTCTTCTTGTCACTACCAGCCGGAAATGCCAATTTTTCTTTGTGCGTGATATTACAGCGACAGGGTTAACATTGTAACGTTAAATCATTCTTAGTAGACGTCAGTGCTCCGTCAACGCCTATAGGTTTAAGTTATAACGCTGTGCAGCAGAGCCGGCGCTCTCTCTTAACTGTTTCTGACAGTAATTCATTTAACTAATTTGGTGTCTGTGCAATGCTATTGTAACCGTAGCCCAGCTACGTTCATTGCTAGACAAAAACTTCCTCTACTTACCTGTAACTCTGCTGCACACCAGCTATTACGACCCTATCCCCACAAAGTTCATAACTTAGTCTGCTTACCTAAGTCCCTGCCGCCCGTTGCTGCATTTATAGTCTCTTAGAACTCACTGCATGACCCAAAGAAATGTATATTATCTGTTCCCGTGGCCAGTATTGCATTAGATGTGTGCATGTAATTACATGCAATACGTTTTGTGGATGCATGCACTATTAATTGCTTGCATAGTACCTGAGCAGTTTTTAACGTACAATGCATATTTTGTGAAGGGCCCTGTTTCCTTTCAGATGTCAGGAAATGCACAGTGGCAGGAGATTCCCCATGGATTCCCGAAACGCTGGAACTTTCCGAACTGCTTGGGTGCCGTGGACGGCAAGCATGTTCAGATCAGGGCGCCACCAAATTCTGGCAAGAACCGCTTCAACTACAAGGTATAAGATTTTCATACATTTCTAGCTACTTTGTTTCAATGCATACTAAGGGAAGATACTTTGTGTATGTTCTAAAGCAGACATAAGGCCAGAATTACACGCCTTTTTTCGTATATTGAGATGTAGCATGGGCTTCACGCATTGCAGGCTTCACGGCAAGTGCACAGTTTAGAGTGGCGTGAACCAAACTGAGCCTTCTGACAGCTAAACAGAATCATTTATCAGTGACTGGGCTGTTGATATCCTGAAGTTTCACGTTGCACATTATACACATTTGAGAAAATTAAAACTATTGTATCAGCATAGGTTGTCCTTCAGTTGACTGATTAAGCAATACACATAGAGCCCTTGGAAAAAGTAGTCAATGTCATGTGAAGATAATTGGTTATTCTTTTCCTTCTTTCAGAAAACATTCTCTGTAGTGTTAATGGCAGTAGTTGATGTAAACGACAAGTTATCATGGTCGACGTGGGAGCCCCAGGACGCCATAATGATGGGGGAACTTTTAAAGCATGTGCATTTGGAAAGCGCCTTGGACATCAATTGCTTGATATTCCAGGCCCAGAAAAACTGCCAAAGAGCTCCCGGGTGGCACCTCATGCGTTCATCGGTGATGAAGCTTTCCAGCTAAGGGAAGATTTCATGCGTCCATTTCCAGGAAAGCACATGGACTCCGAACGCAGAGTGTTCAACTTCAGATTGAGTTGAGCAAGGTAACTTAGGTTCAAGTTCTTCTGCATTCGCACAACTATAACCTAATGCGCGAGTTGGTGATGCATCTTAAACGACAAACAGCGTGAAAAGCATAGATGTAAAGAAGAGAAAACACAGCACGGGCACTTTTCATCTAAGTGTCTCGCGCTGTTTGCCCTTCAAAATCTGTATTCACCTTTAGGTTACTGCAACACGACATAAATCAAGTTGAAGCATACAGGGTCCATTATGAAAGTAATGCGTATTTTCTGTGAAAAATAGATTTATTGACCGGACGTGTACAAATGGTTAAAATTCTTCAAAATACTCTCCCCCTGCATCAATACACTTGCAGAGACGTGTATGCGTCGCCTGGAAGGCACCCTGAAAGTCTTTGACGGCAATGTCTTAGGAACGCTGTGACATGCTTTTGGTTGTTTTGCACGGTCTCCCAATGCTTTCCTTTCAGCGCTCTTTTCAGTCGGGGAAACAAAAAAAGAAGTCGCCCGGAGCCCAGTTGGGACTGTATGGGAGCCACCGGAGTATTGCTCCGGGCCAGGAAGTTGGTAACGATGAAGGACTGGCTGGGGGCACTTTCATGGTGGAGCTTGACTGTGTCTTTGATGTCAGCCCTCACACGCGCGACCGGGCGTTTCAATCTCTTGAGCACCTCCAGCTAAAGGCTAAGTTGACAGTTTCTCCCTGCGCTACAAATTCAAAATGGACGATTCCTCGGGCGTGAAAGAAGACAGTGATCATCGTTTTGATGCCAGAATTGCTCATTTGCGCTTTCTTGGGGCGGAGGCATGATTTTGTGTGCCACTCGCTGCTCCGCCTTTTCTGTTCTGGGTCGTACTCGAACATGGAGCAAGAGAAGATGGAATAACAGTCCATTTAATCAATGATAGAAGAGACAGAATGCTTCTAAAACTGACGGCTTATATACGAAGTGTCAGAGACTGCAAGGGTGCCAGAAAACTGTAAGAATGCAGACATTATACTAATCCACAAAAAAGGAAGCTATTAAACTGGGAAGGCTTACGAGTAAGGATCGACGGCGAATATATATGAGCAAACTACAGTTTGCCGATGACGTTGTTCTATAAAGCAACACTGCAGACGAGTTACAACAAATTATTGAGGACCTTAACAGGGAGAGTGTAAGAGACGGGTTGAACATTCATATGCAGAAGACAAAGATAATGAAGAATAGAATGGCAAGGGAACAAGAGTTCAGGATCGCCAGTCAGCCTCTAGAATCAGCGAAGGAGTACGTTTACCTAGGTCAACTAATCACTGGGAACCCTGATCATGAGAAGGAAATTCATAGAAGAATAAAAATGGGCTGTATCTCACGCGGTAGGCATTGTCAGCTCCTGACTGGAAGCTTACCATTATAAATGAAAAGGAAGGTGTACAATCAGTACATTTTACCGGTGGTGACATATGGGCAGAGGCGTGGAAAATGACAAAGCTTGAGACGAAGTTAAGGACCGCGCAAAGAGCGATGGAACGGAGAACGCTAGGCATAAGCTTGAGAGACAGAAAGAGAGCGGTTTGCATAAGAGAGCAGACGGGCATAGCCGATATTCTAATTGACATTAAGAGAAACCAAATGGCGCTGGGCAGGCCATGTTGTGCGCAGTTTAGATAACCGTTAGACCATTAGGGCTACAGAATGGGTACCAAGAGAAGGGAAGCGCAGTCGAGGACGGCAGAAGACTAGGTGGAGTAATGAAATTAGGAAATTCGTAGGCGCTAGCTGGAATCGGTTGGCGTGGGACAGGGATATTTGTAGATCGCAGGGAGAGGCCTTCGTCCTACAGTGGACATAAAATAGGCTCATGATGATGATGATGATGACAGAGTTAAGAAAGTCCGGCTCATTTTGAATCAAATCAAACAATTCTTGACAGCGCAAAACTCGAAGTTCTTTCTGATCTTCCGTCCACACTTCCGGCCCAAGCTTCGTGCAGACCTTGAGCATTTGCAGATCGTCGATCACTATACCATGTTACGCAAATGCGGACATGTGTAGGGTGTCGGCACTTTGCTGGATGCTCAATCGACGGTCGGAACGCAAAACTTTGCGCACACAATCCACGTTTTCATCGGTTGTGGTCGTTGTCAAGCGTCCAGAATGGAGTTGGTCGATTACCTTCTCCCGGCCCTCCTTGAACGCCTTGTGCCACCTCCCGGACTGTGGCCTGGAAATGCAGTCGTCCTTGAATGGCCCTTGAAGCGTCTGGAATTTTTCGATTGCATTGTTTCCAAGCTTCACGCAAAACTTAATAGCGTATCTTCGTTCAAGCGAACGCTCCATCGCGCCGTGTTATCCGCTCACACTGCCGGAGTATACCCGCCGTGGTTGATTAGTGGCTATGGTGTTGGGCTGCTAAGCACGAGGTCGCGGGATCGAATCCCGGCCACGGCAGCCGCATTTCGATGGGGGCGAAATGCGAAAACACCCGTGTACTTAGATTTAGGTGCACGTTAAAGAACCTCAGGTGGTCGAAATTTCCGTAGTCCCCCACTACGGCGTGCCTCATAATCAGGAATTGGTTTTGGCACGTAAAACCCCATAATTTACTGCCGGAGTAAACTGGCGACAGGCTGCTTTGGCAGGGCAGAACCCTCGCCACATTTCCCGACCGGTATTACTGCGGTGTCATGGATAGTTACGTCATAATCAAATCATGCGCATTACTTTCATAATGTATCCTGCAAGTTTTGCTGATATTCGAGTTTAGTGCATCTGGCTCTTCATATAAAGCATGTTTGATTATAGCGGCCTCATTGTAAATGGACTAAAAATGAACATATTGACTGCAATGTGGTCTTCCTTAATCCAAGCATGGCTGTTGCATCAGTTTATTAATTTGGTGCGCACTAAAACATTCGTGACGATTTGTGCGCCTGCGGCATGCATCTTTGTGTTTATCTTCTTCGTCCTTTGTTGGTACCTGTCTATTTCGTAATTTATTTATAGCTGTGGTAATTCTCATTGCCCTGTGATAATACAAAACTGTTTTATTTGCAGGCGCATCGTGAAGAATGAATTTGGAATACTTTCTTCCCGTTGGAGGATTCTGCTCAATCGCCTGAACCTTCTTCACCACAATGCGGAGTTTGTTATGCTAGCTTGCTGTATTCTTCATAATTTCATTTGTGCAACTCAAGAAATGTATGTACCAGCTGGCTATGCCGACTCCGATGAATTTGGCGACACTATACCTGGCCCGTGGAGGGCTGATCAGGAAAAGAGCGAGCTCATTGAGCTGGAATGCACAAAATGCAAGAACTTCTCTAAAAGCTCATCAGAAGCGCGCAACCGTTTTTTCGACTACTTCAATCAAGAAGGCTCTGTACCAAAGCAGTGGCCGCATGCGGGGGTCCAGACAGCAGCACACAAGCAAGTAGGAAGGTGCACAGTCTGAACCGCAGGTTTCATTTTTTAATAGACTTGTAAATATACCAATAAACTTAATTTGTACTTTTCACGACTGAAGTGGCAATTTGCATCAGTCAGGCAATCATGCTGAAGCTTTCCCTTCTTCGAAGAAACCTACTGGTTTTTCCTGCACACTACAGAGTACTACCAGTACGCAGAGATAAGTGAGACAATTGCGTCCACTCTAGATGGCCATTAACTGTTACAGAACATGAGAGAGAGCAGGCAGGACTCCGGTACTATCCTCATTTATCATTTATTCCGTGGCTTATTTCTTCAGTGATGCCAGTATATCGATTTCAATCTCTGGCAACATGCTTCCTGAACATGCTCGCATCCTTTTTGCGACAAGTTGGCCGAAGATTGCTCGTTCATCCTCAACTTCCTGTAGAATATCTTCAAGCTTGTCTTTTTCAATTTGGTTAATGCTTTTTCTTTTCCTTCTTTGTGGCCGTGGTGTGCTACTTTCCAATAAGTTGCCATTTTCTTTTGCAGCAGCAGTTGAGTTGTTACTTTGAGTAGCAACTGCGAAGCTGCTCTTGTCGTTCGTGACAGCTGTTGACGCTTTTAGGAGTGGCAGCTGCCAAGCTGCCATTGTCATCTGTGCCAGCAGTTGAGCTGCTACTTTTAGATGTGGCAGCAGCTTCCTCCACGAGGGTGGTGTCGGTTGAATTGGGCATAGTCGGTAAAGTATGAAGGAAAACAGAAAAAGAATATGTAGCTTTTATCACAGACTTCGCCAGGTGCTTCATGAGGCATTGTAGAAATTTCTTTTGCAGTACTTTAATTGATGCAAGCTGCTCTTTCCTTGTGTCTGACGACTCGGACATCTTTTAGAAAGTGCTCAGGGCTAAATAGATGCTGTTATACTCTTCACTCGAAACAAAGCTACTCACCGGCGTTCTCACTGTAGAGTCCCATTGGTATCCCTGCAGCAGTTGCTTCACTTCTATCCTCACTTTCTGGGACGTTGCTTCTTGTGCTGATTTCAGGTAATGAAAGATGTTGCACTGCTCAGCAAAACATTCATTCATGGACTACAATTGTTGTTCACGCTGAACTGTTGGTTTCTGTTGGCAAATCTATGACTAATGGATTCATCATGCACAATGCCGGCGTTCATTTCTGTCGTCTGACAAAAGATACAGTTGTATGATGATCAAACCACTAGAGCTGGTAACGGAGCACGCTCCAATACCTTACCAGTGCTTGGTCATGCACATATACACAGGTGTTGACGAAAAAGGCACAAACCTGCCAACATCCACCTGATCTTTTACGAACAACTGTGACTGGAAGTATAGTCATCCCATTTCCTTGGCGTCTCTCGCTCCAGAACGACTCGGCGCTCCCTCCCATTTTTTATACTTTTTTGTCAATGTGACGCTTAGACCCTTAAATCGGGCTAGTGCATCTGAGCCTGATAGGAAAGAATATACAAGCAACAATGAGTGGACACCTGGCCCGTGTGTGGAATAGCAGTGGCATACCTTAAGTGTCTGTAGATCATCAGTTTTGGCGACTGTAAACCCGGACCATATCGGTCTAGGTTCATACGCCGAGAAGTTCATATAACCAAGTTAACGCAATTTACACTGAGTTATCAGACTAAACGTACAAGTAAAGGAACGGAAAGCCTATATTGAACGGAAAACTACACGCGCGCACCATCACTGACCGTTTCTTCAGCTCCCTCGGTTGCACTGGCGCTGTCGTCAGATGACACAATCGTTTTGGAACCGCAAGGACGCAGGGCTGGTTTCTCAATAATTTTGGGGCAGTCTCGCGTTCACCCGGGCCGCGACGAAGCCGCCAGCTTATCATCGCTAAAGAATCGCTCCATGTGGGTCGGACTTAACGACAGTCGCTCGCCCACCGATAACGTCGGACTATAAACGCACGTTTAGAGCTGCCCGAGCCCAGGAAATCCGGCAGCAGCGAGAAGATCCCGAGCTGAGGGAACGGGAGGCCGAAGCAATCCGGCACTATTACTTGTGGGTTACTTAACCGTGACGAAGCTTAGGTGCGCACAGGACAAGCTTCGCTTACCACCATTTTCCGCTAGGGGAAGGGTTCGTAATACGTTTTTCCATTTGACCCCCATCGAAATGCGGCCGCCGTGACCGGGATTTTATCCCCGTGACCTCGTGCTTAGCAGCGTAACACCATAGCGGCTAAGCCACCGCGCCGGATACGCATGAGGTAACGCGCACAAAGTGCCAAGTCGAGAAAGTGGCATTGAGATTGGGACAACAGGAAAATCTGTAAGAAGCCAAAACATCATAAAAAGAATATAACATTAAAATGTGATAAAGACTGTCAACAAAAATGTAAAATGTACGTGAAAGACGGCCTACACTGGCATTGCTCCCTGTATTCGGGAGACATGTAGCATTTCAGCTTTATTACTAATACTTCTAAGGGACGGCGAACTGGCGCATAACAGCTTACATTCTACAGAAAGGATGGATGGCGACGGGTGTGCCCACCTTCACAGTGAGCTCTGAGAGCTATGATGAAACACGCAAAAAGGCAATGTAGACTGAAGTGTGAAAGAGGTGGAGGGTTAGAGTAAGTGGCAAGAAACTACTGTAGCCAACTGCAAACACAGCAAAGGAATGAACTAATGATGAGAGCAAGAGACTCATCAGAAATAGTATCACCACAGAAGAATGAGACAGACAGTTTCGCAGAAAGCGCTCAAATGGGAAAGAAGAGCTTTGTAAGACATTCATGATCTTGGTGTTGTAACGGCTGTTACCTTTACCACCAAGAAGAATGGGTAATGCATCGTGGTTTAGGTAACCTGGCCGCAAGAAAGAGGACTCCTTAAAGTGTAAAGATCTAACTTCTCTGTCTCGCAAATGTGCTGGAATCTTCTGTTCTAAGTCCGGGTAGTTGCAGAATATGACCCATGATTTGAGTTTGAATAGAGAAGCACAGTGCTAGCTTAGAGCCAAGGAAAGAAACAAATGTAGTTGTACGGTAACAAAACGAGCAAATAAGAACATCAAGAATAAAAAATAATGTAGCCAAGAACAATAAATTACAGCAAGTTATGATGCTTCCTGATGTTTCAGCACACCTTCCAGCCTTCCATTTGCTTGTAGTGTATCCTATCAGAACAGAACCCGAGCACTAAACACTGCTAGAGTATACCCTGCTTGGCGAAAACGAAAAAAAAAATTTATTGCGCCCATCCCAAGCTTTCGAATGAACAACCTGGCATGCGCGCGAACGCTGAAATAATAACTTTTATATAAAGCAATATATATTGCCTTCAGATCAATGAACAAGGCGCAAACAATGTGCCTGTGCAGATTTGATGGAAACGTTCGGGAGTTCCATCAGCCTTCTAAACACGAGAACGACGTAATTCGTTAACAAATACATAACGCACGAGTATATTACCGTATCTAGCGGACGTTCTAATTTGGTTAGTTTTGATTTATTTTAATCGCATCATTGCGATTGCCAGATCCAACAGGCCTTTCTCTGACAGTAACACAACATGACAACAAAGTAACCATGTGAAAGCCTGCCAGTACGAACATGTTGACTTCACAGTAAAAATTATTGTGAAGTCATCGCGAATAATGTTCTCTTATTTAGCCAACGCAAATACGAACTTGGAAATCGCAGTTATAGAAAGAGCAAAATGCAATATGACGTTTTTTTTTATGTGTTAACTATGCCAAACGACAACAGATTATTTTGGTGACAAGTTGCAGATTGAGCAAACTAAAGTGGAATAATTGATTCGCTTAAATTCATATATATCAAATGAGACACTTCTGCACCTGCAGGGGAGATTGTGTCACATTATGGTGGGGTCTCTACATCAGCCCACGAGCACAATAGTACAATAGTTGAAAAACTTACCTTGCCGAATCAAGGGGAAAGTGATGGAGCAAGACACCAGCCGTAAAACGGTTGCTTTTGCAGCCGTACACAGGGCAGCATTTCTTCACGTATCTTTGACGTGTCGCATTCATCGTTACGACAGGCGACAGCACGCCGGCCGTGCGCCAGCAAAAGCAGTCTGCAGTCACAGGAACGGTTTTCTACTGCTTCTGTGAGCTACGTTAGTCTCTGTCAAGTGTCACGCCAGCAAAACAACACATATAGAAAGAAATACAAAGAAAAATAGCCTATGCACGGTACACGCGAAACCACTGCGCAAAAGCGAGCGACGCCACGTTGACCCGTCAATGCGCAAAACTAAACACAAGCCCACATTAGCAGTCTGCATATGCCCGCTATTTCTTGCGATAGACAAAAAAACAGGCACTCACCTATTTAGCGAAACGCTAAAATTACTTTAAAGTAAATTGCTAATTTATTTTGTCACATATAAAATTAAAAATATTAAGAAAAAAATTATTGAGTTTTTGGTTTTGATTGTTTGTCCCCACCTCACCTAGTCGCGCTTCAGTCGTATACTGCGCGTTGATGTCTATGGCAGTAGGTTTTCGCTTTTCGTTCCAACTTTCGCGACCGATATGAATTGACCTTGCAGGCGCGCACCGGCACCCGGCCCGGCCATTATGGGACATCAGTGCTTGGAAAATGGGTGTTCGTCACGAACTCGAGGGTGTCCCCACCTTATAGGTACATTGGGACACAGGGAAATGGCTGTCATGGGAGTGGTCCGAACCTCCTTCCATCAGCGCTTGCATTTGTGCAAGTTGCTGGATTTTCTTAAGTAACAGTCCCTGCAGCACTTGCTGACATGTCGGTGCGCATGGTGAAAATTATGTCGGCCAAGAAAGTGGAAAAAGGAAAATAGCAAAAAGTTATGTCGTCAATTTGAGGGTTCTTGTTAAAACACCTTTGTTCTTTGTAAGGCATGAAGCAACATCTGAAATAATTATGCATATTGTGATGGGCACTTCAACAGCTAAAGATTATTGCAACAGGCATTCCTTCTACTCGTTCTTCGTTTTTCTCGTTGCTATTGCCTCACTTATTTTCTTCTTGCACCGTAACATTTCATACCTCCTCCTGCAAAGGATCTCCGTCCTGCACAGCGCGCTACAAAAATGCATTATTGTACCAGCAAAAAGCTTGAAATTGCTAACGTGTGCAGGAAATCAGCGACCTCTGTAATATAGTATCTGTAGCTTGTAGGTGACAGGGCCAAGTAGCTTTATGACGAGAAAAGGTGCATCGTAGCGAGGACAGAACATAGAGCAGTGACTGTGTTGAAGGGTGTGACATTGTCAGAGGAGTTAATCTCGGGGAGAAAATACTAATGTGTGTCCTTGCTCCTTATAACATGGAGGAACGTCTTGTCTCTTCGAGATGACTTCTCGTGATTTTTTGCGTAGTTCCTGGAGTCGCTGCGCAAACACATGACTCCGATTGCGGTGGCGTGGCTTCCGAGCTTGTCCGAGCAACAGCGCCTGCGGTGAACTTGCTTTACGGCCGAAAAGTAGCTAGAACGGAAACATTCCTGCCGCCTCCTGGCATGACGTGTTCAGAGCTAAGACTAAGGCTGTTTACATTTTCCAGTCCTTGTGATCTTTGTCAACAAAACAGGCAAGAACGTCTGCCAAGGAACGGTTAGTCTGTTCTACCAAGCCGTTTGTGTGTAGGTTACGCATCGAAGTTGTCCTGTGCTTGATTCTATGAAATCAAGACAAGCCTTGAGAGTCTGTAGCGTAACAGTCCTGCGATAGTTCGTGGCGGAAAAATTTCTCAAGTAGGAAGATAACCAGGTTTACGCTGTTGTGTCCTGTACAGCCTTGGCATCCGCCAATTTCGTGAAATCGTCCCTGCGCACATTACAAAGTGGTTGCCGTCACGCGTTCTCGCAAATTGACGCAGTGATCAATGACGATCACTTTGAACGACACCGCGGGGGGATGCGTTGTAGTTCCCGACTCAGAGGACGAGGGGGCAGCCTTCTTCGTTGGCACTTCATACAAGCAGAGATGTAGATTGCGAGTGACTTCGTCTGTCTTGGCCAGCAAAACTTTTTCGAGACTTCGTTTACTTTCTTGTACGCTACGACACCACCGGCAGACGGAAGATCACGACGTCCAAACGCATAGCCCAAGGTGTGATTGGAAGCATTTAACCCGACGATCTGGAGCGATGGCACAAAACACTAGACTGGATCATATAGTGGTGACCATGTCGCCGGTACTGTGAGTCTGGGGTCGCTTTCACAATGCGTGCGATCACATTCTGAAAACATCAGCTTGCGGCATATACAATAGACCGGGCCCGGAGAATTGCACGGCTATAATCGCAGGTTCTGCAGCGTGCGAAGGAAAATATGCGTCCATGTGACGAGCGGCATTCCTATGTTCAATGTCGAACGTACTCATGCAGCTTTAGTCTCCTCCAGCGCGATAATCTTAGGGCGAAATCCTATAACGCTTTGGAAAGCGAACCGTTCACTTCGCCGCTTACGTCACTAAATGGGCCACCATAGAGTAACATAGTGAAGGGGTATAGTAAGCGGGTATGAACCATGGTATGAGCTGACGTGTCTCACATGTGCTCCTCGATTTTTCGGCAAAAGGCCCGGTAGTTCACCCCAGCTCGTGCAAGTTCTCATACAACGGCATCCGTGAAGTTACAAGGACCGTGTGGATACCAAAATTTGAGGCGGGAAACCATCTTTCTCCGATTTAGGAGGATTTTTTCTACGAGCACAGTGTCACTGCGAGCTAAGCCTGAAGAAATCAGAGCCTAGCGGCCGTTGTTAGGCGTGCTCCGGCGGGGCCATCGACCTTGCCGGGGACCTAGAGGCGAAGTGCTTCAAGAAAATGGCGTCCGCTATGCGTGTAGAAGTGGAGGGTGAAGAAATAATGGCGGAGGAAGTTTCCGAGAAGTTTGGCTGGCGCGTCGCCGGGGAGAAGAAGACCCAGGAGCAAGAGAGCAAGCTAAGTCTAACGCCGGTCAACGGGGGGCCGGCGGCTACCGAGCAGCGTCGACCGCAGCGGAAAAATTTCAAGAGCAAGCTACTCAAGGCAGCGAGGATGCCTGTGTTGCCGAGGCAAGATATCAAGATCGTCATGCGTCCCAGGGGAGGTCTGAACCTTGGGAAAGTATCTAGATTCGAGATCAGCTGAGCCATCGTCGCAGCTGCGAACGTAAGTGGCGAGGAGGTGACGCAAAATGTTGTCTGCCCGAACAAACAGCAAATCATACTTGTTATCAGTACGCCTAAACGATAGAACGCAGACCGCTACTCGGCAGTCAGAAGCCTCACTATCAACGGCACGGCACACGAAGTCAGTGCCTACGAGACCGCCCCCCACGGCACCGTTAAGGGCATCATCAGGGGCGTCCCGATGACGGACACTATTCAAGAAATCAACGACTACATCGTTCAAGAGTATAATACCACTGCTATGCAAGCCAACCGCATCGGTAAGACGACGACGGTGGTCATCGCATTCGACGGCGACAAGGTCCCGAACTACATCAGATACGGCAACCTGCTGGTCGAGTGTTCGCTGTATCGCAAGCAGATCGATATGTGCTACCGGCGTGGTCGCCTCGGTCACCGGATGGACGTTTGTCCTAACCCCGAAGACATGATATGCCGTGGTTGCGGCATGAAGAATCCCGAAGAGAGCCACGTTTGCAGTAACCCCAAGTGCTGTCTCTGCGGGGGCAACCACCTCACCGCGGACAAGAAGTGTACAGCGAGATTCAAGACGCCATACGTCGTTCGTAAACGGCGTTGGGAACGTCAGCAACGAGAACAGGTGCAGCAGCAGCGCCAGCAGCCGAGGGGGCCAGCATGGCAGCAGACAGGGTGGCAGGCGCCGGGCGGGCGTCGCTGCCGCTCCCAGACAAGGCGAGGGAGAAGCACGAGCGATACCAGGCCACCATCGGCAGCTGGGGCTCGCAGGCGCGAATCTCGTTCGAGGTCCAAGTCGAAGACTCGGCGGAGCAACGGCGCCGAGAAACAGGATGGCTGGGCAGCGGGGTCTCCCGTCGCTCTTGACAATAGCGATTTCCCTCCCCTCCTCTCCTCCCGCCCTTCCAAAGACGAGTGTACACACTGTTTGGAACTCAAGGACATGATAGAGAGGCAGAACAATCAAATCAAGAGCCGAAACAATCAGATAAAAGTAATGATGGAGCATATCGAGACTCTCAGTAGAAGAAAGAACAGCGATAATGACGTCAGTGAAGTTAAAAGGAAAGTACCCAAGAGAGACACCACCAGCGCTGCTCCAGCGGCGACGAAGCTGATCACGCCACCGGCGCTGATCACGTCACCGGCGTTGACGCAGTCAGTGACGCAAGCTCCACCGATAGAAACGGCAATTGTTACCATGGAGGAAGAGAAGGCCGAGGCCGCCGTTCCTCCGACAATGGAGTCGGTCATGAGCATGCTTACGCAAATCTCCAGCCAAGTTTCTCAAATGTCTGCGCAAGTGAACAGTCTAACAATACGAATGGATAATGTGGAGGCCAAATGCAGCCAACTCTCCGTTAGAGTCATGACGTTGGATACGAAAAATAAGCATCTCACCGTTGGGAAGATGAAGTCATCACGACTTAATTTACGGGTCAGGCCGCGAAAAGTTGGTTCCGTGCCCAAATCTACCGCTCAAAAAGTAGAAAATGACGAAGACTAAAGGAAAGCAGAAAGAGACTGCGATGTTATTTCTATGGAACTGTAGGAGTATTAAAAACAAGATAGGTGACTTACAACTATACGTTGATAAATTTAACCAGAAACCGGATATCATAGCGTTAAAAGAGACCAACAGCCGGGCCAAGCTCGCGGGATACATTACGTATACGGAGCCTAGCGAAAAGGGTACTGCGATCTTGGTCCGCTGCAACGTGGCGGCCACACAGCACGTGACCGCTCAGCGAGGCTGCGAACATACGCTCATCGAAATTCACAGCAGAAGAGTGGTGGGGGGGGGGGACAAGACCATTTTCGTCCTGAATGCTTATTGCCGACAGTCCAGCAGGGTCATTGACTTTGAAGGCACCATATTGGACTGCATTAAAGAAGCAAGAACAAGACCGATTTTAGTGCTAGGAGATTTCAACGACGCCCACACGATGTGGGGTTACAAATATTCGTCGAAAAGAGGAAACCGATTGGTCAAAGCTATAGAGAATCACGACATCTAGGTGGTTAACGAACCGGGCGTAACGACCAGGACAGGCACTAGCACGGTCAGAGACACCACTCCTGATCTGACGCTAGTTCGGGGGAACCTCGACGTAACTTCGCGTAGCACGGGGGAAAATCTTGGCTCAGATCACGATATAATTTGTGTAACCCTCGGGGGGACCGACATCAAAGGGAAACTGAGTCAAGCCAACATTACACACTGGGACCGGTTACGTAAAAGCGCAGACATTGAAAGCGAGGACGAGGACCAAGACACAAAGACGTATGAGGCGTGGGCCGAAAAGCAACGCGAATTTGTAAAGACATTTACGCAGAAGAGTACTATGACCACGCAAATTCCCTGCGTAGACAGCAGGCTTAGTCACGTGTGGGCGGCCAGGCACGGTCTTACTCGAATGTGGAAGAGGCAAAGACATAAGAAACTTTGCAGACGTATACATGCGCTCAACAAGCAGGTGACCGAGTATGCGGAACAACTATGCAGGGAAAATTGGATGAAGATTTGTGACAACCTGCAAGGCACACTGTCTACGAAGAAGACTTGGAAGCTGTTGCGGCACATCATATCTCCGTTAAAAAGCAAGAGCGCATGCGCTCGAGACCTCACAAGAACGATCAACAGTTACGACGGGGACGGGGAGAAACTCATTCGTGAACTCACAAGTAAATACCTCAAGAACGAGAAGAGCGGTAACCCAACTCACGAGTATGAAGGGGATAGCAACGTCGAGATGGACGAAGCCTTCACCAAACTGGAGCTGGTTGCGGCCATCGATGAAAGTAATCAAGGCAGCGCACCCGGAATCGATGGCGTTACATACAAGATGCTAAAAAATATGGGCGAAAAAAGCCGAGCTGAATTGCTAAACCTCGCCAACGCGTCCTGGGAGAAGGGTTCGTTACCAAAACAATGGAAAGAAGCGGAGGTGCATTTCATTCCCAAGCCGCAGAAACCACCCCACGTCGACAATCTGCGCCCCATCTCCCTCACGTCGTGTGTAGGGAAGGTGGTGGAGCGTATGGTGTTCAAAAGACTACAGAGACATTTCGCGTCATTTATCAGATGCCACCGACCATGTACGGATTCCAGAGGCACCTGAGCACACAGGGCGTCTTGGTGCAACTACACGAGCTGGTTATCAAGCAAGCGAAGACCCCTACGCCAAGAGCTATCCTGGCGCTCGATCTCAAGGGGGCCTTCGATAACGTCACACACGAAAGTATTCTCCGTAACCTGCGCCATACGGGATGCGGAAAGCGAACATTCAAATATGTGCAGGATTTCTTAAGCAATATAAAGGCAACCATCAAAATTCGAGAAGAGATGTCGAAACCGATAGCCCTGGGAGATAGAGGCACCCCGCAAGGATCGGTTCGTTCGCCGCTTCTCTTCAACCTGGCACTCCTCCCTCTCCCGGCTTTGCCTCAGGACATAGAGGGCGCAGATCACGCTCTCTTTGCAGACGATATCACTGTGTGGACTTCGAGGGCAGGGTCGGAGAGTTGGGTGGAGGAGACCCTTCAGAGAGTGGCAAAGACCGTGCACGAGTTCGCTAAATTGTGCGGCCTCAGTTGCTCGCCACAGAAGTCAGAGTTACTCGTCATCAAGCCAAAAAGAAAGAAAGGAGACCAAGAGAACGTGCGCATCACCATCGACGGGACGACCATAACGCCTACCACGCAAGCACGTATCCTGGATGTCATTTTCCAGAACAATGGCAATGCGGTGGCGTCGATCGACAAAATCAAGGTTTCAACAGAACAAATTTCGAACATGATCAGAAGAGTCACAAACAGACAATGGGGATTGAAGGAGGACGATGCACTGACGCTCGTCCCGGCCTTCGTGACGTCGCGCATCGTTTACGCGGCGCCGTACCTCAAGTTACTGAAGAAAGACAGGGACCAGTTGAACGTCATTATACGCAAGGCAACCAAGATGGCGCTGGGCATTCCGAAGCATTCTTCGACCGACAAGCTTCTCGGCATGGCCAAGCACAACGTCGTCGAAGAGTTAATAGAAGCTCATCTGTCTAACCAAAGAGTTCGACTCAGTCAAACGTCGGCGGGACGTCGCGTTCTTGCCAAGTTGGGCTGGCAAGAGGCAGAGCGGAAGGAAACGGGGCCGTTACCCAGGTTGTGGGCGCATAAAATCGACAGTAAGCCGCTGCATTGAAACATGAGGTCGGGTCGTAACGGCGGCCGCAGAGCGGCTCGTGTAGCGGCCTTGACGGAAACTTTGGGTCAAATAGCAGAAAAGGAAGAGGGGGTCACTCTCTTCACAGACACTTCGTTACCCAAGTTTTCATCGAAAGCCACGCTGGCAGTTACGACGCGGGATGTGCTCGTAACCTGCGCCTCCATCAAGACGTCTTTTCCGGAGGTGGCAGAAGAGGCCGCGATAGCGATAGCACTCGCGCAGCCCAAGGTGGGAAGAATTGTCACCGACTCGCGAAAGGCGTATAACAACTACAGAAAGGGGTGGGTGTTTCTTGCGGCACTAGATATTCTCAAGAGTAAACGCGACGTATCTGAAAGGAAAGTTGAGTTGTTATGGACACCGGCTCACTCGGGGCTGGAGGGCAACGAACTTGCCCACCAGTTCACCCGAGATGGAACACCGGGTAGAGGAAAGTGAGCCACAGTCCATAATTAGTTATAGGTACATTACGAACCATTCTAAGACGGAGAGGCACCGTTACCCCGATCCTCACAAGTCGCTTAGCAGAGAACTGCAAGCGATATAAAGGCAGATACAGGCAGGATCCTTCCCGCACCCTTACCTTCAAAACAACATGTACCCGGAAAGCTACGAGAAGGATTGTAATTTCTGCAAAACTCAGTTAGGCACGCTCCAACACGTCACTGGAGTATGCGATTTCATCAAGGCAATCCCCCCACCTCTTACCTGCCCCACTACCCTACCCCATCCCTCATCCACCCTTACCGAGAGATGGGAGACCTTGCTAACCAGCACCGCCCTGGAAGACCTGATCGTCCTGATCTCCAGGGGCCAGGCGGCTAGGGAAGCATATGGGTCCCGTGAAGAGGGAACCACCTCCATCGACGGCGTCTAAGAACTCGGCTCAGTAAAGCTGTTTCTCTCTCTCTCTCTTTGGACACTCCCATAGACGCCTGCGGTCGACTTTGGCTCTCAGCGCACCTAGCGGATTCGGCGAAATGCACCAGCCTCCAAGATGGTCGCGCACGCCGCGGAATCTCGGACGCCCTAATTTCAGTTTCGTTTCTTGTTTCTTTTTTTTTGTGTGTGCGATTCATACCGTTGCTTACATCGAGTGATTTCATGCAGGCGCTTGTGCCGCTGTTTATGTGTTGTGACGACGAGCGCGCAAAGGTGTTTCACTCATGTTAGTTTCATTTAAATTCATATTTGCTGTTTCAAGCTGTAACTTAGCGCAACAATCATGCAAACTGTTGAGGAAGTAGAACTTTATCGCTTATGATATTGCACGTCTAGTAACTCACGACAAAAGGTGTATCGTAAATAAATGTGTCGTGTTCTTTAAATATAAATCCACTTGTTGCACAGTCAAGAACACGAAAATAGCAGACAATTTATTGCAGCAAGATTGTAAGAGGCAGATACATGAAAAGGGGAAGAAACTGCGAAATGCAAGTTAATAGGATTGTCACACGGTTCTTTTGCGCAAGCTGGGCGATGGAGCCAATAGCAGTCGAGAATTTCAATCGGATCAGACTTGATCGCGATCGAAAGTGGTCGTGTGACACCGGTATAATGGAGAACAGTCGGAAATTAATGGCGTGATGGCAATAACTTTGACAAGAAAAACACATAGAAGACGTGTTGCAACTACTCAGATAATGAAAAAAAAAAACTACATACACGACAGCAATTAATTTGTTCAAAATGCGATTGTTTTTGAAGGAAAAAAAATATGACGTTTTTTTTCTTTACTTCTGCGAAGGAGGGTGAATTAGGGCAGCAAAATTATGTGAATGGTAGCGTGCCGAAATAAAATGGCTGCAAAAATAATTGAGCACGCACCAACATCCTCATCTCGAATGTGTAAGCCAGTGTGTCCGTCATTAAACAGCTGCAATTAAGCACTTTATGTTGGGGGTCTTCACCTGCTGTCTTCGAAGCCTTGCAATCGTCTTCTGATACTTGGAATTTTGCCCTTGAGTATGTATGATGTCCTTTGGCTGTACAGTGCATTTTGGGGAAATGGCGGAGATGCCTGCAATACATAGAATAACAGACAGAAGGAAAGCAATACTGGAGGCTTCAAAGCTATTTTATGTAGACCCTACGTTCCTTCGTATAAACAACACTGGAGCCTGCAAAGCTTTATACTGGAGATGCTGCCTTCCTTCATGTAATGCGTATTTTTTTTTTGTCAAGGAAGCACTGTTATAAATGCTAAGAAACAAGGAACTTTCTACCGGAACGACTCCATACACAATTAAAACATATAAACACGTATCTTCAGCCCAATGCAGAACAGCTAACAACGCTTGAGCGCACATAGCGTGCTACAGAGGTTGAGAGAGTGCGCATTATTGCAATACTGCAAATATTGCATGTGTACCGCTTTAGAAATAGCTACATTTCTTTTGCAAAAGTAGAGCACCATACTTTATCAGCAGTCGCCGCGCGTATCATAAAGCTCTCTGCACCGAACGGCATGTGTTCATAGGCCGCATTTCTTAACGAACCATTTTATTTTCTAACTTCGTCATTGTATGGAACGTGCCTCGCAGCTCGGACGCTGCCGCATCGCTGTTATCGCTAACACCATCGCTCATTGCTGCGCATAAAAAAATAAATAATACGAAATGATAGTCAGCGTAGCAAATGGGCAGCAGCTGTTCATGGCTGCAAGGCCGCCGTCACTCGTTCATGCTGCTAACAGTGACATAACGGAATGCGAAGAGAATAAGCCGTTAACAACGCGCAAAAGATCTTGTGGCCTTACCATGAAACGGCGACGAAGCAGACGCTGGCAGAAGAACCCAACAACGATGCTCAGGTGCATTTGACAGAAAGAGCCTGACTAGGCTTCACACATTTTGGGTCGTGCCCAGTGGTCGTGCCGCCTGTCAAGCTGCTAACCGCAGCCGCAGCCACAGCCGCATTTTTCTTGATGTGCTCTGCCACCTAGCGGAATCGGCGAAGCTCCATAGCTCGGCCGCGAAACGGCTCGAGTGTCCGCTCTTGTCGTTTACTATGTTACTCTATGGGGCCACTCCCAAGCCAGAGGTGGAAGAAGGGAAAGCCGCGACCAATAGACGAGAGGGTGCCGCCTCTGAAGTGTACGTCATCACGATGACGACCTAATTGAGGAACTACAGAATGTTTCTGCTTGCTAAATAATATTTACTTTATATTATATATTTATCTCCCAAGTTCTAAAGTATAAACGTGCGGTGCCGGGCGTTTACACTATGCTTGAAGTAATTTATTATCATTCTTTCATTCTCAGCCGACAAGCCGACAGGTGGTATCGCAAGCGCAAACTAGTTGGAACAGCGCAGCTCTATGTCGTCTGCTACCAGGAGCTTGCACGATGCACGCACCAGGAATTCACTGCCAGCACTTCCTATATAGCGAGCGCAACAAAACCGTGAACAGGTTCTTAAGGCCGCCTTTACTAGCGGTCTATATCAGTTTTCCTTCTTTTTCTCGCCCTTCGTCATGGGCCGGGGCACCACTCGCTCGTCGCCGCGCTGCCGCTTTCGCTGCGATCTACCTCACGGTGCCTCGCGTGATAGAAGCAATGGAACATCAAATCAAACATTACGATATACGGGCCCTGCATTGCCTGCGAAACAAAATGCATGAGCATGGCGCTGACGGTGCGCGTTGTGCCATGAATTTGAGGACAAAAGTGCAGCACTCCCGAACTTAAGCAAAGAAATTAAGGCTAGCCAAATAAGAAATCTCAATATGTTCCCCTCCTGACTCCAGGTTTATCAGCCGAACGAAGGAAGCACTGGAGCAGCCTAGGTTGAACCCTTCTGAATGCTGAGTAACGATCTGCGAGCTTATCACGCGGGCGATAGCATTGGGAATTCAATCTCACCATGTAAATATCTCCTTGACATCGGCTTTAAAACGGAGGCCACAGGAAAGCTCACCCAGCCCATCTACCGGCCAACATAGTAATTGCGAGGGCAACTTCGTGGACAGCGTCGGCAACATAAATCTAGCCCATTGTGATTAATACTTCGCTTCCGACAGACCTGCAGGCCGGTGGCGATGAACCGCAGCGCGCAATTCCTTCCACTATTTGGAATGACGATTGGTACGCTTGCAGCCGAGTCTCCTCCAGTTCGTAGCGCAGCCTGCAAAAGGTCTGCATAGAACAGCCGGCAGGGGCGGTGCAAATAATTTTGCCTAATGTCTTCGAACGCGTATCTCACTTTCACCCGTGGTCGACACCGAAAGAGCTACGCCAAGCAGACGACAACGGCAAGCGTTAGCCTTCAAAGCAATCAACGCACCCGCGCGCGACGCCCGCGTGTTTTCGGGGTCGCGCGACCGGCGTGCGCGGCCAGGGTCGCGAGCCAACAGCCAAGCCACAGCAACGGAACCCGAAGCAGACTACCTTTTCGCCGGTTCCCCTCCTAGCCAATGACGGGTTCGCTTTGCAAATCATTGACAGATGCGTGACGCATTCATAATTTCCGGTGCCGCCTCGCTGTCTCTGACGGCAGCAAAATTTTGACCGATCACGTAAGACCAAGCGAACGGTTCTTCGGAACCGTTATAAGATTCCGTGTTTAGCGTCAAGTTGCTGTTAGTCTGTAGCCACTGTAAGGCAACATTTCGTTTCACGAAAGTGAACTCAATTCCGTTGCCCGTGAAGTATGGACGGAACTTGTCTACAGCCCACACGTCACCAAGACACTCAATCTCCGATGAATGATCAAGGCTATTTGGCTTTAACTGAGCCGTCTGTATGCATACACACCGGGCGCTCCATACCGTTGCTGTTACCGCCCTGGGAGTGGCAGGTCATAGAATGTATCCTATGCAGAGGACACAAAGCAGGCTCCCGAGCTCGAAACCTCAATGCATTTCTGTGAAATTTAATCGAAGTACTGTTGCTCTGAAATTCTACAACGACGCGTCAAAGTCACATGCTGGCGTGCCTTACGTTGCTGTTGGTGCCTCTTTTTCCAAATCAGACATATTGAACCCCCAACAAGGATATTATCTGGAAGCCTATGCGGTACTATCTGCAGTAAAACATATAAATAAATTAAAACTTGAGAAAGCAATAATATTCACAGACTCTTTAAGCCTGGTAAAAGCGTTAATTCTTTGAAAAAGCATACAAATAATGTTTTATTGAACTTTACTCGCTCTTGTGCAATATTTATTTACCGCATAGACATGTAGTAATATGCTGGGTTCCTGGACATAGAGGAATCGAGGGTAAAGTGCTTGCTGACGAAATCGCCAAATCAATAGCATCGCAAGGTATTAATCGTTCTGCTGCTGCCCCTGCCACAGATCTGAAGCCTTTCCTACAAAACAAACTCCAAAGCCACTGACAACGCTTCTGGGATGCTGAAACTAGCCATAAGCTTCATCTGATAAAGCCGAAGTTAGGTTTCTGGCCCTCAACTACGACAACACGAAGGACAGATGTCGTATTGTGTCGTCTCACAATAGGACACACATATGGCGCTCTCAACTTTCTGTTGACTGGTAACGAACCACCACCCTGCGATAGATGTGGTTATAGGCTGACCGTCCTTCTGGATTGTCAGGAAGCCGAAAGAGAGAGGAAGAAACAGTATCCTCTGACATACCGCTATCGTGTCCCTCTTTCTCCGGCTATGTTCCTTGGTAAAGAACCGCTTTTTAACACCAAAGCAGTCCTTGCTTACTTGAATGGTGTCCTACATGTTATAAGCACAATAAATTCGTAGCGCATCGTATTTCCCGAGGATGCCGCTGTTATAGTTTTTTATGTAGCACGAGCCTCCAAGCCCTTCTATTTCAAAGGCCCTGGTGTGGCAGTAGTGCTCTAGCCAATTTTAGCATCTGACATATTTTGTATATCGTATCATTCTTTTTCAAAGCATTTTAATGCTCATAGTAAACGCCATTAGTCATTACCATAATCTTATTAGATGCAGATTTTACGCAATATACAGCGACTATTTTTAGGCCCCTGTACAGCCACGTTACATCAACTTCATAAAACTCATCACTTCACTGCAAACTCATTAACACTAACGTGGCGCACTTTGGCCATACGTGGTTCTTGCGCACTAAAGAACACACATTCGTTCATTCTTTCACCACTCATTTATGCAACGCCTTCCTACATTAAATATAACGAATTAAACTAAGATAAACACGCTGTCAGCTAGATGCAGCAACCGCAGCAGGCATGTAGTCCGTAGAGATTGTTCGCACGACTCCTAGTCTGCCTTAAGAAGCATATGAAGTAGCGGGATGCAAGATGGAGGCCGCATCGGCCTGTTTATTTCCGGCGGCCACGTACGAAGTAGCTCGGCACTGCGTGCTCTAGCATGGGTCTTGTTTGCTGCACATGTTCGGAGTACGTGTTCGTCGCCGTTGGAATGCGAAGAGATCAACACATCACGGGCCGCCCGGCTACAAGTCGATCAGCTAGCGTGCTAACCCTGTAAACCTTGAGAGGGACCCTGTAATAAGGTCAAGCCCAGAAGCAGGGACCAAAGGTTAGGGAGACCGACACGACCTGCTGATTGAGTAGTGAGCGTTTGTGGTGCTCCAACCAATCGTACACCATGTACACACTTCTAGAGCTGACATGTACTGCGCCCGAAAGTGTGACAATCACTCAATACCCTAAAATACTCTTGCAAGACAGATTTATTTATTTATTTATTTATTTATTTATTTATTTATTTATTTATTTATTTATTTATTTGGCAATACCGTCAGCCTTTTGCAGCCCCATATAGGCCGAGGGTGACGAGGTAGACACTGAACAAAAATAAGATTGTTATGGCGAAGTAATGAATATGGTCCCTATACATAATATTTGACGACGAAACAAGGCCCAAAAATTATGCGGATCCCGCGCACTGTAGGAATCGACGTAAGCGAAGCTTTCTTTGATGTTAGCGTTGGTTGGCAATAATTAGCGGCGAATGTCAAAATTTCAACATCATTCAGTGCTGTACGAGAGTGGTGAGTTCATGAAACGTTACTAGCGTGTACCACTGGGGTTTGTCTGCGCACTGCACACAGCAAGACGTGTTTGCTTGAGACCTTCTTGCGCGCCATTCTTCATAGCTTCCGAGAAGGTTAGCATTGCCATTGGCTCACATCGTGAGATAACTATTAAACTTTAATTGAATTACGAGGCTTTACGCGAAGAAACTACAATGTGACTATGAGGCACGCCCGTAGTCGGGGAATGTGGAATAATTTTCACCGCCTGTGGTTCTTTGACGTGCACCTAAATCAATGTATACACGAGCGTTATTGCATTTCGCGCCCTTGCAAATGCGGCCACCGCTTGTTGGCATCGAACCCGTGACGTTTGAGCAACGCCATGGCGACTAGGCTACCGCGGCGGGCACAGAATGGTTGACTTGCGGAGCCGCCGCTTGCGCAGCGTCGTCTCGACGCTGCGGAGCTTTAATTCGCCTCTGTGAATGCACGCCCAGCCTCAGCCTCAGTTGTCTGCAAAACAAACTTGCAGGGTATTTATTTTTCAGAAATAGAAACGTACGGTACCTTATCGCACAGTACCTTGCATGTACATTTATCCAGTTTCTCCGCAACTTTTGCCATGTCTAAAGGTAGCGTTCCCTTTATTAAAGGAACCCCAAACGAGGCATGCTTGCTGCCGTCGCATTTCCCCTTTCTCGCGCTCCTCCCAAGTGTGCAAGCCGTCAAAAGCGAAGAACGGCAAAGCTTTTATTCTCAGGGTTCGTCAATTTGTCGGCTCTGCCCATTCTGTGCCTCATCTCCCTACCTCCTCTTTACCATTGTCTCACATGCCTTCTGGACTGTTGCGCGTGAGTAAAAATTTAAGCGCTGCAGCTTCTGCAGGGCTTTTGCGGGAAGCTCGCGCATAATTAGAGTAGACTGGAGGGCGTTGTGGCGACGCCCGAGAGTTCTAGAACCATCAACACTGTCCGCGTTAGCAATAGCACTATAGGCAAACTGTCTTATGCCTCGACAGACGCAGAAAAAAAGAACACTAAACGAATTGCAACGAGAAATGAATGGCCTAATGATGCCATCAAAGCGATAGCGCTGCTAAAAGCTGAGAGCACTGGCACAAAGAACAGAATGCGCCGTAATAATTTGTTTTTCCTCGGACTGGAAGACAATGAAAAAGAAACATGGGAAGAGTCTGAGGAAAAAATTATCAATTTCTGCGCTAGCAAGCTGGAAATGCATCTAGAACCGAGCGTTATTGAACGGGCTCATCGCATAGGCAAATGCCGTCCTGAAAGAAAACGCCCGATAATTATCAAGTTGGCTCATTTCAAGTCAAAGGAAAACATTCTGGCCTGTAGGCGGAGACTAAAGGCAACAAACTTCGCTAACGTGAAGATTTCGCTCCTGCTACTCGCATCGCACGTTCTAAATTGTTAAATTTCATACGACCACAAAAATGTGCGTTCAAACTACACGTAGAACCCGTCGTGGTTGCTCAGTGGCTATGGTGTTGGGCTGCTGAGCACGAGGTCGCGGGATCGAATCCCGGCCACGGCGGCCGCATTTCGATGGGGGCGAAATGCGAAAACACCCGTGTACTTAGACTTAGGTGCACGTTAAAGAACCCCAGGTGGTCGAAATTTCCGGAGTCCTCCACTACGGCGTGCCTCATAATCAGAAAGTGGTTTTGGCACGTAAAACCCCATAATTTAAGCTAACGTAGACAAGTTGCTTGTCAACAATAAGCGCTATTACTACGACCCTACTTCTGACAGCGTGATTGAGGCTACGAGGTCATTCATAAAGGCGCATGGTAACAGCGCATCCCAAATCACAAGACATGAAAACGCGCAATGACGGACAACGAAGCCTATGACTTCATCCCGCAATCGTCCCTCATCTTTACCTCTCCTTAACATAGCTTTCACTAACGTGCGCAGTTTGCTGCCCAAACGAGAACAACTTCGCAGCTTCACTCACGACATCGATGCCGACATCATAGTATTAACTGAAACGTGGCTATACGGAAACGTAAGAGATAGCGAAATTTTCCCTCCAAATTCCGGCTATCCTCTCTATCGCCATGATGGGAGCAGCCGGGGAGGAGGGGGCGTTTTATTAGCTATCAGAAACACCTCCTCACCTTCCCTGATCAGTCGGCATGATAATCTCGAGCTATTGTGGACCTGCGCTTACAACGGTCCTGGAAAGACAATTTTTGGCGTGTGCTGTAGGCTGCCGGACAGTCATCCGTCATTCTGCGATTTACTCCGTAAAGCACTAACCGAAATCACTGGCAAATTCTCTAACGCACTTATTCACCTTTTTTGGCGACTTAATTACTCTAACATTAATTGACTTCTGCTTTGTGTAACTAACAGGTCGCCGTTATCCGAAGCTGAACAATTTATTGATCTTATTCTAGACTTCAACCTTTATCAGGTGATATCATGTCCTACAAGAGGGGATAACACTCTTCACCTTATGCTCACATCTTGCCCTGATTGCTTAAAGAGCGTTACCACACTACCGGCGGCCGGTCTCAGCGATCATAACCTCATCCATATCTGCATGACAATAACGCTTAAGAAAGGTCACCCACAACAAAAATAATAAAAGATTACAAAAGGGCAGACTTTGACGCCATAAATAATGAATTCCAAAACTGTTTACATAATTTCAGCAGTCTTACTTGTGAAGAACTGTCGATAGCGACTGGGAACTTTATAAGAATGTATTGCTCAACTTGGAAGCTAAATACATACCAACAGTTCTCGTGAAATCCGACTCTAACAATGAATGCTTTAATAAACGGCTCAAAGCTTTCCTTACTAAAAAGAAAAGGCTTTACAGAAAAGCCAAACTTACAAATAACTCAGAAACATGGGGAAAATACGAACTGTGCGCTAACCAATTTATTCAGGAGCTGAAGATAGCCAAAGATAACTTTTTTAATCATGACCTTCTAACGATTCTACGATCAAACCCTAATAAATTCTGGCGCTTACTTTCAGTAAAGACTCATACTAGACAGATTGAACTAATAGATCCGGACGGTAATCTCATTAACTCTGAGAAATGCGCGTCAGCTCTTAACAACTACTTCACCTCAGTTTTCTCCAACACTAATGACACTCCCATTGAGCCAATACCACTACTTTCAGTAAAATTAATGCCAGACATCAAGATCAACCCTGATGGCATATGTAGCCTCATTAATTCACTACAACTAACCACCTCAGCTCGGTGTGATGAAATTAACGCCAAAATACTAGTTAACACCAGTAACATTTCTAGCTAGGTACTACACCTAACATTTACGCAATCCTTAAAGACTGAGAGCTTGCCCGACGACTGGGAAAAGGCTCATGTCGTCCCAATCTTTAAGACTGGCGACCGCTCCCGTGCTATAAATTATCGCCCAATTTCTCTGACCGGCATACCTTCTAAACTTCTAGAACACATCTCATCCAACCGAATGGCTCACCTGGAATCTATCAACTTCTTTTACCCTCGCCAGCACGGCTTCAGAAAACTATATTCATGCGAGTGTCAACTCGCCGAGTTCATTCATGACATTCTACAATTCATGGACCTTCATTTGCAGATTGATGCCATTTTCTTGTATTACTCGAAAGCATTCGACCGCGTTTCCCACAATCACTTACTTCAAACACTCGCATCTATCGGAATCCCAAATAACTTGCTTACCTGGCGTGAACACTTGTTAAAAGGGCGCAGACAGTTTACCTCCGCAAATAGCCATAATTAATCTCTTAGCAGCGTAACATCGGGTGTACAACAAGGCGTTGGTTTATCGCCTCTACTTTTCCTCATCTACATCAATGACTTACCTGCTAACATTAAGAATAAATTACGGCTTTTCGCGGGTGACTGTGTCCTATATTCCCCTATCAAAGGCTCGAATGACATCACCGCACCATACTCGATTCCATCGCAGTATGGTGCGAGAAATGGTTCATGCCGCTTAACCTTACTAAATGCAAAGCTCTGTCACTCACCCCCAACCAAAGCTTAAACAGTCACGCCTACACAATAAATTCAGCTCCAATCAATCATGCCCCGTCTTACAAATATCTCGGCGTTCACATGACATCGACACTGTCATGCGCAACTCATATTGACACCACCTATTCTAATGCTTCACGTACCCTTGGATATTTAAAACGCAACCTGAAAGCCGCATCACCAGAAATACAATACCTAGCATATCTAACATTCGTACGACCGCAGTTAGAATATGCGTCATCTATCTGGCACCCTTTCGAATCATATCTTACCTATGACACAGAAGCAATACAATATCGCGCTGCTCGGTTTATAACGTCCAATTACTCTCGTGAAACCAGCATAACAGCACTAAAACGTACACTTGGACTATCATCACTTGCTTCCCGCCGGATAATCTCTCGTCTCTGCTTGCTTCACACCTTTTATTACAATCCACACTCCAGGCATTCCGTATTAAATCCACCCTTACGTACATCCTCTCCCTTAAGCCACAGTCGTCCCATGGCAAACATTAACACCTGATCACCTGCCATGAACACTTCATTCTTCCCCGACGCTATAACCCATTGGAACCATCTCCCAGAAGATATCGTGTCATGCACTAACCGTAAAACGTTCCGCGAAATGTTAAATAACCACACTGCTTAATTACCGATCCCACTCACCCTTACTCTAACACGATGTTCCCCTTTTTTTCACAATTGTTCCTGGCTTGTTTTTGTTTATTGTTGTTTCTTTACTGTGCTGTACATTTGTTCTAACATTATCACAAGGATTAAAGCCCTCCCTTATGTAATGCCTCCGGGCCTCTAAGGTGAAAATAAATTAAATGAAAAAAAAAATGAAATAATGCACTTACTGTGATTGGTCCAAGATAAGATAAAAGCCACCACAAATCTAGCATACATATACAGCGTGTCGCAACTATCATACACCAAGATTTAGTAATATGCAATTGCCAGGCAGCTGGACAGAACCAAGGTAATGTTAGCCGTCGCTGGGCAGATACTGAAAGTATTCTTGCACTCCGCCTAATTACATAATTATTCTTAAATAATTAATCAATTTCTCAAATATTACAGGTAGATGAAAAGTGTCAAGGAGAAAATTGTAGCGCAACATGAAAAATTCTCGATACAGCTTTCTGTTGCTGAATACGGACTACCTAAGTGTTTTTCCAAGCAATGAAATAAGCCCACGAATAAACGAAAAATTTCCGCACGACTGACCGCTCGAGGCACTGCGTGTATTCGCGGGCTCTTCCACGCTCGGAAATGCACTTTTATGGAGCACGTATTGAGCAATAGAAAGCGGTATCAGGAGCTTTTCATGTTGCTCTACAATTTTCTCATTGGCATTTTCATCTAATTATAACATTTGAGAAGTTGAATAATCAATTAAGACTCATTACATAATTGGGCGGAACGCAAAAAATTATATATCTCCAAGCGAAGGCAAACAGCATTACCTTGGTTCTGCCCACCTACGTGGCATGTGCATATTTTTAAATCTTGGTTCATGATAGTTGGGACACACTGTATAAAAAGGAAGGTTGTCAACCGTCCGCCTGTAGTACGAAGCTACAAAGGAAATCGATGTGGATTTTCTTCATACTTAAATAGTCGTAGGTGTTTCCACGGTAGACAGGCGGCTTCTTCACCTTACGAGCTTCTGCAGCACTCATTTGTCGCATTCAGCATACATGTACGTCTGTTGCAGCAAGATTACAAATACATCTAGCTGAACACTTAAGGCAAAGCAAGAGCACGACAACGGGACATAGGTTAAACAGAAAATTTGACGTAAATTTTAATTCGAACTAGATTGAAAGATTAGACTTCTGTAATAACGAATTCGTTATTCGTAGCAAGAATAGGCAATTTTGCAAGCGAGAAAATGAAGAAAACGAAAAATCGAGTGGCGCCACCAGTTGTGGACTGTGGTACCTGTCTTGTGGGACGCGTGTTGTAACGTCAGCGCTCCGCGCGGCTAGCGCCGCCAATAAGCTGGTAGACGAGATGTGTACATGCGAAGCGCGAGGAGTAAAAGACGATAACGCCCGCACTGCGCGCACTGAGAGAGGGATTGAGAAGGAGGCGAAATGTAGAGCGAGCCGTGAGTTCCAGGAACACTGCCGATACGAGTTGAGAGAGGAGTGGCTGATTTACAGATAGCGGCAGATGAGGTTACGTAGAGGTTACGTGATGTCCTCAGTTATGGCGCGAACGATTCAAACGGAGGAGCGACAACGACACTTTCGGTGGCAATTTTCTACGCAACAATGTACACTGGCGCCCAGAAAATGATCACAGGCTTCTAAGCAGGTAAGCTCTCGATCTAGCTCAATATTTTCCTTCAGTGTCCCTTCAGACACAGAGCTGACTACCGGCTACTGGTGATTCTTTTGCAGTCACCATAATGAACTCGCTACTTGTCACCGCTGCGTTGTTACATTGTGTCCTTCACCAGGTTGTTCTTTCGCCTTCTTGAATGCTGAAATTCAAAAAAGCTAGTTCACCAGGCTAGAATGTGTTTTTTTAGTGATGTTTATTGTTTCTCTACTGGTACGACAAGCTTGAAGTTCTTGCGGCTTGCCGCATGTGGACTGTACAGAACATGTCGCCTTATCGTTTACTGATACTTTATTTCCGTACAGAAGGCAGCCATTGTGAACGGTTTTAATTAGGCTTACAAACGGCTTCATCAGCGAAGCCCTCTCGACCGATGCACAATTTTTGTCAGCTTGTTATCATTTTCAACTGCTTCCTTTATCAGCTGTATCAATTTTACGGGAGAATCATTAAGAAGAAGGAAAACAGGTTTTTGGAGGAAATAAATCCGTTCTATAAAAGGTCACGTTTTAAGACATGGCTAACATGGACGCGTTGATAGTGCCTTGTCACTGTTGGTTTCGAAGCAGGTGGCTGAAGAATAAGGAAAATATTGTAGTAACTTTTTGTCGCCAAACGCTGCTATTGCATATGACGGATGTACACTGACGTTCACGCAAGCACCTCAAGCCGCAAGAGCAGCTGATCGTTCCTAACAAAGCCGGCATCGTGCAGGTCCGCATTGTAAAACCTGCTTTCTGCACGCCCAGCCGCGTCAACTGTGTCCGTGTGCTGCGTGCCACGGTACCAGACAGGCTGTACCGAAAGGTGGCGCTCGGCGCCAGCACACGCGTCAATGATACTCAGTTTGATTTTCTGCTCGAATGGCCAGTTATGGCACTTGCTGATTGCAATTTCCTCCAGACACAGGCGGAAATGCAGAACCACATAGCCGTCCTCTTTGTCAAGTACCACTCCTGGTGATATCCAAAGTCCGCACAGGTAGACACGTTCACTCCAGCATTCAACCTTGGCCTGCCTGCTTGCAGTTCTTATCAGTTCAGCGTATCCGTTCAAAATCCACTCCTTAGTTCTCGCTGATTTACCCATGCACCGCAGAAGTGCAGTAATTTCATGGGAAACTTCCTCGATATTTTGCGTCTCTGGTTTGCTTAGGCGAACCAGGTCAGCTTTATTAGAAACGCTTTGATTCGATGCCTCTTGGAGGCCGTCGTTAAACGTTTCCCTCAAAGCGTTTATATCGTGAGAAAGCGCATTCAGTCGGTCGGTCTGTGAGCTATTCTCTTCAAAAAGTTGCTCAAGTCCAACTCTCATTTCACCGACCCTGTCATCTAGCATAGACCGGAATGCTGTCACCTGGCTCTCGCACACACTCTTCACAGCTGATCTTACTTCTCGTACAAATGCTTCCAAGCAGTCGGCACCACCGGGAAATACTTCCTTCGTCTGACTCTCTCGAGATACTGAAAAAAGTAGTGTTCGGCAGTGTGATCGGAGATGCGCACAGACGTCACTACTGAGGACTCTTGCCGAACACTTTGGGCAGTCAGATACATGATGCTTGCAATCAAAACGAAAGTGCTGGGTCAGTTTTCCAAGAGGGAGAACGGTGCTGCAGCCATTGGCTTCGTTCCAGCACTTCACCTGTAAGAAAGTTTTCGGCACTAAGCAAACTACAGAGAGACAAGAAACAAAATAAATCATGAAGAAATGAAAAAGAAAATGCTGAAATTAATCAAATTGTGGTGCTTTAATATGCCAGAACCATGATATGTTTATGAGGTCCGCCGTTGGGGCGGGCTGGGTTAATTTTCACAGCATGGTATTCATTAAAGTGTACCTAAATCTAAGTAAACGTGCGTTTTTGCCTTTGGCTCCCATAGAAATACGGCCGTAGCCTCGGGGATAGGACCCGCGACCTGTATCTTAGCACCGAAATGCTATTGGAAGCGAGGACTTACGGAGTCGCCATCTGTCGGAAGCGCCGCCCTTGCGTAGTATGAGGGATCAAGCGGTGTGCTCGTCACAGGTTTGGCTTACGGCGCTCAATAATAACATCACGCGGCAGCCCTCCTGGACATTTCTGTAAGTACTCTCAAAACGAGGGAAGTTTGTTACGGTCGAAATAATAATCTGGGGCAGACTGAAAGCACAGAGTCGTTTACAGGCGCTATCTCTTTACCGAATACGCAGAGTGAACGCCACAGCGCGCGGTCGCCGCGATGGTCTCCCGAGCCGGCTTCTTGCGTGAAAGGTAAGCAAACGCTGAGAAAACTATGTGAAATATGTTGTTATAGTGGGCTGTCTGTATAACCAAATGGAGCATAACAGAATGAAGCTGCAATGCAGCGATCGCACGGGTTCGCAGCGACCGACTGCGCGTCTGCATCCATGTCTACGCACCACATTTCGCTTTAGTTGCGTGTCGCACCGTGCCGTGAGCTTTAGGCCTCATAATTGAGCATTTGACAGTACACAAGTGACCATTGTTGCGTAGGCGCTATCATAGCTGTTCAAAAATAATTTCGTTATAGAGACTTCGACGCCTACGGCGACTGTGATGTGCCATCGCGACGATTCAATCTTTGTTTTTTTTTCTTCTAAATTCTTGGACCTTTCAGTATTATTTTTCAAGATGCGTCGCACTGTATGTTTATCGGTCTTCTCAGCGTGCTATTTCCCGCTACTTCTTTTTGGTAATCCAGTGCATTAATTCATAACACAAACATGACCATGCCGTTTTATTAATGTGTTTCTTACCGCTACCTTTCCGTTCCAGTGAACTTGCCAGTATCTAGCATCAACAAGTTCATAGACTAAACCGCCATGACATTAACTGCTCAGCTGGCGCGAGCGATCATCTCAGTGCGCGTTTTCTGCTGCTCACCGAACATCGTAGTTGCGGCGCCGTAGCAGAAATCTTCCTCGCGTCTGTGCTTGCTGCATACCGGAGTTGTAGGCGATGGCTGTTTGCCGGTTCTAAGTTTCGCGAGCCAAGCTTCACGCAGCTTCTTGTCCTGCGGCTACGTGTGAATAAGGCTGACACCGGGCTCCGTTGCGTACGTCCGGCACACTTGATGGCTTGAGCTGCGCATTCACCTCCGAGCTGCGCGTTGGCCAAATGAAAACGCGCCAAGAGTCGAAACGCGCTCGCCTGCCCTCGAGGAGTTCATAACTCGAAGGACCACTCAGCGGCATTCAATTGGAGATTAATGTTTTTTTTTTTTTTTTTTTTTTTTTATTATACACTCATGACCTCGCGCCACCTCCTAACCATTGGCTGCGCTTCCACGTGCCCAACGACGCACGCACTAGGCACACATTTAGTCAACTTTAACCGTGGCGCCACTGTGTCATCGGGGTAGCGAACTCGTATCGCGTCCCGCAGGCCAGGGTTCAATTTCTACCCTGACCGAAATATGCCTTATTTTCTTTTCAAAGGCACTATTTTTACTTTGTTTGCAGGAGCCTCCCTGGGAAATTTGACGTCAATTGTAGTATTTTACGACGTGGTTTAACTCTTTGCCGACATCAATTTTCGATACTATCATTCGGTCATGCCGCCGACTACAGTGCCGGATTTTCGCGTAATGGGGCATATAATGCTTTCGCATTAATAATCTGCAACCCTCACTACGACGTCCCTCGTAGAGCGCTGTGCAGCTTCGCGAGGGAAGATCCCACATTTTATATTACAGCGCAGCTCTTAAGTGCCCGTTCCTGCGGCGAGCGTCGGCGTTGTCCCACGTAACCGTGCGAGCGAACACAGCGAAGGATGAAAGCGAACGCGGACGCACCGTAAGATGAAAGACAGCAATAGGGAAGAGAGCGCGACGAGGAAAGCGGAGGAGGAGGGTGCAGCGGAACCGTGAGACGGAAAATGGAAGAGGGTACGGCGAAAGCTTGAGAAGAAAAGCGTACTGCCGCGCAAGACGGGCTCTGCGGCGATGATGACTACTCTATGGCGCCAGAGTAGCGCGGGTCGTCTGTATGGAAACAAAGCGCTGGATGAGGGGAGGTCTGTGTACAATTAAATTATGGGGTTTTGCGCGTCAAAACCATGATTTGATTGAGGCACGCAATAGTGGGGGCTCCGAAAATTTGGACCACCTGGGGTTCTTTAACGTGCACTTAAATCTAAGTACACAGGTGTTTTCACATTTCGCCCCCATTGTAATGCGGCCGCCGTGCAGGGATTCGATCCCGTGACCTCGTGCTTAGCAGCCCAACACCATAGCCACGAAGAAACCACGGCGGGTGAGATCTGTCTAGAGTGTACTAGATAGGGGGAGTGAATCCAGCGCGGGCTCCCCGCTGAGGCATTTTTTATGGAAAAGTTGGTCGCCGTCGCCTTCATTTGACTGAGCGGCCCCGCGCGCCGGTCGGATGCTTGCCGCGTCGGAGCTGCAGGGAGCTTTGACAAGCGTTTCACTATGCTGCATCTTGTTTTAATACTCGATGGCGGAGACACTGATTTTATTCCTCACCGAGCTGTAGTAAATAAGATGGAGAAAGAGCAACGGAAACAATGCAAGTGACGCCAGAACGACGAGTGCGTGGAGCAGACGACAGCTACTCAGCCCGTGATCTCGCCTCAACCAGTGGGCGCTGCCGAAATAGCCGGAGCTTCAGGATAAGGCGACGGCAGCGCCGCGGCAATTGCCGCGTTTTTGCATCACCCTCGGTGCTTGCCAAGGCGTCGTCCGCTGGACCCTCACTCCCAATCTCGTACACTCCAATTTGTCGGCGGCGGCTGGTGTAAATCGCGCCCACGCGTCGCCCACGCGCCGCCTCTCGCGGTCTCTCGATTATCGAGGCAGTCGCGCCACATTTCACGCCGTTTGCAACGTGCCGCACGAGATAAATTGTCGGCGCCAGCCAATACATCGCGAAATGAAAACACGTACAGAGCTGCGCTCAAATTTCTCATTAGGGAGTATCGTAATGGTCGCTGATATTTTTAGAAGTGCTAATCAGGGCACAAAACGACGTTCCAGCGCATTCACTTTTAACGAGTATAACTGAGTGTCTGAAGAATTTAGAAAATGTGCGCGTCACGGTATAGACGCAAACGAGGCACTAATGTCTTGTTTTCTTTTAAATCTCTCACTTTCGTTAATTTTGCCTAAATATACATCTTTGCCAACAGCAGTGCAATAGTGTATAATATGCGTATTTTATGTGAGCTACGAGAGAGGAGTTCAATATAAGAAAGGTTATTCATACACCGACTTATATTATGGTGCAGTAGAAGACACAATAAAAACGCAAGTTCCTTAGTCGAACAGATCCACAATTCCTGCTTAGTTTGCACAAACTGTCTTACCTGTCTCTTCATGATATTCTCAGCAGGAAAGTCCTTCCAGTCGACGTCATCTTCTCTACATCGTTCATCGTCCAGTGGGCAAATGTGCCCGCCCGGAACAGCGCACTGGTAGTAGCAAGCCTTGCACATAAAGTGCGCGCAGGGCAGAATTCCAGTCGTGTCTCCCACATGGCCGCATGCGCTGCATATTCTAGCTGGTGGAATTGGTTCTACGAAGTGCAGAGGCTTACGGTCAATTTCAGCCGAAAATCCGGACAGTGTGTAGCGCCTGTCATCGAGAGCCATCGTCCACGGCTTCCAGCAACGACCCGGGGCACCTTATCTCTTATCTTGTTTCTTGAGCGTCGTCAACGCGACAATCGCCTTTATCGTTGAGTGCACCTTATGGTACGCGTCTCGACAACACACTTGTCAGACTCCGCGCGTTTTTCTAGTAAACATTAATTATGATTTCTCTTAAGAAAGTCCGGCTGTGAATGAGCCATTGCTGTTGCGGTACAAACGTCTTCATCTCTAATAACGACTGTTTTACGGGTGTGCTTATCACACTTTCGCTCATAGTAAATCTTTATAGCCATCCGCACGCTGCGACGACGAGGTGGTGCGTTTGCCTTTCGGCGGATGTTGTGGATGACGACGACAGCTTTTTCACAGACACACACACACACACAAACCAAAGAAGGAAAGCTATAGGAAAGAATACCATTTCAGGGGGTCAGAAAACTTAATTGTTGCTAATTGTATGGTCGCAGTGCTGCCGCCGTGTGGCTTCCCGCATACCCCTACACATTTTGTAATCACTATTTTCCGCATAAGCTGTTAGGTGCAGGCACTAACAAATAACACAGCTGGCGAGAAGAATTTTCTCGTTAACCCGACGTGAGCTACGAAAGACAGGTATACAGTGTTCCCATGCTAAAACGCAGCGAGTCTTATATAAAACTTGGAAGGTGCGCCGTCTATGTAGATGAAACCGATATGTTGTTAGCAGCTACCTAAAGAAGTCGCACTATTTCTCTAGCTCTAATTAGGTAATCAGTTCGGACTAAATATTTAAAATTTCGGTTAACATTTATATAACTAGGATGTCAATATTAGGCTTTTTAGTGCACATTTGACAACACCAGTTTCGATTTCTGTGGGAGACGCCAGCATTAGCGCAGGTTTTCCACACATCCAATGAAGCCAGCGATATATATATATATATATATATATATATATATATATATATATATATATATATATATATATATATATATATATATTAATGTCTGTACACGCAATATCCTGCAGCGCGCCTCAGAGACGCTGTCAGTGTATTCGCCATCTGTAAGGAGCCTGTTGTATCAGTGTGACTGAGGCGTTTCATCTTGCCGTGGCTTTAATCTTCCTGTTAGCGGAGAGCCCTGCGTCTAGCCCGAATTTGCGACAGTGACGAGAACTGTGCAAAACCCAAGTCATCAGGCATCCTAGCACAGTCTTCATTTGCCGCCTTAGGCAAATATAAACAGTGGATCGAATGTATAGGCTGCATAGAAGAGAAGCATTGTGTTACATTTACAGGCCAGCCTTGGCTAATTTGAGGGCAAACTTCGTTGGCATCGTGTTCTGAGCGTTTGGACAGCAGCACTACCGTGGTACCGAAGCGGTGGCCTGCTGTGGATTTTCTAAAATTTCGCTTCGCTAACTTAGAGACTGGGGAAAAAATAGATGCGCATAAGTCATCATGCCACAACACGCTTAAACGAACGTTGCTACCTTTGCTCTGTAAACCTAGCATCGAAACAGTGTTCGTAAAGTTGTTTATTAAACGTTCGGTAACTAATCAGTGCTACGTTTTTATTGAATACAACAAGAACTGTGGAAGACTTGCTTAGGCGACTACTGGCCAAGCACAGTTCGTTTCGTCCACATGGAAAGATTCGTGTTTTTTTGTTGTTGTTGCTGTTGTTCTTGCTGCTGAAATTTGCTCATTGTTAGCTGGGACAACCTGAACAAAACACTCATGTGTACGACGCCTTTCTTAGGGCACAGATACTAGCCGCTCGGTAAGAACCACTTCACAGCCCTTCTATCAGTCCCTTCGTTTAAGTGCCCGTGTCTCCTATCTGTCTTCTGCGCTTTTCACTCCTTTTCCTAACAATAGCTAGCGCAGAGGTGCCTTCTTATCGTTTCTCAGCGAATTGATGCTGTAGGCGTATCGTGCATGTGCGCACAATTAAAGTTTACCGCTCAAGCCATTTTATGATAGTGAAGTAACGCTGCTTTGAAGTAAGCGAGAGTGGATGTATTGGTATTGCACTGACAAAACCAGGAGCGCGAAAAAACACAGACACACAGAGTGCCGTGATGTACTGTTCCGTATCGGAATTTCCTAACGCTCTGGGCTTGAGTTATTAAAATTCTGCACACTAATAGTGTTTTTATCGCCTGTCTTCCTTTGAAGACCAGACATACATGTTGCAGAATTGCAATCCGAATCTTGGCAACAGCCGCTGGCAATGAACTGCTCACGATGCCTTCTCGGAAAAATTGATACGTCTTTTTTTTTTTTTTTTTTTTTTTTGTTTATGTGACACAGTCGTGCTTTAGTGTGTTTACGACGCATAATTTCCGCAATGTCGAACACCTACTGGCGAAAGAGAGGCTATATTTAGCAAGAAGAAGATACCGCGTCTTTCTTTCTAAACATTATTACCCATGAAATACAATATCTAGCTGTGAATAGTGAAGGTGAATGCGATGTTGAGTTTGCCGTGCAAAATAATCCGACTGTGACGGAATATTTAAGCTGGTATACTTAGTGCCGAAAAATAAGAACACGAAGTAAACATGTTAAGTAAATTTTTGCATTGTAGATCGAGGTCCTTCTACTCTATATAACCTCGCCGTAACTGTAAACTGCGTGTTGCGCCGTGTTGAGCTCTCTTGAATTTCACTAGTCGACGCCTCGCGTTTACTCGCATTCAACCCCGGGACCCGAATGTGAACTATAGGCCTGTGCCCCTCCCTTTTACCATTCCCTCTCCTACCTCCCGCCCTGGACTAGAGGCGTTAGTTAAGTAGCCTTTAACTCTATCTCTCTCTTACTTGCATTTACGCCCTCCGGAAATAAGCTAAACTTCGGGTATGTTAAAAGGACAACACATACACAGCAGAAAAAGCACCTACGTGTTATGTCGACGTTAGCTATGTCGACGTTAGTGCGATTAGGAATTAATCAAATGTAGCAGCGCCCCGCGTAGCTACTGCCGAAATGCGTCATGCATGAGGGGTGTACATCCTGGCGCCTTTGTTAAGCGCCGCCACGAAGTCCGCGCGGAAGGCGAGTGTGAAGATATATTCAGAAAAAATTGTCTCAGTATTTACGACTCGGGGAAAAAAGAAAAGTGTATAACAGCTGTGTCTTACCAGTACTCACGTACGGGGCACAAACCTGGAGGCTTACGAAAAAGGTTCTACTTAAATTGAGGACGACGCAACGAGCTATGGAAAGAAGAACGATGGGCGTAATGTTAAGGGGGGGGGGATACGAAGAGAGTAGATTGGGTGAGGGAACAAGCGCGAATTAATGACAACTAAGTTGAAATGAAGAAAAGGAAATGGGGGGGCATGGGCAGGGCATGTAATCAGGAGGGAAGATAACCGATAATTAAGGGTTACGGACGGGATTCACAGAGAAGGGAAGCGCAGCGGGGGGTGGCCGAAAGTTAGGTGGGCGGATGAGATTAAGAAGTTTGCAGGGACAACATGGCCACAATTAGCACATGACAGGGGTAGTTGGAGAAGTATGGGAGAGGCCTTTGCCCTGCAGTGCGCGTAGCCAGGATGATGATGGTGATGATGATTATACGACTCGGGTTCAGTTGCGCCCAGAGCCGTATAAATTAATGCTATTTTCTTGGCAATGAAGAGTGACACATACCCAGTGACTGAAATTAGCGTCAGAACGGTTCATCAGGACCCACTAAAAAAAAAAAACTTGCCCTGATCACACGCCTTTTTCAGGGATACATACGCACTTTATTAAAGATGATTTGACAAGCAGCACACTTTCTATAACACAGGGACCTTGTCGGCGACTTTGGTGTTGCCAATTTCGCCTGTTCAGAAACCGATCTGTATAAGCTTGCTTGCAGCAACTACCTCGTTGCTTCCTTTCACTATGTCAGAAGACTTCCAACGACATAGGGCAGCATCACGTTTTGCGTGGTGTATACTACGGGAGACCAACGAAGGAAACTTGTTCACGAACAGAGTTTATTTTTCGTAAAGCTGGGCGCAACATTTGCCAAATCGTAAAACGAGCGCAACGAAAAATTCGATATTGTTGGCAATTATGCTAAGCCATACTATTTAAGAGTGCAGCTTAACCCTCTATTGCATGAATTATGAAAAAGTCATTTTAAAAATTATTTTTCAGCTTTTATTATTCATTGAATGAAAAAACACATATGCAAAATTTTCAGAGTTATAATGACTGTATTAATAAAGATACCGCGTTGTGCCAAATATGGCACACCATGAAGATGGCCGAGCGCTCTTGCTGCCATGGGCGGAAAACAAAGCACCACGGACGGTGGTCTTTTTAGCGCAGTGTGTGGAATGAAATGAAATAGTTGTTTGCTGCGTTCAGGCAGAGATTAATTTTGCACTTCCTCTATCTTACCGACGACTTGTTTGTGCAAGATGGCCGCTTACCTCTTTGTTTCTTCTCATCAAATTCTGGCCATTGGCCGAGTTGGTCAGATCGGTCGTCTTTGGGTGGCATTGCGGCCACTGGTCCCTGTGATTTTTTTTACTTGAACCTGGAATTCGATGTCTTGACTAGAAGGCCTTCCTGGTCGCTTGTTGGGTAGGCACTTGTTATGCGAGGTAAGACATTCTGCAATTTCTGCTTTGAATTGAGCCTGCGGTAGTACTTGTTACTTCTCAAGCTGCTCCTGCACACTCCTGTACAATAGCCATGCTGCTACTACCGATAAGTCTAGCGTATGCGTAAAAATTTGAAAGTTCCATTTCTTAGACCTGTTATGTATGCGGTAAAGTCCAAGCAGTGAGTCCCGCAGGTCGCCCCGCCCA
Source organism: Dermacentor andersoni (assembly GCF_023375885.2). Taxonomy (NCBI): domain Eukaryota; kingdom Metazoa; phylum Arthropoda; class Arachnida; order Ixodida; family Ixodidae; genus Dermacentor; species Dermacentor andersoni. The sequence goes on along the minus strand of NC_092814.1, from coordinate 363,043,742 downwards.
TGCGCCTGTTGTGGACCTTTACTACGCTGGGGCAATCAATTTCGCAAAACTCCTTGGTGGAGGTAAACCAGCGCTTAGTCTTTTGGACTAGATCTCTCCCAACAAAGCTCGACAGAAATGTCACGGCGCGGCTATCGTACCACCGCACACACGATAACTGCACGTCATCTATTGTGCGTGTGAGTTCCTCTGAAGCACCCCGTCCTTTACATTTCAGTTCCTTTTCGCTTTTGAGGCGGCAGTTTGGTATATGATTCACCCTCACCGTACCGATCGACAAAATTCCATCTTGTGGTAGAGTGACCTGCAGCTTCCGGCCATTGAACAGATGGCAGCACGTTACCATATTTTGTCTTTCAAATGCATACTGTGCCAACTATGGCACACACCCATTTCGGGTTCTCTGCTGTAGTTAAAGACGAAATTGAGAAAACTAATAACTGGCTTGAATTGGTGAGACCAAAAAGTATGCCAAAATAATTTTCCTATGTTTCCGCGGTGGAAATGTTCAGAGAAAAAAAATACAAATTGCTCGTGTTTGCCCCCTCCAAGTTTCACGTCGCTTCCCAAAATCTACTTCACCTCTGTTTTGCGTATCGCTCAAGAGATGGCAGCACTTGCCCATAATAAGTGCGCCATCTCTTACTCTGACGGTATCACATTGTCAACTGGGAATCTCACACACTCGAGAAAAAAAATGGAAACCGGTATGCGCCAAATATGGGACGCCATGCAATAGAGGGTTAAACCAGTGGGCACCAATAATTCGATTACCATTCTGTGCCTACTTAATACGCTTTGAATCTATCTATCTATCTATCTATCTATCTATCTATCTATCTATCTATCTATCTATCTATCTATCTGTCTGTCTGTCTGTCTGTCTGTCTGTCTGTCTGTCTGTCTGTCTGTCTGTCTGTCTGTCTGTTTACGCCGACTCAGAGACCCAAGTTGCCTACGGGCTTGGACCATCTCGTCGTCATAACGCCACCGCAATCGTGCTGTCGTCAATCAATCGCGATCATGCCGCCGTTGCAATGCCACCGTCGTCATTGCATCGACGTTTAGTCATCGCACGCATTCGTTGTTATATCGTCGTCCCATCGTCGTCTTTCCAGCTTTCGCATCCGATGCTCATCATACCGTTGCTGCTACGCCGTCGTCGTCATGCCAACGTTGCCATACAGCCATCGTTACGTCATTGTCGTCGTATAGTCGTCGTGATCTCATTGTACTCATGTCGTTGTCGGGACGCTATCATCCTTATCCCACAATCGTCATTTCAAAGTAGTTATACCATTGTCATCATCCCGTCATCGTCATACCGCCTTCGTTGTTCATCTACGTCATTGTATTCTAATGACGGTGACGTCATTTATTCGTTATTTTGGCGTCGTTGTTTTGCCATCGTCATCAATGCGTCGTCATGTATTTTATGTCATACCGCCGTCGTGATGTCATGGTAATTCCATGGTCGTCATTTCAGCTTCGTCATCCGATTCTCGTCTTACCGTCATCGTCATACAGTCATTGTCACGTTGTCGTCGTTATACCAGTTACACCATCGTCATCATTTGAGAATCGTCATCCCATTGTCGTCACACCACCTTCGTCGTTCCATCAATGTTACATCGTCTATTGTCACTGCATCGTCGTTATACAATGGCCGTCATGCCGTCATGGCCAACCCTGGAGAGCGAGTGTCACAGCAAAGTGGGCCAATCCCGGAGAAAAGTGCGTGTCACATATAGCCGAGGCAAGGGCAACTTCAGAATAACCACTACAGATCTTAAAAACTTAGGTAGAAGCTGTCTCACGATGACTGTTGACGGTATTGCGTTTAGCATTGAATCGGTGTAGCCACACAAAGTATTGCCACCGTCGAGACAAGTAATGCATGAGGTGCCTACTGTAGCGGGACTCCTCTTTCGCGCTTCCCTAAGAACACTCGGCGCAATCTGGCGGCGCCGCCACGAAGCCTGCGCGTGGCCTGTGAAGTGCATGGCGCGCCGGTGCGTGCAAACGCTGAGAACTCTCCCTTCGCTCGCCGCACACGCAATGGCACACCTAGTTACTCAAGTTGGCCTCAAAGACGTTCATTGAAGAGCCGCACACCCCTACTGGCACATACCCAATGACCAAAGTTGGCATCAAGGAGGTTCATTCAAGACCAGCAGAGACCGAGTGGCACATACCCAGTGCTCCAAATCGGTGTCGAGGAGCTTTTTTCGAACAGCGATACCTACCCAGTTCCGCATCTATAGTGACCTATGTCAGCGTGAAAGAGTTTCGTTGAAGAACAGCACATATGTGCACCCATGAGCAAAAGTATGCCGACCACAAGGTCACACAAAAAAAACAGAATTTCTTAAAACGCATAAGCGGAAACTGACGGGTTCTCTAGACAATTTTTAATGTCAAGTTCGGACCGCCGTCCTTGATTTCAAGTTTCATTCATAGACAGAGGAGAAAATGGGTATTATCGCGCGAAATCTGGCCCGTAGGCTTTTGCTCACGGGTGTACACATTTTCTAGATGCTGAGTGACCCAAATTTGGAACCCTGTTGCCTGAGCACAGCAGTTCGATGGGCTACCCCGTCGATCATGGACTACCTAGTGACCAAGGTAGGTTGGAAAATGGTTACATACATACATACACAGGCACGTACCCAAGGGGGGGCCCAGGGAGGCCCGGGACCCCCCCCCCCCCCCGAAATTAAGACGCATGCCCCCCCCCCCCCCCCCCCCTCCCCGCCCCACGCCACCATTTCTACCACACATTCTTAAAGCACCGCCAAATCAATGTTGAGGCTTGACAGCTATTCGGCGATCAACATTTTGCTGCCTTTCTCACTCCTTTTGGATGGCGACAGTTATCGGCGTCTCCTGGGATGTGATGGCCCGTTTCCTCATCAATTCGGTGCCTGCGCGATTAACTTGAGATGCATTTAGTTGTCACCGTCTATGCAAAGGTCGTGCCCGTCGTTGTTGCTTCGTAAATTCAACCTTGTTCGTTCAGACTGATCCAGGGGCCAGGAATGGGATTCAGTTCGTGGTCAGCTGGTCTGTATGCATGTGGAACGAGTTGCGGCCAGAGAAAATGCCATTTGCCTTTAACTTTTCTTTTTGTTTCAATATTTCCTCGAGTGACGGCTCGCCGCGGCGCTGACAGATCCTCAGAAGCATATACCCGTGATATGGGTTAGATAAGGTGGAAAATAAAATGATGGGAGACAGCATCCATCATCAATCCTTGCAATAACGCTTAAACTCATAGGCAATATGACTGTCACCCGTTAACTCGTCTGGTTTCTCCCTAATTCTACAGCTCTTTTCGTGCAAAATTGCCAACTGGAAACAATAGTCGCAAGGATTTGAGAAATTAAGCGATCTACTAAGGGAGAGAGCCAAGGCAACAGCCAAACAGGAAGGAAAAGCGAAAATTAACAAATGTAACCGTTGTTTATGAAAAGGAAGTTATGAAAGGAAGTTGAGAAAACGCCGCCGGAAGTGGAGGACAATTCCGTGTGTTCTGAATGACGCTTCTACAGTTATCATTCGAGCCGCTTAATGTTGCCACTTCTCTGCTGTGCTTATGTAGATGTTTTTCTAACCTTCGACGATGGGCGTAGTACGTGTAGAGTCGCAGCTTCCTGCGCCATACGCGGTTGTACGCGACTGGCGGGCACGCATCGTTACATAGCTTCCCAAATAACAATACGAGTCGGTTGTGGCACTTGCTAGAGCAGTAAATGAAGGATCCAAAAAAACTGTGATTGTTCCGCAAATATATATTTCTGTATATTTCTTCCAGAGCTAATTAAAAGAACGCTACTATAGTCGGGTACAACCTAAGAGGAAGCTTTAGCTCGGGCCTAACTCCGACGCGGCCTATTCAAATACATGTAAAACGCAAAAACATTTTTCTGAGATACGCCCTGGATCGATTTTAATGAAATTTGTTGCATTTGAGAGAGACAGTTAAATTACAGTTACTGTTGGAAGCGGAATTTCGATTTAGGGCCTGAATGTTGTTAAAAAGTATTTTCAAATATTCGACAGTTTGAAAAAAATAGCACGAAGTTTACAAATCCATAGCTTTGCATCAAGAACAGATATCGCAGTTCTGTAAACGGCATCGATTAGACCATTCAAAGCGGACAAATTTTATATGTCATTTACATTTTATGAGAATTTGTTACGTTATTTACAATGGTTCTGCAGAAGCTGTATTTCCATATTACAAAAATTTTTTTTAGATTCATGTGCAACATATCAATTTTGTACGCTTTAGATGTACTATTAGGTGCAATTCACAGAATTGTGATATCATTTCTCGTTGCCGAAAGACAGAGTTGCAAACTTGATAGTCTCGTTTTCTGAAAATTTCCGATTTCTGCCAATTTTTAACAATACATTCAGAACCTAAAGGAAAATTTTGAAGCCAATGGTCACTAGAGTTGAAGTTTTTCTTTTAAACGCAACAAAGCTTGTCAAATTTGGTGCAGTGGTTGCTGAGAAAAACGAATTCTCCTTTTACATTACATGTATTTAGATAGGAGCACCCGAGCTAAAGCTTCCACTTAAATCTGCAATGAAGCCCCGCCCACGCCCTCATAACCGCCAGCCACTGCTCCTCCGCGAGGCTGCAAATAATTCGTACTTCAAACTTTTTCTGTTACCCAAATAGGGCGGTAACTACAAAAATAAAATTATTAGCGCGTAATTTTATATCGTTCCCCTCGCCAATTATATTGGAATGGCGAATGCCTAATTCATTATTGAACTGAAATAACATGCTCGCTTCACTACAACTATTCGTTGTGAAGTTTCACTCAGTTGTCAGTGAATTTTCATGAGTAAAACGGGTTCAGCAGTGAAATGAACTGCGCAGCAGATTTTGAAGCGTGAAATTCTCAGAATCCATGCATTTTGTCCAGGTCTGTTGCACACCTCATTGCTTCCGCCAATGAAAAGACTCTTGAAGAACAGCAGACGCTCCAGGGGTATCAAGTACGACGCCATTTTGAAAAGGCCGCATGGCGACGATTTTGTTTGCTTCTGTGATTGGCTGGCGGAGTAACACAACTCCGCGCGGTCCGTGTGCCTTTGTTGTCAACTGCTGTTCTTTAAACTTCTATTCTACTAAAGTAATCTTTATGTTACACGTTCGCTTCTGTACTTGTTCTTGGCAGTGTTATTCCTGCGCTTCTTTCCTGCGCGAGCCCATTTGACGTTGTTCTTTGTTTGCCAAGTAAGGGAGAGGCGTATCGCCCAGGCGTACCTGTAAAATACACCTTATTTCATTTATCTGTTGTGGGTTTATGCATTTTTATAGCGAATGGTGGGCGTTATTCACATTTGTACTAGTAAAGGTACCCCCCCCCCCCCTCATTTTCACAGAAATATTACGTTGGGTTGGGCCCCCCCCCCGAAAAAAAATCCTGGGTACGTGCCTGTACATACATACATACATACATACATACATACATGCATACATACATACATACATACATACATACATACATACATACATACACACACACGCATACTAGCGGGTGCTGAAAAGTTCCTGGCTTTGCGCAGAAAGAATAGAGCCACAGTTTTGAAAGTAAACATTTATTCAACATGCTCCGCCCTGGCACTGATGCAACTGTTACACCGTTGCTTCAGTATTTCTAGTCCATTTAAGAAAAAATCTTATTATAGGTCGTCAAACCAGCTCTCAGCAGCACGTTTGACATCAACGATGTTGTGAAAATGGTGACCCTTGAGGTGTTTCTTCAAATGAGGAAACAGACCCAGGTGAAAATATTGCTACTGGTTTTCAATTGGTACTAATGGTTTTCAAGTGGTGTGAAGTGGTCTGATGTGGTCCCAGTTGAAAAGCTAGTGGTCTGTTGCTGGTTTCAACTGGTCCCAGTAGAAGGCTATTGGTCTTCAACAGGAACTGTGCTGGTTTTCAAGTGGTACTACTGGTTTTCAAGTGGTGTGAACTGGTCTGATGTGGTCCCAGTTGAAAAGCTAGTGGTCTGTTGCTGGTTTCAACTGGTCCCAGTAGAAGGCTATTGGTCTTCAACTGGAACTGTGCTGGTTTTCAAGTGGGATGAACTGGTCTGATGTGGCAAGTGGTCTGTTAATGGTTTCAACTGGTCCCAGTTGCTGGCTATGGGTCTTCAGTTGTAAATGTGCTGGATTTGAATTGGTTCCAGTAGTATCTACTGGTCTTCAAATGGAACTGCACTAGCTTTAACTGCAGTGCCAGTTGGAAGCTACTGTATTCAAATGGGATTGCACAGTTGGCTTAGACTGATGCCCTTTCTCAGCACTGTGCATTAGAGATCTAGCATGAACTGTGGTTGGTTTCAGTTTGCTAATAAGGTAAAGCTGTCAATCATCATGTGCCATATTTGGAACAGTTTCTTGAAATTGTGTACTAGATTTACACAAGGACCTAGGGTATGTAGTCAAGAGTTCGACGAAAGTTCGTCTGGTCAGGTAACATGATGATGAAGAAATTGCGGCCACTGACCAAGTCAAGGTGAAAAAACACACAGAGACGTTTCGGGACCCGTACGGGTTCCTTGATCACACTAAAAGCGGGCAAGACTTGCAAGACTCTTGCCCGCTTTTAGTGTGATCAAGGAACCCGTACGGGTCCCGAAACGTCTGTGTTTTTTCACCTTGACTTGGTCAGTGGCCGCAATTTCTTCATCACGACCTAGGGTATGTGTTGCCTTATGGGTTTGGCTGGAATGCAAATCATGTAGTTCCAATTATCTAGCCAAACACACTGGTTACACTTGCAGTCCGAGTCCAACCAACAAGAAGCATGCTGGGTGACATCTGCTTCCAGCTAGGCCCATCAAAGTATGACACGATTCCATTCTTATTAAAAATGCCCACAATCCAGAGAAAAGTTCTTTTGAATTGAACAGCATTTATTTCACATCATTGAGACTTGAGCAGAACATGGCTACCTCATACACACAGCATCATAGCAGCTAAACATAAGGACAGAAGAACATGCAATGTCAAGAATATGTGTATATATATATATATATAGTCGTAAAAAGTCCCACAATTAACAACCTAGAAGTATTATTTTACTAGCATATTGGCCGGTGGGCTGACTATCAGAGTGAATGGGAGTACAGAACATGTTATTTTATTAGGCATCAGATAGGGAAAGCACATGTGGAAGGGCATGTGGCTCAAAACAGTGCTAGCAGTAAAAAAATAAAAGCAAAAAATATATTTTTACAGTAAATAACACATGGGCAGAATATGTGGCTATTGCGATGAGTCATGACCAAGGCGTAGCTGTCCTCACTCTCCAAGAAGCAGAGGATGAGAATAAAAAGGGTTTCTGAATTGCAACCACAGAAGAAAGAACACATGGGTGGCTGTGATGAGCCACAACTATGGCAGCATTGTTTCTCCCCACCCTACAGGAGTTGATTTCATCTAAAGGGCCATTGAAACGGTTTTGAAAAATTTTGTAGACGTGTCGGATACAGCTAAAGTTAAATCATTTGCACCACAATTTGTGTGATTAAGAGAGCTATGGACGATTACAAGTTACCCTCCTCCACAGCCATGCATTTTCTCCCGAACTCGTTCGCAGAGTGATCGGGGCTAAGCTCCGCCTTTACTGGCTCTGCATTATGATGGCACATCGTGTCGTCTACTTCCGTTTCTCTAGGAGCGAGAGCTTAAAGCCTCTCCAACCTCTTTGCCAGCTGCTTGGCAGTCGACCCCAAGCGAGAGCTATTGAAGCAGCATATGTTGCGAACATTCTGTCGCAGCACCGAACATGTCTTGTATTCCGGTTACCACAGGCGAGCTGGGCGTTTCGACGGAATGGTAGAGGCAGAAACTCAACCTGATGAAGGAACATTAGCGTAGATGTATGTCAGCTGCCTGATTGGTCTCCACGGTCCAGTCCAGCCACCCGTTGGCGCATAGCTTAACCAGCCAAACAAAGAGCTAATGTTGCTATAACCAAGTGTAAAACATTTTAAACATTTACAAAAACAATGTGTTAACAATTACGCTCCTGCGAAAAATTTACGCCTCCAGCAAAGAATATGCTTCACACTGCTACTGTGTTTGGTTGAGCTCTGTGCCACCAGGTGGCTGCAGCATGCAGACCATTCATGTTTGTGCTTCTGCTCATCCCGTGAAATGGCACAGTCAAACGGCCAGGCCCTGTCCCCTTGCTCTTGCGTTTACCTGAATACTGGACTAGTGAAACGCTGTTGTGATAGTAATATTCCGGTGTGAAGTCACGGCTGCAAACGCGCAAATCCTGGTGCTGAGCGGATAGCGACAGTACGATGCACTGCAGCCACTCCGCTCGTTTGCTGCCTTGCAGAGGGACGCGATGTCGCAGCTTGACATATTGCCAGTCGCTATGTTTGCAGCCCACAACGCAAGAAAGTCGAATCATGGTGCTCGCGAAAAGGCTGAAACTGACTCTGGCCGCAAAGCTCTCGTCAAAATGGAGCACGTAACACAAGCAGACGACGCTTGCTGTGTGCCGGAAGTGCGTAAGTGTAGTGAGAAACTGTTCTTGTGCATTCTCTTTCTGTTACTTTTTTTTATAGAAACAAATTAACTAACATTCCAACTATTACAAACAACATTCGTTCACCATAAAGTTGGAAAAATTATTGATGACGTGCCCTGGGCAGCCAATCGGATAACTCGCCCTACTGACGGCATTAGGGAAAATAAAGTCAAATGGGTAGGGGCGGCTTAAAATTCAGCCGAGCGATGTGCTCTGATCGGCAGCGATGTACATTTGTAAAACTTTATAATAAATTGCACATTTTATGCGGAGCACTTAGATGCGTCAATTAATGATCACAAGGACCTACTCTAACGACTCGGTACGTTCGTGCAAAATTGTTTCAGTGTCCTTTTAAGATAAGGAGAAGCCATTTTTACTACAAACCTGCAATGCTAAGGGCATGCAACATAATAGCGGTTCAAAACAGCATAAAAACATTCGAATAAAACAGGCATGTCAGCACAAAGCATAGATGGGAAATGCCGTAGTTAAGAGGAATTTCCTTTCAACTTACAACAACAGTGTTCCAATCAGAAGGCAAGCACGTAAGCTTGCCGGCACTTTCATTGATACCTAAGGCGGGTGTGTACCTTATAAATAAGATAGGACTTGCAAATTGCCCAGACGTGGTTAGAGAATGAAAGCCAAATTCTAATGTCACTTTTGAGGCCATTGAAAGAGTGACCAGGAAAGTCACCAACACACACATACATATGTGCTCATCTATACACACACATACTATATTAAGGCCACATATTCAAGCAAAGCAGGTTAGCCACAAACTGGTTACATAGAAATATGCAAATATAATTCAAAATACTCTCTGAAACAGATATAGGAAAAAACAAGGAAAACTGAAGAACCGCACCAGTTACAATATCAAAAATTCATTACAAAGACATTTCATGCAGCTTTTTCTCGAACGGCAAAGTAAGATTTCAAGACCACTTTCTGTAAACATTTACCATTGTAAGCAAACAAACTTCACCATTTACTGGCAATACTTTGTACTGCATGTAATAAGCTTCCCAGGTTCAAACTGACCAACATTATAAATATGCAGCTGTAAGGAATACAATCTCATAGTTGCCATAATTCTTAATTTAAATACTCTACACAATACAGCTAAAATTGAACAAAAGTGACATCTACCAACCATAAAGTTGTAAATGTACGATGTCTTTCTACTTAGCTATTGGACAGCCATAAACACTCTGTGCACAATGTTATTAAAATGGAAATTGTCTCTACAACATTTCACACGTGTAGCAAATGCTATATATGAGCTTTTACATTTGATTGTTGAAAGGGAGCAGGTACCAATTTTTGTGGAAGCTAATTCAGTGCAATGCAAAGCACAATGCTACCAATGGCACCCAACACAGCAGCAACGGTAATGCCAGAATGCCATGAAAAATATTTTACATGAATTTTCCACTCTGTCGAGGTCATGACTTTTAAACAAAACTGTGCAATGGACATGCTTTTATTAATATAAACTACATTCTTTTCATGGCCACCATACTCTCCCAGCACATTTTAGTTAGCAACTGTAAAAGCCCTCCTTGAATTTCTAACCGAAAGTTTTGTGCTAATTGTGAGCTAGCTCCAGAAAAGCTCCCTATAATATTAAAATTAAAAAGAAAAATTTTCTAGGAAGTCGTCTACATTTAAATTGATACATGCACTCTGCTCAGCTCGCCAGCAGTGTTTTCTGTGCTAGCCTTACAAAAAATATTTTCCCGCCACATTCCATGTAAGTGCATGGGCTAACATCTGCTGATAATTCAAATAAAATTTCCTGCTCTGCTCTCCGAGATTCCATTAGATGGTTTGTACTATAGGCACACTCAGAAGAGAACCTGCGTGACACAATAAATATTTTTACACAGCCACTCACATCTTTGAATGAAACAATGTGCTTTATTTTGAGGCACTTTCCTTGGCCTGTCACAAAAGCAGTGCTGTCTGTTTTGTTTGGCCTTGAGTACTGCTCACTGTGGAACATGTTCCCGGCTACAATGACTCGGTCATGCTCCACAACAGGGCACCAGATAATGTTGCAAAGATGTTTGCCAACAAAGCTGAGCAATGGCTCTGACACACCTCGTGGCTTGCTCACAAGGAGAACAGCATCGTTACTGTAGTGGCTAGGCTTTGCCAAAAATTGCAAAGTATGTGGACTTGCTTGTGCACTCAATCTCTTATAGTTACTGGCCATCATAATGCGTTCAACAATTTGAATAGGCACACCTTTGGCTGACATCACTAACTCTTTAAGGTGACCAATGTGGAACTCAAAACTGAAGCAAGAGTCTGCCCAAAGGGGACCTTGTAGGACAACACTCTTTGGGATGTGCAGTAGCTGGTGCACATTGTTGGTCATGTGCTTTTCACCATATAAAAACTGCACGTCAACAACAAACCGTACAAGGCAGTTTGTACTAGTAGTAATGTTGTCTTTGCTCACTGTGTCTTGCAACAGCAGTGCAATGCCTTGTACAAGAAGTGAAAAATGCTTAAAAAACTGTGCTGGCAAAAGCCCCTCAAGGCATGGTAATGAAAAGTACAACAACCACTGCTGCCATTCAGATGCTTTCCAATACTTTCGTACTGAAAGAGACCGAGGGAGACGCGACACACAAAGATGGGGCTTTGTTGTACATAGGCGCTCATCAACGATTGAAAGAACTTGTGGTGAGCCAATGTAATATGGCTCATTCACAGCAGACAGCCAAAGCTCTGTAACATGTCGTGATACCCCCAACAGGACACAATGCATGTAATCTGGGGTGAAGCCCCAAATTACATCAAAGTACGGCAGGTTGATGAGAGGAGATGGGCCTTTTACACGTTTGTGTACTTGGTGCAGAAAAGATGCCTTCTCCATGTGTCTCTTAGTATTTTCTGCATTTCTTTCCTCCTTGACGTTCATATCCATAGGATACTTGACAGTTCCTGTTTGACAAAGCAAGAAGAGTGCAAATGGAACATGAAAGGTCTTGCCTGTACAGTTAAATAAAATTATGGGATTTAACAAGTGAAATTGCATACTGGTTTATGAGGGACTCTGCAGTGGACAGCTCAGATTAGTTCTGATAAGCTGAGCTTCTTTTTTTTTAACATGCACCCAAACCACTGTAAATGAGCATTTTTGCTTTCTGCCCTCACCGGAACGCTGCTACCACAACTGAGAATTGAATCTGCCACCTCATACTCGGCAGCATAATACCATAGTTACCAAACCAGTGCAGTGAATGGCCAATGCAGTTACTGTCCAACAACATTAAATGTGATTATTGTGGATTCCAACTAACATAGGATTTATTTTCTAACGTTCACGCGTGATTATGTATTGTAGAGGTATATTCAGAGTAAAAATCAATTGTGAGAAGTAATACAATAATACATTTAAAATATCCATCTGCATATATCCTTTGTTCATTATAAGAAGCCTGAAAGTGGCTATAGGCAAGTGAGAGCTACAACTAAATATGAATAGCAAATCATAAAATGGCAAGATTTGTCACCAGCTGTGCTCACCATGCACGGTCTTTCCACGGTGCAGGCACCACCCGCAACCGTAATACCCATTGTACTGGGTGAAGTTCTGAAGTGATGCTCGAGCCGGAGCATCAGCACAATAGCTGAGGCAGTACACCTGCAGCAAGCACATATGTTATCATGTTGACTGTTGTTTTTGTCCTAAAACAGACATTCTATTTTTAAAACACAATTGGTCAAGCTTTTACTCTAGAAGCTTCAGGCCTGTAAAGCAGGGAAATCATTTATGCCATTTTAAATTTGTCACATATCCTTCCTTAGTAGGCATACAAACTTAGGTATCTGTTTCAAACAGTACTTCCGATGACATGCAGGTCTGACATTAGCTACTTGTAGGTTAACAAAGCACTGCAATTGTGCAAATTGCTATGAGTGAAAACAGTTACGTAAATAATTCTACTCACCTCAGAATGAACTATATCAGTGCCAGCCATCCACGTCACACCACCAGTGGCAAGGTCCCGCATTTGCTGGACAAAGCTGTCGAGAAGCAGAGTCATGTTGGGGTGTGACTGACCGTACCATAAGGCACTCACGACGACATTTTTGTGCCGCATCTTCGGTGGCAGCTCATTGACAGTCAGCTGTATCGGTCAAATAGAAAACTTCGACGATTTAAAAACTGGGCTGCCGTCAGCATTGAAAGTGAGTGTCAAGTCATGCCTTTTCAATTTTTGTCTGAGCTCTCTGTACAGGGAACCATCCGTAATGTCAGACACTTCGTTCATGTCTCTGCCGGCCTGTACTTGGTCAATGGACTGCAGCCTTTTAACCAGCGCATTTGCGATGGGTTTCTCGGAGAGCAGCGAAGAAAGTTGCTGCACAATAGGCAAGGTGATAAAAAAGTGACCGTCTAGCACCAAATTCCGCCCGCTATACTTTCTTTTACAGACGGAGCAGCTGACCTGCAGACTATTGCGTTCTTGCAGATCGCCCGATGTTTCCGCCAGTAAATTCATGCAAGGTGCACAGTAAAAATGGAACCGTGCATCACGGATATTGGCTCCTACTTGTTTTTTGAACAGGTACTTTGACGCCGGAATGTCGTGCCTATCAAGTATGTGCGCGATGAGCTTCTGCAGGGCTTCAACTGCCTTCCACGACAAGCCGAACTCCAGTGAAAAGTTCAGTGCTAGTACCAGCAAGTCGTTAGCAGACGTTTCATCGACGTCCTCAGTCTGTGCCGGTGGTACTTCACTATCACTTTCGATGGGCACTTGCGCCTCAGGATGTCTGGAGTCGTTCTCAGGTTCAAAGCTATCGTCCTGCATCATTTGCTCAATGTCCGAGTCGCTGTCGGTACACGGCATACCTGGCGCCGACACCGCATCACCGTTTCCATTGTTGTCTTGCGACATGGCTTGATAGGAATCGCACTGTGACATTGTACGTCTTTGAAGATACGTTCTCGTGGATCTCGGAAGGCCGTGAGCATTGTTCATGGGCCCTAAATACTGCTTCCGAGGACCCATGGCCGCGAAAATCTGAGCTAGCAATGGCCAACTGGCCAACACGGCAAACACAACAACGAGGGCTGGATGATTGGATCGGACTGGATCGCACTGGATGGTAGTTGCGTAAAGAAATATCTTTGCTAAAACCACTGCACTAATATTTGTTACTTTTATTGACATGTAAGTATTTTTGTTACTCTAACATTTGTTTTGTCAGTTTTATATATGTAGATTTTTATATTTATTACTACAATTTATTTTACTTTACCGAGCGCTTAAATTCAATGCAATCCGATCCGATCTGGGCAAGTTTTCGGTGAGACCCACGTGAGAACTACGCCTTGAGTTGTGCGTGTGGTTGCATCGGTCGTGATTTGCAGTAGCTAGCTTACGTTAAGGATGTTTGCCGTCGTAAGATATACTAGCGATTTCGACGGAAAGCTTCACGTAATTCCTGCTTCGGATATAAAAAATTTTAGGCCGCAGAACAACTTAGATTTTGATAAATTAACTGTTTATTCAGTATTTTGGCGGGACCCGGTAGATGGCGAAAACACCGGCTACTACAACGCCCAAGTCCTGATGCTGGCAGGTATGTGCTTTGGATCCATTGTGAGTTCTTGGTAATCATTTTTACCGTTACTATGCATTCTTTAGAAACCGAAGCCGAGGTCCGTCGAAGAATGGACTCTAAACGGCTGCAAAAGCCAAAGATTCGGGCGGACCTAAACAGCAGCTCGGACGAAGGGGCCGAGACGGCCGAGAGTACAACGCAAAGAAAAAAAGTGGAGAAAAAGGTTAGTGCCTGCCATATAAATCTGCAGTACTGCGATATAGTTAGTGCTTATCAGAAATGTGTGTGAAAACAAAGATGCACGCGATAGTCCTAATTTTACCAAAACAGCTTGTGTGTTTAATTTCACACATTGACAGAGTTCACGTGAATTGTTTATACCTCATACACACAGAAAAAGAACCGGGAGACGGCAAGGGATGCGATGTACGAAAGCATCATAAACAAGACCCTGGAAGACGCACATGCGAATTTGCAGCAAGTGGCGCAGCGCCCCCAAGACAAAGTTGCGCGCACTCGCCAACATGTAAGTCACGCGAATGAACTCACGCTAGGCTGAAAAAGTTGAGAACTGTGCGCTGCTAGCGTAATCAATGACCCACTTTATTGACTGCAGCGCAAGCGGGCCCGCACTGTGATCGAGTCGGGGAGCTCAGACAGCGACTCCGATTCATTGTGCGCGCTGAGCGAGCTGAAGGCAGCGCAAGATAAAGCGCAGGTATGGAAGGCGAGGGCCATGGAATACAAGGAAGAGAGGGATTATCTCAGGGACCGAGTCATTTCTCTAGAGAAGTGCCTGGAGAGCAAGATTTTTCAGTGTAAGTGTGACATATTTTGTTACTAATTCGTTCAATAAGTGCCCTGAGATGCGGCAGCGGCGCACTATTGCTTACCCTTTAACTGCTTTTCTTATAGTGGAAGGCACACTTCCCCAGCAGCTCTTTCAAGGCTGCAGCAGCAGCAAAGGTTTCATATTTTATTATTACTTCTAATGAGGTGGATGTATATGGCCATTTGAATTATTACCATGCATACTTAGAAGTATGTGGTAATTTTTTCTGTTACTGGTGTTTAGCACATACCGCTATGCAGGGCAGTTGCTCCTTAAGAGAAGTGCTGATCCTACAAAAATGTATGCCTTTCAGCCCCGGCGCTATCTGTGACAGTGGGCAGACTCGAAGCTGCTGCCAAAATCCCTAAGGAAGTAGAAAGCAGTGACAGAGGTTTGACCTTTTGTTACTTATATCCTACATTTGTTGGTACTAGCTGTAAACTGTATAATCACTTGGCAATCGTTTCACCTAGCTGTGTATGCATTCTTAACTTGTGAGATCATGGAGCAGAGCTGTAGCCAAAGTTAAGAAATATTGCTGCTGAGAGCACTGATATAACATGTCTGAAAATTTATGTTGTATTACATTTGATTTTACTGCAGCAACCTCACTGGGTGACGAGTTGGCTTGTGGTGAGTCTCTTTTCCTTCTCTGGCTGGCACATCCAAAGGCAGGGTGAATAAGAACCAATTATTTCATGTGCTTTTCTAAACCACGTTTGGCTCTCTGTTTAGGTTCCCCTGGATCCACGGCTCCCAGTGCTTCGAAGCAGCCAATGTTGCCTGCACCACCAAGTATGCTTATCCTTGTTCTGGCCTCTAAAGCATGCCGAATAGGGTTCAGTATTCTCAGTTAAATACAGTAAAAATTAAATGGAAGGCAATTGTTGTACATTTTAATTTAAATGATGACCTCAGTCAGCGTGCACCCTCTTGAATACTAATGCAGCAACAGCTGCGCTTCCTCTGCATTCTCACATTTGTGCCCAGCTAATAAAGCAATATGTTAGTCTCTGTTCACTTTCATCATGTACAACCATGTTACTTAGAGTGGGGCTTCCTCGTTGGCTATCAACATTGCTAAAGCTGAGAAGTTTTAAGATATAGTGCGCATGCATTGAGCATAACACCTTGGTAAATAAATATAACGTGATACAGTCAGGTGAAGCACTGGTTGCCATTCTATTATCATTAATTAAAGGTTCTTGCTAAGGATCAGACATTGTCAGTACCCATCCATGCACTTCCATGTTTTCTCGTTTGCCTTTTGCAGTTTTGGATGTCTACAGTACATGAACCTTAAACGCTTTGCCACATTTTAGTTAACATTTATCCGTGTCGCTGGGAACACGTGGTGAATGCATATTCTCATGCAATGAGCAGCCACCCATTATGTTGCTATTTCCTTATTTGTAAAAGTGTTGACAGTGCTAAAAGCAAAATCAGGGACACAGTTTTCTGTGCTGATCAAATGAAGACACAACATATTGCATAACTATAGCTTTTTCAAGCGAATAAATTGAACAATAAAAGCTGAAAATTACTTCTTAAATGGAAATGCCAGTAGGTGTTCACCTGGTGTTTCTATCTAGAAAGCAATTTTTCTTTTTATTGGCCAATTACAATTTTGGCACAGGCCAAAATTGTATTAATAGGACTGACATTACTTCATTGCACTAATTTGCAGAATGCAACAAAAACAAAACGTAATCAAGTGACCTTTATTTTGCAGGCCAAATCAGCAACGCAACAACAGTTGCTAACTTCTCATACTTGGACGATGGCACTGTGAGTATAAGCAGCTTAGTCTATAAGCCATTACCACAATTCCGGCTAGGTACACCTTTGACCTTAGGCAGAAAGCCGATGCCTTCTATTATTTTATATTTTCTTTCACTTTCCTCATGGTCTGCTGCCTCATTATGACTGTATGTATTATATTGCTTTTTCTCGCAGTTCCACCTTGCCAAGGGAGTTGTTGTGCGGTCTGAAGCTGCCTTCAAGATCATGCGGAACCTCAAGCCAACACTTGTCGTGAAGGACACGGCTGAAGCTGTGTGGGGGAAGGACGTTTTGGAAAAAAAGAGTGTCACAGGGATGGTGGCGCCACGCGAAAAATCCCTGGGCGAAGTGGCTAAAGAGCCTCTAACACCCGAGAAGGTTGCTGTTGTTGCAGGTGAATTGAAAAAAATATTTAGAAAACGTCGAACTGTTGCCAAGTTGAAATGTATTGACGGCTGCCACAAACAGTGCCAGTGGTTCAATTCACATCATCATCATCATCATCATCATCATCAGCCTGGTTATGCCCACTGCAGGGCAACGGCCTCTCCCATACTTCTCCAACTACCCCGGTCATGTACTAATTGGGGCCATGTTGTCCCTGCAAACTTCTCAATCTCATCCCCCCACCTAACTTTCTGCCGGCCTCTGCTGCGCTTTCCTTCCCTTGGAATCCATTCCGTAACTCTTAATGACCATCGGTCATTCACATAATTCACATACACTAGCTTAATTGCAGCTTCCATTCAAGCTTCTTCTGAGTTGTGCTGTGGCAGCTGTCACTGGAGCTTTTTAATCTTTCTGTTTCTACATTTGCTCTTTTCACAGCCACACTGAAGCACTGGGGTGCAGAAAAGAACGTAGATGTGGACGCAACACTCCTGAACCTGGGCCGCCTGCTGTCGGAAAAGATCCAGGATGTCCTAAAATCAAAGCGCCGGCTCACATTTCAATAAAACCTGGCAAGCTGTCCGACATTGTCGATTATGCATCTCTTGATATATTGAGGCCTGTGGCCAGTTGGCTGCTGTGGCCAGCTTGGCACTAACAGCTCGGCATACGTACCTAGTGGGACCAGTAGCTACTGGAACCAGTATCTACTGGTCCCACTATCTACTGGTTCCACTAGCTACTGGTTCCACTAGCTACTGGTCCCACTAGCTACTGGTCCCACTAGCTACTGGTCCCACTAGCTACTGGTCCCACTACCTGCTGGGAATTGGCTAATAAACCATTAGAACTGGGACCCGTAGCATCCCAGTTGCGAATTTTCACCTGGGGATGCTAGTTGGAAGGCGCCAGGTCAGCTGAATAGGGGGTATGGTGGACAACTTGGAAACTCAGGGTCTTATGTTTGGCAACCACAACATTGGACGTGTGCGAATATGCATTGTTCCACAACAAAATGATCCCTTTGGTCAAGTTTTCCCGGCATTTCGTCTTTACCGCCTCCTTCAACTGCTCCGGGAGGCTGGCGTAGTGCTCCCCGGTTATACTACAGCCCTGAGGCAGGTAGTCCGCCAAAAAAACACCGTGTTTGTCGCATAAAATGGACGCCATAACTCTTTTGGCCAATTTCTGGGCGCGGAACTTTTCGGTCGTGGGTAACCTCCGTGACGCCATTCCTTTGACTGTTACTTGATTTCTGTGTCATAAATGTGGAGCCAGGTTTCGTCCTCGGTCACTAGCCTATCCAAAAAATCCTTTGTATCATCAATATGGGACAAATCAGCTCTGGATGCCTCAACTCGCGCCTCTTTCTTTTAACTGTTCAAGGATTTCGGCACGCACTTCTCTGAAAGCTTGCGCATGTGTAGCAGAGTGGTAGTAATTAAACTAACGCGCTCCAAGGAGGTGTCCAGTGACTGTTCTATCTGTCTGGCGGATATTCGCCTATCCTCAAGAATCAGCTTATAGACAGCACCGCTTGTTGTCGGATCTGTTAAGGTTTGCAGGGGCCCACTGCTGGGTTCATCTTTAATGGTAAAACGTCTTGAAATGAGAAACCCAGGTTTTTACTGTGCATTAGGAAGGACACTTCTATCCTCACATTTGTGACATCTCAGTGTGAATGTCTTTTGCGGACTTTCCCTGGAGACAAAAAAAATTTCATGACGCCCCGTAACTCCAAAGACATGAAATTTGCTTGTGCCTCTGCCATCTCAGGTTCTCTCTGAAATTAAAATTGCTATGAAAATCTGACACAGCTCTCATTTTCACCATTCCTTAACAAGATATCAAGCTTTTATATGGTACCATGTTTATGTTTGAATTCTAAGTGCAAGGTGGCAAAGACAGAAGCTTTTCAGTACCCCCACATACATACATACATACATACATACATACATACATACATACATACATACATACATACATACATACATAGCCCCCAGAAAGTACTTCAATTGTCCTATGAATGCGAACGCATTAAAGGGGCCCTGAAGCACTTTTCGAACACAGTAAAAAACGTTGTGAATCTGTTAACGAGGCTCCTGTGAACTTCTGAACCAATATTGTTACACTGCATGTAGTGGATAATTTGCAATCTCGGATCAAAAAGCAGGGAACAGACGCTTGCTCACGCATCCGCAATGTGGTAATCGAAAGCTGATCGAAAGTAATTGGCCGACCAATGCAACTCGCTCATTTCGTGATCGCGAGAACGCTCTCAATAACACATAATTGATAGTTTTAGTTAACTATAAGTGAAAAATATCTATGTCGGTGATCTCAAAAAGGCAGAAAAATAATTTCATCTTTGCCCTGCGCGTAGCTGGGTCTGCTGCGCATGGACCAAAGATGGCAGCGGTGTGCTGCATAGCCTAGCCTACAGCGGCCGCCACAAGCTGTCGTGACGAGCCCTCTCGCCGCCACGACACTTAACTTTTCGCCAGGGCTTTGCCCTCTTGGCTTTTCCGTTGTGTAGCTGCGAGCGCGCTAACAGAGACCAAAAGAGCGAGAACGCCAGGTATCGGTGACATAACTCCACTTATAGATGAAAGGTTAGAAAAATTTTTGTGCCATGAGATTCGTGGGACGACGCAGTTTAATGGCGACGCCATCCTATGATTAGCTAAAAAATTGTTTGAGAGCCCCTAATGGTATCTGCAGCGATGCCGCGGGCCGCTGCATTCAGCAATGCAGCTAAGCACCGCATACCTGAAGTCACCTTTCTTAATGCGTTAGCGTTCTTAGGGCACCTCACGGAATTTCCGGGCGCTAACCATCTATCTATGTATGTTTGTATCTAACCATGTTCACGCCAACCCGGGTCCATGGTTGAATAGTTAGAGCATTGAGCTGCTGTGCTAAGTCAGCAAACCAACCGTCAGGCCAACTTGAGTAACTATGTGGCAATCTGTACACAAATGTGCCGCTCCACAATGACAAAACATATTGTTTAGATTTCTACGATGCCAGGTGTAATGGGGCCCACGTCACCCGGGTTCCTCAAGGGCAGCAACGCCACTCATTAGCAGGCTGCGCCACGACTGCACTGCGTATTTCCCGCTTTTCAATGAACGCATTTCGCGCCAACGCTTTAGCGAGCTGCGCCATGAATGCACTGGGTATGTGGCGTTCTTCGATGAACCCCTCGCCAAGCTGGGTCACTGCGTATGTGCCAACGACAGTGTGGCAAAAGACGGAACAATCATCAGCGTTCGCACGCACCGGCGCGTCACGCTTCTCGTCTCGAAGGCCGCGCGTAGACTTCTCAACAGCGCCACAAGATGGCACAGCGTCTCCAGAAAGAAGTGCGAGAGAGAAAGGTCGGTTTATTTATTTGTTTATACATGTACCTACAGACCCCTCTAGGGACAATGTTGTAGGGGGGTTTACTATACAAAGAAAAACCATAATGCAAGACATTATAAAATACATTATGCAGTAGAAGTGAACAATTTAACAGAATACGATAGATGGTACAAAATACATTGGCAGGACGTTCGCCCTTGACATCAAGAAGCGTGGTGAAAAAAACGGCACTAGGTGAGGACATGCTTTTTTAAAAATGCAGGAAACACTGTTTGTGAAGGCTGTTCCACTCATGTGTTGTTTTAGGAAAAGAATGCATTTCAAACGCGATTGTTCGACACACATACTCGTGTACTTTCAAAGGATGATCCCTTCGTGATGAGATGTAGCTAGATAACTGAATGTAGTTGTGTTTATCGAGCCCTGTTTTGTCCTTTAATAGTTATAGAAAAGACATAATCTGAAATATTTACGCCTTGATGAAAGTAATGGCCGTGTCTATGCGGTGACAATTTCGCTTGAGCTTCTGGTGAAGTTGTAATTGCCCCTCACAAACCTGGCGGCACGTTTCTCAACACGCTCCAGTTCATCGATATTTACTTTAGTTGCTGGGTCCCAGGCGGTGCAGGCGTATTCCAAAATTGTGCGTACATTTGATATGTACTGAGTGTTTTTTTTTTTAAGAACAGAAGGTGCTTTCCTCAAATTCCGTCGCAGAAAGTTTAACACGCGACTAGCTCTTGCTGATATCTATATGATCATTCAAGGGAACTGTGCTGTTAATGACAACTCTAGGTACGAATATTACGTAACAACACGTAGCGGTGTCTGTTCCATGCAGTAATCTGTAAGTAGAGGCTGCATTTTTTTAAAACCTAACGACACTGCCCTTTGACACGTTGAGCTTCATTGTCCATTTGCTACGCCGCTCTGTTATTGAGTCGAGGTCATTTTGCAGTTCGGAATCCTTCGTGCATTTAATTTTGCGATATATGCAGCAGTGATCTACGTACAACCTGATATTACTGGCCACACATGCAGCAAGATCATCGATATATATATTAAAAAAAAGAAGCGGCCCCACAACGGAGCCTTGTGGCACGCCCGATAAGATGGATACATGTGATGATGCGCCATCAAGGAAGGTGCATTGTTTTCGGCACGAAAGATAGGCTTGTAATCGTGCTAGTGTGTTAGGGGATAGGTTAAGAAATTATAATTTTAGCTAAAGGAGCGAGTGTGTTACAGTGTCAACGGCCTTGCTGAAATCGGGGAAGGTGCAATCCGTTTGGCTACAAGAATTTAACGTTCCGGCGATGTCGTGCGTAAATTCTATTAGTTGTGTGTCGCAGGAAAGCCCTTTTCTAAAATCATGCTCTGCCAGACAGAAAACTTTGTTATCCTGAAGGTGGTTTGTTAAATTTGTATAAATGATATGCTCAAGAGTTTTACAGCTAGGACACGCATGTTAACGAAATAGGCCGGTATTACAAGTTCCCGTTTTGTCACCATTCTTATTGGTGGGAGTGACGTTTGCTCGTTTCCTGTCATCAGGTAAATGCCCCTTGCGATAATTATTTCCTGAACACAGCTGTAAGAAACGGGCTAATGGAACCAGCACAATTTTTGAGAATGAAATTCGATACCTTATCTGGAACTGACGCTGAGTTTGCATTAAGGTTCTTTAAGAAGGATGCGGAAAAAGGATCCACTGTTCGGAAACATCTAACTCGGCCATTTCTGATAACGTTTCTGTATTATAGGTTGCAGTTTGCACAGCTGACGGTACTGAAAACACGGTCTGAAAATACCGGTTATAACATTAAACTTTGCACGCATTAACGGAGGGGTACTTATTACCAGAAATTATACCTGGAAAACTGCCATGAGTTTTAGTCTTTATGTTAATGTATTTCCAGAAAAGTTTAGGGTTGCTTTTCACCTTATTACTTAGGTCTCTTAAATGTGCACTCTCTGCCTTACGCAAATCTTTGGTTATCTTCTTTCCAAGTTTTTTCATTTGTATGTATGTGTTTGTCGTCTGGCAATATTTACGGTAAAGACGATTTTTTTTATTTATGAGGGTTCGAATTTCTTTGTTTAGCCAATCCTTATAATATCGGTGTTTGGCTGATATGACTCGCCATGGGACGAAAGTTTGGGTTAGCGATAGCAGTTTTGTCTTCAGTACATTCCACGTGGTATCCACGTCAGAACACAAACATAATTCTTGAAACTCGGAAAAGAAAGCCTCAAGATTCCTCGAAATAGAGGCATAGTCCCCTCTTTCATATAAGAACACTGCGTGGCACTGAAACGTGTTATTGTGCCACAGCACAACACATTTGAACAACTACAACATCATGATCACTAATTCCCGGCGCTGTAACAACAGAAGATGCAAGGCTTTGATCATTGCAAAAGAACAAGTCTAACAGGTTTGCTGTGAAACTGCAGACGCTCGTAGGGGCTGTCACAATCTGATATGACTGATGAACGTACGCAATTTCTTTGACAGCTCTATGCAGCAGTGACTCACTGTGGACTACCGGTATGAGGTCCACACCACATTTGGCAGATTAAAATCACCGGCAAGCATTACGTAAGTGGTGTCGAGAGTTCACAAAATATTGCTTAAGGTAAACAAAGGTGGTGGTGTCACATTGCCAGGAGGCTTGTATAACAAACCAACAGCCACAGTGGAGCCATTAGTCAGAATTATTTTACACCACACAGTTTCACATGAGTAACTATCAGTATCGATTTGGACACTGCTAAGACTGTTGTGTATCAGTACGAAAACGCCACCGGCGTCAGTCGTGCGGCCCTTACGATACCCTGTATACGTTAACGGGAGAAGTTCATGATCTGTAATGATGTTATCGAGCCAAGATTCAGTACCAAAAACTACATGTTGTTCAGTCATTTCTAATAACAAGACGAACTCTGTTTTCTTATTTTTCAAACTGCAATAGTTAACTGCAATGGATATTCACATTTCCTAACTTCTTTTTTTGGCGGTACAACATTCCGTGATGGTGGCTATCTAGAGACAGACACAATGCTATCTGTGGTGCTGTTGTACATAAAGATTTGGGCATTTGTGAATAAGTTGTTGAAACGAAGCCTGAAGTCGCCGCATTTCTGTTTGGCATATTTTGTCAGTTTTTGCCTCTCTTGCCTGGTTTTGGGCGAATAGTATTCGCTTATTCCGGATTCGGTTCCCTTTAGCTTTCCGGAAGTTTTCAATACACGATCTTTGTCTTTAAATGATAGAAACTTCACTATCACGGGCTTTTTTTTTTTTTTTTGTCGCTGCATAACGGCCTAATCTGTGAGTTTGTTCAGTCGCTTCGGGGGCAATATCAAGTTTAAGGTTACTAGAACAGAAGGATATTAGTTTTTCCTCGGATTACGCCCACCTGCCATTCTGAGCGTCTGGATGGCCGTAAAATAAATTATTTCTGCGAGACCTGCTATCGATGGCATCCTTCCGAACATACCTTCCGAACATAAACGCGACGGCATCAAGTCCATTCTGTTTATGCTGGCAATACAAAATGGACGCTTCTCTGCTATCGCAGCGGCGGTGTTCACGAAGTCGGCGCGGCTGAAGATGCACTTCACACTTGCTTCCGAAAGTTATTTTTGCAGCCGAATAAAGCATAGAGGTAGCCCGTCGGCCTTGAGTCATCTGACATCGCAGAACTCCCAGACAGAACACGTTAGAATCGCACTAATTCGCAATTAAACCGCTACCTTTCCAAGCTGCCGCTGGGAGAAAACGGAATCCGCCCATACCAATGCGAGAAGGAGAGCGGCGCGGCGCGCTGGTTCGAGGCTAGGCTCCTCCTCAACGATAAAACGGTCTATACCCCGTGACCTAAGTAGGCGTCAAAGAGGTTCCTGAAGAGTTGCGCATACAGTTATCCATTGACCCAAGTTTGTACGGCAGTCGATTTCGAACCCGTTACCTCAGCTCTTGCTATGAGACTATGGACTACATGTTCTTCCCATTAGTCCATGGACTGTCTAATGTTCCAACTTGGTGGGAAAGCGGTTGCAGACAGACAGACGCCGGAAAGTGCGTGATGCTAATAATGCTTATAGAGTAAAACCATGCTCTATCTTAGAGCAGCGGCGTACTGACCTTTCAATTATTTTAAAATATCTTCTTCAATTAGCATTCCTTGCCTACTGTCATCTTTAGTCTATCTGTCTAACCTCTTACGCTGACCAGTGAGCCAAGTTATCTACTAGCTTGGACCAAAAAGCTTGCGCTCGTTCCATCGTCGTAATTTCAGCGTCCTCATCCGACTCCCGTCGTGCAGTCGTCGTCACCGTAACATCGTACCATGTCAATGCTCCAGAAACATCATCCAATTGTCTCGCCGTCGTCGTCGTACCGCTTCCCCGTTCCATCGACGGCATTCCATCTTATTCATGCTGTCGACATTCAGTCGTAATTAGGCCGCCATCGTCACGCCATCATCGTCAATGCGTCGTCGTTATGAATTCGTTCTCATACCGTCGTCGTGATGCCATAATGGTCGTTCCGTCGTCGTCATTCCAGCTTCGTGATCCGAGTTTTGTCACACAGTCGTCGTGTACGCCACCGTCATCATACACCCGACGTTATCCCGTTGTCCTCATGCCGTCGTCGTCACGCTGTCTTCGCTATATCATTA
The DNA here is from genome assembly GCF_023375885.2 of Dermacentor andersoni. NCBI lineage: Eukaryota > Metazoa > Arthropoda > Arachnida > Ixodida > Ixodidae > Dermacentor > Dermacentor andersoni. Next base: position 363,018,517 of record NC_092814.1, on the reverse strand, counting down.
TTCGTCATTTCCAAATCGTCTTCGTGTCGTTCTGCCGTCACCCGTGTTCCCTCTACACTGCGACATTTTCGTTTCCGTGCTGGTGATTTTATTTGAAAGCGATAAAAGATGACGGCGCAGTAAAGATGACTGCGCAAACTGTGCAGCGCGAACCTGTCGCGTTTCGTTCGACGCCGATATGGCACGTACGCTTTCGCCGCACTGGGCGTTACTGCTCGCGCTGTGCTGTGATATATTTGCTTCTGTTCTTTTTTTCGATTTTTGGTTTGTCGTTTTCGAATAGAAGAGAGGCAGAACAGAAACGAAAAGGGGAAGCATCATCGCGCAGTGCGTTCAAACCTGATAAGCGCGCCTGCCGATGGTGATGACAGGACAGTGCACACTGTATCTTCAGTTATGCTCTCCGCTGGTCACGTATCATTTGACGTCGATAGTGCGTGCATTGAAATATGCGCTGCTAAGCTCTAGGATGCGGGTGCGATTCTCGGCCACGGTGGCCGCATTTCGATGGGGGCGAAATAATAATAATAAAAAACACCCGTGTACTTAGATTTTAGGTGCACGTTAAAGAACTCCACGGTGTAGAAACAAATCCGGTCCCAACTAAAGTGTGCCTCGTAATCACATCGTCGTTTTGGCACCAGTACGCCAGAATGAAATGTTTGCTTATGTGGCACATGAAAAGTAATTACAATAAAAGTATAGTCACAATAAAACATCATGAAAAGAGCATGAAAACAAACCTAGCAGGAAAACGCTGATAGGAGCAAATCCAGGGCATTCTAGATCTTTAATGCTTCTGCCTACATTTCCCGTTGGAAACAATAATGATTACGAAAATTCTGAATAGAGGCTTTTGATTAATAATTTGCTGTAGCAAGAAAATAAATTCTTAAGGCTATATATATATCGTGAACAGCAACCAAAAGCAGATAAAACGTAAATAATTTATGTGCTAACTTCGACACAAAATCGTAATCACGACGTACAATATAAAATACATAATCGACCTGTCACACAGCGTGTTTCAGGCTATCCCAGGTAAAAGGTTTCTCCCTTTCTTTATGAAATAAAGATAGAAAATATGCCTAAAATGACACGCAGTTATACAAAAAGGCTGCACCCGAAAACGATGCCACGAGAATAGGACTATGCGAAGGCCGGCAAAAGGCCCAAAATCTTCATGTTCTTGTGCAAAAACAGCAGGTTGTTCAGGCTCTGTGGCTTCAAGCAGGTCTTCCTCTCTTGGAGTACGTGCCCAGCTGCACTAAATTGCGTTCGCTACTTACAGGTTGTACTCACCGTATGTGTGAGCCTCACCTTCTCTGGGTGCAACCAGCTACAGTATATAAGCAAAAAATGATCGAAATATTTGTTTCTCCCATAGGAGGATCAGTGATGTGGCCCACTGCCTGAGCTGTTATTCTGCCTCTAGTGCGCACGCATTTACCTTGATCGCAGTATCCGATTCTATAGGGTCATTGAGCATGAGAATTCACGTACTCACACGAACGGTCGAATGCACCAGCATACAGCATAAAATCAACGCACAGATATCAGGAGACACCTCTAAAATAATAGTATCGAGATTGGTAATCGTGCAGTCGCAAAAGCGATAACGGAGAAATGGTTTGAGGGCAAGTTTTTTTTTTTAATTTATGTTTCCTTAATTACGCGGAGACAATGTTCGTTTTTGGGGAAAAAAGAAATGAGACCTTCATGTTTTTTTTTTTTCATTTTCTTTGCTATGGTATACTAAGAGCCAGCACTTTGCACGTGTCACTTCAACTCTGCACAGAATTCCTTAGACCACGCAATGCATAACATTCACTTGCGCCCGAAGGCCCGACTCGAAGGCCCTTTAATGAACGGGCGGTTAGGCAGGCCCGCCCCGGCCCTGCCAACAAAACGCTTCGGACGGCCGGGACCGGGCTTTCGGGTTGGCCCGGGCCCGTGCGGTGCTCTAGTGTACATACTACAAGGCCTACAGTGAATGCAAAAGAAAAAGCAGGAGAAGGGCAGTTGAACAAGCTGCGAAACTGTGCAACAACAGTGCAAAGCTCGGAAAGGAGCAATGACAGCGAGTTGTGGGACATATTGAGATCATGAAAATTAGCGTTATAAAAACTCAGTATTCTGTCGGCGGTTGAGTGTTGGTCATGACAGGCAGGAACATGGAAAGGTATTAGTTGTCTGCGTGGAAAGGTCTATACGAAGCCTGACACAACTAAGGAGTTCGGGGCAAGTGAAAATACAGTGACGGAGTTTCAAAACAAACAGAAGGTCAGCACGATTAAGTCGGCAGCGAAGTAAGGACAATGATAATAATCTAACGGTGCTTGAACAACGCTCAGTGTCCGTGTTAACAAAGCGGCGACGATCTGTGCCTAGAAACGTTTTCTGGACCCGAGCTATAATGTCACTGTTGGATCTAAAAATGCCATTCCAGACGACCGACGCGTATTCGAGTCGAGGAAGACAAGTTGTTGTCTGTAACTTGAGAAACGGGTGGAGGCGAATCGAATTCCCTCGGTAGTTTGCAAACAGAGCCAAGAGAGCGAATACCCCGCATTATTGCAACGCGTTTTGTGGGAGCAGAAAAGCGTAAGGCTGCATCATCATCATCAACAACAATAACAATAATAATAATACAACAATAATAATGAATTCTGCTTTACAGAATGTATTACGGCTAAGCAATGCTTTCATAGACGGAATAGGTACTTTCTTCTCATCGGGTCGAACTATAATTTAGAACTCATGTACACGTAGACTTCTGTGCTGCCGGTAAGCTACGACCACGTGTGAGATGGACAACCTTTGTCAAAAACATACAGGCTATTGCGTGCCTTCAGCATCTTGGCCATTCGGCTTTGCGGTTCGCTTCGTGCAGAACTCCTGACAATGCATAACTTTTCATTGTAACTACGGAAATGTTTTTTTTTCATTTCCTAGTGCGTTGGAACCTACTGAATAGCACGAAAATTCCCTTCAACTGGTCGTAGTAATTGTTCCGGTCGCACCGCAACGTAGATTGTATACTTTTCAGAAAAAGTTTTCGTCTAGATTCACTGCGACTGCAAGCGTTCGCCTATTTCGGTTCGCCGCCTAATAGGGTGCAAGGCCATCGTGCTTTATTTTTGCCTCTACTACGCTGCTAAAAGTGAGTCTCATTTCAAAGCAGCACAGCTCACCCTGCAACCTTCAGACCAGTCATAGGTCGTTCAAAGTACGTGGCCGTTTTACCTAGGGGAATACCACATGCATTAGGGAGCGATAATCGTGGATTCAATGAATTGTTCAAATCGGATTGTAATCTTTGATCGGAAGGATTTGCCGTTCAAGGTATAGTATTTGAAAAGTTAGATTGGGCTGGTGAAGCAATATATTAAAGTTACTTCGTCTGCCTACTTTGCTAAGCTCTTTAGTTCTCGAGGGTCATCCCCGATAAGATGAAACATTGCATCCCGCTTTAATGCGTTGTCTCACTGAAGAAGAGAAACTCTCCATGAACTTGAGGTATACGGATATGAGGTCCTAGTAGTTTGTGCAGTTCCTTCGAGTATTGAAACTGCTTGCTTCGCCTTTCCGATGACTGCTCAGGTTCAAACTTGGAACTACACCTTTTCCTTGCCGTCACATGCTTGTTCTTCGTTCTGTTCATCTTCTTCTTGCGCGTTATCTGTCTTCGCAATCTGGTCCATCTGCTCATTTCCCTCTTCCTTCTCTTCTTCGTCCTCGCTTATTTGTTCATTCGTCTCACCACTGCATGGTAGCACTCTAGCGTAGGTCGACAAAAAATCTGCGAAAAGAAAGAAAAAGAACGCAGAAGGAGGATTTCGATCTTCAAAATTTGAAGTGGCAGTCGGCGCTTGAAGCTACTGAAATTTTCGTTCTTTTGCGTCGGTATACGCATGGGAACGCTATTTCAACACCGGGAAAACATTTGCTTCGTCGCGCATGCTGATTTTAAACAGCGCTTTGGCCGGCGCCTTCCCATTTTCGAAGTTCATCCAGTAGACTCAAGCACGCAGCCTATCTATCACGCCTTCTTTGTGTAAACTGCCCCCTGCATTTAGCATTTCCAAATACTAGCGCCAAAACATCTCGTCAGATCGTGTCAGTATATAGTGTTTGGCCGTGAAAACAAAATGCATTTAAAATATTTGCCTAAATAGAGCCTGCGCACGTAGGATGATGTTGAAGTGTGCACTGTCGTTATATTGTGCGTCAAGTGCAGCATGAACTATATATATATATACATCGCGTGCAAGAGGACCGTGGTTCAAATCCCGGTGCCGCGCAACTTTCCACCGGAGTGGAAAAAAAAATCCGCGTGTTGATAAAATTGCATAAACAGGCCTGGAGTGCGGCCTGATCCCAGTGACCAGAACCAGTAACGCTCTCCCTCACCAGAGCAGGATTGACCACCCTGGTGCAGTACTTAGCCACAACCTCCTATATGAATACAACAATAATGCCCCGGCCATCAGTCCCCAGCAGCTGCGAAGCAACTGACCACGGTGGCGGTCCGACCTGTGACGCAGCAGAGGGTGCTAAGAATCTATGGATCCAGACAGGCCGCCATTGGAATCTGAACCTGGCAACGTTTAACGCTAGAACGTTTTCTAGTGAGGCGAGTCTAGCAGTGCTATTGGAGGAATTAGCGGACATTAAATGGGATATAATAGGGCTCAGTGAGGTTAGCAGGACAAATGAGGCACATACAGTGCTGAAAAGCGGGCACGTCCTGTGCTACCGGGGTTTAGCGGAGAGACGAGAACTAGGAGTCGGATTCCTGATTAATAAGGATATAGCTGGTAGCATAGAGGAATTCTATAGCATTAACAAGAGGGTGGCAGGTCTTGTTGTGAAACTAAATAAGAGGTACAAATTGAAGGTCGTACAGGTCTACGCGCCTATGAAGACGTTGAATCGGCGATGGGTAAAGTCAAAACAAAATACACTATACTATATATAAAACAGAGGAATTCGGGATCCAGCTACAGAACAGGTATTCGGCCTTAACTCAGGAAGAAGACCTTAATGTTCAAACAATGAACGACAATCTTATGGGCATCATTAAGGAGTGTGCAATAGAAGTCGGTGGTAACTTCGTTAGACAGGATACCAGTAAGCTATCACAGGAGAAGAAAGATCTGATTAAGAAACGCCAATATATGAAAGCCTCTAACGCTACAGCTAGAATATAACTGGCAGAACTTTCCAAGTTAATCAACAAGCGTAAGATAGCTGACATAAGGAAGTATAATATGGATAGAATTGAGCATGCAGTCAGGAACGGAGGAAGCCTAAAAGCAGTGAAGGAGAAACTAGGAAGAGGCAAGAATCAGATGTATGTGTTAAGAGACAAAGCCGGCAATATCATTAGTAATATGGATAAGATAGTTGAAGTGGCTGAGGAGTTCTATAGATATTTATACAGTACCAGTTTCATGACGATAATGGAAGAGAGAATAGTCTAGAGGAATTTGACATCCCACAAGTAACGCCGGAAGAAGTAGAGAGCCTTGGGAGCTGTGCAAAGGGGGAAGGTAGCTGGAGAGGATGAGGTAACAGCAGACTTGTTGAAGGATGGTGGGCAGATTGTTTTAGAAAAACTGGCCACCCTGTATACGCAATGCCTCATGACCTTGAGCGTACCGGAATCTTGGATGAACGCCAACATAATCCATAAGAAAGCGTATGCCACAGACTTGAAAAATTATAGACCGATCAGCTTACTGTCCGTTGCCTTCAAAGTATTTACTAAGGTAATCGCAAATAGAATCAGGGACACCTTAGACTTCTGTCAACCAAAGGACCAGGCAGGATTTCGTAAAGGCTAGTCAACGACAGACCATATTCACACTATCAATCATGTGATAGAGAAATGTGCGGAATATAACCAACCCTTATATATAGCTTTCACTGATTACGAGAAACCGTTTCATTCACTCGAAACCTCAGCAGTCATGCAGGCATTACGGAATCAGTGGGTAGACGAGCCGTATGTAAAAATACTGAAAGATAGCTATAGCGGCTCCACAGCCACCGTATTCCTCCATAAACAAAGCAACAAAATCCCAATAAAGAAGGGCGTCAGGCAGGGACATACAGGATACCGGTATGTATATCTCTCCAATGCCATTCACAGCGTATATACAGGAGGTATTCAGAGACCTGGATCGGGAAGAATTGGGGATAAAAGTTAATAGAGAATACCTTAGTAACTTGCGATTCGCTGATGATATTGCCTTGCTTAGTAACTCAGGGTACCAATTGCAATGCATGCTCACTAACCTGGAGAGGCAAAGCAGAAGAGTGGGTCTAAAAATTAATCTGCAGAAAACTAAAGTAATGTTTAACAGTCTCGGAAGAGAACAGCAATTTACAATAGGTAGCGAGGTACTGGAAATGGTAAGGGAATACATCTACTTAGGGCAGGTAGTGACGGCAGATCCGGATCATGAAACGGAAATAATCAGAAGAATTAGAATGGGCTGGGTTGCGTTTGGCAGGCATTCTCAGATCATGTACAGCAGGTTGCCATTATCCCTCAAGAGAAAAGTGTATGACAGCTGAGTTTTACCAGTACTCACCTACGGGGCAGAAACCTGGAGACTTACAAAAAGGGTTCTACTTAAATTGAGGACGACGCAACGAGCTATGGAAATAATGATGGCTGTGTAATATGTGGATTTATTACGAGACACTAGGCACAGTCTAGTTGCACCGGCAGTACACGAACGCTGATCGCGCGCACATCAGCACAAGAGCCGTCTTCTTCGTCCTCCTCTTCACTACAATGGCCCCCGGGAGAGAAGAGGAGCCATCCTGGCGACTTACAGCGTAGGTAGGATGAGGGTGTCATATTACGGCTTAAGTCGGTTGATATGAACCGTGTCACGCCCGCGATGCCTAAGGTCGGGTGATGGTGTCACAGGTTCTACAACGTAGGTGACAGCGGAGGTACGGTTTATGACGCGGTAGGGACCATCATAGCGTGCAAGGAGTTTAGTTGAAAGTCCAGGACTATGAGGCGGGACCCACAACCAAACAAGGGAACCAGTCGGAAAAAGTGGTGTAAGCGCGCCACTATCATGCCGCACCTTTTGACCACCTTGAGCAGCGGTCGTAAGGGTTCGCGCGAGCTGCCTACAGCCCTCGGCGTATTTGGCGGCTTGAGACGCAGGCGTGCATTCGGAAGCGTCGGGTCGGTATGGTAGCAGTGTGTCCATAGTACACGAGGGCTCTCGTCCATACAGCAGAAAGGGCGAAAAGCCAGTGGTAGCTTGTGTGGCCGTATTATAGGCATACGTCACGAACGGCAAAACAGTGTCCCAGTTACTGTGGTCCGAGGCGACGAACATAGTCAACATGTCACCGAGCGTGTGGTTGAACCTCTCTGTCAAGCCGTTCGTTTGTGGGTGGTAGGCTGTATACTTGCGGTGAACGATGCTGCATGGAGCGAGAAGGGCTTGGATTACTTCGGGCAAGAAGACACGTCCCTTGTCGCTGAGCAGTTTGCGTGGTGCGTAATGTTGAAGCACGAAGTTCCGCGAGATGAAAAACGCAACTTCGCGCGCAGAGGCTGCCGGGAGCGCGGCAGTCTCGGCGTTGCGCGGCAGTCTCGGCGTTGCGCGTCAAGTGGTCGACACCTACAATTATCCAACGGTTACCCGAGGATATGCAGGGAAGTGGCCCGTATAGGTCTATGAAGATGCGGTCGAAGGGCCGAGACGGGCAGGGCAGCGGCTGTAGCTCACCAGGAGGGCGCTGTGGAATTTTACGTCGTTGGCACGGCGTGCAAGCGCGTACGTACTGGCAGACGAAGTGATACATGGCGTGCCAGTAGAAACGCTGCCTTAGCCGAGTATACGTTTTCAGAACGCCGGCGTGAACATTGTGAGGAGCAGCATGAAAACAAGCGCATATGTCAGAACGCATGTGTCGTGGTATCACGAGGAGCCATTTGCGACCATCAGGCAAATAATTTCCGCGGTAAAGGACGTTGTCGCATACCGCAAAGTGAGCGGCTTGGTGACGAAGTGTTCGAGAAGAGGGTGTGGTGGATGGGTCGTGGAGGAAATTGAGCATAGTTGAAAGCAGGGGATCCTTACGCTGCTCGTCCGGCATATCAGCGACGTTCAAGGCTGACATGAATGCGAAGAACGGAGACACTGAAGCCACATCAGAAGGCAGCGGTGATCGGGAAAGCGCATCGGCGTCAGAGTGCTTTGTACCCGATCGGTAGACAACGCGGATGTCATATTCTTGTAAGCGAAGTGCCCATCGGCCTAGGGGACCTGACGGATCCTTTAACGAGGACAGCCAGCAAAGGGAATGGTGGTCGCTGACAATGTCAAAAGGGTGACCATATAGGTATGGACGAAATTTGACGAGAGCACGAATAATGGCCAAGCACTCCTTTTCTGTTACAGAGTAGCTGGCTTCTGCCTTCTTTAAAGTGCGGCTCGCATACGCAACGACATACTCGTCATAGCCGTCTTTCCGTTGTGCGAGGACTGCACCAAGTCCGATGCCGCTGGCGTCCGTGTGTACTTCTGTAGGCGCTGTGGGATCGTAGTGTCGAAGAATCGGTGGCGAAGTGAGTAATCGACGAAGTTGCTTGAAGGCGTCGTCACAGGAAGTTGACCACGCGGAGATGCCGTTGGTAGCGCTAAGCAAATTGGTCAGTGGTACGATGATAGTTGTAAAATTGCGCACAAAACGCCGAAAGTAAGAGCAGAGCCCTATAAAGCTGCAGAGTGCCTTAAGAGTAGTGGGCATCGGAAACTCTGCGACCGCGCGAAGCTTGGCTGGGTCAGAAAGCACACCGTCCTTCGATACAATGTGTCCCAATATTGTTAATTTGCAGGCAGCAAAACGGCACTTTATGACGTTGAGTTGGAGGCCAGCAGAGGTGAGGTAGGTCAGGATCTCACGCAAGCGAACGAGGTGCGTCGGGAAATCTGGCGAAAACACCACGATATCGTCAAGGTAGCACAGAAATGTTTTCCCCTTGTAGTTACGAAGGATGGTGTCCATCATATGCTCGAAAGCAGCGGGCGCGTTGCAGAGCCCGAATGGCATTACGGTAAATTTGTACAAGCCATCGGGCGTGATGAAAGCTGTCTTCTCACCGTCTTCTGCCATCGGCACTTGCCAATAGCCGGAGCGAAGATCCAAAGATGAGAAGTACCCCGCGCCTTGTAAGGAGTTGAGGGCGTCATCTATCCGAGGCAGCCGATAGACATCTTTACGAGTGATCTTATTGAGCCGACGGTATTCCACACAGAAGCATATTGACCCGTCCTTCTTGCGCACTAATACTACATGAGACGCACAAGGACTGTGGGAAGGGCGAATGACGCCACGGTGCAGCATATTGTCGACCTGCTCGTTAATGATCTGTCGCTCGGCTGCCAACACGCGGTATGGTCGCTGGCGTGGAGGAGGATGGGAACCAGTGTGGACACTGTGAGTGACGGTTGCCGTACGCCCCAGATCTGGTTATTCACAATCAAACAACGAGCGAAAATTCTGAAGAAGCGCGAGGACTTGCTGGCGATACGGAGGCGGCAGATCGGCGTCTACGACAGATTTAAGAACGTCTGACGACGACGATGACAATGATGATGATGACATGCACAGCACGGGAGAAGTGAGGGAGTCGAGCTCATAACAGGCCGTGTCGTCGGAAGCGTCGAGAATGTGAAGCGGGCCAAGGGGCTGAACACGACCTAGTGATTCGCCGCGCAGTAAGGTCACAGGGTAGTTAGACGGGTTACACCCAAGCATAGAGGATAATCCAGATACAGTGGTGAGGACAGCAAAAGGGACAGGTAGGGCCTTGCGACGTAGGAAAATAGGCGATGGTGTAAAAAGTACTGTAGTGTTGGACGCGGTAGAGGAAGAGACGGGCACAAGCACAGACATTTCGGATGGTATATCCGTATCGGATACAACGGTGAGCTTGGAAGCTTTACCTTCAGAAGGATCAGACAGCGGAGAATCGGCAAGCGGCAAAAGCGCCACTTCGGCCCGGGCACAGTCGATGATGGCACGATGGTGAGACAAAAAGTCCCAGCCGAGAATTATCTCATGTGAACATGAAGACAGCACGAAAAATTCAACAACATAGACAATGCCGTCTATGACCACCCTTGCAGTACATTGAGCAAGCGGGGCTATATGCTGCGCAGACGCGGTGCCTAGAAGCATACCAGACAACGGCATTGTGACCTTGTGGAGGTTACGACAAAACTTTTCGTCGATAAAAGAAACTGCAGCCGTAGTATCAATAAGCGCAATTGCGGCGGTTCCTTCGACCAAAACGTCCAATAAATTGTGGGGCGACTGTGCAGGCCTTGTAGAAGTGGCAAAGCTTGCAGTTCGTGCCTGCGGAACTGCAGCAACTAGTTTCCCTCGCTAGGTGACTGGCGGCGACGTAAGGGGGAAAGCGAGCGACGACGTGGTGATGGCGACCCATGGGTGCTTACAGGGCGTCGTGGAGGCGGCGAGAACTCTGGGTTCGGAAGCATCGTATGCCCGGTAGTATCGTCGGAATAGCCATATCCAGGCCTTGCGACAGCAGCGTTAGCAGGTGGCATGCGACGATGGCAGAAGCGCGCGACATGGCGGGCGATACCGCAAGCGAAGCATATGGGCCGGTTGTCGCGTGTACGCCAACGGGTCTGAACTGGGCGTTGTCAGAGTCGTCGGACGGTCCTACCGCTGTCGACCAGATGTAGGAGTCGTCGGACTATCTCGCCGCTGCCACCATTTGAAGGAGATGAAGGTCGTAGACAGGAACTCGGTGAACAGGATTTATTTACATATTAACAGTTTAAGCAGGATACATTGGCAGCCTAGCGCGACTCCCATATTGAGCCCGCAAGACTAACATACAGCAAACAGCTCACTAGTGCATTTCTAGCCTGACAAAGAGCACTCAGCTCCCGACAACGAGCACGACACGAGCACACTCTAGCAGCCGGCAAACGCTGCTTATAAGCTCTCCGCTTGACGTCATAGTTCGACGTCATCGTTCGGCGGGGACGGAGCAGGAATGGTCGGGAAGGTTCGTCCAATCATTGTAAACTTGCCGCCGCCCCGCAGTATGGCTCACACACACAAAGGCACACACGTTCGAGCCCATACACACAAAGGCTCCGGAGTCGACGACCGAGGGCTTCGTAGAACTGTGCTCCGTCTCGGGTGGCGCGGCGGAGTACCACATTCCTGAGCTGACCGCGCGCCACGTGGCTGCCGGTCATCCGCAGTTCTCGGTACCGCCCAGCTTTCAGTGCCGACGTCAGAGGGCTTCGTAGAACTGCTTTGTCCCGGATGGCTCCGCCAAGTACCAATTTCCTGAGCTGATCGCGCGCCACGTGGCCGCCGGCCCTTCGCAGTTCTCAGAAGGGCGCCCCGTCTGGTGGGCTTGGAACCCGTGCAGCGGGCTGAAAGCTTGCACGTTGCCACCCCGTACGGCCATTCTTAACAGCGTCGAGACGGAATTGGGAGCGACGCGGGAGGAGGTGCAGCTTGAAGTCGCATTGGCGAAGGAAACGCGAAAGGCGGTGGCGCAGGTCGCGCGGCGACTTCGGCATAGGTCAGAGGTACAGCCACGGGAGGGCATGGTTGAACTAAAGGTAAAGACCCAGCAAGTTCCTCGCGAATGGCCCACCTAATGAGAGCAGCCAGAGATGTATCAGGCTGGGGAGGTCGATCGTTGAGAGGCAGCATAGACGGCGCGCCACGTCCTCACGAATGAAATCTTTGGTCTTAACAGAGAGCGATGCTGCTGGCCTGATGTTCGAGCGAAGCGCGAGGCCCGAGAGAGAGTGGCCAGGTGCGACAGCGCTGCGCGCAAGAACCCTTTGTCGACGCAGCTCATCGAAGCTCTGGCAAAGACTGACGACAGCAGCGACAGAAGTAGGGTTTCGGGCCAGGATCATTTGAAATGCGTCGTCTTCGATGCCCTTGAGGATGTGCTTCACCTTGTCTTTACTCATGGTGGAATCGACACGGGCGCTAATATCCACGACATCCTCTATGTAGCTGGTGTAAACCTCGCCGGGCTGTTGAGCACGCTGGCGTAGGCGCTGTTCAGCCCGGAGTTTTCGCAAGGCTGGGCGACCGAAGACTTCCGCGAATGCTGTTTTGAAAGCGGACCAGGTTTGCAGTTCCCTTTCATGATTGTGCAACCAGAGGTTTGCTACGTCAGCAAGATAGAAGATGACGGTACGTAGCTTCGTCGGGTCATCCCACTTGTTGTGATCACTGACGCGCTCGTAGGTAGAGATCTAATCTTCGACGTCAGTCTCACCTGACCCGCTAAAAACAGGAGGGTCCCGCTGCCGCTGGACGGCGCCGCACATGATAGGAGCGGCGGATGCTCCAAGCTGATTGTGGGGAGCCTCGTTCATGGTAGGGGCTGGAGCAGTTGTCAAAGTTCGGCTGCGAAGTTCCAGGATGAGGTCGGGGAGTGCAGCACCTTTCACCAAATGCAATATGTGCATTTATTACGAGACACTAGGCACCGTCTAGTTGCACCGGCTGTACACGAACGCTGATCACGCGCACATCAGCACAAGAGCCGTCTTCGTCCTCCTCTTCACTAAAGCTGTAACGTTAAGGGGATAAGAAGAGAACAGATTGGGTGAGGGAACAAACGCGAATTAATGACATCTGAGTTGAAATCAAGAAAAAGAAATGGGCATGGGCAGGGCATGTAATGAGGAGGGAAGATAACCGATGGTCATTAAGGGTTACGGACTGGATTCCAAGAGAAGGGAAGCGTAGCAGGGGGCGGCAGAAAGTTAGGTGGGCGGATGAGATTAAGAAGTTTGCAAAGATAACATGGCCGCATTTAGCACATGACCGGGGTAGTTGGAGAAGTATGGAAGAGGGCTTTGCCCTGCAGTGGGCGTAGCCAGGCTGATGATGATAATACATATACAAACCGATCGCCGTCGCAATGATGACAATGACATGAAGCGCCCTTCAATGAATAAGAATTCGAGCTCGCACTCGCCATAATCAACGCTCGCAGTGTGCCAGGTGATGCCAGCCGAGCGGAAGTACTCATTACTTATCCCTATTCCCAAGCCTGGAAAGCCTCCCACTTTTGTAGCCAACCTACGACCCATTTCGCATATGCCGACGATATAGTCACATTACTATTTATATGACAAAAACTGTTAAGGTTAATCTAATGGAAGCAGACAGTTCCCGTCCGACACCTTCACTGAGAGTGCGTCTTCGTCTTCGTCGGCCTCAGCCTCTGTAGAAGCGGCGAACGCACTACACAGCCAACTGTTGTGCTCGTGGCATTACCCCCCTTCCAGGAAGGATCGTCTCGATGCTTCAAATTCAAAACAGAGGAAAAAAACAAAGCACATACAAGGCAACAGTGATAAACTTTGTGAAGAGGGAAGTGTCACACAAGTGGGGTGGAAGGCGAGTGGCAGTGAGAATGGCCTCGTCAACGTGAGTGGTACGGTTTCATCCTCGAAACATGGACAATATCCGTAGGCTGCACGCGACGGCATGGCCGACTCTTGTCTTCAGGGATCGCTTCGTAGTTCACCTCGCTGAGGCGACGGAGGACTCTTTAGGGGCCGAAGTAGCGGCGCAGTAACTTTTCCGACGGACCGAGTTCGCGCATCGGGGTCCATACCCAAACTTGATCACCGGGTTAGTAGACAACCTCGCGATGGCGAGCGTTATACCTCTGGGAGTCTTTGGGTTGCTGATTCTGGATTCGCTCGCGTGCAAGGTTGCGATCTGCATGTGCGATCCGGGTAAATTCATCCGCGTCATTGGTAATGTTGTGTTGTTCTGGGAGGAGCATGCGGTCCAGCATGGTGGTTGCCTCACGGCCGTGGAGCGCACGGAAAGGAGTGAACCCAGTAGTTTCTTGAACAGCAGTGTTGTATGCGAATGTAACGTAAGGCAAAACATCATCCCAGTTCTTGTGTTCGCTGGGGACATACATGGAAAGCATGTCAGCGATTGTCTTATTTAATCCCTCCGTAAGACCGTTGGTCTGAGGACGGTATGCAGGGGCTCGGCGATGAGCTGTGATGGTCTTTCACAGCTCAGATGAGGATCATCTGAGCTGTGGAAGCTGTACCATGATCTGTAATGACTACTGCTGGTGCACCATGCCGGAGGACTATGTTGTGGATGAAAAAGTGCGCAAGGTCATTGGCAGTGGCTCGCTGGAAGGCTCCAGGTTCGCAGTATCGCGTCAGGCGATCATTGGCAACCACGATCCAGCGGTTGCCAGCAAAAGACTTAGGGAACGGCCCTAGCAAGTCTATGCCAATTTGTTGAAATGCTTGTGTTGGCGGTGAAACAGGCTTCATGAAACCGTCTGGGCGCTGAGGTGGAGTCTTTCGGCGTTGGCAGTCGCGGCAAGTTTTCACGTAATGCTTTACTTCCTCGGCAAGCTAAGGTCAGTAATAGCGTTGTCGAATTCGGGCCAAGGCACGCGCGAATCCCAAGTGGGGCCTGAAGAGGGTTCATCGTGGCAGGCGGACAGAATATCGCACGCAGCGCGCATGGGACGACAAGGAGATGTCTAGCCGCTGATGGGTAGAAATTCTTTTTATACAATAGATTGTTGCCGAGACAGAACGAAGGTGGCGAGCGCGTGAATGCCCGTGGAGGACCCGAACTTCGAAGATAGTTGATAAGTTGCCCGATTTCTAAATTGTCCCGCTGCTGCCGAGCCAAAAGCCAGATATATGACAGCGGAAAGGAAACGACCGTCAACATCAGCATCACTTGACATCGCTGCAAGTGGAGCGCGCGAAAGACGGTTAGCGTCAGTGTACCTCCGGCCAGACTTGTAGGCGATTGTTACATCAAATTCTTGGAGACGAAGGCTCCACCTGGCAAGACGTCCTGAAGGGTCCTTGAGATTGGCTAGCCAACAAAGGGCATGATGGTCGGTTGAACAGACGACCGTATAGATATGGCCGAAACTTAGGTATTGCCCAGACAACAGCTAATCATTCCTCGTCAATGGTAGGGTAGTTCGTTTCTGCAGATGTTAAGGTGCGGCTAGCGTAAGCGATAGCACGTTCAACGCCATCTTGCCACTGCATGAGGACTGCACCGAGGCCGATGTTGCTAGCATCAGTGTGCAGTTCAGTGTCGGCATCTTCATCAAAGTGTCCAAGTAAAGGCGGTGTCTGCAGGCGCCGCTGAAGCTCCGAGAAGGCAGCTCTCTGCTTCGGACCCCAAATAGACGGGATATCCTCCTATGTTAAACGAGGGAGGGGTTCTGCAATGTTGGAAATATGCTCCACGAAGGGTCTGTAGTATTAGTAGAGGCCCAAGAAGCGGCGCACGTCACGCTTGTTGACTGGTGGTGGAAATGCGGCAACAGCCATACTCTTTTCTGGGTCTGGCCGAACACCTTCATTACTAACAATGTGGCCGAGGAACTTCAGTTCCTGATAACCGAAATGGCATTTCTCAGGTCTTAATGAAAGGCCTGCAGATCGAATCGCAAGGAACACGGACTGAAGTCGCTGCAAGTGTTGCTCGGATGTCCGAGAAAAAACAACGACGTCGTCTACATAGACGAGACATGATTCCCACTTAAGACCTGACAGCACGGTGTGCATCATCCTTTGAAAGGTCGCAGGAGCTGAGCATAATCCGAAGGGCAGCCCCTTAATTTCGTACAGGCCGTCAGAGGTTACGAAAGCAGTCTTTTCGCGATCTCGTTCATCAACTTCTATCTGCCAGTCTCCGCTGTGTAAGTCTACTGAGAAGTATCGGGCATGTCGAAAACGGTCTGGAGTGTCGTCTATGCGCGGAAGAGGGTCGACATTTTTTTCGCCACCCTGTTCAGTTTGCGGTAATTCATACAAACCGAATTGTGCCGTCCTTCTTCTTGACAAGTACAACGGCTGACGCCCATGGGCTGGTTGAGGGTTGAATTACGTCGTCGTCTAGCATTTGCTTCACTTGACAACGAATCGCCTCTTGCCCCTTTCGTGACACGCGGTAGACGTGCTGACGCAGGGTTGTTCGGTCGCGTCTGTTATGATACGGTGCTTCGCGATGGGGGTGAGTGTTAATTTCGACGTGGATGCGAAACAGTCACTGAACATGCATAAAATACTTCGTATACGCTCTTTCTGTGTGGTTGACAGCTCAGGATTTACATTCACTGTACTGACAATCACGATGTCACTCTTGGCAGTTCCAGAAAGCTCAGCAAGCGTAAGACCCATTTTATCACTAATATTGCATCACTAATAGTGAGCAATGGCTGCTCGCTCGCTTTGCCAGGTGTTGGTACTCGCCGCTGAAGTTCGTCACGAAAGGCTCAGTCATTCGGCGGTTCAGTGGAATAATGCCGCAGGCGACACAGACTGGCGGTGCATCTCCCAATCGGCGTCAAGAGATGACCACCTGCTGTCTGAAGGCTTGGTCCGTGTCATGGCGTCATTACTTTTCTCAGTTGAGCAGCTAGTTCGGTAGTCATAACAGAATAATCGGCGCCAGTGTCCACGAGAGCAGTGACCAGGTAGTTGTCGACTTGAATGGGGATGTCTGCGGAAACACTTTTGTTTCCGGCATGTTTTTGTTTCCGCCATGCGGCGGTGAAACGGAATCGGCGGTCGGCTGGCGTATCGGCGGAGGAGGATGTTTTATAGATCCGTCAACAGCAGCCCCACCTCCGGAGCTCGCTGCTCCTATAGTTTCCCCGGCGTGGGCTTGAGGACCTAATGGATCTACCCCCAACGCCATGAGCGAACGGCAAGTGTTGGTCAAGTGACGTAGAACGGCGAGGAGATGGAGAACGGGACTGGCGCCGCGGAAGAGTCGGGGCGTGCGTCGGGTCGAAACCGAGGAAGGCCGATCTGGCGGTATATGCACTCGCGGTGTAGGTGATCTGCTTCACCAAAATGGTAGCAGAGTGGCCGATTGTCTGGAGTGCGCCAAACACTGCATTTCCACACGTTTAGACTTGGCCTTGCGGAAGGCAGAGGGCTGGAAAAGTATTGAGGGCTCGAGAAGTGCTGTGCCGTACGTTGCATGGGTGGTCGGGACGGATAGCCGACTGCCGCCGGCATAGGAGACCTTAAGGCTTCGGCGTACGTCAGGAGAAGGGCTGCCTGACCTCTTCGCGAACTACATCACTTAAAGGAGTCACGTGGGATTGAGGAGACATTGCAGGAACTTGTTGCAGCTCCTCGCATATAATACTGCGCACGAGCTCCCTTAGGGTCGACAAATCAGGGGTGGCCATGGACGACGAGAGAGATGTGAAGTTGCTCAGGCGTTCATACTGCGACGACCGCTGCCGTAGCATACGCTCTACCGTTGTTGCGTCATTGAAGAATTCGGCTACGGTACCTGGTGGGTTGCGCACTAGTCCTGCGAACAACTGCTTTTTCACGCCCCGCATCAACAAGCGTACTTTTCTTCTGTCATTCCGGGATCAGCGGACCGGAACAGCTGGGACATATCCTCAACGAACATTGCGACACTCTCATTTGGTCTTTGATTCCTGGAATTGAGAGCACGTGTGCTTGCTCCTTCCGGTCTGAACTTCCGTAGGTATTGCGAAGTTGGCTACAAAATTCTTGCCAGGTCGGCAAACCAGCTTCATGGTTTTCAAACCAGATGCGCGCCGAATCCTCTAGGGCGAAGTAGACATACCGGAGCTTCCGGTGGTCGTCCCATTCATTGACGCTGGCAGCTCGATTGTAATGGTCCAGCCAGTCCTCAACATCCTCGAACGTGTTACCGTGAAACGACCTTGGGGTTCGCGGCATGTTGAAAATCCGCGGAGCAGGCGGAGTAGTGGTCTCTCCACTCTGGCTACTCGTTGAACTGGTTGTCATGGCTGTACACTTTACTGAGAGAGGGTGCAGTTCTGGTGGTAGTCCTAGTTGTCGCCGGCTGCGCCGAAGGTCAGCCTTGAAGGTGTCGCGATCTAAGTTGAGAGCTTCCTGTCGGCAATGTGCATGGAAAAATTTACTTCGCACTTCCACCAGTCACGTTACTATATATATCACAAAAACTATGAAGCTCAATTTAATGGGAGCAGACAGTTCCCGTCCGACACCTTCACTGAGAGTGCGTCTTCGTCGTCGTCGTCCTCAGCGTCTGCATAGCGGCAGAGCCACTAATAGCCAACTGCTGTGCTCGTGGCAATAAGGAAACTAGCTGAGCGTATTGCGCTAACACGGATTTTCCATTACCTTTAGGTACCCCGTTGCTATAATCCAGCACAGACGGGATTTTGCGCCAACATGGGCACGCACGATAGTTTACGGCTCATCAAAGAAGGCGTCCTGGAGCGAAGAAAAGGCAAGCGATGGCCAAATGTGCATGTCGCAGTTCACCTTGGTAAAGCATTTGACTCCGTCGCACATTGCGTCATTGTGACGGTAACTATGCAGCATGGGGACGCGGAACCGGCTCTAAATTCCATCAAGTGATTGTGCGATAAACGTATTCTATAAAAATTGGGAACACATCTTGACAGCCAAGGCCCAGTCACGTCGGTGTTCCACGAGCTTCCATATTGTCGCCGGCACGTTTTCACCTGACACTGATCGACCTCGCCCTAACCGTGCACGGTATCCCACATACTAGATTTACGATATGCGGTGACGACATTACGCTGTAGACCCATTCTCAGTCTCACGAAAAACAACACGCAATCGTTTAAAGGTGTTAGACACCGTTGACGTTTACCTTCCTTGCCCAGGCATGTGAGCCTCGCCAGAGAAAACGACATATGTAACAATGGGCTCAAAAGACAGCCCTTCCCTCTCACTAAAGTTTGTAGGTAGCACCATCGCCGTGTCTTTAACGACCATCCGCATACTTGGCATACCAGTACAGAATGTATTTACCAGCATGAACGCGCATATAGCACAAGACATTGCACTTAATTAAGCGCATCACCTACAAAAAAGGAGGAACCGGAACAGACGTCGCACGGCACCTCGTATACCTGCTCTGTTGATTTCTCGAGCACTTTACGGTTCCCGAACGTTCACAGTGACCCGCGAGAAAATAAAGCAACTTGAAACACTGCACAACGCGGCGCTCCAGGTAATAACAGTGCTACCAAAACACATAAGCGTCGAGGAGCTGCGAAGGTTTGGGCGTCTTGCGAGCCTAGAAGCGACAATTGCCGTGAACAAGAGGGCCACGATGTACGCATGCGACACACTCCGCAAGGAATAGCTCTCCTATCTCACGCTAGCGACGCAGTTGACGAGCTTCCTGCGCTACGAGTTGCCATCGCTCCATTTGACGATATCGATATCGTCAGCAGCACGCCAATACCGCGCAACATGTGGCACAAGCACCAAGAACGACAAGCAGTCTCGGCGCGAAGACATGAAGAACGCGCACGCTTCACCCATACAAACGCTGAACACGTGTACACCGATCCAGCTACCACTGAATATGGTATCGATATTGCGTATCATGCGCTCAAGGCTGGTCGGCCGCAATCCTATGCAATGACCACCAATGGCGGCACATCGGAATTGGAACTCCAAGCTGTCGCAGATGCGATTGAATAACGACACCCGTACACTAAAGCCACCGAACTGCACGTCCACACCGACTCCCAAGCTGTTCTACGAGAGTTTAGCCGCTCCCAGTACACACTAGCTCGACTGCGATTGCCGCCAAACGAACCTGGCTCGCCGGCAAAAACGCAGGCATCAGCGTCATTCTTCTTTGGGTACCAGCCCATGAGCGCACAATTGCCGGCAGTGACAGTGCCCATGAGGCCGCTCGTGCAGAAATCTGCACCCGAGCGGTCGCACATTCTCCCAGCTAAACTATGCCGCATGAATGCTAACTCTACGACCCACATCTTAGACTGAGAAACGCCACGATGCAAAGGAAATGTGCAATTTGCGCCAAGATTTCGTTAGACCCGAACCACCTGCCAGAGGGCATTTCAGGAGCCGGTCAGATATTCCTATTTCGGCTGAAGTTCGGATTCGTCCTGACTGGAGATGTCCTAGAACGCTTGCGCAACTACCGCCCTTAGCGCCCACGGAAATCTCATGTAGTCGGCGGTGCCCTGGACGCTGATGTTGATCGACCGCCGGTGGTCGCTTTAACACACAAATGCCTACAACTATAGGCCTGGCCCGGCAGCGCTCATCTGCTCTGGGACTGTGACGCTCTAGGCTTCCCGGATGCGACACCTGATGTCAGTGGACTTACCACCTCTGAACTACAACGCCTGGATAAGCCCTGCCGGCTCTCTACCAACCGGATCAAACAAGATGCGAACTCGCTTATCGCGTAAGCTACATAGACTGTACTCCTCAAGCCGACTCTAAAGCTTGCGCACTAAATGCCGTCCCCCCTTTTCCGCACTTGGCCATGGGCTGTCTGTTCAATAAAGATTTATTCGCTCAATCAAAGTCTTAATACATCAATCCCGATACAGCAAGGTACAGCACCTTGCCGCTATTTCTGAACAATAAACACCATGTAAATACGTCAAGAGGACAAACTACGCAGGGCGTTCAGAAGCAAAGCCGCATTAAATAACGCGCACCGCAGGATCCAGGCGATACTACGGAAGCGGTCAAACATCAAATGAACACTTCTGTACTGGCCGCATTAGCCTTGCGGCTATTGCATTGCTAGAGGCCGTGGACTTGGCCCCAACCGTGGCAGCCGCATTTAGACGGGGGCGAAATATAAAATACACGTGTACTTAGATTTTGGGACACGTTAAAGAACATCACGGTGTCAAAATTAATCCGCAGTCCGCACTACGGCGTGCCTCATAATCCGATTGTGGTTTTTGCACGTACAGGCCGATAATCCAATTCAAGCTTAACACTTCTGCCACAATGCGATGTGCCATGTGAGCCAATGACTATGATCAACGCTCTCAGAGGTTATGAAATATGGCGCACAACAAAGTCACAAGCAAACACCTCTCCCTGTGTGTTCTGTGTACTACGCAGACAAACAGCAGTGGTGCCCGCAAGGTAACGTTTAACATCAACTCACCACTCTCGCATTAGACTAAACATTGAAGAAATTAAACTTTAGCCGTCAACATCACCGCTAATTATCGTCAATCAAAGCATCCGGCAAGGAATGCTTCGCATACGTCGATTCCCACAGTGCGTGAGATCAGAGAACGAACTCAAGTTATCGACGTTCTGTTTGATAATTTTCATAATCATTCCATTCAAAATCAACTGGAACATGTTTCCTACCGAAGTACATCGGCTTACAACGTCGTGCATTCCAACCCGCACTATCACTCCTCAGCCGCATGCACCTTGGGACACCACGGATATCCACATTTTCAAACAGAGAGAAACGTCTTTATCGTTTCGCTAAACTGACCTAGCATTTCACGTTGGGTAGCATATAAATCTGCACTTGATGCATACGTACTCTTTCTGGAAAACGCTCAGAACCAATTTTATCTAACGCTTTCTCTGCCACGTTAAAAACAATAAATTTTGGCGCGTGATAAATCCACAATATGACGACCATATTTCGCCTTTTGATTCTGGCTGTCCCATTCCATCTGACAGTTGTGCAAGCGCTTTGAATTTTATTTTGTTACTACATATTTTTCTGCGATTTCAAACACCCCGTCACGTGCTTTATGTCATCGTAACCACATAGTCATGCCTCATGTGAATGCACGTGGTGTGGCTCGTCTGATCCGCTCAATGAAAAAATCACTCTGCTTCAGGTTTTGCTTCAATTAGTGCGGCATTGGAAATCAGCTCGATTATTTTATCCAAAATATATCAGCAGTATATCGAAACACGTACTCTACCTAAATAATGGAAAGTGGTTGTACTACATAAATCCGGTGACTAAAAATCGCCTGCCAACTACCGACCCATTTCTTTCACTAGCGGCTGTTAACTACTTGAACATGTAATATTCAATCGCGTAGTTAACTTGCTTGAGCCGAATTCATTTTTCTCTTCGCCACAACAGGGTTATCGAAAATCATTTTCATGCGAAACGCAAATAATATTTTTCACTCATAAACTACACCGCGCTTAAGACAAATCTACTACTGAGTGAATATATGAAATTTTTTCAGATTTTTCAGAAGGATTCGATAAAGTAAGCCATAAACGTCTCCTTCATAAGCTTCAATAACAAAACCTGATTTTAATGCTTTAAGAAGGATATAATGATTTCTAACTATTCCCTGACTTTGTTTTCTCCAATGACCTTCAAATGGGTAGAACCTGGCGTGCCGCAATGTCCTATCCCTGGGTCTATTTAATTTCTCGTATACGAGCGCGAATCAGAAAGTCCGAGAGCCCTGCAGTGTCTGTAACTTTAACAAAAATTTTTCTCTAATGCGGCAAGGAATTGTATCTTCGTTGATGCTTTCGCGTGGTCTCTCTGTCGCAGGAGTTAAAACTTACGAAGCTGTAGTCGCAACAAAAGGTGGCAAGTGCCCCATTGTAAGAATTGCCGTGCTTTTGAAGCACCAGAGAATTATTTATAGCTGAAAAACTACGCAGTTACTTTATTGCAAGCTATCTAGATGCAGTGTGACCAAAGCACAACAGATCTTAATAAATGATACTCACCGTTCGAGTAACGTGCTGATATGGCTCCGACCTTCTTCTGCCGGTCATATCCTGCTGCGAAAAGGCGCGGAAGCTTGGTGTTCTTCATATAATCAGCTGCCACCCTGTCTAAGTGCATGCAGAATGCACGGTCCTCGAGCGACCTTTGCCGAGCAGTGGCTGTGGGCACAGAAGGATTGTTAGCTGTATATTAGACGAGGCTGGCAGCGTAAAGTAATTTTACTATGCCAAGTGAAATACATGTTTTGACGCGTACGACTAAACTGTGAGCGAGTACTCGCCCATGTGTTGGCTGATAACAATGCGGCTTACAATGCACTTGATGTCCAATGAAAACTGCAACAGTACGTGTTTTATATTCTCTGTCATTCCATAAAGAGCGGTAGAGAGTAGCACGAAATATTTTATCGATGATGACATTACCTTTCAAGACTACATTGGCATTTATCTTGTTGGAGAGGGGTTACTTACTTGCACAGAAAATGTTGACCAACGTTTTAGTGCATTTCGTGGCCAAATCTAAGCGCCAGTGCGTCCGTGTTACGTTCCAAGGTATTAAAAAAACTTTTTTCCTGCGATGGAGTTGTTCAGGGAAGCCAGCGAAACTGGTTGCATTCTTAATTTACTTACTATACAATGAGCAGGTATAGTCCTGCACAAACACACTGTCGAATCCCAGCATGTCGCAAGGAACTACACAGAAAACTGCTTTTTGTTGCTGCCTGTGTTTCTATCCTGCGTTTTTCTTTAATGGTTTACCACGCCTCTTCTCACTGTAAAAGAAACCTTTCTGATATTGCAGAAGCGTTGTTTTCCAATCGAGTTTACCTTTGAATTAGGAAATAACAGCGCCAACTAAGATGATCACGAGAGGGAGAACGACACAGGACAAGCGTCAACTTCGCCTATCTTTATTCACTGAAAAATTCACCGAAGATAGATGAAGTTGGCGCTTATCCTGTGTCGTTCTCCCACTTGTGATCGTCTTAGTTGGCGCTGTTCCTTCTTAACTCAACTATATATATATATGCACCATCTAGTCCAAATGAATGTTGTCCTGATTCTTGTTCTTTGTCAGAGAACATTATTATTGTTGTTGTTGATCTGGCTTGATGCGGATGTCGCGTGCGTCGCCCATGCTACAGTGTATCCAGCTAAGGTACCCGATAGTGCGTCAAGATGTAGGTCATTTTCGTCGCCTCCTGAAACACTTCAGAGATTAGACTGCGAAAAAGAAAATTCACGCACCCCGCATATATCTGTTGATCGTTTCAATAAAGATTTAGTTGAGAGTTAGCGCTCGTCCTGTCTTCTGCTAGTCTTCGGCTGCGTCACTTCGCGCTAGAAACCAAGAATAGAAAATGCCTTTTCTTACACTTTTCGACGCTCTTAAAATCAGCAACATTCATTCACCGTCTGCTTCATTGACATGCTTTGCCACCTTTGTCATTAATTTTTTCCCCGACACTGAACGGTCCTCGCTGCTAAAAAAAAAATATTAAATTATGAGGTTTATTGTGCCAAATCTACGATCTGATTATGAGGCACGCCGTAGTGGGGTACTCCGGTATAATTTTGACCACCTGTTTTTCCTTAACGTGCACCGAAATCTAAGTACACGGGTGTTTTTGCATTTCTCTCCCATCGAAATGCGGCCGCCGTGGCCGGGATTTGATCCCGCGACGTCGTGCTTAGCATCGCAGCACCACAGACGCTAAGCCACCGCGGCGGGTGGTCCTCGCGGCTGTCTATAGCTTTCTACGCTGTGTGCTTTCAGAATGCTCGCAACCTCAGTTTGGTCGGAATTTCATCCCCTGCCGCGACGATCTGAGCAATTAGCCTGCAGCAGCAATGAGAGCACCGACGGGATGATGCAACGGGTGGGTAATAGGACAAGAATCCCCGTTCGCTGAGCGGTGGTTATTTGTACACAGATTTTAAGACAGGCCCTGCTGGCTTCCGTTCTCAAAGCATGCCATACACCCCGTAATCGCGTACTGCGTAGATTCGCGCCGCATGTAAGTTGTTATAAGATCGCCTTGGCGTTCGTTGGCCACCGCTGGCCCTTACGCTAATAAACCCCACTAACCATCAAGGTGCAATAAGAGCGGTTGCTGTAGCTGGTGCACTACCATGAGACATCTGGAATGTGGCTAAGCTTCGCTTTCAATACGTGATGCAACGACGGCACGTCAGAAATATACGGTATTTCAGACACACTGACAAGTGGCGCAGCTTGTGAAAAAAAAAATGTACCTAGGCCATAAAGCACGAAAGAGTACTCCGTAGGTCGCCATAACATGTCGATATAGTGAATTGATTGCTGGGGTTTTAAACGCCAAAACCACGATTTCATTATAAGGCATGCCGTAGTGGGGGACTCCGGATTAGTATTGACCACCTGGGGATTTTAGCGTGCCTCCAATGTACGGGACACGGGCATTTTTGCATTTCGCTCACATTTAAATGCGGTTGCCGCGGCCGGGATTTGATCCCGCGACAGACCCTCCGCGGTGACTTAGCACCTATGGTGCTGCCCTGCTAAGCACCAGGTCGCGATTTCGAATCCCCGGCCACGGCGGCCGCATTTGGACAGGGGCGGAATGCAAAAAAAACGCCCGTGTTCCGTGCATTGGGAGCACGCTAAAGATTCCCAGGTGGTCAAAATTATTCCAGAGTACTCGACTGCGGCGTGCCTCATAATCAAATCGGGGTTTTGGCGCGTAAAACCGAACGATTCAAATCACGCAAAATCTTGCTTAGCAACGCCACACCATAGCCACTAAGCCACCGTGGCGGGTATTTCAATAGAGTGGATCTGCGTTTATTATAAGTATAGATTGTAATAATATCGTAGCCTTGTAGAGAAACTGTGAAGTATGATATCCTTAGCTTTTCGGGGGGCTTTGTTACGTTTGAATGAATGAATTAGTTTATTTCTACTGTTTACAACAGAAAGGAAGCAGAAACTAAAGGCCATGTGGCCTGACGGAGGCTTCTGCTCCCGCAACAATTCGGCACGCAGGCCGTACGCAGCAACATGTATCATACATGCATACCGAAATCAACTGGAAAGTCATATTGGAGACTGGAGAGTCATACTGGAGACTGGAGAGTCATACTGGAGAGTCAACTGGACAGTCATTTGACATATTTACTCGAAGGTACACCATAGACGTAAGCGCAAAAGGGTTCTCACTATCAGAACAAAAGAAGTCACAGTTCCGCCTGAAAGGCGAAGCATTGATAGCGATAGCAAAGTATTAGACAACTAGACAAAGTTTGTAGTTTTATTGGTTGTGTAAGTTGCGCTACACATTCGCTTACTAATTAAATTAACAAGTTTGTAGTCACGTGCACACAGGCAAACGGGAACACATTTGATTCGATGACCGCGACCACTCGCAGGCCCCAACGCAATAGTGATGAAGAGAGCCGGCAAACGGGAACACGCTTCGTGCTGTTCGTGCTGCCGTTCGCTTCAAAGCGTGTCAGGAAATTGAGATTAAGCGACCTCCAACGCTACGCACGCGGGAAGATGGCACACATGAAGCCACCAGATATCTCGGCTCACCAAGCTTTGGCAACCGACGCAGGTTTCTTCTAAGATAGGACGTGTGGGCCACCTATCAGCTTTGCTGCGCCATGAGCAGCCACGGACGGGCTAGAGAAGGAGACTTCGCCTGCCTCCCCCTCTTCTTACGCACGCTTGATTACGAGACCTCCGACATCGGGTGCGCGCGAAGACGGCGTTTATCAAGCACCATTCTTCTGAGATCACCCTCGGGGGCCTTTGCTTCGCCCGCACGGCATACGAAGCGTGGGGCGCGATCTTATAACACTTGGACATTATACAAAACATCACGGCGACGCCGAGGGTAACGATGACGGCGAAAATTCGCTGGGAGTGTCATATAGTTTCTACAGCGATAACATGAATAACATAACAGTCAGTAAAACTAACAGCTTATTTAACGTACGTTCGGCCCATGCGAGAATATTCCAGCATAATCTGGGACCCTTATCAGTCAGGGTTAATTGAGAGACTGGAAAGAGTTCAACGTCGAGCATCAATGTTTATTCTATCACGTTACTGCCGCACAGATTATGTCTCCGAAATGCTCGGTTTGCTGAACTTGCCTACGCTCGCTGAACGCAGGCGCACAGCTAGGTTAGAGTTCTTCTTTCTTCTCACTAAAAACACATTCAACATCAATAGTTAACAGTATTTGATAGCACGACAAGGTAGAACGCTACGGAACAAATATAATACTTTTCAAATCCCTCAGATGCACATTAACGCTTACGCATTCCCCTACTTCCCAATAACCATTAACGAATTGAATTAATTACTGGTGTGAACGCGAGAAAGCACCAGTGCAGAACAATTTCAGAAAAACTTGAAGTTACATTGAAAGATGCACGCACGTATACATGCTCACCGCTTATATTTTGGCGGTGGGGGGGGGGGGGGGGGGGGCGGGGGGTGTATGAGCACGTTTGCGAACACTGCATTCATAGTCTCGTATTATTGATCGGGGTATGTGCAGAATATTTCGCTTATGTATCTTTTTTGTTCGCTTGTGTTCGCCTATTCATGTACTGTAGTAATTACCGAAATACTGCTATTGACCTGTTCTTTTTTGTGCTATATGTATTATTGGAATATTCATGTATTGTACTAATTGTTGAAGTGCTGCTTTTGACCCACCCTGTAACGGCCGACATGAGTACATAAATTAAAAAGAAACGATGAAAGGGGCACGCAGGCGCATTCCGTGACTCCGATGCGCTCCGGCAATGGGGTATTCAGACTGTACCGACCAAAATCCGCAGGAGAGCATTTGCATCGCTCAGTGCCACCCGATCGCGCGGCACATGAGGACAAGGCAGATAAGCTGCTGGCGGCTAAATTCGCCGAGGCTTAGCCATGTCATGCTCGTTCGTGGAATTGTGCACAGCTTGTGAACATCCCATGACGACGGTAAGACAAATCGTCAAGGCCTGCACTTCTTAGCTTTTATTGGTCTGGGTCATTTGACAAATAATATACCGGATGTTGTCTGTTATACTATAAAGAATTTTTAAAAAAGTCACCTCTGGCAGATGCCACAATACTAGTGCCCAGAACTATATTGCGCTGCGCAAGGGTATATATAGCCTGTGTATGCCTCATGCCTTTGGCAGTGCTGCAAGGCAGTAGTGAGATTGAGTATAATTATCAATATTTCGTTAATTATATCTTAAGTTAATTGCTTAGCGGTACATACTGCAATCTAATCATTGTAGCATGTGAGTCCTCAAGACGTATTCACTTGGAACCAATTCTCAGGTTGATGCAAGTTCCGAGGTAGTATTTATTTTCAAAGCGGGAGACCAAACACGTTAGCGGTCCAATTATTTTTGTGCTCGAATGCGTAAAACAACTTTTTTTTTTTTAAATATAGGTTGAACAACAGGGCATTTTTAGCGCAAGTTTCACGGCGCATATCTCGATGCCGGTGCCATCCTCAGAAATTGTTCAAACTCGATATGCCTCTCATACTAGCCGGCTACAGTTCGCAAATTGCAATGTACCATATCAGTAAAAATCAATTAGGGCAACTTTGTTAATTAGTCGTATTACAAATTCTGATTTCCTGTAGAGCTAACGTCCACCTCTTCAAACCATTCAGCTCAATTGTGCAATCTGTCACAGGCGATTTGAAAGAATTCCCCATATAGTATTAAAAGATGATGACAATATGTGGTGTTTAATGGCGCAAGGGCCAGGTATGGCCAAAGAGCGCCATGACAAATGGTAATCTTAACGATGTATTCTTAATGGCGTGGACAGTGAATTCATCATGGTAGATGTGACATGGCTGTAAAAGGGCCTAAAAACTGTGGCTGTAAAACTCAAAATCTTGAGTTTCTCCCCAGAGAAACTCAAGATCGCTCGCGCAAAGTTCGAACACATGCTGCAACTTGTCATAATCCGCCCTTCCTCCAGTAATTGGGCATCACCACTTTACATGGTGCCTAAGAGGACGGGAGACTGGCGCCCATGCGGTGATTACCGGGCACTAAACAACGTTGCAGTTCCTGATCGCTACCCTCTACCGAACATTCAGGACATCACGGTAGCGTTGCACAGTGCGACGATCTTTTCTAAGATCGATCTCGTTCGCGCCTATCATCAACTACCGGTCACTGAAGAAAACATTCCCAAGACCGCCATCACCACACCTTTCAGTCTTTTTGAATTTCTCCGCATGCCTTTCGGCTTATCGAACGCGGGCGAATCCTTTCAGCGTTTCATCGATCCCGTCACCCGAGGCTCGCCTGTCCTTTTTGCATACATTGACGACCTTCTCGTCGCCAGCTCTTCCGCAGAAGAACATCACCACTTGCTGTTGTTGTTTTCACACCTTGCCAGTCAAGGAATTGTCATCAACGCCGCCAAGAGCGAATTCGGTCAACCCGAATTCGATTTCTTCGGTCATATCGTCGACGCTACCGGCATTCGACCACTGCCATCCAAGATTCGCGTCATCGAAAACCTTCCCCGACCGACCACACTCACTAAGCTTCGCCAATTTCTCGGATTCTTCCATTTATACCGCAAATTCATTCCCGATTGCGCCGACTTATGGCTCCGCTAGACGCTCTGCTGCTAACCAAACGTAAATAAGTGCTTCAGTAGACTGCAGAGGCCACCGACGCTTTCACAACAGTCAAGTCTGCCCTCGCCGACGCCGCGCTGCTCAGACATCAAAAGCCACACGCGCCCATTGCAATCATGACCGACGCTTCAAACACCGCCGTTGGTGCCGTTCTGCAGCAATTCATGGACAATGCGTGGCATACACTCGCCTTTATCTCCAAAAAACTAAGGCCAGCGCAGTCCCGCTACAGCATGTTCGGCCGTGAATTACTCGCCGTTTACCAGGCTATCAGACATTTTCGCCATTTCCTCGAAGGCCGGGCATTTGCTGTCTTGACTGACCACAAGCCCCTTGTGAACCGTTCGGCGTCCTGTTACTCGCCCTGCGACAGTCGACACCTTTCCTAAATCTCGGAGTTTACCACAACGTTCAGCCACATCAGGGGCACCGACAACGTTCTAGCGGACGTTCTGAGTCGCGTCAATGCCGTTTCCACGTTGACGTCAGAACCTTTCATCATCGATGTCGATTTACTCGCTAGTCAACAGCGTGACGACACCGAACTTCGTACACTCCGGAATTCGTCAACGTCCCTGAAATTGGAGGACGTCGTTGTGAGCCCAGATGGTATGTCCGTCGTTTGCGACACTTCTACCGACACACCTAGACCATACATTCCGGCATGCCTTCGCAGACATCTATTTGAAACAGTGCACAATCTGTCGCATCCTGGCATACGCGCGACACAGAAGCTCCTTTCCAATCGTTTCGTTTGGCCTCGGCTAAGCGCGCAAGTTCGCGGTTGGGTTCGCTGCTGTTTGTCGTGTCAACGCTCAAAGATCCAGCGTCACCCCATTCCGCCTGCCAAGTCTTTTCTTCCACCGGATGCTCGTACCGGATACCGTACACCTGGACCTCGTCGGCCCTCTCCCACCTTCGAAAGGTTACTGCTACATACTGACATGCACCGACCGTTATACACGGTGGCCAGAAGCTACACCTATATCTGACATCTCAGCGCCCACTGTTGCAGCAGCTTTCGTGTCTACGTGGATAGCAAGGTTCGGCTGTACATCCACAATAGTCACCGATCGGGGTCGGCAGTTTGACTCAGCCCTCTTCAACGAGCTGCTCAAACTAGTCGGAACGACACGTTTTCGCACGACTGCTTACAACCCGCAGTCCAGTGGACTAGTTGAACGTTTTCACCGGCCTCTCAAGGCCTCCATTATGGCGCATGAATCGCCGGACAACTGGGTTCTACATTTGCCTCTCGTCTTACTTGGCATCAGAGCCGCACTCAAGAGCGACCTAGGTTGCTCCTGTGCTGAGCTAGTCCCGGCACTCACCTACGCCTTCCGTGCGATTTCCTTGTCGCCACCACCAAAACTCTTATGCCATCACCTGGCGACTACGTTGCCGAACTGCAAGCTTTCTTCAGCCAGATATGCCCCGTGCCTGCACGTTAGCAACGCAAGGTCTCCGTACGTTTCTGCCGCACTCACCTCTGCTACCCACGTTTTCGTGCGTAACTGCGCCGTGCGGAAGCCTTCGCAGCCACACTACTCCGGGCCGTATTGTGTTCTCGAGCGTTGTCCGACGACTTTTCTCGTGAATGTCAACGGCCGATCAGAAACAATTGCCCTGGAACGTCTCAAACCCGCCTACATTGAAGCACCCGCGCCATCGGCCCCACCAATGTGCGACGCAACTCTGCTGCATCCTTCAACGCCGCCTCCGTACGTGACACTCAAGACCAACGCCAAGACACGCCAAAACACGCCGCGCCACGTGGACTTTCCATCGTTCGTCGAATTTTTCCTCGTTTCTAGGGGGGGAGCCCTCTGTAGCGGCAGCAGCATCGGCGTCGCATGAGAATTACGTAGACACTCGCGTCTACGCGAGGCACGAGCGGCTAGAGTTCAGAATGGAGATTAAAAAATGCTACGCTAATAGATCGAGTGTCGGTTCTTCCTCTCCCGCAAGAGCTCGATACTTTACCGGTCTACGTGGTCGCTCGTCACCACAAGGTGTTTAGTGGGGATCTCTTTGTCATCCCGCCTGATCTTTATTCTTTGGACATTCGTAAGGTGCTGTTCCTTCCAGCCTTCAAGCACCTCAGTTTCATTCAAGTCCAGGAGATCTTGTTCAGATACGACTCCGCGTGTACTGTTCAAAGAACGATCCGGGTTTATCGAGAGGCGGGTACTATTTCAACAAGTTCAGATAGTTTCTTGTACTGTTTCTTGTCACTAACTTCGATCACCGCTGGCCATTTTCGTGACCTTGTAGCCGGGACCTAGTTTAAAAGTAAGACATTTTGCGACAACAAAGGGTGATAGAGTTCTTGCTGTTTTATCAGGGTTTTGACAACTTAAGACATGGCACTGTGGGTAAATTTATTTGGTCTGGCCGAAACGTTTCAAGGGAATCATCGGTGCGCCCTCTCTTGGAAAGAGGGCTATCCGGGAGTCGGGGGGAATGATGAAAAAGCCATCAAAATAAATATCACTTCCGTAGCTACGCCAGCCGCCCACCACCGAGCCCAACAAAGGGACGCTTCGGAGCCTAAAAGCAATGAAGACGCCAGCTGTGCATAGTCACTATAACCTAATATAATATACCCAAAGTTGGATAACTACACCAGGTTAACCCTTGCCACCTGGAAATCTCGAAGTAAGAAGAAGGGAAGAGAAGACAGGAACGATTGAAAGTGAGAGAGAGAAACGAAGCTTGAAGTGAAGGACAGGAAAAGGCGACTGCCGATTTCCTCTAGGTAGGTCAGTCTAGAGGTGCCGTCTATGTGAAGAAGACGACGCCGAATAGGTGTGTTGCCTCCGCCGGGGGGTCTTAAAGGTCCAAACACCCAGCATCGGCTCAACCCCCAGGATACCCCAGGATCCTCCTTTCCCCAGACACGGCTAAGCCGCGCACGGCTACACGGGAGAGGGGCCAATCCTTGTGTGCTCGCGTACGTGGTGTCGCAACACACCAAACGCCTGCTGATGCCGACGCCCCTGCGGGAGTATAGTGTTAAACACCCCGTATATTACTTAGCGAAGCGTGCGACGCTACGCCGAGCAACTTATAGAAAAATCATCTTTCCAACCGCTGACCTCACTAAGTTGCTTTCAAATTGCCCTTAGTAACGACTTTATCGTTTTGAAAACATTTCTCATTTATGACAAATTCTCGACGCATAGAATTTTACTGAGCAAGCAGTTTGAACCCGGAAAATTTATTTCGGGCACCCGTCAGCCAGTGCTTCTCGCTACGCCGTTGGCCTCTCGTTGCAGCTGCCAGACATACCTCATTATCTTCACCTTCTCACTCAACATATTGTCACGTAGAGTGACGGTGAAGAAGGCAGTAAAACTGGGAATGACGAAACTAGCGTTTTATTGGGTGAACCTGTGCTCTCAAAAACAGGATACACTCAAAGAACAGCGATATAGCAGCGAATACAGTCGGCGATCGTCGAAAATCTGATCTGCCGGTCAAGCGCGCCGGCTCTTATACCCGAGTCATCGAAAGTTCCAGAGTAATCGGTAGTATGCGTGCCTTCGAGGAAGTTGTAAACAATTCGGGTCGCGCATGCAATCAGATTACACAAGCTTTGGTGGCAACAGAACCATCGATAAGAATCTTGAAATTTCCGATGCATTTGGGCGCGTCCCGCGCTGCCGAAAAAAGATAAACAAATCGACGAGTCAATGTTGCCTCTCAAAGAGCATCGTCCCTATGCTACAAACATAATAGGAGAGTGAAACACAACAGGACATTTATTAAACAAAAGTAACAAAACAAAGTCCAAAATAACATAGTCCAAATGAAAAGAAAGTCCAAGGTTCAGCTATACAAATTACCAAAGTTCCTTAGCGCTGGTAGAACGGCTTAAGTCGCACAACATGGACTCTTTTAGATCGTGAACAGCGCCGCTGTGATTGCGAAATGCCGTCTGGCCCGACCTCGTAATGGTGTACGCCAATGCGTCGGATGATCTTGTAGGGTCCGAAATAGCGGCGTAAGAGCTTCTCGCTAAGTCCTCGTTGGCGTATGGGGGTCCAAACCCACACACGGTCGCCGGGCAGGTACTCGACGTAGGGTCATCGAAGGTTGTAGTGTCGGCTGTCGGTCCTCTGCTGGTGGCTACTTCAAATTTTTTTTCGTCGGTGACATACGGCGGTATGGCGTCGAGAGTCGTCGTCAGGTTCCTGCTGTCAACCAGCTTGAACGGCGTGATCTGGGTTGTTTCTGCCACCGCCGTTTTGTAAGCGAAAATTACGTACGGCAGGACGGCATCCCAGGTCTTGTGTTCGACGTCGACGTACATTGCTAGCATGTCGCCGAGGCTCTTACTCAGGTGCTCCGTAAGACCATTCCTCTGTGGGTGGTACGCAGCTGTCCTCCTGTGGCTTGTCTGGCTGTATTGCAGAATGGCTTGGGTTATTTCTGCTGTAAAGGCCGTTCCATTGTCGGTGATGAGGACTTCTCGGGGACCATGTGGCAGCACGATGTACTGGACTAAGAATTTCGCCACTTCTGCTGCACTACCTTTTGGCAGAGCTTTCGTTTCAGCGAACCGGGTGAGGTAGTCCGTCGCCACGACGATCCATATATTTCTGGACTTTGAAGTCAGAAAGGGTCCCAACAAATCCGTCCCGATCTGCGGAAATGGTCGGCAAGTAGGCTTGGTCAGCTGTAGTAATCCCGCTGGCCTTTTCGGTAGTGTCTTCAGTCGCTGACAGTCACGGCATGTCTTGACGTAACCGGCCACGTTGGCGGTCTGGCGCTGCCAGTAATACCTTTCCTGTATCCTTGAAAGCGTCCGGGAGAATCTGAGGTGCCCAGCGGTTGGATCGTCATGTGCGGCATGTAGTACTTCTGCCAGATCTGCCATTCAGGTTGCTGGCCGCTTCATCATCATCATCATCATGATCATCATCATCCTGATTACGCCCACTGCAGGGCAAAGGCCTCTCCCATCCTTCTCCAACTGCCCCGGTCATGTACTAATTGTGGCCATGTCCCTGCAAACTTCTTAATCTCATCCGCCCACCAAACTTTGTACCGCCCCTTGCTACGCTTCCCTTCTCTTGGAATCCAGTCCGTAACCCTTAATGACCATCGGTTATCTTCCCTCCGCATTACATGTCCTGCCCACGCCCATTTCTTTTTCTTGATTTCAACTAAGATGTCATTAACTCGCGTTTGTTCCCTCACCCAATCTGCTCTTTTCTTATCCCTTAACGTTACACCCATCATTCTTCTTTCCATAGCTCGTTGCGTCGTCCTCAATTTAAGTAGAACCCTTTTCGTAAGCCTCCAGGTTTCTGCCCCGTAGGTGAGTACTGGTAAGACACAGCTATAATATACTTTTCTCTTGAGGGATAACGGCAACCTGCTGTTCATGATCTGAGAATGTCTGCCAAACGCACCCCAGCCCATTCTTATTCTTCTGATTATTTCCATCTCATGATTCGGATCCGCCGTCACTACCTTCCCTAAGTAGAAGTATTCCCTTACCACTTCCAGTGTCTCGATACCTATTGTAAATTGCTGTTCTCGTCCGAGGCTGTTAAACATTAGTTTTCTGCAGATTAATTTTTGACCCACTCTTCTGCTTTGCCTCTCCAGGTCAGTGAGCATGCATTGCAATTGGTCCCCTGAGTAACTAAGCAAGGCAATATCATCAGCGAATCGCAAGTTACTGAGGTATTCTCCATTAACTTTTATCCCCAATTCTTCCCAATCCAGGTGTGGTGCGTTGACGGCGAACCCTCGCAGTCCCATCTCGTGGTAAGGACATCGGTGGTAGATGTCCTGCTTCTCCGCAGTGATAATAAATCGGACAGTGGTCAGGGGCGTGCCAAGCGTCAGTCTTCCTTAGAATGCTGTGTGGGGGGATGGGCTGGCGTGCTGACGGGGGCAGGGGTGGGCGGCGGAACTGTGGCGTTACCTGGCCCTGCCGAGGACACGGAGGGGGAACTTGACGGCGGGCTACGGCGGCGTAAGTCATCGCTTCGGGCTGTGGCTACAGCATTTGAGGGACTACGAGTGATTGTTGTAGCTGCTCACGTACGACGTCGGCAATCAAAGGCACTTGAGGCGATGATGAAGGGAACAACTTCTAAAGTTCCTCCCTCACAACTGCTCTGATCGTTTCAGGCTAATCGTCGGTGCCCAGTGATTGAACTCCGGTGTGGCTCGTCAAGTTTCATGCGGCGGCTGAATTGTCGGTTCCGCACTGCCAGTGTTTCCTCCATGGTTGTTGCTTCGGAAACAAATTCAGCAACGGTACTGGGTGGGTTGCGTATCAATCCGGCGAAGAGCTCTTGTTTTGCCCCACGCATGAGGAAGCGAAGTTTCTTCTCAGACATATCCGGGTCAGCGTGGCGGAACAGGCGCGTCATCTTCTCGATTAAGATAGTGACACGTGTACTTATCTTTATCGGGCGACCACGCTTCGCCGCCTAACAAATGCTATCACACAGCGCGGGACGCGCCTGCATGTATCCGAAGTTTCTGGAAAGTTATCGATGCTTCTATCCGCGGTCTATTGTCGCCGAAGCTTGTGTTATCTGATTTCATCGCCTGACGCGAATGGTGTAGAACTCTGTGGAAGGCACGCGGGTCCCAACGATTAGTCTGGAACATTCGATGACTGCTCTATAAAAGCCGACGCGCTTGACCCGCTGATCAGATTTTCGACGATCGCCGACTGTGTTCGCCGCTATCTTTGTGCTTTAAGTGTAGCCTGTTTTGTGGGCACAGGTTCGCCCAATAAAAGCTAGTTTTGTCTTTCACAGTACTGCTACTGTGTTCTTTAACGTCACTACCACGTGACAATAGCTATGTTCTCGTTGGGTAGTTGTACTCTGGTTTCTAGCGTTTCTTCGGCCCTTTCTTTGCGCACGACGCTCGTAAAGGTCCGCAGGAAGCCGCTTTGGAACAGGTCCCACGTTGCCAGAGTCGACTCCCGGTTCTCGAACCACGTTCTGGCAGCGTCTTCTAAGGCGAAGTATAGATGCCGCCGCTTGTCATCGGAGTCCCAGTTGTTGAAAGTCGCGATTCGTTCATGTCTCGAGCCAGGTTTCTGGGCCTTCCGAAGATGATCCATGGAAGGTTGGTGGGTCCCGAGGTGGTTGCAGCAGAATGGGGGACGCTGGAGCAGCCATTGGGGTTTCTGACTTGGGCTTTATCCCTCTGGTCTTCTCGGGAAGAGGTCCGTGTTCAGGTCGCAGTCCTTGCTACGTACGGCTTGCTCGCTGGTCCTCGGCGACGTTCGTGTTGTCTTTGGGTTTCGGACTTGGATTGCGGCGTTGCGAGGGCGTTCGATACATGAACGCACTAGCACCTCCACCAGATGTCACGTGGTAGTGACGGTGAAGAAGGCAGCGAAACTGGGAACGACGAAACGCGTTTTATTGGGCGAACGTGTGCCCTCAGAAACAGCATACACTCAAAGAACGGCGATAGCAGCGAACACAGTAGGCCATCGTTGAAAATCTGATCTGTCGGTCGATCGTAGAGTAACATAGTAAGCGTAAAGAGTAGACACTCCCATAGGCGCCTGCGGCCGACTTTGGCTCTCAGCGCACTTAGCAGAATTGGCGAAACGCACCAGCCTCCAACATGGTTGCGCACGCTGCCTAATCTCGGAGGCCCTAATTTCAGTTTCGTTTCTTGTATTTTTTTTTTTCTGTGGCCCATACCTTTGCTTAAATCGCGTGATTTCATGCAGGCGCTTGTGCCTCTGTTTATATGTTCTGACGACGAGCGCGAAAAGGTGTTTCACTCATGTTGGTTTCATTTAAATTCATATTTGCTGTTTCAAGCTGTAACTTAGCGCAACAATCGTGCCAACTCTTGAGTGAGTAGAACTTTATCGCTTATGATATTGTACGTCTAGTAGCTCACGCCAGCAGGTGTATCGTAAATAAATGTGACGTGTTCCTTAAATATAAATCAACTTGCTGCACAGTCAAGAACACGAAAACAGCAGACATCAATTTATTGCAGCAAGATTGTAAGAGGCAGATACATGAAAACGGGATCAGCAAAATGCAAGTAATACGGGTGTCACACGGCGCACTTTTAAATGCGATCAAGCCCTATCCGATTTGAATTTCTCGGTCACGATTGGTTCTTTTGCGCAACCTGCGTGATCGGGCCAATAGCAGTCGCGAATTTCAATCCGGATCGGACTTGATCGCGATTGAAAGTGGTCGTATGACACCGGTATAATGGAACATAGTCGGAAATTATTAGTGTGATGGAAATAACTTTGCACAAGCAAAACACACAAAAGACGTGTTGCAACTATCCAGATAATGAAAAAAAAAACTGCGCATACACGACAGCAATTAATTTGCACAAGATGGGATTGTTTTAGAAGGGAAAAAGTATATGACGTTTTTTCTTGTACTTCTGTGAAGGAGGGTGAATTAGGGCAGCAAAATTATGTGAATGGTAGCGTGCCGAAATAAAATGGCTGTAAAAACAGTTGAGCACGCACCAACATCTTAGTCTCGAATGTGTAAGCCAGTGTGTCCGTCATTAAACAGCTGCAATCAAGCACTTTTATGTTGGGGGTCTTCACCTGCTCTCTTCGAAGCTTTGCAATCGTCTTCTGATACTTGGAATTTTGCCCTTGAGTGTGCATGATGTCCTTTGACTGTACAGTGCATTTTGAGGAAATGGAGATTCCTGCAATACGTAGAATGACAGACAGAAGGTAAGCAATACTGGAGGCTTCAAAGCTATTGAATGTAGACGCTACGTTCCTTCGTATAAGCAATACTGGAGCCTGGAAAGCTTTATAATGGAGATGCTGCGTTCCTTCATGTAATGAGTATTTTTTTTTTGTTAAGGAAGTACTGTTATAAATGCTAAGAAACAAGGAACTTTCTACGGTAACGACTCCATACACAATTAAAACATGAAAACACGTATCCTCAACCCAATGCAGAACAGCTAACAACGCTCGAGCGCACATAGCTTGCTACAGAGTTTGGGAGAGAGCGCACTATTGCCATACTGCAAATATTGCACGTGTACCGCTTTAGAAATAGCTACATTTCTTTTGCAAACGTAGAGCACCATACTTTATCAGCAGTCGCCGCGCGTATAATAAAGCTCTCTGCACAGAACGGCCTGTGTTCATAGGCTGCATTTCTTAACGAACCATTTTATTTTCTAACTTCGTCATTGTATTGAACGTGCCTCGCAGCTCGGACGCTGCCGCATCGCTGTTATCGCTAGCATCACCGCTCATTGCTGCGCATCAAAAAAAGAATACGAAATGAAAGTCAGCGTAGAAAATGGGCAGCAGCTGTTCATGGCTGCAAGGCCCCCGTCACTCGTTCATGCAGCTAACAGTGACATAACGAAATGCGAAGAGAATAAGTCGTTAACAACGCGCAAAAGAACTTGCTGTGGCCTTACCACGAAACGGCGACGAAGCAGACGCTGGCAGAAGAACCCAACAACGATGCTCAGGTGCATTTTAGAGAAAGAGCCCGTCGACGCGGTCTGACTAGGCTTCGCACATGTTGGGGCGGCGTGCGTCTATTTGTCGTACAAAAATCCCTCACGTTACCTGATCCTAGGTGCCTAGGGACAGCATCGTTTAGGGATTCTTGAGAAGGCGCGATGCTGGCGCCGAGCGACGCCCTGGCGTGTTCGTCCTCGGCGTGATCGTTGTCTGGACCGCGCGTT
Source organism: Dermacentor andersoni (assembly GCF_023375885.2). Taxonomy (NCBI): domain Eukaryota; kingdom Metazoa; phylum Arthropoda; class Arachnida; order Ixodida; family Ixodidae; genus Dermacentor; species Dermacentor andersoni. Next base: position 362,979,537 of record NC_092814.1, on the reverse strand, counting down.
GTTCAACATTGCTCATGTGATTGTGCGTGCGTTGCTTGTGTGTTGGTTGTAGGTTCTGTGTTACTTGGCGGAAAGCCGTGAGTAGTGGCGATGCGGCAGTGCGACTTTGGCGTCGGTGAGCTCTGGCAGTACAGAATCGGCGTTGTGCGACCCGTGCTTTCTTGAGAACCCGGCGGTGATGACAATTGAAATATCGAAGTGGCCTAGCGCCTCGGCAGCGAAGTTCTGCGAACCGCGATGTGGCGTCGCCGTGTCCGACTTTGCTTAACGGACATCGAGGGATGTGCTGCTCGCTGCAAGTCATGTAAATGCAACTGCGTCGACTGCCCACTGTTCAGCGCTTAATGTGTGTTTGGTGTGCTGTGCTTGAAACGAGTGGTGCAGCCGTGCAGCGGGGGTGGCGAAGGAGCAGAGTGGCTTAGGGGCTCCGTTTGCGCGTTCACAGACATGTGCTCCCGTCTTGGTCTCATTAGCGGCTGTCGCGGGATTGTGGTGTGCTAGCTCCTTGCCTAGTATGAAGTTTACGACGCTAACACACAGCATGTTCACGTTTTTCCGCGCTATATGTCATTTGCATGACGGCCGAGTTGAAAACCAGACATATGTCTGTGTTCTTTGCGTTTGTGTGTTGTAAATTACTTTCTATTGTGGAAGTTCTTGGAGTCATATTACGCAAGGAGTGCGAACGTAAACATAAACACAGATGTGTTTCTGAAATGTTGAATTACCCATAATACCCTTTACGACTGATAAGTGAGCTACATGGCCTGTGTGAATCAGCTACCGTATGTTGCGACGCTCTTCCGTGTGGTAGACTGATGCATGGTGCGCGTTTATTTCTGTACTGTTGTAAAAACCATTTGTTTATTCACTCAATAGAAATGTACGGCTTCTTCGCCGCAGTACACTTTAGTTGCCCGGTGTAATATTTCCCGATCTTGTGGGTAGGTGGCGCTGCCGCTGGCTGGCGCGCTCAACTCTGACGCTTGCGTGCGCGATCCTGCAGCTTACAGTACCGAAACTCGCTGGAAGTCTGCTTTCGCCTTTCTTTTATTTCCCTTGTGGCATGCTTTTTTTTTCGCAGCATGGCCCTGCCCGCCACGCGAGCTTGGTGCAAGATCCAGCGCTGGTTTCGGCAGACAAGTACGCGAACGTTGTTTGCTGTATCCGCAGTTGTGGCTCTCCTAATGAAGTCTGAGAGGTTTTTATTTGTTCGTAGTAGCTTACAGGCGATTAATATTCTTCCTCTGTCATACCAAGAAATAAATACCATGCATTCTGAAACGTATTCTTGGAGTGCCCCAACATAAAAAAACAAGAAACCATGAAATTATCGGGTTTTACGTGTCGAAACAAAGATCTGATTATGAAGCACACCGTTGTGGAAGATTCCGGAATAATGTTGGACTACCTGGGGTTCTTTAACGTGCACCTTAATCTCAGTAAACTGTTGTTTTCGCCCCATCGTAATGCGATTGCCATGCCCAGGATTCCAAAAGTGAAAGCTGCTTCTGCGTAGCCGGAGTGCTAATTACGCAAGAGCCTACACTGAAAACAATGTAAGCTGATACATGTAAACTGAAACTGGGCCAAGCACCATGGCACCGCATTTGCAAACTGTATACCACGGAGTCCTCTTCTTTTGGCGAAGGCAGCACCGAAGCTTCTAGCAGGGCTGGTCGAGCTTAGTAGAGCTACATTGCAAAAGGAACATTAAACAGTAGGCCACAACTCAGCATATACAATATCTTTATTGTATATGTACAAACATAACAGACTATCCACAATGAACTCGACAATGCCTCACTCTCACTGGCACCGCCTCATCTTTAGAAGCTTTCGCTTTTCTCTCTGCGAGTTTCTACATTTGTTTAAAGCTTTCGCGAGGAAATGCAGCCTTGTAAGGGCATAAAACTTAATAATGTTGGCTGTCACTTCGCGGTCATGGTCTGAGCAGCCAACCACAATAAGTTTGTTTCCTTGAACAAAGCTTAGAAAACAGGTCATGCTCTTGGCATGTAGCTTGTTCCTGCTAAAGAAAACAGTAAATGCATTTTCAAGTTCTGTCACAAGTATTTCAAGTGGCTTGGATGGGTAAATCAAGCCACCATGGTCAAACTCTTTAGTTAAGGAAACATTATCGTTCGACGTGGTTTGACCAGGAAGAATGCAAAGTGAAGACGCACACTCAGGACATGAATTTCTCTTCAGTGACTTCCGCACGACATATCCAGCTATATCGTAAATTAATCGGCTGTCACTCTTTTTCTCTGCGTAGTCCTTGTGGTCAAGCAAGCAGCTGTGTTTTTTCACCACAACTGCAGCATCTTTCAAGTTCCCTTCATCTAACAGCCTGTCAACCAGTGCTGTTATTTGAGCAGCTTTTTCTTGACATGCATCAGATGGCTCCAAGAGTGCGTTGATAAGTTCAGGCTGTGAATTTCCACCTCTGGGTGGTCTCGCTAAGCTGTAGAAGCTGAGGTTGCTAATAATGATCAAAAACTGCTCTGGGGTAGGATGATCATTGCATCCAAATGATTGACGCACAATCCCAAAAATGTTCTCCACTTTGTCTTGACTGAGATTTGCAGTAAGTACTTATACTTAAGCGCGGAAGTCACATAATCCAGAAGAGACAATATACTTTTCAGTGTTACACGGAGCCCAAGGGCAGTCCCTGGACTCGAAAAACCCCCACCATGCTTTGCTGCATACCCCTCCCACTCACTTAAAAAAATAATATCTTCAAGAAAGTTCGCACTTTTAGACCTTGATCTAAGACCTTTCACTGGTGTTCGCGATGACATGACGAAAATTAACTTTTTCATAAGCCTTACGAAGTCCTCTGTTGGCTGAAATGTACGAAACCTTTTCTCAAGGTCACTCTTATAGAAGAAGAGTTCTTTGAGCACCTCCTCGCTGAAAAGCTGGAATGCTAGGTTGACCCGCATTTTTTCGAATGCATTTGGCTGTACATGTGCTCTAGTAATATGTGGCATGACCTTCAGTGTAACGGTGTCGCTATCATTCTTCCAAGTCTCCTGGATAGGACCTACATGGACATGACCTTGTGGTATCTGTAATCCTTTTGAAACAAAGCTATTTCGCACACATTTTACGAGATGAGGAAAGTCAGAAATCATGTGAAGGTGTCTTACTGCGTCAACGGGATGGGAAGACTTGCATGTGATTTCCACTGATGATGCTCCAACGAGCGAGAAAATTATGTAAACGAAAGCAGGCAAGCAAAATATAAATAGTTTTATGAAAATGTATGGAATGAGGCAACCTACCCTTTATCCCAAGCAGCTTCCAAAGACTTCTGTTCCATGGTGCACCATCGCCCGTCCAATAATCAACACGAAGACCACATTTTTCAGCCATTATCGTAGCTTCAAGTAGTAGCTTGGACAGGAGAGGTTCCTTCGCGTTGCCTCTAGAAGAAAATACGCCGAGTATTTGGGTCCATTCTCCTGAAAAAAAAAAAAGCAGAAGTATTGCAGCGTTAAAGACAGAGGAAGGCTTTTTTGTTTCGTAGATGTAGAATTAAAAAGTGCGCGAAGACCAAATCATTGCTACTCTTAAGCCACATGTGACATCGATAATGTACGATTGGAAGAAACCACTCACCTTGGAAAGGCTGAAACAAGATGAGTCCGTGGTCGCTCAGAGAAGTCTTGTTTTCTGGTTCTGTGAAAGGGCCGAGGTCTATGAAGCCACTCATTTCTACTGACGCTCTCACTGCGATATTCCCAGAGAGCTTTAGTTCGTCAAAAACAAGTCCTCCATGGACACTAAACTCATCCATGTCCTTTGTTTTTTGCTCCAGGGCTGCAAACACCTTGGTGTTGAAACCAAATGTGCTTTTAAATCCTTGCATGTGCTTCTCTAAGTATGACTTACTTGGTAGTGCCATGATTTGATGCCTTCTAATATGCTCGTAGAGCTGTGGGCTCTTCATTCGCATCAGGATACATTCCAAAACCCACAGCTTGTCGTAAGCCATACCACGGCTTGACTTTCTGGACGCGGCTTCAAAGCAGGTTATTACAGCTAAGCGCTGTTTTGGCGGCAGTCCACGAATTTTCCGCTCGAAAGCCGTGCTGGCCACAGATTCATTCAAAACTTGCGTTTTTTCTACAGTTTCTTGGACTTTTCCGAGCCTTCTCTTTGTCCGGAGCAGCTGAACAGACTTCCTGGCAGCTCGCTGCCTGAATGTTGGTTTGGGCTTCTGGTTCCGCCGGCGCATCTGATTCGCTATAAGCTTCCTAGTGTACTTACAACGCAAACACTGTTTTCCTACAGCTGTTGTGCCAGAGCACGCGTGCGAATAGTACACTGCACCAAACTTAGTGCACTGACCAGACTTAAGGGGTTGAATATCACACCCAGGGCACAGCAGCAGTGCGTCAGCTTTCTTTAACGCCGCGAGAGCGTCACTTTCGGTGGCCCTTGATCTTGCGGCAGTATATGCGGCACAATGATGTTTCTCGTTGTCCCTGTGTCAGTTCAGAGCACACTGTGAATGTGACGTGCTTAATAACAAGCACATCTGTTTCCACGCGACCGTGCCACCCGAAGCAAAGCACCCCGGGGTCATTTGAGAGCACAATTCTGGTACAAAGAGCTGAAGGCGATGAAACATTTGCTGACCTCATGCGAGAAAGTCTCCGACGCTGGCTGTACATCAATGCCTTCGGCGAGTTCGCAGTCAGGCAAGCTTTCACATAAAGCCTTGCGCTTCGGTGGTGGGGCATATTCGTTGGCGAGGTCTCTCTCCTTTCTTTTTTTCGGAACAGGATTCGTTAGATATGAAGGTGCATCAGGGAATATAGTCGGCACAGCATCCTCAGTAAGCGCTGGCTGTTCGCGTTATAGCTCGACATCTCCATTTATCACGTGCTTGAATGTTGTCTGTATGTAGCGTTCATCAAAATGGCGAGAACACACTACGCATGTATTGTCGAGTACCTTGTCGTCGCGTTTTAATGTTTCTGGCCCATTCTTGCAAGCCAACAGGATCGGCAGGGGCTCGGAACAATGACACCTTTTCTGCTGACGACTTTTACCCACCCTTGCACAAAGGCACAAAGCACGTCCTACCCTTACGGGCAGGCATGTTCACTCACGTTCAACACAGACCGCAGCTGATGTTCGAAGCTCCTTGATCTGACAACACAGCACCAGAAGCTTCAAAGCGCACAATCACAACAGAAGCACACGGCTAACACACCGACCCGGCCCCCTCGTTACCGCGCCCGGCCGCGCACTCTCTCGCGCGCCAGTAAAGTCTTTACGCGCCAGTGGGCTGCAGCGCCTTCTGACGGTTGGATCCGAACATATTTCACTTCGCCCGCTGGGGGCGCCGGCCGATCACGACACTAGAAAGTAGTTCTAGCCTCTCTAGCCACCCTAGCGAAAATTCTAATAGAGATTTGTATTAGTCTAATACATTTTTCTATTGGTCTTATTAGTATTCTATTTGCCTTGTAGAAATTTCCATAAGTCTAATAGGTTCTGTATCAGTTTTGGTGCAGCACCTATTAGCATTTATATTAGTCTAATACATCCTTCTATCAGTCTTATTTGTTTGTATTAGTCTTGTTAACATTTGTATTATCCTACTAAGTGTTCTATAAGTTTCATTAGGTTGTATAAGTCTTGTTGAAACTTTTATTAGCCTAATAAGTGTCATATTAGTTTTCATATGGCTCCTATTACAACATTTTATAAGAAGTTTTTAATGAGGAGTTGAAGTAAATATTAAAATTATAGAATTGTAGTTATGAAAAGGGATGATTTTTTTGGTAACATATATTCGTGGCTGTGGATTTCAGGCATACATCACATTAGTGACAAGCTAATTAGTAAAAATAAGAGCTATGTATAAACATCATAATTTCCAGTCTTGGGTGGCATAATGTCATAGCAAAATCAAAGCCAGTCAGGATTCAAGTGTGGTTATATGGTAGACACTCTGTGTCTAGTTGCAGATTCGAAGATAGCAAAGAAAAATGAGTTGATGTTCCCATTATGTATAAAAAAAGTTGTTTTATGGGGGAGAAATCAAGTAAGACACCAATGAAGTTTGCCTCAAATTTGGAAGTGAACGTCAAAACTTCAGTGACCTATGCAATGTTCATCAAATAGGCACGTTGTATATACCTGCTAGCATCAAGTTCTCAATTACATGGTGCCTAATGTAATTATGAAGGCAATTAGCAGGTTCTTAGTAACCTTGAAACAAACCTATGTTTGTAATTAACCGTAAGATATATAGTGCAAATGCTACCCAATAATTTTGATAACTTTTCTAAAACTGGTTTTTATTATACAAGGTTTTGTTGTAACATCCTGTATTCTGCTGCACTTGATTTTCTTTGAGATACCCAGTAGATGGCCTCAAGAAAGTATCCCAAAGATAAAGAAGAAATAAAAGGCAAATTTTCGTGCTAATGCTATATATAATCTGTTCACCAACTACCACACTAAAGAATACTGCCTACCAAAACAGATAAACCACTGTTTGTACTAGCTTCGGTGATAAAACATTACCACAGGTAGGCTGCTACAGGAGGAGTGAAACTTGGGAGACATTTATGAGGATAGTTAGCAATCAGCACAATTTTGAGCCATTATGTATTGAGGTTTTTATATGACGCACAAGAATAAGCTTCAGGATGAAGTTGCTGAAAACAAAAAATTGCAACATATTCAGTGTCAGTTTAGTTGTAGCGGTGTTAAAGAAAACGGTCCATCACTAAGAAAACTACTTTTCCAAATCTTTTATTTTCTTCATTCAAACAGCCACAATGAATTGAAGAAGGGAAAGACACAAGTAAATTATGTGATCAACTGCTACTTCATTTTCTTATTTATCAGAAACATGTTTCTCTTCTGTCTACCACATGATGTTGCTTTCTCTTCTTTTTGCAAATGACTGTATCATGCTAAAGCATTCAGTCTCTGGATGACCAATACAATTTTAAGCAAGTACTTGGTAGTGATAAACAGCTAATGTCACCCATCATGGAAGATTACTCTAAGCAACACAAAATGCGCACACATGGTTATTAGACATAAGACAAAGTAACTAGTTTTAAGTACAAGATAGGCAATGTAGACATTTGGCAAGCTGATGAACTTGCAACACCTCGAAACTGTTGATTCTAAGATGAGCTATAATTTACATAGCCATATGTTTTCACAGCGGCAATGAAAAAGTTCTGGTTACAGAACACCGCTTGAAGCATTGCACCAGTGTGACCAAGCTAAGCTAAGATAAACAAGACTATCAGGCCTTTGCTCACATACATGAGTGCCGTCTCGGACCAGCACACAGACAGACATAAGTACCATTGAATGCATAGAAAGAAGGCACTTAGGTTTACTTGTAATGCATACAACACACATATCTCAGAAACAGATACCATACACTAGAAGCTTGCTAGAAATTACATAACTAGCAGATGTTGAGCACTAACTGCACTAAAATAAGACTTCACTCTTACATTCAACCTAATAAATTGTGACAAACACAATAAATGTAATAGCCTTAACACATTAAAACAATTTTAGTGCCACAGGCAAGAACCGCAGAATGTTTATACTTCATTCTTCAACCAATAAGCTAATGGCACACCCTTTCACAAATCTTGTCAACTCTAGCACTCCCAAATCCTTTTTATTGGCAGTCCAGATGCACTGGTAATTTCATGCACTTGTTTTGTGTACTGAGCCCTCTTTTGCACCTATCTTATTGACAGGAAATGTAACAGCATCAAGACTATTTTGTTGCTACTATGCACAGCATGTGTATTTGCAAATGTTTATCTTATTAATTGTGCTTTTCTTCATAGTCTTTTGAAGGGAACATATGCATTCTGGTCATACTATGTATTCGCTCTGCTGGAGCTTCTAAAAGGCAGCCTGCGCCAATGTCATTTAAGTAAACAAACAAACAAACAAATAAATAATATAATGTGGGCAGTGTAAGGATTGCACAGTTCAGCTAAAGAAGAGTTGTTCTTGAATGGTGCCACTGAAATTGCTAACAATATATAATAAAACAATAATATAACAATACAATAATAATTTTGATATAACAAAACAATCATGTTTTGGAGATGTCTTGGTGAGTCCAGATTCATTGGAGATCGGCTGGATCTCGGTATCTAACCACCTTTGTCTCATAAATTAGAGGATTTTAGGGCTTCTAATGTATGCAGGACAAAGAGAAAGCCATCTAAATGAAGCTTGGAAAAAATATACTCCAGGTTAGTGTAGAACTATGTACAAGGCAGTAATAATGTATAATTAGCGAAAGAAGGCTCCGATTAAACCAACATGCGCTCGCTCAAACTGCATATGCCTAAAACTAGAACAAGAAGGGTTGTTTTACGCAGTGACGCATGTGGAACATATCTGGAATTGGTGGTCTAAAAAAGAAGTAAAGGTTAAGTAAATTGGGCTCTATGTAAGAGTAAGATGGTACTAAAGGAGGGTGCGATGGCACAGGTGAAGTTAAGGCAACTCAGCAGTGGTTGACATCAAAGAAAGAAAGCCAAGGTATTCAGGGGAACCTTCCACCCTCCCGAATAACAAAAAAGGGACAACAAACTACATGGTACACTAATTCTTCAATGTCTACTGCTGTTGACTTGCCTGTTATTAAATGGACTACCACTTGTTCTAGTCTTTCTCAAGCAAATTGGGTAGGTCTGCAACATAGTAGGAACTGCCCTGAGACATTAAAACCGAAATGCTACCTACTCTGTCAAGAGACATTAACAGTTTCTCTCTCCTTGGCATGCAGGAGCTGATGTGTGCAATGTCATGATACCTTTCACAGGCCAACTGTGTGCACATTAACATGCAAGAGCTATCACAAAGTTCATACACATTGTGCAAAGTATAGAAATGACCCATTGTACATTTGAAGGTACAGTTCCTGGTTTTTTTCGCACGGTGGTATGCACTGCTGTGAAGCAGGTGGCCTCGAACTAAAAGGCGCTGGAAGCTGGTAACTTTATCTGGTATGTAGTCAAGCTCCGCAAGAAATGCATTCTTTTGCTCACTGTCCACAATGCCACACACAACCCCTCTTCCCAAAGTCTTTGTTTCATTACTTTTGCAAGCTACTGGAGCTGTTAACTGATCACAAATTTCTTTCACTTTAGGCTGCAACTTAAGAGTATTCTTGAGCATTGCAAGCTGTAGATGCATCAAAAACCGTTCCATAACTGGCACTGGCACACCATTTGCACTGCTTATTAATTTCAACAGTACTCCATTTCCTGACTCCAAAACAAATGTGGAGTGAGGCCACAAAGGACCAAGTTCCACCACACTCTTCGGCAGGTGCAAAAGTTGATGCACATTGAAAGTCATTGATGTCTCACCATAGCGCATCTGCATTTTGAAGACAAAACTAGAAAGCTTTCCTGTTGCATTACTAATGTCTTCTCTGCTAATGCTGGATTTCAGTAGAATGTGTATGGCTGACACCAGCAAGCAGAAATGGCTGTGGTAGTTTGATGGCAGGATGCCATCGAGACAAGGAGCGCCATAAAACAAAACCCACCATTTCCAATCGCTTGCCTTCCACATCGCGCTTTCCTGCACAGTGCGTGGCAGTCGGGTGAATCACTGTGGTGGCTTAATACTGAGCAGTCATTGGTCCACTCTCTTGATTTTAGCTGGCTTTCCAATATATGATGGTGAATCTGCTGACCCAAACCATATGTCGGCCAGCTGCCTTGCAACTCCTGCTAGCACACAATGCATGTAGTCCGGACAAACAGCCCAAACTAAGTCAAAGTTGGGTATGTAAGCAAGTGCTGAAGCTCCCTTTATGCCGTGGGATGGATTTCCAGGCTGCAGAGATATCCGCATGTCTTCCCTGACACTTGTGTTGGTCCTCAGATTTGGTTGGCTTGGTCCCTCTGGAACTGGGTATCTCAGAGATCCTTGGAACATAAATCACATCACACTCTTACTTTTACGCTTCTTGAAATTGTTCTGTGTGGGTTGACAAAACACATATCTGAAAAAGCTGTTTTATTTAGCATGCAGGTGGCATGAATAACTAAAAAAAATGCCCCTCCGGTTTCCTTGTGTGATTTGCATTGTCCCCTAAGTAGTAAAATGCCATAGCCATAAGTGCTATCATAGATGACATTCAAAAGATGTTGCATAATAAAGTATGCACTGAAGTGCCTTTGCAATTTTGACTAATTTAACTCAAGCTTTGTTATATCTACATGTATATGGGAATAGATAGGTGCTTAAACGGCCATAAACTAGCTTGTAATTGAAACTACTTACCACGGATATGGACACCTTTGTGAAGGCAGAAGCTGCACCCAATGTAGCCGTTGTAGTGCTTCATATTGAGCACTGCTGCACGTGCTGGGGCATCAACACAACAACACGTGATGTGCACCTTCCAGGACAGCGCTTGTTCGTCACACTTCCACTTGACAAAGTTCAGTTCTTTAAGGCTTTTAACAAAGTTCCAAGGAATGGACTCATTCTTGGGTGGCCCTTTCCAAAATACAGTCCACATAATAGCACATTACTCCACCGCAAGGATAATGGCAGTTCATTCACCACACACTGAATTGGCCATATTGAAGCTTTGTTGCATTTGAAAACTTTCGCACCATCTGTGTTGAATGTGAGGGATATGTCACACCATGAAGAGTTTTTCATCTGTTGTTTGTAAAGCCGCCCATCACAGATGTCTTTCAGAGAGCCATCATCCGCTTGAAGTTCCCTTTTCTTCAAGGATTCCATTAAGCCCTTTGACACAGACTTGTCAATAAGCATGACTTCAATTTGCTTCTTGAGGTCCAATGTAACAAAAAAAATTTGCCCCGAGTTGGCGGTGTTGCAGTGCAGGCACAAAAATCCTTTTGACGAGGATTAAGCTGACGAGGATTAGGCAACACAGCTTCGCATGCCTCACAAAAGTAGTGTCGCTTGACAAGGCGGCCCATCCACTGCCTCCACGCTTTTCTAAGCATCTAGCTCGAAGTAGGAAGGACGGGCATGCCAAGAAAAAGGTTTATGACACTCACAAGCTTCTCCATATCCGTCCAGTTCAGGCCTACTGACGCAGTATACGTCATTAGCGTCAGCATGGCATCTCTGACACTTATGTATCAGTTCGGAAGGCGTTCGCTTGAGAAGAGGCTACAAAATTTATCTGCATCACCTTCGCACTCCTCTGCACCACTGCAGTCTTCAGAGCAGCTGGATTCACTGTCACACTGTTTGTTGCCACCTCCCTCATCACTTTCCGCATGATCAAGGTTTTGGTCACTGGCGTCGAAATCATCGTCATCAATCTCACACACGCCGGCATTTGCACTTCCAGCGCCGGAGCTTCTAAGCTGCGTAGGCGTCTGTGAACATGACTGGGTGTCCCGGACCCTCTCCTGGTACCGCAACGATGTCCGTGGCAAGGAGTAGGTCTCCCCTGGCTCTAAATAACGTTTCCTGTGCTTTTTACGCTGCGACGTCCCACCGGCGCTAGTGCTTCGCGTCTGGTCCATGATGCAGAACCCTAAGGTGTCTGTCGGCTCTCCAACGTTAAAACGTATATTCACGGCATCGTACACGGCACGGTAAAACTGAACAAATAAAAAAAATGGCATGGCCAGACTGAACGAATAAAAACTGAGCTGTGAGTATTACGACTGTAGGTCAGACCAACTGGTCCTACACCAAGGCGTGGGGAAAGCTTCCTGAACGGATGCAACGCGGTTCTTCATTCTATGGCATGGACGAAGCAACAAATACCATGGGCATGCCAAAAACATGTTGCACATGTGTTGCACGCATCATAGTTTGCAACCTACAGCCCTACAGGACGACTTTGCGTTAAAGAGTATAAAAATGAAAAGCTGGCGCTGCATATTATCATCTTATTTGTCACTAAATGCATTTTAATACATGGTTCGTATTTTAATAACAATTATATGTAACTATCACTGTAATTTAAGCTACGTGACGGCAAGACGAAATATATTTATAAAAGCTATAACAATAAAATTGTGTTTCGAATATTTTACATATCCCCACCCATCGTCATTGCCATCGATCACCATGTGCGCATATGTGCGTGTGGCGGAGTCTCGCCGACGAAGCAGTTCTATTGTCGCGTCGCACTTCTTGGTCTGTCGTCGTCGAGGCTTATAGTATTAGTGTTAGTGCCAGTAGCACGTGTGTCTCGACATCCCGACACGATATATGCCTTTGTGCGTTTTAGGGATGATGGAATGAAGGTAGCCGTGTCCGTCAATCGCATTAAGAATTTCGCATCAAAAAATCTCAGGGATTTCAACTCCACAAGATGGTATGGAGTGCGCTGGGAGGACGAAGAAAACAGCAGATATTTGCGGGCCCAAATTATGAAGTTGTTTGGTAAGTATGCTTTTCTATGTAATGTTTCATGACGCGATTGTACCGGGTATCGACAAGTGCGCATTTCATGCGATTTCCAGCAACCAAAGAGGAGGCCGACGCGTGCACGGTAAGTGTGGAGAAGCGCATTTCGTACCCGAAAATGCCACTGTACAGTGACTCGGAAGAAGACTCTTGCACCAGTCATGATTCCTACCGAGAGGTGAAGCCCATAAATATCTGTACATACAAACATCATTAACTTATTTTGTGGTGTAAAAATGCCTTTTAGCGGCGCTGATTCACTGGTGCACCTGCATTGTCGGGCAGCTTGCACCTGGTACTTGTAGGCTTGTGTGGTAACAATGCGGCCATTGGGCAGCCCTAATTCAGTGCACTATCTGTTTTCTCCTGACACTACTACTGGTCCCCGGGAAATGGGCAAAGGGCAGCTTACAGCAACCCTGCTAGCTACACGGTCAGATGTTCTTGCATACACTTCCTTGTTCATGTTTTTTTTTCCTTTTGCTCGTGCACAGGAGAAGAAGAACAAACGAACATCAACGTTGCGGCAAAAGAATGTTGAGGCAACATTCAGGAAAAAGCAGTTAGAGGCTCTCTTCCCTGAGGAACAGGACCACAAGACAGAGGAGCTTGAGCAGGAAGTGTCAAGGCTGAGAGCAGAAAATGTCAAACTCTCTGCAAGAATAGAGATGCTGGAAAGAGCTCTGTGTAGCAAGATCTTCGATGCAGGTTCCAGATCCAAATTCATCGTAATGAGTGCTTTCCAGAGATCTCCCATTCTGCATGAGCGTGTTTCTTCTATGATCACGCAGTCCTTCACAATGCTTATCTAGTCATCTCCTTATTTGTAATATCTGCTGCTTGCTTTTATCCTAATGTCTAATTTCACTTTATCTTTTCCATCTTCCTCTGTATTGTCCTAAGCTTCCTCAATTATCTGTCAAGTTCCTCCACTAACATGCAAGTTCTTTCCCTATAGGTCTGCAATATTGAACATTGAAAGTTCCTTATTCTTATCTACAATACCTGCTGGGGGAAAGAAAATATTTGCGAATGCAAAATGATGAAAAAGAATACTGGTCCTAAATTTGATTTATTTTGCTGCTTTTCTATTCTGCGTTTGGAGAGAATGCGAAACCATTGTACGTGGAAGCTGCACCGATTCAGCATCTATTCTGAAAAACTGAAAGCGCTCCGACTACACAGCAGCGTAGCACGTTGAGAAATTATACCCTTCTAAGTTTCATTGCCAGACCTAGTGCAGCTATTCAACACTTTAATTTCTGATTCAGTCTAGTACTGACTTGCAGCTTCTGTCTTCCTGTGATGTCTTTGTCCTGTCTGTATGCTTATAGTGCACATGCTCACTTACTCTTGGGGTAAACATGCAAGCACGTGACCGTGCACAATCTAGTGACAATGCAGCCAGTTCGTCATATACACGCAAACCTGCACTGGTGCAGCGACACCTGAACTTGTGGCTTTGCATCATCTGATACACACCGTATAGGCCTGCGTTGCCCTTAAGTCTGCCATGCATTTTCATGCCACATGTATCAACGGGTGGTGCATTCACCACCATGAAGCAAATGAACTGCACCGTCTCCAGCAAAATGTATCTTGAGGGCAAAGAATTCGGTACCATTATGGTTACTGCTGGGGTAATGAGAAGGGCCATATTCTTTTTCACTGATGGAAAAAAGAAAGTGCAGTTCATTAGGTTCAAAACTGTGAAACTGCTGCCTGTTACATGCGGGAGACAAGTAGAGCATTGGTGCCAATGCAGTAGCAAAACTGAAAGTGAAATTTGCCTATATACAACACAGGCCTGGCAAGCCACTCAAAATGCAGATGATGCGAAAGCTATGCCTTTAAGTACGACTGCATATATTTGCAGGTTTGGTTCCATGTGCGACTGCACCAACACTCCACATAGCATGACCACATGCTTGCCTTTTCACCATGAAAGTAGACGAGCCTGTGCGTGCCTGATATTCTGTGTCATTGTCTTTAGATGATGTCTGCAGTGGGAAAATGTTCTGTCATTTATATTTGTGTATTGCACATTTGGTATTCTTTGGTGACCTGTATTCCAGAGAAACGCTGTTGTGAAAAGAGCGCACACGTTGACAAAGTTGACAAAGTGATGACACGGTGACAAGCTCGGAAAGGAGTATGAAAAAGGCACTGCAGCCCTCCGGGAGCGCAGGCGCACCAAAACCAGCGCAACAGCCCTTCAGGAATCCTGAAGGACCAGTGAAGGGCAGCTCGGAAGAAACGCCATCAAGCAATTTAAATGAAAATGGCGAGCCAAATTCTGAAAAGTCGACAGCTTCTCTTTACAAAAGTGCTTAAGGACAAGTAAGTATTTCTATTTTCACACACACTTCTTTGATAGGTTAATTTCGCAACTTTGTGCTTGTTAGCAAACATGGGATAACACGTAGATCCTGTGTCATGCTGTGACAAGTTTATCACTAATTTCCTAATGACCAGTCTTTCTGAGTACTTTTTGCTGCATAACAATGATAAGTAAAATATTTAACATGCAACTTGTTCCAGGTACATTTGGGGAAGGATGTATACGTTACAGAAGCTTTCTATAACAGCCTCATGGCTGCGAAGACGGACAGCCGATTTGTTCGTGAAGCTGCTGTGGCAATTTTTTTAATGGCAGGCTTGGCTGGCCACAGTGTGACCGGTGCAGTGTCCAACCGGACGAAAACTGGCGCAAAGACAGCGTTGGACAAAACTAAGTACTCAGTCCTAAGTGGTATGTATAAGTATTTAGTTAAGTCTTTCATGTGCTAACTCACCTGAAACAGATGGTTAAATCAATAGCGTAGTACCCATTATAGCATGTTCCCGATTGTCTTGTCTGCCTAGCCTACACAATTTGTTTGCTTCACGGTATAGTTATCAGGACATAAAAACCAGAGTTGTATATTTTTTATGCTAATTTAATACACATTACTTTCCCAGACTAAGATTCCACCATTATATAGGTTTTCCTTTTTGACAGCTCATATTGTGCTTAATAACTTGAAAAGCAATACACGAGATGGCTGCTTGGCAGCTCTCAGAATGTCACTGTTGGCCTATTTTTTACTGCCGCTTGATCAAGAACACTTCGTTGCAATTATTGTTGTCTTGCTGTGAGCATTTCTTGTTTTGTGTCTGTGTGTGTGTGTCGTGAAATTCATTTACTTATGTGTGTTTTGTTCCCAGATTTCTTCAGCAACTTTTTGCTACAACGTTATCCGATTGGGGAAATGGAAAAAAGAAAAAAACTGATGAATAAAATCCTTGCTGTCAAGATTGCTGACATAATGAAAGTGAGTGCAGCAGGACAGCGACGGAGAAAGTGCCAGGAATCTTGGAGAACTCAAAGAAGCAGGCAAAGAACATGTATGTGGAGCGGAATAAAGACCTTTTGTGTATTACAGGTGTCTTAGTGTTGCTCACAATGTACATGCGTGCCGCTGCGGTGAGCTATGTGAAGGATCTAGCTGCCCAGTGTGCCTTTATGTAGACTAGAATTTCCTCATACACTTATTAGTACCAGCGCTAATAGACCTATTAGTCTAACCCTATTGGTCTTGTTCAGTTAGCCTAATACAGACTATTAGTCTGGTCCTATTAGTGTCAACCTATTAGCCTAATACAGGCTATCAGTCTAGTCCTATTAGTGCCAACCTATTAGCCTAATACAGGCTATTAGTCTAGTCCTATTAGTGTCAACCTATTAGCCTAATACAAGCTATTAGTCTAATACCAATACACTCTATAGTGTCAATAACCTCATAGGCTATTAGTTTTTGTATTAGAATTTTCGCTAGGGCAGGCCCCGCACACTCTCAAGTTCAAAAAATGGCCACAGAGGGCGAAAAAATTGACCGCGCGCCGCTGCTAATAAAACAAGCATAGTAGAAGCACTAAATGGATGCCCGAGTTAGTTTCAATATCTCCCGCTAGGGGCGCCGTAATGACCGCAATTTTTTCTTACAAACTTTCTCCTACAATTACCGAAGCATGTTTATTACATAAAATAGGCCATAAAATTATCATTGCTAATTAGATACTGTACTTTTCATCAGTAAGTTTACTGTTTTTTATCATTATAAACGCAAATAGCGTTCAGCATCATGGATCTTCCACGTGAACTCTGGCCTGGATTTAAAATTTTTACCGGTACTTTCGAGTGCATGCCGGCACGGATTCATTCGTTCGTACACTTAGACTGGTCGCTTCTTTGTTGCTAAAACAAGTTTATTGCGTTTCGATGTCTCCCGTTATTTAACTTGGGATGAAGTGACCTGTTTGCAAGCGGACATGTAATTCCGGAAGCTACGTTTCGGTCGTGAGCCATGCATCTGCATCGAAACGGGAACCGCATTCTGCGACTGAGGACAGCAGTGCCGGTGAGTCGTTTATTATCGCTGCCTGAATCCTTATGTAATATTGCTTTCGTTAGCTTACAGGCGGAGACAAATTAACGAACTAGATGCTGCATTACATATGGGCAGTCAGGACCCTCTCCGCTGCTGTTTCCGAAATAAACTTTTAGTTGCGAATTCACGAAAGAGAAAGCGATATCGGAACGCGCGTCACATTTTTTTATCTCGTTGTAGCCGTAGCCATGGGTGACAGGGTAGCCTAATCAATGCAATTTTTTTTCGAGTCCGCCTGCAAGTTCTTTCGTCCACACAACCGAAGCTAAAGAACTGAATTTAGTGTATCAAACAGTTGCACGCACGCATGATAATTTACCCATATTTCTTAGAGCCTGTTGGTTTCAAATGTTCTTGCTGTTCAGTTTGGTTTACCTGAGGACATTTATTTTTGTAGTAGTGAAGCGGTGCATCACGTTCATGTAGAAAAAGAATGCATCATTTCTAATAGCTTCATGTCTTTCATGCATTTGCTTGTGAAACCAGCAGTGTGATCTCTTCTAGAGTACAAATGAGCGCACAAATGTTCTCATTTGTGATCTTAATAATACTTAAGCTGTTGACATGCATTGTAATTAGGCAGACATAAATTTTACGGAGAGTAGCAATATTTATTAACCATGCTGCTAAGCACCCTAGAACAAACAGTGTACATTTGCATGTGTTCTGTAGTCACAAACCATTACAATGTATATGTCACACCTTTTCGCATTTCATATTGCGAAATCGTGCTTATTCAATTTCTGATGCAGCCAAAATTTCTGTTTCAGACATGCAGTAATGAGGACGGCACCAGTATAAAGCAACACACTCCACGCACTAAGCAGAAACTGCTGCCTGCTACGACAAGGTCATTGTGTGGACTATGGCTGCTACTAAAAGGTAAGCAACACCTGGTTCAGAAATAAATATGCTTGATATGTGCTGTATTGGCTTGCTAGTCTTGAGATGCATGTAAATTGTAGAAGCAGATATGAACGTTTGTTCGTATTTACAGTTCAGCATAATTGGTTTGAACATAAAAGAAAGCACTACCTGAGTTTGGATAATATCTGCTGTATCTCATGCGTCACTGTTCTGCCCCAACAGAGTCTGTGCCAAGCACATCTTGGTCATCACGGGAGCCCCCATCTACACCAACAGGAAGGGGCTGGAGCCGAATTAGCAAGGCTTTACACCACGAACAAAGAAGTCGTTCCAGAAGTATTTGGATGAGATATCAAGTCTACAGATGACTGTGTCAGGAGTGAAAAGAGCCTCTGCCTTCATTCCACCAGCACGGATATTGGCTGAGTCATCCAGGTACCTCAACAACAAAACATTGTGTCTTCATATGTACCTGCAACCCTTGAACAAGCACAGACGACGCTGGCCAAAAGAGTTCCGTCAGCTTGCCCTTCCTAAATGAGCTTCCTGGCCTTGCCAAATACCATTTGTGCCAAGTATAATTTGTTTTCAATGAATGCAAGCTTTTTCATTCCACATTCTTGTTAAAGATCATTCCTCTTCCTCATCCAAACATTAAAGGTCAACCAATTCTTTGCTCATGCTAAATACCAGTCACTGTCTAGTAGCATAACATGTGTAGCAGTATCTTCTAGTGTACGTTGCCATGTGCAATTCCTCTCTTGAAATAGCTGATGTGGCATTGGCGTGTGTCTTGCATTAACATTTGCACTATGGGCTATGTAGCATTAAACTTTTCCTAATGTTTTTGGCTTTCAGTGCTTGCAAGGTAGAGTGGCTTCTTTCTTGAATGCAAGCTTTGTCATTCCCATATTTAATTCCTAGTCTCGTTCAGAGTTGCTATTCTTGCTCGACAGCCTGTGTTATTGCGCAAGCTACATTGAAGTGATTTAATGCGGAATCTTGTTTCGCTGCTGTCCGACTTGGTACTCGTCACCGTGTTACGTTTCCCGTATGTGGTAGCCTGGTCAGTTGCATTGGGAAACAGTCTCTCGAGGCAAGCACCTGCTCCTGCAGTCCGCACAGCGACATAGACTCCGAATTTACACGCACCGTGATTGGTGCTCCTCATTCCGTCCTTTCCTGCTGCTGCCGTGTGCAAATTTTGCTTGTGGCCTTCCTCGGCCATGATTTGGCATCAACGGAGACTATCAAACGTGATTACATGGTCTGAAGTGTAGAAAGTTGATATCCACATGGTTGGAAAGGCCTGCAAAAGTGGCTGAAGAATGGTGATGCCCACGAGACCTACCATGCCCATATTTAGAGAATTTTGGGCACCAAGTGTGAGTTACACATTAGCGGCACGCGAAAGAACAAAAAAGAAATGTGCAGGTTGGAAAGGAGGTAACGCTGAAATGCTGGGTACTTCATGTCGCTATGTTGGCTGCGGCAGCAGATGCTTGCGTCAACTGATTGCTTTGCAATGCAAGTTGCTCATCTTCAGTGGCGACTGTAAGTACAAACAGGTAGGACCCACTGTTCAATATGCTTGCGCTGCTGGTTGTTGCTTGTTACCAGACCCCCATGTGCGACGAAGGCAAGCACTATGCCTGCAGTCGGATGGTTGAACGTGCCGTAAGCGACCTGTGTGCGTGTGTGCTCACTGTTGTCATGTGGATCATAGCCAATGTATAGTGCATAGTGCCAATGCGTTATGTTAGAGGTGTGCTGAAGTGATTTGATTGCATAGTCTTATTTCAATACTGTACCACATGGTCATGGTTGCCGTGTTACATTTCTTGGATGTGGCGGCCTGGTCAGTTGCACTGGGCAACAGCCTCCCAAGGTAAGCACCTGCTCCTGCAGTCTGCACAGCGACATAGACTCCCTGCTTACACGCACTGTGATTGATGCTCTCCGTTCCGTCCTTTCCTGCTGCAGCCATGTGCCAATTTTTCTTGTGGCCTTCCTCGGCCATGATTTGGCGTCAACGGAGGCTATCATACGTGATTTCATGGTCCGAAGTGTGTGAGGTTGATATCCACATGGGTGGAAAGGCCTGCAAAATGGCGATTTCCACAAAACAGACCATGTCCATATTGAGAGCAGGTGGTGCACCAAGTGTGAGCAACACTTTAGAGGCCACCGAAAGAACAAAAAGAAACGTGCAGGTTGCAAAGAAGGTAACGCTAAAATGCCAGGTAGTTCATGTCGCTGTGTTGCCTACAGCAGCAGATGCGTGCGTCACCCAACTGATTCGCAATGCAACTTACAGCGACTGTCGATGCAAACAGGTGTGGACACTGTCCAATCTGATGGCACCGCTGGTTGTCGCTCTTTACTAGACCGCCATGTGCGACGAAGGCAAGCACTGTGCCTGAAGTCGGATAGCTGAAAGTTCTGTAAGCGACCCGCAGTGCGTGAATGCTCACTGTTGTCATGTGGATCTTAGCCAATGTACAGTGCATTGTCTGCACCTTATGCGGTGATTGAATGCTGATTCTAATTTGATCATGGTTGCCGGATGTGGCGACCTGGTCAGCTGCACTGGGCAACAGTCTCACGAGGTAACCATCTGCTCCTGCAGTCCACACAGCGACAATGATTCCCAATTTATACACACCGTAATTGATGCTCCCCGTTCAACCTTTCATGCTGCAGCAGTGGGCAAGTTATGGTTGTGGGCCTTCATCAGACATGATGTGGCGTGAGCGGAGACCAGCATACGTGATTATATGACCCGAAGTGTATGAAGTTGACAGCCACATGGGTGGAAAGGCCTCTGCAAAAGTGGCTGCATAATGGTGATGCGCACAAAACCGATCATTCCCATATTGAGAATGTGAGGCACCAAGTGCGACTTACACATTATTGGCACGCGAAAGAACAAAAAGAAAAGTGCAGGTCGGAAAGGAGGTAACGCTAAAATGCTGGGTAGTCCATGTCGCTCTGTTGGCAGCGGCAGCAGATGCCTGCGTCACCTGATTGCTTCGCAATGCAAGTTACGGCTACTGTCGATGCAAACAGGTGGGGTACTCTCCAATTTGATTGCGCTGCTGATTGTCGCTCGTTACCAGACCGCCATGTGCGACGACGTAAGTGAGCTTCTCAGCGAATCTCGAGATGCAAATTTTATTTCTGCTCTTGTACGAGAAGGTGCACTGCTTTTCTTCTGCCAATAAAGTCGCACGTCCTGTTCACTCACTTGTGGGTTGTTTGTATGGGTGTCAGTAGAAGCTCCTTGGTCTCCTGGCAATTAGAACGCGCCAGCTACGCGGCAGCCAAGGCAACAAGGCAGGCCGCATAGGCAGCAGGGCAAGCACGGCGCGTACCAGCGTACGCCACCAGCGGAAAGCGGCCATATTGGATTTTGCTCTAAAAAAACTGCACTTCCGCTTCCTGGTTGAGCACCGCCATCTAGCGTCCGCCCCGCTAAGTTCCATGCGCTGCCGCTGCTTATTTTCGTACCACTGCGGAAGGTACAGTTTCCCTTCTCTAAAGTTGGTTCTGTATGCTATGGCTCGGCCGCGAAACAGCTCGAGTGTCCGCTCTTGTCGTTTACTATTTTACTCTATGGATCAATCGCGTCGGCTTTTATACACGAGTCAACGAAGGTTCCAGAGTAATCGGTAGTGCCAGCGTATCTTTGAGAAAGTTCTACACAATTCGCGTCACCCAAGCAATCAGATTACACAAGCTTCGGTGACAACAGGACCATCGATAACAATCGAGAAACTTCCGATACATGTGGGCGCGTCCCGCGCTGAGCGATAACATTTGGTAGACGGTGAAAAGCGCACACCCGAAAATGATAAACAAGTCAACGTGTCAAATCGCGAAGAAAAACAACACTTCGCCCACCACAGAAGTATATATATATATATATATATATATATATATATATATATATATATATATATATATATATATACTTCTGTGGTGGGCGAAGTGTTGTTTGTTTGCATAGTCTTATGGGCAAGCACTGGTTGCCCATAAGACTATGGGCAACCAGTGCTTTGATTGCATAGTCACTCCGAATGTGTAGTCGACGGCAAGCTTCCGTTCCTTGATATGCTGATTGAAAGAAAGGGCCTACTTTGTTGTTCGTAGTTTTCAGAAAGCCAACTCACACAGGACGCTACTTGCATTTCGGCTCCTTGAAACCTGCTTCTCACAAAAGGGCAGTGGTTTCGACGCTGCTACGACGCGCGGAGATACATACCCGCACTCGTGTTGTGTCTGTTCTCTCCAGACTGCGGGGCCCCCCTTCTTCGGCCCTGTCCTCAGCCATATATATATATATCTATATATATATAAATCTATGGCTGAGGAAATCGCGCGGGCCCCGGTAATAAAATGAAGAAAAAGAGTACGACGTAGCTTGAATAAGCACAGTATATTTGACTGACGTTGCGGCTGGTGGACCAGACTTTGACAAAGGCTCGTCCACCAGCTGAAACGTCAGTCAAATATACCGCGCTTATTCAACGTACGTCGTACTCTTTTTCTTCAATATATATATATATATAACACAACGCATTCTTCGCTCGTGTTACCGAGGCGATGATTATTACGCGACCTTCATACAGGTCAACTACTACGTTGCCGCCCCTTGATGCACCTGAAAGCTCTGTGCAGTATCCATTTGTCCGAAAGCCGTGAGAGACGGAAGCAGTGCGTTCAGATTCGCGTGAATGAGTCTAGCCGCTCCAATATCTAGGCTATACGCCTTTCTACAGTTCATCTAAATCCCGCCACAAACTTTAGTGCGACAAGGTTAAAAGGTAAACAAAAACCCGGGGCACTTCGCCGACCAAATAAAGATTTAAAAGAAAAGAAGACGTTTCGGCTCCCACACGGGAGCCTTGTTCACAGGTAAAATAAACAAAGGTGCTCGAGCAGCTCGCTTAAATAGTCTTGAACACGTTTTCGATTTCTAACGATTTCGCAAGCGTACAACTACATGCCAATTTTCAAGCAAGCCTTCGTGCACGGAAAGATGATCTGTCGCACGACAACAAGATTCGCAGACTTCAAGCCCAGCGAAGCGACGTTCAGCGCAAAGCAGGGAGGTGCACGGTTCTCAACATGTCCTTGTACAAACCAGACAAAACTGAGCTTTCGGTCCTCAGCCTTGGCCTCAATTTCAACGCCGGAGCTGCAAGGGATAAGAAGAAGTTTGTATGTGCCGTGGAGAACGCCGTTAGCCAAGTTGATCCCGCGCACCGTGATGAGGCCCGCACTCGTGTTGTGTCTGTTCTCTCCAGACTGCGGGGCCCCCTTTCTTCGGCCCTGTGTTCAGAAGAGCGTCAAGCGGTGAAGAGGCTTCGCGGCAACTGCGAGGTCGTGTTCCTTCCCGCAGACAAAGGGAACGCGACTGTTCTGTTGGACAAAGTCGACTACTCCCAGAAGATGTTGACGCTGCTAGACGACACGAATACGTACGTTCAACTTGATCGGGATCCAACACCAAGGTGCAAAGAGACTACCAGAAGCTTTTGGCCGATGTCTTTCGTGTGGTCCCCCCTGAACGCAAGTCACTGTATTTCACATTACTTTGTCAGAATGGTTCGGCCCCTGCTCTTTATGGCCTCCCCAAGGTTCACAAGCCAGGCGTTCCCATGCGTCCAATTGTAGATTTTACGCGTTCGCCCCTGCACAAGCTATCAGGATTTTTACATCGTGTCATTTCGCCCCTTGTCGGACAACGTGCCACTCACATACGCAATTCCTACGACTTGATGGACAAAGTCCGTGACGTCGTACTGGATAAAAACGACATCTTGGTCTCTTTTGACGTGAAATCGCTTTTTACTAGTGTGCCAACGGAACTGGCCGTGGATGTATGCAGTACCGCGCTGGAGTCGGATGCAACTCTACTCGAGAGATCGCCCATTGATGCGCCGGACCTGGCTCGGCTGTTACAGTTCTGTTTATCAAACACGTACTTTACGTTCCAAAAGTGTTTCTACAAACAGGTCCACGGAACGGCTATGGGAGCTTCTATATCGGTAACCGCCGCTAACTTGACAATGGAAGCACTTGAAAGTCGAGCGCTCTCTTCGTTCAGCCCTGCTCCGAAGGCATTCTTTCGCTACGTGGACGACTGTTTTTGCATCATTCACGAAGAAGCAGTTCAGTCGTTCACTTCGCACCTAAACAGCATGGAAGCAGTGATCCAGTTCATGGTAGAAAAGGAAGTCGACGGCAAGCTTCCGTTCCTTGATATGCTGATTGAAAGAAAGGGGCCTACTTTGTTGTTCACAGTTTTCAGAAAGCCAACTCACACAGGACGCTACTTGCATTTCGGCTCCTTGCAACCTGCTTCTCACAAAAGGGCAGTGGTTTCGACGCTTCTACGACGCGCGGAGAAAATCTGCACGAGACAAGAAGACTACGCAGCCGACGTAAGCGTGGTACGGCGGGAACTATCAGCCTGTGGTTACCCGTGCTCTTTCTTGAATGCTGTCGAACGACAAATGGCACGTCCGCAGTTACCCTGTGCTGCCTCTAGTCAAAAGCGCGCCGGAATACCATATATCCCGTCCACAAGTGAAGCTCTAAGCCGTATTCTACGTTCATACAATGTTCAAGTGGCACACATTCCAAACCAGAAACTACGGCAATCACTCGTCAATGTTAAGGACAAATTACCAAAAGAGAAATTCCCAGGTGCTGTGTACGTTGTCCCATGCGCGGATTGCGACTACGTGTACATTGGCGAAACTGGTGACTTTGAAAGGCGTCTTAAACAGCACAATTATGACGTCAAAAAAGAAAATGTGAAATCCAGTGCTTTGGCTGAGCATGCCACTTCAAGCGACCACGCAATCGACTGGGGGAAGGCACGTGTCCTTGCCAGGGAAAAAGGGCTATCTCGACGCCTTCATCTTGAGTCGCTCATGATTGAGACTACGCCACACACTCTGAACAGGAGCGATGGCAATCTGCCGTCAGTGTATCCGCGCTGCCTGCGTCACGTGTTCAAGACTATTTAAGCTAGCTGCTCGAGCACCTTTGTTTATTTTACCTGTGAACAAGGCTCCCGTGTGGGAGCCGAAACGTCTTCTTTTCTTTTAAATCTTTATTTAGTCGGCGAAGTGCCCCGGGTTTTTGTTTACCTTTTAACCATGTTTCATCCCGACCAGACGGGCTTCCGTCAAACACTGAACTTCTTTAGTGCGACAAGTTCCGATAATTTAACGCGATCCTTACGAGCGACCACCAGTCGTCCGTGTCTACTGAAGCTGTAGCAGGGGCAGCGTAAGGACTCATGGACTTAATAAAGAATAAAAAAACACGATGAGAACCCCTTTGGTTCAATGAACCGCAACCTACGGACTCCGTAAATGGAGACCGCAGTTACTTGTATATGGCCACACAGCCCACTTACTGCTGTACTGCCTATTCGACTGCCTACTTGCAAGGTGCGAGACCGGGCTAGTCCTACTTGCAGACCGGCCTACTTGCAGACCGGCCTACTTGCAGAAAAAGCCATCTTCGAAACAACTTTTTAACTCCCAAGTCGATAATCAGTCGCCAACTGTTCTGTCACATCACCTAAAATGTCACCGGTCACAGAAGGGAAAAAAAATTGCCGCTAAATGGGAGAGAAATTTGCTGAATCGCTCAACTGGCTATGCTAGAATTTATTGCAAATAAGTAGAGGCATGGTGCCACCACTATGGTATTTCACGTGAGAATTCTTCTCGCTGAGCGCTGACGAAATTTGTAATCACTAAAGTGTGAACCGGACGGCCGCGTTACGAAGGCACGCCACCTGGCAGGTCAAATCGACCGCTCAAGACACATTACTCGAAATTTGTTCAACCCTCACCAGTGGTACCTAGTGAAAGGTGGCACAAACATAGAGAAATGGTTGTATTCTTCATTTGCCCCATATCCATGACCCCATGTGACCACAATCGATCCTGTATAAACCCCGTGTGTTCCCATTTGAACCCACACTATACAATCAAACGTGTTAGGCCGTATCTGGCATATACTGGGTGCGTTTAGTATTGAATGCAGTGAAACTTGATATACATTAACAATAGAAGTCAACTTTTCTTGAGCGTACTCTCATGGTGCGTAATGCAATTACTGCCGAGCTGAAGAGACCTACCATGAAGCAGTCTAGAATAAAAAGGCATTGTACGGCGCTTCCAATTCTTCACGTGCGGAAAAAAAGGGTGCGTGATCTCACTTACGACTTTTTACAGGCGGAGCGACGACGGCGGTAGTATGCATGCCATCTCTGAATTCTGGCAGGTACGGCAGAGGAGCGGAATTGATTATAGATTGTGCAGCCACCGAGTCCAAGTACATGGCCAGAGCTCGATCCTGCAATCGCTCTTCGCTGTCGCCAGCTGTGTGCAACAGATAGTTGTTAGAACTTAACCGTCACAGTGGAACCACGGGCCGATGTACCGTGGTTCCGTGTTCCATGTACCGACAGTTACCGCGTACTGTCGGTACAATATTTAGCTGTACGGAGCGACAATTTATAGCTGGTAGCTTCAAACATGCATTAGGCGCTCGATATGGCACGTCGGCAGCGGATTTTAAAGCGAATACCTTTCTTTAGCTCTTTCGGCAGTTTTTGTGGTGATTGGCACGACGGTGGTCATACTTGGGGGAGGGAAGGCGAGGAAACGCGCTAAGGGAAAAGGCGCGCGCTCTCGGGACAAGCGAGTTCAAAAGAAGGGCGGGGGCAAAAGTGGTGAAGGGTGTGGTGGGGGCTCTCGGGTGAGCAACGGGTAAACGAGTGACGAGAAGGGGTAGGATGGGGGGGAGGGGGGGGCTTAGGGCAGGGAGCACACTATTCCTCGATAGCTCACTCGCTTGTTCGTCGCGGGAAGGCGAGAGAAGGGGTGCGTGTTCTAGGGCAAACAAGCGGCGGGGGAGAAACCGGAGGGAGGAGGAGAGGAGGCTGTCGCGCGCCTGTTGGTTTCATTTCTCGCTGGGCGCCCGGCGGTGGCCAGCCCATGGTTCACGATGCGGCGGACTAGAGTCCATAGCGTATTTTCGCCCACGAAGTATACAACGCAGACGACCGTTCCGTCGAACACCGGCGGGGTTGGCGCTGACACACGAGCATGAACTGGACGCGTTCGCCCTCCACGGCTGCCACGAAGAAATTCTGACAAGGCGAGGGAAGGCACCGAATGTACTGGTGCGTAACCTCGAGCAACCAAGTTGCGGTGATGGGCCGTAAAGACCCGAGAGGAGGGAGGTACGAGGGGAGGGACGGAGGACACTCTGTCAGTCGCTCACGTCGATGGTTTCAGCGTAACTTCTTCTATCAACTCTTTACGGGAGTTGGTACGCGAGCCTGGCTCTACCGGCAAGTTACGAACGTGTAGCCTTTATTATATATTATTTATGCATATTTTGCGTTATATTGTGAACCCCACCATTGATCCTCACCCTTGCTTGGGCCACTGAGCCATCCTTTTCGTTAAAGTTCGTTCTCTCGCTCTCGCTCTCCCTCTCGGTCTCTCTTCCTTCGACTTTATGGCGCCAGAGTCATGATTGTAATTCATATGAAACAGGGTCAGCATCTTCAAATTAAGAGACAGAGCTAGAGCTACTGTGCAAAGGAAGACCATGCACCGCCAGTGTCTTCGATAATAAGGTGCCAATGCACAATAAATATTCTAGTTTCTTTAATATTCGCGGGTTTGAAACATATACAGCTGACTCTCGATTGATCACATCCAGGGCGGGGCAAAGGTATAATGGTATAAAGGTTCAATGGTGTAATGATACGATACAAGATACTCGGGCAACAAGTCTTTGAGATACGTATACAAGATACTATCGCAATTACGGTATCCTATAAGACGATACATTCCATTTGCATCTCAAGATACTTCGATACATTCGCAAACTTCTTATTATAGTTCTATAAAATTTAGCAGCGCGAATGCAAAAAGATATTTGCTTGGAAATTTGTTAAGTCCGACCAATCTTGTTTCGTTTGAATTAAATGTCTGTGTCTCAAGATTTTTGTTTTTCTTGCTCTAAGTATAATATTTTCATGCCGAAACAATTTATCGTGGTCGCATTAGCTGCTTAACAAGAAATTTCATTATACACTGTGCTGTATCCCTCTTTTGCTTTTCGCTTTTGTAATTGATGGGAGTCGCTGCTCTGCTTGCCAACCAACTAGCGAGCGGATCGCCATCTAAGTATAAGAACGACAATAGCAAGCCTTTGTTCGATGGCACAAATACCGGTGTGTAGTTTCACCTTGTCCGTAAAGGTATTACCGTTTACGCGATACCGGATCACTGGACAGGTGTACAGCAGCAACAACGCAACATTTTTCTTTGTGACGCATGGTGTATACACAGAGAGAGCATAAAGCTGCAGTGACCTTTCATATTCTACTGATAGGCTGGTGTAAAGCGTTCGTTAGCGGCATATTCGTTCACGTGCAACCCTTGTACGATTTTTCTTCTACAAGAAAATCTGTGCAGCCCAAAGGCTCTTCATACGTATGGCAGTGGCACAAAGCATTGCAGGATAGTGCCACTATTCATAATACTGCTACTTACAGCTCCGATTACCTGGTAGTTCGTAACAGTAAGAAATTTAAGGGAGAACTAAAGAAAAGGAAAAATATACCTAAGTAAAATAGAAAGGCGGTTCCGTATCACACAATGACAATGAATACGTAGAAAGACGATACAGGCGGCACCACTGATAGCTATAACATGTCACTTTCATAACGTATAAACAAGCACTGGTCCTTCCGTGATGTGCAGCTTTCGTAGCTTATTCATATTTCGCAGAATTCTTGCAATGTAAAGTAGTCCAAGAGATGGCCTTTAGTGCTTGCGGGCATCAACCACGTACACAAAATAGCCGAATTATGCACTGGTCTCCAGGAAGCAGCGCCGTCCAAGCTTTGATTCACAACAGTGAAACTTACATCCACAAAGTC
Organism: Dermacentor andersoni; assembly: GCF_023375885.2. Lineage (NCBI taxonomy): Eukaryota > Metazoa > Arthropoda > Arachnida > Ixodida > Ixodidae > Dermacentor > Dermacentor andersoni. Next base: position 362,950,794 of record NC_092814.1, on the reverse strand, counting down.
CTTCAAAATCGCTGATGTGTGAAAGCCACTATATATACGCAAGGCAACCCCATTCTTGCATTCGTCAGACTTCGCAACCAAGCACCACGCAAGAGAAAGTTCGATAACAACACTCTAACGGCATCAGAATTTGTGCGAAAGACGCCGCACGCACTGGCGTACGCAGCACAGTATACGGTGGCTACGAGCAAGCATAGAGTTTCATACAATAATTACTAGAGGGAACTCTGGCGCTGGTGTCTACGGTATCTGCAGTGGGAGCGGTTGAGCCAGCATGGGAAGTACATTGCTTTGCCTAAACTTCGTGGCTTGAAACGGCTTCGTGATCTTGTAAACTGGTCATTTTCAACAATGTGCTGCGTAATAAATAATTAAACGAACATTATTAAAATTGTCTCAGGGCAGGATTCGAACACAGGTCCTCTAGCACAGAAGCCCGACATTGAAATCATTACCCCACGGACGCATGCATCGACAAGCGATGTGAAACGCCTTTACGAATTTATGGCGGGCAAGCCAGCGCCTTGAGACGCTGGGCGCGTTTCGGTTTGGCCACCCGGAGAAGCTCAATCGTTGCAATTAGTAGCGATTGTGCGCGTTCGCGGCGTCTTCTGCACTTGGAAGCGTATCGATTGCTCTGAAATTTACGACGATGAAGGCATATAAAGCGTAGCAAACAAAGCCGCAAGAATGTCTCAATCCACAAGCACGAAGATCAGACAAATCCATGTCTTCCCATCATTCCCATGGTGGCGCAACAATTGCAGCGCCAGAGTTCCCTTTAGTATATCATAGGAAACTCTATGCGAGCAAGTATCGTCGCCTACCGTCGTTGGAGGGCTCTGGCGGAAAGATTCGAATGCCGCCACCTTTAGTTTATAATTCCGGTGTCTTAGTGTCAGCAGTATCAGCTTGAGAAGCGGAGCTCAGCCAACGTTTATAGTTTCGCGCGGTGATGTTGCGATAGCAGTATCTTGTATGTTAAGATTCACGATACACTTATGTCATCAATCGGAAACACAGATACTGACACACGTCTTGCCAGACATATGATTATACAGATATAAGATACCCAAATAGTGTTTAACATATTATCTAACCTACATGTACCTTCGATACTGCCAAGCACTGATCGCATTACGTTTTGTGACAAAAATCCATAACAAAATGTGCACTACATGATCACGTGATTTCTGTACTTTCCTCTCTCATTTGCTTGATAAAAGACGTAACGGTGAAGCCTTTACATATTTCTCCCGCTTAGTCTATAAGTGGAGAGAATGTAGTGTAAGATAAGATGGGCAACAAAGTTGCTGTCTTAGAAAGACTATTAGTCCTCTATGTTCAACAATGGTCCATCGCCAGAGAACATAGAAACGATTCACGCGATTCGAGAAAATTGGTGACCTCAGGCGTGTTTTGGATAGAAAAAAATGTTACTTACTGAATAGTGCTGTAAAAGTGAAAGAAATCTGTCAAAACTTGGATTGAAAAGCTTACCTTTATTTCAATGAGAGCCTCTGCCGGCTGAATGCACGAAACATCTGCGCTTATCCGGATTGAACGCCTCTCAGCTTCCCGGGCGGTTCGTTCAAATAACGCGAACGAAAAAACAGATGTGCAATTGCACCCCGAGCTCTGGCCAGAAATACACGTGCTCAGCGATTCCCCATTGAGCAAAGAAATAACTGCATCTTCTTGACTGTGACCAAACCATGGAAACTATTCTTACGGCCTTTGGCACCGATGCTCGATAGGCAGGCAACCTCGTCAAGAAACTGTTGTAAACTTGTTTCACTACAGACGCATTTTGCACACGACGATGACACTGTGAAGTCTCGACGCCACGCTCAACCCCCACTGTGAATCATTAAGAATATGCATGGGGCCCGCATGAAATTTCTGTTCTTCCCGATGCACCAATAAATTGTGCGACGCTAGCAGCAACCGCGGGGCTTCAGGGGCAGGCCTCTTTGTATGCCTTCATTATGCAGAAATGGCGACGATGAACTGCAAATACGCCGAGTGTCCGGAGAAGTGCTTAGCGGTAGGGCGAGGTATGCTTTTTGAAGCGTTGATGTTTGGCTTCGTTGGTACGACAGTGTAACAAGCATTAGGTGCTAAAAACGACGGGACTCACGCCGTGGTTGCTTAGTGGCTTTGGCGTTGCGCTGCTAAGCACGCGACCACGGGATCAAGTCCCAGCCGCGGCGGCCTCGTTTCGCGATGTGAGCGAAATGCAAGAACGCCCGTGTACCGTGCATTGAGGGCACGTTAAAGAACCCCAGGTGGTCGAAATTAATCCGGACTTCCCCACTACGGCGTGTCTTATAATGTTATCGTGGTTCTGGCAAGCAGAACTTCAAAATTAAAAAAGAACAAGGGGGCACTCCTCTGTGTCCATCCTTTTCATGTCCGTCGTTTTTAGCTTTTAGCACTTGTTCCAAAGCGATTGATCTGGCCGTAAAGTGGGCATAATACTTATTCCATGTATCCGGTATATATAATAACGGTTACTACACAGTGGTGTCGAGAAACGGAAACACTGCGTAGAAATACCTGTCGTTTGCATTGTTCACTGTAAATACTAATAGTAAAGCGTGTATTTGCGTCTAGGCAAGTCGCTAATGATGACTCTAAAGGCTCACTCAGACTAGGCCGACCCGACACCGATTTCGGTCTGCGGACTGTCGGCGACAACGTTTTTTTTTTCCTTCGTGTCGGCGCCTCTGTCACATTGTACGGACGCCGACAATCTGCCGACGGTCGGCGCAGAGCTCGGCGCCGGTACAGTGTAACAGAGGCGTCGACACGAAGGAAAAGAAATGCTGTCACCGAGAGTCGGCAGACCGAAATCGGTGTCGGGTCGGCCTAGTGTGTGTGAGCCCTAATAAAGCGATCAAGTGTCGTTCGAAAGCGTCATGGCGCAGTGGCCAACATAGTTTTGTGCAGCAGCTCTTGGCGCTGCAAACCAACGTCGCAGATTGCGCGCTGCTTTGCGGCGATGCCGCACTTGTGGACGGTACACAAGCTTAAGCACTTCCTTTAAGCCAAGCACTACAGCGAAGAAAGTAGAACGGCGCAAGATATATATAGACTCATGTGTTGCTTCCATAGTTCTTTGTTTTAATTTTCTTTGAACGGTCTTTGAGTATGGATGTATCTTCTCATTTCCTATGGGGCATGCCGCGCACGAAAGGTGAGCAGCTCTGATACGGCCTCCGGAGAGCCCTTTGAAGTGCTCCATCAAGTGTTCATATTAGAGAGGGCATGTATGTATGGGGCCGCAGGGGTATGTCGTAGACTGAGTGCGTGCGCCGCTGTCGTCGCAGAAATGGAATAACGGCTTTTTAATTGTTTAACGAGTGGCTACAGCAAGGCCACGTGCATATGATTTGTTCTATCTTTTAATTGCGCTCACGATCGGTTCTCACTAGCGAAATGCGTAAATTAGTATCCTCATGTGCGCGTGCGTTATATTCTATTCGGTGAAGGAAGTTGACTCCTCGAGGGGTGTGTCAAAGCGTCTGATAATTAAAGACGGTAAAATTAAATCGTGACTCAACCCCTTACTGTCTCGTGTCGCAGATTCGCGACATACCGAATACTTGTCGGCTCCACATTAACGCACAAAGATAACAGGCATATTTTGCTTTTTGTTGTGTTCTCAATAGACGGCGTTATCGTTAACAATGTATTTTTAATCGTCGCTTCCGGGCAATAATCACAATAAGAAGCCAGCACGCATTGAGACTATGCTATAGTCGAGCAAGTGCAATTTCGCGTTTTTCCTTGGTGTTCTACTGATACAATCAATGAGACTGGTCGTAAAATAAAATTTGTTTTTCTTCTCGTGCCCACTCAGCACTTATACTTCTATTAACCCTCCGTAGTGTGGTTTTAGCAAAGAAAGTTCAACATTTTCTCTATGTCGCGAATTCGCGACTCCGGGCATTCGCGTTTCCTTTCTTTTTTTTTTTTTTTGTACTCCCGCGGTTAGCTGGGAATGCATCGCGCGTTAAGTTGCGAAATAGAACAGGGACTTCATTTAGCAGCGATAGTGTAATGACGTGAGCAGCCAGACCGCTGACGCTGTGGTGTCACTGGTAGTTCTTTGAATCAATTTGACGTTTTCTGCGGCAATACAACGCTCAGGATGTGGCTGCGTATGAGGCTCGCCTGCTCTGTTTATTTCTGAACGCGGGTGTATGACATGGAGAAGGGCTTCAACTAATTATAAAGTGTCGTTACTCGTTTTGTATAATTAATGGATGTGCGTTCTTTAGATGGACAAAGCCCACTGAGAACGTGTCTTCCACCGCGGAGGAACAGCGATGACAAGATTCCCAGCGACGGAGACGGCGAAGACCATGCATGCCTACTTCAAGACATGGCGCATCCAATTATCGGCACAAGCCGCGAAGACGGCGGAAACTAAAACTGAAGTTGCTGCGATGGCGCGCCTCTTAGCAATTGAGAAGATGTAATGGACGATACCTTGCATTGAGAAATCTACCTGAGAGTGAGATGGCAAAAGTTCCGGTTGAATATTTCAGGATTTTCCTATTGAGAAACATGCTGTATAACAGGAAAACGACACAGCTTCAAGGAACACTGGATTGTCATCGTCCACAAGACATTTTTAGTGGCGAAGATGATGGATTTCATGGTGTCAGTTTCAATTTTAGGCGTCAGGATGAGCATGCGGGGCACTGGCCAATTGTAGAGGCATGCGGCAGAGGTGCAAACAACGTAACTGTACAAAAGAGATGGCTTTCAAGTGATCCTAGTGGAATGTCCATCTCTGGCTCAATAAAACACGAGAACTCATTCCTCAATATTCAATAGCACTTGAGATCAGCAAGACCAAATTTATAAGTTTTTTTTTAAGGTAAAAAGCGTTCTAGAAGACAAGAGCCAGGCATCACTTAAGCGTGCCAGCTTGAATAAATTTTCGCCATTGACCGAAGATGGATTAAATTGCCAGTGCCACGGATTCGCGACATACCAATTTCGAGACATACAGAAGTGCAATGATGTTTACCGGTGTATTTTTTTCAATGTAATGGCAAAGAGTCAAATAAACCGCAAAGTTTGAAATGTTTTCTGACGTTTAAAATAAATCGAACATCAAGGGGTTAAGTGCGTTCGCACGAAAGATTTCATGACTGCACAACGTAGGCTTACGGTCTGCTTCAATGAAGAAGCGAGCCATTTCCAGTCCTTCTTCGTAACTTGTTTCTGCCAACTTGGCCCTTTGCTCCCGGAACTGCCTTGACTGTTGCCGGAGGATGAGGCGTGCCTAAAAGTTGAAACCAAAGCGGCAGCTGTAATCGGTATTCTTAGGCACTCAATCGTTAGCGACATGCGGTCCCACGCATGGCGCACAGTGGCTGTCACGAACCTTCGCTTCATAATTGAAGTACGGTAGTACATAAGGCTGAAAGCTGGGCTAGTTGTAACTGAGACGTTTCAGACATTTCCAGCTTTCATAAGGATAAAGAGACATGCCTTAGGAAAAAGAAAACAATAATTACGAAGAATCAACCCAAATTGCTATATCCAAGAATGCGTTCGGCATGCTTTGGGAAGTGGTCATTTGTGACACTGTGTTGTGCGGTGGTGCTCGCTCCCCTTGCCACCACACGTGCCTTAACCGTAAGCGCGTGCCAACCGGTATTTCGAGCGCCGCTTCCTCAAGGACCAGTTGGGAACTCCCGTGCAGCATCTGAGATCGCCCGTGGTTACAGACGTGGCGACAACAGGCTTCCGCGTCTGCGATCAGAGGCACCGCGTCTCAAACGACAGCGCCTGAGTTTTCCGGTGAGCGCGTAGCATCGCAACGACAGCGTCTTAAAAACGCTCCCCGTATACCACGCGCGGTAGGATACCACACGGTACCACTGGTACCGCCGCCTCGCGGTATCGTTCCACCGGTGCTACCGGCGTACAACAGCGCGGTAGTACCGTAAAACCGCGGGGTTGCTCCTGCTACGTTATACTACATTACTGCACCATCTTCCGGTTGGGCAGCCACATGAGAAACGCGGTTAGTTCCGAAAGAACGCTGAACGTTAAAAAAAAAAAACGTGTGTCATAGTTGCTAACGGCTTCCTCCTCAGCCCTCAGTAAGCCGTCATGTGATTGCCTGGATGTGCAAAGGCTAACAAGTGCCGGCTTTTCCGCGAGTTAACAACAACAATGTGGCAGAGAGCCTGATTAAAGGGCCCGAGTAGAGAAAGTGCAAAGAAATGCGTGCCAGGACGTGGACAAAGAAACGGCCAGTTGTCGTGCCTTCTGTGCACCATGTGACCGATCAAATCAGGATTATCGCCAAGTGCGGTGTTTCCGGCGCTGGACAAGCTTGTACATATTTGTTGAGCGCAGCGTCTTCAGCTAAAACAAGAAAAAAATCCCACGGAGCCCAGCTCAGGATGACTGTAGACATTAATGCGATTAGCATTCAAGCGACGTAGCGACAAAATCTATGGCTGAACAGACATTTACATCCCTAGTAGGGGAAGTACGCTAACAATGCTAATCGCATTATACACCGACTCGCCACATCAAACAACAGTGTCTATAGCTTCAGACGCCACAAAGAAAGCTTCACTATGCGCGTTCAGCGTCAGGGCTGCCAGATTGGGCTATTAATAGCCAAATTGGGCTACTTTCTGTCCGAGTTGGCGTCAGAATTTTACTTTTGGCTATGTGGCTATTTTTCGGCTACATATTTTTCCTGTGTAAAAAAAAAAGTAAAAATAGTCGAGCACAAATGAAAGCACGCTGGAATCAAAATGGAGACCAAAGCAGGTTAAAGAAATTGACCGCGTCTGCTCCAAAATCAGAATTTGCAAGTTCTATGTGAGAAAACACATATGTATGTCAAAAGGTGAAGGATAGCGGCCTTTTGATAATTTTAATTAAGAAAGCTGGCCTCAGGGAACACGTCTCCAACCGCGAACTAACGCTACCCGCGCGCGCACCAGTGAACATACACTGTTGCTGTCTCCACATGTGAGCTTTCGGCGTTCTACGTTTTCAGCATCAGATGCTTCTAGCTTCCGTTGACCATGCGCCACGGGTGACCTAGGCGCCAGAACGGAGGGAGAACACCGAGCTGAACCTAACCGAAATTTGCCGAATTTTCTGCCTGCCGCACGGCGCCTATACGCGGCAGTTCGCTCGGACCCTTCCTGCCCAAATCGCTCCTCCTCCAACGCCAACGTAGAACATATACTCTTCCGTTGACCCACAGCAGCCACAGCCCATCCGTTCCCTGCACAACTCCAAAGCCTACTCCTGTCTTTGCTATCACTATCCGTATCAAATGCCGCCGTCGAACGAGTATCCAGCCAGGTATCGCTCATTAAAACCGGCCTTCGAAATAGAATGTCGAAGGAGACATTGGTAGCGCTCCTCCACGTGAAGTTTGGCCTGGCCAGGAAGGGAGGCTGCTGCAAAGATTTTAAACCGGGCCAAGAAATTTGGTCCCGTTTCAGCTCTGACATTTTGTATGGACCAAGCAGTACCACTTCGCAATAAGCTCGTGATGCCTAATCATAGCATACTTTTCTGTGTCTATATATCGTACTAGACTTTGTACCAACGCCATCTATTGTGTTAGACTTAGTTTTGCAATTTCTTGTAGTTTTTCGTTTAGTGCATTGTGTCGTGTTAAGCGAAATTATAATGAGCTGTAAGTAAACATACTGAACGCCTGAATGCATGCCATTGCTTAGCGTGTTCGGTGCTATTTGTGTGTTGTTCTTTTCGTGATTTTTTGGTGCTCTTGGAAAAATAAAACAGTGCATTTGCAATGAAGACTGCATTTGCCTTATCACGAAATTGCCTGCATGTCTGCGTTTCTGCACTTCTTGCGCTTGTGCAGCATCTGTTTTCCGTGCCGCATGGCCTCCGTGATGTGCGCCGAGGTCATGCGTGGTCAAGCGTAGAAAATCTAATATGTAGGTATTCATGCGAAAATTGAATATGCTTAAGAAATGACTTAACAAAAAGACAAAGCTTTTTGGCTACTTTTGGGCTGCCCAAAAGTTTCGCTTTTGGCTACATTTGGGCTACTGCGGAGGCCACTTTGGCTACCTGTGGTTAGAGCGATCTGGCAACCCTGTTCAGCGTATCTGACTTTGAATAAACTACGACGCCATAGCACAGGCGTATTTTACAGGCGTAAAGCTTTTAATTTTCTCTGTCCTCTGAAGAGTGCATATTCTCACTTTTTATCAGTCAAACATGTAATTTCCTTTTCTGTTTCACCATCGAGAGCGACGTTTCAGGAGCTAAATAGGAGACAGTAACGGTACGCCAAAGTGCGCTAATTGTAAGGTAATAATATACTGACAAGTAGAATAAGGTAATCATGGTAATTGCATGCTAGAGTGCTAAACGCGCGCAACTCCTTCGATCGCTTGCAGACAGGAGAGTTTTCCAGCGCACCCCTATCTGTGGCAAATGCTACTTTGCCCACAGCTGGCGCTGAATCGCTGTAAGGAACCCTGTCTCGATGAGGCTACCGTGATGATACTTCCTTGATTTAAAGCCTGATAGCGGGAAGGTAATAAGTGCCGATGAGAGATAAAGGAGACAGACTTAAAACTGCTGCCGTCATGCGCCAAGATAAACCAGACTCGGGTTCGTCAGCGAGAACCTTGCTATTTTAGGCATACGAGCTCCTGCGGGGACAGCAAGTCTAGAAAATAATGGAGATTTATCGCTCGATATTTGTAACTTACGTAGGCGATAGTACAGATATTCATTTGTTTCTTGTGAATGGCACGTGCTGCTCGAAATCAGGTCATAGTTGGCGCTAGAATGCAGCCGTCGCTTCTATGGTTTGCGGCATGCTTCTTTACATAGGCGTTAATTGCATCCACGTTATGCTTGTAATTTTGAGTTAAGGGCAAATTCGAACCTAAACCAAAGGAAGTGTTTCGCTTTCAGCGCAGATGCATTGGCGAAACTCTTATTTAGGCGTACCTGGGCGCCACAGATAACAGGTCACAAAGAACTATTTCGTTGTATACAAAAACGGTAGTGGTAACACCCTTGTAGCGGTCCTTCTGTCAACACATCGTACACGAGTAGGATACTGAGAAGACGAATGGACGAATTTCCCGCGGACATACCCGATCATAAGCCGTTCTATGCGCATAGGAGTCTTGCAAACACCTGATGTCGCAAACGAAAATTCGGAACTTCAGTGAGCTGCAACGCCAAGACGTCGAAGCTGCTTCATCAGTGAAGAAGAGTAGGTTTTTCACACTTTCTTTCTTTTCGCGATTTTTTTTAACTGTTTCGTCGTTTTGTTTAAGGGAAGCTTTCTTTGCCAACCTCCCCATGGTTTTGTGCCGGTCTGTCGATCGGTGTCTCGTCTCATAGGACAAAGCAAACGGGCCTATGCAAGATATTGACCCACAAAATATTGCCAGTGTGCGCACCTGTGTTCTGCGCCACATAACAATGAACCACTACAAAAACTTGCACATCTAATTTCGGCTTGCAGGAGTCTCTAAAGCACGCTCGGTCCTTAATGGAAGACCGCATAATATTGAACAGCTCCCTTGGATTTCTCCAGTTTCTTATATCTGGCCGACATCCTTGGACACCTGGGTATGTGCCCTTGAACGGTACGGCTCACATATCACATAATTCTCACGGACAAATTAGTGCCAGTGAGCGCGCCTGTGTTCTGGTTAACAAGAAAGGTGCGTATAAACTGTCGGTAGTGGCGGGGAAGAAAACAGCAGCAAAACTGTGAATTACTTTACTTTTTATTCGGCGAACCTGCCTACAGGGAAAGAAATTCAACAAAAGCGGACACTCCCATAGAGCCCAGCGACCAAATTGACTGTAGCGCACCAAGCGGATGGGATTAAAACCCTTTCCGGTTTCGGTTTTGGCGCGCGCGTTTTGAACGTAAGATGGTACACGCCACGCCGATTGGCGTGGCATTTTTTTCTTTTCTTTTTTTCGCTTCTACTGCTGAACCGCGCTCGGCCTTGGCGCGGAATCATTTTATTATTTAGCAAAAATGATTGCGAACGATCTTTGCAAGCCTCAGTCGAAGCTTTGCCACGTGCAATTTCATAAAGTAAGCGCAAGACATCTTCTGAAATGATGAAATGTTTATTTTGCTCTATATAAGTGCTCGTTCTGGGCTTTTTGTGCATTCATATAAAGTTGTGGCACCAGGTAAGCAGCAGTAGTTGCCCTACGAAGCTCCGCCGGACAGCATCAGCTGAAAAAAGTAAATTATAAGCATGTATCATTTTGGTATATAGACCTGACAGGAATACTACGTGCACAGGCGAAACGTGTGTAAGCGGTGAATGGGCGGCACAAAAAACAAAGGCAATTCGTTGTTACATACATGGCGTAGAAAATAGCAGACTTCTTCTACACAATACCATAAAATATGCAGAAGAAAAATCTGATTTCCAAAGCATTGCCCTCTTCCCAGGCATTATTTCTTGCACTTTAAGAGCACAAATACACGGGCGACTGCGCGTTTCCCAAACAATTTGGCCTCAGCGGACACAACGGTACGCCAGTACACAGAGGTGGCCACAACGCAGGATCTCAGCCAGACCATGTTAGACGCTCGCAGAATGCCTTCTACTGGCACTCAAGACAAATGCGTGGGTGCAAAGCCTGTTTTCAGTCGTTCAAAAGACGGAATTTTAGACTTCTTGGTTTTTGAGCTCCTCGGCGTTATCTTTTGCGCGTTCTGCCGGCGCAAGCAACGCACTCCCGTGTTATCACTCTTGGCAATCACTCGTCCAGTTTTCGACAAGTGTGACTACCGAAAGAAGGTATATGTTGTTGCGGGGCCATAAAAAGCGTCACAAACTTGTCCCACTAAAATTCAGTGTACGCCAAATTAACTGCCTCACCAGAGCCGAGCTGCTTTTCGCTAACTGCGTCACAGCGCCCGGCGCGGCGAGCGTGCCTCAAAAGTATCCCAAAAAGTAGCGAAATTACAATAATATTGGGGGTCAGGGAAAGCGTCACGAATTTGTCTCAGTAAGATTCACTAGAGGCGAAATCGTCACCACGGTCGAGCTGCTTTTCGCTAACTGCGTCAAAAAGCCCGGTGCGGTGAGCGTGACTAAAATTACCGAAAGATGTTACAGTAATGTTAGGACTCATACAAAGCGTCGCAAACGTCTCCCAGAACAAGTCATTAACTCAAATTAACTGCGCCAGGACTGGCAAGCTGCCTTCCGCTAACTGCGTCACTGGTTTCTGTTTTGTGCCGTAAGCCTAAATTTGCTTGAAATACGTCGCGGACTGTCAAACAAAATTTCTCACCTTGCCGCAGCCGAACAGTACAGTGGTGGCGTGTCAACGTGCATAATCAACGCAAGAAAACGCCAGGAGCCCAACAAACGGGCTACATCCAAAAGGGACGGGTCGTCGAACAAGCGAATTTCACATGCACAACCGGCCTAGCTTGTTTCGGTGGCTTGTCTGGAGCATGACGTAAGCATCTGGCGCGTCTGGCGTGCCGTTAGCTTGTCGCTAAGTAAAGCAAGCAAAATAAGTCGCAAAGTTCATTTAAACGCAGAACTTTTTACTTTTAGCGGGAACGAATAAAAAAATTTAACGTCTGCAAATTCATTTCGCATTCTTTTTTTTTTTCGATGCTCGCGTCAGCGAACGGATGACTAGGCGTGATGCGATTCCTGATGCCAGTTTTCGCCGAGTGCCTCCTCTGGTTGAAGTTTTCTATGATGTGCCCACAAAGGTTACACTCAAAGCACAACGATAGCGGAGACCGCGTTCGGCGATCGTCGGAATCTGATCTGTGGGTCAAATGCGTCGGCTAAGGCGAAAGCCTTTCTAGGCTCATGGTGAGGTTTGTGTCAACAGACCTGACCACCGGAGTGTCCGCCGAAGCGTCATCACGCCATATGAGGACAGATTAAAGAATGAAAAATGATTGACAGTGGCAGTGATAGTGAATGATAACTTTATAATACAGATTGATAGAGGTTAAAGTTGACTAGTAATAACTAATAGAATGACTTATAATGACTACGAAATGACGAATATGTCTAACGACGGCTTGTAATGGCCACAATTGATTACAAGTGACTAAAAATGCTTACTAGTGAGCAGTAATGACTAATAATGACTGAAATGACTTGTAATGACCCTCGTAATGTAATACCCTCGTGATGAGGGCCTTTGGGGGTATTTTTGAATAAATGAATAAATGACTCTGAAATGACCAATATGTCTAACGACGAATTCTAACGACTACCTTTGATTACAAATGACTAAAAAGTGCTTAGTAATGACCAGTAATGACTAATAATGACTGGAATGACTTGTAATGACTCCTAATGACTATGATATGACCAACATGTCTAACGACGGCTTGTTATGACCAAAAATGACTAAACATGCTTAGTAGAGATCAGAAATGGCTACGAAATGACCAATATGTCTAACGACAACTTGTAACGACTACAATTCATTAGAAATGACTAAAAATGCTTAGTAATATCCAGTTATCACTAATAATGAATAAAATGATTTGCAATGACTCCTGATCACAACGAAACGAGCAATATGTCTAACGACGAATTGTAACGACCACAATTAATTACAAATTACTAAAAATGCTTAGTAGTGAGCAGTAATGACTAAAAGAAAGAAGAGAAAGAGAAGATGCAACGAAAAAGAGGCGAATGATAAGAGGAGGAGGAGTAGGCTTTTGCCGTTCACCTCTTAAGAGACATCTTAAGAGACCTTGTAATTTTTATGTATCAATCGTCGAAATTTCCAGCGTAATCGACGCTGGAACCCCCATGTGCCTTCCAGAAACTACTACACACTTCGTGTCGCGCATGCGATCAAATTACACAACGATAACATTCGAGTAAATTCGAAATTATGCAGGCGCGTCTTGTGCAGAGCGATAACGCTTAACATTCGTTAGCCAGTGAAAAGCGGTCAGCGGATGAGTATAAACAAGTACACGTGTCACTGCCCCCCTCTGAAGAAGCATCGTCCCGATGCTACAAAGGCAACAGGAGAGTGAAAAACGAAAGCACACTTAGTAAAGAAAAAGTAAGAAACAAACAAACAAAATCCCGAGTTCGTCAGCGGGCGTAGAAAGGCTTAAGGAACACTAAAGGCAAATGTTAAGTCAATTAAGCTAAAGCGGCGAACAGAGCCTTAGTAATCGAGAAAATGACATGGATGCAGGCCACGATTAGAGACCACCCAGGGACATTCAAGTACTTGCCCGATGACGAAGGCACTCCTAGTTTAAATTATGTCACTAGTGCTCAACCACTCGTTATAAAAACATCATTTTATTGCACTATAGGACGAAATAAAATGCTACTTAATTGTCCAGCTATATTTTACTTTTAGAAAAAAACTGACTGATATCGACTGATTGACAAAGAACCCTTGACAACGACGCAGGCGGTCGAAAGGTTTCGTTTTTGCTCGATTCCGTTCCGCCCGCGCTTTCACGTTTCAGTAGCTTCGTTATCGCTTAGTGCTGCGCTGGTTTTGGTGATTCGCGAAACTCGCACAAACTGCAAGTAGCCGAGCATTCTACTTCCATGTCATGTCGCGGGATGACCGAACGGTCCATGCCACTTGATCAAAAGGAACTGCAGCGGCAAATCCACCGCTCTCTCGTGGCTCGGTTTCTCCATGGCCAGGCGTTTGCGTTCTGTGCAAATATGTGCAAAAAAAAACGTACCACCGTCTTTCGGGCGCCGTTTTACTCACCTACGACAGCAAAGGGCGGTGATGGCGTATGCAACGGCACCACTCCCCGGTTGGGTGGCAGGAGATTTAAATTGCGATAAAGGTATTCGAACCCTTCAGATGCAGTTTTCTGGTCAACTAAGTCTTGACCTAAAACAAGCGTTTCTAGGTTTCTGGAATGGTATTTAAACAGCCCACATCGAGTTCGTATTTGTTTTTACTGTACCTTAAGGCGGGCTACATGAACGACATGAGGTTGTGTAAGGCGCCGCTTTGATTGCGTAACGCCGTCTGGCACGACCTGATCGTACAGTGCGCCAATTCGTCAAGTGACCTTGTAGGGTCCGAAGAAGTGACGCAACAGTTTCTCACTGAGTCCTCGTCGGCGTATCGGGGTCCAAAGCCAAACAGGGTCGCCGGGCTGCTACTCGACATAGCGTCGTCAAAGATTGTAGTGCCGGCTCTCGGTCCTCTCCTGGTTCTTTATGTGCAGACCGGTGAGCTGAGGTTTCTTCGGCACGCTCGATATAAGCGGCGACGTTTCAGTCCTCTTCGTCAGTGACGTGCGGCAGCATGGCGTCGAGGGTCGTCGTCGGGCTGCTGCCCTAAACCAACTCGAACGGCGAGATCGGCGTTGTTTCTTGCGGCGCCTTGTTGTAAGCGAAGGTTACGTGCGGCAGGACGCCAACCCCCGTCTTGTGTTCCAGGTCGACGTGCATTACTAGCATGTCGGCGAGTGTTGTTCAGCCGCTCCGTAAGAGCATTTGTCTGCGGGTGGTAGGCAGTTGTCCTCCTGTGACTTGTCTGGCTGTATTGCAGAATGGCTTGGGTGAGCTCTGCAGTAACAGCTGTTACTCTGTCAGTAATGACTTCTGGTGCACTACGTCGCAGTAGGATGTTATCGACGAAGAATTTCGCCACTTCCGCTGCACTACCTATGGGCAGGGCTTTCGAGTCGGCATAGCGGGTAAGGTATTCGGTGGCCACGATGATGTACTTGTTTCCAAATGTTGACGTCGGAAAGAGTCCCAACAAATCCATCCTGATCTGTTGAAAAGGTCGGCAAGGAGGCTCAATAGGGTGCAATAATCCCCCTAGCCTTCCCGGCGATGTATTGCATCGCTGGCAGTCTCGACATGTCTTGACGTAGCGGGCCACGTCGGCGATCAGCCGCGGCCAGCAGTACTTCTCTTATATTCTTACGAGCGTACGGGAAAACCCAAGGTGCCCGGCTGTGTGATCGTCGAGCAGGGCGTGCAGGACTTCTGGCCGGAGTGCTGCGGGCACATAGAGAAGGTAGTTTGCGCAAACTGGGGCGAACTTATTTTTACAGCGAAGCTGTATACTTCTACCGCCCAAAGAAATTATCGTGTCGTGGTAAGCAAAAAACTTCCCATATGCGGGCCGATCCCGGAGATAGTGCAATGCCGGGCCGACACGCGGCGGAGGTGAAGCAGGCGTTAAGCACTCCCCATACGTGGGCCGAACCCGAAAATAGTGCAATACCGGCCCGACCCGCGGCGGAGGTGAAATGGCTTTAAGCACTCCCCATACGTGGGCCGATCCCAAATATAGTGCAATGCCGGGCATACCCGCGGCGAAGGTGCAGCAGGCGTTAAGCACTCCCCATACGTGGGCCGAAACCGAAGATAGTGCAATGCCGGGCGGACCCGCGGCGGGGGTGAAATGGCTTTAAGCACTCCCCATACGTGGGCCGATCCCAAATATAGTGCAATGCCGGGCATACCCGCGGCGGAGGTGAAGCAGGCGTTAAGCACTCCCCATACGTGGGCCGAAACCGAAGATAGTGCAATGCCGGGCGGACCCGCGGCGGAGGTGAAATGGCTTTAAGCACTCCCCATACGTGGGCCGATCCCAAATATAGTGCAATGCCGGGCATACCCGCGGCGGAGGTGCAGCAGGCGTTAAGCACTCCCCATACGTGGGCCGAAACCGAAGATAGTGCAATACCGGCCCGACCCGCGGCGGAGGTGAAATGGCTTTAAGCACTCCCCATACGTGGGCCGATCCCAAATATAGTGCAATGCCAGGCATACCCGCGGCGGAGGTGCAGCAGGCGTTAAGCACTCCCCATACGTGGGCCGAAACCGAAGATAGTGCAATGCCGGGCGGACCCGCGGCGCGGGTGAAGCAGGCGTTAAGCAGTCTCCATACGTGGGCCGATCCCGAAGGTGGTGGAATGCCGGGCCGACCCGTGGCGGAGGTGCAGTTCGCCATTAAGGGGCCCACATACACAGCTTCGCTTGTCATCCTTCTTCACAGAGTGGAAGGGCAGTGAGTTTTTTTACGAGGGCATCGTTGCGCAAGCAAAACGAAGACAAGCCACGCCGAAATACTGTAGGGACAGCGTCGGTCTGGCCTTCTAGGCACCCCACAAGGCTTAGTAAAACGAACTCAGTCCACGCCGAAATACCGTAGGGACAACGTAGGTCTTTCCTTCTAGGTGCCCCACAAGGCTTCGTAACTCCGCGTCTGCTCGTTGCTGTTTGGCGAAGCCGTCTGCAGTTATTCTTCCTATGAAGAAGTCATCGTCCAATTCGCGTTGCGGTGGCGGGTCAATAGGGGCGCGCGACAGGCAGTCGGTGTCAGTATGCTTCGTCCCAGACTTATACACCACGGTGATGTCGAATACCTGGAGTCTTACGCACCATCGTGCTAGGCGACATAAAAGATCCTTTAAGTTTGCTAGCCAGCACAAGGCGTGGTGGTCGCTTACCACTTGCCAAGTGCCTGCCGTATATGTACGGCGAAAAATTTTGCCGTAGCCCTAATGATAACAAGGCACCCTTTCTCCGTAGTAGAATAATTCGCTTCCGCTTTTGACAGTGACCGGCCAGCGCAAGCTATTACGCTTTCAACTCGGTCCGTCCTTTGAACTAGCACGGCACCGGGGCCTACGCTACTTGTATCAAACACGAGAGGGCTTCGAAGCAAAAGTGAGGTGTTCCTCGCGAATTGTGTGAGCATGATATTATATGGCTGACGGAAACGTTGCTAAACACATCATGTACAGGCGCCGACAAAAGTGGTATACTCCACGCAGCGGGAGCAGGAGCCGGAGCAGCGGCACACTGCATCGCGACGCCATCTACATTGGCACGAGTCAAGCGACATGCCTGCAGATAATACAGGGCACCCATCGGCTGTCTCGATCCCAGATGCTGCCTGTAGATAGCGTTGCGATGCAGTTTGCCGTTGCTCCGGCTCCCGCTGCGTGGAGTATACCACTTTTGTCGGCGCCTGTAGAAGTGCCTCTTCTTTCTCAGATGAGTATGCTGTTTTCAGTGCCGACAAAATTTACTTTCACCAGATTAAATACGGTGGCGCAGTTATGATAACGTGCCGTTCTCTCTTAGGTTCATTTAGAAGGCAAGACCTGGAGACGTACGAGGAATGTGGTGGTTGAAAATTCCAACACGTGACAAATCACGCTGTCTCGTTGACTGCTATTACTTTCTGCCTAATTTCTGCCTAACGGTTTCACGAATTGTTTTTCATATTCGGAATAAAATTAATTTTTCAAAGTACAAGGCACACATTTACGGAGACCTTAATCTTCCTAAAGTTGAATGGGCCCCTGGTTTGGTCAACAGTAATTGCACAGCCGTACAAGAAAAACCCGGATGTCTGATTGTTTTTATTGAATTTCATGGGTTACGTCAATATAACACAATGGACTACGTTGGAAACATTTTAGGTCTAATTATATCTAACGTGTCTGTTTCCGAGGTTCAAGCGGTGCGCGATCCTCTTGTTCTTGTATATAAGTGTCATTGCCCGTTTACTGTTATTCTTTTTGTCTTTTCGTCCAGCGCGTGAACTCAAACCACAAAAATTTAGGTACGCTGACGGTGATTACTAGGTACACTGAGCTTCACAACTATGCTTGGTCTCGATTTGAGATAAGGAATCGTGACTCATGCGCTGAGCTTCTAACATCAAATGTATAAGGATTAACATATATATATATATATATATATATATATATATATATATATATATATATATATATATATATATATATATATATATATATATATATAGATCACGATGTCACCCGAGGAAGTCTGATTCCCTTGCTGGTTTTCT
Source organism: Dermacentor andersoni (assembly GCF_023375885.2). NCBI lineage: Eukaryota > Metazoa > Arthropoda > Arachnida > Ixodida > Ixodidae > Dermacentor > Dermacentor andersoni. The sequence goes on along the minus strand of NC_092814.1, from coordinate 362,932,929 downwards.
TGCGATTTGAAACACTAATTCCAGAAGAAACAGCCATATCAGAAACGGTACCTAAAATCTGAAAATGATCATGGGTAGAAAAGACATTCTTCATGTAGATAAATTGTGAAAAAAAACCTTATTTTACGCGATGAAGCTGAACACGATGCACTTCTTGAAGAGAACTGCAAGAAAGAACCGAACTCTTTTTGGGCTTTTGTGTGGAAGCAAAGTAAAGATAAGGTCGGTGCTTCTGCGCTGAAGATGCGCGGCACTATTTGTTTCAAACCGCACGATGTATTCCAATCTTTCGCTGGCCACTTTAGCTCTTGCTTTGTCCGCCCTGACAGCACAGCAGCTGTTATCACCTTTGATGACATCAGTTACTGCTTAGTATATGAAAGTGTCGATGAACATGAGGTTTTATCGGCGATTCAGAAGCTCAAGCCAAAACTTACAACATTTCTAGTCCTGCTTTGACGTATTCGCTTAACGTATCTTTGTGCACTTGTGTCTTTTCTCGCCGTTGGAAGCTGTCAGTAGTTCCTATATTTAAATCCGGCAATGCTTGTGATGTGAATAACTTTCGACCATTGTGGCTTATTTGTTGTCCTGCAAAAGCTTTTACAACGGTAATGTATGAACGCACGAGTTCATATTTCAAACAAAAGATCTCGTCTTTGCAACACGGTTTAAAAGGACGATTCGTTGAATCAAATTTATGCGCCTTTCTTAGATACAGTGCGCCTGGGCCTCACAGGTTTAATCACGGTCAGGCAGAGACGATCTACTTTGACATGACTAAGGCTTTCGACACGGTTTTCCATGAGGTACTTCCTGATGACGATTGAAAAATACCGACTCTGCCCCATGTACTGCAAATGGCTCCAAAGATACCTTGGCAGCTGCCGTAATCTGGTCAGATTTTCTGGCTGTGTGTCTGACGAATTTGTATCATAATTGGGAGTGCCTCAAGGCTCCAACCTTGGGCTGTTGTTGTTTCCAGTTTTTATCAGTGATTTGCCGCTACATGTCATGAACTCGAGGGTTTTGTTCTTTGTAGACGATTTAAAATTATTCTGTAAGACTGAGAACTTAGAGGACTGCCGCGGTTCGCAAGCTGACATCGGCAACATCGAGAAATGGTGCTTGATGAATAGGCTTATATTGAACATTAAGAAAACTTCTGTCTCTTACTAGAAAACACGAATTCAAACACGAACAAGCAATCGAATTGACTTGGATCTGTGACAGTTTCTTTTATTTTTGAGTTCATTTGAATTCAATTGAATTCATTTCTTTTAATTCACTTGGATCTTCGGCAGTTTCTCTCGTACAATTCACCTTATGGTCTCCTGCAGATCACTGGAGCAGAGTTCTTGAAGGTCTGCGCTGTCTGGCGTCGAGCGGCGATTGTATTTTCTTATACGCATTTCTAACGTCTTCTCAAGTGTCGTAGCCTTCGTCAGAAGTTCTGTTACGGTCTTGGGTGGGTTGCGCATAAGTCCGGCAAAGAGTTCTTGCTTTACCCCACGCATGAGGAACCGAATTTTCCTCTCCTCAGGCATGTCCGGGTCGGCGTGGTGGAACACGCGCGTCATCTCCTCGGTGAAGATCGCTATGTTCTCTTTAGGCAACCGCACGCAGGTCTCCAGCAGAGCTTGAGCTCGCTCATTGCGCAGGACGCTCGTGCAGATCTGCAGGAAGCCGTTGCGGAACAGGTCCTATGTCGTGAGAGTCGCTTCCTGGTTCTCAAAGCGCGTCCTGTCGGCGTCTTCTAAAGCGAAGTACGCATGCCGCAGCTTGTCGTCGGAATTCCAGTTATTGAATGCAGCGACCCTTTCGTATATTTCAAGCCAGTTTTTCGGTTCTTCAAAGGATGATCTGCGGAAGTTCGGTGGCTCTCTGGGCTGTTACAGCAAGATAATGGATGCTGGGGCTGCCATTGGTGTCGTTGAGTTGGCCACGATCTTCCTGGCCGTCTGAGGTAGAAATCCGTGCTCCGGGGTCAGGCTTTATTGCCTGCGGTTTGCTCGATTGCCCGTGGAGAAGTAGGTGTGTTCTTGGGGTTCCGGGCTTGGATCGCGGCTTTACGGGGGCGTCCGGTACATGAACGCACAAGCACCTCCACCACATGTTACGTGGTAGTGACGGGAAGTACACAGCAGCAAAGCTATGAATAACTTAAATTTTTATTGAACAAACATGTGCCAACAAAAGAAAGTTACACTCAAAGCACAACGATAGCGGAGAACACAGTCTTCGATCGTCGGAATCTGACCTGCGGGTCAAATGCGTCGGCTATTATGTATCAGTCGTCGAAAGTTGGAGCGTATTCGCTGGCGCCCACATGCCTACCAGAAACTAGGTTATACAAGGTTTATGCAAGGTTCCTTCCAGGTTCCTTCCAGGTTATACAAGGTTCGGCAGGAGCATACGCAACAGATAGAACCAAAAATAACATTCGAGCAAATTAGAAATTATGCAGGCACCTCTTGCGCAGAGCGATAACGTTTAACATTAGTTACCCGATGAAAAGCGGTCACCGGATGAAGATAAACAAGCACACGTCTCACTATGCATCTGTAATTCGCACGGACATCTAATAAATTATCTCAGTATTTAATCGCTTCTTTCATGGTATTAACTATACGGTATATCTAGCCTACTCCATTCAGTGGCCATTGGGTACGTGCAGTGGGTGTGCCCCTATGAACAGTAACTTCTCTGGAATAGCCACATGTATTTAATATGCATCGTAATCATCTTTGCAGACACTTCTCACCATCCCTCTAATATTGCGATAGCAATTATATGGACACTCCAGGCGCATTTTTTCCGTCAGCGTCGCCGTGATGTTCCGTCTAAAATCCAAGGCCGATAACATCATCGCCGTGCGACGTGTGCTATCTGTGCGAGTGCAAGCGTGTGAGGCTGAGTAGACGATGATGCCTCAATATCGCGCGCGCAAGGGCAGAAAGCCGGGAGCAAGCGTGCCGTCTTTCACCGCGCGCAAGGCACCAAGCCGAGGGGATGGAGGGGGGGGGCGTTCTACCGAGGGGGATAGAGTGCGCCGAGTGCTGATAGCTTCTTGTGTGGTGTGTTCTCGCCACTTAGTTCACGTTGAAACGAGAGGCAGCACGAAAGTCAATCCACTCGCTGCTGCTGCCGCACTTTCTGACTCCAGTGTTTTGACAGCGGGTGTGAGCGTTCATCGAGTGAGATGTGTTGATGTATTCTTGTGCCCGCGTGAGACCATGCTTGTTAATTTAGTTAGTAATCAAATGTTTACAAGTTTATACGGCCGATAAAAATACTGTCCTTCGTACAGCTGTCTACTAATTTGCTGTCGCAATCGATACTTCGCCTATCGGGTGAGACTGCGACTTTTTTTCGGCAAGCATCGCACGTGGCCTTAGTCCACATAACATTGCTGCGTTGACGTCTCACGCTATGTACATACCTGACTTGGTGGTTGCGTTTCGGCATAATTTGCAAACGGTATAGCGGCTGAGTACAAGTTGCATAGAATTAAAATAAACACACCGTATGTATCTCATTTAGTTGTATATCCATGATCCAAACACTTAAAGAAAGCTTGGCATCATACAGTGTGACAACACGTGCTTAAGATCTACATGATCTACATGGTTTAAGGTTTTAGCTTTCAACAAATGGGAGTAATGAGAACCTAGACTTTGACTCGATTTTTTTCAAAGTTCCCCCTTATTCGGTTGAAGTGAGTTTTAGTATTTGCCTGCTTTTTTTCTCTCCATCTCTGTCTCTAACCCTCTTACGAAGAAACTGCCGTGCGAACCACAAGACCACTGCTGGAGACGGCTTCAACAAGCGCCACAGGCCTGGATTCATAACCCGTCGCCACAGACAGCATCCGCGCACCGTTTACCGCCGCCATATGTGGCCAGCATAGCAAGTGCCTACCTGACCTGTTATCGAAACAAGAGGGTATCTGCTGGTATGGCCACTCGCTAACACACTACGCCCACCAGCGTCAACTCCCAAATGGTCGACCACAACGAAAGCTCCTTTAGTAAGGTCATGTTGCGGGAGTTTTGAGGATACGCTTGCTTTCCTCATGGACACTCTGTGCTAAGGAGACGTGAAATGCTTCTCACCGAAGCTCAAGATGTATGTGAGCCAAGAAAACGTAGGCTTTAGAATTTCAGTATAAGTGATACTGGAAAAGAAAAACAATTCAAGGCACATAATGTGTCCCCTTAGGTTGCTACCCATAGTTCAGTGCATGATACAAAAACTGCAAGCTTTATTTGCAAAATGCAGTAGTACTTATTTTTATAAGTAGTATTATAGCGCGTACATTGTTTTGCATTTTTGACTGTGCCCTTGTTTCACCAGATTCAATTTCTTGCTCGGCTCAAGACGCGAAAACCGTATGGTATTCGAAATTTCTTTTATAATGGGGCCGATTCTATGCGGAATAAGTTGTGTCTAACCAGATTGTCCACGTTAAGCGAGCATAGAGGTCAGCAAACTCACTCATGAGTCGACTCACTTTGGTGAGTCTGAGTCAGAGTGAGCCTGGCTGAATAGAATTTCAGTGAATCTGAGTGCGAGTTCACACATCCGAGTTGAATTTTGATGCATACCTGCGAGTCGGCCTAGTTGGAACAGATTCATCTTAAAACGTTTTGTGCGCAAACAAACAGGGACGAAGAATAGGGGCAACACAAGGACGAGCGCTTTCCTTGTGTTGCGCTCGTCCTTGTGTTGCCCCTATTCTTCGTCCCTGTTTGTTTGCGCACAAAAAGTTTTAAGATGAATTTTGATGAGTGTAAATCCGAGTGAGCACGGCTGAGTATATAATTATGGTGAGTCCGAGGGAGCTCAACTGCGTAGAATTAGGATGCGTCAGAGTTGGAGGGAGCCCGGCTGATTGACGAGTCTGAGTCCAACCAAGCCCTTAGGAAAAATATATTTGTGAGTCTGTGCGAGTTCCTCATTTTGCCGAACTAACGAATATCGCGGCGGTGGCGGCAACGCCATGTGGTGCGCAGTGTACATCGCACGAGTGCATTAAATGAAAAATAGAGCAATGGAATACGCGGCCATGGTTCGCGTTGCCGCCCCGCTCGCCGTAGCACCTGCACACCACCCAACCCCTCCCTCCCTATTGAAAGCGCGCCACCAGTTTTACGCTCGTCGTTATCGCAGCCCCGGAAACGCACGCTGGCGCCGCCAAGTCCAGACTCATGGCGCCGCACTCCGACGCCCCTTCCCAGTACCTCCAGTACCTCCTTTGCTTCGCGCTTCTCCACTATTCCCGGCTCCGTGGCACGGCTGGGGCCAGGCTTGCAAAGGAAGCGGAGGAAGGCTAGGTGTGAAAAGCGAAACATCCCGGCGCATTCGAGAAGTGTATGCTGTGTAATCTTTCCCTTAATGCTTGCCGCCAAGGTTAAACCATGGCTTCCCACATTGGCAGGTGCTGGCAGGTTTTGCTTTCGGCCGTCTCATTCGACACGCTCCCCAGCAAGAAAAGTAATCCGGCGCGCTCGCCCGGCTGCCCCAAGGTGGCGCTGTTAGCTGAGGGCTGAGAAAAAGAAGGCCGCACCTAGAATATTTTGGAACCAGATAAAATTATTAGGCAGGCAGTCAACAACAATACAACAACATATCCTAGACGAAGATGAAAACAGACTGGAAGGAGAAGCGGCAATAAATTACATCCGAAAGATAACAGCCGAATCTTTGTATTTGAAGAAAAAGGTTGTATTTGAAGAAAAAAAGAGCATGAAAGAGATTCAGGTGGAAAAGGAGCTGGTACTGACAAATTTCAACTGGAAGAAAGCCGAAGAGAAAATTCCTAAGCGCACAGCCACAGGGCTGCACGAGGTTCCCGTTAGGCTGATTAATGAACTAGGACCAAAAAGTAAGGAAGCTCATGTGAAAGCAGTGGAAAAACTTTAAAAGATAGACGAATACCAGATAGTTGGTGGCAAAGTAGAATGAATTTAATTTATAAAAGTAAGGGGGAGAAAGCTAGAATTCACTCGTATAGACCGTTGACCATTACATCGGTAATATACAGGGTAGCAATGCAGGCAATCAAATTAAAGCTGCAGGAATGGGCAGAGAATAATAGTATTTTGGGAGAACTTCAGAATGGCTTCAGAATAGGTAGGAGTTTGGATGATAACTTTTGTGTTCTTACTCAGTGTATTGAAATATCAAAAGAAGAAAGCAGACCATTATATGTGGCCTTTTTAGACCTTACAGGAGCCTATGACAACGTAGACCGCAACATTTTGTGGGATAATCTGGAAGGGGAAGGCCTAGGTGACGATTGTCTATAGATTTTGAGAGATATTTCCCTAGAAAATACCGTTTGCGTTGAATGGGAAAGGATGAGGAGCGAGGAGACAGTTGATGTCAACAAGGTACTGAGGCAGGGGTGCCCTTTATTCCCACTGCTGTTTATGATGTACATAGTGAGGATGGAGAGGGCGCTAGAAGGAAGTAATATCGGCTTTAATCTCTCATACAAACAGGCGGGTACAGTAGTAGAGCAGCAGCTTCCAAGTTTATATTATGCGGACGACATTGTGTTGCTAGCTAACAAGCAAGGTGATTTGCAACGTTTTTTAACAATTTAGGTTGCAACAATTTAGGTTTGAAATTTATTTTAGAAAATCAGGTGTTATAGTATGCAATGAAAACAGTGAACAGACAGTGGCAATACAGGGCCAGGAAATACCTCAGGTAGGAAAATATAAATACCTTGGTATATGGATAAACGAAGGCAACAGATATATGGAAACACAGGAAAAAAGAATAGTGAAGGAGAATAGCAATGCAGCCATAATGAAGCACAGACCGCTATGTGGATACAATAGGTACGAGGTGCTCCGGGGTATGTGGAAAGGCGTAATGGTTCCAGTACTTACGTATGGAAATGCGGTTGTTTGCTTTAAATCAGGGGTACAATCAGGACTCGATGGGAACCAAAGATCAGTGGGACGCCTCGCATTGGGCGCTCACGGGAAGACTACAAATGAAGCTGTGCAGGGAGATATGGGCTGGACCAGTTTTGAAGTGAGGGAACCTCGCAGTAAAATTGATTCTGAAGAACGACTGAGGAATATGGAAGAAAATAAATGGGCTGGGAGAGCGTTGAGGTATCTGTACAGGAAAAACATTGATTCACAGTGGAGGAAAAGAACTAGGAAGCTTACCAGAAAGTATGCGGCCTGTAGGGTGGGCAATACAGCAACAAAGAACGTCAAGCGGAAAGTCAGAGAGGCTGAAATAATCTCATGGGTGGCGGCAATAGAAAAGAAACCTGCGATGAGTAACTACTTAAGAGGAAAAAACGAAATCAGGAAAGAAACAATTTATAACTCAAAGGGAAGCTCATTACTTTTCGAAGCGAGATCGGGATGCCTTAGAACACGCACCTATAAAGCGAGATATAAGAAGGAAGAAGAAGCATGTGCTTGCTGCGGTAAAGCTAGGGAAGCGATGGAGCATGTTTTATTAGAATGTGAAGACGTCTGCCCAGCAGTCGATTTAGGCACCACTGGCCTCCTTGCCTTGCGTTCAGCGAGAGCAGTGGAAAAGTAAACATGTCCGCAATAGATATAAGTAAGAGGCGATTGGAAGATTGGTGGAAGAAAAGTAGGGAAACGACAAAAAACGGAGACGTACAAAAGCAAAGTACGCAATAGAGGATCAGGAAATTTGGTTGTGGGAGTTCATAGTGTTTTTTTTCTTTTTTAACCTAGGTAGGACATTAAGCAGTATAATAGCAAGAGCTTGGTGGCGCAACCCACCGCCCCGTTCCAAAGGGGACGCTCATAACATCCATCCATCCATCCATGTTAGTGTCCCTGTATATGCTCCCGCAGGGAGCAGTGTTGCGCATAGATCCACCGTTGTGTTCCAGCTCTGCAGTGAAGGAACTCGTCGAGCGCGCAGGAGGCAAATGCAGCGCGGTGTTCCATTAGCTTTCTTCTCTGTTGGTCGTGAGCTACATGCGGCAATTGTTCATAAGCGGTGAGCAAAATGACACTTTTTAATGGAGGCTACGCTCGAACGATTGGCGCAGCCGGAGGGGTGTCAACCGCCCGAAATTTTTAGTTTGTATGTACATATATACACGCAGATATACAAACACACGCTCGAACGTACATATAGGAGTAGGACCCCCCTCAATTCCTCGAAATGAAATCCTGACTGCGCAAATGGCTTGAACAGCTCAAAAATTCCCGTGCAAACGCGCATTACCTTGCAACAAAAAGCAGTGCAATGTTTTTCAGCATGCATATGAAGATTTCTCGCGGAAGCCGGAAGGCAAGAAATGTTTTAAAGGGTGTTTAAAGAAAACTTCGCACACGCGTGGTGGAAAATTATGTGAGCACATTTTGGCTGCCGAAACCGGACGAATAAGGATCGTGGCCAAGAGAACTATGGTTCCTGCAGTTAAGTCAGTGACTGTTAACCGCGACCGTCATTCATCACTTACCATCACTCACAGCTGCTGCACGTTTTCGATATATGCGGTACAGAGTAGACACGTAGATTTAAACGCATTTGAAATGTTCACATGCACACATTTTATGCAAGGCTTATTTTTACGATTCATACCGCAAACTTAACAGCTGCTTCGTAGCAGCAAATTTACAAGTGGAAAAAGATTCAAGATGCACCAGCTTCTACATCAAATTTATTTCGTACAAGGGAGTGGATGAGCAATGGCTGGTGGCAGCAGGGGATCAGTGCTGGTGCTTGGAGCCTTGGGGGGCAGAATTCAAAGCCATTGTAAAGAAAACAAGTTATTACGAGTAACAACAGGTCATTTTTATTGCACTAATCACATACTCGTGTGCTGGCAAACTCGCAAAGTAATGATTCACACATTGCAGACTGTAATATGACAACACATTTTTCTTTATCTCTTCATACTACTCATGTTAATTTACTATAACACAGCGCTTATTAAACGTACAAAAAATTTCACATTCCTCGCGTCGATTAAGGCTGATCGAACAAGCAACATATTGCGGGCCGTAACTGCTGAAGCTATCACAGCTGTCTCATCAGCGGGAGCGCACGATGTTTTCGCATACTACAAATTGATGTTTTCGCATACTACGATGTTTTCGCATACTACATTAATCGACCTAACATGAAAAATCAGAACGCCGGCAAAAAAATAAAAAATAGAGTAGTGAAAAGCTGGATGCAGCAGGCAAATTGTATCTGCTAGTATTTACTCTGTTTTGAACACACTGTTATAGAGCCGCATAGACAGAACAATTGTACAAGCTACACAGCGAATTGGGAGAGTTGGTAAGTTAACATTCATGGCGTATATGTGCAGCGCGACACAGACGTGTCGTCCATTCTTTGTCCCGCGTCTATGTCGCGCTGCACATATACTACAAAAATTGCACAAGTGAACAAGCTCTCATGCAAGGCGTGCGCATTTCAACGTGTACAGGAGTGTTACTCGAGATAAATGCTGCTTTAGTGTAAACAAGCCGAACTCGCCTCTGTAAACAAGGCGAACACACCTCGCATGTCCTGGTCCCTCTCGGAGCTGGCCGGTCTCGTCCGTCCGCACGGCACCGCGTAAAAGGTTGTGCCACCTTCCGTGAGATTTGTGCAGTTTGGTGCGCTGCACCCCGTCATACTGGAATACAAGTGTCAAAATGATGTGTTTCGCATCACTTCACCAATGTTATTAACTTAATATCGTCGAATACCGTACCTGCAACCCGGAGCCCATCAGTGCAACGCACGCTCGACGGTCCGCTGATTGAAATTTCGATGGCACTGACAGAAATGAGTCGGCGCCGCGCCCGTAAAGTTGGCTTCGCAGCAGCGCAGTTGAACGTTTGACGTCATTTTTGTACCACGTGATAGCGCTCGGCGAATACCAATGCGAGCGGCGCCGGAAACGTTATGCGCAACTCTGCTTCCTGCGGGAGCATATACAGGAACACTAAGGGCTGTTAGCACCCTCGTGGAATGCGTGCAACGTGGCTTGGAGGTAGCTGGAAAGAGCTTCACCTACCTTGAAGCGGCCACAAAAGCAGGAACGCAGGGGCCAATGCTACTCGTCAAGTCCGAATCACGCGGAAAACGAAGACAAAGAGAAGCAGGGAGAGGCCTCGCCAGTAAGGGGCAGTCGAATGTTGATAATCGCCGGTGGCTCAACCTGGCTAGGTGCTCAGAGGTAATTGTGGAGAGCGTTGAAAGCAATAAAAGAGTGCGGGTAGGGACATTTCCAGGGCGGACATTGGTATTCGTCATGGAGCGAGCGAAAGAAAAGCTCGCGGAAAATGCCCACGGACGCAAATTTGTCGTAGTAGCAGAGGGGCTAAATGACGTGTGATAAACAGAGAAGGGGCAGGACTAGCTCAGCGCTTAGCGAAGGGAGTAGACGACGTGCGCGACATGTCCCCTCAGCTGCAGGTCGTAGTGTGCACGGTGCGGGACGTGCCTGTACGGGACAGTCACGTACAAAGAGTCGTTGTGGCGGCTAATGAGGCTATATGCATACTGAGCCGAGACAAAGGTTTCCAGGTTGTAGAAGCAAACAGGGAAGTGAGAAGGTATGGGAGTTTTCAACGAGATGGCCCTGGACGAGAAGTGGGCTGGCGTCTTGCTGGTCACGGAGTTGCTTTTTTGGGGGGCCCACGGGCGTTCAGGAGGCCAGGGTAGGTAGTAATGAAGAAGAAGGCCCCCTAGGGGAACCTCAGAATAACATCGCCGTGAATACCAGAAAAAGGAGGAAAACAAGAAAGAGAGCTCGCCATGCAATAGGCTACAAAATAGGCAGAGCGACGGAAAAAAAGGTAGTGTGCAGATATTGAGGAACCCTTAATAGAGAACAAATAGGAGTGTATGCGGTTAATGAAACACATCTTAGTGACTCGGAAGAGCCGCCAGTGATTGAGAATTATGTGCGCGACGGGTGCAGCAGAACTAAATCGGAAAGAAAGGGAGGGGGATTCGGAATGCTAATACATCAGTTAGCTAAATGCGAAAGAGAAAATTCAAAATGTCAAGAGCATCTTTGGTTATCATGCATAATGAGTGTAAAGAAAACTTGGCTGGGCGAAACGTATTTGTGGGCCGGAAAAAATTGCAGAGAGAATAAAGAGTGCGTGAAATGCCCAAATGCTGATATTAAGGGTTTCGGGAATGATGCCGAAATTATCCTATTAGGCGACATGAATGCCCACATACAGGCTCTAGATCGTATCCCCCAAGGCATTGCTGTAGGGAATGTCTTGAATAAATCAATAAAGAAAGAAAGAAAGATGGCTATACCGACAACAACGGGAAGTCATTCTTTGCGAGCAACATTACCTCGTTACCGTTAATTCAGGGCCGAAGTGTGATCAGCAGACCACGTGGGAAGTGGGAAACCAGCAATCGACCATTGATCACTACCTGATGACAGAAGGAATTTATGTTAAATTGAGAGAAATGGTCGTTAACGAGGAAGGATACAGCAGCATAAGGAGTGACCATAAACGCATCATTTTCAAAACGGGAAATGTAGTTGGGAAAGAGAGCAAGGAGCGAATCATAGCCAGTCGAACGTTGTACAAATAACAAATATAGTCACAAGAGTCGAGGAAGAACTTGGGAAATGGCGAAGCAAAGAGTGGGAATATGGTGAACTTCTAAGTGTAATTACGACAGAAATACGGAAAGAGAAGCAACATGCTCGTTGGAAAGGAAAAAAAAGAAACCTAAAAGCTGGTGGAACAGGGCGATACGAGAAACGATCGCCGAACGACAGAAAGCGTCACGAGAGCACAGGCCGGCAAAGAAGGCACAGTTGCCGCAGGATAAAGTAGCCAGAAAATGGTAAATATACCGTGAGAAATACATCTGCTCCATATATTGGTTCAAGCAAAGATAAAAGGTGAAAATGATGGCACACACGAGGCTATCAGCTATTTCGGGTCGGCTAGCCTTCGAACCAGCGGCAGATTACCTCCAAGACGAAACACGCGCGGCCGTGCTCAGCCGCGCTACGCGGCCGGAGTTGCAGCTGAAACGCGCGCTAACCTGCCCCCCTTCCACCCCGCACTCCCTAGCGCGCCCACATCCCCACGTTCCTCCCTTGCGCTCTGGAAAAGTAGCTGCGCACCCTCCCCGCCTTGCTCCCTTGGGCAAGCAACACCATCCTTCTCGGTTCACCCTGGCGTGCTTTCCCTCGCACCTACAGCATGCGCGCGTGTCCGCCATCTTATCGCACTTGGGCTTTACACTGAACGTCACGGCGACGGCGACGGCATAAATTTGCCTGGGGAGCTCATATAATTGCTTTCACAATAAAAATAACTAGGAGGGAGCATGCCAATAGCCAGGTAGCCTCGGCAAGCCACCTTCCTGAGACGCCGGCCCACCACTTTGTCTCCAGGACCTACTTGCGATGTCTCTTGGAGAGTAGGCGTTCCAACACGGTGCTTATCGCGGTGTCCGCGATTTTCCCAGACAGTTTGGTACGCGGTAGCTTTAATTACCGCCCTCGTCACGCGCTGTTCGGTCTATTCTTTCGCGTACACTCTGCGCTCTCAGCGGCTAGAAATTACCGCTGGCGCATCAAGTGGTGAGGGCCCATTTTCCATGAGTCATTATTTTTATGTTTTTATAACTAGGCTTGAAGGTGATCACCTGATGTTCACTTCTCGTTCCTTTCTTTTCTCCTTGTTTGGTGCTCTCGTTCAGCGCGATTGACAGCAAACATGTAATTCAGCAGTGACAGTCGCAACTGTGCATCTTGCACTTATGGCACATAGTATCACGGCCAACACTACTGTTCATTCTGTAGACCGACCAGGGCTTACGAAACTCTCAGCGCCTAGCGCGACGTCCGACGACTCAAAACGCAAAACAGCGACCCAGACATTCTGCTGAGCTATCGTGAATCGTAGTTAAAATGTGGCATGACGTAGGGTCAAGTGTTCTTTGTGCACAACTTTAGCAGCCTCCAGTTTCGTTTACGGGGCAGCGCTTCATACCGCGTTGTATCAAAAAGAATAGAGTTATATCTGGTTCTCTATATATACAAGGTTCAAAAACGCTAGCGCGCGCCACGACATCGACAGCGCGTGCGCCCCGCACGCACGCGCGCACGTATGCATGAACACACAAATAAGAATTTCCCTATTCTTTTAAAGATCCATCTAGCACATTTTACCCTTGCGCGAAATTTACCGTTCCAGCACTGCCAACATCGCGCGTCATACTTATTTGTTTCTTACAAGACGTTGTGATGCACAGGAAATAAGCAAATTTCTTGTATGTTTAAGACTCTTGCGCATACACTTTCCTAAATATTAAACGGCTGTAATCCTTCCACATGTGTTTTAACTAGCCTTCTATGGCAGTCTATTAATCACTGATGTGTTCAATTAACGAGAAAGCACGAGTTTGAGAGAGTTCGTAGGCCATGTAGACCTGGCTGACTCCGATTCCTGTGAGTGGTATTTTCTGCTCCCCAAAAACTTTCAAGTACAAATCCACTTGTAAAGACGCACCGAGGCTGTGTGAGCAAGCACCAGTCTGCATTCGTGACATGCGCACCAGGCATCATTTATCGCTTTCCGTTCTCGTGCGTTGAAGTGTACATAGGGTAGATCGGGTGATCCCTAAACTGCCTAAACTACAGATTAAGGGAGCACAGGCAAAAAAATTGAACCGCAATAGGGGTGGGCATGTATCAGTTGACTGTGATGATTGAGGTTGCGAACCATTGCTCAAGGAGCCTTCCGTGCTGTGCAAAAATACGGATAAATATACGCGGCAATTTGTGGAAGTGAATTTGATAGCAGAAGCGGGTGCGCGCGCGCTGCGTCTGTAGCTCTGAGTGGAACGGCATATCTAAATATTGTAGGCATGCACGTGGGGTGACTGGTAACCGCTGTATCCATTTGGTGGTATTTTATCCGTAGAGATACGATTACTTGTGGAAATAAAAATCACTTAACAGTTAACGCCCTTCGTTTTCGTTCTTCCTTGTCAGCGTCATATAAGTGCTATGGCCCCAATAACTGTATCAAACAAACTAGCCTAAGAGTTTGCAGTCTTAGCAGACGGACCTGTCCCGCGAAGTCAGACTTCGACGATCAACAGCTGTGCTCGCCGTTATCGCTTTGCTTTGAGTGTCGCTCCTATTTTGCCGGCAAAACCGAGCCTCTTCAGTAGAGTTGGATGCGTGACTCACAGTGTTAACGTCGTCTCGTTCTTCACCGTCGGTGCAATGTTAGAACAAGTAGCTCGATCTTTAGTACCACTTACCCTCTCACGTAGAAAGTGTTCATGGAATCGGAAGTCATCCCGGTAGATATCTCCAACCCATAGTCCAGCCGCACAGTTACCGGGATCCATGACGTTCAGGTGCCTAATGATGACAGGCGCCTAACGGCCTTCGTCTTCGTTGTGCCCATCAAAAAAAAAAATCGCGTTTTAGATGCTAGCGGACATCTGCCGCCTTTTTATTTTATTGTTGGTGGACTACTTAAGGAAATATTTTTTTTTCTCGTTATATGGCGATTTCGCGCACAGAATTCAATAAAAGCAGCTAGCCATCATAGCAACCATAGCCATGAAAATAGCAACATGAGAGGTACTCGTGATGATGGCTCGTACCCACTCTAGAGGACAGGTCATTAATACGAGCACACAAAGAAGGCACATACTATACTTTAGAATAAATCAGGTGCTTAGTAGAACGATCATGGCGAAAGTAAAGCTATTGTAAAATACAAAGTAATGAAAACAAAAGTAAAGGAAAGAAAACTGGAAGCAGGTAAAACTGAACCTGTGCAGGTAAATGTCAACAATTTGTGAGTGAGTGAGTGAGTGAGTGAGTGAGTGAGTGAGTGAGTGAATGAGTGAGTGAGTGAGTGAGTGAGTGAGTGAGTGAGTGAGTGAGTGAGTGAGTGAGTGAGTGAGTGAAACAACTTGATTTGGTCCACTATAGACGCAAGCAGCTATAGACCGATCATTATAGACCGATTATAGACCGATCAGATTACTGTCCGTTGCCTACAAAGTATTTACTAAGGTAATCGCAACTAGAATAAGTAACACCTTAGACTTCTGTCAACCAAAGGACCAGGCAGGATTCCGTAAAGGCTACTCAACAATAGACCATATTCACACTATCAATCAGGTGATAGAGAAATGTGCGGAATATAACCAACCCTTATATATAGCTTTCATTGACTACGAGAAAGCGTTTGATTCAGTCGAAACCTCAGCAGTCATGGAGGCATTACGGAATCAGGGTGTAGACGAACCGTATGTAAAAATACTGAAAGATATCTATAGCGGTTCCACAGCCACCGTAGTCCTCCATAAAGAAAGCAACAAAATCCCAATAAAGAAAGGCGTCAGGCAGGGATATACGATCTCTCCAATGCTATTCACAGCATATTTACAGGAGGTATTCAGAGACCTGGATTGGGAAGAATTGGGGTTATGATAAGAGTTATTGGAGAATACTTTAGTAACTTGCGATTCGCTGATGATATTGCCTTGCTTAGTAACTCAGGGGACCAATTGCAATGCATGCTCACTGACCTGGAGATGCAAAGCAGAAGAGTGGCTCAAAAAATTAATCTGCAGAAAACTAAAGTAATGTTTAACAGCCTCGGACGAGAACAGCAATTTACAATAGGTAGCGAGGCACTGGAAGTGGTAAGGCAATACATCTACTTAGGGCAGGTAGTGACGGCGGATCCGAATCATGAGACGGAAATAATCAGAAGAATAAGAATGGGCTGGGGTGCGTTTGGCAGACATTCTCAGATCATGAACAGCAGGTTGCCATAATCCCTCAAGAGAAAAGTGTATAATAGCTGTGTCTTACCAGTACTCACCTACGGGGCAGAAACCTGGAGGCTTACGAAAAGGGTTCTACTCAAATTGAGGACGACGCAACGAGCTATGGAAAGAAGAATGATGGGTGTAACGCTAAGGGATAAGAAAAGAGCAGATTGGGTGGGGGAACAAACGCGAGTTAATGACATCTTAGTTGAAATCAAGAAAAAGAAATGGTCATGGGCAGGACATGTAATGCGGAGGGAAGATAACCGATGGTCATTAAGGGTTACGGATTGGATTCCAAGGGAAGGGAAGCGTAGCAGGGGGCGGCAGAAAGTTAGGTGGGCGGATGAGATTAAGAAGTTTGCAGGGACAACATGGCCACAATTAGTACATGACCGGGGTAGTTCGAGAAATATGGGAGAGGCCTTTGCCCTGCAGTGGGCGTAACCAGGCTGGTGATGATGATGATGATGAGACGCAAGCAAGCTCAACGTCACCTGGCTAGGCCCACTCGGGGACCATCAGGTGAAACCTGACGGCACTCTCGCTAACCCTCAGGACTGCCAGGATTTGAGAGGTCTGGTCCTGGGCCCTAATGAGCTTCATTATTTCCTCTTGGGTGAAAAGGGGGACCGGCAGAAGCGCAGCCCCACAGGACATGATCGAAGTCCGCATAATCACCACACAGAGGGTAGTCCGGGCTTGGGATCCATTCGGGGTACATTGTGTGCAGCGCCGCGGGGCTCGGGTAAGTGCTTGTTTGCAGAAGTCTAAAAGTGACTGCCTGGGCCCTGCACAGCGAGGAGTGCGGCAAAGGCAGGAGTCTTCTTGACAGATAATTATGTTTGCAAATTTCGTTGTACGAGCAGAGAGGCTCAGGTCGCCCAGGAGAGGACGCGTTACCCAGCGCACGGTCAGTCAAACCTCGTGTAGCCGAGTGCGCCTCCTCGTTGGGGTTGATCGAGGCACCCTCAATGGTTCCAAGGTGCGCAGGGAACCAGGCCAAAGAGTGATGTTTCATGTCTTTAGCACTTTGGATGATACGTATAGGGCCTGGAGAGCCACCATTCCCATCTGAAAGGCCCTGACAGCGGCCTTGGAATCTGAATAAATCGTGTCATGTACACTGTCCGTCAATGCAAGAGCAATAGCAACCTGCTCTGCAACGCTGGAATTAGAAGTGCGGATGGTAGCGCAGCTAAGGATTTGAGAATCACAGTCGATGACCACTGAGGAGAAGGCCTCTTCTTGAATGTACGAAGCAGCGTCTACGAAGCATGTTCGGTCCTTGTTCACGCGGGCACTGGCGAGCAGAGCTTTACCCCTGGCAGACAGACCTGTCGACGCGCCCGAGAGCCGAGGACTCTTGAAAAGTTGAAGAGAAGTTTCGTTATGGCCAAACTAACATACTTTCGAAGGTCCTTGTTTTGCAAATTATAAAAGGGTTGAGAACAAAGCGAAGCTGGTGAAACGTTTCGTCTTCCCCACAAATTGATGGATAGGCGGATTCATAGGTTCTACGTCCACTCCTTTGAAATGGGGAAGTGGCTAGTAGTAAGTATTAGATTCGTCGGACGATCCTACCGCTGTCAAGCAGATGTAGGACTCGTCGGACTACCTCGCCGCTGCCACCATTTGAAGGAGTCGAAGGTCGTAGAGATGAATTCGGTGAACAGGATTTATTTACATATTAACATATTTTAAGACAAGATATACATCGGCAGTATAGCGCGACTCCCATATGGAGCCCGCAAGATTAACATTCAGCAAACAGCATTCGAGCACAGAGCTCACTACTACATTTTGAGCATAACAACGAGCACTCAGCTCCCAACGACGAGCACGACACGAGCACACTCTAGCAGCCGGCAAACGCTGCTTATAAGCTCTCCGCTTGACGTCATAGTTCGACGTCATCGTTCGGCGTGGACGGAGCACGAATGGTCGGGAATGTTCGTCCAATCATTGTAAACTTGCCGCCGCCCCGCAGTATGGCTCACACACACTAATGCTCACAAGTTCGAGCCCATACACACAAAGGCTCCGGAGTCGACGACCGAGGGCTTCGTAGAACTGTGCTCCGTCTCGGGTGGCGCGGCGGAGTACCACATTCCTGAGCTGACCGCGCGCCACGTGGCTGCCGGTCATCCGCAGTTCTCGGAAGGGCTCCCTGTCTGGTGGGCTTGGAACACGTGCAGCGGGCTGAAAGCTGGCACGTTGCCACCCCGTACGGCCATTCCTAACAGCTCCTCCATGGCCCGGAAAATCTCGCCTGGCCAGTGCTGGCAACCGCTGGGCAGGAAGAGAATGGCTGGCGAGCAAGATGACGGCTTTGCTCTCTGCAACCCCTGCGTACTCGGAATGCCTTCAACCATCTTACAACAACTGGCACAGAAGTGTCGACCCGGCAACACAATACCGCTCAGCGTTCAAACGCCCGGAATTAGCTGCTAACCCACCAGGCCTCCTATCACAATTTCCATGCAAGTCACTCAACTGGGAATCCCAAATTTTGCCCCAAAATTTCGTGCCACCAAAGCGAGCGTTCACGTTCCTCCTGAGTTCGACCAAACCCGACCGTCGCGCTGCACAAGAGTAAAGGTTTACGCAGAATTAAACCGAAGGTTTTCAAACACCAATACCCAAACATAACTTACGCAGCTTAACTTCACGAACAGCCTATTCTTACCCTATCGCAGTGGCGTACTTATTTCATGTACTGCTGCCACTGAACCGTCTGGCCAACTCCACAGGTACGTCATCACAAACGCGCTAAGTTTGTGGTCCCTATTCCGAACACGTGCTTGCATCATACAAAGTTTTCCTCACGCTGACTCACATTTGTTCCTTTAATCCACACAGGACACGTTCCTTAAACAAACAACCAAATTTGCGTAACTTACGCATCACAGAGGAACCTTCGAACAAATGTGTCTTCTAATAACTAGCTCTACGCACGCGTACTAGAGAAGTCAGAATACGGCTGCCCTCAACACACACGAGCAACCAAGACATAAATCTGCTTCTTTCCGTCCACACAGGACACGCGCTAATGGACTTAAGAGCTCTTCTCAGTGCAAATCGTGCACTTACCGAAAATCTACGCGCTTAACCTTAGAAAATTCAAAAAACACTTAAAAAGAAAGAAGGTTAAATAACACACACGCGCGTTACGATAGGCCTCTCAACAATAACCTTGACCTTCAGGTTACTCACGCTTACACAAAAAAAGAAAGCCTATATACTTATTAATGAACACCTCGCGAGACTACAGGTTTACTTTAAACGCGTCTTTCAAATCTCGGAGCTTCTCTAACAAAAGATAAACAGAGCTCATACCTTACATATTGAAAGAAATCCTAGTCTCAAATCGCGAAAATTTGCAAATGTTCAAAAATAAAACAAAACAACACGTTTTCCTACTACGGAAGCTCTCTTGGCCTCCCGTTCCCGATTGCTTACGACTGACTCATACTTTCAGCCGCACCCGAGGTGGTCGCGGTTTAAAAGCTACTCTGGCTACGGAGGAACAACAAAAGGGCTGACTCACTATCAGCTCCCCCAAGACGTTACGGTCTCCTGCCAATTTGCGTCCTCGCGCCCCGCTTTGAACATGACCTCGACTGACCGCGTCGCTACTCCCCACCTGGTCTCGTCCTGCCACCTTGCGCTTCTTTGTACTGCACGCTGAGCTTCGAAGAGAACGACGGAACGACGAGGAATTTAACTGCCCCGTGCCCTTTGTCCGCGTCCGTGCAGAACATGCTTCTCGGTCCCCTTTTGACCGGTGGCTCGAACGTGTTTGATGCGTCACAATCGTCCGTGACGACCGCACCTGTCTTTTCTTCGCGCCCTGCCTTTTCGCGCCTGTCGCCGTCTTTGGCTTCGCTACATTAGCCACCGCATTCCGATCCTTTCGGCGCTTCTTTCTGCGGCGCTTTCTCCTCGAACTCTCTTTCATGCCGTCATCTCGCGCCTCGTGCTGGCCGTTACACATCTCGTCGGCCCGGATCGGTCTCTTACCCGCACAGTCTGAGTGATTTACATTAAAATCTACTCTCACTTTGCCTCGACTGGCGGACAGCTCAACCGACTCGGGCACAATGCAGCAGGCTTTACTCGAGTTATGCAACTCGCACTCTTGCGAACTGCCCTCTACTGCATTGCCCAGCTCACGCTGTGCATCTGCACACAGCCCGTCGGTATCGATCGCTGTCTCACGCGCACAGTCCGAATGATTAACAACTGAATCATCCCTATCTAGGCTATCTAGACTGGCGGAGAGCCGCACCGATCCCTGAACAATGCAGTTGTTCTCTCGTGAGCTACGGAGCTCGCCACCCCGAGAACTATTCTCAACTGCATCGTCCAGTTCGCACTTCACTTCTGCACGCAGATCTGATTCGACATGGGTGCTCGCGTCTGTCAAGTCCGTAGTATTCTGTACCTCGCTAACGACCTCGCTACCATGAGATGCGACGCACACGCGCGGTAACTGTGCCAATTTGTTCGCAGCTGGCCTAGCTGTCACTACAGTCCTCTGTTGGCACAGCACCTCGTCGCTCTCACTCCGGCCTTTAACAGCCTCTGCTGCCACTAAGGCTTCGTTAGCTGCTAGCACTTCGAGTTCACTTGTGAACGTGCTGCTACTCTCACAGGTACTACTACTTTTGTCGGCTTTCGACGGAAATCTGCTGTCTACTTCCTCCCACTTTCGCTGCGTCCAGCCTACAGATTTCTCAAGCCGCTGTTGACTTCGCTCGATTAACTGCTCAAAACCTTGAATCTCATTGTTCAATGCATCAATGTACTGCCTCGTTACTTCTGTTAGGCCTTCTTCCTGTGTAATGCTTTTCAGTTTCTGCCTTGCTTTTTCCTGTTCTTGCTTAAGGTCTTCCAGTTCTTGCCTAATTGCTTCCTGTTCCCGCTTTTTGCTTAGAATTCGTTTGCCCATTTGTTCTATGAATTTCAAATCATTCTCACTTTCGAGAATTGTCTTACGAATTTCTGATTCCGCAAGTCCTCCTCTACGTTTACCTCTATCTCCTCACACAACCACAACAGGTCAGCCCTCGTCAAACACATTAGGACCATGGTCGCTACTTTAAGCTTTGGCTCTGCTGTCACACAATACTTGCTGCGATACCCACGCAAATCAAAATACAAGTAAAAGATCCCCAGCGAATCAAATCAAAAACACAGAGAAATTGAAGCCTGGTAAATCTTACAGCCAAAACCAAACGCTTACCCACTGAAGCAGCACCATATCACCAGTCCTTCCCCGCCGTATCCAGTCAATTGCAAGAGGTGGTCAATCTCAAGTCGCCTCCAACTTGATCAGGATGCCGGTCGGTCACCATGTGCCAACGTCCGTCAGCTGCCGTTGCTGTCTCCGAGTCGTAGGCCGAGTTACGAGCCGCAGGCCGATCTAGGAGCCGTAGGCTGATCTCACCGCTGCCAACCAGATATTAAATTCGTCGGACGATCCTACCGCTGTCAAGCAGATGTAGGACTCGTCAGACTACCTCGCCGCTGCCACCATTTGAAGGAGTCGAAGGTCGTAGAGATGAATTCGGTGAGCAGGATTTATTTACATATTAACATATTTTAAGACAAGACATACATCGGCAGTATAGCGCGACTCCCATATGGAGCCCGCAAGATTAACATTCAGCAAACAGCATTCGAGCACAGAGCTCACTACTACATTTTGAGCATAACAACGAGCACTCAGCTCCCAACGACGAGCACGACACGAGCACACTCTAGCAGCCGGCAAACGCTGCTTATAAGCTCTCCGCTTGACGTCATAGTTCGACGTCATCGTTCGGCGTGGACGGAGCACGAATGGCCGGGAATGTTCGTCCAATCATTGTAAACTTGCCGCCGCCCCGCAGTATGGCTCACACACACTAATGCACACAAGTTCGAGCCCATACACACAAAGGCTCCGGAGTCGACGACCGAGGGCTTCGTAGAACTGTGCTCCGTCTCGGGTGGCGCGGCGGAGTACCACATTCCGGAGCTGACCGCGCGCCACGTGGCTGCCGGTCATCCGCAGTTCTCGGAAGGGCTCCCTGTCTGGTGGGCTTGGAACACGTGCAGCGGGCTGAAAGCTGGCACGTTGCCACCCCGTACGGCCATTCCTAACATAAGATAAAGCTTGGCAATTTTACTCTTGCGTTGCGTTTATTCTCTGCTCAGCGTCTGTGGTTCGTGCTAACATATAAAATCCTTAAGAAATTTGTTTGTATAAACAATAATGTCTTAGCGTTTTCTGTATTCCTAGCGTTTGTGTCGCAAGAAGCCCAGTATAATTTTTTATCCCCATCGCAGGTTCAGTCACTTCTATTATCTTTAAATCTCAAGACCTCGCGCGGCGTAATACGTTCGTATTTGCCTCTAGACGGGCACTGCTACGTCGTAACAAAGGACACTGTATAGTTTCTGTTCTATTTCCAATTGCTCCGTGTGACTAGTCGACATCTGTGAATGAGTGTCATTACACCGTGCTCTCGAATACCTTAGTCTTGCTTTAAACACAAGTGGGCGGCCTTTTGAAATATCGTAAAAGTTTTCTTCTTCGGTTTTTTTTTTTTGCTTGGCTGCTTGGTATCTTTTAAATTACGGGCTTCTTTTGTGTCGCGCTTATGCAGTATGTTCTTTCGGCAAATCTGTTTTTTTGTTTTGTTTTATCTGCCACTCTCCACACCATTAGCGCAGTATCTAGTGCTTAGTCTCGTGGTTAACTTTTTCTCCTGTGAAGCGCATTTTTCGATCAGCCTCCAGTATATTAAAAGACACTTTTTACTGCACCGTTTGTAGTTCTTGCATGCTTACCTAATCTAGTCTGGAGATTTCATTCCCAGCAGCCATTTGTCATACGCAAGTCCGGGAACTATGAGTCTTTGCCACAGGACTGAACTACTTCACATTCTTGAGCTAACGCAAAGCGTTTTTAATTTCATTATGGCGGTGTTTCACTTTCCTTTCGCTGTCAGCTCTATAATTTCTTGTGTTGTTTTTAATAGGAGGCATTTGGCTTTTTTGAACACGAGTTGTTAAATTTCGATGTATTCTTACCGGCTAATAAGTGGTATCACTAAACACCATAACACTTGACTTCTTTCCAACGCACCTGAACATATCTGATTCTTGGTCTTCGTGAAATTTCGGTGACATCATCGCCCGTTATTTTTAAATGTCGTCACTCCGACGCAGAACGTAACGTATTAACACATGCACTGAAGCGGACGATGGCCCCGCACTCAACACCATTTTCCTCCCTTGAGAACGCTCCATATTTAGGACAGGGGTGCTTTGGCTCCTCGTAAAGCTCCTCCGTGATACAGCGCTAGTGTGCGAATGGTGAGCCGTGTGGGTCGAGGTGGAATAAATGGCGCATGGTGTGTTGCGCCTTGGTTCAAAGCCATTGCGTTACATAGCACTCTTAGGTCATGAGATGGAATGCGACAGACTTCAGACTTTACTGCGCTTGATAAGTGGCGCTGGAGCGGAGCACTTGCCGACGACATTTGCGAGGCAAGGTCTACCTGCAGGAAGCAACAGTCCTCCTTCTTATCGTTTCTGTAACTATCTGCCTGAAGGTCACTAATGATCTGGCTAACATCAAACATGACATCGTACACATGCAACTGCATACATCACGCAGGAAAGACGTTTCTCCATAACAGCATCGTCTTGAGTATTATCATCAGCAACAGCAGCAGCCTGTTTTTATGTCCACTACCTGGACAAAAGCATCTCCCAGTGCTCTCCAATTACTTCTTTCTTGCGCTAGTTGACTTTAAGTTATGTCTACACATTTCTGTTTCATCACACCGCCTAGTCCACTGCCATCCTCGGCTGCACTTTTCTTTCATTTGCAATTATTCTGTAACTAATGCATCATTGCTTATGTGTCTTACGCATTGAATGGCCTTCCCTTATTGTCAACTAGAATATCAGCCACCTCAGTTTCCTCTCTAATCCACACCGATATCTTACCGTCTCCTAACGTTATACGCCTACGGTTTTTCATTCCACCGCTCGTCGCGCGGTCCTTAAGTCCTCAAACTTCTTTGTTAACCTAAGAGTTTCTGCCCCACTTGTTAATACCGGTCACGGTGTAACCGGTAGAATGCAGCGGTTGTGCACTTTTCAAGGACAGCGTCAAGTGACTGGGCATGATATCGTAACAGCGGCAGTATGCGTTCCAACTCATTTTTTCTCATTCTGTAAATTTCCTCCCCGTGACCAGGGTACCCTGTCAGTAACTGACCTACATGTACATATATTGTCCTGCACAAAATCTAGAGGCTGACTGACAATCATGAATTTTCGTTCTCTTGCAAGGGCATGGAACATTACCTTTGCCTCCTG
The DNA here is from genome assembly GCF_023375885.2 of Dermacentor andersoni. Taxonomy (NCBI): domain Eukaryota; kingdom Metazoa; phylum Arthropoda; class Arachnida; order Ixodida; family Ixodidae; genus Dermacentor; species Dermacentor andersoni. The sequence goes on along the minus strand of NC_092814.1, from coordinate 362,908,734 downwards.
CATAATAATCTTCAACCCTGCGCTTGCACTTTCTGGCCTAAGGTCCTCAACAGTGTGTCGCAAGCGATCCCCATCATTGCTGAGCAGGACAATGGCATCTTCAAACCACAGTTTGCGAAATATTCGCCGTTGATTCTAACACTTAATCCTTCCCAGTCCAATAACTTGAATAATTATTTTAAGAATGCAGTGAATAGTATTTGAGAGATTGTGTCTCCTTGCCTAACCCCTTTCTTGATAGGTGTTTTTCTGCTTTTCTTGTTAAAAATTAACCTTTAAAATAATGGGGTTTTATGTCCCAAAACCAGGATCTGATTATGAGGCACGCGGTAGTGGGGAACTCCGGAAATTCGGACCATCTGGGGTTCTTTAACGTGACCTAAATGTAAGCATAGAACAACAGAATGCTAATTTGGGCCGGTTGGTACATGTTAAATCGAGCAACAATGGAAGAGACAGGACGGACAGATGCACACGTACGAAGCACTGACTATCAACCAATTTTTATTGCGCACAAAAAGATATATAAAGGTGCGGGAAAGCTAAAAGCAAGAGAGGAGCAGACAATTAAGCGAAAGCAAATCAAGGAACAAAGCATAAAAAAGCAAAATCACCAAATGGGCGCCATAATCCACGTGAAATGAAGGCTATTAGAAGCGACACCGATGGAGCACTCACGCATGTGTCACCTTTTTCGTCGATACCGAAGGCATCATGAACTTCACGTACATACTGGTCCCATAACGCCCGAGTATTTTGCACTGATTAAACAAGGCCTGATAGCCACATCGAGAGCAGTGCGCTGCTAAGTGGCTGCCAACGCTTCTCTTCATTAATTTGGCATGTTCTCTGAGGCACTAATTCACACATCAGCTAGTTTTACCGATGTAGCAACCACCGTATGAATGGCGAATATCGTATACAGCACTGTAGCAGCAGTCAACAATGTTCTGGGTGTTTTCATCACACTTGAACATCCCATTGTTCCCTCTATTTACTTTTTGGCACATAGTCGAAAATTTGTTCTGGGCTTAAAATACAACCATGACGCCTGCCTCCACTGCTAACTTCTATATGTGGCGTGACACTCGGTACGAATATGGAATCACAGCGATGCGCGACTGCGAGGTTTTTTTTTTCTTTTTTATTGCTTTTATAAATGCTTAGCTGTTTAGCGTCTGCTAAGAGACATTTAGAAACGTCAGATAGCAAACTGTCAGGAAAGCCTGCAACTCGCAGTCTGATCACCTGTGACTCGAAGATTCTGTGCAAAGTGTGGCGCCAAGACCGCGACAAAGCAGCCCCTAAACATGATTTTACAATCCCTCGCTTGACCAGTTTAGAATGTGTAAAATTTCGTGCGTTAGGTGCGTGTGCGAGGCACTGACAAGGCCGACATGGTGAAAGGTGAACTGTGATGTCTCTTATTGCACCTTGCTTATATAGCCACACCAAGAGCAAGGTAACGGGAAAGGGTAGTGCTCGTGCCGAGTGAAAAGAATGACACAGGACGCTCCGGTACACATGTTATCAAAACGCGATACGCCCTTTTGAATCAAGGCACTATTAGAATATTACTAATGCAAGGCACATGACGTGTGAGCATTCTCATAAGAGCTCATGACAGCTGATTGAAATTATGGTCGTATTGCACAGCTTTGGCACGCCTTGTCTAGTGGCTGGATCGTCGCAGTGATGTCGCGCAAACCAGCGCCATCAGAGCCGGTGCACTAATCTGGTCGGGCAGGTACGATGTCGAAGATGTACTTTGTTCCTGCATCAGATACTGTCGTCGAATTCCAGTCCGTCAACGATGAAAGCTTCGCCCGTGGGGAGCAGATCTCTGCTGCGACGGAGTACCTTGTTGTCTTCGGTCAAGAATTCGTACGGCCCTGGATGCTTGTGATCAACCACTTTTGCTTTCCGTGGCCAATACTTTTTTTTTTTTAGTCTGACAATCTGACATTCTTGTAGTGGTGGCACTTGCATTCCTGAACAGTAACTTTCAACACGTTTCCGCACCTGTCGACCTCAGCCGTCTTCTGTGAAGTAGCTCACCGGGCGATTGTCCATCTTCTAACGGTGTTGAACTGTAGCCTCCTAAGTAAGCCCAGCCAAACAGGTTCTCGTGCTTCTCCAGTTTTCTTTGAGATTCTTTTGGCTACCTGCACTCATTTCTAGGCTGGCCCGTTGTATCGCGGTAACTGCGCCCTTGAGGTGACATGCCCGAAGTCATACTTGCTTGCAAACCGACGAAACTCTCAACTTCTGAACTGCGGCCCGTTGTCCGTACATACCTCAAACGAAATTCTGTATGCACAATATGGCCCCCAGCTTGTTGATAACTGTTGTCGCCGACGTGTCGTGCAGGTCCTCCATTTCTGGAACATTAGAATGTCATACACAAAAAGATCGACTTTCCCCCGTATTTGAACAGGTCGACGCCAATCCTATACTAGTGTTAATGTGGTTTTGGCCTGGTGATTAGTGGTTCACTAAGTCGGCTATATGCATGCTGTCGGCAGACCTTTAGATAATTGATGCAGTGTACGTGTTGATGTTCGGCCAAAAATTTATTTTATTGCCCTCGATTTACATTTATTAAGCCCCACTTCACCTCCATGAACCCATTCCATCCTTTCGCATCTCATGGACACAGGTACGAGAACCTTTGCACCCTTCGGTAAAACGCCTTTCACAAATGACAGTTCGCACATGAAAGGATTCAGCTCTCCATCAACTGCTGTGCCCGAGCGAACGGCCTGTATCACGGCCTGCAAATATGGGTATTCATCTGGTTCTTGGTTTAGCACCTTCAATGTGGCATTGCTGACGAGGGCAATAACCGTACTGATGGCATGTATCTCGACGTCAGCATCAGTGTTTGCATCGTCTGTATTCTGGCATGACGATTGTGGCTCGTGACAACATGTCCACCAAGAAGAGCTGCTTTCACAGCACAAATACCGAAGGACGTCGTCATATCTTAGCATTCGCAGAAAGAACCTCGCAAGTCTTTACGGCATATCCGCTATCGCCTTTAATGCGTGAGGATTGTCGGGCTACTTCCCTCGGAAATATGTCCGTCGGTCCGTCTGTAACGCGTGACACAATGCGCCCTATAGGTATATATGAGGTCCTAGGGGTGTATGTATATATATATATATATATATATATATATATATATATATATACGACCAGACGCGTTTGGGCCAGACGTCAGAGGCGCATGTGTGCAAGATGAGCGAGTGGAACGAATGCTTACGCCCTATCTGACAAGTCCCACGAGGGCGTTTCTGCAGTAATGTTTTGAGCTATTGCTCTCAATGACCGATGGTCCGTTTCCAAGATTACGTGTTGCCCATAGGCAAAGTAATGAAATTCCTGGCAACCGAACGTCGCTGCTAAAGTTTCGTTTTCTTTTACATCGTAAGCTGTAATGGGCTCATTCCCATAGCTGTTTCGGTTGGCGATGGTGTCCGTCGCAGCTATTGCCTAGCGCGCGAGAAGACACGCGATGTCACAGGTGCACCACGTAGCGTCGATATGCGCCCGCTTTGCATTGCAGTTACATATTGCGGTGAATATAAATCCCGGCTTGTCCAAGTGATTCGCGTTTTAATGTTTGGGCCATGCACAAGCTTATCTTTCACAGTGGCACGATGCATCCTTTGAAAGGGAGGAAAATGCCGCGTCTGTAGCGCGGCAAGGACACTGACGAAAAGAAGACATATCCAGATTTAGAAGAAACATAGCGAACATGAAGTGACTAGCGCGCGATATTAAGCAGTCCGTTCTCGTTACTGTTTCTGCGGACTGAGTGCTTTGGGCCCTCAAGTTTCCACTTGCATCATATCGTGACACGTATCAAGGGATGTGACATGCGAAGCGTAGTCGCGCTACTTACGTTACCTTTTCGGAACGCGTTATGGCGCCTCCTCGCAAGGTACGAACCACTGCTGAAGAAGCGACTCGTAGAGCTACGCGCGCGGCTGCAAGCAGGCAACGTCGGGCTCAGCCGACCACTCGGAAGAGAGCAGCAGCACGAGCCGCAGGTCGCCGTCGACGCCGGGCGGACAGTTTAGTTCGTTCTCCAGAAAAGTACGCATAGAGACTTCGCCGCGAAGTCTCTCTAGTGCGTGCTGCTGAAAATGCGGTGCCCGAGAGGTTCGCCGCCGAGACCATCAAGTACGTGCTGTCGAAAATCAGGCGCGACAGCTTCTACGCGAGCGACCTCCTCATGTTCGGTCAGCCGAAAATGCAGCCCGGCAGCTTCGTCTATATGATAATACAGGCTGTTTTTTTTTTTTTAACTGCACCAAATTTCTTAAATTGGAAAAATATAAATCACGATACCGTTTGTTTCCCATGCGAGTCTACGGATTGGAAGCCTCTAGATAAGAGGGTCGTTTGAGAAGTATGGTAAAAATACAAGAGACTGCGCTACAATTCCGTTTTCTTCTAGGTGGCGCGCGAGAAGCACCCTTCATATGACGGCAGAACTTGTTTACGCTGGTACCCACAGTTCGTAAGCTTCTGACAGCCATTGGCACTGAGCTGTAGGGTGACTCCCGCCAAAATGGAAAAAGGTGTATTTCGAGCAGTGACCAAACATTTTTATTTAAAACACTGGACGGCTTTCCAAATTAAAGTCTAGTTGGGCGAAGTTCATGTAGGCTCTGCACCATCACTGAAGACCATTTACTACTGGATAAATGAGCTCAAACGTGGCCGAACTTCGACGCAAGATGAAGCACGTCGTGGGCGTCCAGTGGAGGTCAACAGGCCAGAAATGGTATCGAAAATTCATGGAATTGTCACGGAAGACCACCGAGTGAAGGTACGTGAGATATCTGAAATTTTAGGTATCTCGCCAGAGAGACTTCACAATATTCTTCATGAGAAATTGCAGATGAAGATCAGTGCACGCTGGGTGCCGCGACTGCTGACGATCGACCAAAGGCGCATGAGGGCAGACATCTCGAAGCAGTGTTTATCTGTGCTTGATCGCAATCCGCAGGTCTTTTGGCGTCGACTTGTGACAGTTGACAAGACGTGGATAAATCATAAACTCCAGAGTCTAAACAGCAGTGAAAGCAATGGACTGGGCCTGATGAAGGTGCTCCAAAAAAGGCAGACTGTTTGTTAAGCCGGAAAGGTGATAGCGGCTGTCCTTTGGGATTCACGAGGAATAATTAATCTTTGTAGACAACTTATAAAGTAGCAAAACGATAACAGGGCGCTATTATGCAACACTCCTAGATCAACTGAAAAAATAATTGCGCACTAAACTATCTGGGTCAGCACGGAAAAAACTCCTCTTTCCCCGAGACAATGCTCCGCCCCACAGATCGCTTGTTGCAATGGCCAAATTGTGCGAGTTAGGCTTAGAGGTTGTGCCTCCTCCACCCTATTCTCAGGATTGGGCCCATGCGACTTTTCCCACTTTCCAAACCTGAAGAACTGGCTGGGTGGAAAGAAATTTTCTTCAGATGAGGAGGTTATCTCAGTGGTGAACGACTACTTCAAGGGCCACGAGCCATCCTTTTTTTCTGAGGGGATAAAAAAAAATTGGAGCACCGTTGGAAGAAGTGTGTGGAGCTGGAAGGGAACTATGTTGAAAAATAAAATATTGTTTTCTGCCAACATCGCATCTTTAATCGCTTTTTACCACCATACTTATCAAACGACCCTCGTATATATGAATTTCCCCAATTACGCGCGTAATTAGCGAAGCTACGGTAATTAACTTTCTAGTCATCAATGATAGGTGGCTCCAGAAAATGAGTACTTTGGAGCCCGTCCTCGACACCACCTATCCCAGCGATCAAATTTTGAATAGCGGAGTTCATGTTCAATTCTAACCGATGACAAAATACGCTCTTTTTCCAGCCAGTTTCGGTTTCAAGGAGCCTGCCAAGGGGAACTAATTGTTCGCGTAGCTCCCACGAGAACTCCGCTATTCAAAATTTGATCGTTGGCATAGGTAGTGTCGAGGACGGCCGCCAAAGTACTCGTTTGCTGTAGCCACCTATTATTTATAATTAGAAAGTTAATTGCCGTAACATTACTAATTAAGCACGCAATTGCGGAAATTGCTCTGTATCAAGAGGCTGCCAGTCCGTACACTCGCATGGTAAATATAACGTTACCGTGATTTATATTTTCTAACTTTAGAAATTCGGTGCAGCTAAAAAATAACACCCTGTATACTATCAATATATTTACCACTTGCAGCTACCGTGTTCAATCAGTTTAGGACGATCACCTATGGAGACGCTCCTCCAGCTTACGCTCTGACTGTGCTGCTGTGTCGCGCAGACCTGTGGCTTTTTGTGTATAACGCTGTCCAGCAGAGGTAAGCACTCTTCATGCATACGCCACGGGACGTCATTACTTTTCATGGCGCTGCGTAAGAGCTGAATGAAAACCATTCATCGATGCATCTGACGTCACTTTCGTTTCTTTCTGGGGATCAAAGATTGCAAGCTCAAGGTCAAAGATTGCAAGCTCAAGGTCAAAGATTGCAAGCTCAAGATCAAAGATTGCAAGATTGAAAAGTTCACCAAATTCTTGCACGACACGTTCGGAGTTGTTTGTTGCTACCGGGTCAACTCCCTGGAAACTACTCCGAGCATTTCACTGGCCTTGAGACCTAGCAGCGCTTGTCTTCCTTTCTTAGCGATGTAGAAATTGAAGTGCTGGAGACGGTCCTCAATGTCTACTTCAGTGACGACGCCTAGGCTTTTGATAGCTCAGTCGTATACCGCAAAGTGACATTGCTGTGTTTAACTGGCGGCGCCGATCGAATCTTCTTGTTGACTAATTACGGGATAAGGTTCGCTCGAGATGGCGTGTCGACTTTGAACATGACTTCTCCGCCGCCAAGGCTTGCATTCACCGTCCAGTCCCGTTGATTCCGTACGCTGCAGACACACACATCCTTAATTTCGAAGTCACTGCTGTATACGTCATCTTGGAGCTCATCGACGTGCCTCGCTCTTCTGTAGCAAACAGCAGATTCCTTGCTTTGCAGATTCTGCAGGTTCTACCATAAGCTGGGCAGTCGCGTGGCTTGTATTCTCTGCCGCATCAAATCAGTTTCAAATAAAATCAGTTTATGATTATTACATCGTAGGTTAATTACAGCAAGTAAAATATACAGACGAGGGTCCTAAAGTACAAGACTGCAACGGGACCCTCGGTAAAGATCTCGTGTAAATAATACAAGGGTAATATGAGGATTTATGATAAGACACTATACGCACAGTGTAGTTGCACCGGCAGTACACGAACGCTGATCGCGCATACAGCCGACACAAGAGCGTTTTCTTCGTCCTCCTCTTCACTACAATGGGCCCCGGGAGAGAAGAGGAGCCATCCTAGCGACTTACGGCGTAGGTAGGATGAGGGGGTCATAGTACGGCTTAAGTCGGTTTACATGAACCGTGTCACGCCCGCGATGTCTAAGGTCGGGTGATGGCGTCGCAGGTTCTACAACGTAGGTGACAGCGGAGGTACGGTCTATGACGCGGTAGGGGCCATCATAGTGTGCGAGGAGTTTGGTTGAAAGGCCAGGGCTGTGAGGCGAGACCCACAACCAAACAAGGGAACCAGTCGGGAAAACTGGTGTAAGCGCGCCGCTGTCACGCCGCAGCTTTTGACGACCTTGAGCAACGGTCGTAAGGGTTCGCGCGAGCTGCCTACAGTCCTCGACGTATTTGGCGGCTTCAGACACAGGCGTGCATTCGGAAGCGTCGGGTCGGTATGGGAGCAGTGTTTCCAAACTACAAGAGGGCTCTCGTCCATACAGCAGAAAAAAGGGCGAAAATCCAGTGGTAGCTTGTGTGGCCGTATTATAGGTATACGTGACGAACGGCAAAACAGTGTCACAGTTACTGTGGTCCGAGGCGACGTACATAGTCCACATGTGACCGAGTGTGTGGCTGAACCTCTCTGTCAAGTCGTTCGTTTGCGGGTGGTAAGCTGTAGACTTGCGGTGAACGATGCTGCATGCAGCGAGAAGGGCTTGGATTACTTCGGACAGGAAGACATGTCCCCTGTCGCTGAGCAGTTCGCGAGGTGCGCCATGTCGAAGAACGAAGTTCCGCAAGATGAAAAACGCAACTTTGCGCGCAGAGGCTGCCGGGAGTGCGGCAGTCTTGGCGTAGCGCGTCAAGTGGTCGACACCTACAATCATCCATCAGTTACCCGAGGAGCTGCAGGGAAGTGGCCCATGTAGGTCGATGCCGACGCGATCAAAGGGCCGAGCCGGACAGGGCAGCGGCTGTAGCTCACCAGGAGGGCGCTGTGGAATTTTACGCCGTTGGCACGCCGTGCCAGCGCGTACGTGCTGACGCACGAAGTGATACATGCCGTGCCAGTAGAAACACTGCCTTAGCCGAGTATGAGACCCTTATGAGGAGCAGCATGAAAATAAGCGCATATGTCAGAACGCATGTGTCATGGTATCACAAGAAGCCATTTGCGCCCATCAGGCAAATAATTTCTGCGGTAAAGGACGTTGTCGCGTACAGCAAAGTGAGTGGCTTGGCGACGAAGTGTTCAAGAAGAGGGTGTGAGGGATGGGTCGTGGAGGAAATTCAGCATAGTTGAAAGCAGGGGATCTTTACCCTGCTCGTCTGGCACATCAGCGACGTTGAAGGCTGACATTGATGCGGAGAGCGGAGACACTGAAGGCACATCAGGAGGTAGCGGTGATCGGGAAAGCGCATCGGCGTCAGAGTGCTTTCTGCCCGATCGGTAGACAACACGGATGTCATATTCTTGTGAGCGAAGTGCCCATCGGCCTAGGCGACCTGACGGATCCTTCAACGAGGACAGCCCGCAAAGGGAATGGTAGTCGGTGACAATGTCAAAAGGGCGACCATATAGGTATGGACCAAATTTGACGAGAGCCCATGTAAAGGCCAATCACTCCTTTCTGTTCCAGAGTAGTTCACTTCTGCCTTCTTTAAAGTGCGGCTCGCATACGCGACGACGTACGCGACGACGTTGTGCGAGGACTGCACCAAGTCCGATGCCGCTGGCGTCCGTGTGTACCACTGTAGGCGCTGTGGGATCGTAGTGTCGAAGAATCGGTGGCGAAGTAAGTAGGCGACGTAGTTGCGTGAAGGCTTCGTCACAGGAAGTTGACCGCGCGGAGATGCTGTTGGTAGCGCTAAGCACATTGGTCAGTGGTGCAATGATAGTTGCAAAATTTCGCACAAAATGCCGAAAGTAAGAGCAGGGCCCTATAAAGCTGCGGAGCGCCATAAGTGTAGTGGGCCTCGGAAACTCTGCGACCGCGCGAAGCTTGGCTGGGTCAGGAAGCACACCGCCCTTCGATACAACGTGTCCCAATATTGTTAACTTGCGGGCAGCAAAACGGCACTTTTTGATGTTGAGTTGGAGGCCAGCGGTGGTGAGGCAGGTCAGTATATCACGCAAGCGAACGAGGTGCGTCGGGAAATCTGGCGAAACACCACGATATCATCAAGGTAGCACAGACATGTTTTCCACTTGTAGTTACGAAGGATGGTGTCCATTATACGCTCGAAAGTAGCGGGCGCGTTGCAGAGCCCGAATGGCATTACAGTAAATTCTTACAAGCAATCGGGCGTGAAGAAAGTTGTCTTCTCACAGTCACCTTCTGTGATCGGCACTTGCCAATAGCCGGAGCGAAGATCCCCAGATGAGAAGTCATCCGCGCTTTGTAAGGAGTCGAGGGCGTCATCTATCCGAGGCAGCGGACAGACATCTTTACTAGCGACCATATTGAGTCGACGGTAATCCACACAGAAGCGTATTGACCCGTCCTTCTTGCGTACTAATACTACGAGAGACGCCCAAGGCCTGTGGGAAAGACGAATGACGCCACGGTGCAGCATATCGTCGACTTGCTCGTTAATGATCTGTCGCTCGGCTGCAGACACGCGGTATGGTCGCTGGCGTAAAGGGGGATGGAAACCAGTGTGGACGCTATGAGTGACGGTTGCCGCACGTCCCAGAGATGGTTGTTCCCAATCAAACGACGAGCGAAAATTTGAAAATTCTGAAGAAGCGCGCGAGGACTTGCTGGCGATACGGAGGCGGCAGATCGGCGTCTACGACAGATTCAAGAACGTCGGACGACGACGACGATGACAATGATAATGATGACGTGCACAGCACGGGAGAAGTGAGGGCGTCGAGTTCATAACGGGCCGTGTCGTTGGAAGCATCGAGAATGTGAAGCGGGTCAAGGGGCTGAACCCGACCTAGTGATTCGCCGCGCACTAAGGTCACAGGGTAGTGAGACGGGTTACACACAAGCATAGAGGATAAACCAGATACAGTGGTGAGGACAGCAAACGGGAGAGGTAGGGCCTTGCGAATTAAAAAAATAGGCGACGATGTAAAAAGTACTGTAGCGTTTGGCGCAGTAGAGCAAGAGACGGGCACAAGCACTGACATTTCAGGTGGTATTTCCGTATCGGATACAATGGTGAGCTTGGAGGCTTTATCTTCCGAAAGGTCAGGCAGCGGAGAATCGGCAAGCGGGAAACGTGCCACTTCGGCCCGGGCACAGTCGATGATGGCACGATGGTGAGATAAAAAGTCCCAGCCGAGAATGATGCCATGTGAACATGAAGACAACACGAAAAATTCAACAACATAGACAATGCCGTCGATGACCACCCTTGCTGTACATTGAGCAAGCGGGGCTATATGCTGCGCTGTCGCGGTGCTCAGAAGCATACCAGACAACGGCGTTGTGACCTTGTGGAGGTTACGACAAAGATTTTCGTCGATAACAGAAACTGCAGCCCCAGCATCAATAAGCGCAATTGCGGCGGTTCCTTCGACCAAAACATCCAATAAATTGCGTGGCGACTGTGCAGGCCTTGTAGAAGTCGCGAAGCCTGCAGTTCGTGCCCGCGGAACTGCAGCAACTAGTTTCCCTCGCTAGGTGACTGGCGGCGACGTAAGGGGGAAAGCGAGCGACGACGCGGTGATGGCGAACCATGGGTGCCCACAGGGCATCGAGGAGACGGCGAGAATTCTGGGTTGGGAAGCATCGCATGCCCGGTAGTATCGTGGGAATAGCCATACCCAGGCGTTGCGACTGCAGCGTTAGCAGTTGGCATGCGACGATGGCAGAAGCGCGCGACATGGCCGGCGATACCGCAAGCGAAGCATGTGGGCCGGTTGTCGCGTGTGCGCCAAGGGATCTGAACTGGGCGTCGAGACGGCATTGGAAGCGACGCGGGAGGAGGTGCAGCTTGAAGTCGCATTGGCGCAGGAAACGCGAACGTCGGCGGCGCACGTCGCGCGGCGACTTCGGCATAGGTCAGAGGTGCAGCCACAGGAGGGCAGGGTTGAACTAAAGGTAGCGACTCGGCAAGTTCCTCGTGAATGGCCCGCCTAATCGGAGCAGCCAGAGATGTGTCAGGCTGGGGAGGTCGATCGTTGAGAGGCAGCATAGATAGTTGGCGCGCCACCTCCTCACGAATGAAATCCTTAATCTCAACAGATAGCGATGATGCTGGCGTGGAGTTGGAGCGAAGCGTGAGGCACGAGAGAGAGTCGCCAGGTGCAACAGCGCTGCGCGGAAGGACCCTTTGTCGACGGAGCTCATCGAAGCTCTGGCAAAGAGTGACGACAGTAGCGACAGAAGTAGGGTTTCGCGCCAGGAGCAATAGATATGCGTCGTCCTCGATGCCCTTGAAGATGTGCTTCACCTTGTCCTCTTCACTTACGGTTGAATCGACGAGGGCGCAAATATCCACGAAATCCTCTATGTAGCTGGTGTAGGCGCTGTTCAGCACGGAGTTTTCGCAAGGCCGGGCGACCGAAGACTTCCGCGAATGCTGTTTTGAAAGCGGACCAGGTTTGTAGTTCCCGTTCATGATTGTGGAACCAGAGGTTCCCAACGTGAGCAAGATAGAAGATCACGGTGCGTAGGTTCGTCGGGTCATCCCATTTGTTGTGATCACTGACGCGCTCGTAGGTAGAGAACCAATCTTCCCCGTCAGCCTCACCTGGTCCGCTAAGAACAGGAGGGTCCCGCTGCCGCTGGACGGCGCCGCACATGATAGGAGCGGCAGATGCTCCAAGCTAATTGCTGGTTGCCTCGTTCATGGTAGCGGCTAGAGCAGCTGTCAAAGTTCGGCTGCGAAGTTCCAGGGTGAGGTCGGGGAGTGCAGCACATTCCACCAAATGTAGTATGATGATTTATTACAAGACACTAGGCACAGTCTACTTGCACCGGCAGTACAGGAACGCTGATCGCGCGCACAGCCGACACAAGAGCGTTTTCATCGTCCTCCTCTTCACTACACAAGGATTCGCAGCAGTGCGAACAATAAAACAGATATGTCAAGTAAGAAATAACAGTAGGCATAACGGAATAGAAAACAAAAATACATGAAAGTAAGAAAACGAAGAAATTGAGAAATAAATACTGTATATAAAAACGCAAATATAATACAACAAGCACGAACATCAAAAATTTTACAAATAACCTTGTAATGAATTCTTGAACGAAATAAAGAAAGTCTGGATTTTAGAGACATGGGTAAATGATTCCATAATGTGATCGCACGGAAGGATGACGATAATTTACCGTAGTTAGAAGAAACCTTAGGTAGGAAAAAGTTCTTGTTAGCCGTAAACCTGGTGCAGTTGGTATTTACTAAGAGCTCAGAATCAATGACCTTGATAGAAAGTTTATTTGTTACTTGTTTGTACCACAACGAAATTAGACTAAACGAAAAGAAGTTGTTAACAGTCAAGATGATGTCCACAGCGAAGAAGAGCAGAGGCGCTGCCGTGGCGAGGACAGTGAAAAATAGTCCCAATGGTTCCGTTTTGTAAATTCCGAACGGATGAAAGATGGTGCTGATAAGCATTTCCCCATGATACGATGTCATAACTGATATGATTATGAATGAAAGCGAAGACAAAGAAGGGTCTGATGAGAAAAATACGAGTTATGCACGAATGCCGAATGCTTCCATCTTTCTAATGTGAGCAATATGGTTAACAAACTAAAGGTTAGTGTCGAGGTGAACACCAAGCAATGATACATTATCCCTGACATTAATGGAATGCAAGTCAACTGTGATGTCTGGCAATGAGGTTAACTTACGTTGAGGTAACTTAAAGACCAGAAATTGAGATTTACTTTATATTAAGAAGTAAAAAATGTTCGTGGCGCCACTTGGACACGCTTCAAAGAACAGCTTTTCATTCGGTAGTGACAGTATATATATATATATATATATATATATATATATATATATATATATATATATATATATATACGTGGTGAAGCCCTTTAGAACATTTAGTCATGTTACTTCCAGATTTGACCAGGAATCGTTATTTAATTCCATAAGTACAACAGATTGGTTTAGCGCACCCCTTGGTTAATTGTTTTAGTAACGGAGAAAGAGCCTAAATTATATACTGTGCGCAGGTTATGCAGGTAACGTTTTAATATCGTATGCTTCGAGTTTGTTACACAAGATGAAATGATTAATGGTGTCAAATGCTTTTGTGAAGTGCAAGAAAACCTAGCCAACTACGCACCCTGAATCAATAGAGCGTTTGATATAGTCAGTTAGGGAAAGCAGGGCTAGGTTAGTGGAACTTCAAACCAAATTGGCATGGCTTCAGTAAATTAAACTTTCGCAGGTATTTGTTTAGGCGAATTATAAGGGAAGAAAAAATACAATGGGACGTTAGTCGGAAACTGACAATCTATCACCCTTTTTATATGCAGCGGAAGAGCTTTAGGTACATTTAGAGAATTCGGGAAAATGCCATCATTTAACGAAAGATTTATAATTACAGAAAGTGGTTCACAAATGACATCGACTACAAGTTTTAAGTGCCGTGATGAAATTTTATCTATGCTGTGGTTGGTCTCTAAGATTTTTATTGCTATAGACACATCCGCAGGGGTCACGGGGAAAGAAAAGGAATGGTCAGGACGACTAAGGTTAGAATGTGAAGTGCTCTGTGTTTGACTGAATATTTCGAAAAAGTAGTCACTAAAAGCATCAGCAACACTGTCAGGGCTGTCATTTGGAAAGCCTTAAACTTATATAACTTTCTGCAAAGATGAGCAAAACGAGAACAAGGCAAAAGCGGGAGCCAACGTTTCGACAAGTGGACGTGTCTTCTTGAAGGCGACATATAGATATCAAAAAATTAAAATTAAAATTATGGAGTTTTACGTGCCAAAACCACTTTATGATTATGAGGCACGCCGTAGTGGAGGACTCCGGAAATTTCGACCACCTGGGGTTCTTTAACGTGCACCTAAATCTAAGTACACGGGTGTTTTCGCATTTCGGCCCCATCGAAATGCGGCCGCCGTGGCCGGGATTCGATCCCGGGACCTCGTGCTCAGCAGCCCAACACCATAGCCACTGGGCAACCACGGCGGGTTACAGATATAAAAGAGAAGTCCACTTGTCGAAGCGTTGGCTCCCGCTTTTACCGTGTTCTCGTTTTGCTCATTGTCTTTAATTTCCAACTCCCCCCTTCCCCATGTTTTCCCTGGATTTATGCAAAGATGAACTTTGTGGTGAGAGATTTAATAAATTGTTCAACAGCTGCCATTGTCTCTTAGAACTCGCTTGAGTGATTCGATAATTGATTTTCGTAATATTTTTTCTCGGCATTTTTTAGAAGACATCAAGGAATGCATTGGAATATTTCGTGTGGCGCGAAGCTAAGGCAGCGTTATCTGTTCGCCTTTTAACTTTTCTGTAAATGTTATCTTTCTTCCTCATACTTTTTAGCAATCCCTGCAATAACCGGCGATTCTGGGGATATTTGTATCTCTTTTTAAATTTTGTCGTTGTTGCACACCTGTCTACAGCTTTGAGAAAATGTGAAGAAAACTGGTTGAAGGCCTGATCTGCATCACATAACGATGTAACGCTAAACCAATCTGTTGTACTTATGGAATTAAATAACGATTCCTGGTCAAATCTGGAAGTAACATGACTAAATGTTCTAAAGGGCTTCACCACGTTGAATGCAAGAAATATCGAATAATGATCAGCAATGTTCACATCAATTACTGCAGCATAGAGAGCAGGCGAGAAATTTCAAAGCGCGTGGTTCAGCTCTGAAGCACCATAAGAAAGAGGACATCTAGTGGGAGATGCAATGAGACACTCAAAGTCACAACCACTGGAACAATCATAATATTTTGTGGACCCGGTATTTTCAATATTAAGTAAGTTAATGTTGATGTCCCCAACTAAGAGAACACGTTTGCTTTCAGATGATAACTTATGCAAAAGGCTACCTAGGCCTTAAATTAAATCCCTCACGTTCGAATAAGGACAGCAATAAATTACGTTCAGAATTACGTAGTTGGTATCATTAAAAAATAATGATCTAATTCAATCCATGCGGATTCACAAGGTATGACGTCTAAATAAATATCTTGGCGGCGGGTGTAGGGCAGACGTGAGGCGACAAAGATTGCTGAGCCACCATAATTACCTGATGAACAGTGGCAGTACTCAGCTTAGCATGACACGTCGAAAAAGTTCACGTCGTACGTGCAGAGCCAACTTTCAGAGACGCACACAATTGAGGAGTTAATGATATTATCGGAATTTTCCGCGTAGGCTTCGTCCATTAAAATGAGCCAGGGAACGATTACTTTCACCCAGCAGGTGGTTCGCCTCTTAAGGAAATAGCAGCGCCATGGTAGAAGGATGGAAGTGAGAAGTGTTCGGAATAAAAATGAACGAAGAACCCAGTGGCTAAGTAAAGATGCTTAGGTCACTTTCTTTGACAATACGATATACCCTGCTATCACTAGGTTTGCGGGCCCTGATATTGAAATTGCCTGTCCACAGAAATTGCCATTTGTGCGCTGTTTTCAGTGTAAGGGCCTTAGCAAAGAATATTTTTTGTTCTCGGAAGAGAGGTGATCATACACATAAATTGCCGTACCAGAACTACCAGAGATTCACCAATTCCGCTAGGTGGCAGAGCACATCATCAAAATGTGTAGCTGCGGCTGCGGCCGTGGCTAGCAGCTTGACAGGCGGCACGACCCAACCAGTGCGCCAAGTCCAGTCAGGCCCCGTCGCCGGGCTCTTTCTGCAAAATGCGCCCGAAGATCGTTGTTGGGTTCTTCTGCCAGCGTCTGGCATTACTGCTTTTCATGGTAAGGCCGCAGCAAGTTCTCTTGCACGTTGTTAAAGACTTATTCTCTTAGTATTTCGTTATGCCACTGTTAGCCGCATGAACGAGCGACGGAGGGGGCATGGCGGCCTTGAAACCATGAACAGCTGCTTCCATTCGCAATGTTCAATTTTATTTCACATTCTCTTTTTTTTTATCGTGCGAAGCAGTGAGTGGTGATGCCGACGATAACAGCGACGCGGGAGCGTCCGAGCTGCGAGGCACGATCGAAACAACGACGAAGTTAGAAAATTGGTTCGTTATAAGAAATGCGGCCTATGAAGACGTGCCGTTCGGTGCAGAGAGCTTTATGTTACGCGCAGCGGCTTCTGAAAAAGTATGGTGCACCACTTTTGCAAAGGAAGTGCTCTTTCTAAAGCAGTACACGTGCAATATTTGTAGTATGGCAATAATCCGCGCTCTCTCAACTTCTATAGCAGGCTATGTGCGTTCTAGCGTAGTTCGCTATTTTGCATTGGGCTGAAGGTACGTGGTTTTCACGTTTTAATCGTGTATGCAGTCCTTACCGTAGAAAGTTTCTTATTTCTTAGCATTTATTACGGTGCTTCCTTGACTTTAGATCAAAAAATACGCATTGCACAAAGGAACGTAGCATATCTCTATTCAAATGCTTTGAAGGATCCAGTATTGCTTACACAAAGGAACGTAGCGCCTATATTCAATAGCGTTGAACCATCCAGTATTGCGTGCCTTGTGCCTGTCATTCTATGTATTGCAGGAATCTCCACTATTCCTTCCTCAAGATACACTCCACAGCCTAAGTACATCATGCATATTCAAGGGGAAATTTTCAAGTATCAGTAGATGATTGCAAGGCTTCGAAGACAGCAGATGAAGACTACCAACACAGTCAAAGTGCTTAATTGACTGAGATTCCAATATCTTGCAGCTGTTCGATGAGGGACAAACTGGATTACACATTCGAGATCAGGATGTTGGTGCGTGCCCAATTATTTTAACGCGAGAGCGTTAAGGGCCCCGTGTCGCAAGAAATCCGGCGTCGGCGTCCAGCGTCAGACGTCCCTTCGCCAAAAAGATTTTCGTACCGCGCATACCTAACCACGCAGGCCCTCCATGTGGCGCAAGGAAATTACTGAACTAATTGAATTTCTCAAGGTAAAATACGTAGAAATATCGTAAAGTACGACTTACACACAACCTACAAACATGATAGCGTCTGATTGTAATTTGAATATGCGAGAAAACATGATTCTGTTACGTGGAAACTCAAACACAAACCCCTTTTAACGCGATAGCGTTTTCCAACTGCCGTTTGTGGTGTGTCTTAGTAGGAGCGGCGCGGCCCCCTCCGTTTCTTGCACACCATCAAAAACAGAACCGCAAAGCTCGCCTTCGTGCATAGCGTTCGCCGCCAGCGTTTCCCCGTTAACATTACGGCTACATAAGCTGCAGTTGCCGGGACGCCTGAGAAGCACTCGGGGATCTTTGAATGCTATCGCGTTCCTCTCTTAAAGGCGTAGCTTAGGCGTCCTCCAAATTTTTTGTGGCCCTTTTGCCACGCAATCATTCAAATAATTTTGCTGCCTTAATTCACCCTCCTTCGCAGAAGTACAAGAAAAGGCTTCATATTTATTCCTCATAAGAGAATCCCATTTTCAATAAATTAATTGCTGGCGTGTCTGTGCAATTTTTTTCTTCATTTTCAGGATAATCGCAACACGTCTTGCGCGTGGTATGCTAGCGTAAAGCTATTGCCATCACGTCATTAATTTCCCGCTACTCTTCATTACTAGCATTTCGCAGTTTCTTCCCGTTTTCATGTGTCTGCCACTTTTTTCGCAATCTTACTGCAATAAATTGTCTGCTATTCCCATGTTCTTGTCTGTGCAGCAAGCTGATTAGTATTGAAGGAACATGGTACATTTATTTATGATACTCCTTTTGGTGTGAGTTATTAGAAGGAAGACTATCACAAACCATTAAATTCTACTTACTCACTAACAGTTTGCATGATTGTTGCGCTAAGTTAGATCTTGAAACATAAATAAGAATTTAAATAAAATTAACATAAAGTGAAACACCATTGTACGCTTGTCGTCACGACATATAAGCAGCAGCACAAGCGCCAGCATGAAATCACTCGGTCTATGCAACGTTATTGATCACATAAAAAAAAAAAAAAAAAGAAACGAAAGTGAAATCATGGCCTCCGAGATTCGGCGGCGTGCAGCGGCCATCTTGGAGGCTGATGCGTTTCCCCGATTCTGCTAGGTGCGCTGAGAGCCAAAGTCGGCTAAAGCCTTTAAAGTCGGCTAATGTCCTTTGATAATTTGAAAGTACCGCCACTCTTTGAACTCTGCCGCCGCCGCGCGACCTCCTCGCCTCCTCCTTGCCCCTTGCGCGTGCCCCCCGCGGCAACTAGTTTTACCCCTGTTTTTCTGCACGACGATTGGTCTCCCTGCCGTTGCCCTTGGAACCGCGCGGATCTTGCGTTTTGCATGTGTTTTTCTTTTTAGTTCGCGCCATTTTTCTCCTCCGCACGGCTGGCTCGGCGCTTTAGCTCGGCGTAGCGAACGTTGTACGCTGTGTGTCCTGCTCTACGTGCTAGCGTTATGCCGTACTTTCGGGCATATAACTGCAGCAAGAAGCCTGAAGTTGGTTATGCAGCATTTATGATACAACAAGGAAAGCGTGACGGCTTTCGCGGGAAGCAGTGGCTGCATAACATTGGCCGAAAGCACTTTGTTCCGACAAAGAACATTGTTGTTTGCGAGGTGAGGCGTCTTATCGCTCGTAGCAAAGCATCCCGTAATGCTGCATTTTTTTTTTTTTTTTCATTCTTCCGGCTTGCTCACCAGCGTTCTTGTTGCGGCAATTTGTACGTTGCATAAAAGTGCGGTTGTCCTCAGTATGCTTAATATTCTGCGGCGGCTCCATCACCTCGGACGTCGCGAACTGTTGTTATTCAGTCGGAAACGCAACACTATAGATTCTGCTTTCCGCTGTGAACAATTATGTGCGAAGATACAGCCTCTCGATCGCACTTTTCGCGATTGTTAGGATGCGTTGCCTGCTTTACTGAAGAATTGAACTAGCAGCTTTAGAGGAGCTATTATGTTTAGCTTACGTCGATCTGTGCGTCAATCAGATACAACGAATGCAAGCCCTGAAAAAATTAGCGGCAAGTATATTCGTGGTTTTGCAGGTGGTTAGTGCTAGCTAGTCCACATAGCGTTTCTTTTAAGTTTGAAAGCGAAAGCGTTTAGATCTGTTTGTTTCAGTGTCGCGTTGTGAACAGAAAATATCACGTGACCCAAGGAAGGCCAGAGACGACCCAAAGAATGTCCATCCCTGTATAAGAGAATGATTAGCCAAGTTAAGTAATGATTCATTAGTGATTGAATTAAGGTGAATCAGGGGTGATTAAGGTAGATTAGGGTGTATAAGGAGGATTAAGGTGCATGAATAAGGATTAAGGTGTATGAAAGAGGGTTAAGGTGCATGAAAGAGGATTAATGCAGATTAGGGTGATTCAGGTGAAATAGGGTTGATGAAAGAGTATTAGGACCGATTAGGGTGGATTAGGGTGCATGAACAATGATTAGGGAGCGCAGTGTATGTCGTCTCTCGCAGTCCTTGTCCTTCGCGGTGTACGTCATTTTTTATCATGAATTACCAACTAGCCCAAGCAACCACCCTAGATTAGAGAGGATTAAGGTGGGTGAAGGAAGATTAAGCTCCATTAGAACTTGTTGCTAGGCGAGTTGGTTGGGATCTAATTGAGAGAGAAGAATAAGAATTGGGAGAGAGTACGAAACGACAGATTGAGCGCTCAATCTGTCGTTTCGTACTCTCCCTCCCAAGTCCTTATTTTCCTTTTTTGGCGCAACAATGTATTCATTAAGCTCGATTATGGTAGATTAATGTGAATTAGCGCTGATAAAGGACGATTAAGACCGAGTACGATGTATTAGGGTAGATTAAGGTGGATTAGGGTTGATGGAGGTGTATTAGGGTCTATTAAGCAGGATAAGGTGGATGAAGGTGCATGAATAAGGATTAAGGTGTATGAAAGAAGATTAAGGTGGATGAAGGAGCATTAAGGTTGTAAAGCCTACTGTAATAAACCTTAATCTAAACTAATCCTCCATATACCTTAATCGGCCTCAATCCTCCCTAATGTACCTTAAGCCATCTTAATACACCTTAATCCACCCTAGTCCTCCTTAATTCACCCCACTCCTCTTTCATTTACTTTAGTCCGCCCTAATTCACCTTCATCTACTTTAATCCAGCCTAATACTTCTTAATCCTCCTTCATTCACTTTAATCCACCCTAGTCAACCATAATCCTCCTTAATACACCTTCATCTATCCTAATCCACCTTCATCGACCTTAATCAAACCTAATCCTCCATAATCCACCTTTATCCTCCTTCATTCACTTTCATCCACCCTAGTGAACCATAATCCTCCTTAATACACCCTAATCCACCTTCATTCATACTAATCCACCTGCATCGACCTTAATCCACCCTAATCCGCATTAATGCACCTTAATCCTGCTTAATCCACCCAAAATCACCTTCATTGACTTTAATTCACCTTAATTCTCCCTAATACACCTTAATTCATCTTAATCCAATCACTAATCAATCATTACTTAACTTTGGTAATTAGTAATGATCTCATATACACGGCTGCACGTGCTTTGCTTCGCTTCCGGCCTTCCTTTGGTCACGTGGTATTTTCTGTAGCTCACAACGCGACCTTGAAACAGAGATCTAAGGCTTTCGCTTAATAAACCATACACAGAGGGATGTGCCACAAGCAATACCACATCAGATGCACAGAGTAAAGCATCTCATTATGTGGCAGAAAAATAGTTTGGAGTATAGAACTCGCCTCAAAGCTCCTTTTACATCAGTATTGGGGGCGAGCTCCACCACTGGAAAAGTTGGCGCCATCGTCGGCGTGACGTGGCGTGAGGGATCACGTGGACACAGCGGCCGCGTCGGCTGCTTCGGAAGCGTCGAAGCGAGCTGAAAACGAAAGTTTAAAGCCCCACCTGCGCCGCGGTTCTGATTAAGTGGTGAGGCTTTACCGCCTTGGGTGTCTGCTTGACAACATTTGAAAGTACTATGATAGGTATTGGCTGCCTTTGGGGGCGTGCAGCAGGCTACTGCTCGGTGCCGCAGTGCCGGACGTACGCAACGGAGCCCGGTGTCAGCCTTGTTCACACGTATCCGCAGGGCAAGGAGCTGCGTGAAACTTGTCTGGCGAAATTTAGAACCGGCAGACAGCCATCGGTTACAACTCGAGTATGCAGCAAGCACAGATGCGAGGAACATTTCTGCTACGGCGCCGGGACTGCGCGATGTTCGGTGAGTAGCAGAAAACGCGCACTGAGACAAACGCTGGCCTGCGCCCGTTGCAAGGCTAATGTCATGACGGTTTCGTCTCTGAACTTGTTGATGCTAGGTACTGTCAAGTTCACTGGAACGGAAAGGGAGCGGTAAGACGCACATTAAAAAAAGGCATGGCATATGGTCATGTTTGTGTTATGAATTAATGCACTGGATTACGAAAAACAAGCAGAGGGAAATCGCACGCTGAGAAGACCGATAAACATACAGTGCGATGCAACTTGAGAAATAATATTGAAATGTCCAAGAATTTAGAAGACAAAAAAAAAACATTTAATCGTCGCGACGGCACATCGCCGTCGCCGTAGGCGTTGAACTCTATAAAGAAATTACTTTTGAACAGTTCTGATAGCGTCCGCGCAACAGTGGTTGCTGGTGTGCTCTCAAATGCTCATATGCTGCGGCCTAAAGCTCACGGCACGGTGCGAAAACGCGTTCACAGCGAAAGCAAAACATTGTGTGCGGACATGCATGCAGACGCGCAGTCGGTCGCTGCGAACCCATGCGATTGCTGCATTGAGGCTTCATTTTGTTATGCCCCAGTTGGTTATACAGACAGCCCACTATAAGAACATATTTTACATAGTTTACTCTCAGCGTTTGCTACCTTTCACGCAAAAAGCCGGTTCGGGAGACTCCATCGCGGCGACCGCGCGCAGTGGCGTTCACTATACGCATTCGTTCAAGAGATAGCTTCTGTAAACGATTCTGTGCTTTCAGTTTGCCTAAGATTATTATATCGACAGTCAAAAACTTCCCTCGTTTTGAGAGTGCCTACATAAATGTCCAAGAGGGATGCCACGTGTTGTTTTTATTGAGCGCCGTAAGCGAAACCTATGAGGAGCGCGCCGCCTGGTCCCTCATACTAGGCAAGGGGGGCGCTTCCGACAGATGGCGACTCCGTAAGTCCTCGCCCCCAATACCCCGCTCGTACGGCTCTAAGAAAAAAACAGCCTCCTCATAAAGTTGCCTTCAGAATTATCGATGCTGTTATCAGCATTTCTCAAAACTTTTAACCTTACTGGGGCGCGCAACTGGCCCAAAATAACACGCCTCCATAGAATGCTGCGGCCCGCCTGCGGGAGCCCAGGAGGAAAAGCGTGCCGTGCACAGCCGGTGGGTGAAAAGAATCGAGGAGGAAAGCGCCGCGAGGAGGAGTGTGTCGCTACTTTCAAATTATCAAGGGGCTTTAAAGTCGGCTAAAGTCGGCCGCAAGTGCAGACGGGCCCGGCTTTTTTATAGGTGTCACTCCCGCACTGCCGCTGCCCGGAGGACAGTTCGGCTTGCACAAAATGAAATTGATAATTTCATAACACATGGAATATACAGGGTGTCTCAGCTAACTTTAGCCAGAGTTTAAAAATATGCGAATGCCACGTAGCTGGACCGAACCAAGGTAATATTGTTGTGCGTCGCTTGGAGATACTCAAATTATTTTTTCATACCGCCTAATTAGGTAATTAGTCTTAATTAATCAACTTCTCAAATATTATAGTTCAATGAAAAGTGTTAATGATACATTGTAGGGCAACATGAAAAACTCCCGAAACGGCTTTCTGTTGCTCGATACGCGCTCCATAAAAATGTTTTTCCGAGCGTGAAAGAAGCCCACGAATACACGCTAAGTGCCTTGAGCGGCCAGTCGTGCGGTAATTTTGCGTGTATTTACGGGCTTCTTTCACACTCGAAAAAACATATTTATGTAGCACGTATCGAGCAACAATAGCAGCATCGGGAGTTTTCATGTTCTACAATTTTCTCATTGACGCTTTTCATCTACTTATAATATTGCAGAAGTTGATTAATTAAGTCAGGCTAACTGTCTAATTAGGTGGAACGAAAAAAAAACTGGGTATCTCCAATCGACGGCAAACAACATACCTCGGTTCTGTCCGGCTAGGTGGTGTTTGCATATTTTTAATGCTTGGTTTAAGTTGCATGGGACACCCTATATATATATATATATATATATATATATATATATATATATATATATATATATATATATATATATATATATATATATATATTGCGGGACAGCTGTTAAACTTCGGCGGTTTATTTTGCAGGTCGCGCGCTGAAGGCGATGACGCTGGCCATGATGATGACTATATACAGGTGACGAACATGAAGGAGTAATATAATGCACACACAATTTCCCCCGCGCATGGAAGCGGCCAACCTGGCCGCTGGTTATGGCGGCAAACGCCGTATGAAAGGCTTTAAACGCGAAACATGCACAATCTCTGTGGCACGGCAGCGGCCGTCTAAAGGCGGAACAACTGCAGTGACACGATAGTTAACTGGCGAAGCCTGTTCCCGAACAATGTAGGGTCCAATAAAACGGGACTGAAATTTCTCGCATAAGCTAGGAGCGCGAACTGGGGTCCACAGCAACACTTCGTCTCCAGGGTGGAAGGAAACGACACGGTGGGATGCATCATAGCGAGTTTTGCGGTCTTGTTGACTGGCGTCGGTGTTGAAGCGGGCATGTTGGCGACACCGGGTAATGCGCTAAACGAACTGCTCACACATTTATGTGGACGAGGGCACGGGGACACCGAAGAAAGAAACGTCGAGGATAGTGAACGGTTGGCGACCATACACAAGGAAAGAGGGCGAGTACCCCGTAGTGCGTTGGACGGCCGTGTTGTATGCGAAAGTGACGTATGGTAGAATGACATCCCAATTGTTGTGGTCAAGGTTGATGTACATTGATATCATGTCGGACAGCGTGCGATGAAAGCGCTCTGTGAGACCATTAGTCTGAGGGTGGTAGCTGGAAGTCCTTTTGTGGATGGTATTGGACGCACGGAGAACGTCGTCGAGAAGTTTAGACAGAAAGGTCCTGCCGCGGTCACTCAAAAGGACACGTGGAGCTCCGTGCGGTAAAAAGATGGCTTCCAAGAAAAAGGCTGCAACCTCCTCTGCGGATCCCCAAGATAGTGCGGCTGTTTCAGCGTACCGCGTGAAGTGCTCGAAAGCTGTGACGATCCATCGTTTACGGCCATGTGGATAAGGGTAGCGGTCCATAGAGGTCGATACCAATGACTGCGAAAGGAGCTTCCGGACACGGTACAGGCTGGAGCAGTCCAGCCGGAGGTGAGGTCAGTCGTTTGCGGTGTTGGCAGAGCGAACAAGAAGCCACGTATTTCGCTACGCTGGTTGCCAGTCCAGGCCAAGAGAAGCGGCTGCGCATTCGCTCATAGGTTTTATGGAAACCAAAGTAACCGGCAGTGGGATCGTCGTGAAAGGTCTCCAGTATCTGGTCCCGTAGTGATCGGGGAACGACAGGAACCCAACGGTGTCCTTCGGGATGAAACACCGGACCGGTATAACATGGAATTTTCGATCTTCAAGTTCAACTGCCGACGGAGCCGAGCGTTAGGTGTGCGAGATGATCCGCGAATACATTCCATAACGGAATGGCAGTAGAAGTCATACGTTGGCAAGATGCAAACGTATGAGAATGGCTGGATGGGAGCTGGTCGAGAGCTGCGAATGAAGGGGATGCAGACGACGCGTCCTGCGGTGTGCTCACGGAAGGTGGTAAGCAACCTGCGTTTGAAGACGGTGGTAGGGGACAACGAGAGAGAGCATCGGCATCCTGGTGTTTCCAGACTTGTAGGTAACCTCGAAGTCATATTCTTGTAAACGAAGTATCCAACGGCCGAGACGTCTCGTTAAATTATTTAGCGTCGCTAACCAGCACAAGGCGTGGTGATCAGTAACGACCATAAAGTGGCGGCCGTGCAGATAAGGCCGAAATTTTTGGATGGACCAAACAACGGCGAGACACTCTTGCTCGGTAATAGTATAATTTTTCTCTGCAGCTGTTAGCGTGCGACTTGCGTATGCAACCACGCATTCTTCAGAATTTTTCTGACGTTGCAGAAGAACAGCGCCGATACCATGGCCGCTGGCGTCATTCTGAAGAAGAGTGGGTGCGGTGTTGTCAAAATGACAAAGCACAGGTTCGGACGTGAGGGCACGCTTGAGGGCGTCAAAAGCAGTTTGGCATTCATCCGACCATACGTAGGGAGCTCCGGAAGGAAGGAGTTGATGGAGCGGCGCCGCAATGGTGGAAACGTTATGTATGAAGCCCCGGAAATACGAAGGTAGGCCAAGGAAGCTACGCAAGTCTCTGGCGCGTTGAAGCCTGCTGGGGAAGCGGAGGACAGCGGTAATCTTATCGGGGTAGGGTCGAAGGCCCTCCTTGATGACAAGGTGTCCGAGTACTGTAATGGTTTTGCTGGCGAAGTGGCACTTCTTTGTATTCAGCTGAAGGCCAGCAGCTGAGAGGCATGTCAGGACTTCGTCGAGGCGCTGCAAGCTCTGATGGAAGGTCGACGAAAATATGATGATGTCAAGGTAACATAAGCAAGTCTTCCATTTTAGGCCCCGTATTACGGTGTCAATCATCCGCTAAAATGTGGCGGGAGCATTACACAGGCCGAAAGGCATTACGTTAAATTCATAAAATCCATCGGGTGTGGCAAAGGCAGTTTTTTCCTTGTCTGCTTCATGCGTGGGGATCTGCCAGTATCCGGAGCGTAGATCAAGGCTGGAGAAATACTCAGCGCCTTGTAATGAATCTAACGCATCATCGATTCGGGGCAGTGGATATACATCTTTGCGAGTTATTTTGTTCAAGGCACGGTGGTGTACGCAAAATCGTACTGAGCCGTCTTTCTTACGCACCAAAACGACAGGTGACGACCAAGGGCTTGAGGAAGGACGGATTATGCTATGTTTCAGCATATCGGCAACGTGGGTATCGATGATCTGGCGTTTGGCGGAAAAAACGCGATATGGCCACCGGCGCACGATGTAAGTGACATTTGTGTGTATGCGATGAGCCGTCGCAGAAATCTGTTGCAGAAGAGTAGAGTGGACGTCGAAGGAGTCTTTATGCTTGGATAAGAACGGCAGTAACTCGCCCGTCTACTGTGGCGTTAGATCGGTGTTGATGGCACTAGCGAGAACAGAAGCAGGTACCGCATCTGTAGCTGTGGGTGGTTGTGAAACAGCAGTAGTCGAGTTAAGCACAGAAACAGGCTGAGTGTCCAAGACGCACATGACAACAGCGCCTTTAGGAAGCAGTACTGGCTCAGTGGTAGTGTTGAGTACAGCCAAAGTGGCCGTGCCGTTGCTGAAGCGAACAAGGCTGGGTGCCAGAGCAATTCCTTTGGATAGGCACCGGGCTGACGGTACAACTAAAACATCGCCATAGGTGATGTCAGAGTTAACTAGAAGGAGTTGTTTGCGGCCAGGTGGCACCATACAATCGTCAGCACTTCGTAAACGAAGGCGCGGTTCGTACACGTCATCAGAATTGTCGGTCTCTGTCAAGTTAACGAGGCGTTGACGACACGAGATGGAAGCAGACGCCGAAGAGAGAAAGTCCCACCCTAGTATAAGCATGTGAGCACAGGAAGACAACACTGCGAACTGGATATGGTGGCGTATCCCGTCGATCGAAACTCGAAGGGTGCATTGCGCCGATGGCCGAATCACAACATTATTTGCATCACGAAGAAAAGCTTCATTGTAAGGTGTAGTAACTTTGCGTAGACGAGAGCACAAGTCAGCGTGAATAATAGAAATAGCTGCTCCCGTATCAATCAATTCTAGGATTGGTACACCTTCTACACACACGAGTATTCTCCGGGCACGCTGGAAGAATTGTAGTCTGTGCAAGCCAAGCAGCTTTCCCTCCAAAAACTGCACCATCTTGTTTTCCGGTCGGTAGTCAGAAGTGCTGGTGGCCGGTTGCAGGGGTGATGTCGAGCGTCGGAGAGGGGAGGGCAAGCGGCGGTGCCCTGGACGGAGTTGCGAGGCGCTTCGGTATAGGTGGAGAAAGTCAACGTGGGAAAAGCCGGCGCTGGTCGGGACTCGGAGGAAGCAACGGGTCTCACTCATAAACATCGTAGCCACGGCGTTCGTCCTCTTGTCGTCTTCGGCAAAAAAGCCATATGTGTCCGCGAATACCGCAATAATAACAAATGGGGCGGGGCGTAGGCCAGGTAGTGTAAAATGCTGTGGCAGGCGTACGGGGTGCGAGAGTCGCCAGATGGTTGGGAGCAGTAGTAGGAGCAGGAGGAGCAGTCTGAACGAACGCCGGTTGCATAGCCGCAAGCTGTGCATACGAGGTCGTCGGCGAAGGAGGGACACAGCTCGCAGCGCAGGTCACGGAGGACACCTCATCTTTGATGATGTCGCGCAGGCCAGGAACCGAAGGTTGAGGCTGGAGAACGGGAGTACTGAGCAGGCCGCACGCTTGGAGCTCTTCGCGTATGAGAGTCCGAATCAGCATACACAGGTCCGCATCCGAGGAAGGAGGCGTGTCACATGCGACAGGTTGTAAACGGATGGCCTGCAGTGCGTCCAGGTGTTGGCAAGTCGCGATCACATCGTTAACGGTATTCGTATTCTTGATCGCCACTGCGTTGTTCGCGACGTGGGCAATGCCATTTAGGATATGACGAACACGATCAGATTCCGTTATGGTGGCGTCAACACGGCGGCAAAGGGCGAGGACGTCCTCGATATAAGAGGCGTATGTTTCCCCGGGAAGCTGCATGCGTCCGTCAAGCTTTTTCTTGGTGACCTCAGAGCGGACGTTGGGGGCGCCTAAAATCTGCCGAAGCTGGTGTTCAAATGCCGCCCAGTCAGGCAAGGTGCTCTCGTGGTTAAGAAACCAAGTCATGGCAAGGTCAGTGAGATGGAATGCGACGTTGCGAAGCTTGTGCATATCATCCCACCGGTTAAACTCACTCACGCGGTCATAATTGTCCAGCCAGTCATCAACCTGGTCACTACGAAGGCCAGCGAACATGGTGGGATCGCGCTGCCGCGTGCTGACGGTCCATGAAGGAACGGCCGGCGGATAAATTTTAATGCCCATCACTTTCTTTGGGGAGACTCCCGGTATGACACGAGAGGCCGGCTAATAGGAAATTTCCTAGTAAACTCCAGTTCATGCCTCTTTAGCAGGAGCGAGCCATCCTATTACAATATTTATCATTCATATTCATCAATAAATCTGTCAATTGGCTCTGCTTCTCTCCGAATTAGGATGGCATGCTCTCAAAATCCCATTTGGAAGTGACCCCTTTCCAGTGACTCTGAATTTAGTAAGACGACATGACCCTCCTCTGCATGTCACTAGGTGGAAACTAGCCTCTGCCGATTGGGAACATTTTAAAGAATCCACATTTTTATCACGGGATTTTATCCGCCAACTTCGTATAGATGGCGCAGTAGCGCATTTTACCGATTTTATCATTGACGCAGCAGAGAAATGCATTCCAGAAACGAGTGGTGGCTCATGCAAAAGACGAGTGCCTCGGGGGAATGACAACTGCAAACAGGCGCGGAAGAAACAAAATAAAGCATGGAGTATACTGAACCGATCCCTGACTACAGACAATCTCGTTGAATTTAAACGGGCCAAGTCAAGGGAAGGAGGACGCGGAGAGAGGCTAGGAGAAGAAGCTGGGAGAGGTTTCTATCAAACATAAGTTCTTACAAGCAGGATGCGAAAGTATGGAATGGTCTAAGAAGGCTAAAGGAGCAGCAAATCCACCTGTTGCCCTTGGTCGATAACGAAGGGAGTAGCGTGGAAGATAGGCGGACGCCCTTGGCACACACTTCGAGCGTGTATCAAGCTTCATACACTACTCAGAAACATTTCTCAAATATAAGCAAGTATAGAGGAGGTTAAATCACTGGACTGTAAATTCCGATCTTCTGAACCGTACAACCGTCATTTTAACATTGCCGAGCTGAGAGCTGCCGTTTGTAGGAACTCTGCACCAGGAGCTGACAGAACCATTTATGACGCGATTAAAAACCTGCACATTGACAGACAGATGACGCTGCTGGCACTTTTCAGCGCTATTTGGACTGCCGGATACCTTCCATCCACATGGAAAGAAGCTATTTTAGTCCCGGTCTTGAAACACGACCAACTACGCCAAAGTGTTAGATTTATGAGCCGTGCACGTACAGTCGTCGGCGCTGTAATTTCACTTTAATTACCTTTTCATTTCAGACGAAAGTGAAAATTAAGGTAAATGTTTTATATGTGTACACCGACCGGCTTATATTTCCTAGGCCTGCAGTGCTACTAAACCATTATAAATTGGCATCAAAGTGGGGGACAAGCAGAATAGCTTTAGATTGCTTTAGATTAAAAAAAAAAAGGTTAATATATCAGAGGTGTGCGAATAGCAATTTTCGAGACCTAATCAAATACGAATTAAATAGTGCCAGAAGCGAAGCAAATAGAATTTTTTTTCTGCAATAGTTTGCGAACAATGTACAAACTTCTTACCAGTAAGATAGAAACAAATATGATTCTCGGTGGCGATTTTAACGTACCGTCCATAAACTGGAACAGTAAATTCCCAGACCCCTTATGCAGCTCTGCCGAGCCTTTTGTTGATATTATTATTTTCCATGACCTAACACAATTAGTTACCGAACCAACACGGATACAAGGGGAAACCATGTCTATTTTAGATCTTTTTCTTGTCAGCAATAGCTTATCTTATTCCAACTCTCTGCTTGGCCATTTGCCAACCCTTACAAAAATCGGTTTGACCTTTCAGTCACTCATGAGTCACCTATCAGTCACCCCTGTCACCTATCTGTAGACTCGACCTTTCTGTAGACTAAGTCCGCAGAATGTCTGCAGACACCGTGCGGACTGCAAGTAGACTTGTCCGTAATATGCGTGCCCAGTGAGTGTGTGTGTAAATATGTATATGTATCTATATATACATACATATTCTGAACCATGACATATTTTATAATTACGGTTGAATAGTTTTGACCTTTCAGTCACCCATGAGTCACCCACCAGTCACCTCCACGTAGACCTAGTCTGCCCAATGTCTGCAGACACCGTGCGGACTGCAAGTAGACTTGTCTGTAATATGCGTGCCCAGCGAGTGTGTGTGTGTGTGTAGATGTATATCTATATATAAACGCATATATATACATATTCTGAACCATGACACATTTTATAATTACGGTTCAATAGGTCTGACCTTTCAGTCACCCATGAGTCACCCACCAGTCACCTCCATGTAGAGCTAGTCTACAGATTGTCTGCATATTGTCTGCACGGCAAGTAGGTAGACTTGTATGTAATATGCATGCCATATTATATATATATATATATATATATATATATATTCTACATGACACATTTTATAACAGTTAAATCGGCTTCACCTTTCAGCCACCCACGAATCACACACGCACACAAGCACACACACACACAAACACACACACACACGTGTGCGCATCCTGAACCATGAGACATTTTATCATTGCGCTCTGTTTTGCCATTTTAACATTTTGAAAACTTTGTCACTGATTGCTACAAGAACAGTCTGATAATGGCAGTTATATAAATCAATTATTTAATACTAATTGAAATAAGGTAATTGTTACATAACGTACATTAAATGCAGCAGTTATACTATGGCTCGAACCGCAGCCTGAATTTAAGGACATATCTACCGCGCGACGCCGACACCATCCATCCGACCACCGACTGCGTGGTTGCTTTCGGCGCCGGCCCCCAGGAGGCGCTGGCCGCGAGCACCGGTAAAATCACGGGTAAGATTATTTTCCCGTCTTCACCTGGTCACCGACATGTCACGGCGTGCACGCGTGCACATGGCGTGCACGCCATGTGCACGCCGCATTGACGGCGACCGATGAGGTAGTGTACATGCCGTGCCGAGAGGAATTGTGGCGATTTTTGTGTGTATTAATGATCCAAAACCCCTGTGACTGCATAACGTAGCTCTCAGTGTTTTTCGTGTGGTGTGCCGATGCCAATTATCGTAGTTATGACCCGGTCGCGCTTTCTTTGTTACCGGCTCATGAAAAGCCGATGGTACTCTCGCTGCGCTCGCATTCCATCACAGTGCGCGGAAGAATTTTTTGAAAGTTGTGCTATCACGTGCTGTAGTTCATCTGCAATTCTACGCTGTTGACGCCGGAGGCACCGTGCACAGACTGTCCTTCCTGCGGTACCTATGCGATGCGGCAGCAGCTGTCACGGAGACTCGTTTACCGAGCACGCCTAGAAAGGTAAGTCCGGCGCGTACGCGCATTCTTGTGGTGCGTGAAGTGTGCATTTCTGTACGGATAACAAGATGATTAGTAACGTGACAAAAATGATCGTGCTTTTCGAATGTTCGTTCTTGTCGCAGGGCGCATTTAGCGAACAGTTTGATGAAAATTGCCCTAAAACGTGATGTTGCCAAAATCTATCGATTATTTGCTTTCTGCTGTGAAGTTTCCTTGCGCCGGGGACTGTTTGATTTGAATAGGCGCAAAAATTCAAGCAGGGAAAGTTACTATTTCTGTACGTAATTTTTCAGCGAGAAATCGCATAGCCATTTCTAGAGGTACGTCGATTTGTCGTCTTCACAGCTAACGGCTGCGCGAGATGGCACCCGATTGCTGTGTACGACGCATGGCCAGATTTTAGCTTGTATGCAAGTTCTTTTATTTATATAGTGTCTTCAGACAGCCTGTATTTCTTGCGTTGGGTGTCATGTGTTTTCGTGTATTTGTAAATGGTTCCGAGATTTCAACAACAGTATCTATCTTTAATGGAAAAAATTGTTTTCTCACCTGAAAAAGAGGGAGTCTGTTCTTTTTCAATGCATCGTCCTTTGGGGCAGGGCTTTGTTGCACCGCATAAATAAATTAGGTTTTCGAACGCTTATCATGTGTTAACGAGTTTTCTGCTTGTGCAATTCGCATTTGACTTGGTACAGGCGTGCGTTTGTGTGAAGTTTTTTATTGTAGATTCATGTTTGCTCCAGTTCCATTTACATATTAACTGCCTGTAATGTAATAATCGGGTATTTGTGCAACCATGCAGCTTCATGTAGCTGTTTGTACGAGACGTTTCACAATGTCACAAGTTTACAGTTTCAGCAGGGCTTACAGTAAACTGAACATTTCTTCTTGTTTAGGGATGTCAGGATTTTGTGAGCCAGAGGAATCTACACCACTTGGGAGCCTGCGGCACTTCTGCAGGCTGAACAGCGCGTCAAAGCATCTGATTTGCATGCTGCGACAAGGTGTGTGCAAGACGGTCACTGCCACACACATGAGATGTCGGTACTCACTACTTCATTCCTTGGAAGCGATATTCTTGGTCCCAACCAAGCAGCCCGGAAGAAATCGGAGACAAATAAAATGTGCAAAGAATACTATTGCGTCTGTTATTTTATTGCATGCATGCATGCCAGTTCCCCATAGTGGGGCTACAGAAATTCTCTCTAATGTCTGCCTAAATGCTGTAATCCTGTGACCACAATCTCGACAGACTTTCTGCAGAAATGCTGTATCCTGCAGCTACACAGATTGAGCAGACTTTCTGCAGAAAGGGTGTACGAATTGGGCGCTGGGAGGTGACAGGGGGTGACAGAAAGTCTGTCACCTGTCTTCAGATATTCTGCATCCCGGGTGACTCGGGGTATGCAGAATTTCTGCAGAAAGGGTGTACAAATTGGGCGCTGGGAGGTGACAGGGGGTGACAGAAAGTCTGTCACCTGTCTTCAGATATTCTGCATCCCGGGTGACTCGGGGTATGCAGAATTTCTGCAGCAAGTCTGCAATGATTTTTGTAAGGGAAGTTCATCCTTGAGTCATGTGACTAGGTTTGTTATTTGTTCAGCGTTCAAATTTGGACTGGACATTCTTCGCTCCTTGCTCTCTTTCCCAACTACATATTCCATTTTCAAAATGATGCATTTATGGTATCTCCTTATGCTGCTGTACCCTTCCTCGTTAATGACCATTTCTCTCAACTTACCATAAATTCCTTCTGTCATCAGATAGATGGAATTCCATCACACTTCGGCCCTGTATTCACGATAACGCGATTATGTTGCTCACAAGGATCTAGCATTGACTTCCCTTTGTTGTTGGTATACCCATCTAGATCCTGTATGTGGGCATGAATTCATGTCACCTAATAGAATAATTTCGGCGTCATTCCCGGAACCCCTAATATCAGCACTTAGGCATTTCACTCACTCTTAATTCTCCTCTCTGCAATTATTTTCGGCCCACAAATACGTTTCGCCCAGCCAAGTTTTCTTTCCACTCATTGTGCATGATAACCAAATATGCTCTTGAGATATTGAATTTCCTCTTTTCCATATGGCTAACTGATGTATGAGCGTTCAGAATCCACATCCCTTTCTTTCCAGTTTAGTTCTGTTGCGCCCTTCCCAAACTTAATTCTCAATCACTTAGGGCATTTCCGGGTATCTAAGTGCGTTTCTATAACCGCATACACCCTTATTAGTTCTCTATTTAACTGCTCCTCAATCTCTACTCACTTTTTCTTTCTTCTTCCACCCTGCATGTTTATGTAGCCTATTGCATGGCGAGCTCTCTCTCTTGTTTTCCTTCTTTTTCTGTTATTGACGGCGATGTTATTCTGAGGTTCCCCTAACGGACATTCTTTAACACTACGCACTCTCGCCTCCTGAGCGTCCATGGGCCCCCCAAAAGAGCAACTAAACGCCATTTTGCGATCACAGCGCTGTCTATCGTCCGGCGCCATGCTGGCACGTGGGATTTCACTGGCGGGTGCACAGCGAATGTGCTCTTGACACGAGTGGGAAGTTTTCGCGTTTTCCTGAGGTCTCAACAATTTTTTGAGATTGGAAAACACTTTAGCGTGTCGTTACTAAGCTTTGAGCTTCGATACAGCAGCAATATCGATCGGCGACGGGCCTACAGGACGTGTCACAGCTCTACCCGCGATCGAAATAGGAGGCGAGTCAAGTCTGAACATTGTCAATATGTAACATACGTGCAACCTGTTATTATTGAATGTGTAGCCTTGAGCTCTATTAAGGCATCACTCAAGTGACAATGACAGGTATCTCCGTGTGCCATGCGGTGTGCCACACCAGCATACATCCTAATCCACGTAACTATAGTCCCCGCAGGGGCGGCTGCGTAAGCAGGCGTTTGGTTACCATCGAGCACATGGGGGTCGGACCCTCATGCGCTTAACCGTGCATGGCATAGCCATGTCCGGGGAAAATGGCATCCTCGAGGTTGGGCCTATGCCGAGTGTTTGGACCTTTAAGGCCCCTCAGCGGAGGCAACACACCCCTTTGGCCTCGGCTTCACGTAGACGGCACCCCGGACTGACCCACCCGGGGGAAATCGGTAGTTTCCTTTTCCTGTCATCGCCAATCTTCGTCTTTCTCTCTAACTTTTAATCTTTCCAGTCTTCAGCTGTCTTCTGCATTCAGATTTTCTAGGCAGCGAGGGTTAACCCTGTGTGAGTAGCCAACCTAGGTTATGTCATTCTTTTATAGTCGTAACGTACAGCTGGCGTTTGCAGGACCTGTTTCATAGGTCCTGGAGCGTCCCCTTGTGGGGCTCAACGATGGGTAGCTGGCGTTACTGCCGAAAAATACACTCGCTTATGGCTGGTTCCTTCCCCCACTACCTAATCGCTCTGAAGAGCGATCAGGTAGTGGAGGAAGGAACCTTCTTTAGCATTTAGCTCTCCAGACACCGCTCGAGGCTGTGTGTGCGAGCTATTCTCTTGAAGAAGTTGATAACTATCTGCAGCTTTTATATACAGCCTGATTATCACCTACGAAAACAGAATTTCAAAGCCTCATTGACCAGAACTGCACATATTTACCAGAAATTTTAATGCCCATCACTTTGTTTGGGGAGACTCCCGGTATGACACGAGAGGCCGGCTAACAGGAAATTTCCTAGTAAACTCCAGTGCATGCCTCTTTAGTAGGAGGGAGCCATCCTATTACAATATTTATCATTCATATTCATCAATAAATCTGTCAATTGGCTCTGCTTCTCTTCGAATTAGGATGGCATGCTCTCAAAATCCCATTTGGAAGTGACCCCTTTCCAGTGACTCTGAATTTAGTAAGACGATATGACCCTCCTCTGCATGTCGCTAGGTGGAAACTAGCCTCTGCCGATTGGGAACATTTGAAAGAATCCACATTTTTATCCGCCAACTTAGTATAGATGACGCAGTAGCGCATTTTACCGATTTTATCATTGACGCAGCAGAGAAATGCATTCCAGAAACGAGTTGTGGCTCATGCAAAAGACGAGTGCCTCGGGGGAATGACAACTGCAAACAGGCGCGGAAGAAACAAAATAAAGCATGGAGTATACTGAACCGATCCCTGACTACAGACAATCTCGTTGAATTTAAACGGGCCAAGTCAAGGGAAGGAGGACGCGGAGAGAGGCTAGGAGAAGAAGCTGGGAGAGGTTTCTATCAAACATAAGTTCTTACAAGCAGGATGCGAAAGTATGGAATGGTCTAAGAAGGCTAAAGGAGCAGCAAATCCACCTGTTGCCCTTGGTCGATAACGAAGGGAGTAGCGTGGAAGACCAGGCGGACGCCCTTGGCACACACTTCGAGCGTGTATCAAGCTTCATACACTACTCAGAAACATTTCTTAAATATAAGCAAGTATAGAGGAGGTTAAATCACTGGACTGTAAATTCCGATCTTCTGAACCGTACAACCGTCATTTTAACATTGCCGAACTGAGAGCTGCCGTTTGTAGGAACTCTGCACCAGGAGCTGACAGAATCATTTATGACGCGATTAAAAACCTGCACATTGACAGACAGATGACGCTGCTGGCACTTTTCAGCGCTATTTGGACTGCCGGATACCTTCCATCCACATGGAAAGAAGCTATTTTAGTCCCGGTCTTGAAACACGACCAACTACGCCAAAGTGTTAGATTTATGAGCCGTGGACGTACAGTCGTCGGCGCTGTAATTTCACTTTAATTACCTTTTCATTTCAGACGAAAGTGGAAATTAAGGTAAATGTTTTATATGTGTACACCGACCGGCTTATATTTCCTAGGCCTGCAGTGCTACTAAACCATTACAAATTGGCATCAAAGTGGGGGACAAGCAGAACAGCTTTAGATTGCTTTAGATGAAAAAGAAAGGTCAATATATCAGAGGTGTGCGAATAGCAATTTTCGAGACCTAATCAAATACGAATTAAATAGTGCCAGAAGCGAAGCAAATAGAATTTTTTCTGCAATAGTTTGCGAACAATGTACGAACTTCTTACCAGTAAGATAGAAACAAATATGATTCTCGGTGGCGATTTTAACGTACCGTCCATAAACTGGAACAGTAAATTCCCAGACCCCTTATGCAGCTCTGCCGAGCCTTTTGTTGATATTACTCTTTTCCATGACCTAACACAATTAGTTACCGAACCAACACGGATACAAGGGGAAACCATTTCTATTTTAGATCTTTTTCTTGTCAGCAATAGCATCCTTAATCGCAGCCCGAAAACGTATGTTCTTGACGGTATATCCGATCATAAGATGGTAAGCTTATATGTAGATTTGAATTGTATAAAGAAAATCAAGAAACGGGCATCTATGGTACCGATTTTTGCGCGTTCTGACGATGTCAGTATATTGGACCAGCTTGATATCTCGTTTTCACAATTTGTTGTCCTCTCTGAGTCTGGGGAAATTTCCGTTAATGATTTGTGGCTTTTCAAAAACCTTGTTTTAAGGTGCATACAAGATTTCGTACCATTCCGAGTGAAGTGTGTGCAACGCTCAAACCCATGGATGACTAAAGACATTGTACGCTTGGGACGAAAGACGAAAAAGATCCGAAAGAAACTTCGTCGTAGTCCCTCCGAAGATACCGCGCAAAACCTTTCCGACATGCGCAGACAGTTAAAACACACTATCAAAAATGCTAAGTTACATTATCACAGTGTCTCTATGAAAAACTTTCTTCTTTCGTCCCCGGCAAAATTTTGGCGTCATTTCAAACAAAAAAAAGAGTACAATATCGAATCTATGTATTGATGGTAGAACTGTTACGGATCCGTTTGCCATTGCGACTTCATTCAATGATTACTTCTGTTCAGTGTTCACAAAAGATGACGGCAATCAGCCACACTTTACACTACCTCACGAATGCCCTGTTATAGGTGACGTATCAATAACTGAAGAAGGCGTTTTTTCGCTTCTTTTGAAAATGGACAGCAAAAAATCCCCTGGAATAGACGGCATACCGAATGCCTTCCTCATTAGGTATGCCGAATGGTGCTCGAAATATTTAACCATAATATTTAAAGAATCCTTACGGCGAGCGCAATTTCCACATGATTGGAAGTATGGAAGAATCGTCCCCGTTCCTAAATCCCAAAATCCATCACATATTGCGATATACCGGCCGATCTCCATTTTATGCACATGTGTGAAGACACTTGAACATGTCATCTTTAAACATATATCGGAGTTTCTTGAAAATAACAACCTGATCGATTCCAGACAGCATGGTTTTCGCAAGAACCTGTCAACGGTAACACAACTGCTCGAAACCCTTCATGATTTTGCCGCATCATTAGATAAGCAAAGCCAGGTAGACATTATATTCTTAGATTTCGAGAAAGCCTTTGATCGCGTGTCCCATCCTAAACTGCTTTTCAAAATGAAATCAATATTCAAGAACACTACATTAATATCCTGGATAGAAGCATATCTTTCATTGCGACAGCAGAGTGTTTCCATCGACAGCATTAGTTCCAGTCCGGCCCCAGTTTTGTCAGGCATACCGCAGGGATCCATCCTGGGACCACTGTTCTTTTTATTTTTATTAATGGCATTACTCAAGACATACCAGTGAAAACTAAGTTGCTTGCTGACGATTGTATATTGTATAACGTAATTCAGTGTCCGAATGACCAGGCTCTTCTAAATTCATCTCTATCTAAAATAGACCGTTGGTGTTCTGAGTGGCAAATGAAGGCAAATGAGAAGAAAACCGTATCAATGACGATAACAAGATAACGGATTCCCCTACACTTCCAATATTCAATAAATGGCCGCAGTCTTTCTTCAGTAGAGAGTTATAAATACTTGGGTGTCATGATCACGCCTGATCTCAGGTGGAACACACATATTAACTACATACAAAAAAAGGCCATGAAGAAGCTTGGGTATCTGAAACGTTCCCTACGTCAGTCGACAGAAGAAATAAAGTTACTGGCATATAAAACATTTATTAGGCCGATTCGTGAATATGCTTCCGTCTTATGGGACCCATTTACTGAATTAAATATAAGAAAACTCGAAAGTGTCCAAAGAAAACCAATAAGATTCGTCTTTAATTCATATAGGTGGCACACATCTCCGACTCAGCTGCTAGAAAAAGCTAATTTAGAAACACTTCAACTAAGACGTCATCGTGATAGGTTGTAATATATGTATTTAACATATCATGATAATTTGCGTATCAATAAGGAATTGTACATTCAACAGGTGACTCGTCGTTCCACACGAGGAAATCACTCGAAAAAGGTTAAAGAATTCGCCTGCAGAACCGATTGCTTCAGTAATTCATTTTTTCCTCGAACTATTCGAGAATGGAACCGTCTCAGTGCACACATTGTCGAGAAACCCACCATACAGGCATTCTTAAGTGCTTTGTAATTCTTCCATCAGCTTTCGATTTTCAGCAACACTTATCATCTCCCGACATATGCTATGGTACTCCCGCAAAATGCTTCGATAAGTGATGAATTACAGCAGTTTGTCATATCGAGCGACGCGCATGCGCAGCTTGAATGGTCCGTATTCTGATTTTTCCTTGTCAAGCACTCTGTCAATATATCATTGTACAATTTTATATCTGTAGCACGGGTTTGTATGCAATGGACGTGCAAACTATCGGTCTTTCGCTTCAGTGCGTAGTGCGAGCCTTGTGCAATGTGTTCTTGTCTTCTTATTTTTTATCTTTTTCATATGTACGTCTTACATTGAAGACCGCAACCTATTTCCCACAAACATATTTGGCTTTCGCCAACATTTGTCGACACAAGATGTTTTCCTGCTACTTCGCGAAGAAGTTCTATGCAACACCACGGTTGGTGCGGAACATCTCGTCCTGGCTCTTGATTTAAAAAGCGCATTCGACACTATTTCACATGAACTTATCTTATCTGAGCTAAGTGACATCGGTTATGGACAAAGAATCTATGATTACGCCCGCTCTTTCCTGACCTCTCGCATCGCGACAATAGGCATTGGCACTACGCGCTCAGACCCTTTTCCCATGCCCAATAGAGGTACACCGCAAGGGGCGATACTCTCCCCCCTTCTTTTCAATATCGGCATGAGACGCTTAGCCAAAACACTCGACGTCATACCTGGGCTAGGGTACGCGATATATGCAGACGATATTACCCTATGGGCAACCAGCGGCTCGTTAGGACAAAAAGAAGAAATCCTGCAAGAAGCAGCGACCGTTGTTGAAACCTTCGCTCGCAGCAGTGGAATGAGCTGCGCTCCCGATAAATCAGAATTTATCAGGATACGAGGTCGAGGCCGTCAAACTCACGAGCCGGTGAACCTCTTTCTAGGAGACAGCCAGATAAAGGAGGTCCAGAAAATGCGAGTCCTCGGACTGTGGCTGCAAAGCAACAAACGAGTAGACCACACCATTAAAACCCTTAGGACTACGGTGAAACAGATCTCCCGTATGATCCGTAGAGTAACTTATCACCGAAAAGGTTTCAAGGAAACATAGACGATCCGGCTCGTTCAGGCTTTTGTGCTAAGTCGTCTCACATATAGCCTCCCTTTCCAGGACCCCACAAAAACAGAACTAAAGGCCCTAGATACGTTGATTAGAACGTCGTACAAAGCGGCTCTCGGCCTACCACAGGGAACCTCTACTGAACGCCTGCTGGCCCTCGGGATTCACAATAACTACGAGGAGCTACGGGCAGCGACGCTCATATCTCAACGGGAGCGGCTAGCTTAACCTCCTCTGGCAGAAAATTACTTTGCCGCGTGGGTTACCCTACTCGTCCACAGTATGCGGGAGAAGAACTCGAATCTCTGCCCAGAGTCCTTCGTGAAAGGATCATAGTAGCCCCAATCCCTAAGAACATGAGTCCAAACTACCACCGGGGACGTAGAAGTGCTCGAGCTCGAAAGTTAATGCAGCGATTCGGTGGAAACCCGGATACAGTCTACACAGATGTCGCTCGATGTGGTGCTTACAAATACGCCCTCGCAGTGGTAGGAGCGGCCGCAAATCAAGGGCTTGTGACTTGCGCCACGGCTAGAGTTGCATCTGCGAATACCGCAGAAGCTTCAGCCATCGCGCTAGCTATTAAAACTAAGGACGCTCTGGGACAATCGTCGATAACTCTCACAGATTCCCAAGTCGCATGTAGACTATTCCTCACCGGAAGGCTACTACACAGCACCACTCACCTATTAGGATCCAACCTAACGCAGAAACATATGATCATCTGGTGCCCGGGTCACGCAGGACTCGAGGGCAATGAGAGAGCGGACGGTGCAGCTCGAGCTTTTGTCAACCGAGCGGCCGACCACTCTGACGAAAACCCCTTTTTACCACGAGACATGCTTGAGCACCAGCGGCGCGAGCGAAGAAAGTACAGTCTACCACACCCTGACCTATCCAGGCAGGACTCTTATGACTGGCGCCGAATACAGACGCACACATTTCCAAACCTTTATTTGAAAAATGCCATTCGCCCAACGCTGTACAGCGTTCGCTGTCCTTGGTGCGGAGGCCGGCCAACTCTCGCCCACATTACGTGGGACTGCCAGAACAGGCCACCCAAAATTAATACACCAAAAATAGCCGGCAAACTTTCCGGAAGGGAGCAGTGGGAGACTTGGCTCGCCAGTGAGGATCGGGAGATGCAACTAGCGCTCCTCGACCAAGCACGGCGGACCGCTCAAGCCAGTGGGGCCCTGGACTAGGGGCTCCACCCACTCGCTTTCTGCATTTTTTTTTCTTTTAAATAAACGTTTTGATATATATACTGTCCACTCCTGCCTACGGCCTTCTCTGAAGGCTGGCAGTATTTATGAAATAAATAAATAAATAAATAAGCATCCTGGTATTCGCAACAGCAGAAAGTTTCTGTCATTACAATGCACATTATAAATCATGCTTTATTAAAAGCAAAAAGGGAACACTAAAAAATTATGGGGTTTTACGTGCCAAAACCACCTTCTGATTATGAGGCACGCCGTAGTGGAGGACTCCGGAAATTTCGACCACCTGGGGTTCTTTAACGTGCACCTAAATCTAAGCACACGGGTGTTTTCGCCCCCATCGAAATGCGGCCGCCGGGATTCGATCCCGCGACCTCGTGCTCAGCAGCCCAACACCATAGCCACTGAGCAACCACGACGGGTAAGGGAACACTAGAAACAACTATGCAGATTGTCTGTGAACTTGGGGTTCTTAGAATACGCGGTCATGCATTAGCATACAGCACGTAAAGGTAACCTTCTGAACAGTTATTTGTCCGTGTCGTCTATGATGACAGCAGACTGAAAAAGAAAAATTGGAGGACGCTTAAGCTTCGCCTTCAAGAGTGGAACGCGACAGCTTCCCGTCGACCCGCCAAGGGGTGTAAGACAATGCACTACGGCGCAGCGATCACTTACGAGGCGCCCCGCATCGGACTTTGCGCCCACCTATCACGCGCCGAGCGTCGAGCAACGCAGCGTTCGGCGCGGCAACGAAACGAACCAAAGAACTCGGTGTCTCGGAGGGGGAAACGATCTGCGCCAGCCAAACGTCGTTATCGGCACGGGCAGAGAGATAGGTAGATAGTAATCTAAAGAAAGGAACGGCGCTTGATTCTGCAACCCGTGTGGGAGCACGGCGAAGCGTCGTCAGGGGAGAGGGAGTCGGGGCCGCGACGCGCCTGGCACCGGTCCGCGCACAGCCCCAATGCGCGCGTGGCGCGCCATCTGTCGGGGCAGCGCCGTACATTGAGAGGAGGGGGTCTTCTGTGTTTGCCGCAAGATGACTCTGCGTGTGCGGTAAGCACAGAAGAAATGTATCGGAAACGTACTTCGCTACTCGTGTAAATGCGACTTGTGTAAGTTACATGCTCATAATTACCGATATACACCGCAGTATAACTTTCTACGCAGGGCAGGGAGGGGGCGTTGTACTTCGGCCGCGCGGGTTATATCTTGAACTGTTTTCGGGGTACAGTGCAAGTGGGCCGATGGCTCGTAGCTTTGCGTGCACTGTGCTCTCGTCGCTTAGTTCGCGTTAACGCGATAAACAGCGCAAAGGTCACTTCGCTCGCTGCTGCTCATGTCAGCGTTTTGACAGCGAGTGTCCGCGGTCATCGAGTGTGATGTGTTCATGTCTGTCTGTGCGCACTGACACCATGCTTGTTAGTGCAGTTAGCGAATGTTTACAATGGGGGCGTTCTGTATACTACAAGGGGGCAGCTGCTGCGTATGGCACAGCCGCGCAAGCCCTGTGTTGAATACGGTCTGCGATGCGGGTAGTCTAGGTGCAACAAGGACCGATAGCTTCATATGCG
This sequence comes from Dermacentor andersoni, assembly GCF_023375885.2. Classification (NCBI taxonomy): domain Eukaryota; kingdom Metazoa; phylum Arthropoda; class Arachnida; order Ixodida; family Ixodidae; genus Dermacentor; species Dermacentor andersoni. The sequence continues at coordinate 362,865,672 of NC_092814.1, read as the reverse complement.
CTGCATACATACAATTGCGCGTCATCCGCGTTGACGAAGTGAAACGTCACTCTCTTTTTGTCTCCTCCTCTTGTTTTCGCCTCTGTCCACGGGCGTTGTGCTCCGCAGGCATCCAGTGGGTGCCTTGATGCGCCGTACCCGTGGGCGCGGCGCATCGAGGAACTTTAGTCTCTAGGATCGGTAGCGGCGGCATGTTCGTCCGAATGTTTGTCTTAACCGAAGAACATTTCTGAGGCACGCCTGAGCAAATCTTAGGAGGTTTTTTTTGCAATGAGTCTATGGAAACCCAAACGGTCACATGTTGTTCGTTCACATATGCGTTGTTCACATATGCGCGAATTCGGCTTAATTGAGTTCGCCTTCACGACAGTTAACTGTAGTACTCAAGCTTTGTCCCCTGCGAAATGCTGAGACTAAACATTTTATTGCAAGTGGTCGTGTTTAACCCAAAAAGTCTGGCTGAATGAGTGATGTATTGTGCTCTAGTATGTTATAAGCACTGTGGATGGAATGAAAAATATCGCATTTTGTGCTTCAATTTCATGTTTCATCGAGTACAGAAGACGGTAAAGTATTAGAACAATATTCGTATCTTCAAATAGCGACTATTCAATTCATGAACTGAATTGAATAAGACAATATTCTATTCGTTATTCAAAAGTTTCGAATATTCACACAGCCCTAAAGCATATATAACCTTGAAAAGGTACCGAGGGAGGTTACCGCCATAATAAGAAAGACTGCTTTTATCACATTTTTTGTAGATACTATGAGGTAAACATTTCTCCTGTACACGGAACCAAATTAGGTCTAAACTCTCTAAACTTAGAAAAAATACTGGCAAGCGACAAAGTGCCCTAATTAATTTACCATAACACTTCTTTTTATGAACTAGTTTTGGCTTCAATATGCACAAGGTGGTTGCATCATTACATGACAATACAATGGCTTGCTCTGTCGGTGTGATCGCTGTGGCTCCCACACACAAACACAGCCAGAAGCACCCCCTTGCTTTTTTTTCAATGACCAACACCATATCACACCTAGTCCTATAGCTACATGAGGTCAGCGACATTTGCTGTCTCTAAATGTCAAAATCGTGTCAATGACATCAGGTCTGGCATTTTGAGAATATGATTTAGGACTACCTTAATTATTATCAAATTAAAATATCGTTTGTGTTTCACAACCTTCATACTTGCCAAGTGCAATCCTTATATGCACAGAAGCAGGTCTACAGCTTTAAAAAAGAGCATGTATCGCTACTGCTTTAATGAAGTGATTAACAGTGGTAGAACAATTAAGGAATGTTGCTGAAGCCAATGTTTCGACAAGGAGACTTCATCTTCCTCAGGGCTGCCCTGACCAAGGTAAGTCCCCTTATTGAAATGTTGGCTTTAGCGACATTCCTTGTTCTACCACTTCAAGCCTCCATCTTCCTGTGAACTTCTGCCTTGTTTTGTGCTCCTTTAATAAAACGTTTCAGTCCAGGGTTTATTATAGACTGAAGGACTTGGCGGCAGACCAAGGCGTGTCTCCATGGGTCGGTCGGCGAGCCCACCATCTCTGCACAAGGGGGGCACTGAACCAAGAACCTGAACATTTGCTGAACAAATAGAACACCAACGTGATGCCACTCTGTTATTTCTGCACCCCGCAGATGCTTTCCAGGTGCTCTGTGGGGCCTACAAATGGTGTCGAGTTTCAGCCCCCCCAAAAAAACAGCCGGCAAATCCCATGCCCTCTGGGAATCAATGTTATGCGAAACAGTGTGCTGGGAGCCTACCAAGTTAACAAAACGATCATGAGAGCACAAAGACGTAGGTGGCTGTTTCATGATCTACATGACACACACGTCATGACCAATCATTTATGTTTGTCATACACTCTTGTCATACTATGCCAATTTTTGGTACATACCAAGACATAAGTGGCTGTCATGTATTACATAATATGAATGTCATGACATTCATGTCATGACCTATCACTTATGTTCGTCATACATTCTTGTCATACTATGCCAGTTTTGGTACCTACCGAGTTGAGGAAATGACCATGAGAGCACCACGACTTAAGTGCTGTTTTATGACCTACATGACACAAGTCATGATATTCATGTCATCAATCATTTATGTTTGTCATATACTCTTGTCATACCATGCCAATTTTGGCACATACCAAGTTAACGAAGCGACCATGAGTGCACGAAGATGTAGGCGGCTAGATAGATAGACGAGTAATACTTGTTGGGGGGCTAGTTGGTGCAGAGATAGATAGATAGATAGATAGATAGATACTGTCAAAGTGGCAAATGTTCGCCATGAAATGCTTCGCATTTAAAAAAAAGCAGTGTCTTTTGTTGTATGTACTTGCATGCCCTGTTGCCAGCTCACCTAACACCATATTTAAGGTGCGGCATAACCAATTCAAAATAATTTCACCATGCCTCATAGTGAACTTTATACTATGCAATGCCACTTGCAAAGTAAAAAAGACGCATAGCAAAAAAGCCTCTAGCGGAAATTTCGCAAAACTGCTGTGAGAGGCCTGCGATAACCATAGTGATACAAATTAACAAGCGCAATAAATGTATCAGTCAATATGTTTCTTCACTTAAAAATAATAAGTCACAAGAGACGCAAGGACAGGTGGCGCCACCACCTTGAAGTTCCCGCATCAGCTCGCCGTGATGTCATGGATTTTTACGCAGCCTGTGCTCAGGCCTAGTTAGTTTTTCAGTGGTAAAGAAGAACCTAGATCGTATTCTAAAAGAGCCAAATAATTACCTTAACATGTTTCAAAAGCTTTTGCTGAGCTACGACCCAAATACCAGAAGATACTTTGAAATTTCTGATGTCATACTGGCCTACCGGCGTGAAAGTTGAAAAATGAAACTTAGGCCTACATTTCTACTCCTATACTCGACCTGTTACGGCAAAAAAATAAATAAAATGTAGTTTTGAAAATAATGTTTGTCAGTCTAAAACAGATTTAATGTTTCTCTTTAGAGTCTCATTAACATCACAGAGAAAGACAGAGCTGCACCAGAACGCTGTTATTGCATTCTGCTGTGCACAACCAACTACAACGTTTCAAAAGGGTGTACCTGAGAGCAATTAACAATCTCAATCTTGAACAATTAACAATACTGCACATATCACAGGTTTTACAACATTGGGTATGTATCACACTGTGTATTTGAATGTACAAGCTGCCCACATGTACTTTTCGTCAAAGTTTAAATTTATGTCTGTGTACAATTCGAGGACACTACTTAAAGCATGTTGTCGATGACTCCATGGGACTAATTACACTACCTAATCAGGCAAGATTAATCAATCAACATGACAGCTCCTGAATCTAGTGAAAAAGTTTCAATTAGAAAGCCATAGAATTTTCCTGCAAAGATGCGATGAGGTTTGATAGGTTCCCGTCTAGTGCATATTGATTTTGCACTTAGGAAAGTGCACAAGACGTGGAAAAGCAAAAACATGACTACGTATACACGCACAGTGACCACAGTGCTCTCAAGACATACAAGCTGGCACGTTGCCGCTGATACAATGAACAGGCAGTGACGCAGATGCTCGCTGCGGTATTTGCACCGGCAATCGGTTTCTACTCGTATACACTGCACGACTTCCCGCCATCGCTTTTTGTTGTATAAAATTAAGGTTAATTATGGTTGGCTGAAGTAAAGCGTTAACTTTGAAAGACTGTCCTGCTAATTGTTCTTGTAAACCTTTTGTCTTACCTGATAATTGAAGTTTTCAAACTGCAATATCCCCAGAAGAATATTCATACTGTTAGTAAGAATCGAATGGGAGGTTTTACCAAATCTCTTGGGTCCCTGAAAGTACAATGTGTATGTTTTAGCTGGTGAGTGCCACTTGCATGTGCTCAACTTGCATGCAGCTGACACTGCATGTTAGTGGAAGAAGGAAAGTCAAAGATAGAAGAAAGGGAAGATTCTGTACAGCTGTTGGAGACTGTAGAAGGTCGCCACAACCCATTGCTCAGTCATACATATTGGACAAGGGGGTTGCTAGGTTTTTGCATAGATTGCAGCTACAGCATGCATGATGCAACAGCTTTGGCATTCTTTAGCCTTGGTTAATCCGGCGCTGTGGCACAAGTGGATGTCTTGAGAAGCTGTCGCATGCAAACAGCCAAAATGAAGTGTGAAAATCTATGCAACGTTAGAGTGTACCAAGCCCGAGCCATTTACGGCAGTCAACGCATAATTCTTGGAGACCTTCGTCCCATAATACCGTCTTTGTGGCTGATCGTTCCAACTTACCTACTGGATCAGCCTGCAGCTGATCCAGAATGTATGAGGTGTCTTCAAAAATATAGAACCTTCTTCTTTCCCACATAAACAAATGAAGTACAGGAGGCTTCCTTCAGTGAAGATATGGAGGGGACATTCATGTACATGTGTGAATATTTTTTCCGCCCGCAGAAAGCGCCAGTTGCTGGCAGTTGGCCTATGAGTGAGGCTGTGTAGTGAGCGCTTGTCGGATTCTAGTAAGTTGCAAAATGACGCAACAACATGAGCAGTGACATTTCATAGAATTTTGCCAAAAGCTTGCATACCGAAGTAGAAACCACCCACAAGGTTCAACAGGCTTTCAGAGATGATGCCATGAGCAACTCACGGATAAAGGAGTGGTACAACCGCTTCAAAGATGGCCACACATCAGTGGACAGCGAACCACGTTCAGGCAGACCTTCAGCAAGTCGAAATGAAAATGTCATTGAGCAAGTGCAGACTGTTTCATCACAGTCAGAGAACTTACCAACGAGATAGGGGTAAACATTGGATCAGTACATTCAATTTTGACCGAGGATTTGGCCATGAGGAGTGCCCGTAAAATTTGTACCGAAACTGCTAACAATGGGAAAGAAGCAACTCTGTCTGGAAATCACACAGGACCTGTTGGACAATGAAAACAGTAACCCCAAGTTTATGAACACGGTGATCACAAGCGATGAGCCGTGGGTTTATGGGTACGACCCAGAAACCAAGATGCAGTCGTCACAGTGGAAACATCCGACGTTCCCGAGGCCAAAAAAAGCATGGCAGGTCTGCAGCAATGTCAAGGTCATGCTGACTGTTTTCTTAAACTTCCGTGCGGTGGGGCATCATGAGTACACACCACAAGGCTAAACCATCACAAAGGAATACTACCAAGAGGTCCTTCGTCACCTCTGTAATGCTGTGCGGCACAAACGACCAGATCTGTGGGCAGCAAAAACTTCGCAGCTCCATCATGATAACGCACCCGCCCATTCTGTGCATCTGATTCAAACTTTCTTTGTCCAACACAATGTTCCTGTGGTTCAGCAGCCTCCCTACTCCCCTGACATCGCTCCGTGTGAATTCTGGCTATTTCCCAAGCTGAAAGTGCCACTGAAAGGAACCCAATTTGAGTCAAGAGAAGACATCATGCAGAATGCGACAGCCCAGCTGATCACCATTCCAAAAGATTCGTTCCATTTGTGTTTCCAACAATGGCGGGAGCACTGGGACAAGTGCGTGCATTACCAAGGAGACTACTTTGAAGGGGATTAAGGTTTTGTACCTCCTAATCAATAAATGTATTTCCGCTGACCAAACATTTGACACTTTTTGAACAAACCTCATATCTGCTCCCATAGAGCCCTCAGAAACATGTTTTAATTTGCAAGATAGCATAGTTACACCGACATATTTTAAAACTATGGCTGAAGTTGAGTGGTGCATCCTGTCTGTATACACAGACACTGCACCGCATGGGGTGAAATACACTCTCTTGCTACAATTCAAAATTTCTTCATATTCTAAAGAAAAAATTCAATCCAACACATACCAATACCTTACCATGGTAAGGTGAACACACTCAACATAAGTGACAGACTCTTGTGAGGGTACTCAGGGTTACTCTACGACATTGTTACATGACTCGTATAATGCATGTATGCAATAACTCCTAATGCATATGCAACTACAGCACAGAAAACAGGCAAGTGTTTACAAATATGACAAAACATTATAAAGATTTCTCTGTTATGCCTCAATAAAAAAGGTCTTACTTTCTGCAAGAAAGAGCTAGACAATTAGGCTAAAATAAATGCTGCCATAGAACTGTTTACTGGCACCTCCCGAGCCATCTGCAAATAAGACTTTAACAAGATTGCTACAACCATTTTGCCAGTGAATCACTGTCACTGCTGTACGGCAAGAAGCAAGCAGTGACACTAAAGGCTCGCATAGAGGCTTATGTGGCAGAAAGCACATCCCCTTGGGCACTTGCAGAGCCATGAGCAATAGACGGCCAGTGGACACACACTGGCCCCAAAGAGGTTAGTCATCAGTGGTGCTTTGGAAACGTCCCTTGCTTTTGTAGCAACATTTCTTAGAAGATGTCCAAAGATTTCAATACTACATTCGGGATTCCTTTAAAACAGATAACATTTATACTATAGAAAATGGCCACACGGACAGATAGATGACTACACATGAGCACCAACTACTAAGTTTTTCAACAACCTGTCCTGAGAAATCACTTGTTGCCATTTGATATGCGAACCGCCCCCTCAGCAAGGCTGTGGAGTATAAATATTGGTTGGGGAAGACTAAAGAAAAGAAACTCTTGCAGGTAGTGCACATGCATTATAGCTTTTTTTTTCCAGTTGGTGTGTCCATACACTATATTTTCCCAAATATGCTTTATCATCAGAGTTGAGCATCAACAATTTTGCAAGCAATAAGCATTACACGATGTCTAAATACTTTGCTCTTCAAGTATTCCAGCCAAGACATTCACCTGTCTTCGGGCAAAAGAAAGCAACACAAACATCTAGTATAGTACAGCACAGTTATAATAGTAACACTGATAAAATATCTAGAACAGTGCAGTAATGACAACACTTATAACAATTATTAGTTCTAACAATGTCATTATGAGTTTAGGCTGCATCATATACTGAGGGTGCATAATATCAGCCCACATCATAAAATTTTTTTCATGGTGGATGTCAGGGTCCATACGATAATCACTATATTAGATCACTGAACGAAAATTTGCTGAATAAAAAACATTAGCAGACATGCTGTGACCGTAAAATTCAAGGCAGTCACTACACAAAGCTAACACCCATTTGGTAGTAGTATCAGCTTGAAACATGTTTCACAAAAAGATCTGTGGCAAAATACTGCACTAAAGTTCCCGTTAAAATTGTCTTGCACTGGGAAAATGCAGTGAAAAACAATTTTATCTCAAATAGCAATGAGTCTTGTGTACATATTTGTAGAAAGTGGTGCTTGTTGTGGGGCTTCTACCAAATGGGGTATGATGCGAAATGACTACCTTCAATTTTGGAATTACACAATGCACTAATGTTGTTACTGAAAAAAGTTCACTGGTGACTGGGTCTGGTATTTAACATATATTCACAATTATCAGGCAGGTTGTGACATCTGCCACTGCAGATTACATATTGTTCAAACTCCTTGTGCTGCATTTAACAATCACTTAACCTCTTCCATGAAACACCTGGTCAACAGTTTACCTAAGCTTCTGACTTTTCAGTATCAACAACTAAAAAATAAAGGGTTAAAATTATTGGCGTGCGAATATGCGAAGCTTCGTATATTAGATTCTAATCATTTAGTATTCGATTCGAGAGGGATTTTACTATTCGACATATTCAACAGCCCAGACATTGCTGCTGTTGGTGTTTTAAATTAGCTTCACCGCAGAACAGCTTTGTTCTGCGGCAAAGCATGCAGTCTGTGCTGCGGTGAAGCATATTAGCCGTGCAGTGAAGCATATAAAAAAAAGCATAAAGGCTGTCCCTGGTGGTTCGTATGGCTACCCAACACTCTCAGATCAATTAACCACACTGTACTGCCTCTTCATGCATCTAGACTACACCAGCCGCTAGGTGGAAACCTCTGTACCTGCTAATAATCTGGTTAAGTGCCCAAAAAACACAATTTTCAAACTAGCTTAGTAGTGTTTTTTTAGACCCTCGCTCTTACATAGTTGAGTACCACCAGGATGCTTCAATGGCAAACTGGATTAAAAACTTGGCTTTAGCAGAAGCAAGGAAAATTTTAATACCATGGAACCCAGATACGCCAACAACGAAAGGGTCTAAACAGGCTCTTTCCATGTCAGCACTGTCGATAGACTTTGACGAGATTATCAACTAGCAGCAATTTTCCCTTGCTTTTGGCAGCAATTTTCACTGCCACAAGCATAGGTTGAAAGATATGTGCACGGTGAAATTTTGGGCCAAAAAGAAACATGTGAGCAATGGTGCAAGCTTAGCTCAGCTTGCAAAGGGATACCTGCTGATACCAGGCATTTGTGTGTCCAGTGAGCAGCTCTTTTCGGTGCCTGAAGGAATAGTGGCATGCAGGAGGGTTGTTGCTCCCCAAACACGTTGAGCAGCTATCCTTCCTTCATTACAACATTAAACAACTGCAGTTATGGTACTGTCAAGCAAAAGTATTGTACTAGAGAATTTTGTTCACCACAAAGCACAATTTTCCTGTACGTTATCTGCTATGCTATGAACTTGCTACTTTTCGTACCTCTGGTTTGTGAAAAACATTAGCTTTTTTTTTCAAAACCAATAGTATTTTCTCATTCAAAAAAATATTTGATTCGATTCACAGATGGTTTTCATTATTTGAATTTGCTTCAAAATTGAAAATTTGATATTCGCACACCCCTACTTAATATACATTCACTGATAAAATGATAAAAATGTCGACTTTTAAAAAACTGACTGATTTCTATTCACTTTTGGCCTTGAAATACTTCATCTTAAAGGAGTGTGCTGCACTACTAGCATTTCATCTGCCGTGTATTTCAGAGAGAAAAAGATCATCAAACTATTCTTGTCTGTTAATTATTTTGAGACAAGAAGTGTTACAACGGCCAAGTTTACAGCAGTTATGAAATATCCTATGTTCCCAAAGGCTGTGTTGCATTCAGGAAAGTTTCATCAGTGTCACCCTTTCACAGAAGCCAGTATCCCTCCTAACTAAACTAGGGATAGCACATCGCGCAGCCCCTAGCTCCATCTTTGAAGCGGCCCTGAAACACCATTTCCTGAAACCTGAACAGGCTGGAATAAGTGTGATGCTATTCAACGAACGTATTCCCGAAGAAATTTTTGGAAAGCACCTAATATAGAGGAAGATATATAAACACTGCAATGTTTACTCTGGAGTCTTCAATCAACCTATCATCACTTCACTACTGGGACAATGCTTATAAGAAATGCACTGCTTATGGCTCCTTTCTGGTTACTTTTTTTTTTCTTTCCTGTGGTAACCTTTTAAAAGTGGCCTCTGACAGATGTGCCCGAGAGGTACAATGGGGCACTGACAAAGCAGCCGCTTCATTGCTTCAGGGCAGAACTGCTGTACATCTACGTCATTGCTCTTTTTCATTTCAATTATATTTGTAATCCGCCAAACTAGTGGAATGAAAATTCATCAAGATAAATTAATATGCTTCTTAATTTTTTTTCCCTGAATCTGCCAGTATTTTGCATCTCCTTCTGATCTGCATTTTTGTTTATTGAAGTAACCAATTTATTGTTCAAGTGAAGAGAAAAAAAAAATTGATCACAAAGCAGCTTTCGGTGATATGTCGGAGTGCTCCATCCCAAATTCAGCATGCTGCAGCGTGTTTTTGAAGTTTCAAAGTTCTAAATTTCAATCATAGGTGTCTGAACAATGGGCAAGAATTATTCAGATTGTTTTCATTTCCTGCCTAAGACATTTTACGTGTGAGGTGGATGGCTAGAAAGATAAGGCCTTGATGCCTGATCTCGGCATACAGCACTGTGTGGACTTTTTCAAGATTTCCAAGCAAGGCAGTAATCTGCAGTACCAAGTTTACATAAATTATGGACAATGAAATCACATTGGTACGTTCTTCGTTCTTACATTTTCACGGTCCCGACCTAAGGCCCACTGACTCCAATCTATTATGTTCCCATTTATTACATCGCCATTAAGTAACACTGCATTTGAATGGGACAGTCACGTGAATTCAGCAGTGCAGAGGCCAACTGAATATACTCCACGATCGTGCTGCAGAAAAGCAGAACTGCCATAACAATGGCGGTTTTGTGCTGCAATGCAATGCAATGCAATGTAATGGGTGATAGGAAAGTATCGTAATCCGCGGTGCTTGATGAACATTCGTCTGGAGTAACAGTCAGGCATTGATGACATGTGCCTCGTTCAAAGAATTTCTTCTGTATTTTGATGACAAGATGGGTTCGCAATGCAGGAGTCATCACTTTCATTGACAATTGTGCAGCTCACTTGAAGACAACATTTATTTGGAACATGAGGATTGTCTACCTTTGACCCCACATGACAAACCACTTGTAGCTGTTGCGCGCCAGCATTATGAAGAATTTAAAAACACTCCTATTGGAAGTGTGTCCAGCTCTCCCTGGCCAGGATTGAATGTGGACAACAGCCTGCAAGCATCCAATACTGGATACAATGCACTACGTCGCCACAGTGCCGAGTACGGTCAGTGCATGTGTACTGTACAGCACTGCTTCACGAGGTGTGGCTTTCATGTGGACAGGGCCAGAGAAACCACATCAGTAAAACGGAAGAGCCTGAAGAATCAGCAGAAGCCATTACCGACCGCAACATCCTCAATGAGGCGATGGGTGTGTTGGGGGCCATCGGAGTCCTGTACGATGACTAGGTCACCGTGAATGACGCTGTCGTGACGTCAGAGCGCCGTAGCACGGTGGAGATTGCGGCAAGCTCCGTCGTTAGTGACGACACGCATGCCAGTGACAGTGATGACAAACACAACCTACAAGAGGATCTTGCGGATTCAGACTTTGGAGACAGCATGGGCTCTGGACTTCCTGTGGAGGTACGTTGCCGCTCAATGCAACATGGCCAGCAACACGGCTTTCTAAGTGCTCAAGAAACAAGTGGTGTTGTCAAACAAGCAAAGGAAACAACAGGCTTAGTTCTCAATTTTTTAGGCTTTCAAAGAAAAGTTTGAAGAAATACATAGATTCAAGTAGAAACCACCTTCATTAATTTTGAAGCCCTCTTCACTGTTACCACTCATCGTGGTGGCAAAGAGGCTATGACGTTGCGCTACTAAGCCTGAAGGCGCGGGACCGAATCCTAGCTGTGGCGGCCTCATTTCAATGGGGGTGAAATGCAAAAACACCCTTGCATTGTATATTGGGTGCCCGTTGAAAAACCCTAAGTGGTCAAAGTTAATCCTGAGTCCCTCACTATGTCGTGTCTCATAATCAAACTGTGGTTTTTGCATGTAAAGCCCCAGAATTTAATTTTGTTTTCATCACTATTGCCATTTTCCTAGCTGTTACATTTTTTTATGCACTCCCTTGAAAAACGTATCAACGGAGTTTGAATGTAATTAGAGTTGCCGACACTCAGATTTCTTAAGTTAGTCCCGGATTTTATTCTTTTCCGTGCTGGATATTCAAAGTGTGGCATTACGATTCTTACAAGAATCACTGGACCAGAAAGGGTTCTGTGATGACAGCAAGCTAAATAAGTTTAATGACAGCCTTTATTGTAGTGGTGCCGAAATTGGGGGTAGCTTTCATTCAAGCATTCCAAGTTTACTAGTGAGACAATCTGAATTTTCATTTTTCCTCTGTCGGGCATAAATACCAATAAACCTGTCGTGATTTTAAGAGCTGGAACTGCCATGAATGATACGGCATGTGGTAAATGATTAACGCAGTCGACAACATCAACATGAAACTGTCCACTTGGCTTCAGTGATTTAAGAGAAGCATGAATTTAAGCATATCTGATTAACTTATGTGCACCTATGATTAAAGCTCCATCCACTCTGCTAATGTATATTGCTTCTCGTTTTTGTTTATATAAGTTCTCCAGCAAAAATGCAATGGAAAGCCCGATCTATTCCCTCCATTTTGTATGGTTGTTTCATATTCATTTGGCTGGTAACAGGAAGTCTTCAAGCAATGCAGTCAGGAGCACAAACTTGGTGTCCTTTTTAGACTTTTTTCGCCGATAATCACTACCTCTTCATCTTTTCAGAAGGCACCACATTAAAACACACAGATTTTCAGAAGCAGACAAGAACAACAAGAAATGTCTGCCAATTTTCGCAGAAAATGAACTCCACAATACCAGAAGCGTAATTATAACCGTCAAATTTGCCAACTTTGTTCATCACCATCACGATACACACACAATATTATGTTGAACACTCCTTCCAGAACTTGGTCCCCCCCTTTGGAGAAAACTGACCTTATTTAAACAGCCACCTTATGAGATCACAGGGTTGTTAAAAAAAAAAAAAGACAAAGGAGCACTTATGTTCATAGAGAACCACTTAGGTGAACTAAACACCGGGATCATATTTATCCGTAAGGATTGTCATCCTTATGCCTTGCCATCTTTGGGCTTCGTGAACACTCAGCAGGACAACTGTGTCTGTGCAACGTTAAAGTTCCTGCAGCCTTTCGATTTCTTTCTTCATGTCGGCAATCTGCAATAAAATGAAAAGGCAAGTTCAAGCAAAGCAAATATCATCACTCAAAGAGGAAAAAAATGAATGACTTTCTTCTTTTGCTTCCCAGACCAAAACTTTCCGTGAACAGTATTAAAGGCGCTTCAATTGTGCTTCAATTTTTTTGCTAAACAAAAGTATATTTTCTCAATAACCATTTACTGTCTTCTTTATCTATACTTTTTGGCCTAGTTGGTGTTCACTAAAAACATATTTAACGTTATTCTCTAAGGGAGCCAGGCCTCTTTCCCATCTCCCTTCCACCCTTCCAACTTAGGCCTAGTCGGCTCGTGTATCAGAGGGGTGGTGGGGAGGCAAGAGAGGGGCGTGCGAGGCCGGCAATGCGCAGGTCAATGCAACGCAGGCATGCCAGGCAGGGTGCACAGCACAAAGGCAGGTGTGGCAAAGGTGTGGGACGGGTGCGACGGTTTGTGTCAATTTTTTTCTCAAGAATTGCATGTTTTAATGCGTTAAATTCTTAGGGTACTTCACGCACTTTCCGGAGACTACCTATGCATGCATGTATGCATACAGGTATGCATGTATATATGTTTGTTTGGTTCTATATCTATGTATTTATTTCTTTATTTATTTCAACATACTGCAGCCCCGAAGGGCAATCACAGGAGTGGGAAAATACAATATGTACACGGAAAAGCATAAAAAGAGCACTGAACATCAATGATTAGTAATATACGATAGAAATTCATCGAGTGGTAAAGATCTTGCGTAACCAGGCAGATATGTGAAGATATTTGCTCGGCTATCGGTTTATGCTCCTCTGGCCTCCTTGAAACTTTTGATTTCAGGGATAGCAGGGAGAAAGTAAATATGTCTGCAACAGATATTAGTAAGAGGCGATTGGAGGTTCGGTGGCAGAAAGTAGGGATACCGCAAACAACGGATGTGTACAAGAACAAAGTTCCCAATAGGGGTCAAGAAAGTCTGATACTGGGAATTCTTTGCATATTTTTTTTTAAATATACGTAGTACACTAGGCAAAATAAGAAGACAAGCTTGGTAGTGCAACCCACCACCCTGTTTCAAAGGTCCCAACTCAGAGCATCCCTCCATTTCAAGCGCGAAAGACGATTACCGCTGCAGCACACGTCTCGTACATAATTTGTTTCGACGGTGGCAATACGTTGTGTTGCTGAATTTATTGATTCAATGCTGACGCATTATCATCGACAGTCATCATGAGATGGGCTCTGCCACAATATTTTTTTCTTTCGGTAAACACACCTAGTAGCCAGATAAGCAGATTCAATTAATATAACCAATAACACGTCACGACAGCATTGTAGTAATAAGTTTATGTTGCCATAGAACTAATGCGAAAGTGGGTGGTACATCGGCTGCTAATTGTTATATCTGACATATTGTTAAAACCGGAATCGTTATAAGAGGGTTCGACTGTACAACATTTCAGCACCATACCTCAAAGAATAAAGACTTTTTTTGTTTGGGGGTTCCGAGTTGCTGGTCTACAGCCGTGAACCGGCTAGTACAGACTGGCCGAGCGAACAGCATCCGAGGGCTCACCTTCTCGTTGTGTCGGGCCTGCTCTGCAGCAGAGTTCTGGAACCTGTATCTCGAGTGCGACTGGCGCTGCTCTAAGGAGTTAAGCTTGTTGAGGAGCTGCTTGAGGCGCTGCTGCACCGCCACTTGAACTGCTTCTCTCTGCACCCAAAAGAGGTCACCCATTGCCCTTGTCACCACAAAAGCTTTACTGATGTTTATTATACTTGCTAGCTGTCACACTTAACCCTTTCACTTCCAAATTGTTTTCCTGGAAAACTGCAAAAATTTCCTAAACTTAGTTTTACTTCCTTGAGGTTTTCATATGTAACGTGCTCACTGAAAAAAAAAAAAATGAAATGCATGCTCTATTCTCTGTAGTCAATGAAAACATTGAATAACACACCCTGTTTTGAGAAATACAGTTTTCCTCGCAATGCGCGAGTCTTCAATACTACAGCAGAACGTCGTTCATAACTTTTCGAAAAAGACGGAAGAAAGAAGGCACTAACCGGGAAAACGTACGATCTTAAGTCACTAAAAAAATGAGCAGAATTAACTCAGTTGACATTTACATAATGCGAAGCATTGCAGGAATTTCTGCAGCACAAGACGCCGACGTGCGCCGAGTTGGTTGGGGCCAAGCAGCCCAAGGTGCCTGTCGTCATTTCCGTGGCTTCAGCAAGTTTATGTTTGCATTTCTCGAATTCAGCGCGAGTCAGCAGCTTTTTCGAGCGGGGTATTTTGGCGAGGAGTTTGGATGTGCCCACTCAGCGCGGATCATTGTGGCACGAGACGCCGATGTGCATGGAGCTGATGGTGCCTAAGCAACCACTGTGGTTCAATTACTCGTAGTCATTTACCTTTGCGAAAGCAAAACGAAATCGAGCTTGTGGGCGACGCCGGAATACAATGCCTACGATGCTGCCGGAGCAAAACATGATGCTCAGTTCGTGCCGCCTGCAGCAGGGAACAGCGGCACGCTTAAGTTATCACCTGATAAAAGCGTGCAGTATGCTTCCAACGGCACTACATCACACGCATTGTGGAACACATAGGTGAGGATGCTTACCGCTATAGGTTGGTGGCGATAGCTATGAATGTGGCATGTGACGACCCGGCAGGACATTTGCTGGTATCAAAACGAGAAACCAAGTGTGCGTCGGCCTTTTCACGTGAAACTGGCAGCCGAGTACTGCGGGGAAGCTGCTGCAGTTGGCAACTAGTATACTGTTCGCGATCACGCGCACCTCTGCCTTTTCTAGCTTATATGGCACCTATCAGACGGAAAATGTATCATACAATCGCAGTTTGGCAGTGTACTGAACATTAGTGACAAAAGAGTGTGTTCTTCAGGAATGTATGAACCTCCAAAAAGGCAGCGTAATTGCATTGGGCCATCTTTTTTTTTGTTTTTTTTTGTTTTCGATTGCGAACGTTAGTGCAGGGAAATCGTAGGTAACGGGATTGTATCAAGGTTCTACTGTATTCGCTTAACACATGACGGCAAAAAAAAAAATTTTAACTGAGAAATAATAAGCATGAGTGCCCAATCTCAGCAGTAGGTAGTTGGATGAATAGACATGCGTGGCTTGTTCACGATGATCAAACCAATGAAAACTGTGGCATGGACGAGCAGGACTAGCCCTCGGCATAATTGGTATAATTTGACCAGACGACTACAGCTCGGGCTTGGGGGTTAAAGGGTGAAGAGGAAACTGTAGTATTTTACCTAATGAGCTCCTATCTAAATACATGGGTACAGAGAAATCATATTGCTCAGCAATCACCACACCAATTTTGATGAGGCTTGTTGAATTTGAAAGTAAAAGGTAAACTGTTTGAGGCTTGTAGCGCAGCTCGGAAGAGCAAAAAAGGAAGGAGGTAGGGGTAATCAAAGTGAACGGAAAACAGAGTGAGCGCCTAAAACTAGCCTAAAACAGTCATGACATACCAACTCGCCCAAACTGCCACGCTTTTGAAAAGGTAAACTGTAATGACTGTAGGAAGGAAATTTTTTATTTGGCCTGTCATTTTTTTTCATAAATATTGTTGAGAAAGAAAACTCAAGTACCAAGTTTTTAACCTTGTAACTCAGTATTACTAAATAAAAATAACACACAAATCTGTAAAGTGCACCTATTGAGTCATCTAAAGCAGATAAAATTGTTGTATTACACACTGCTCCAGAATAAACCACTACTTTGCTAGTGTAACAATTGCAAAACCCTTATAATAACTGTAAAAATTTCACATAAGCAGTAAACTTACATATCCCATTGCTCTGCTTTAGTTCACCTAACATCTTCTAACAGATGCAGTTTACAGGACTGTGATATCTGTTTTCAAAGCAGACATACAGATTTGTAAACACTTGTGGTAAGATGTTTTTTAAATGTAAGGTGTCTCAAATCAAAATATTCATTCCTACAGTTGTTAGAACTTAGCTTTCTCTCGAATGCAACCAATTTTACGCAAAACGATCAAGCGGTTGTGTAATGGGAGCATTTCTGCCTTTTACACATACGAATAAATAGAGAAATCTGGGTTGGCACCAAGCTAAAGCTTTCTCAGAGTTTGCAGAGGTCTTAGAGACAAAAATTAAAGGATATTCAAGGACTTTCAAGGCCCTGTCAAAGCTTTTTCAAGGGTACAAAATGGCATTTCGTGTAGCAATTCTTTACTATAACAATGTTTCAAAAACACCATAGCTAAATTTAGATATAACCAAGTCGGTAAAGTTGACACTTTACTTCATTATATTGAAATTGGATGCTTTAAGCAAGTAAATACTGTTGCTGACATATTTTCCTTGCATGAAAGGGACCGTAAATATTTAAAAAATTATCATGCAATAGGGAAAAAACTAACTTCCCCGAAGAAAAAATCATTTTGTTGAATTTAAGAGTCCATGACCAAAGATACAGTTTCATGCTGTGTCAACGATATCTTTATATTGACAGTATGAAATGAAGCCAGCGAAGCTTTCACGTTCACTCTGCCCCTGCGGTTGAGTGTTGCCCGCAGTGGGATGACACTATCAGCCATCTTTGTTTGACCTATCTTAGCACCTGCCTCAGATTACTTCCAAGATAAGGCGCGAGGGCCGCGTGAAAAAAAAAGGGGGGGGGGGCAGGGGGAGGAGCAATCGCACCCACTTTTGTGCCGCACACACAATGCTGCAGGATTTGGCAGGATTTCGCCCCATCGCCAGCCTCATGCGCCTTTATCTCATCTCCCTTCCACTCCTCCAAAACAAGAGTCTGAGGTGGAAGCAGTGGAAGGGAGACAGGAGAGAGGCACGAGAGAGTGCGATGTGATGAAGGCGTTGTGCCGAGCGGGGTGCGCCCATCAAAGTCTAGTTTGGCGAAGGTGTGTGGCACGCAGGCTGGTACAATGGTTCACATTACCCTGGCTCCACCCCCCCCCCTTTTTTAATGTACCATTGTTCCTAAAATGGGCAGTTTGCTGGGTTACGCTGATCCACCATAAAAAAGACAGCATTTTTTTTTTTGCCTGCAAATGAGTCTGATGATCACCTAAAGCTAGACCATGCAGAAAATTTCTGCCGGAAAGGTGAACTTTAATAAGAAAAAAGAAATTTTTACATTGTAACAAAGGTGGGCTTCACAGCATACAAGGAAGTCTATTTTTCAACTTCACTCTTGAACAGCTCCTTGCGCCATCTGATGTTATTTAAGACGAGCACAAAATAAAGCACGCCATATGGAAGAACTGCAGAGCAACAGAGGAGCTCTAATCGTCTTCAGGCCTGCAGAAAAAAACTAAAATAAAAGCGCTGGACGAGCTGGGCCCTTCTTCCACCCTTAAAGGATTAAGCCACAACAGTGAGCTGCTGGTCGCAGCCTCTTGTGTACAATTTACAAAGCCTGCCCTATCACTCCACAAAGCACGGGAGCCAGTGGTCCAGTGTAGGGGTACCACAGTCCCCAGACAATTTATACCAGGTGCTGCTAGAGCATGCACAAATTATACAGTGCTCGGCTGTCACTATAGCGAATTTTGACAGAGAAACAGGAGCACTGCAAAAGCGATCCCATCTGGGTCTGCATCTTCCAGCAGCTTGAAAAGACCGGGCGGTGGAAACACAGTCATACATTGGTCACACTGTAACGTCCTTTCGCTTGAGCTGTGCAACTGCTTGGCCTGCACTGCTCTCAGTTTATAAATGAAAGTAAAACTACAGTCGCCAACCGTTTATTCGGACCTCATGGGGACTGTGGAAATGTCTGAATAAGCAGGTGTCTGAAAAAGCAGATTAAGAAAAAAAAAAAAAGAAATCCTTTATTTCCATGCACTTATTCAGGCTCGGCAGTAGGCTTGAAAAAATTTTGAATGCGCCGTTGCACACTGTTCCGTTTATGCACAATCAGATAAGCCTGAATCTCGGAGAGGGTCGTACGGTCACTATAGGTGGCTGAAAGCACAGCCACTGCTTGTACACACTCCGCATGCGACGGCAGCATAGCACATGGTGTGTCTTCTTCCGAGTCGGAGTCATCGTCCGGCGGTGCAGCAGAAACCTGACGAATGATCTCGCCGTCATCGAGTTCTGCACATGTCAGTACAGCAGTGTCAGCACCTGTGAAACTGTCAAATGAGACGGTGTCTGGAATCGCAATGCAACCACTGCGCAGGTCTCGGCGGATCATTTTCGGCGTCAGTAGGGAGCACATCGGAAGGCGACAAATCCTAGGCCTCCCGGCACCTGCTTGCCGGCATTCCCCAGCGCTGTCTGCGTGGGCACTGTCGGCGCCATTAGACAACTGACGCGATGTTTCCGTATGCCGCGTTGGATCACTGCAACCTCGACACAGCACACAAAGCAAACACCACCACACTGTCATGCCGACACCAGTCGCACAAACGAAAAACATGGTCTACTCGCAGCACCGTGCACAAAGAAAGAAAGAAATCAGCTGCTGGATTATCTTGACATGGCTGACTAAGCTGAGACCAGAACTGCTGTAGCCACTCTATTGAACCAGGCAGAAACAATGATGAGCGGGGATTTGCAGTAGCGCCACTTCGTGAGGCAGCAAGGAGGCTCTGTTCAAAACAAAATTGGCGTTCAGCAAGTCGAACCATGCACCGGTCAGAGTTGGTGCATGGTGCTCTCGATTCAGTCAGCTCAAGGAGTGTCCGAAAAATCAGACGAGAGGTTGCAAGGTGTCCAAACTTTCGGCAGTTATTATACATTATGGTCTATGAGAACAATGGCGGTGCCTCAAAGCAGACTGAATAATCGAGCATGTCCGAATTTTTGGAGTCCGAAAAATCAGTCGGCAACTCTATTAGGTTTGACATCTCAAAGTAACGTACAGGCTATAGGAGATGCCGCAGTTGGGGGATCTGGATTAAATTTGACCACCCACTAGTTCATGATCACATGAATGCTTTTTGCATTCTGCCTCCATTGGAATACGGGAGTCAAACCCACATGGGTCCGTCCACAAGTCAAGTATTGCAGGAGAGGAACACTGAATTACACTATCTACCATCCTGTTCTCTCAGGCATTTTGATCTTGGTCTCCTCTTCCGTGACTACCAGTGCTCTTGTTCTTTCATTGGAAATTGCCCATTAATGGACACCAAAATAACATCACACAAGCTTTTATGCATTCTACAATGTCATGCAGTCACAGTGGCTAGGAACAACTATTGTAACCTTGTGTTCAACAGAACAATATCACGGCTATTCAGCAGCAACAGCAGGTGTCGCAGCTCTTAAGCTTGTTATGTTTTTGGAACTTTATATGTGAGACTTCAAATAAATCAGGCTAGAAGAAACTGCTTGGAACCAGAGCTCACCAATACGAATGTGCCTTTTTTTCAAGCGGCCTTTTTGCAGGTGACAGCTTTAATGTTGTAATCCCTTCTGAGCCATCAAAAGCACCTGTACTAGTACTACTATACAGGATGTCCCACATAACGTTAATAAAGCTACAAAGCTACTAAAAAAAAAGAACAGCTACAATATACGATTACGAAACCTACAGTGCTCAGCCGTTGGCTCTCTTCCACTAGCAGAATTTTTGTGTACTAATCATGTGGATAATTAGAGAAGCTTACTGAAATAAATTCATAATTCTTCAATTCAAAGTGTGACTTCCAATGGGAGAGTTGTTATTGCAAACTAAACTATCCCATTCAGTCATTTACAGTGCGTTATTTCCTATGTAATTATTCTTTCTTCTGCAGCAATAAGGAAATGGCAATAGCTACGATGGCCAATCAAGCCAAGGTTCGAAAAAAAAAAAAAGACTTCTTGCCATCACTATACTGTAGTCACAATAAAAAGTTGACAGTCACTTTAGCATACGCTAAAGAGGATGAAGGCGAAAGCCCGTGTGCTGACGAGACATTCATTATATTACTTATATTTTCATTTTAATGTTCTGTTACTTCCTATTACTTGTTCTCTCCCACCAAAGGCTGTGGGTTCTAGTGCCTTAATTAACTCTATCTTAATTATGTGTGCCTCAATTAACTTCACCTTAATTAAAACCAAAGGTAGTGGGTTTGACTCTAGACCTTCACAATGTCTATTGGAATCCAACTAGAAGATATGGCCGGTTTGCCCATATCTTCATGTTGGGTTCAGTGGGCTTGAGTGGCTTAATCAACTTTGCCTTATTTAACACCAAAGGTTGCGGGTTCAACTCCCACGAAAGGTTAAAATTAAATTATGGGGTTTTATGTGCCAAAACCACTTTCTGATTATCAGGGACGCTGTAGTGGAGGACTCTGGAAATTTCGACCACCTGGGGTTCTTTAACGTGCACCTAAATCTAGGTACACAGGTGTTTTCGCTTTTCGTCTTCATCGAAATGCGGCCGCCTGGCCGGGATTCGATCTTGCGACCTCGTGCACAGCAGCCCAACACCATAGCCACTAAGCAACCATGGCGGGTCCCACGAAAGGTTGTGGGTTCGACTCTCAACCTTCACGATGTCAACTGGAATCCAACTTGGAGATATGGCCGGTTCGCCCATATCTCCCAGTCGATTTGACTCCCACCACAGGTTGTAGGATGAGTGCCTTAATTAATTCTATCCTAATTAATGGTGACTTAGTTAACTTCACCTTAATTAACACTACAGGTCGTGCGTTTGACTCCTACCAAAGGTTTTGTGTTGAAGTGCCTTAATTAACTCTACCTTAATGAATTTTGCCTTAGTTCACTTTGCCATACTTAACACCAAAGGTTATACTCCCAGCAAAGATCAAGGGTTTGACCTACAATTTCAGTGCCATTGAATTTTGGTGCCATAACGCCGGACGGTCAAAGTTTCATCCCATGAGCCATCTAAGCATTCACCCTAATAACGATCAAGGAACTCTTAAAACAGTACAGTAGAACCTCTTTCATACGTTTAGGAAAAAAATGCAAGGAAAACATACTAGCCGAGAAAACGTACGAGCCGAAGTAAAAAAAAACATTTGAGAGACTCAACTATGAGAGACTCAACATTTTGTTGTTTTTCTATTACATGGTCTTTTAAGAGGGCGACAGGAAATTGCAACAAAATCGAGCTGGTGGGCGACGCCGGATGCCGCCGAAGCAAAACGTAATGCCCACATCGCGCCGCCTGCAGTAAGGAATGGCAACACGTTTGGATTATCTTTTATTAAATGTGTGCAGTACAATACCCATGGCACAACGCACCACGCGCTGCAACACAGATAGGTGAAGATGCTTATCACAATAGGTTTGGTGGCGATAGCTATGAATGCAGCGTGGCGCAGATTTGCTGGTACCGAAATAAGAAACTGTGTGCGCTACTGTTTTCACATGAGACGGGCGGCTATATACTGTTTTTGATCACGCGCGCCTCACGTCTTTTCTTGTTCACATGGCATTTAGCGGCCGGAAAACATATACTATCGTAGTCTGCAGCAAGGAACGGCGGCGCGTTTTGGTTATTGCCTCTTAAAAGCATGCGCTACGCTTCCGATGGCACCACACACTGTGAAACAGATAGACAAAGATGCTTATCGCAATAGGATTGGTGGTGATAGCTGTGAATGCCGCGCGCAACGGCCCCGGAGAAGACTTGCTGGTACCGGACTAAGAAACTGAGTGTGCGCTGGCGTTTTCATGTGAGACGGGTGGGCGAGTATTGCGGTGAAGCTGCTGTGGCGGGCGGCTCTATATTGTTTTAGATCACGCACGCCTTGAGCATTTTCTTGTTTACATGGGATCTAGCTGCCGGAAAACGTATCATACGATCACAGTTTGGCGACGTACTGAGTGTTGGTGCTGAAAAACTGTGCTTTCCAGGAACGTATGAACAGGTAAAAAATGAGCGCAACTCAATTGGGTCATTTATGGTGTTCGTGATTGCGAACGTTGGCGCCGGGAAAACATATGTAACGGGAATATATCAACGAAGTTCTACTGTATCTTAAAAGGGCCATAACATGTTTGTCTAACTGTTCTCAGTTTATGATTGTAACTAAGAGTAGAGGGGCTGATATGGTTATAAACACAGAAAAAACTGAGCTCTCAGTGCCTATTTCAACCTGAAACTTCAATTTGAAAGCACTACCTCTAAGCCACTCTTCCTGACAGCAACCACCATTTTGGCATGTCTTGTGTGTCAAGCAGTCTGGGGCCACTTCTGTGTCATTTGCTCCAAACATTTCAAAACAACATGTGCATCTTGCTAAACTCTCCATCGCACTAAACGGAGCAGCAAGGCCGTCTCCGTTGCATTCTGCGCACAATTTTTTCACTTACATAGTACGAAATGGCACAAACCTGGGAATACACGCATATACAATATCTCGGGCTGACTGCCGCGATGTATGACGTATTTCCGGCTCCTGAAATTGCTTCTGATGCATGCGACAAGCATAAGCATGGCTTTGAGGATTGGTTTTTGTTACCCACAGGGAGCCATCGCTGGGGCCCAGACCTTGAAGCCACCTATACAAATATTCTACTGCACTGAATGGGCACAAATTCGGCAGCTTGCTGTAGGACACATACAGTTTTAACAAGCAATGCATGACTCAGGCTCGAAAATTTGGTTCCATGAACCCTTTAGCAACCAAATAGATCAAATTAAAAAAAATTAAAACACTCACGTCAGTCTCAATGTAGATGTCTGCATTGGAGTCCACCATGGCCTGTGTCCAGTGGGCCTCACTCGGTGGCTCCCATGACAGAGTGGTGCAGCTCAACACCGTGAGTTCTTGCAGCTTTGCCAAGTGGCACACAGTTGGCGCTAGCTGACGCACAAAGTCAGCATTTTCATCCTCCATCTTCACAAATGCTGTGTGCAGAGAAAAATGAATTCATATAGCACGACAAAAGGAAAGGAAGATTTGCGGCACAGGTAGGGTATTCACTTTTGATTAAGTGAAAACATTTTCTCCAAAATTCTTGTAATCTCAGACTAGTCCGACAAAAATTGGGTAGCTATTCATCCCATCCAATGTGCAGAAATCGGGTAGCAGTTGATTCTATTCAATGTGCAGGGCCTACTATAATAATGGCGCAAAGTCTATCGTGCTTGCAAGGTTAGCAGAAACAGTATCTTGAGTATCTTGAGAAGCACCATCTCATCCAGTTTAAGTGACTTTTCTTGAAAACTAGGACACTATATAGTCTCAATAAACTTTGACAGTGTTATCTATTTTCTTAAGACATTTCATAATGCAGTTTTACATTTGACCAAAGAATTCATTTTCGATTTCTTCTCTGCAGTCAATTTGTTGACTTGCAAACATAAGGTAAAAAAGTAAGCTGTAGCTAAATAAAGTAGTAGCACACAAGACAGGATGAACAGAAGGAAGGATTTCAGTACTTTGTCTGTTTCCTTCCATTCACCCAGTCCTATGCGCTGTTACACTAAAACCTCGTTAAACCGTACCCGCTTAAACAGTAGTTTCGTTTTAAAAGTAGTAAAGTCAAATTCCCGACTCAGAAGCCATTGAACATAACGTGTTTTGTATCTGCATAAACCGTACCAGATTAGTGCGCACGCATCAGTTAAAACGTAGCGTTTCCACTTTTCATCGCGCAAACACGGCGGTGCGTCGTCTACATTGGGAGGCCCAGCAGAACAACAAGCCTCGGAGATCGGTACAACGGCCTCCAAGCGCCCTGTGCGTTTGCGCGTGAAGCCACATCAACAACATCATTTCGACGGCGTGCCAGAGAGCGTTGTGGCGTCGTGCAAGCGATGACCCACGTCATGCTGAAGCTTGAATAAAAAAGACGCCGGGTGCTCAGCGTAGAAGAAAAATTTGACATCGTCCGTTCTATCGAACGTGACACGAAGAAGTTGGCGGTGGCACACGACAGGGATCTGCTGTTGACTACGGTGCGTGGCATTTGGAATGCAAAGTTGCTCGGCAGCGCTGCTACGACTGCGAAAAGATTTCGGCTACGAGGTTAGACTTTTCGCCATCGTTGCCTCTGTTGTTGCCGAAGTGTTGACTAGCGAGTGTGATGAGGACGACACGGAAAGCGACAGCACGGGCGATTCAGGCCCGACAGTGGCAGAAGCTGCGCGTTACGTCAGCCTCATGAATGCAATCGTCGCGATGAGAACAGGGGTGCGATAACGTAACTCTATTCCAAACAAAAAGTATTCCAAACTCCGGCACCCGGCAATGAAAAAGGTGCCCCGGGACTTCTGCCGCACTACTGCGCGCGTGCACGGAGAATACATAACACCAACGAGGAATCTGCCATGCGAGTGTTTGCCAAGAAGAGGGGGCTGGCTGAAAAGTTGGCACACAGCTTTAGTAAGTTTGAGGCAGCTGTCGTCGTGCAAGGCCACCGCAGAATCAAACGAAAATAACACTTGTCGCGCGAAGTGAATAAATACTGCATGTTTTTTCCCCTTTCATCGCATTCTCTCTGAGTTCCGTTTTTGACAGGTAAGTGGGCGATCTCAAGCTATTTCGGTTAAACAGTACTACCGTTTAGTACGTACTTCTTCCGAGCTCCGGCCAACCATGGTTTAATGAGGTTTCACTGTACTCTATATTTAGATACTAATCTCTGTGCTCTAATGTGAATGTGCCACACTGATGCTACAGCTCACAACAATTACTGTTTCACAACAGCCAGCTCTGCAAAACCATAGGTGCCTTTGCATTCTAAAATGTATGCATGGTAGGTATGTGGCTTCCCCAGCTACTCTGGTGAGAAGCTCGGCTGTACAGTAAACACCCATTAACTCACAGCTGTAAAAACCGGTAAAAATACTGAGATAAGCGGAGTTCCGAGATAAGTGAAATCACAAAAACAGAAATCCGCTGGACACACATAAACCACATGAAGCCTTCATAAAATGTCGCCGGTAATATTCTTGGTCACTTTCACATGCATCAGCATGGGACACATTGGCGTATATGTGTAACGATGTTGCTGGCACAACAGTGTCAAGAGGATTGATCCTAATGCAATATTTGAAGACAGTCATCTGAGCATAACTGCTTCCAGACATATAAAAAGCTGATGCTGCTACTTTCTGCATCGTATTGAATTCCGGACAATTTCACTTCAAAAACTGAAACTGCACTGTCGAAGAGTGCAATTGTAATGTCTTTGGCAGACACCCATGAGTCATGCGGCATTTACGCCTCACTGACAGGCAAGCATGAAGCTAGCATCCTTACCAAGCTGCGATCATGCTGAAACGATGTGGGCTCGCATGCTGGCTTCTTTTGGACGCAGCACACAGGTTAATTGCACCTGCTCAAAAGTGCCAATCTTCTTGCTCAAGGTCACGATTAGTACGCCATGACCACATTAATGCCGTCACAGACAGCGTCCTAAATGACAGGAGGAAAACAAAAATACTTCGGCTCCCAGCTCACTGCTGTCGTGCAAGGCTCCAACAAAGTGACATTGATCAGTTGAGCAAGTGTGCACGAGCGGTGATAGACAGAAAGGGGGGAAGATAAGCGAGGGAGTGCAGTGCGGCGTCTGGAGCTGCCACCAGGAGTGTTAGGAGCAGCCGCCAGGTGAAAAGCAGATGTAAGTGACGTTGCTGATGCTGCCCCGTTGCCTTTTCT
This sequence comes from Dermacentor andersoni, assembly GCF_023375885.2. Lineage (NCBI taxonomy): Eukaryota > Metazoa > Arthropoda > Arachnida > Ixodida > Ixodidae > Dermacentor > Dermacentor andersoni. Next base: position 362,839,525 of record NC_092814.1, on the reverse strand, counting down.
CTGGTATTTTCAAAGTTGAGATTTCGAGATATCCAGCGTCTGGTGCAATAACTTTTCGAGATAAGAGGTGAAAAACACATTGGTTCATACCATGGCCAGAAGCAAATTTTGACTAACAATATTTTGAGATATCAGAGTTCGGGCTAATGATGGCTTACTCTATGCCTATAAGTGTACACATTCTGTGACAGCTTGCAGAGAATGCACTCTTTGCAATGTGCAGGGAGGCCATCCCTCCCATCTCAAGACCATGTCGGCTCCTGCAAGCTGGTGCTAGTTTCCAGCCTTTGTTGGCAACAGGGTGCCAATGCCTGCTGATGCATGCAACACCTTGAACAGGGAGAGAGACTACTACAGTCACTGACCTATAATCCAGACTTAGCGAGAGGCATTATTCTGACTGAGCCAAAAAGTCAGAATAATCGGGAGTCCGAAATAATGATTCACCAGAAAGTTTCTTTATTCTGCAAGTGACCAGCGAATTCCGAAAATCTGTGTCTTTGTTCCACATGTGCCCAAAAATAAAAGAAAGCATATCACAGGATTTGTACAGAACATCCAACACAAAATTCAGGGACAATAATTCAAGCATTTCCAGGCTGCTGAAGGCCAAAATTCAAGGAGATTGAAGCAAACTTCAGTTACACACATGAACTAAAAAGCATTCAAATCTCCTTCTTAGTTTGAATTCTTAATAGCTAAGCAGCCACTGAATTCCACACATGCTTCACGCTTTTCAGGCAGCTTTTCCCATTGTAACAATGTCAATTGCCTCGTGGCACATGCTACACTTTGCTCAATGAGGGTTAGCAGTGTCTGGCTTCGCCCAAAGATACTAATCATGTAAAGCCAAATGGCTGAAGCTTACTTTCCTTCGAGCCTCAAGAATGGAGCCTTGATGGCTGCAATGTCAACCAACTAACAAAACAAAAATGGTGGTATGGCTTGGTTGCTTGAACTGGCAACTTCTAGCACCATATGGCGATGGTGATTTAAACAAGCCTGTCACCAGTGGCTGAAAGAGATAATTGCCGCAAATATGACACGCACAAAAAAGGTAGACACATAGATGACAACACGGGCGGCACGCACAGCAGCCCTTGTTGTCATCTAGTATGTGTCTACCTTTTTGTGCATGTCTTATTTGTGGCAATTATGCATTTCAGCACACACCAACTAGACCAAGAAGCAGTTCTCTTGTGGGTGTGTGCATTCACACCGCTGTGTGTCTGTCTGTTTGCTGGGTTGCCACAGGCAGATCTAGTTGTAAACTCAAAAATAATCTTCGTCTGGTATGGGACACAAATTAGGACCAAGTTATAATAAAGCAGAAGAAGGTCACGCTTGTGCACAAAAGCATTTATTTCTTACCTCTCGGCTGTTTCAGCCCGCACATCAGCCTGGCACTGCGTAGTGATGAAACAATGGACAGGGCTCGTTGCATGCTACGCTCCAAATCTTCGGCCCTCCACGAACACCACTGCACATAAAGAAAAGCATGCAACAGAACCAGTCAAAAGGGGGCTAGTTGGTATTCTATCAATAGTAGACTTGAGGCGCAAAGGAAAAAAATGGAGACAAAAAGACGGCACCTAAACCACTTTGAGCTTTGAAATGTGTTATATAATGACAGCAGCACACAAACTTAAAATTAACATACCACCGCAACAATTTTTAAAAGCAATACTGCAAAAGAAAAGTCACAGCTGTTTGATGAATGACTACACGGTTGCTGCGATTTCTCACTCACCTTCCCTACCAGCACTCTGTCCTCCTCACTACCTACTCTTACAAACTCCATGCAGTGAGCTACATCTATAGGTCACATCAATACACCACAAGGAAGGCTCCGTCACTGTTTACCCCCGATAGTCCTCAGTGCAACACCGACAGAATGGAAGCTCCACACAAGGATCAGTGGCGCACAATGAGAGAGCTCTTCTACCTCCCCAGAACGTACAAGGGACTCCTCATGTTGGCACTATCACCCCTCGTCAGTTGACCAATCAACACCTTTCACCCTAGAGGTGTCATGCACAGGACTCTGTTGGTGTTATGACATGCCAAGAAGAGGCCAGAAAAGCCTAGCTCTTGCAGCTTTACAACAGAATTCCCAAGACTTTATGGTCTGAAGAAAGTGAATTAACCATTAAAGGGCCCCTCTCCAAGTCTGGAAATTTTGAGATGACGAGCGCTGTGCATACTATGCGCGCTAACAATTGTGTCTGCTAATTATTACATCCCTGATGTGCTGTGGAAAGAGCTGAAATTTCAAACCAAATGCCGTTTGCCTTTCTCCTTGTGGGCGCCGCGCCCCTGGCTGGAGAGTCAATGCATATCGTACAAGTGCACCTACGTACATGGCGGTGCTGTGACCTTTGACTTTGCACCGCAGCAAGAGAAATGTACTTCTGTTTCGTCTGCTTGTTCCCATGTCATGCAGTCGCACACGCAGACAACGAAACTATCATTTTCTACCGTGTTCCAGCACATGATCATGCTCTGTGATCCGCTTGTGTCTGCTTCAGTATTCATGTGGTAGTGACTTATACTGCTAGTCAGGTGTTCTTGTGCACAGTGCCCAAAATCATGTGCTGCGCAAAACGAGACAAATGCAACAGCTCGTGCGCGACACCATCACCAGAAGTACGCCGCACAGCAAAATAGCAAGAAAAAAAACTGAAATCGGGGCCCGTGATGTATGCGTCACGCGATTCTTGAGCTCCAGTATGGAAAAATGCAGGGAAGGAATTTCGCTTGCGGAGGCTAAATGGGGCCAGTGGAGGGAGTGTCTCTCTTGGCAGTGGCCCTCGCCTCCTGAAATCATGGGTTTGTGGCACTGAAGATATATCTATCTCGACTATTAATGAACCAATTCGAAAAATTCCTTGTGGGAGAATGCTGCCTAGAGGGCAGGTAACTTCCAGCATATAACCAAAATTTGCTATATGGCCTGGTGAGGGGCCCTTAAAGAAAAGAAAGCCTGTTTCGTTGCTTTGCAGACAGACTCAAAGGGACTCTAAAAGGCATGTCATTCCTCTGCCTCTCAATTCTGCACACACACGAAGCTTTCTGTGCTGTTGGCTTTGATTGATGATAATTAGTGGTAATGTTGACGGCAAATGTTTAATTTCTTTAGCGTTCAGCGCAATACAAGAGTGGTGAGTTGATGTTAAATGTTACCTTGCATGCACCAGTGCTGTTTGTCTGCATAGTACACACAGCGAGACGTGTTTGCTTGAGTCGTTGTTGTGTGGCATTGTTCATAACCACCGAGAAGGTTAGCATTGTCATCGCCTCACATGGCACACTGCATGGTAGCAGAAGTGTTAAACTTTATTTGAATTATTGGGCTCTGTGTTGCCAAAACCACAACTGGATTATGAGGCACGCCGCAGTGGTAAACTCTGGATTAACGTGAACCTAAATCAAAGGACACGAGCATTCTTGTATTTTGGCCCAGTCGAAATGCAGCTGCCACAGTAGGGACTGAATCCGCAACCTCGAACAACGCAATAGCTGCAAGGCTACTGTGGCGGGCACAAAATTGTTTATTTGATATGCAGCTGCTTCCTTAGCGTTGCCTAGATGCTACGGTGCTTTAATGCGGCTTTGCGTCTGTACGCCTTGCGTCAGTTGTCCACTTCACAAAGTTGCACAGTGCTTATTTTTCAGAAACAACAGAAACATACCGCAGTTTGTCTGCAACTGCTGCCATATCAAGTAGCAGTAACATTTCCTTGCCTTCTTAGGTCACCTTTTCTCTCTCCCACCCTCCCCCCATGTATGCGAGCTGTGAATGAAGAGTGGCAAGGTAGTTTTTCACTCATTTCGTGATTGCGTCTGCTCTACCCATTCTCTGCCTCCTCTCTCGAATAAAGAAAAGATAAAACAATGTTTGTTAATTTAATTAGACATTCTTTTTTTCAGATGCTCACGGCAGCTAACGGACGGCATTAATACTAGCACAACGTATTTCCTGCAGAGTTCTCTACCATTCAATCTAACTCCCCTTTGGACTTGCATGCTAGCAGAAAGGTAAGCATTGCAGTTTCTGCAATGCTTTTGCGGTGGGTCACGGATAATTACTGCCATCGGGAGGGTATTGTGGTGATGCCCAGGGAACTCCAGAGGCCATTGTGACGGCTGTCGATGAAGAGGTCCAAACGAGTTTCTTACGTCACCCTTCCTCTCTGTCGTGCTCCTGCCATGCATATGCATGCTGTACTACAGCCACCGACGCGGTATGCAAGACAGCGACAGCAGCAGCAGTGTAAAATTCAAAGGAAGAGGCAAAGAAAGCGTCGCTATAAAAACACCAAGCTCGCTAAGGTTATAGTTTCATAAAATGTAAAAACAATGTGCTCCCTGCAGCCACGTGTTTGTTTGGCAGACTAAAGTTAGGGTGCTTTTCCACTCACAGCACTGGGGGCCATTTTACATAAGAGTCCCCTGGGCAGCGCTGATTTCCAATTCAAGGCATTTTCAAGGGGATTTTCCAATGTTCGATATAACGAAGTTGTACTTGCAGCAAAAAACTTCCTTAAATTGAAAATTTCATTAATTCTAAGTTTTTAGCACTGAGCAGTAAAAACCACTTCACAAATTCCCAGGACTTTCTTGGTGGATAGTATCTCGACAGTGATAGCCCATAAACAAATCGCGAGAAGGTTGGGCCATAACAGCATGGTTATGAGCACCAGCGCACACGGTGCAGGTCGCGTCGAGAGCCATGCATCGGCATGACTCACGACGTCCAGGATTAGCGTGTTGCATTGCGTGGCGCCATAGATCTTGAACGTCATGGCTGACCGCGCTTAGTGCCTGCATCCGTCATCAGATGGTGCCCTCAAATTAAAAACAAAAGTGTGAAACGGTACGGATATTCATCCTGAGAAAAAAATAGAAATCTTGCAGCTTCACCAGAAAGGCGGAGCATTGATAGCGATAGCAAAGACTCCAAAGAGACAACTACATGAAGTAAGATTCGTAGTTTTATCGGTGTCATGCGTGCGTATCCAAAGGTCTCACTCAATGACCAAGAACATTCACTATCGCAACATAAGCGAATGCTTCGCACCGTGACTCGGAAACATGAGTTAAGCACGTGAAATGTACGTGAAGGCACCAACCATATCAGCTTGGCCTTTGCGATTGCCGAAGATTACCTCCAAGAAACTACCATGTGCAGCCACAAGCAGCAAGGGTAGAAGAGAGGAAACGGCACACTAGGGGGTGAGGGCGTGTAGGCGTGTGTCTCTTGCCCCCACCCGCCCTTCGCTCCTCTAACGCCTGCTTGTTCCCGTTACCATGCGCTCACCTCCTTCCTACCCCCCTTGCGCTGAAGGACTTGTTAGCTCTTGTGTTCCTCTGAGCGCTCCGAACTGCTGCGCACCCCGCGGCCTCTCATGTTGTTCAGGGCGCAGCAGTGTTTCCTGCATACCGCGTCCCGGAACGCATGCTTTGACAGCGTCTTTTGCCGCTCAAACTTTTCATGCAGAAGGACGCTCGCAAATAACATTCTCCTTCACTGAAATTTTTATAGCTTTTTGCTAGATTTACCAGCCACACAGGTTCCAATTATATGCTTGAAGTGGCCAAAGACTTCATTAAATTGAAACTGTGTCATGAAATTACTTTGTTAAGTCACACCCACACAAAAAAAGGAATAAACAGTTTTCAATGGAACTAAGATTGGGAACTTAAAATAGTCCGTTACATCCTGAATTTCTTTAAATTGAGGTTCGTTATATAAAGGTTTGACTGTATCAAAGTTTGATATATCCGGAATCAATTGTAATATATTTAGCGTTTTCTAGAGGATGAGCTTGTTTCGATGACTGTCAAGGAAACCAATCGGAAAGCGTCTCTGTGTAATCCATTTTGAGCTGTACCACACCCTCCGAAAGCTCTCTTAGTCAAATAATGCACTGTTACTGTAGCATGTGCAACTGATGTGACAAAGACAAAAAAATTCTGTGTGTACCGCATATACTCGTGCAGTGGCCGCAGGTTTTTTTTCCCCCAAGATTAGAGGTGAAAATCGGGGGTGCAGCCATTACACGGAGAAAAGGACAGGACATCTTTTTTTTTTTTCGTAAATATTTTCGGTGGTACTTGCCTGTATTCAACTACAGTACTCAGTTGTACTGGCTCTGGCTATTCTTAGCTATTCCCATAGCGCGTCACCTGCCGGCTGGAAGAAATGGTGACACCCCACAGACCAGCAACGGCAGTGTTTCGGAGGCAGTTGCTAAATCTTAGAGGCTGTGATTTTGCTACCAGGAGGCACTGAAAACTCGGCATGGCTGCCTTGTTTTGCCAACAATTAAAAAAAAGGGCTATGGTGATTCTCGCACCATAGAACAGATAACACTGCCAACCTTCACACAAATCAAGCGTACGGCTTATACAGGGGTAGTTCTTAAATTGATTTCTGGCAGGATTTTTTTTTACAATTTTCTGGGTGTGGCTTTTACACCGGTGCGGCCGTTACATGAGTATATATGGTATTCCTTCCATAATGTTTGATTACTAGCACATGGTTGGTGCATTTATACTATGGCAAACGATAAGCTTTAGTAACCTACTTTTATTCATTCTGTGAGTCAAGTTATTTGTTGCTGCCTCAGAAACCTGCATTTTTAATAAGGATATTAGCGATCAGCTATAGAAAAAATAAGCACTCTGGATAAGAAATTTCCCGATGAAACAAAGTAGCTAAGGGGTTAAAATTTAAAAAATTATGCAAGAACCATTGGCGATGATTGTCAATGTAAGCGAATAGCCTGATGAATGAATGATCAAACAAGCAAGTGAGTGCCAGTCTCCCTCCCTTCCGCCCCTCTTACAACTCTCTGGTCAGCAGCTAATAAAGGAAACGTGTGGAATAGGGACAAGCTTTCTCTTTTTTCTTTTTCCCCAGCTCAGTGTACCTACCTGTTCACTTGTGGGGTAAGGAGCCATGCAGATGCTGGGAAAGGGAGCTCCCTGGTCAAAGAGTGTAGAGAGGCGCTGGTGGACTTCTTCGCAGAGGAACGGCGCCGCAGGGGCCATGAGGCGCAGTGTGGTGCCCAGCGCCACCCAGAGGACACTGCACGTCCGGGCCAATTCTGCAGTGCGACTCTCCCAAACTGCTGCCTTCATGCTCTCCTGCAGGATTGGGACGCGGGGTAGGGGGGGCACAGGTTACAAGGCAGAACCATCTGCGCACCGCAGTTCAGAAAAGATCGATAGAGGAAGTGGCAAGCTTCCCTGAGCAGAGTAGCTTGGAAAACAGTAATGCATTAGAGCACCACAGGATGCAGCCAAATGTACAGATATGTTACGATTAACGTGTGGGTTTCGAAGCCTCAAAACTGCACAGCGGGTTACGAGGGACATCGTAGTGGAGAGCTGAGGAATAATTTTGACCACCTGGGATTCTTTATTGTGCACTCAAATCACAGCACATGAACATTTTTGCATTCTGCCTTTATTGGAATGTGGGTGCCGCAACCGGGAATCGAAGCCCTGATCTCGCGCTCGGCAACACAATGCCATAGACACTGAGCCACCGAAGCAGGTGAAAGATACCGTATTTACATGTAAGGCAATAACATCCCCTTTGAATTGCGAAATTTCTGGAAGAAGTTTCACTAAGCGTCACACGCATATCTGCATGGCGGTTAATTTTTACAAAGTGCTGTTAAATGACACTAGTTACTGTCCTGCTGCTGATGGTATCATCATCGTCATCATCACCGTTTCCTGTCGGATCGTGCGGCATAGATACAGTGCACTTAAACATTCCTGTAATGTCCTGCGGCGTTTCTTTGTTTAGGTGCACTGTGCTTTCGGCTACATGAAGAGGGTGCCGCTGCAAAAAGTAGGCTTATGAATATTGGACCTGTGGTGTGCAGTTTTGTTTGAGACCGTTGTCAAGAGGCTTCAAGGCAAGGGGAATCTCAAACAGTAGGGACAGCAGAGAGTACGACCAACTGTGGGAGCGCACCGATGAAGTGAATTTATCAAATGACGAGGGTAGCAAAAGCTGCGAGGATGATTGATTAGAGTGTTGATAGTTGGCCACCAGCAGCTGTGCTATTTGGCACAGCAGTCTGAGTGCAGTTCGAGGCTTTAGTAAGTAGCCTAAACCTGAGTCAGGCAAGGCCTGCACCAATAAAAGATCGGGAAGAAAAAAGAAGTGCGGGCCTTATATGAGAAAATATGGCATGTCCAGTTGACAGCTTTCTAAAGTAAATGACTTAATTTTAATTGTTTTGTTCAAATGCAAGCAAAAACGCACCTGCTCCCTGCCACTCTGACACACTATGTTTCATTTGGCCTTGAATTAACCATTTTTTAGCAATCAGTTTAGACTAATACCCCACGACCTTGTAATATGGCAAATTTCATTATCAGGAGTGTGCAAATACTTGAACTTTACCAAATCAAATCAGATAGTGAATGTCCGAAAAATTCTATTAACAAATCAAATATCTACTACAGTCAATGACCGATTATTCGGAGCCCAATAATTCGGACATGCCTGATTATTTGGACAGCACCGTGGCACTGCCCCCAATACGATAGACTTAGTGTGTAAGGATGACCGAAATTTCGGAAATCTTACAGCGTGTCATGTGATAATTTGACTGCAAGACTGGGCGCTAATATGGCCATTGAGTCAAGCAGAAATACAGATATTTTCGTTTTGAGGTGTCGTAAGCCATGTTGCCGGTGCTCTGTGAAACCAGAACTAGTGAAGCCTAGTTGATCTATAGTCACCGTTGAGAATTCAGTACATGCATTGACAGTACTTTTGTCCATCTGCAGCGACAGCATAATAACGGCCGAGGTAGAGGCAGTGAATTTGTAGTGACGCCTTCCGCTCAATTCCAGACCACTCTTATCGTCCACGGTTCATGGCTCGTTGATCCCGTTGATAATGTGTGCGGAGCGTCGCTCTGACCACTGACAAAGCGTGAAAAGGAATAGCACAAAAGGCACTGCTTGAAAATCACGGCCACAGAATGTCTAACCTAAGGTCAAGCATATGTGCATGTAGCAACATGCACTGACAAACTTGAGCCGTATTTCAGAACGATCACTTTCGAAAGATACTTTCATTTTCGCAATATTTGTGACTAGCACCGGATGCGTTGACAGGTGACAGCATTTCTGCACAGTGATAAGATAGCATGCTTGGCACTATGTCAAGAATGACATCGCTCGCAGGTACCGATGCGTCACTTATTTTCTGGCAAATCCAGTATTTCGAACACTTTATCATTCAGATGTTTTGGTGGTCCCTGTTGAGTTTGAATTATCAGTTGGCAGCTGCGTATATTTGACCTTTCGAATATTCGGTATATTCGGTGTAGAGAGCCATGCTGCGCTGCCTTTCACATGTGCCATGGACCCCCTCGTGCTCGATGCCGCACATGCGAGCGCTTCGTTGTTTCTGGCACAAATGGAGTGCTGAGTGGGCTAGCGACGGTTGATGCAGTAGCAAAATTTGACATTACGAGTGCTCCCCAACATTGGCACGATGCGGGCCGATATTGGGGAGTGATCGCATGGCTCACACACTGTTGACACACCTGTCAAAGTGCACTATCCAGATCGTTAAGATTAAAGTACCAGGGATAGGAATAGAAGGGACCGAAGGAAATAGTTCACTTAACTGAAAGTTCACTAAACTGAATATTCACTAGACCAACATAAGACATGGCATACAGAGTCAGAAGTTTGAAGTGCAATTCATGGAGCAAAAGACATGGCATCCATAGTGTTAGAAATGTGTGAAATGGAATTTGTACATATAAACAAGTACAATGTTCATAACAGTTATAATGCTGCCTTTCTCACTTAGAAAAAAAAAATCTGTAATCTTCTGCTGCACTTGTACTTTTAAAGCACAGGAAGTAACAAAACTGTCCAAAGAGTCAATGTTTTTGTACACTTCTTCTGGCACGGCTTGCTGTTGAGACACAAAGTCTCTCAACTTTCCAATGTACCCTACAACCTCAGCTAGAGTTATAGGGCTTGGAACTGGCTCGGCAGTTGCCTCTTCTTCATCTTCTTCGAAAGAAAGAGACGGCGACCATGCCACGACTAGCCGGTCGGAAAGAAACACACACCACGTGGTTTGTGGTGTGACCGATCGCCGCTTTGCTCTGGTGGCGTTGTAAGCGCCAGCGATGTTACTTTGTTCATGGCCTCCGAGATTACATGCTTGCTCATTTTGTGCAGGCAATCTCGGAGGCCATGCCTCGTTGCCATTTGTTTTCCGTGCCGCCGCTTTGCCCCAGGGGCGCTGTAGCGCCAGCGACGTTACATTGCCGCTGGAGCGGCGGTTTGATGAGGGCGGGCATCGGTTCTGATCGTTAAAATAAGCCTTTATCCTCTGAGCGAGTTCGCTAAACTGAAATATTGACTGTTCCGAAATTCGTTTAAGTGAAACGTTTTTGCATAGAATCTATAAGAAAACTGCCGGGGATGTTTAAAAAGTTCGTTATTCTGAAATATTCTATAAACTGGCGTTCGTACAACTGAGGGTTTACTGTATTATGTGGCAGTGCATGGTTTCGAAGCCTATACAGTCACTGACTGATAATTCGGACACCGAAAATTCAAACAAGCTCGGTCATTCAGACAGGTTCCTGGCACTGCCGCTGGCCCTATAAACTTAATGTATAAGGACGACTGAAATTTCATAAATGTTACAGCACTACGTTTGATAATTCAAACTCGGCCTGCATGACAACATGCTAATTCAGCCATTAAGTCGAGCAGAAAGAGCAATATTTTTGCTTTGATATGTCGGCAGTATTTCTCCGGCATAAAGGAAGGCCACGGTTGTCAGCCATGCTGCTGGTGCCTCCTCTAAATTGAAACTATACTCGCGGACCACTTTCTGTGGCTATGAAGGGAAAGTTACGGGGACGGAGCTTCTGCACACATGCTACCGCGCCAAGTAGTGTGCCAGCATTTAACAGTGCTTTTGGCTGCTTGGAACAAACGCTGAATCGACACAGCTTCCCCATGCAACGGTTTCTCATTTGCTCCGACGCGGAAGGAAGAAGCCACAAAATAAGTAAACATTTACATTCAGTCTTACTGTCTTACATTTGTCTTATGTAACTGTTGCTATTAAGGTGTTTATGTTTTATCTTCCCCAGCCTAAACTAATGTGAATGAAAACACAGGACTATTTTCAGAATCTCTATTTCGCCCGTTTTGCCTCCGTAAGCTTTCCATTCATAGCCACAGAAAGTAGTCCGCGAGTATAGCAAAGCCTAGTTGATCCACTAGTTGCCGATCAAGCTGAAACCACAAAACAACCCAAGCCAAGTAGCTCAAGTTGTAAAGGCTGCATAAGTGTTCTCTGCACTGCATTGCAGAGTTTGCGGTAAGTTGTACATGCTCTGCATGTACTGCATTTGTTACTTGACATGTTAAATAGCAACACGGTTTTGGCTAACTTCTTTGACCATTCTTATGAATTTTTGTCGCCCAGAATCATCAAGGAGTTTCTAGTGGCGCCAACGTCCTGGATGTCTGCGCTGTTGAGGGCAGCAAAAGCGAGGAAGGTGCTGGACAATGATTGTTGCAATGATACCCTTGATCATTTGATACCCTTGATCAAAGTAGCATGGAGCCAAGTAGGGACCGTAAGGGGGATGAGGGACCACCAAGGTGTCGCTTCGGGCCAGGAAGCTGGTAACGATGAAGGACGTGTGGCTAGGGGCATTGTCATGGTGTAGCTTGACCGTGTCTTTGATGTCGGCCCTCACGAACGCAACCCAGCGTTTCAATCTCTTGAGCACCTCCAGGTAAAAGGCTGAGTGAACAGTTTCTTCCTGCGATACAAACTCAAAATGGACGATTCCTCGGGCGTCAAAGAAGACAATGAGCATCGTTTTGATGCGAGACTTACTCATTCGTGCTTCCTTGGGGCGAGGGGATGATTTTGTGTGCCACTCGCTGCTCTGCCTTTTCGATTCTGGGTCGTACTCGAACGTCCAGGATTCGTCTCCGCTTACGACAAAGTTAAGAAAGTCCGGCTATTTTTGAATCAAATACAATTCTTGACAGTGCAAAACTCGAAGTTCTTTCTGATCTTTCGTCCACACTTTCGACACAAGCTTCGTGCGGACCTCATGCATTTGCAGATCCTCAGTCACTGTCCCATGTACCACAAATGTGGACATGTGTAGGGTGTCAGCAATTCGCTGGATGCTCAATCAATGGTCGGAATGCAAAACTTCGTGCACATGATCCACGTTTTTGTCGGTTCTGGTCATTGTTGGGCGTCCAGAACGCGGTTCATCGGTGACCTCCTCCCGGCCTTCTTTGAACACTTTGTGCCAACTTCCTGACTGTGACTTTGAAATGCAGTCATCCTTGAAGGCCTCTTCAAGCATCTGGAATATTTTGGTTGCATTCTTTCCAAGCTTCACGCAAAACTTGACAGTGTATCACCGTTCAAGCGAACGCTTCATCGCGCCATGTTATCCGCTCCCACAGCTCGGAGTTAACTGGCGACCAGCTGCGTTGGCAGGGCAGAACCCTCACCACATTTCCCGACCTGTTTTACCGCGCTGCCATGGATAGTCGCGTCATAATAAAACAATGCGCATTACTTTCATAATGGACCCTGTACGTCGATATCTTCACATCGGCTGTACAAATTAGGCAAAGTCAGCCACACTTTCACGTGCACTTTGCCCCCGCAACTGAGAGCGTCGACGGCACTGGGACAACGCTGTCGGGAAAAGCACCGGCAGCAGGGAGCGAATGCTTCGTCTGCCTCTCGCTCCAACGGGTCACCAAAACTCAGGATTACGCAACTCGAATACCAAACACGCAGGAAGACAGCTTACATGATGCCACACCATCTCAGTATGCCCACTCTTTGCACAAGTGGCAGATTACCTCTAAAGCAGGGTGTGCGGTTATGTATGCACTCAGCCGCGCTTAAGCCATTCGCAGCCACATCCAAAACACACGCCAACTTACACCCCACTCCACCCACACCCTCGCACACCCTAGAGCGGGTTACTGCTAGCTCGCTCCCCTCCCTATCTTTCCTTTTGCTCGTGCGGGAAGGCACACTCGTGAAACCACCATCTTTCTTGACTCACCCTCGCACACTTTCATTCGCACCTGAAGCAGCACACAGTGCACAGGGCGTGACAGGATCTTATCACACTTGGACGTTATACGGAACATGATGCGGCTCCCCCTCAGCGATCACTCTTGTCACGTGGCGCACAATTTGAGAGGTGCCCGGTTGCAAGCAGCCACTTGTAATTCAATCATTTGAACATCTGCATTCGCGGAAGTTTTTATTTATTGTCTCGGCATTCCTTTGCGGCGGCAGTGAAATTTCGTTATATTGAAATCGCATCAAACACACTTCGTTATATTGAGGTTCTAAACACATGGTTTTCTATGAATTAGAGGTCATGAAAAGTTAAATACTTCGTTATATCAAGAATTTCATTATAATGAAGTTTGTTATATTGACGTTTAACAGTATTTCTACCATTCTATGGTTCTTTTTATTGCACAAATAACATGTGCTTAGTATTCATGTACGTTTTGTAAATTTTTTCTTTGATTTATACTATGCCAACTATGCTACTGATTTGTTTTTTTTTATTTTTCTTGCAATTTTTCTTAGCTATGAATATTTTTAAAGTGTCTATTAGGTTGTTTTAGGAAAGGTGCTGTTTGCTACACATGCTGTTGACTGTAAAGAATGGTCAAAAGCGTGGCAGTTTGGGCAAGTTGGTATGTCACGACTGTTTTAGGCTTGTAGCGCAGCTCAGAAAGAGCAAAAAAGGAAGGAGGTAGGGGTAATCAAAGGGAACGGAAAATAGAGTGAGATTACCCCTACTTCCTTCCTTTTTTGCTCTTTCTGAGCTGCGCTACAAGCCTAAAGCTGTAAAGAAAGGGCAGGACCTTCGTCAACTTGTCTCAGCTTTTTTGTCCTATCTCCGCTTTTCCCATTCAAAAGAAAATAAAGGTGATTGATTGAACTTCCTCTGTGTAATGACGGTGGTCAGCTGCTTATCGACCCACATTATATGGTCACTTGTGAAGTGAAATAGGGTACTGAGAGCCGTGGAAGTTTAATATGAATATAGCTGCACATTTCCCTGCATGATGATGATGGTGATGATGTGTGGTGTTTTATGGTGTAAGGGCCAGGTTTGGCCAAAGAGCGCCATGACAAGTGGTAATGTTGACAATGTATTATGGATGGCGTGCACAATGAATTCCTCATGGTAGATGTTACATGGCTGCAAAAGGGCCTAAAACCTGTAGCTGTAAGTGGCATAGAATATATAGTTGCTAAAATAATGACGGTGACTAGGCAGTTATGTGGGCTATGGCAATGGGCTTTCGTTAAAACAGTATGCAATAAAACATAACACTGACACCAGAGTTTCAAGAGAGCCCTTGAATGCAGGGCTGTTAGTCATGTGCTAAAAATTGCCTGGCCAAATGATTTTCAGGGTGTCGGTTTCGGCTAACAAATCTAAGACTATTTGCAGTTTAAAAAATGGTTCGTCACTAAGAAAAAATGCAGGATGGAGAGGTATATTATCCTGATATGCAGAAGGGAAATACTTTTTCCTCTCTGTTTCTATTGCAGGGCACTGGATAAGAACATGGAGGACTGTCAGGCTATCGCCGCACCTACTACAAGTAGGAGGATCCCCGCCAGTCAAGAGGTAGGAGTGAGTACTGTAAGTGTGTCCTATTCTTAATCGGTAAAGAAGTACTTCCTTGTACCGAGCTCTTTTGTCACTTATCCGATTCCGCAATTTTGGTTTTATAATGTGTAACTTATTCAATGTTTGTGTATCCCACTCTGCTTGCCAATGATTCCTCAATTTACGGCACAGAAAGGGCTTTAGGTCTGTGGCAGGAATGGGGATATTTCCATCTGTGCCGCTAAAACTCACTGACGTAGCATTTTCGTCAGCAGCTACGTTGCCTTTTATACCTTTATGGCCAGGTACCCAGCATAGGATAATCGCTTGGTTGCACATATATGCGGAGCATAACAAGCTATGCAGCTCATTAAAAACCGAATTCTTATGCTTTCGTAAGCTAATTAGGGCTCTCACTACACTTAATGAGTCTGTGAAGACAATAGCCTTAGCGATATTTGTGAGCCGTATGTGTTGAATAGCCTTAAGAATAGCGTATGCTTCCGCTGTAAAGATACTGGTGTGTGGTTTTTAGTGGTCCAGATGTTGAAAGTGAGGGTCCCACAGCTGCGTAAGCAACACCAGCTGGAGACTTCGAAGCATCTGTGTAAAATTCATCACATGAGTACTTCTCCTTGAGTTCCAGAAAATGCGAATATATGTGTGCCTCCGGGGCTCGTTTCGATATTTCTAAGAAAGAGATGTCACATTGGATAGTCTGCCACTCCCAAGGCGGTGGAAGCCGTGTAGGAACCATTAGGACATCGTGTAAATGAGGGACCCCTGTTTTTTCTGAGAGTGCTTCCAACCAGAGGGACAGAGGAGGCCTAGTGGCTGAGCGGTTACGAAACAGCCTAGCAGTGGACAAGTCGCATATAGTAGAATGACAAGGATGTTTGACATCTGAGTTAACTTTTAGGGCGTAGGAGAAAGTTAAATATGTCCTTTGGTAGTGCAATGACCATTCGTTTGATTCGACGTAGAGGCTTTGCACAGGGCTAATCCTAAAGGCGCCTGTAGCAAGGCGGATATCTAAGTGGTGAATTTCCCTGCATATTGACACTTCTTGCATTCTATAACCTACATTTGCATGCATGGAATATCATAGTTCCTTTTGCTTTGACCTCTGCAACATGCAGAGAATTGATCTAGAGCAAAAATAGTGGCCTTAAAGTGTTACAGGGCCCCTTTAAAATATGTCAGCAGAGGGGTGACCATGTGAAAAGCACACATCTCCTTTGAGATAAGACTGATCTCAGTTCAAAGAAATGTGAAATGCTCCTGCTATAGGAGCCCCACCACCAAACGCCTCATGTTACTCCTTGTCTTACATGTATCATGCTTGAACTCTTATGTTCCTCATGCCTGCAGCAGTGCACACACACGCACTGCATTAGAGGAAGAGACATGCCCACACGAGGCTATAGCCCGGACCTCACCAGATACACATCGCAGAGCTGCTGAACAACAAAGGTCTGGATGGCAGCAGCGAAGTGATGCAGTGTCCCGGTAGACAGAGAGTCATTACAGGTGCCGACGAAACGTGAAAGGCAGCTCAGGAGCCAACGATCCGTCACGCTCAGTTGAGACTGCATCTGAAATGGCAGAGTTTGCTTAAGACAATCCTGAATGGGTACTTAACACATCCTCCAAGATTCGATTCAAGGTTTGAGGCTGTGGCAAATGATTTGTGGCTATGAACACAACAACGAAGAGACAGAGAAAACATGGTATACAATACCGCAGTTGTACTGGTCACTTCTATTCCCAAAGTCCTGCCTGCGCATTGCCTTCCTTTGTAACCACACCCTCTTATTGAACAAAAAAAGAACAAAAAGAGAAAGCTTTTTCTTTTTTTTTTTTTAACAGATACCATAACTGTAGCAATATAAAGTGACCATAAATGTAATGTAAAGGGCCAATTTTGACAGCCCAATAAGAACAAAACTGGCTCATGAAGAAGAAGTTGCCTAGTTCCAAAACATGCACAGCAAGTCATTTTTTAAAGCAATATTCATTGTGCTGGCCTACTGCAACTGTCAAGGCCAACTGCAACTAAATTAGGAACCATGTAAGGTAAGAAGCCTAGTTTCAGATAGTGAATCCAGAAGTAAATCAAATACAATCAAATACCAAATATTTTTCTAATAGTTTTCAAATAATGAACAGCCTCTTTTCACAATTAACAATAAACAATGTTCACATCCTAGCATTCACAACATTAGCAAGTTTCTGTCATTACTCAGTAAATAATGAAGCATGCTTTATTAAAAGCACAAATGGAGCATTTGAAACAACTAAGCAGTTTGTTTACATACTCATGATACTTTGGAGTGTGTGTGTATATGCATACTATTGCATAAAGTTTAGAAAGGTGGTCTTGTGAACCCATGGGCTTCTGTATATGCCTTCTGGACAAACTAGAAGACGTGCAGCTGCAGTGATGGCAAAGTGAAAAATGCACCACTTCTTCAGTTGGAATTACAATAGACGTTTCTATTTTCCATATTCTACAACATTCTCTATTTTTTATTCCTTGCATTAAATAATGGTCCTTGGCCTAGAAACCCCAGATAAAATGCTGGCAAGCCTTAGACCATCCTAAATACTATGGTAGCTTTTCTATGAACCAGTTTCTGTTTTGTTTTCCAGGAGACAACTGTGTTGTGACATCATGATTGATGCAAGAGGTGGTCACGTGGGAGCAGGACATAGCGGTGTTTTGGCACTCGCTTAGGCTTGCTCGGTCGTCTGCTATGCTGCTACATGTTCCGAGGCCTGATGAAGCAGCACAGCAGATGATTGAGTGAGACAGAACCTTCCTTATTGGTTTGCTTATAGCCCCCTACACAAGCAATAAAGCTAGAAGAGTGCAGAGAAAAAGAAATAGAGCCAGCCTCTCATTTGCTCATCCAAAGAAATGCCCCACAGATTGTGCAGGCACCACAAGATTTTAATTTCCTGTCAGCTGGAAGATTGCTGCCCAGTCATTGCATCAGTGCCTGCATCACTGCCATTGTCGTTGTCACAAGAAGGCTACAGAACAAGTTGCCGTCCATAGTTATGCATACATATAGTTCCACACGGGTTGGTGATGACAGGCCGCTTATATTACGAAAGCCTAAGCAGAAGGTGTGGGTTTAGCTCCCATATGTGGCAAGTTGTCTTTTCATTCCCTTTCATTTCATTTTATTTTTCTGGTGAATTCTACATTTAAATTAGAAAGCAGTTATTTTCCCTTCTACTTTACCTGGCTTCATAAACAAGTGCCTTGGGAGGCACGTGTTTCGTGTGCCCCCATCTGTCTACGTCCCTGGTTCATACACACACACATTCATGCAGTTCGGAGCTCTCCGCCCCCATGTGAGTTGAAATGCACAGACAAATTTGGTATGCAAGGTCATCCGCAAACCTGAATACCACTTCAACAGCTGTCACTCTATACCCGTACAGGCCATTAGGCCTAATCGGCACTGCTTCATCAGGCATCGGTAACTAAAGTTATGGTTTGGATGGTGTCCCCCACATGAGTTTACCATGGCTCTCCCAATTTCAGAATGTTCAAAGGGTTGAAAATAATGCTGAACACAACAAAGAAGAGGCCCCTTTAAGCAGGAGATACACGGTTTGATTCAACATCTGATACGAAGTACGACGTGCCAGAACCATGACATTTTGCCATGTGACAAACTGGGCAAGTTTCCACCGTCTGACCCGTCCGACAACCTCACCCGACGTTTGGCAACAGCCAGTAACAACGCAGCTGATGTGTGACATTCTCTGACCTTCCCTCCACAGAGGCGGCGCCGGCAGCCGGTTTCTCACTGCTTTCTTTTTTCTTGCAAGCCACAACTTGTTTGCGACACAAAATAGTTACGAATTCAGTAAAAATATCTTAAACATATGCCTGTTTTGCACAACAACACCTAGTATGCTAGTACTAAGCTGCTGGCGAAATTGGGAGCAACAATGCTAGGGCATTTCGCAGGCAGACAGCACACACTGACCATTTGAGCGAGGCTGCTCGCTTGGCTTGCACATTTGCCCTTCGCATCAATGGCCTCAAGTAAACCAATTGTACTTAATTACGGAAAGTGTAAGTGTAACATGTTAATCGTATTGGAAAAGTACCGTATTTACTCGCATAATGATCGCACTTTTTTGTAAAAAAAAATTGACGAAAATTCAGGGGTGCGATCATTATGCATGTTAAATATCCCGTGAAAAGAAAATTTTTCTTTTCATCCCACATTTACTGTGGGATGACAACAGGTCAACAAACAGGCGGCTGCTGCTGTAACAGTGCGGGACACCAAAACAAAAATGGCGGCGGCGGAGCAAGCCGAGCACACCGAACGCGATCTTTCTTCTTCTCGTGAGTACATTACGCACATTGAAACAGTTTCTTCCATATCAGTAATGAATAATATTGTTAATATCGGCAAGCTTGCGACAATAACATAGCCATGTCCACTTTGAGGGGACAGAAACAGAGATGGGCGGGCTTAGCGCCAGTGACAACTCCTGCGTTTGTCTTCACTGCTATCCTAATACAGCATGTTTCCGCTATAACCGAATACCTCGGCTGTGTTACAAGTGTCAGCGTATGAATAACGCTAACGTATCAGTGTAAACATGACCACTATCATTGCTGCTCGTGATTTGTTGCGTGCCCACGAGTGCAGACGAGAAGAATCGAAAGGCGCCTTTTTTGTTGTTGACCAAAACCATTATGAAGCCTACAAATAATAAAGCCAAGGCAAGTTTGGTTGTAGCTCTTTTTTCCTCACAGAAGTACGGAAAGTGATGAAAGGAGTGAAATGGGGCATCTGCTTAAGAATGTTTGGCGCGTGCAGACTGCTTGGTATGTCTTCAAGAGTCATTCGCGTAGCAATTGACAGCATCTGACAGATGGTAAGTGCAATCATCATTAGCTAGACTTGGCACACGACATGGATGTGACAAGTTCGGGGTGCGATTACACGGGAAAGAAGAAAAGTTGAATTTTTACGACAAAATTCAGGGGTGCGATCATTATGCGAGTGTGATCATTATGCGAATAAATAAAGTAAGCGCTCTTCGATGAGTTCAGGCTGGATAACAAGCTTTGTCAGCCACAGCGTCCGCCGAGCTAGGCCTACCGGACCTGGTGCTAGCTGTCAGCGGAGTCGTCAGTGAACAATGTGCTGCTGTGAAGTATTTTATTGCTGGCACAGGCACAATTTTATTGGCAGTGCTCACATAAAACAAAGCAGCATTGCGCAAAGTTGTTTGTCCTGCAGTTCTCGACGAGGATATGAACTCTTGCAAGCGCACAATTTGAGGCGCTGGATCTGGGTGGCGCTTACGTGCTGCTCACTCATTCGGATGTACATCCTAGAATTCTTGGATTTTACATGCGAAAACTAGAATTTAATTATGAAGCACACTGTAGTGGGGGACTCCGGATTCATTTTGGCCACCTGAGGATCTTTCACGTGCCCCCAATGCATGGGACATCGGCATTTTTTACTTTTCACCTTCATCGAAATGCGGCCACTACGGCCAGGATTTGATTCTGCGACCTCATGCTTAGCAGCGCAACACCATAGCCACTAAGCCACCCCAGCGGGTTCGAATACAGATCCGAACCTGTGTGTCCTGAATCGCCGTATACCGCATGCTAGAGCATGCAGCACTGCATGTTGAATCAGCACCGAATCGTATGCGTTTCCAGCTTTACTGTTGACGCGACCACAGTTGACCTGCACAGTACCAAAGATGGTCATACACAAAGCGTTGAACAAGTCACGTGATGCACAATGTAAGCTTTTGTCTGTCGTGCAGATTGACCTTAATAAACAGATGAGAACCTGAAAAACACAACTACCCTTAACAACCATGCAAACATATTAGGGGTAAGCATACTATGACGGCTTGCAGATTGTTACCACATCAGCCAGCGCGAAAGTTTTGTCATGGCCACACTGCCGAGGCCATTAGGCATAATCAGCGCTGCTTCATCGGGCGTCGGCGACTAAAGTTACAGTTAGGTGCCACATCGGCGCAGATCTATTTGAAGGAGCCATGCGTCACTCAGAAAGCTGACCAACTGCCTTGAAAATGAAAGCAAGTGCACGAGATGGCAACAAAGTTGTTCACAGTCGCCATCTTTGCAACACACTGTACCGGGGCCTCTCATTCCCGACGCCATTCATAGATGCACTTCGCCCTCTTTTTATTTTGTAGTTTTGAACAACCTGTCACAAGACTGCCTTTGGATTTACACGGCAGGCACGAAAGTGTCGTGACACCATAGCATGAATTTGCACGGCTGGCAGATGAACAAAGATAAGTGCCATTGACGGCACTTCTCTTAGATCATTGATTGAACTTGCCGTGGCCCTCCAGATTTCAGAATCTTTGACAGGTGGCAAATCCCGCTAAACTTGACAATGAAATAGAGTGGCCAGCGACTGATCTTTACTGTCGGCGCCAGCTACGCGCAGAACGGTGATCCAAGCCACATGATGCATGGTCCTTTCGTCTGTTGCGCAGATTAGCCTTCCAATAACCTACCTGCTGTAATGTTGGGATAGCCCTCCTGTATTTTGGTGAAAAACTGGAAAACAAAACTTTCTATGCAAAAAAGAACAAATTCCCACAAAACACAGATCCACTATTAAGCTGAGAACCTCAATGCTATTCAGTACTACAGAACGTCACTAATTCATCAGTATCAGAGGAAGAAAGCACTTGATTCTATTCAACAGATGTTACATTGATCAAAAAAAGTATTTTCCAGACTTTCGTGTACTAGAACTGAGCTGCAATAAGTGCTGGCCTACTAATTTGGTGTTTCCTTTAATAAGAATAGATCGTACTGTATATCTTGATTTCTGTATGTCTAAGTTACAGGTTTTACATTCTTGTTACGCAATGCTAGGAGACTCCCGAGCATGTGCAGCACCATAATGCCTTGCCCAAAATTTGATAGCACTAAATTTTGTGGAAAATTTTCTGATATTCGATATTTGATTTGATATTTAGCTTTTTTTTTCTTGATTCGATTCGGTATTTGGTTTGAAATCTACTACTCAGTATTCGTGCACCCCTGCTATTTAGTATGTTCACAGACCCCTAGGTTTACATGAGGAGTGGACACAATTATTCGTAGATGTTTTCAATGACTTATTCAAATTGGGCAAGGATGGAGTGGTGCACAGCATTGCTGTGACGACCATTCCAATCTGTTGAAGTCCACACAAAGGATGATGAGTGGTGCATAGAAGAAGACACTGAAGGAGGGTATGCTGGTTTAAGATTGTGGAAGCGACTTGAAGGATGATGGTCTAGTGTTATAACAGGGGTTCAAGGTGCTGTGTGATAAAATTTATGTGAGAAAGGCAAAGGTGAGCTACTTAGAGGCACTATGAAAGAGTGAGAAGATTAGTACATGATTTTATGGTGGTAATGCTTGAATGATAGGAAAATCCGAGGACACCTAAGCGCTTCTTATGAGTTGTGAATGCGAAAGCATTAAAGGGAAGCTGAAGAGTCTGTCGAATTCAATTAGACGCTCATATACGGATGCAGGAACCTTATAAACCATGCACGTAAAATTTAGGGTGGTATTTTTCACTTAGGAAAGACGTTATCGCCGGTTAAAATTGCGCTGTCGCTCCGCCCCTCGTCGAGCGCCGGGCACTGCTGCTGACGCTGACAATGCGAGCGGAGACCGGAAACCACTGCATAGTGACGTCAGCACTGGTGTTCCGCTCCTTCGCAGTCTCCACGACCGTGCCTGACCGCGCTTGTCTCTACGTGCGTGCCGTCATAGTCTGCCTCACTCGAGCCTGCATTCCTTTGTTCGTGTCTATGTAGAGTGGTAGTTGACGTGCACAGCATCAATTGAAGTGGTGGGCCGATCATGCCGGCGTTCTGTGCAGCCTAAGGTTGCACAAACACCAGCGGCCGCAACAATGTTCCATTACTCCCAGCAAGACAAGAAGCTTGCAGCTAAGTGGGAGGTTGCTGTGAATCGAAAGAATTTCAAGCGCTCAAAACAACAGTGCTGTGCTCTAACCACTTCCGGGACGACGATTATTACCAGAGTTTATCAATAATGCGTGAATGAGTGAGAGTACGACCTTCTGCTAGCAGGCTTTCTAAATGCAGTGTGAAAAGGTCGGGGCAACGAACGCACAAAGGCGAGACGGGTGCGGGCGGCCGGATGGTAACTTGTCTACGAAGACCTTATGAATACACAAGCTTGTCCAAACCTGGATTTTGATTTATTGCTAGCTCTTTCGTGTTAGCACGCTGAACGGAAGGTACATGTTCATCTCCCACCCTTGACGCAGGTTTTGTCGCAAACCGCAGTTAATTTTCTATTCGCACGTGTGTTGTGAAACAGCCAACATGCAGCTACCATAATGCAGCGCAAGTGTAAAGTTTTCATGTGTATGAAAGCCGGCGTACGCCAGGACGATGCACTCCTCCTTGCGCACAGAGAGAAACCAGCTGTCTCACGTAGCCGACGGCATTCGCCGCCTTTACGGCTCCAGTTACGAGTAGCATGCGGATGGCACACTGATGAAGGCCACTACACGCGCTACAAGAGTCGGAAAACTTTTCCCGCATGTAAACCGTCTGTGTAGATTGCCGACAGCTTTGGGGCAGCGCACAAATGCCGACGATCACATCCCACCTTACGTTCCACGAGGAGGCATGCAGGAACATAACAGCACAGTTGTTTGCCCGGAAACCAACTCACTGGATTGCTGAATACAGCTTTGCAAAAAACATACTCACCAAAGAACTTTTCTAGCACAAGGAGATGCTAACACTTCGCTTTCGTTCGCGTCAAAAGTACTGCTTGATACCAGCATATTTTGCTTCTTGGAGAGGCCGGCTACGTATACATGTAGGGAGCAACGCTGAACTCCTCAGACAAACGCAAGCTCTCGAAATTCACCATTACCGTCTCATCAAACCACAGCGCCAAACCACCTTGCACTGTGCTTCATGTGTGGCGGCAGCGGCCGGTCTGGACAAACACTTATGTTGACGTCATGAGGCTCCCGACCAATCACAGGCAAAAACGAGGCGCGCGAGCTGCCCGAGTCTGCTGCTGCACTTTTCATCGAAATAAAATCTGTTTGCGCTTTCTTTCACTCAATTTCGATGAGATATTCGAATTCGGGCGGTTGAAAACCATTACGTACACCTATTCACTAATTTTTTCAAGAAAACTCTTCAGCTTCCCTTTAACGTACAGCTGAACGCTGCTCAGGTGTCCTTCAAGTTATGAGCTTCTTACGAGCAAGCGAGCGCACTGAGACGCTTGGCACATTTTGATTTGGCCTTACCGAGGCACAGTTAGAATACAGGTGAGAGCTTGCACAGACAAGGAACATGCGGATAACACATGATTCCAAGAGTGAGAGTGAGGGAGATGACCTCTACCCTCACACAACACCTGGCATGCTACTGAAGCAGCAGGTGTTCCCTTTCGCCCTATCTGCTCCGTCGAGGTGCGCTCGTGCCATGGCGTCGCAGCCAATGAGAACTCCATCGAGGTGAGCTCGTGATGTGATGCCACCTCCTCCCCATTGGCTGTGCCGTCACATGCCTAATGATGCACGTACTAGGCCACACGTGTAGTCAGCCAGATGGCTGCGACATGACGTGTGCAATGATGCATGCACTAGCCACACCTTTAGTCAGCCAGAAGCCTGGAGCTGCCATAGTGCCAGGGAAGCATGCTCGTCTCGCACCCCACAGACCCAGGTTCGATTCCCACCCATATTGAAATGTACAAAATTTTCTTCTCAAAGACATTAATTTACTTTGTTAACAGGAACCTCCATGAGAAATTTGATGCCAGTCCGAGCATTTTTTGACATGTTTTACTCTTTACACAGTTGGCCATTTTTGGTACTGCTTTTCGGTCATGCCAACTACGATGGATTTTCGCTCAATGGAGCGGGGCATATAATGCTTTTGCATTAATAATCAGAGAACCGAACAGTATGGTTCTGAAGTGATTATAAGGTTTTTACACGGTTAGCTTATGACGGTGACATGATAAGCTAGCGGAAACAGAGCTGTGTCATGTGTTTTTGGCATTCAATGAGTATGCATGTGTCGCAAGACGAATTGGCGATGTGGTTAGTCAAGGTAGGAACTACCATCCCGTCCGCGATTGCTGCGAAGTTGCTAAAGGAATGCAGAAAACTGAACAATGTATGCAGTGCACGGAGAATGATATATTGTAGTTTATGGACTGTGATAAAAAGCTATCTGGAGTGACGACGATAGACATTAAGTGCGAATAAATTTTTTTTTAAATGTAAGAACCAGAAGCATGCTAATTTTTGTATGAAATCGGGTGTGTGTTAGATTTGGGTTATTTTCTTACTTTCAACCCATAAAAACTGAGTACACATTAGATTTGGATTGGGAGGGGGGGATACACTTCCAGTTTTAATACACACCCTGTTCAAGGTGCACTCATTTCCAGAGTTAATTTCAAGGATTATTATAAGCAGCATGCACAAACCAAAACATAAAAACAAGACTGCGAGATCAGGCATACTTACAAGGACACCTGCTGCATCTGTCTGGTGTTCCTTTGGTCTCTCATATCATTTGCACTGTTTCTTTTGAAGGACACACGACACTAACTAAAATCTTGTCATTTTTTAAATTTGGGACATTTTGGCGCATATTAGCTCTTCAAAGACAGTGAGCAGCGTGCCAAGCAATAAATCTCTTATGACCTGCGAAATATACCAGGACTGGCTCTCTCACGTACCTGAGACAGGGGAATAAACTGTGGAGAGTTGCCAAGCTTCTCAGCTGCTGACAGGAAGAAACGCGTCGCTTGCCAGAACTTGTTGCAGAAGTGAAGCCAGTAGACGGCATCCTTCATTTGAAAGTTGACGTTGGTTGCTGCATGCATCAAGACAACCAGTTTCACTATCTTACACACACGAGTCAAAAGCTTAGCTAGTTCTCTAAAACAAGGGTCACAGGAGTAGGTGCTACTGTCTGAGTGCCACTGTCACTGGACACTGTCAGCACTCCATTTTTCATTATGCTAATAAGTGTCAGTTGGAACATAACGCATATGTGCCATGACTTCGAAGGTTACTTCTCGAAATTGGTGCCAAGCAAGGAATGTCTGCTAAACTACTACTCGGCTTCAATTCTACAGTCGGGATATGTTCTATAATGTGATTACTACCAATTTAACTAAATTTCGTTACTTAGCTAATACACATATCACTCTGCAACTTGACCTGCTCCCGCCGTGGTTGCTCAGTGGCTATGGTGTTGGGCTGCTGAGCACGAGGTCGCGGGATCAAATCCCGGCCACGGCGGCCGCATTTCGATGGGGCGAAATGCGAAAACACCCGTGTACTTAGATTTAGGTGCGCGTTAAAGAATCCCAGGTGGTCAAAATTTCCGGAGTCCTCCGCTACGGCGTGCCTCATAATCAGAAAGTGGTTTTGGCACGTAAAGCCCCATAATTTAAAAAAAAAAAAAAGTTGCCCTGCAAGTAGTGGCTGCCCCTTCAAGTCATCCAGCTGATGCAATAGAATTTCAATCAGTACATTTCTGTTAATGTGTGACCTTGAAGGGACCAATGGAATTGATCAAATTATCTGGCGGATCAAACAAAAAGAAACTGCCAAAAAACACTGAGACTCGCTGCTGATTTATCTGACAAAATAATCATACATTGTTAATTGCTATTTCCACTTGAAACGTACTTGAAAAAGCATGTTGCAAAAGGCGCTGATGTGCTTAAAAGCATCCTCGGCACCGGCCTCAACATCCACTGTGCTCAGACACACGATAGCGTTATCCGTGCAGTTATCACGGCGGTCATCATCGCTATCGTCATGGGTGCTGATCGTGCCACCGGTCATGGAACACAATATGTGACTGGTTGTCAAAGGACTGAAAACTGCCAATTCATGGTTGGCATTTATGAAGACCTCAAAGAAAATTCTCCCAAGAGCCCAGCGAAAATCAGCGGGAGACAGTGCGTTCACAGTGTCTCTGCTGTGAGTAAAAATGGCGTTAGTGTCCAACCGAAACGAAGTAGAGCATTCTGCATAGCCAATTCCATAGTCATCAGTGGAATCATATGTGAATGACAGCAACACCAGAATGCTTCATGCCTATTTCTACCTTTAAAGTCTTAATTCTTGCGACTACTGTCGCACATAACACCGCGTTCACCGCATTCCTTCATAACTGCAATTCTTGCGACCACCGTCGCACATAACACCGCGTTCACCATCCAGGATCGCGTTGACAGCCATCATAGTTTTGTCCACAGCAGCTGCAGCAAACAGTAGTTTTGTTTTGAATCGGTGTGCATGTCAGCTGCATGCCTTCAGAACTGCAAGATCACCGTCCATGATCACGTCAATAGTCAAATCTGATCAGCGCTTGACCTGCTGATCAGATTTCGCCAAACGCTGACTGTGTTTGCCGCTATCATGCTTTGAGAGTAGCCCATTTTTCTGGGCACAGGTTTGCCCAATAAAGAGTGTTTTGCCATTCACAGTTTTGCTACTGTGTTCTTGACCGTCACAACCACGTGACACCTGGTTGAGGTGCTAGTGCGTTCATGTACTGAACGCCCCCTCAAAGCCGCGATCCAAGCCCAAAATGCGAGGACAACACCAACATCGCCAAGGACCAGCGAGCTAGCCGTAGGCAGCAAGGACTGCTGCCGGAATATGGACCTCTTCCTGAGAAGACCAGAGGGATCAAGCACAAATCAGCAACCCCAATGGCTGCCCCAGCGACCCCCATTCTACTGCAACAACCTCGGGACCCACCAACCTTCCATAGATCATCGACTGAAGATCCAGAAACCTGCCTGGAGACTTACAAAAGAATCGTCACATTCGACAGCTGGAACTCCGACAAGCTGCAGCGTGTATACTTCGCCTTAGAAGACACCGCCAGAACGTGATTGGAGAACCGAGAAACGCCCTGACAACATGGGACCTGTTCCGCATTGGCTTCTTGCAGACCTTTACGAGTGTTGTGCACAAGGAAAAGGCTGAAGCTCTGCTAGAAGCCCGAGTGCAACTTTCCGACGAGAGCATCACGATCTTTACAGAGGCTCGCCTTTTAAGACACGCCGACCCCTACATGCCAGAAGAGAAAAAAGTTTGCTTCTTGATGAAAGGTGTCAAGCAAGAGCTCTTCGCTGGATTAATGCGCAACCCGCCCAAGACAGTTGCTGAATTTGCTTCCGAAGCTGCAACCATCGAGGAAACACTCGAAATTAGGAACAGGCAGTTCAGCCGACGCATGTTCCCAATGAACTACACCGAAGTTCAGCCAGTGGGCGCCAAGGACCTGTGCGAGACCATCAGAGTGGTCATGCGAGAGGAGCTTTAGATGATGTTCCCAAGATCGCAGACTCAAGAAGCATCCATTGCTGACGTCGTCCGAGAGGAGATTCAGCAGTCACTTGGAGTGCCTGAATCACCGCGGCCTCAGCCGGAAGCGATGATTTATGCCGCCGGTGCCCACCGCCAGAGTGCCTGCGGCATGCCTGCGCCAGGGCCCCTTGACGCCACTACCTGTCGGCCAGCGAAGCACACCGAGGAAGACAAACATTTGGCACACCCTCGACCACCGCCCACTCTGCTACCATTGCGGAGAAGCTGGCCATGTGTACTGCCGATGCCCATACCGTGACTTGGAACTCCGAGGGTTCGCCATCAACGTGCCATGTCCACAGCTTGTGGAGCGCCCTCGTGACATCGCTGGCTACCTCGCCGCCACTCAGTGGAGTTCTCGACGAACGTCCCGTTCATCGTCACCAGGCCGCTATCTGTCGCCGCAACGCCAACAATACACTGGCCCAGCCTGGGGCCAGTATGAGAGCCCATATCCAGAAAACTAAAAGCAGCAACCAATTAGTCGCTATTCGTCGGACTGACGAAGATACTCCTCTGCTGCCGAAAACGTCGAAAAGTCTATTTTAACGATATATCAACGAGATGTCGCAATCCCGACAAAGCCTAGAAACAAAGAATACGCCAACAAAAAAAGACGATGTTCCAGCCACACGTCGACACGAAGCAGCCGTGATACGACGCCAAGACCTCACTGCAACGCAAGGGAAAGAACCCCCGACCTCGATTTGCTTCTCGATGGCCATGCAGCCTTAGTGGACATAGGAGCCGACTACTCCGTGGTGAGTGGACCCCTTGCCGCCCAGTTGAATAAAATTAAAACTGTATGAGAAGGCCCTTAAATCCAGACAGCTGGAGGACACCTTATAACACCGACTGGAATCTGTACGGCCAGAATTGCCGTTAATGACCACACCTACCCAACACCTCCCCCAGATGTCATGTGGTAGTGACAGTCAAGAATATTGTAGCAAAACTGTGAATGGCAAAGCACTCTTTATTAGGTGAACCTGTGCCCAGAAAAACAGGCTACTCTCAAAGCACGATAGTGGCGAACACGGTCGGCGATCGGCGAAATCTGATCAGCAGGTCAAGTGCGTAGGCTTTTATACATCAGTCACCAAAGGTTCCAGAGTAATCGCAAGTGCCCGCGTGTCTTCCAGAAGTTCTACACCATTCGCGTTGCGCATACATGAAATCAGATTAGACAAGAATCGGCGACGACAGCAGATAGAACCATCGATAGCATTCAAAAACTTTGGATACATGCAGGCACGTCCTACGCTGTGCGATAACGTTTGTTAGGAGGTGAAACGTGGTCACCCGATAAACAAGTATGTGTAAATAGCCACCACGGTTTCATCCACAACAGTTGCAGCAAAAAGTAGTTTGATTTTGAATCATTGCACACATGGGCCGCGTGCCTTCAAAACTGCAAGATCATCGTCCATGATAGGATCGATAGCAGCCGTGGTTTCGCCCGCAGTGGTCGCGGCCAACAGTAGTTTCGTTTTGACTTGGTACGTGTGTTGGTCGCGTGCCTTCGAAACTGCGTATTCGTCATCCATGATCACGTTAATAGCCACCACATTTTCATACACAGTGGCTGTGGCAAACAGTAGTTTCGTTTTGACTCAGGCACGCATCGGCCGCGTGCCTTCAGAATTCCAAGATTGCTGTCCACGATCGCATCGAAGCGGCCGCAGTTTCATCTGCTGCGGTTGCAGCAAACAGTAGTTTCATTGTGACTTGGTGCAAAGCTATCGAGGATGAAAAGCACTGGCTACATTGTGATGGATGGACGATCTGTTGGCGACCAGCTCACTGGTAAAGAAATAATCGAGGTGTGCACGGAACTATTGGAAAACTATTTCTAATAGTTTCTCACTTCACCAACTCCCATGCTTGAGGAGTTACAGCATGTACACGCGTAATGAATGGACTTTTTGTTCCAATATACCGAAGCAAAGTTGGGGGCTGCGTTCCTTATTTGGGGAAAACTTCATGGAGACATTTTCAAAACAGCAAAAAATTGAAAAGTAAGATGGTAATGATTTGGAACACGCATAAGATAACTTATCTTTGCAGTAAAAATACATGTATACCTTTTGCAAACCATAACTATACTCTGTATCGGAACCACCAGATCTGCCATTCAGGTTGCTGGCCGCTTCATCATCATCATCATCATCACCATCATCATCATCCTGGTTACGCCCACTGCAGGGCAAAGGCCTCTCCCATCCTTCTCCAACTACCCCGGTCATGTACTAATTGTGGCCATGTCGTCCCTGCAAACTTCTTAATCTCATCCGCCCACCTAACTTTCTGCCGCCCCCTGCTACGCTTCCCTTCCCTTGGAATCCAGTCTGTAACCCTTAATGACCATCGGTTATCTTCCCTCCTCATTACATGTCCGGCCCATGCCCATTTCTTTTTCTTGATTTCAACTAAGATGTCATTAACTAGCGTTTGTTCCCTCACCCAATCTGCTCTTTTCTTATCCCTTAACGTTACACCTATCATTCTTCTTTCCATAGCTCGTTGCGTCGTCCTCAATTTAAGTAGAACCCTTTTCATAAGCCTCCAGGTTTCTGCCCCGTACGTGAGTACTGGTAAGACACAGCTGTTATACACTTTTCTCTTGAGGGATAATGGCAACCTGCTGTTAATGATCTGAGAATGCCTGCCAAATGCACCCCAGCCCATTCTTATTCTTCTGATTATTTCAGTCTCATGATCCGGATCCGCAGTCACTACCTATCCTAAGTAGATGTATTCCCTTACCACTTCCAGTGCCTCACTACCTATTGTAAACTGCTGTTCCCTTCCGAGACTGTTAAACATTGCTTTAGTTTTCTGCAGATTAATTTTTAGACCCACCCTTCGGCTTTGCCTCTCCAGGTCAGTGAGCATGCATTGTAATTGGTCTCCTGAGTTACTAAGCAAGGCAATATCATCAGTGAATCGCAATTTACTAAGGTATTCTCCATTAACTCTTATCCCCAATTCTTCCCAATCCAGGTCTCTGAATACCTTCTCTAAACATGCTGTGAATAGCATTGGAGAGATCGTATCGCCCTGCCTGACGCCTTTCTTTAATAGGATTTTGTTACTTTCTTTATGGAGAACTACGGTGGCTGTGGAGCCGCTATATATATCTTTCAGTATTTTTACATACGGCTCATCTACACCCTGATTCCATAATGCCTCCATAACTGCTGAGGTTTTGACTGAATCAAACGCTTTCTCGTAATCAATGAAAGCTATATATAAGGGTTGGTTATATTCCGCACATTTCTCTATCACCTGATTGATAGTGTGAATATGGTCTATTGTTGAGTAGCCTTTACGGAATCTTGCCTGGTCCTTTGGTTGACAGAAGCCTAAGGTGTTCCCGATTCTATTTGCGATTACCTTAGTAAATACTTTGTATGCAACGGACAGTAAGCTGATCGGTCTATAATTTTTCAAGTCTTTGGCGTCCCCTTTCTTATGGATTAGGATTATGTTAGCGTTTTTCCAAGATTCCGGTATGCTCAAAGTCATGAGGCATTGCATATACAGGGTGGCCAGTTTTTCTAGAACAATCTGCCCACCATCCTTCAACAAATCTGCTGTTACCTGATCCTCCCCAGCTGCCTTCCCCCTTTGCATAGCTCCCAAGGCTTTCTTTACTTCTTCCGGCGTTACTTGTGGGATTTCAAGTTCCTGTAGACTATTCTCTCTTCCATTATCGTCGTGGGTGCCACTGGTACTGTATAAATCTCTATAGAACTCCTCAGCCACATGAACTATCTCATCCATATCAGTAATGATATTGCCGGCTTTGTCTCTTAACGCATACATCTGATTCTTGCCAATTCCTAGTTTCTTCTTCACTGCTTTTAGGCTTCCTCCGTTCCTGAGTGCATATTCAATTCTATCCATATTATACTTCCTTATGTCAGGTGTCTTACGCTTGTTGATTAACTTCGGAAGTTGTGCCAGTTCTATTCTAGCTGTACGGTTAGAGGCTTTCATACAGACCGCTTCAACCACATTGTAATTCCACCATAGAATAGAAAACGAATGTATCAGCCGCGCGAAGGCGGCGTGGCCTAGGCCAATTGCATGCGACGAAACTCAACATGCGCTCTGAACAGCGATCACTTATCCTGCCCCAGCTCATCCTCACAGCCGCTTCCAGCCTTCTGCCGTTATCGCAAGCATCACGTTGAAGCATGCACCTGTTTTGAATACCATGCTGTGTGCATCCTTTCCCTCGATAGTCCAGCTCATCGGCATGTCAAAGTTTATTGGTGTCTGATCAGCATTTCCATTTTGTGAGCAGATAAACTCTAGATCCCACAGCAGGCATATAACTCCACTTAGTACCCATCACACACATCAAAACCCAATGCAGGCACTACAGCCGACTACACCCAACAATTCGACACTAGACCCGACTCAAGTGCCGGCCGCCCGTTCTTCACTTTAGACTCTGCCGTGTGCCGTGCCCAGCTGCGCATCCCGCGCGCGCTCTCCTATTACGTCAGCGTAAAGTAAGTAAACAGCGTATGTTGCAGAGAGCCAGTTGCGTCTTTTTCTCTCTCGAATCTGTGAGGTGCCTTTGCGCCTGCACTGGTGGAAAGGATGCGTTGAGCATTAACAGGGTGTCTACCAAGTTGACATTCCCAAATTTCCTGAGTTTTGCAGGTTTTCCCTGAAGGCCTTTGCAAAATTCCCTGAGTGACACAGAACTTCATTTTATGTCAAGACGGGCTGCCACCATGTTACCCGATGCTGCCACTCTCTAGTAAGTATATTACAAAATATAAAAATGACCGGAGCTCAAGGATCGCGTGACACATACGTCGCGGGCCCCACCTCCTTTTCTTTCACTCACTTTTTTTGCTGCAAGGCGCATTTCTCCTGATGGCATCACACGTAAGCTGTTGCGTTTGTCTCGTTTTGCACAGCACATGATTTGCAAGCTGCGCACAAGAACACCTGACTAGCGGTATAAGCCAGTGCTATGCGAATACCGAGGCACTGTCTGACGCAGACAAAAGCAGTTCATAGAGCATGATCGCGTGATGGAACATGGTAGAAAATGACACACTTTCGTTGTCTGCGCTCACGACTGCACGACGTCGGAAGAAGCAGACAAAACGAAATTACATCTCTCTTGCTGTGGTGTGAAGTAAAACAAGAACACGCAGGCATTTGGTTTGTGTGTTTCATTATTTCTCTAAACTTTAATTCATCTATTGAAGCAACAGATTACACAAATAACAGATGTTGCTTTGAATAATTCTCGAAGGCACACGTCACTATGAACGACGTCACAGCAGGGCGATGTATGTAGCCGTACCTGTGCGATATACATCGACTCTCCAGCTGGGAGTGCGGCACCCACGAGGAGGAGGGTTCGGTTTGCAATTTCAGCTCTTTCCACGGCGCGTAGAGATGTAATACTTAGCAGATGCGATCGTTAGTGAGCACGGCACTTGTCAGCTCAAAATGGATAGAATTGGTGAAGGCCTTTAAGGGCTCAAATCGCCACGGGCACACTAGAAAAAGCTCTGAAGGCCTGCCAGTACACTTATTAGGCCTATCGGTGCTCATACTGTGACAGGAGGTGGCAGATGCACTCGTGTATAATTAAAGAATACACACTGTGTCCTATGACAATTACCCCTTCCCACTCTTGCTATGCATCACCGTAATATTTTCGTGTATGCTTCTCCGCGCAACATTGCTGTACTGAGGCGAATTTGACTTTCAGGAACTGGCTTGCAACGTGTCGTGCTTTCCGTGCTTCAAAGCAAATCGCGAGGGCCACAAAGGCAGAGTCGGTACCTTTGCTGACAGCGGCAAATTCTTTTAATGAAAAACACGGCGCAGAACTTAACAGTGAACGTCGAAGCAGCTAGGCCTAGCTTTGCCGCGGTGGTGGCTACGACTGCCAGCAGATCCGCGTGCGAGAGTGCCGGTTCAAGGCGGCAAGGTAATCAAAATGGCAGTGATGATGGTGGCTTTGATTATTGCCGTTTCGGACCGGTGGTCACGGCAGAAAGTCCGGAAAATGGGATAGCCGAAGGGTTCTCGCATCCGAAATTTCAGGCATTCTTATACATTGACTCTATGGGGGACGTAGTGCCACGAAGGCGTCCAAACTATCAGGCGTCCGGAAAGCCTGTCGTTGACAGTACACTGGCAACTCCTCCAGCGGACGACATGGCGTCAAGGAGGATTCGTTACGATTCCTCTTTGTTACTCAAGCCAGCATTACCGAGACTTTCATTCCCTTTCAATAAATTTACTGCTCATTTTCCCTGATAGAAGCAGAAATTCCCTGAGTTCTCCCTGAGTATTTCCAGACTATTTAAAATTCCTGAGAATTCCCGGTCAGTAGACACCCTGATTAAGTGCACTTGCTTTAAACACGTGTGAGAGTCAAAGATTGTAGTCTCTCCAAAAATCTACAGCATGGCCGTTCAATTGTGGGACTGCACAGTAGCAAAGTTGGGGGTGCATTCATTACGCAAGGAAAAAAAATTCAGATTTTTCGCGACTAACGTTGGGGTGCGTTCATTACGGTATGTGTAAATATGGTATGTGCCATAGCACTGAGCAAAGTAACTTTGTATTCTTTGTTGCTTTCAATGCACGTGACCATACACTGAAGAATCGTCTTCCTGTACAAGACCTTCAAGTTCCTTATTACACCCTGGTCCAGGGGTTGCATGATTGCCATTAGGTTATGCGGCAAGAACTGGAGACATATCGCAGTCAGCCCTTCCATGTGAACGTATGTATGGTTTAGAGGGTGCTTCTAACCCTACTAACATCACTAATGGCTGACCCTACTTATCATTTGTCCATTCTGTTACTCTGTTGGCTAGTATAAAATGTGTGGAAACAAAGTGAGTGAATATAAACGTCTGCCTGGATGTGACATGCGGTGCTGCTTCATTCACTACAGTGCGCACTGCAGTGATCAACCACGAAAACTACGCATAGATTTCTGTGCGAAAATTTATCCAACTTAAAAATTGAGAAGTTCAGCTGTCATCCACGCTTTTTCGAGTTCACAGCGTAGTCAAACGGGAGCACCTTCACTCTGAAGCAGCGTGGCTTGGATGCCTTCCCTAGGATGAGCAAGCAACATTTTTCTGTGCCAGTCATGTAGACGGCAAGCAGCGCAGTTAATTGCTCCTTGCTTCTTCTTTAGCTGGTGCACGTGTCATTCTTAAATGTTATTATGTTAAATTTCATTCGCATTAAATATATTTTCTGGCTTATAAATTTTCAATATGTGGCACAAACGCTCTTCCGTCCAGTGCACACAGACCTCGGGGTCAACGTCCGTGCGTTCACCACTAAATGTCTTGAAGGTTAGTTGGTGTCTGCTTTTAAGCCGACTTAGCCAGCTCTCTGTACAGGTAAGGTCTTAAATGGACACTAAATGCTAATACTAAGTCGACGTGGACTGTTTAAATACCATTCCAGAAACCTCGCAACGCTTCTTTCACACCAAGAAAATACTTAGTTTGCGAGAAAATTGCATCTGAAGGTTCCGAATACCTTTTTTGAATTTCAAATCTCCCGCCACTCAATCAGAGAGTGGTGACGTTGCATATGCCATCACCACCCTTTGATGCCGTCAGTGAGTAAAACGGCGCCCGACAGACAGCGGTACCGAGCCAACACAGATAAAGCCAGAGCAGCTGATTCATCGCTGCAGCTGCTTTTTGGCCAAGTGGCGTAGACCGTTCGGGCATCCCACGACTTCACATGGAAGTTGAATTCTCTGCTACTTACAGTTTGTGCAAGTTTTGCAAGCCAGCAAAACCAGCGCAGCAGTACGCGACAATGAAACTACCGAAACACGAAAGTGTGGGCGGTGCAGAGTCGAGCGAAAACGAAACCTTTCGACCGCTCGCATCGTTATCAAGGGTAATTTCAAGGAGTTTTTTTTTTTTCTAAAAGTGAAATAGAATTGGGCAAGTAGCATTTTATTTCGTCTTATATTACAAAACAAGGATGCTTTTTGCAACAAGTGGTTGAGTACTAGTGATCGAATTTAATTCAGGAGTGCTTTTGTCATCAGGCAAGTTCTTGAAAAGTCCCAGAGGAGTCTCTAATCCTTTCCTGCATTTACCTCAATTTCTAGAGTATTAAGGCTCTATTTGCGATAATATTGACACCTTGCAATCCTTGAACACTACTATATTTACTCGCATAATGATTGCACTTTTTCTCCAAAAAAATTGATGCAAATTCAGGGATGCGATCATTACGCGTGTTAAATTTCCTGGAGAAAGAAAAAAAATTTTTTTCATCTCGCATTTGCTGCGGGATGATAACAGATCAACAAATACGCGGCTGCCGCTGTATGTAGTGCGGGACACCAGAACAAAAATAGCAGCCGACGGAGCAAGCCGAACGCTCCGAACGCAATTTTTTTCTTCTCGTGAGTACATTATGTGCATTGAAACAGTTTGTTCCGTATCAGTAATGAATAATATTGTTAATATTGGCAAGTTTGCAGCAATAACGTAGCCATGTCCACTTTGAGGGTACAGAAACAGAGATGGGCGCACTTAGCTGCCAGTGACATAAGAACACATGGCGGGCATGCTGCGGAAACTGCGGCATTTGTCTTCACTACTATCCTAATACGGCATGTTTCCGTTAAGGGTGGGCGAATATCTTAGCTGTGTTACAAGAGTTGGCGTATGAATAGGGTACACTTCTAACGTATCAGTGTAAACGTGGCTGCTAT
Organism: Dermacentor andersoni; assembly: GCF_023375885.2. NCBI lineage: Eukaryota > Metazoa > Arthropoda > Arachnida > Ixodida > Ixodidae > Dermacentor > Dermacentor andersoni. The sequence goes on along the minus strand of NC_092814.1, from coordinate 362,802,605 downwards.
CGTTCCCGCTCGCGATTTGTTACGTGCCCACGATTGCAGACGAGAAGAATCTAAAGGCGCCTTTTTTGTTGTTGTTGACCACAGCCATTATAAAGCCTACACATAATAAAGGCAAGTTTGGTTGTGGCTTTTTTTTGTCATGGAAGTGCAGAAAGTGATGAAAGGAATGAAATGGGGCATCTGCTTAAGAATGTTTGGTGCGTGCAGACTGCTTGGTTTGTCTTGAAGAGTCGTTCGCGTAGCATTCGACACATGGTAAGTGCGATCATTATTAGCTAGACGTGGCACACGATATATTGCTGCGGCAAGTTCGGGGTGCGATCATTACACGGGAAATAAAAAAAAGCGAATTTTGACGACAAAATTCAGGGGTGCGATCATTATGCGAGTAAATACGGTAATCTATCACTTTAGCTTGATTTAATATTTGCCTTTAGTGCCTCTTTAAGCGTTGAACCTGGCAGCGAGTTATTGGGGTTTTTCACAGATGAGAGGACTGCTCAGAGGCAAACTTCGACAGCATATTTCACTGATCCAGAACACCACTGGTTTTACAACATTGGGGTGTGCTGAACTTTGCATCTGCTTTCTGTCCTGATTCAAGTTTTGCTTCTGGTGAGCTACAAGGATCTTCTCTTAGTTGGTGACAAATGTTGTGAGGGCACTCAAGAGTAGCTCTCGTGACGGGACATCTTGGCTGCCAAGGGCAGCACAAGGTGCGATCCCTGACCAGTGAAGTTTGAATTATGTGCCAGTGTTCAATTTCAATATCAAAACCGCGAAATATTTTGCACATAAAAATGCATGGGTGCCGGCAGGGACACCTTCAGTCTGGACCGAAAATCGAATAATCTGGAAACTAATTAACAGAAGTACACTGCATCCACCATAGAAGTTCTAATAAGTCTGTTGTGCATAACCCGTTATAGCTTTAGGTTTTGAATCGCTTTGAAATTTAGCCAATATACTGAATCTCTCTTGTCTTTCGTAACTTCAAGCTGTCATCAAAGGCAGCTAAATACTACTCTTCAAACAAATAAGCAGCACTGCACCAACACTCGAATGAGCCTACCTGTGACGTCGTACAAGAGCAGAGCCAGGCGGAGCGCATCACTGCCACACTTAGTGACGCCATTGGGGAATGCCTGCCGCTGGCTTTTTAATGCCTTGCGCAGTTCCTCTTCACCAATGTAGCCTTGCCGGTGCAGCTCATTAGTTGTTGCCTCCATGTCCTGCAAGCAATGAATCATGTACAGGACGTATCCGTTTGAAATATAAGTAAACCTCAAGAAATTGTTTTACAGTGCCAGAAAGTCACATTTAACAAAGGAGCAGCCCTAAATTTCTGCAAAGTTCCTTCCTTAAATATGAAGGAGTTCTTACAGGCAAATTTGGGGTGTTAATAACACTGTCTATGGGAGCGCAAAGAATACAGTCTGTGGAAACATTTAAAGAATATAGTAGCTGCTGCACTTCACTGGTGCCAAAAACTGTGTTCATTGTCATGTGTGTCTCAAGAGAGCCAATGCAATAGCAGATGACGTTAAGTATAGGGTCACTGCTGCCCTTCCCATGGCAGCAAATGCATGTTGTGGCCTATCACAGCACTCATTTATGTCCCATGCCAAGGTCTACAATAAGTGTTTGCAATAGCATTTTACACTAATGCTATGATAGGCCGCAACATATATTTGCTGCCCTGGGAAGCGCGGCAGTGACCCTATATTTAGCATCATCCGCTAGTGCATTGGCTCTCATGAGCATACAGCAGACATTATCAGATCCTGACTGGAAGCTTACCATTATCAGTGAAAAGAAAGGTGTGCAATCAACGCAATCTACCGGTACTAACATATGGGGCAGAAACTTGGAGACTGTTACGTTTCGCCTCCGACGTGCGGTATAGCCGGCGCGGATGCAACGGACGCCGGGGCTTCGTTCAAAGCGGCGGACATTTTGGCCAGTTCAGCGCTGCCGCAACGCCTCCTGGCAAGCGCGTCCAGGCATGTTTCAATGCCACGTGTCTTCGTGTGTGCGTGTGTGTGTGCATGTTGGTGCCCACGCTTGTCAAAGCGCGGCAGCCGGGGAGAGGAGCTCCCCAACTGTGAAGCGAGGAGGTCTGACCGGCGCCGGCCCGGCGGATACGTCACTTCTTGTCACAACGTGTCCGTGCGCCGCCGTCATGTGCGCCTCATCCGAGCCGTTCCTTCTTGCCCTCGACTCCGAGAGTATAAAAGCAGCTGCCCCCGGACGCCAAGAGAGAAGCTTCGATTTATTCAGCCGAGTAACGTGGTCTCCCGTTACTCCACTTCGGTCGACCTGACCGGCCGCTCTTTTGCGATGCTAGAATAAACAAGTTGTTCTGTTAGCAGTCGACTCATCCTTTGCCAGGACCTTCGGATGCTTCCAGCTGTGCCCCAGGCCGCCAGGCCAATGCTACCCTTGGGGCTTGCGACCCATTTGCAACAAGACTTACAAAGAAGCTTGAAAGCAAGTTAAGGACCCCGCAAAGAGAGATGGAACAAAGAATGTTAGGCGTAACATTAAGAGACAGGAAGAGAGCAGTGAGGATCAGAGAGCAAATGGGGATAGCCACTATTCTAATCGACATTAAGAGAAAAAAGTGGAGCTGGGCAGGTCATGTAACACATAGGTTATATAACCGGTGGTTCATTATGGTTGCAGAATGGGCGCCAAGAAGTGCAGTCAAGGACAGCAGAAGACCAGGTGGGGTGACGAAAGTAAGAAATTCGCAGGCGCTAGTTGGAATCAGTTGGCGCAGGACAGGGAGGACAGGGGTAATTGGAGATCACTGGGAAAGGCCTTCATCCTGCAGTGGGCATAAAACAGGCGCCACCGCTGCTGCCGCCGCCGCAGCCGCTGCTGCTGATGATGATAAAGAAAAAAAATCGGCCAGTCCATGTTTCTGCTCATGGTAGCATTTGACAGCACATACAGCCAGCTGTGCTTTTATGCAAACCAGCTTCACGAGAACACCACCACTTCACCCCTTTTCTGGCTTTTTACACATTGCAGTCCCCCATGCCATGATAAATAATGACATTTTTCATTTGCTTAGGAACCAAATTTAGGGAAAATCTTCAATATTCACTACCTAGGCCCTTATAAAAAACTGGAGCTCTTCTTTTGGTCTTTAAGAATCAGATTGCATACCAAATTAGTGATGGATTTTCTATGGTTGACTTCTGTTTACCCATTTTCTGTAGGGCATGCTAAATTGTTTAGAATTATTGAATGTCCAAATTGAAAGAGTCTTGCAACACATATTAACTTAAGTTGCAAAACACTGTGGACACAAAGGGGCACCCCTCCAGGAGTATCTTCACATAAAATATCTTTAAAAAGCATTTTGCCTCAGTGCAGTTACAAGGAGAAAAAGGGTTCCCTTGAAGCTTTTCTTGTCTTATTCCTTTCCCTTAGTACATTGGAATCTGCAAGGCATTTTATAGAAAGTAATGGTAGACCCTTTTGTGGTAAACATCAAAAAGTGATGCACCTGGAAAAAATAACTTTCATCAATATCAGAGATCCTCGACGAAACTTAAAGTTTGCAGAGTTCTGTTTCCTGTTGACAAATTTGCTCCTAAATAAGCTGAGCTTTGTTTGCTTAATTTTATAAGTTAACTTTAAAAAAGTATGCTTGCTCATACCAGCTTGTGGTATCTCGTCCACATTAAAACTGAATTATTTAATAACACTCCAGGGTGTTAATGTAACATCCCATGGTGCTAAGTTGGCAGGCTGAAATTCCCCCATTTTGCAGCTTTTCCCCTGCCTATATTGATGAAAATTCCCTGACAGACGTGGCACAGGAGGTTGATCAGGCAAAAGAAAAACAGTTTGTAGCTTGCAGAGTTACTATATGTCAGCTCATAATTGCAGACAGGTACTACCGGTAAGCTGTAAATCAGGTGTGATGCACTACCAGATTTAACTGAATCATGTTGTTATAATACTCCAATGCCCCGGCTAAGCTCACACTCACAAAACCAGCAAAACAACACCATTATTTGTGGATTGTACAGGTTCAGTCAAGACATTGTTTCCTTTTGGCATACCACTAGCTTTGTTGCAATGACTATAGGTGCTGAGAGATTACAAAGTGACAAATCGCAACTTTAAGCACAAAAGACTGGCTTATACTTTCACTGAATTAATCACAAGTGTAAAGTGCAGGAGAACAGCGCTGAAGGAAAGCAGCTGCCACCACCCGAAGATGGCTAGGATATTTATGAACTGCACAGCAAGTCTGGGAGCCCCATTACTTGCGGGGGCACGCTTATATCTTCCCAAGACACCTCAAGGCAACCAGAGAGCGCTTTTAGCGGCTGTTTATGTCAAGGCTGAAAAGGCATGGTGCAGAGCCATGGAAGCGGCATGTCGCTGGGCGAAGCAGTGATGCAGCCCAACTCCAGCACAGCCATGAGGCTGTGGTGGCGATAAGAATCACCCCAGTACCATAAGCAACTGGGGTGAAAATTTCGTTCTTTTCCCAAATTCCCTGAAAATTTCAGGCTTTCTGCACCAACAAGCAAACTCATGGATGATGAAACTCATGGGTGAAGCGAGTGTCTCGAATCTGGCAGCTCTGTGCCGTCAGGTAGCATGCGGGGGTCTATGGATGGGTTGTCTTCACCCAAAAAGTTTCTGTACTACATGACGTCTACAGTAGATAGGATGTGTGAGTGGTGGCGCTGGCTAACCCCGTTCTAGTAGGCATACATAAATGCCCAAGAAAGTGGATGGGAAAACAGTGTCACGGTAACTCAACTGGTAAAGAGCATCGCATACGTAATGTGAAGATGTGGGTTCATATCCCACCTGCTGCCAGTTGTTTTTTCATCCACTTTCATTTCCATTTATTTATAATTTTCTAATTCAATTAAGACCTACAAATAATTTCTCTTATGCTGTCCTTGGTGTCATTGCTTGTTGGCTTCTTATGATAAGGACAATTCAAGGACTTCAAGGATGACAAAGGCCAAATTTCAAGGAGGGGGAAGAAAACCTCATCTGTACACATACACTGGAAAAAAGTGAAATAGCCTTCTCTTTAGTTGCCATTTCTTCCAGCTAAGCAGTTGCCAATCAGGATGCACACCTCAAGCTCTAAGTGCCTTGTCAAAGTTGAATTTCCCATTGTAATGATGCCAATCAGCTTCTAGCATAGTGGTTAGCAGTGCCTGGCTTCAGCCAAATACAGTCGAACCTCGATATATCGAACAGCGCCGTGATCGCAAAATAGTTCGATATAGCCAGAATTCGATATATAAAATCACGTAGAAAACGCGTCAAAAACTAGCACAAATCAATCAATGAACCAATCGTGGCGCAATAGATACTCACATGAAGCTTCAAACAAAGTATTTATTTTGTTTGCTGAAAGTACTGAAGCAGCGTAGCCTACTTCATATTGGCAACCGCGTGCTTGACCACGGCGTCCTCAACATAGTCCAAACGGTTACGCTCGAGTCGCCCATCGCCGCAAGCCGCACCGCACGCTTGCGGTCGCGCGAAAAATTGCACGTATCCAGCACTTGTGCACAAATTACCGTTTACACTGTGTGCACAGTGTATACCTTACACATCGTAAACCGAAATTTGTGCACAAGTGTTTGATACGTGCAATATTTCGCGCAACCGCACGCGTGCGGCTTGCGGCGATGGGCGGCTCGAGCAAACTCCGCCACTGTTCCGGTGCTGTCGTCACCGCCAACGAAGTCCTCAATGCACATGCTGTGTGGCTCAGCACCGACAAAGCGCTCCAACTGGCTCCACGGCCGCCTCGATCACGCGCGCACGGCGGGGGCAAGCCCCGCCGTGCGCGCGTAATCGAGGCGGCTTGCCCCGCCGTGCGCGCTTGATCGAGGCGGCCGTGCTGGCTCCAAGCCGCCGCGTGTGTACGCCGCCACGTTCAAATGGCGCCCTCGGCGCAACCGATGTGGGCAGCTGTCGTACGCAGCCGTCCGGAATAGGGTGCCTCGATGTCCTCCTCGCCCGCCGCTCCGGGCGAGGAGGACATCGAGGCACCCTGGTCCGGAAAGTCCGGAACGCCCATCGCGCCGCCGCTATCTTCGAGAGTGTTGCGGGAAAGCTCGCCTCCTGTCAACAGAGCGCACTTGGTCTGGGGCGGCGGAGTTCGATATATCCATTTTACATCCGGCCCCGTTCGAAATAAAAAATTAAAAATGCATGCGATTTTCCACGTGATAAAGAAAGTGTTCGATATACGCAATAATTCGATATATCCGTGTTCGATATATCGAGGTTTGACTGTATACTCGTCACATTATAGCCAAACCGCTGAAACTTACTTTCTGCCACGTATATCTGGGAGCCTAGAGCTAAAAAAAATGGAGCTGTGATGGCCATGGTGTGACCCAACTAGCAAAATAAAAAAAATAGTGGTGCAGCTTGGTCGCCTGATCTGGCTTTGTCTAGTTCCATGAAGGCAGTGGTAATTTAAACACACCTGTCATTGGTTGCTGTGGACACGCCGGATTGCATTGCTTAGTGACACACCGGAAATATACATTATCTAGGATTGTTCCCCGATAGTGTCCATAGCATAGCCTCAATGCCGAGTTAGTTACTTTGAGTGTTCAAAAGCCGCCCCGAACCCTCTTTTCAAGGAATTCAAAGAGTAATTTTTTTTTTCTTTTTGAAGGAGTTTTAAGGGCCCTTGAATCCCTTTTTCATAATTCAAAGGTTTTCAAGGACTTCAAGAAGGTGTACGAACCCTGTACCATGCCTCGATTAGAATAATTTTTCGCAGTCTTCTGGTTGCCTCGATTTTTTTTTTTTACACTTGAAAATAGAATGTCAAAGTGTAATTTTGCCACCTCAATCCAAGAAAGCATTTAAAAATGCAATTTTTCGACCTGCACTTTCCCTTACATACAGCCAGCCACAGAGACAGTGAGGAATCTTGCATCAGAGAGGATTCTTGCATGCAAGTCATTCTTCTAACGGTAAGCAAAAGCAATGCTGCAAGACATCTGGGGTGGTATCTTGGGGCGATCACTTCCGGTAATAGAATTATACTTTTGCAAGATTCTGCATGTCTAGTAGCAGACATGTCAGTGTCACCAGTCAACAGCGTTTCTGGCACTATGCCAGGAACACTGTCGTCTGGAGACACCAATGCATCTGCTAATAGACATGCAAAATCTTGCGAAAGTAATAGTACCCTCGAAAAAATAGCCAAAGCGTACCATCCCTGGCTAGCACACCAAGACAAGCACCTTCAGAGAGCAACACCCAACACAGGCATCTTTAAGTCCCAATCTCTGAGAGAGGCATCTAGAGGCATTAACAAAGTAGTCATTCACCCGGTTAATTATAAAAATTGAAAACTGCACAGTTCAAGACACAGTTACAAGCCAAATGCCTATTTTTCTCTGTCTCTAACTATTACAGGAAAGGTAATATAATGGCCCCCCTTCAGTCTTGCAGTGACAAAGTTTAGCATACATTTATAGCCTTAAAAATTAACGCATAAAAGTAGTCCACAATATATATAGAGGTCACGTGGTACAAGTTGTTAGTAACTGAATTACACCAGTTGGAAAGCAGAACAAAATGTGCGAGCTCAGTAGTGCATGTCAACTGCGCTGTTGTCTCACAGTGCCTGTCAACAGGACAGCGCAGTGCACACATTGCAACTCGCTCTTCAACTCGTTAAGCAAACTTTGATCAAATTACAGCAAAACATGCACCTGTAGAGACTTTCCATGGATAATGTCTAGTGGATCAAGGACATTGCCAAGAGATTTGGACATCTTACGCCCTTCTGAGTCCCGGATCATGCCATGCAGCAGCACCTGTAAAAGAAGGAAAAGAAAAACAAGGCATGAATATCTGGATATTTAAATTGAACCATGTAAGTATGCACGAGCTGCGGCCAGCGACTTAAACCCTCTCCAAGAACAAATCAGCTTTACCGGTTAAAAATTTTGTCGAAACAGCTATGAAATAAAAATTAAATTCTGGGGTTTTACATGGCAAACCATGATTTGATTATCAGGCACATCATAGTGTGGGGCATTGAATTAATTTTAACCACCTGGGATTCTTTAACGTGCACTAAACCTATGTACATAAGCATTTTTTTCAACAATACCTTGGTTTGGGTGAGTTGATTCGTCTTGACAGTTTTCATAAAAGCGTGCTAAAGACGAAGACGAAAGAAACACATATGACAGGACTGGCACTACTTCCAACTGGCGTTTATTACAAACGATCACCTATTTACGCTCTGCACATCAGGTACATCATGCACTCATCATCATACACACAAAAGATTGTAAATGATTCAGATAATACACACGATTGTATGGTCAATCAGTTCCTAGATATCTCGAAAGAAACGTCACTTCTTTTTCTTGCGAAACCAAAGATGGACAGCTGACGCACTTGTCGCCTGCTTTCCTTATAAAATATGCTTCAACTATTTCGCGTTATGTTTTTGTGTTTTCTTTCCTCAAGAAAGTTGTGTCACCAAACAAGGGTGTGCATGCGCACTTTTTGCAGTGCTCGGCCAAGTGACTACCGTATCCTTTTCTAATGTCATTATTGTGCTGTCTAGCCCTGTCATTGAAGCACTGGCCGGTTTGTCCTACATAAATGCATCCACCATGTAAGGGAGTCTGATACACAACATCCGAAGTGCATTCGGTATAATTGGTTCAGTGATTAGTATGACATTACATATGTTTCTAGTGCTTCTTTATTTTGAAGGTTACACACTGCTGACAATTTACAAGGCACTGAAAAAACTAGATTGACATTGTGTCGGTCTGCGACCTTTTTCAAATTATGTGAAACTTTATGGAGATATGGAATTACATGTACAGGTCTTTTGTCACAATCTTTGGTTGGGCACTTCCTTCCCCGCTTTAATTTTTGAAGCAATGTCTCAAAGAGAGATGAAACGACAGACACTGGAAATCCTACATGTTTCAATCTGTTTACATGACTCGACACGCTGTGCTCAATTTGGTGAACACATGACTTTTGCAAAGCACCCTGAAGGCATGTGGTGGCTATGCCCCTCTTCATCAATTTCGAATGTGCGCTATCGAAAGGCGAAACACTTTTCTTCTATCTTGGGTTGTATCTCCAGCATATGTAGTCATCTGACGAAAATAAAATTTTAAGATCCAGAAACTGAATGCAGCTGTCATTGGGCAGTTCAAAAGTAAACTTGAGGCCCTGGCATAACTTAGAGAACATTTTAGACACTCCAACATGCGAAAATATAGAGTAATTTGAATGTGTAAGCATTTGCAATGGTTACTGAGCCACTGGGCCACACACTGAGCCACTGACCATGCTCTCAGCAGCACGAATTCATGCAGTGGCATCTCTGAACCCGCAGTGTGGCCGCGTGCAAGTTGCTGCTACCACCTCCCGTAGCAAGTACTATATTTCAGTGCACTAAAAGTTCAAAGAATTTAACAGTGAAGTTGGGGTGCGGGTTATATGCAAATTTTGTCTATGAGTGTAGCTTCCTACCAGCACGACTGTCGTGAAGCCACACTTTCGGAACATGTGACTCGTGTGTTAGCTCAGCGCATACGTGCCGCCTAACGCAGTGCTGCATGCAAGTCCTCCATTCTAAGAGCTTCTTTTAATTCTGAACGAGTTCACATTATTGAGATTTAGTATCTTCTTGGACTTGGGCTGTTGTGGCTCAGTAAAATGTTGTTCAAAACTGCCAAGTTCAGTCTTTGGCTCTTGTAGTACACACTGTAGTCCACCTTTATCAGTAAAACACTAACTAGACATCAGTAGGCGCAGTCAAAAGCTGCGACGTCGCAGCAAGCTGGTGTGAGAAGTTCAAGCTGGTGTTGCCACCTGTCTTTTTTGTTTATGCATCTTTTTTACAGTGGAGCTGTTAAAACTTCGCTGGGCTTCTCTTGACAATTGCAGCATCACCGAACTGTGATTGTCAATCAGCGTACTCGCTTCAGCGGTCCTCTTTCTCGCAGTCGAAAAAAAAAAAATTCTGTGTGGCTCTGCTACCGCAAACACCCAAGACCAGCGCGCCTGGGCAAAGCCCAGCAAAAGTTAGACTAAGTGTGTGGTTTGCAACTACTTTACTGGCCTTCCCCAAGCTCTGCTGGTCTCTGGTGTTTGCGATAGCAGAACCACGCATAATTTTTTTGGGCTTGCCAAACCTCTTACCATGGCAAGTGTTTTTTTTTCTTTCTTTTATTAGCTTTGTTTTTGCTATTGTGGAAGAATAATTTACCAATGCAGCTCAAATATTTTTTCTCTCTTTAGTGTCCCTTTAAGGGACCTTGAAAAACTTTTCTAATGATATCACTATCAAACTACATCCCCTCACGAAACTCCTGCAGCAAGATTATTTCGAATCCTCCAAGCACAAGCGAAGTTAGATGTAGTTATCAGATCAATCAGTGGCTTTCTCTCCATTCATTGCCACTCGCACACTGGAAGCTACACAGGAAAGACGGCAAGGGGGCACAAGGGAGAAACACCCCGCTGGCTCCACCCAAAGGGTGAACGGGAGATGGCTCCTGGTGGCCCCCAGTGGCGGCCGTGGCATCTGTGCTACGCTTTTCATTTTGGAAGCCACGCACAGCAGACGTGGTAACATGCGACTGTCATGTTTAGACCTGCCGTGCAAAGGTGAAATGGCATTCCTGTCTTTTTGAGATCGCAGACATATATATTTTTCATTAATTTAACTCAAATGAGCAATAACTGTATTACTGAGAAATTGTAAATTGTAAAATTGTAAAATTGTGAAATGTTGTGGGTTCAGTTGCTTGCAATGACGCTGCATGATAACAACAATACGAAGGAGAGGGCAAGGGATTTTTCACTGCTTCTGACATGAGATTGTAAATTCCCCGCTGCATGCAGTGCAATAATATTTGGCTCACATGCTCAAATGAGTCTCGTTAACAGATGAGCATTGTTTCCTCAACATGTTCCAAAAGCTTTTCAGGGCCCTTTAACAACCAACACTTCCCCATTTCATAAAAAACCTGGAACGGTGTGCATGCAAGTGCCAAATGGCTAGCATCTATGGGATGTCGTGCTAGCTAGAAAATTATCACTGACATAGCACAGACCAAAAAAAAAATTTTTTTTTTTAATCAGGGGTTTTAAAACCCGTACGAAAGAGCAAGATATATATAGTAGAATCTCGGGATATTTTCCTGTTTATGTTTTGCCAGGTATAACAGTTGCAAACTGCAAACACATTTAGTTCCCACAGGGTCACACGTCCTAGCATTTTAGCCTCCCGCTTGTTACACTTCCCTTCCTGGTTGTTGCATCCAAAAACTGTGATGGTGCACAACCTACCATATGGTGCATTTCCTCCTTACATCGCGAAACCATATTTCCGGTGTGACTGTGCAACATCGCTTTCAGAAGTTGGAGGGGCAAGGACAAGCACTTGCAGGGTGCAATGCCAGCAAAAATGATGAAACAATACATCGAAAGTGCCGACGAGTCTGCCTAAGGAGTAGAGGATGTTCGAAGATGTTACGGCACATATAGGAGCCCATTTTTAGAAGGTGTCGATATATTTTTTACTCTCCCGCCCCCTTCCTTTTTGCATCAGAAAGGGTCCTAGACATCAAGCCCTAAAAAAAAAAAAAAAGTTACTGGCAAGCTTCATAGCAGCATAAATATTTTAACTGTCAGTCTCTAACTTGCAATAAACAGCCACCTAGTACCAATGCACTAAAATTCATTGATAGAACCACATAAACACGTACACACAAAAAATATGTGTTGATGCAGGATAACAGCAAGAATGACAGGACAACTCACTGTCGATAGCACAGCCCATCATCCTGTCATTTTTGCTGTCATCCTGTATCAATCCTTTTGTTTTCCATTTGATATGCACCGACGGTCTCAAGTATACATCATTTTGAAGCATCAGTTAAAAAAGTACTGGTCATTTCGTGGTGTTCCCTTAGAATTCTTACATCAAGTGTTTCAGTGTTCTCATTATCATTTTGAGTTGCATAAAAGTATGGTGTCATGTATTCGTGAGCAGTAGACTTTACCTTAGTAAAGGGCAGCTGTCCAGTGAGTTCTTTGCCAAGCATGACCATGCGTGCCACCCAGAAGAACAGGATGTCTTGTCCGGTCTCCATCAGGGACAGCGGGTAGAAATTGCGCAGAGATCGAGTCTATAATAATTGCCAAAATTATATATATATATATGTATATATATTCATGAAACGCCTAGTACCCATAACATGAAAATGCTGAAGCATTAAAATGGCAACACTCAAAGAAAAGGCTTAGCAGTTCATTTTTATGGCACGATATTTCCCTTTCGTATGATGAATTTCTGAACGTGGCATAATTTTATGAGCACAATGGTTTATCTAAAAACAAGATTGCATCCCCAGGGGTCCTAGCAGCTCATTTTGGGAGTTTCCAGGCAACACTTTCTACGACCCATTCTCCCAGCACACCATTACAAGAGGTGCTTACGTTATGTGGCCAGCCAAACACTGAGAACGGGAAAAGAGCCGAAGAAAACCACGTATCCAGGACATCTTCATCTGAAAAAGAGAGAAAAAGAAGCTGTGAGCAAGACGTGAAGCTGTGGTGCAAAGTTTTTGTCAAAGTAATTGACAGTGGTCGAGCTAGGGATTGCTGAGGGTGGAGGCAACACTTCAAGGTGAAAACTTGTCCTCGTTGGGGCCTTGATGAACTGCCCTTCGCAAAACGTCAGCTCCAGCCTCAGACGCCTTGTTCGACCGCCATCGACTGTGTTCAAGTCACCAGCTTCCCATGAACGTCTCTCTTGCTTGGTTTTAGTCAAACCCATGCAAGCCACACACCACATGGGACCTCAGCTCTCTATGGTAGGTTCTGTGGAGCTCCTGTGGCACTCCTGGTGTTCCTAAGTTCTGGAGAATACGGGTAATGTTCCAATCATTCCTCATACTTTCTTAGCAATTAGGACAAAAGAGGAACCCAATATGTGGTACTTCTTATTAACCATACAAAACCCGAACATCATTCTACATTACTGAAGACTGAAACAACTGGGACCATCCTTATTTCTGGCCATAGAGGGTACAATCGTACCAAATACATTGAAATTTTATTTCAGTTTTTAATGCAAAGCATTCTTTGCTTCCTTCTAGGTGCTTTGCAGTCGGTAGGTTCCAGTCTTGTCTTGTTTTAATAAATATAATATTAATGTGTGACCTAGGGTGGAATTTAAACATTTCCGTCGAGCACAGCAGCCCATGCTCTAACCATTAGGCCACAATCGCACGCAAATTTTTCTTGTTCCAAAGCCAGCCAGCGCTTTGAAACTTCTGGCACTCGCATCCCATGCCACTTCCTCATCTTCTTTCCTCGTGACAGCTTGCACTCTGAGGCAGTGTGCTAGACCACACTGTCTTCGGGATCAGCCCACCTTCACCAGTACTTTCCTTGTAGCAGCTAACGCTACATAGAAAATGTGCGACATTGTACTGCATTGATGAATGAAACAGGTTGATCATGTTCTAACATTTCTTCGCTGGAGTACAAATGTCACTGTCGTTTTCACATAGATCACATGACATAGACATAGCATGTGCGAGTGTACAACACTCAGTTGCAGACCAGGTTCTAAACCGTGCGTCTCTAGCTTACGTCTGTTAAATACCTATACAGAGCCCCACCATCGCTGTGTATAATTTTGCGTAAGTGGCTGCAGCGAATACCGTATTTGCACAATTCTAACGTGCACCTTTCTTTTTTTTAATAAAAAGTGCATTTATGCACTAGAAAGAAACAAATCAGCTGCTGGACTGTCTTGACATGGCTTACTAAGCTGAGACCAGAACTGCTGTAGCCACTCTACCACACCAGGCAGAAACGATGATGATGAGCGGGGATTTGCAGTAGCGCCATTTCGTGGGGCAGCAAGGAGGCTCCGTTCAGTACAAAAATGGTGTTCAGCAAGTCGAACCATGCACCGGTCAGAGTCAGTGCATGGTGCAAGTGCCATCGATTGAGTTGGCTTAAGGAGAGTCCGAAAAATCAGACGAGAGGTTGCAAGGTGTCCAAACTTTCGGCAGTCGTTCTACATTATGGACTATGAGGAGAATGGTGGTGCCGCAAAGCAGACTGAATAATCGAGCATGTCCATGTTTTTGGAGTCCGAAAAATCAGTTGGCGACAGCATTTATTTATTTCTTGGTAGCAGCGGTGCACGTCGGGGGACACAAATTTGTACTTATCGGTTAGTACACGCTACTGTTTAGTGCGTAGTTATGCCAAATTCCCGCGCCAAGTATGTATTAACGAGGTTTCACTATAGTAGTTTATTGTGCAGAAGGAGGTAGGATATGAAGGGCTGAAAGCATCATAACTATCTCACTGCTCAGTGGACAGCTGGGTTGTCCAGTGGCCATAAGAAAGATCAAGCTGAATAGAAAAGACAGGGGAGAGGCCTGCATGCTCAGCTTATTGATGACCTTTCCATGTCCTCTCTGATCAGGCGGCATGCGATTCGATCTCGAAGGCCATTGCATTGTTGCTATGGTTACAACCACTTCCATGAGGTGGCTGTTGGCCCACCATGTGCTCAGCATGTTGACACGTTGTTTCCATGGCTGCAGCACCTTGCTTGTAGTTGTGTGATAATTAGGCGATACTTAAAATTAGGGCTGTGCAAATACTTGAATATTCTATTGCGAATCAAATAGTGAACATCCGAATGATTCAATTTGCCAATCGGGTATCTAATATTTAAATTCTCGAATATTCAATCTTTAGAATATTGGTACCTTCGACGAATGATTCGGCCATGGTCAGAGTCTCGCTGTGCGCAGTGTTCCCACAGCGCACAATGTTTATCAGTACAAGGTTCGATCAGGTCAACCAGACTGATCTAAACGATCAACAATATGCGAACAGAGGGAACAACAAAAGCAGTATGCATGGAAAGCACAGAAGGATGAGTGAAGATCGGGCAGATTAGCCACCGGAAGGCACGCTGATTGCATCGAATACGCAAGTTCAGTGCTCACACATGCAGATTTGTGCAGTTTGGAGTTTTCTACACACATGTGAGCACACAGGCCAACTTGGCATGCACGCTCGCCGTAGTTGCCAGCTGGTTGACCACAGACCCAAATGCCACTTCAATGGCCGTCAATATAACCCATACGCATGATCTCACAGCCAATCACTGGTGAGCCATCTGCAGGAGCTAATGTGACAAGCTTTCTGCGACAGTTTGCGGCCTGTTATCACATCGGTAGGCAGCAAATTTTCGTCACGGCCACACCATTCGCCACACTGGCTAGCCCATTAGGCCTAATTGGAGCTGCATCATTGGGTGTTGGCGACTAAAGTTGTGGTTACCGAATGAATGCAGATCCATTCACAGCTGTCACATAACCCTCAGAAAGCCGACAAACTGCCTCACTAACAAACGAGAGTGCACGGGAAGAAGACTGCATGTTCACCGCCGCCATCATTACGAAATACCGTACGGTGGCCCCTTGTTCCAAATACTGGTCGTAGGCTCACAACAGTCTCTTGTCGTAGCTTTGAGCGACCTGTCACAAAACTAGCTTTGGATTTACATGGCGGGCTTGAAGATATGATGTGACAGCATGCTGACCCTGGGGAGCAGAAGCATTTACATGGATGGCAGAAGAATGTGGACATGGGACGTCACACGAACTTGCTGTGGGTCCTCCCGATTTGAGAACTCTTTATTGTCAGCGTTGGCTGCATGGAGTGGTGCCAAGTGACGTGATGAGTATTCCCTGCTTTAGCCTGTCGTGCAGATTGGCTTTAACGAGCTGACGATAATCCACAAAAATCACCTTCCATAAAGATGGAAAAACCCTCCTATCTTCAGGAAGAAAACTGGAAAGCAATACTTTCTAAGCAATAGCAGATTGCCATTAAGCGCCGCATGGCCCACTATTAAACTGAAAACCCCATTGATATTTAGGACAACTTCACTATTTCTGAAGCTCCAGAAGGAAGAGGGCACTTAATTTTATTCGACAGACATTCTATCGATAAACATTATTTTCCAGACCTTCGTATACGAAATGTTATCAGTGCTGGCATGTTAATTTGGTGATCCCTTTAATAGACAGTTTTAGTTTAGCGTATGCTATACCACTGCATATGCTACAATACAGCGGGTCTTAACTGCGCATGCGCAGAACGCTAAACGACCCATAGCATATAGCGTACGCACATTATTTCTCAGATTTAGCATTAGTGTCATTGCGTGGCTTGCGTAGTTTTCGTGAAACATGGCAATGGTCCCGGCTGCCCGCTTGGAATTGAATTTGGCGTTGCTTTTGCAAAATTCACTTCGTTCGTAGCAAATGACTGTGTAAACGGCTTTCACTTAGTCTCAGGCCACTTCGACGACACAGTATAGTGGATAACCTTGCATAGTTTTTTAGATTTCTTCTCGTTTCGAACGAGTCGAAGCCCAACGAAAGAAACATTCGAGATGTTGGCGCCACCTATCACTCCAGTTGGGAGATGGCCGCAACGACGGCACATGGCCTCCGAGATCAGAACATCTCGCAGGGCAACTAAAACTGTAACAAACGCGCGCTGCATAGTGTATGCTATACTACAGCGTATAGCATATGATATAGTTGTGTACGCTAAACTAAAACTGCCTATTAAGAGTAGACCATACTATGCATCTCAATTCATAGGTAACAAAGTTACTGACAGCTAGCAAGGTTCTTGTTAAGGAATGTGATTAGCCTCTTTAGCATGTGCAGCACCATGTTTTTTTGGCCAAAATTTGGAAGCGTAAAAGTTTGCATTAAATTTTGTGATATTCGATTCAATATTCAGCTTTTTTAAAATCCTTGATTCGATGTCACATTTCATTTGAAATCTAATATTCAGTATTCGTGCACTGATACTACTTACTTAAAGTGGTTCCAATAAATTCAGCAGACACTTAAGACTGTTAATGTGTGGGAATGTGAAAGCATTATACGTAGTACCATTTGTAGACCTTGGAATGCCATGATTGCACTGATGTTATACACTCATGACGTGGCGCCACCTTCTCCCTATTGCCTGCACCATCACATGCCTAATGATGCACATACTGGGCCACACCTTTAGTCAGCCAGATGGCTGCGACACAATGTATGCAATGACAGAGGTACTAGGCACACCTTTAATCAGCCAGAACTGTGCAGCTGCCGTGGCATCGGTGAAGCATGCTCGTTTTGCACCCCGTAGGCCCAGGTTTGATTACCACCCTGACCAAAATTTATCACATTTTCTTTTCAAAGTCATTCATTTACTTTGTGTAAAGGAACCTCCTTGAGAAATTTGACTTCAATTCGAGCATTTTGAACATGCTTTTACTCTTTGTGCTGTCAGCCATTTTTGGTACAATGACGCAGACAGATTTTCGCGTAATGGGGCATAGAATGCTTTTGCATTAAAAGTGGTGCCATCATTTTTTCGCAGTACTCAAAATATTGTCCAAATATATATTGCATATTACATTTTTAACCAATGACTACAGTGCTACTCTTCAACATCACATCCACTGCACAAAGTGCACAATATCGCCCCACCATGATGTTGCTATTGGGCCACCCAACAAGCTTTCTCGAGCAATGCAGGGCCTTCAGCAAATCATCCAATACAGAGAGTGCAAATCCACTGCTAGACATGCACCGCACAGAAAACAAGGGAGAGAAGAAATAAAAATTGAAGCGGGGTTCACTCGGTAAACATGCCATGATACCCGGGCTTCGGTGGGGAGAAGGCAGGGAAGGACTGTCGCTTGCGGGCAATGCCGCTCGCCTGTTCCGCTCGCCTGTTAGCAACGTGGCAATGTGGTATTTCAATTTCTCTTATTTTCTCTAACAATCAACCCATTTGAAAAATTCTTGTGGTAGTACGCTCCCTACCCATAAATGGCTTTTTTAATCCTTCCAGTCTATAACCAACATTCCTGATGGGGCCTGGTGAGGCACCCTTTAATGCAAGCAAGTGATGGAGGTAACGCTTAATGAGCAGAGCAGTGAAGTGAAACAGTTGGAACACTCTGTGGCCAAAGCAAACTCTCTACATGATAACAAGAACAATAATAGAATCTCGTAATGTAGCCACCTTGTCGCAGGTGCAACACATCCTCCCGCTCAACTCCCAGCTTTACAGCTGCTTTGGCGGCTGCCTCCTGTGCGGTCGCCGCGCTCACCCACACGTCCTCGCTCTGCACAAGTGGAATTAACGACACACACTCAGATGACGAAAACATCATAGACAGTAGAGTGACATTTTTACATAAAGAACTTCAGGGGACCACGGTAAATTGTTCATTATTTTGAAAGGTTGTTACAGTGAAATCCCTAAAATTAACTAGTCTGGCCACCAGCCCATCAGTTCATAAGTAGACACGATCTGAGCTATTCACGAAAACATCGCTGTTGGCCTGCGCTGTTACTACTTTCCATAGATTCCGCCCCCACGCACCACCGAAGCACAGTATAGTAAGAGTGGCACATGCAAAAGAGACACTGATGCTGAGAAAACCACCAACAAAGAGGAAGCTCTATGTCACCTCCAAAACACAATGTTTCTTTTTGTTGGCTGGTTTTTCACATTCCTTGCCGTATACACCACAACTGCCTCACTTGAGGCAGACACCTGAACCATTCCAATGCACAAGCATGTGTAAACGATACCATCCGGAAAGTGCAAAGTGTGACTCTTAAAGACATACCAAGCGGTCTGCACGCACCAAACATTCTTAAGCAGATGCCCCATTTTTATTCCTTCCATCACTTTTCACACTTCCATGACAAAGAAACGCTACGACAAAACTTGCCTTGGCTTTATTATTTGTAGGCTTCATAATGGTTATGGTCAACAACAACAACAAAAAAGGCATCTTTCGATTCTTCTCGTCTGCACTCGTGGGCACGCAACAAATCGCGAGTGGCAACAACAGGAGCCACGTTTACACTGATACATTAGAAGTGTACCCTATACATACACTGACGCTTGTAACACAGCTAAGATATTCACCCACCCTTAGTGGAAACATGCCGTATTAGGAGAGTAGTGAAGACAAATGCCGCAGTTTCTGCAGCATACCCGCCATGTGTTTCTATGTCACTGGCAGCTAAGCACGCCCATCTCTGTTTCTGTCCCCTCAAAGTGGACATGGCTACGTTATTGCCACAGACTTGACCATATTAACGATATTATTCATTACTGATACGGAAGAAGCTGTTTCAATGGGCGTAATGTACTCACAAAAAGAAAATTTCATTCGGCGCGTTCGGCTTGCTCCACCGGCCGCCATTTTTGTTTTGGTGTCCTGCACTGTTACAGCAGCAACCGCCTGTTTGTTGACCTGTTGTCAACAAAGAGGTCAAAAATGTTTTTCTTTTCACTGGGAATTTAACTCGTGTAATGATTGCACCCCTGAATTTGCAGCAATTTTTTTGACAAAAAAGTACGATCATTATGCGAGTAGATACAGTAATAAGGAAAGTGGATAACGATCATTCTTCTGAAACGTTCGGTATTCTGAAGTTCGTAGTACTGAAATATTCTGACACTGAAACCGTAAGAAGTCAGCAAAGGATTTCCGAAAAGTTTGTTAATCTGAAAATTTTGTTAATGTGGTGTTCGTAGTAACGAGGTTTTACTGTAAAAGGGCATGGTTCTCACAGGCACAACATCATGCTGATACACTGAGAATAGATGCAACCAAAAGCAGACATGAGCAAGAAAGTGGCAACAATCATCTCGTGTGTGCACGATATGTCATCGCACGTGTGCATGAAGTGGCATGTACTATGTAGCACAAAGAGCCACATTCCATCAATAAAGTGGTGGGGAGAGCAGGCCTCCAGCATTTTCACAGTCCCACGACGAGCATGATGGACTAAGAAAGCCAAGAAAAGAATCTGAACTACAGTACAACCCTGTTGTGTTTTTTAGAAGACCACAGGAAAAGAATGTATGAGCAGGGAAAACATAACGTCTGATAACACACTTGGAACAGCACTACCCATGAGGGAAAAAGCTACTCTTCCACAAAACCCTACTTGAAGTTGAATAGGAAGGCAACAAACTATTGAAAACCCGTTCACTTCTTGAAGTTCAAGAACCCGTTCAAGTTTGTTATTGCTACTTAATGGTTCAATTGCCTGCTGAAACCATTTTGGAGCAATCATAGCTAGGAACCATACTAGGTCGAGTTTGTAATTTTCGTATGGTGCTCGAGTAGAATCTTCAATAAATAACCGCTCTTTTCAACCAATTGCAGCCCTTTTTCAGTTTTTGCACAGCCTCGTATATCAAGCAGCAGCACACATTATCAAAGGTAATGAGAGAATGTCCACAAATGCAGGGGCAGGGCAACCCCTTGTGCCTTCGTCTACCTCCTCTTAGCTTTCAGCTTTGGGAACCATGTTTAGATGGCAACTGGTGATGACCTTCAGCACCGTATAGCAGATTCTGCAATATGACTGTTTTGAGTAAAAAAATTTCGTGGTCACCGTAGGTGCCGGCGCTAGACCATGCTGAGTTGGTGGTGTGCTGCCACAGTTTTTGAATTTAACAATTGTAAAGAGAAACATAAAAACAGGAACCTGATATGTGTGACCCTAAATGAGACTGATGCTTCCGAAGATAAGAGCTGGGAAAATGTAACAGAAACATGCATTAACAAGGTTCTACCATAATTTCATTCACTGCCTGCTGCCTCATGAAAGCAATGAAAGCAGCATGCACAAGAAATACAGCAGACTTCTATTAATTCAACTACGATTAATTCGATTTTTCTGTTAATTTCAATTCCGACCGAAGGCCCCGGCTGGCAACCATACATTTCTATGGGCAGAAACTTTTCTTATTCTGAGCCTAAAATTGGCCTTCGCTGGATAACTGACCAGTCAGCATACACGCACCTGTGTATGTCGACACCATTGTATTGTATGCTGTGTATGGTGACCCCATTAGCAACCCCATTAAGAGGAAGCTTTAGCTCAGTCCCAACTCCGACGCGGCCTATTCAAATACATGTAAAATTCAAAAACCTGCGATAACCCCTGAAAAAGACTTTCAAAACTTTGCAAGTCTGAAAAAAAATTGAAGCACTAAGTTTACAAATTAATAGCTCTGCATCAAGAACAGATATCGCGGTTCTGTAAATGGCATCCACTAGATCATTGAAAGCGAACAAATTTGGTAGATCATTTTATATCTTAAATGAATTTGTTACGTTCTGTAGAAGGGTTACGCAAAAGCTGTATTTCCATATTATTAAATCTTTTAAGATTCATGTGTAACATATAAATTTTGTCCGCTTTAGATGTAGTATTAGATGCAATTCACATTATTGCGATATCGTTTTTCATTGCCGAGTGACAGGGTTGTAAACTTGATAGTTTCGTTTTCTGAAAATTTCCGATTTTTGCCACATTTTAATAAAAAATTGACGACCTAAATAAAAAATTCAAAACCAACAGTCGCTCAAATTTAATTTTTTCTATTAAATGCCAAAACACTTGCCAAATTTGGTACAGTGGTTGCCGAGAAAAACGAATTCTCTTTTTGCATGTATTTACAAGCACCCGAGCTAAAGCTTCCTCTTAATGGCAGTGTCTGTCTCAGCTAAGCCTAGGAGACTGAATGCACCGAACACACATTATCTGCCATCGGAAACGCCCATTTTCGGCCTACCCGAGGCAGATTTTCAAGCAATAACTATCGCTCACAAAGTCTGAATATGATAGTTACCCGACTCCAACAAGCATTCTTTTTCCACAAGAAAATTCAACCAAATATTGCCGTCGCGTTATTTGTAAGTTTTACCACATAATACGGAGGTAGTGTGGCGAAGCTGACCCAAGAAAGAAAACCATGCGGCGAAGCTGACTTTAGGAAATTGGCCAGATGGTGCAACACATATTAGACCCTTGCCCATTTTTCTTGCAAAAGAATTGGGTGCGCATTAGATTTCCAGTTTGTTTAGGTGCTTTAATGTCATTTCTACCTTAATTTTCTACATTGGACAAATAAAATTAAGGCACGCATTTCGTTCAGGGGAATGTTAGAATCGGGCAAGTAGTGCCAAATGGATCAGCAGTGTGTTGGCCTTTCTTTTTCTTCATTTTGTTTGATTCGACCTGCCAAATAATTTGATCAATTTTGTCGGTCCTGTCCCGGTTGAATTAATCGAAGTCGAGTGTAGTACATGAGATAAGAGTGTAAGCGTGAGGTTAGTCAACATGTACAAGATAGAGCTGCTCTATCTGCTGCAAAAAACGAGAAGAAAGGGGGTTAACTGTGGGGCCACGTTTTTTATGAGACATATCATAAGCCAACAAACACTGACACCAAGGACAACATAGTGGAAATTACTTCTGCGTAATAAATGAAATAAAGAAACAATAAATAATGGAAATTAAAGTGGATGAAAAAACAACTTGCCACAGGTGGGGAACGATCCTGCAACGATTCTTACGAAATGCGAAGGTCGTGGGATCGTTCCTCACCTGCGGCAAGTTGCTTTTTCATCCGCTCTCATTTCCATTATTTATTCTTTCTTTATTTCATTTGTTAAGCACAAGTAATTTCCCCTATTTTGTCCTTGGTATCAGAGCTTGTTGGCTTCGTATGAATTATCTGCTGCAGTGACATGGTCCACCACCAACTTTGACTACATACCCCATTTTGGCATTATTTTGTGTATTTGTTTTCTTCAAAAACACATATAGGTATAATCTGCCTCAAGACATCAATAAGCCAGTTCTAAGTGAGTGCTCTGTGCATCTGCTTCGACCTGTTTCATGAACCGCACTGTTACCTTTTGTTCGGAAGAGACACACACAGAGGAAGGCAAAAGAATGAGCATTGCTGTCAATTAAATTCTCTTCACAGCAAGAATACAAAATGTAACAGAGCAAGTACGTCTACACAGTAGAGAGACCATATGAAGTGCCAAGAAAAGAGATCCCTAAAAATTGAAACTTTCAGCAGTGGGAGCCAAACACACAACCTCCACATGACATGTATTTACGATGCTCTTACTGCTACGATGACAGCTATCCTTGTCTAATTTCTTGAGTACTTGCATATGTGCACTATATCTAGACCTGGGAGTGTCAGCCAGTGCCACTCATGGCTACGTCGGCAGATGTACAACTACCTTTTCACCGCAGACATCACATGTTACGTGAACTTGGGAGTGGGCAACTGGCTTATCAACCTTCATTCTGCCTGCCTGGTGGCATCAAGGCTGCCAAATTCGAGGCTCTTGCTATGCAATGAGAGAGGAATAAGGGGAACCAAGGGGCTCGATGTTTTGTTAGTCACAACCATATGAAGCTGACAGGGCAAGTTGTCTGCTGCCTTCATATTGTCCGCAGGATGCCTTGAACCTCGACGGCCCATTACGTCCCATGGTCGCTCCGGACCTCGCACCTGACCAAGCAGCCACCCTATATCACCTTTTGCTTTCCTACCACGACATACTTGACACTGACAATCTACCACTTGGTCAAACATCCCTTGTTAAGCATCGGATAAACACTGGTGATGCTGTTCCCATTCACCGCTGACCGTATCGCGTGTCCAAGGCAGAGCGGAAAGTTATTCAGCAGGAAGTAAACAAGATGCTCGCCAGAGGCATTGTTGAGCCCTCGTCAAGTCTTTGGGTATCGCCGGTCATGCTTGTTAAAAAGAAAGATGGTACATGGCATTTCTGTGTTGATTATCACCACTTAAAGCGAATGACTAAAAAGGACGTTTACGTGTTACCGCAAATCGACGACGCTCTTGATTGTCTTCAGGGTGCCAAATACTTTTCGTCCATCGACCTTCAATCTGGTTATTGGAATTTTCTGTCGATGAGCAAGACCAAGAAAAGATCGCTTTCGTCACTCCAGATAGCCTCTACGAATTCAAGGTTATGCCGTTTGGTTTATGCAATGCCCCGGCCACGTTCGAATGGATGATCCGACTCTCTGCTTCAAGGCTTCAAATGGTCAACTTGCCTTTGTTACCTTGACGACGTCCTTGTGTTTTCTCCTACACTTGAGACACACCTTGAGCGCGCCGCAGCTATCCTTGACGTCTTCCACAAGGCTGGGCTCCAATTAAGCTCATCAAAGTGCCACTTCGGCCGCCGACAGATTACAGTGCTAGGCCATCTTGTCGATGCTCCTGGAGTACAACCCGACCCGGAGAAGGTTCGAGCAGTAACGGCTTTTCCTGTACCTCAGTCTGTCAAAGACGTGCGGAGTTTTATGGGGCTCTGTTCTTATTTTTGACGGTTCGTGAAAGATTTTGCAGCAATCACTCGACCACTCACTGAACTTCTGAAGAAAGACGTGCCTTTCACGTGGGGTTCCCCTCAGGCTGCCGCATTTTCACGCCTTATCACGATTCTCACCAATCCACCGGTCTTGGCCCACTCTGACCCATCCGCACCTACAGAGGTCCAAACCGATGCCAGTGGTTATGGGATCGGCGCCGTCTTATCAAAACGCCAACATGGACAAGACCGCGTTATAGCCTACGCTAGCCGGCTCCTGACAACTGCAGAGCGCAAATATTCGATTACCGAGCGTGAATGTCTTGCTCTCGTCTGGGTTGTTTCAAAGTTCCACCCATATTTTATGGCAAGGACTTCTCAGTAATCACAAACCATCATGCGCTCTATTGGCTTTCGTTGCTCAAGGATCCCACTGGCAGGCTCAGTCGTTGGGCCCTCCGACTACAAGAATATCCCTACACAGTAACTTACAAGTCGGGACGCTAACACCAGGACGCAGATTGCCTCTCTTGCTACCCAGTCGAAGACGCGACCTCTATGTCTGATAGTGACACCGACGCCTGTGTTCCGTTTTTCCACTGCTCCATGTCATTGACGAGCAGCACCGTGACCCGTCCTTGCGTTTCATCATTGCCCGCCTGGAATCGTCACTCGCCGACAGTTCCCTTCGCTTATTCACACTTCAAGATGGCGTACTCTACCGCCACAACATTCACCCCGATGGCCCTGCATTACTCCTTGTGGTCCCTAAACACCTTCGCTTGGCTGTTCTCCACGAACTTCACGACCTCCCCACTGCCAGTCACCTGGGTTTGTCACATACCTACGACCGGATCCGCCAACGCTTCTTTTGGCCAGGGCTTGCTCGCTCCGTTCGAAGATGCATAGCTGCGTGTGAGAAATGCCAGCGATGCAAGACACCATCGATGCTACCTGCTTGGTACCTTCAACCACTCGACATTCCCGCGGAACCATTCTTTCGGGTTGGTTTGGACTTACTTGGCCCTTTTCCTCTTTCTACCTCTGGGAACAGGTGGATCGCTGTGGCCACGGATTACGCCACGCGCTAGGCCACCACCCGGGCACTTCCTACAAGCTGCGCCACAAATGTCACCAATTTTCTTCTACGCGATGTGATTTTATAACATGGAGCTCTGCGACAACTTCTCACAGACCATGGCCGGACATTCCTATCAAATGTTATCATGGACATCCTGTGGTCCTGTGCCACAAGGCACAAGCTATCCACGTCATACTATCTGCAAACAAATGACCTCACGGAGCATATCAGTCCCATTCTCACAGACATGCTTGCGAAATATGTCTCTTAAGACCACACTGACTAGTACCTCGCTCTACCGTTTGTCACATTTGTTTAGTATTCCTCACGCCACGACACAGCCGGTTATTCCACATTTTTCCTTCTGTTCGGCCGAGAACCAGCACTGCCCCTCGACACAATCCTCGCTGTTCGCGCAGCACCAACCAGTGAATATGCACTTGACGCCATCGCCCGCTGTGCCCACGCAAGGGAAATTGCCCGTGACCGCCTTCTGAAATCCCAAGAGAGTCAAAGGCGTTTGTACGACCGGCGACACCGAGACGTGCACTTCCCGCCTAGTTCTTTGGTGCTTCTATGGTCTCTGTTGCATCAGGTCGGCCTGTGAGAAACCGGCTGTCTCGTTACACAGGCCCATACCGAGTGCTTCGTGCCATGACTCCCGTCACCTATGAGATTGCCCCTGACGCCCCATCTGCTTCCCAGTCCAGTGATATTGTGCACTTTACACAACTGAAGTAGCATCACCCTACCAGTGATGACATTTAGACGCTCCGGGACGTCGCTTCTGCCACCGGGGGATTATGCTACACGCGTGTGGTTTTTGAGTCTTTGAATGAGGCGCGTGGACACCATCATTCGAGAAAAGAGGAGGAAGAATGAACTGGGCTCGCACTGTGAATCTAACCAGTCAGCGCTGCAACCGCTGTTGTAAATATAACCTGTAAATAGTTGCTCGTCTTACTGACTCATCCTTCGCATAACAATACGGCTGTTACAATGAAATCCCAGTAATTTGAAATTTGTTAACTCGAATTGATGAATAATTTGAACTGATTGGATGGTCTCGGCAGAGTCACATGTATTTGAATAGGGAAAATTATATTTCATGCTGCTTGCCCCAAAGCCATAGAAGGCATACTTGCATAGTCATTAGGATTAATTATTATAAAGAAGGCTTTTATTTATCAGTGCTTTCGAACCTCGCTATAACAAAGTCGCATCTCACACTTAAATCCCTCCATCATTAGTACTGCAAGAGGATCTGAATTTGAGCTTGGTGTGGCCTAATGATGGAAAAGCAGTGCAAAAAATGGGACACGAATGAGAGGACAGGCCTAGGTGCCGACTGCAAACAGGTACGTTTATTTTGCAACCACATTATATACGCTGAAGAATGGAAAGAAAGAAGGCATTGAAAAACTAACCGAAAACCGATGGAGTGTCCTTAAAGGAAAACAAAACAAGAGCGACCAATTACGTAGTCACTCAAACAGCTAATTTCTTTCCGAGTCAAGATGACTGATGGCAAGCTAGCCCTGTGCTCATTTCAATGTGCCATTTTTCACGCTGTTTAACTTCATTATATTTGAGGTTTGTTATAAGCCAGGGGTTTGCAAACTTTCTGGCCTTCACAGAACCTTACCAGTTTTCCCAGAGTGCTGTAGAACCCTTCCCCTCTACCTGTTTCCAGCAATGTGCTTATACAGACTCACACTAAGCGCTCATTAAAGCGAGGCACTGAGCCATGCTCCCTGCAGCAAAGCAGAAACAATGCCTCATTCCTTTATGCAACCTCTCTCTCATTAAAGCACACAGAGAATGGTAAGGAAGGAAGGGGGTGCTGCTGCATGCTCAGTACTGTGACTGTTTAAGTGCCGGCGTGTCTCAGGGGGTACGGTGGAAAGCACGGCATCATCCCCTCTGGATTCGCCTAACCAACGTATAGCACCGCTGCCACGTCAGCGTGTGGCCGCTGTCATTTATGGTTCGTTGTATTATATTTAATTTAGAAGGCCAACACTCTTGGCAAGGATCTCACGATGAAAGACAGACAATTTTTTTATCATGTCGTGCATCACAATGCAGCGCACACCAACCATACAACAACCACTCTAGGCACTACACGCCAGAAATGGCATCTTCAAGCAACCGAAGTGCCGGATGCCAAAAACTTTTTATTTTTTTGCGAACGGACGTCACAAGCCAGTTGCGCTGCAGAACGGTCTACGATATACCAATCCAACACTAACCCTAAATGCCTGTGTCGCCCAGCATGCAGCAGTGCCATTCGTGCACGTTAAAAGGCTTGTTGCACATTTTTGTTATGGAACCGACACAGTGCAGTAGCAAACTAGCCTGTGTTGCCGACACCGACATACCTAAACTACCCCACGTGTCTTTTACAGCGTGCCGTTCAAATGGCCAATACTGTCATTCGTCAGCAACACGAGTTGACAGGTAGAGTTCGATAAATTGAGAAGCGGCTTTCAGCTTGCAGGACTTCTGAGTTGATTCCCGCTCATGTGTTATAATCTGCACTCATGAAAACGAATTATAAAACTGCTCAGCACAGCCACTATGGGCCCACAATATGCCCAGTTATAAGCCTTGTGCACCACTGCTGAGTGGGTCTCTCAATGCTCACAGACTTCCAAAGTGCAGATGTGACATGTGGTGGCTTTGTTAAATCTAAAATGGAATGCGAAATTTCTCTTCTGAATTGATAAATTGTAGAAGTGAATGGAAAAAAATGGGATGCAGCTGGATTCGTTCTGACCACTCTCGCTGAACCCTAGCTAAGATGCCATTTGTGGAACCCCTTGGTTCCACGGAAGCCAGTTTGAGAACCCCTGTAATATAATCATATAATATGTTACATACCGATATCATTTAGAAACATTTCCATATTTACATTGCTACATGTGATAATTCATTACGTCTATGTTCATCATATCAAAGTTCAACTGTAGTGTGTAAATAAAGACAGCCTGCCATAAGAACGCTTACATAATTTTGCACTGTGGCACGTGCATGGTTGCAAACTAATTCGAGCAGGTGGCAACAGCGATCACAGTGGCTTGTTCAATAAAAAGATTAACAAATATATGTTGCTAGACAATGCAAGTAAAAGAAAATGAGTGAAAGAAAGCAGAGCACCGTTCCCTCCCATGTGCTTACATCAGCATTGAGCACTCTATAGGCTGGAATCTGGTGGCCCCACCACAGTTGACGAGAGATGCACCAGTCCCTGCAGTTGAAGCCAACAACTCTGTCAAAACAGGCCCAATACCCATAACAACAGCACAGCATCCATAGTTCAAGCAAACATTTTTGGGCTAGGCGGTTCATCTCTGCTAAAGACGATTAAAAAGCATCAAGAAAGAAACAAAGACTTGAAACACCAGACAGAACCGCAGCTCTACAAGACACTCTTTTGTCCTCACATTTTCTTTTCTTTCTTTGTGCTCCTTTCCCATTTACTGTAGTATTTACTTGCATAATGATCGCACTTGTATAATGATTGCACCCCTGAATTTTGTCGTCAAAATTCTTTTTTTTTTCTTTACCGCATAATGATCGCACCCCAAACTTGCTGCAGCGATATGCCGTGTGCCAAGTCTAGGTAATGACGATCGCGCTTACCATCAAGACATACTAAGCAGTCTGCACGCACCAAACAGATTCCCCATTTCATTCTTTTCATCACTTTCTGCACTTCCATGAAAAAAAAAAATCTACAACCAAATTTGCCTTGGCTTTATTATTTGTAGGCTGTATTATGGCCGTGGTCAACAACAACAAAAAAGGCACCTTTAGATTCTTCTCGTCTGCAGTCGTGGGCACGTAACAAATCGCGAGCGGGAACGATAGTAGCCACGTTCACATTGATCCGTTAGAAGTGTACCCTAGTCATACGCCGACGCTTGTAACACAGCTAAGATATTTGCCTACCCTTAGCGGAAACATGCTGTATTAGGACTGTAGTGAAGACAAATGCCGCAGTTTTCGCAGCATGCCTGCCATGTTTCTATGTCACTGGCAGCTAAGTGCGCCCATCTCTGTTTCTGTACCCTCAAAGTGGACATGGCTACGTTATTGCCGCAAACTTGCTGATATTAACAATATTATTCATTACTGATACGGAAGAAACTTTCAATGCATGTAATGTACTCACGAGAAGAAAAAAAATCACATTCGGTGCGTTTGGCTTGCTCCATGGAGGAAGTTTTCCTTCCTCTATGGCCTGCCCTGCCAGCCGCTATTTTTGTTTTGGTGTCCCGCACTGTTACAGCGGCAGCGGCCTGTTTATTGACCTGTTGTCATCCCGCAGCAAATGCAGGATGAAAAAATTTCGTTTCTTCTCGTGGAAAATTTACCCCACGTAATGACTGCACCCCTGTATTTGCATCAATTTTTTTTACAAAAAGTGCGATTATTATGTGAGTAAATGCGATATGTTGAGGTCAAGCACACCGACGAGAGAAATGCTTGACCTGAGGTTCACAGGAAGATGAACACTTAAAGTGATGAACAGTAGTTAAACCAGGGATGTCACAGGCTGAAGCTGTTTCAACAAGGAAGATTCTCTTCATCGAAGACAAGTCCTCCTGTCGAAACCTTGGCTACAACTACAGACATTCCTCGTTTGACCAGTGCTCAACACTGTACAGTCATGAAAGGTACAAAAACTTCCACATGTCAGATCTCACACAATAAAAAGGAAAATTACACGTTTGCTTTGACCCTGTAATGCTTTTATTAAAACCCCGTTCCACAACAAGACAAAAACAACTCGTTCACCTTTATTTCTGTCCATGCAGAGTAAATTTGCACCCACCCACCCAAAAAACAAAAACAAACAATAAAACGTTACTTAAGTAAAAACTTTGTTGAACTATCCAGAACTGAAACCTCCAGTGTACCAAAATGATACTATGGGCCAGACGTCAATTCTCCCGTGCTTAAATAGTAATTTATTAAACTTAGCGTAGCCTAAATGATACGCCCGGCATTACAGGGTTAAATGGACAAAGCAAGCATTTGAAGGCTATTTGCTATGAAAACTTTAATCCAGTGTACTGACTCAATAACAAGCCTCTCAGTTACTTGGTGCTTGTGCTAACGACTGAATAAGAGAGACCTCGATGCAGAGGCCAACTCACTCTGTTCTTGTGAGCCACTCCACCCAGGCTTTCCGGCAGTGGTCAGGCTCAAACACCAGCTCTCCACTCTCTACTGCCTGCAGTGTTTGATAAGAACATTAGTTTGCAATCATGCATTATTCTAAAAATGGAAGGAAGATACATGCATTCCCAACCAATTGATTTTATGGTTTCACATCTTTATCAACATTCAAAGTTGACCGATAATTGCTTCTTGAGGTGCAAAATTGTTGAAAAAGGACCTCCCGGAATAACAAGCATCAGAAAAACAAAACTATCAAGGGAATGAATTTCAGCTTCAAATGAACGATGGTGCACCAAAGTGCAGTTACTGACAATTCTTCAGACACTAAGAGAACCGTGGAAATGCAACTGTGCAGTCAGGAAAAACAAACGTTATAACCTCTTACATGTGCACAGCTGCGGAAGTTCATTATAGATACACCAAAGAGAAACTTACGTTCAGCTGTATTAGTAGACGGTGCTTTCACAACTCAAAAGAAGGCACCTCATACGAGAAAAAGCTTGGTAAACCAGACAAGATGCAAAAACAAAACACGAGTAGCATTGCCACCTTGAAGTTTGCACACCAACTCGCCATGACATCACAGAGTTTGACGACATCTGCTTTGTCCTAATTAATTTTACTGGGACAGCCGCTGAGAGCTCAAAACTGGGTTTGCCTTGTCCGTCCGTCTGTCCCGTCTGCCATCCGATCTGTAATGTTGATGACTGCTGTCGTCATCGATAGTTTTCGTCATCAGGTTACCCCATCATCTCAAGCATCGCCAGTACCACAGTGTACGGAAAAATAAATGTCACCCACAACTGTTTCCACTAGGATTTGAGCCTATGCCAGTGAAGCAATATGCATTTGGAAGTCAAGCATACTAACCACTGAGCTATCATGCAACAGCAGTGCTTGGCAATTCGTCACCTTCATCATCAGCAGCATCATCAGCATCAGCCTGTTTTATATCCACTGCAGGACGAAGGCCTCTCCTTGCAATCTCCAATTACCCCTGTCCTGCGCCAACCGATTCCAACTGGCGCCCGCGAATTTCCTAATTTCCTCGCTCCACCTTGTCCTCTGCTGTCCTCGAATGTGTTTCCCTTCTCTTGGTACCAATTATGTAACCCTAATGGTCCAACATTTATCTAACCGGCGCATTACATGACCTGTCCCGCTCAATTTTTTTCTCGTAATGTCAATTAGAATATCAGCTATACCCGTTTGCTCTCTGATCCAAACCGCTCTCTTTCTGTCTCTTATCGTTATGCCTAGCAATCTTCGTTCCATCGCTCTTTGTGCAGTCCTTAACTTGTTCTCAAGCTTCTTTGTTAGTCACCAAGTCTCTACCTTATGCTGACAATGTCTGACAAAGTTAAGGACCATGCAAAGAGTGATGGAACGAAGATTGCTAGGCATAACATTAAGAGACAGAAAGAGAGTGGTTTGGATCAGAGAGCAAACGGGTATAGACGATATTCTAATTGACAGCAAGAGAAAAAAATGGAGCTGGGTAGGTCCTGTAATGCGCCGGATAGATAACCGTTGGACCATTAGGGTTATAGAATGGATACCGCCACTGCCGCCGCCGCTGCTGCTGATGATGATTATGAATGTCTGCCGTTCTGATCCAACCCAGTTTTATTCTTCTATGAATTTCCTTCTCATGATCAGGGTTTCCTGTGATTAATTGACCTAGGTGTACATACTCCTTCAATTGGCTTGGCAATTAGAGGAAAGCAATGGACTGCACACAGACTGTGAGAGCAGTGGCATCTGTGCATGTACTTATTTCGGAAAACATAACAAGCAATGCTGCACTGGACGTGAATTACGTGATGTACATCGCATAGAAACTGTTTTTGGCAAGATGGTGGTGTTTGCACGCCATTCTTCGTTGTCATGTTTGTGAAAACAGCGTCAGTGGCAAAAGGAGGCATATGTGACAATGATGATGATGATGATAAAGCTCAAACATGGCCCATACCAACGATAGAGGAAGCGTCAAGAATAAGGTTGTTGGTTGAAAACGATGTCGAAAGCATCGATAACGTCATTGCCAACAGCAAGGTCACAATGACAAATGCCATGTGATTCACACAGTAGCTCATGCTATTCATAGGTGCTAAGTGCCCTGTATGGTGTTATGTACTGCAAATGTACAGAGAAAATGATATCACTCAGATCTCACAGCGGCATTGTGTCATTTTGCTGTGACATCAATTGTATTAAAGTTTCGGCCTCAGAGTCTATTTGATTGTTTCAGCTGGGACATTTAAAACGAGTCATCAAGCCTTCAAAGCATGAAGCCTATAACACAGCAACTGTCCTACCCCACAAAGCTACGTATTTAAATAAATAAATATAGATCACTTTGACAGGGGGAGTACGAGAGTGCTAAAGTCTGTCCATGTACGCAGTTTGAATTCCACAACATGTATTACTATGACATACAGAAATGAGGTTACATACACCACAAAGAAGAAAAGGTTACCTAATCCACACTACTCTTTCTGTATTATCACACAATTGTAATTGCCTTTCAAATGTTATGATCAATGTTACCTTTATTATTCTTCTTTTAAATGATAAGTGTTCTTACTACCGCACCCTTCCCCCAATAAATACAGTCCTATACCACTCAGTTCATTTCCATTTCCTTGTTGTGGGTGAATGCTATTATTTATGGAAGAGGCAGGCAACCAAATCAAACAAACAAACTTTAGTGACAGAAATGTTTGCTTGGCAGTTCAAAATTTCCTTACTCAATTTCTTACTGAATTACCGTGCTAAATTGATTCGTAATTTTTAAATTCTGTGTTTGGTGTTATTTTATTTCTACATCCTCCCGCACGCTATACTCTTTTATCTATAATCGGGCAATTTCAAATTTTCATTTCCCCCCTTTTTGTTTGTTCTCTTAACCACCTGATTCATCGCCCATTCCCCATTGTGGGTATGCCCCAGAATTTCTAGGACAACCACCACAACAAATAAATGGGTGTGAACCATGTTTTGAGGCAACAACAAAAACAACAGTTAAGGTGCTTAATAGGATGTGCTGCTGGGCTGTGGGTTAATTCTTGCACGGATTAACAAAAGTGCACACCTAGGACGGGACAGTGAAACAGACATTAAAGGGACACTAAAACGAAACCATAAATCAGTTTAGACTAATAAATCATTGTTTGAGAACCATGCAGGCAGTCATTTATAAATAATAGTTTGATTATTAGATCAGAAAAATGAAGGCCGAAGTATCAGCATTTGAATTTCACGCCGAAACCCCGACGGCCGGTACGTGAGTGTGACATCAGGGATTCCAACATATGTTTTCACATTTGGGCCGCGTTGGCTTAGCAAAGGTTTCCAAGACTTGCTATGTAATATTTGGCTCCTTTAGAACACAATGTAGTCAATCTGTACCACTGTACAAGTATGCAGGCCCTAGAAGATGCCATAAAAATCCATGACGTCACAGCGACCAGGCGCGGGAACTTCAAGGAGGTGTCGCCACCCGTCTTTCGTTCTTGCACTTTTTCTGGCTTACCGAGCGTCTTATTGTGGTAAGAGTGGTATTTTTAGTGTCGTAGAAAGGTAATTTACTGATGCAGAAGAAATCATTTTTCTCTTTAGTGTCCCTTTAAAGAGTGTTTTTTCTCTAATTTACTGTCCTGCCCAAGCTGTGCGCTTTTGTTAATTCATGCGAGAAATATGATGCTGGTCTTTGTCATGTACATTCTTTATTTCGGGAAATCCTCAGCGCACACACACACACACACAGTCTGCATTCCGTTAGCCACACAGCACGCAGCTTGCTCCACCAATTACTTCACTCGCTCATTTCGCTGTCGCATGCTCCCCGCATGCCGACCGCGCACACACGCTTTCCATGTTCTCCCTGCCCACCACACACCGCTGCCTACCGTCCCGTGCCTGCTACTCCACACAGTTGCCTACAGTCTCGTGCCTGCAACTCTACGCCACCTGGCGTTGGCCCGGTACCCTCAAATCTTTACTGTGAGATGCTGCTGCTGTCACAGTAAATGAATTCCGAGCCTAGTAAATATGGACTACATTGGACAGAACTTAGCAAGTTTTGAAAACATTTACTGAGCTGCAATAACCCAAATATGAGAAAATGCCTAAAAATTTGTGACATGACGCTGACCATACTAGCGCAGGGATTCTAAAGCGACATTAAGATAGAAGATTCAGCTTGATATTAACGTCTAATAAACAACCGAATACCATGAAATTATCCCACTCTGTACCCAATATAGATGTTCTCACGGTGATGAATATGCCTCCTTATATCCCACAGTGTGCACTCCTAGTGTTCCTTGAAAGCGACGCACTGCATGTGCGAAGATTCACATCTACATTTCACGACGTGTACTCACATTGCCTTAAGTGAAACAACCATAAGAAATTAAAATAAACAGGTTGAATGATCTGAACAAGAATTACCTCTTGCCTTATTAAATTCATTCAGTAAGAGTCATTTAAGCAAGCCAGTGTCTTTCAACGACGGCTGACCGAACCAGCAAAGCTTGTCTATTCCACTGGCCCCACTGGCATGGAATTATTATACGCGCGCTGGTGCCTCAAGGGATACGTATGAAAACATACACAACTCTCAAAAACATCCTCAACAAAATATTAACATGGATTCATGAGCGCACTATACGGTCGCGCATTATTACACGCCAATGCAGCAGTATGGAGGCTCGAATGGCGTCTGAAAGGCTCGGCGACTGTAGCAACTCCTGATATCCTGAGGATGAAGTTTACAAAGCCCAGGCTATTTATTTGGCTGCTATTTTCCTCTGAAAGTGGCCGGAATGCAAGCCCTTCGTAGTCATGCTGTGTTTTGGAGCGGCTCTAGCGCAATTTGAGCTATCTTTATGTATTTATGTGGCTTGGTGCAGTGAGTCGCAAATGTAACTTTAGTGCAATTGGCACAGCTGTACCACCCCTGAAATCTATGCATGAAGTAGATGGTCCTGGCCACAGCAGCCACATTCACTGATGGTTGCAGAATGCAAAAGCACCTGTGTATAGTTGACTTTTGTTAATTCAACCCTGATGGGACAGACAAAATTAATAAATTTATCCAGTGGGTCGAAGAATTAGACAAGACGCAGAAATAATGGCAATACACACTGCCAATTCTTTTGGCAGTATTTCCCAGAGTCTAACATGCACCCAAATCAAACGCGTGCTCGCATTATTTGTGTAGAAAGTAGAAAACTAACGTAGAAATGACGTTAAACTCCTAAACAAGGTATAAATTTGATGCACACAATTTTTTAGTATGTCTAACATGTGTTGGACAATGGCAGCTGGTTTTCTAAAGTCAGCTTTGCCGAAATTATTTAAAGTCAGCTTCGCCGCAGTGCGCTTGTGTTATCCAGTAAAGCATACAAATACCGTGAAGGCGGTTTTGGTTTCATATTTGCAGGTAATTTTTGGCTCAATTCTCTCGCAAAAGAAATTGATAACAATAAGGTGCACGTTAGAATTTGGTAAATACTGTAATACTGTAAGCTACGGCTATTGCTTGAAAATCTTCTTAAGGCAGTCAGAAAATAGGCGTTTTCAATGGGAGACGACGTGTGTTCAACACATTCATTGTCCCCTATGCTCTGCCAAGACAAACGCTACCACTAACGGGATCGCTATTGGGGTCACCATAGGGATCAGGTGTGTGCGTGCTGACAGGTCATTGCTTGTAGATACCAATGCATTTGGTGCCGAGTCATGGAAATCCTAGCGAAAGTGATCGTATGCCCAAAAGTGACTGACCGAGAGTAGAACCCTCTATTGAAGAATGTTGACGACAGTCAACATATCAGAAAACATTTCTTTTTCTTTATGAATTTCGGTATTGAGTACGAAGTTTCTAGCTAAATGCCTTCAGCCAACATTGAATGATAAGCAGCAAGCATCATTTGATGGTTTAGAGGCTAGACAAAGGACAAGAAGGAAGAATTTTGGCACACGACTCGCTTTCCTTTGAAAGCATGTGCACAGGAGACAGACCAATGCAAGGTCTCCGGATGCAGTGGTGGCACACACGTGATGTAAAGCAAATGAAATGTAAACCTGTCGTTCCCATATGACAAGAGCTGTCTTTACAAATTTCAAACAAAGTCATAGGTGGCTTGGTGTGAAGCCCACTTCCAGTTTTCTGCCTGGTGTTGCACTTCCCTTGCTGAAAAAGTTTACGTTAAATATTTTTCTCTTCGCTGATTATGCGTATTTTTCCTGTGTTTTGCACATA
This sequence comes from Dermacentor andersoni, assembly GCF_023375885.2. Lineage (NCBI taxonomy): Eukaryota > Metazoa > Arthropoda > Arachnida > Ixodida > Ixodidae > Dermacentor > Dermacentor andersoni. The sequence continues at coordinate 362,765,744 of NC_092814.1, read as the reverse complement.
TAGATTTTTTTTAATCAGTACTTTTTCTGGGTATATACATAAGTGTCGGCTTTAAAGGGTTAAGGACAGGAGACTTGTAAATGTGAACAAAATCAAGCTGTATTGTAGGAAGCTGAGGTAATATCAATGGCATATGACTTCCCAGAGCATCCTTTGGCCATTGTTCTAAGAGTGGTGAGTCATACAGCAAACTAGTTCCACAAAAATACAAGCTATTAGTTGTTGAAAAAGTGCCCAACCTCTGTATTAGTGTACTACGTGATCTTTCTGTCATCACCTTACACCAGACAACTTGCCCTCGCAATTTGAGTCCACAAAGCCAGTAAGAGTCAATTCTGCCTGCAGCGACTGTTTGGATAGGAGGGCACCGCAACTGGCTTTCTCCGGCACGCCTCAAAGTTTCCGTCACCTGCAGTGCCTCCTGTGCCAGCCGTTCAAATTTGAGGAAGAACTGTGGCTTGAGTCGGAAGTCGAGCAGGTCGCCCGAGCGGCTGCAGACAGGCACTGTGGTCGCGTGCGGCAGGCGACTGCGATGTGCCCCTATCTGCTGCAGTCGTTCGCGGATGGCATCTTGCACTTCAAACCGAGACAGGCCCTGCACACAAGTCATAGAAAGAGGGAGGCCATTGGTTCTGGCCCACTCGGCTAGGAGAACTGCAAAGAACTTCACACGAGCTGAACATGGCAAAACACAGTAGATAGAGAAACAGTAAGTATAATGACTGCAGGCTAGGATGTGTCACAGCAAGGCTTGGCGTCGATTAAAATGATGAACCTGATTAAATATAAAATCTTAATCGACTAATTAATTTATTAATTTAATTTGTTAATTCAGGTACCAGAGCTAAAATGTTAAGCTCGTGAGTTCTATACATAAAACTTCAGAAAAAAAAACTGTGTTATTCGAATTGACATTTGCTTTTAATGTCACATCAGGAACACATTTTAAGTGCATCAAGCATATCAAACTCGCTCGGACACAATCATAAGTCTACCTGCAGTGAGGTACCACTAGTCCCGCCAGCTTGAAGTCCAGAATGCCTGGGTGGCTTTCTTCACTGAATTACTGAATTACTTCTTCACTGAATTATAGTTTTACTGAAAATAGTTTTAATGAATGAATGATCAACTACATCAGTGATGAGCTATAAAAAATGCTGAAGCCTCTTATACCAGTGCCACATGGGCAGTTATGATGGCACCAGGTACTCAATGCCCGAATTTCAAATGCCATTTTTATGCTACCACACACGTAAATTTAAACGCCTAAGAATTAGACACCATTGTGACATACCTAGTTCTGACAATTCAATGTGGTTATTAAATGCATACCCGTTATCAACATTAATGTTGTACAGCACACACAAGTGGATATAAGCAAAATATTAAACAAAGTATTTGTGACTACAGCATAACCTTGTTAACTAACGCTATAAAAACAGAAAAAAATTTCAAGATAAGCAGATTTTGCGATGAACAAATCACGAAATCAGCCCGCTAACTAAGCATAATCCACATGGAGCCTTTTCAAAATAGCGCCAGTAATATTGTCGGTCCATTGCTCTTACATGCATGCATGGTCACAGCAGCGTCTACAGGCAACAGTGTTTACCTGCCAAGACAGCATTTTTGGCACCGAGTCGGACGACTGATAAAAATGCAAGAGAAACACTGTCATCTGAAGAGTTCATAAGTGGTTCCAGATATGCAAAAAGTTGACTATACTAATTTCTGTAGTGCAATGCATTCTGGACAATTTCACTTTGAAAATCAAAATTGAACTGTAGAAGAGCGCAACTGTCACGCCTTTAGCAGATGCCCATGAATAGCGTGCAGTAACGCCTAACCATCATGCAAGCATGAAGCAAGGGCCCTTGTCAAGCCACAATCTCTCTGAAACTCCACGTGCGTGTGCACGGCGCAGAAATGAACATTCCACAGTCCAGTGTCATGGCATAGCCAATGTGACCAGCATCATTCGACGCACTGTGCCTCCGCCAGGTGGGAATACAACATGCCTCATCTCACGCCAGAGCTGCCAGAGTTGCTAGACCATACTGCATCTACTGCACCATGCTCTGCCCTACAGTTTGGGTGCACTGGAGACAGTGTGTCGAGTCTCCACCTTCGCCAAACAAAAAAAACGCTTCCTCACCGTGCACTTGTATGCATGCTCGCAGTAACACCCAATTGCCGTGCTCCTGCAAGCCAAGCCAGCCAAGCAAGTGCGTGAGTGATGGTAGAAGGGGAAAAGAATTATGCTGCATCTGGGCTTGGCTAGCGAGCTTGCAGCCCCCAGGTGAAACGCGAGTGCAAGCGACGACACCCCATTGCCTAGGCAACCTGTGCACAACGGGGCAAAATGTGCAGATGACAAGTTGCACTGCAATGTTTGATGGAAGTCACATGTTCTTTCCTATCCTCATTATTGGAGCAAACTAGCAGCGGTTGGGCAGGCGCCGGTTGTTCCCTCTGACATGACCTTGGTCGGTGCGGGCCACTTTGCAGGGAGTGACATTTGCGAGAGATTCCGCAACCCAGCACACGAGGTGCAACCACAAGGTAGGTGCCGAGGTTTGCCGACGCCATTAATCAAAAGTTGCCATGAAGGCAGGATTCCATTTTAACTTGCTGGTAGCATGACTGCTGCGCAAGAAGCACGAAAACCTTTGGGTAGTGGCTTTTTCCCTGGTATTATCGTAATACAAAATTTCAAGTTACCCGTAGTCCGGAGGAAAAGATTTTTCAGATATGGGGTGAAAAACACACGGAGTTGACATTGTGGCAGTGAAATATTGCGACTTAACCAATATTCCAAACTCTTAAAGTTAAAAAGGGTTTACTCTATTTGTGAAAAAAAATTACTTTTTCTCTTCATGTCAGAAATGAAACGGGTTACTTGTAAGTTTCTGTGTGAGAACCCCAAAGCTAAAGGTGCTTTTCTGATTCCACTGCTCCAGCAACCATGTTCTTTTTTTGTTTTGTTTTTTGTAAACAAAAACAATAACACTTTCGAGAAAACAAACTTTGCTATGAACATGCCTAAATTGCTTCTTAGTTTATTGACACTAAAAAACTTGAATGCTTGAACAAGTATTGAATAGCAACCATCTCAACCAGTTCGATTCACAAATCATATTACTACATACTATTAAGCTTCGTAAATGCATTCAGTTTCTCTAATTATTTCACGTGTTCAGCAAGGTACCCACGGTCAGTGTTCAGGCTGTAGGCACCATTTCTGCAGAACACAGCTTCTGCAGTGGCCAAATCAGTCCTACAGAAAAACAAATTTTTTGTAGGTGGATTTCCCTCACCTTGCAGATTTCTAAAGAACTCATATGTTATATTCAGTGTCCATGCATTTTGAGTTGTTGATTAATTTGTCCTCTCACAGTGATCTGCTAGCCTACTGTTAGATGATGATGCGAGTGGCCTGGGAAGGCGCAGGTCATGTGTTTGATCTTCGAACAAGAATAAATGTTTTAATGGCAAAGCTTTCTTTCTGAGAAACACATATGGGTTTCCTCTGTAGGTTTGTGCTACCTGTCGGGTGGATGACAATCTCTTCCTTTCAGACAGTCTGTTGGTACAAGGTCCACCACCTAGACTGATCAAAGCAAGCAAGGTCTTGTGTGATGCCAATAAAAGGAACAGAAAAGGCAAAAGCAGCCTTAAGCACAGAAAGAATATGAGGCCTTTCTGTGCTCCAAAACACAAAGTCTGGGAGTGTGCAATGAGATTGTACCCAGCAGCCAACTGAAGTAAGCAAGAATTACACAGCATCACGAGACCCAAAAACCAAAGGTCACAATCAAAATTTGTTAAATAATTTGTTAAATTACCGTAAAGCCTGTTTCACAAGCTGTGATTCGAGCAAAAAAAATCGGTGCAGTTGCATGCGTCGCAATGGTATTTTCAGAGGGCTCATTTCACTCAATTTCAATGACACAGCTGGTGTGATATCTGGGGTTGCTTACTGCCAGAGTTTGTGGCACACACCACATAATTTTTCAAATGTAATAAAATAAATCTGTGCATTATAATATCATTGATCTGTCTTTATAAGAGCAAACCAATATGTGTGTTTTGTAATATAAAGATGCTTAGAAGTTCAAATTTGTTTTGGAGTATGCAACATGCAGTTACTGAAGTTCATATCTGGGGTTGCTTACTGCCAGAGTTTGTGGCACACACCACATAATTTTTCAAATGTAATAAAATAAATCTGTGCATTATAATATCATTGATCTGTCTTTATAAGAGCAAACCAATATGTGTGTTTTGTAATATAAAGATGCTTAGAAGTTTAAATTTGTTTTGGAGTATGCAACATGCAGTTACTGAAGTTCAGTGTGAGGTGGCATGGAGAATGCTCACAGCTGTTCTCAGCTGGTCACTCAGTGCTATGTGTTGTCTCACGTGCCTTCTAAGTCCGTGTTGTTCTGCCTGTGCGACAACAAATTATAAGATGACCTATCGGCAAGCCCATAACCCATTCAGTCACAGCATACACGTTTGTGGACGCGACTTACTTTTGCCATTACTGTGCAGTGGTTGCAAGGAATAGACAACCAACATTAAGCTTTGAGTAAATTGAACATTCTGCTTCCCTAAAGTACACCCATTTCACTTATGAGTGAATTTTATTGCTTCAGACGACCGCTTTAGTGAAGGCACTAGCATGTTTGATGGGACATTTGAAGTGCGGCGTCTTGGTAGTAATTGCGAGATATTTTTTTCCCTCGTTGCAATGTTTCCACCCAATAATTAACCTATGCTTGTAATTCGAGCGGGTGGTTCATTATTTTTAATGAAGAAACATAGCATGACTGACTATACAATAAATGAATAATTATTCACTATGTAATTATGGTGGCTGTCTATAAAATGCAGAGTTATTCTCATCCCACCTTGACTTGCTTTCTATGGAGTCTCCAGCACCTTGGCATAAAATTATGTAAATTTCACACATTTATCGACAGTCGAACCTAATTTGTGACTGAAGGGGATATAGCTATCCTCATCGCACATGCAGTATTAGGAATTTGGCTGCAGCAAAGTCGTTGTGTCAGCGCAGTGAGACTTTCACGCTACCCGTACTTTGCGTGAGCTTCTGAAGAAATGATGCATGTACCGTATTTGCACGATTCTATTGCGCCACCGATTGCAACGCACAGGTATATTATTGCCCAAATATCCAAAAAATAACTTGGTGCCGATTCTACCGCGCACATCAAGTAGCAAAATCTGAGTCGACACGTATCGTGTTGAAACAATATTATGGAACATACAAAGGCACACAGGCACGCCCACAGCTGAACCTTAGCGGATAGTGGTTATCGGAGTCCTACAACTTTTTGCTGTCTACAGACCAAAGAAAAGCCATCTTCAGTTCCATTTAATGCATTAGAAATGTCCGACTTCTGGAGGCTCGTGCAACTGTCATCTGCGGGAGGGAATTCCACGCACCATGGACCCATCTTGCGATGTCTCCGAGCATCATCATGCATCGCTTTCTTCAGACAAACCATTCAATGACAGTGTGGCTAGCTACCTTGCATTGATCTTTTTTTTTCTTCCTCTTTCCTTTCTTTTTTGATCTTGAGTACAATTAGTTACAATTGTAACGCACGTGCAAATTTAACACACCTTTCATTAAAAAAATTCCCCATTAGAATCGTGTAAATACGGTACATCGATTGCAATCACGCATAAGCGGTGCCTGCTCCTAGCAATTCTTTTGCACCAAATGCAGCAGCAAGCAGCAACCCGAAAGCTCACATCTGTCCCTGAAGGAAGCCACAAATGATCTGTGTGCAATTACTGAACGTGGAATGGAATTTGTCTTGTGAACTTCAATCTTAGCACTAGCCTGGTTCGCCCACCACAGCGCGTGTGCTGCAATTATGTCTGTATAGAAGTTCTCTCTGAATATTTTCAAAGGCATAAAAGTCAAGATTACGAATATTTAGGCACTGCAATCACTTGTGTACGTAGCATCATAGCATTCTAACAGAGATGGGCATCAGATAATTTCTGATGATGATGATGCGTGGTGTTTAATGGCGCAAGGGCCAGGTATGGCCAAAGAGCGCCATGACAAATGGTAATTTTAACGATGTATTGTGAATGGCGTGGACAGTGAATTCATCATGGTAGATATGACATGGCTGTAAAAGGGCCTAAAAACTGTCGCTGTAAATGGCATAAAATATATACGTAGGTACTAAATAATGACACTGATTGGTTAGGGACGTGGGTGATGGCAATTGTGTTTTGTTAAAAACGTATCGCAACGAAACAAAAGTGACACTAGAGCTTCAAGAGGGCCCTCGAACACAAGTGCTGTTAATCACGTGTTCAAATTACTTGGCCAAATTATTTTCAGTGTGTTGGTTTCAGCTAAGAAATCACACACTACTTGCAGATTAAAAAGTGGTTCATCACTAAGAAAAAATTCAGGGTGAAGAAGCATACTTTTGCGATATGCAGAAGGGAAATATTTTTTCCTCTCTATTTCTATTGCAGGGCACTGAATAAGAACATGGAGTACTGTCAGACTATTGCCGCACTTACTACAAGTTGGAGGATCGCCCCCAGTTAAGAGGTAACAGTGAATACCATAAGTGTGTCCAATACTTAATCAGCAAAGAAGCACTTCCTTATATCGTGCCATTTTTCCAGTTATCCAGTTCCCTAGTTTTCATTTTATCGTGCGAAGCTTATTCAATGCTTGGGTATCCCACTCTCCTTGCCAGTGGTTCCTCAGTTTACGGCGTAGAAAAGAGTTTAGGTCTGTGGCAGGGATGGGGATATTTCCATCTCTGTCGCTAAAGCTGACTGACGTAGCGTTTTCGTCAGCAGCTACGTTGCCTTTTATACCTTTGTGGCCAGGTACTCAGCATAAGACAATCACTTGATTGCACATTTATGCGGAACACAATAAGCTGTACAGTTCATTCGAAACTGAGTTGTTTTGTTTTCGTAGAGTAATCAAGGCTCTCACGACACTTAATGAGTCACATTTGTGAGCCTTATGTGTTAAATAACCAAGAGTATAGCGTAAGCTTCTGCTGTAAAGATACTGGTGTGTGGGTTTAGTGCATCAGATGTTGAAAATGAGGGTCCGAGAGCTGCGTAAGCAACACCAGCAGGAGACTTTAAAGCATCTGTGTAAAATTCATTACAGGAATGCTTCTCCTTAAGTTCAAGAAAATGCGAATATATGTGTGCCTCAGGTGCTCGTTTCGATATTTCTAAGAAGGAGATGTCACATTGGATAGTCTGCCACTCCCAAGACGGTGAAAACCGTATAGGAGCCATTAGGACATTGTGTAAAAGAGGGACCCCTGTTTTTTCTGAGAGTGCTTCCAACCGGAGGGACAGAGGACTAGTGGCTGGGCAGTTACGAAGCAGCCTGCCAGTGGACAAGTCGCGAATAGTAAAATGGCATGGATGTTGAATATCTGATTTAACTTTCAGGGCGTAGGAGAAAGTTAAATATGTCTTTCGGTAGTATAATGACCATTCGTTAGATTCAACATACTGGCTTTGCACAGGGTTAGTCCTAAAGGCGCCTGTAGCAAGGCGGATGCCTAAGTGGTGAATAGGATCTAGCATTTTCAGAGTACTAGGTCCAGCAGAATTATAGACTATAGCGCTTGTCTGTGGTATTTGTTTCGTGTCCTTGTTTTATTCGCACTGCTTAACCTCAGTTCTAAATATGAACCAACTAGCCCTCATCAAGATCCTACTAATATAGACTATTGCTCCGTAGTCAAGGCGTGTTAATATTAGACTTTTGTACAACTTTATAAGGCATCTCCTGTCACTTCCCCAAGATATGCGTGACAAGAGCTTCAGCAGATTCATAGTTTTGAGGCACTTTGCCTTAAGATACTTCAAGTGTGGAACAAAAGTTAGCGTAACACGCCATGGTTGCTCAGTGGCTATGGTGTTGGGATGCTGAGCACGAGGTCGCGGGATCGAGTCCCGGCCATGGCGGCCACATTTCGATGGGGGCGAAATGCGAAAACACCCGTGTACTTAGGTTTAGGTGCACGTTAATGACCCTCAGGTGGTTGAAATTTCCGGAGTCCTCCACTATGGCGTGTCTCATAATCAGAAAGTGGTTTTGGCACGTAAAACCCCATAATTTAATTTTTTTTTTAAAGTTAGCGTACTGTCTAAAAGAATCCCTAAATATTTCTGTTCATGGCTCACAGATAGCCGTTCTCCATTGAGATCTATTACAGGGTCCGCCAGTATACCTCTCTTGTTAGAGAACAGGACTGTAGCAAGTAGGTGACGCCCCCTCGGACATAATCTTGGTTCACCCGCCAAGCTCGGCTTCAGAGATGCTTACCAGCACATACTTTTTTGAGGGTTTAGTTTAAAACCATTTTCGTCCGCCCACTTAGACAATTTATTTATGCAAATCTGTACTTGTTGCTCGCAGATACTCAGATTACATGATTTGTAACCTATCTGGATGTCATCCAAATATACAGAATAAAACATAGTATGTGGTATGACAGTCGGGATCGAGTTCATTTTGACAATAAAAAGAGTGCAGCTCAGCACACCACCTTGTGGAACACGAGCCTCCTGCGTAAAAGGACGAGACAGAACATTACCAACTCTAACATGGAACGTACGATAGGAGAGCTAACTCTGAATCACGTGAAGCAAGTTGGCTCGAACTCCCATTTCAGACAGATCACGGAGGATTCCAAAGCACCAGGTTGTGTTGTATGCCTTCTCCATATCTAAATATACTGACAAGAAAAGCTGTTTGTGGACAAAGGCATCACGGATATTTGTCTCAATGTGGACAAGGTGATCTGTTGTGGATCTGCCCACCCTGAAACCGCACTGTAAGGGATCGAGTTCCTTGTTGCTTTCAAGAAAATGGATGAGGTGCTGGTTAATCAATTTCTCAAATAGTTCGCATAAACAACTTGTCAGAGCTATAGGCCTATAACTGTTGGGTGAGGAAGGGTGCTTGCCCTCTTTGAGAATAGGGATTACGATTGCTTCTTTCCAGGCGAATGGAATGTAGCCGGGAGAGAACATGGAGTTAAAGAGTGACAGTAGGGTTTTTTGGGTTTCGGGGTGTAAGTGTCTGATCATCTCATACATTATTCTGTCACTTCCTGGAGCAGACTTGTTGCAACAATTCAGTGAGGCCTGGAACTCAGCCATTTTAAATGGCTCATTGTACACTTCATTGGATGTGCCTTTCCGACCCAAAGGCAGCTGTTCTGCTAGTCGCTGGTATTTTAGGAATGTATCTGTGTAATGAGATGTACTGGAAATGTGCTCGAAATGCGCTCCTAGACAATAATGTCTGGTCCTCGAGTGTCTCTTTGTGTATTTACTAAAGGTAAAGGATGAGTTTCGCGGCCTTTTATTTTGTTCACCCTGTTCCAGGCTTTTCGTTATTCTGTATAAGAACTAATGCTGCTTATGCAGTTTTCCCGACTTTCCCATCTAGCACGGCAGCATGTTCTTCTACCTTGCGACTTGATCACCTTGAATTAGGTTCTCTGTGGTTGGGGAGTTACGGAGGAGATTCCAAGCCTTGTTTTGCTTTTTCCAGGCTTCCTTGCACTCCTCATTCCACATGAATCTCTTATGTCACAGGAGTTCAGCGAACACTGGCCCTAAAATGAGCTTAACTCTTTTCGTACCGTGCGCAGTGGGCATCATTTACCTGCTAACGATAGTTTGAAACGCCGCTTTCAAGACCTTCTGCGCCACTCACAGACACAGTGTGCTACCGGACATGAAGGAGGAGAACTATATTTTTGTTTTCTAAGCAGTTCCCTTTTTTTCCCCCGAGGCGGTGACTTTTGAACGCCCTCCGAAGTTTTCGTGATCGTCAAAGTAGAAAAGAAAAATGGCTGTATGCTATCGATGGTTTGAAACATCGCTTTCAAGACCTTCCGCGCTGCTCACAGACTCTCTGCACCATAGGATGTGAAGGCGGAGAAATATAGTTTTGTTTTCTAAGCAGCTCGCTTTTTCATCGACAGGTCTTAATTTTTGAATGCACTCCAAAGTTTTGTGATTGTCAAAGTAGAAAGCAAAAATGGCTGCCTCCGGGAGTGGTGCGCGCTTCGAAAGATTGCTTACCTCGCAGTTCTGCTGCGTCTGTGGCTGATTTTATCAATGGATCAAGCAGCAGCGAGTCTGAGGATGCTGCCTTTTCATTGGACTTTGACTCTGAGAGTGACGACAACGCAAGCCAGCCCGGAACATCGGTGGAGGCAGCCCAGCATGCCAAACTGTAGTGCTTACACTTGAATTTTTGTAGTGGAATATCTGTTCAATTAATTATTTTTTATTTATTTTTTTGGTGATAGTACCTATTAGAGGGCAATATACACTTTGCATATCTCATAATTTTTGTTGCATTTATTTCTTAGTAGACACAAGTGTGTATTTCCAAACTTTGTTGAATTTTATCCAACAATCTTGATTCTGGCAATTTATATGTTTTTTTATGACATACATCTCGTTAATAAAACTTTTATGCGTGAAAAGTGCATTGATTCTGCTTTTTGTTCATAAATTACATCAAATATTGAGTACAGTAGTTCCTTCATAAAAAAAATAAAAAATCTGGCGTAACCTACAAAAAACACTTATTTTTCCCATGGTAGGGAAAGAGTTAAACACAAGTAATGCAAAGCAGAAAGAGTTTGCTTATTTAGTGACAGTTGGCCAGGCTGCAAACTTACACTAAACATGTCGTAATCTTCAATGACTCTACCCTCATCATCAAAGCACTCCACGATAGGCAGGGAGTGCTTCTTGGAGAGCGCATAGTCCACCTTGCTGTAGCCAGGTGTCACTTTCATGGCTCCTGCAAATATCGGAGGGCATTGTCATTTGGACTGTCACTCTTTAGTAAAATTATTAATGAAAGGGCAAGTTGGCATCCACTTTAAAGAGACAGAGAAGAGCAATACTTATTTAGTCAGTTAATGCTGGTATTCTTTTACAACTCTAATTATCACTGAACATCAAGTATAGCAGCAAGGAAACAGAGCTGGTCTTTACCAAATCTATCAGTGTGCTGTCAGCTTTACCACCTATGCCTTTTTTGCAAGGTCTACCACCATTTGTCATTGTGTACTGAGCTCAGTCATGTATGTGACTTATCGCACATCGCAGATTTATCATCAATAGAAAGTTGGATGCACTTTCTGTAACACCAAGACTTTTTCTTATTCCTTCATAAAGAACCCGTCTAATGACTGGACTCAACCTTCCTGCTAACATCGTATCTCTATATTGGATCACTCTCTGTTTTGTAATACTTCATTTACACACTTTCACTGAGATAATCCTCCATGATTATTTAGTGCATTCACCCCCCCTCTTTTTTTCTTGTTTCGTTACGACCTGCGATGTTTGTAGACTGTTCAACATTTCATTTGTATTTATGATTTGCCGCTAATATTGTATAACATGCCGCATTTCATTCGGCTACTCTTGTTTTATATACACTGTAACCCTGGTTATGCGCCCCCTGATTTATAGACATCCCAGGTTCTACAACAGGTTACTGCAGTCCCCAGTGAACTCCCCATAGAGGCAAAGCACTAAAAACAGATTTTACAACATGAGATTATGCACATCACATTTCATACGACGACTCGCACGAAACTGCGCACCCACTGGTGGATGCATTAGAAGCACCACCAGCTCCCTCGTGGCAGAGGAGATGGCCCTCTGTTAGGGGCAAGAGCAGGCGACTGTTACGAGTAAGCTCTTGCGCAACCGAATAGCAGAGAGGGGTGGGAAGAAGGGAGGGGGGGGAACTGTTGCTCATTAGCGCGTCGCAGGAAGGCAAAAGAAAGGGTGCATGTTCTTGGGCAAGTGAGTTGTGGAGAGGGAGGGTACTGTCACACATGAGCTCTTGTGCAACCAAGTTGTGGGGAGGGGAAGAAAGGAGGATGAGGAGAGGCTGCTTGCTCATTCGCTCACTCGTGGCGGGAAGGCGACCAAGGAAAGGGTGCCTGCCCTTGGGCAAGAGAGTTGTGGGGAGTGGCGGGAAGAGGGAAGGGACAAGGGACGATCTTTGGGTGGGCAGTGCTCGCTGCCCTCCCACATTGTTTCTCTTCCCCTTCTGCGCGTCACTCAATCGGCACCTGCCTTTGTCCCTTTGTTGCCGTCTCCTTGTACTTTCTCAATGTTTTAACAGCAACTGCTCGTCACCAGACACGTCCGCGTACACAGCCAACAGGATTTTCAGCATAGTGCCAAGCTCGTTATGTTCGCAGTGCGGAAAGCACTGTCAGCTGTATACTGCATAGAGCAATTATAATGTAAGTCCCCGGAGTTGCAAATTTCAGCACCATAATTGGTACTACACTATAAGCAAAACAACATTTTGCAAAGGCTGTGCCCGTGTAAAACATGTAGACCAAGCAGCCGTATGTGGCCAGGAATCGAAGCATACAACCGGGATGTGCCCTCACTTTCGTTGCCAAGGTGGTTCCTATGCCTTCAAAGTGCCATACAGCCACTGCAAAGCATTCATTGATTGCCCCAAACTGCATCTTTGGCTGCCGATTCCCGACGAGATGGCACTGGTAAGGCCTAGCAGGCAGAGGTCTCAGACAGCGTGCCGTTGCGGGAAGCTCACCCTTGTTACACATTCGTGTCCACAGATGAATATACATAGAGATCTGGCATGACATCACACGCACAGGCTGAGCTAAAAGCAGTGCGCGTGAGGCAGCGTTCGCAGGGGATTAGCTGGCAACTACATTGAACACATATAGCAAAAGGTTTAATGCGAGCAAAAGGCTTCTCTGTCGCTTAGGAAGCCCTCGGGCACCCGCTGAATGAGCATGTCACCGGCGCTTTCTTTTTCCGTTTCTTTTTTTTTTTTGTTCTTTTTTTCACTTTATATGGTCAAATACTTCAGTCCAACAAACTTTAGAATACCGAACTTCTCAGAATGACCTTTGTTTTTAAGTTTCCGTGTCATGTCAACACCTCAGTACATTAACATTCCGAAATCTGGGGATTTTTATATTTCTTGTCACGGCAGACAGAACAGTCGGCTAGCAGATGACAAGGTGCAGAAAGCAGATGTAGCGGTGCATCGGTTCCGAAAACCTGAGATGGCACCGGTGGAGAAAAACACAGGAGGGGACTTTTCTTCTTGTTTTTTTTCCTCCTATTACAGAGGCTACGACGCATCAGGTTTTGCTAGAGCATGTTCCACCCTGATTAGTGTCGCCCAGCAACAGAGGCGCATCTTCTTTCACGCTTCTGTCTGTGGTCGTATAAGGCTAAGCATGGGGAAAAATGTAACTTCCGTGCTCGTGGGGGTGCCACACGGTCACACTTTCAGGACTGTGTAGTTTACACATGCTTGCGCATTTTAAATAGTTCAGCTGTCCGCCCTAAGCAAGACAGTTGCCATGTCGACGGTAAGGAATGCGAAAAACAAACCAACAAAAAGAAACGTGTTTTGGAGGCGACCTAGAACTTCCTCTTTGTTGGTGGTTATCCCAGCATCAGCGCCTCATTTCTATGCAGCACTCTTGCTACACGGTGCTTAAGCGGTGCATGGCAGCGGAATTTATGGAAAATAGCAACAGCGCAGGCCAAGAGACAACAGCGAATTTTTCGGGGATAGCTCATACAGTGACGTCTAATGAATTGATGGGTTGGTGGGTGGAATGGTTAATTTTGGGGCATTCACATAACGACCATTCACAATAACAAACAATTTGCCGCGGTATCATGAAGTTCGTTATATCGAGATTTCACAGCAGTTTGTTTAAATTGAAGCTTCTTGCAAGTCTGTCACGCGAAAACGTGCATTATAGACATAATTTTTGTTGGCCAGATTATACAATGTTTTTGCGTAGTCCCAAGAAAGTGGTACTACACTATTATAGGGTTCCACTGCATTGTGTAAACCACTCTCCTCTATAACGGCTCAGCACTTGAGGGTATGTGAAATAAAGAAATAAGTATGTAAATAAATAAACAAATAAATAAATAAATGCTATTTTAATCAATTTGGCTGTAAAAGGTTGTTAGCAAAGATAAGGAAGTCCTTTTCTTGAATTTCATGCAGATTCCACTGCACTAGTATGTCAGGGTAACATCATGTTTTCAAAGTATTTTCCAGTATTTGGGACATTTTGGTACGGAGTTCTAGAAACTACTTAGGTTGAGTGTTTGATCATTTTGAGTGAAATGTACTAGTCCTCATTTACCTAAAAACAATTGACTAGACCCGAGCAGGTGCTGTAAAAATTCATGACATCATGGCAAGTTCGCGTGAGTACATCAAGGCAGTGTTGTTACCCATATCTCGTTTTTGCATCTCTTCTGGCTCAGGAAGCTTCCTCTTGCGGCAACAGTGGTTTTTCCACTGCCGAAGTGCAACATACTACTGCAGCTAAACTTATTACAGTAGACTTCAGTTAACTCGACTCGGGTTTATTTGATTTCTCAGTTAATTCAATCCTTACCAAAGGTCAAGGCCAGTGCTTGTGCATTTTAGTGGATCCAAGCTTTCCTTCTTTCAATCATAAGATTGGCTTTCACTGGATCATTCAAACTTTACTGGTCAGAATGCACACACCCAACCTCAATTGTGATCCCAATAACGACCCCTTAAGCGGCAGCGTCTGTCTTATCTGGGCTTGGGGGACAGTGAATGCACGTAACACATGTCACTCCCCATCGAAAGCGCCTACTTCCTCTCTGCCCTAGGATGATTTAAGCAAAAACAGTAGCTTACAATGAATGATTACCTTATTTACTAGATTCTAACGCTTTCAAATTATTTCCCCATGAAAACTGGTCAGCAAGTTGCCTGCGCAGTCCAATCAGATAAAAAGCCAAAACAGTGTTCAGCTTCGGCAACAGCCTGACATAGAGCAAGCCAAGCCAGCGTCATCACCATTGCCATCACAAGATGGTAACAGAAGTAATTCTCACACAGTATGCACATAGCATGATTGTGCTGCTGTCTTAGATTACAAAAGTTCATTAAAAAAAGATTGGTTATTGCACATAGTAAGCTGGCGGCAACAACTTGTGTAAGATGTTTTGCCATTCTAGAAAATCGCATGTGTCGCAGGCCAAACTAGCAAAGTGATTAGTCTAGGCATCGACCACTATCCAATTTGTGATTGTTGCAGAGCTGTTTGAAAACTGCAGAATTCGTAGACCCTATATATGGGCCTTCTCACCTGTTCCAAAACTTCTGTCTACTTGGCTGTCGGCCACAACAGGCAGCTCTCGGCCAGTTATTGGGTGCCTTGCTCGGCGACCGATGAAGTGAGCATAACGTGGATCTTCAGGGTGGACGGCCAAAGCTGTGTCTGCAAGCATTGTCTCCAATCGCGTTGTTGCAACCTCGATTTCTGCCACAGACAAGGAGAGAGAGAGACAGTTTAATTATTACACGGTAGCCTAGACAGTATCAATGACTATAAATTAATGCATAATGAAGAAGGCGTCTCTCTTGAGTTAAACATATGAACTACCATGGTGCTTTCACAGAGTGTGAAGTGTGAAGAATGGAATGAAGCCACGGCTATACAAACACAACAAGATGTCTTTCACTACCCTATAGAAGGCATCGGACTTAGTCTGATTTACCATTAGCTAATCAACTATCTTTTTTTAAGTTGAGCACAAACATCAGAAGAAAAATGCACATCTTCCAATTTTTTTAAACAACAAAAAGTCTCTCAACGCCTTAAGTGTCATGGATAAACTCAGTCTTGTAATGAGGCTTAAGTTCATGGCTGAGATATTTGGTTTCATTCACTGTGCCTAAGAACACATGACAAGGGGCATGTGATGGCTTGAGTTTATTTCCACAAGTTAAGGTGTTAGGATTAGTATCTTCAATTTATTTGAAGCTTTACTTAGACACAGAGCCAGGTGAAGCAAGTTTGGTAATTTATTTTGTAAGTTTCTACAAGTATCTTAATATGGAGTGGAGCTAACCATTCATACATTTACCCTTTCAATTATGTATGTAAGTATGAAACTTGAGCAAACTTCGGTCGCGGACTCAAAGCAAACAGAGCATGCTGCATTTTGTAAAAAAACATTGTCATGTTTATCACAACTTTTGGACACTAAATTCCACTAATGAAAATAACTGCTCGAAAGTTGGAGACCATTAGCTGGAGGTAAAGCAAAATTTTTTCAAGATTAGTTTGGTGCCTTAGGCCTTCCGTGGTGTGCACTCAACAACAACAAAAAAAGAAACGCATTATCACAGTGTTAAACTATCATCACAACTACACAGCCACAATTATGTACAAAAAAAATTTTGCAAAAGTGAGAAAAAATGTGAGGTTAATCTCTGTTACATAGGACTGCTCACAACATAAATGTGAAATTAGCATTCTGAGTAGTGGTGGGTACTTCACTTTTAAAAGAGCATTCCTCCTATACTTTGGTTGAAAGGGACACTATTAGTGAAACTTCACAGTCACCTCATTGAAAACAATTTCTCAAGACAATTTCCCGATGACTTTGTGTTGTGTGTGCCTTAACCTGCATAACAGATGCCTTGGACATCATCGATGATGTGCTGTCGGAAGGGAAAAGCGACTAGTGGGCATCCCCGGACAAGAATCGTGACAGTTAATGCACGTTTTTTGGCTCTGATGACAAATGAGCAAATTGACCAAATCAAGTATGTCCTGCATTGCAAGAAATATTTTTTATTGCAAGAGCAATTATACGGATGCTTGAGGCCATGTTCCCACCGATTTCTGTATCTCTTCTCATCAGACGAGCATTGCGAGATGAATAGTAGCTGCTAGGGTGCTGTTCCTTCTGCCCAGCAGGGGATGCCTTGCGCATTGTATCATGGAAACATGCTGCACCCACGTATAGTTAGAACACTATCTAAGGAGGTCAACCGCAATGCTAAACCTTGCTGTCGCCGTCAATGCCTTGTCTGTCAAACGAAGCCACCAATTCTTTTATTTCAATTTTATTTCCTTCAAAGTGAGGGGTTGTCCTATATTCTAATTTACACGCTAGTGTCCACATGCCTTCTATAAAAGTATATGCAGTGTGGAGGAGAGAGTTCCTATGGAGAGGGTGGCAAAGGCGTGAGAAAAAACAGTTCGCTCACGTCTGAGATTGGAGTGTTTTCGAGGTCTTTTAAACCCCATGACCCATCATAAATTCTGAAGAAACAGCATGATAGTCTATTACATGTTATTGTTTCAGAGGTTCCTCGAGCAAAAGCATGCTACACCTGCTCTATGTCACTCTATGCTCCAAGAGATAGTTCTCTTTACAGTTTTCACAAATATCAAGACACATCATGGCAGTGGTTCAGCAGACATTCACATGCAGGCTGCCAGCATGATGCAAACGTGAATAAGACAGTTCATAGCGCAAGCTTGTGGACACCATGATGACAAAAACATTGCCAAGAGATCAGAGGAATCTACCATGACACTGGCTGCAAAGATCCTTCTCATGATAAGTAAGCTCTGAGATAGCCAAAGGCCATACTACCAGGATTTTCAGATATAACACGAGCTTCTTCTAATTATTACCTTGGCATTTCCAATTTCCTAGATTTTTCCAGGTTTTTTTCTGATTTTTATTAAAATTCCTTGGCGGTCTATGATACTGGCAATTCAGGCAAAAGGAAAAATTGGTGCTTTATAGCTTGCCAAGCTACTATGACAGCCCATGATTTTCAACGACTGCTGACGATACGGTGTAATTCAGTTGGAATGCACTTATCACATGTTTCATTAGAAGAGTATATAGGGGATCTAGATGTCCTGTTTTAAAGTGGAGCTTTCTCTGCCTCTTCCTTCGACTTTCTCATTGCTACTGCTGCTGCTGCTGTCTGGCACACCACGTTGGGGGGTGGTTCAGAGTGCTTGCATACATGACAGGAGCACGACAGAGAGGAAAATCAACTTGAGAAACTCGTTTGGACCTTTGCACCACATCAAATGAGCACAATGCCCTCTGGAGCTCCGTCACCACATTAGCCTCCGGACAGCTGTAATTATCCATGATCCCCCGCAAAAGCACTGCAGAAATTGAAGCCAGATAGAATGGCAGACAGAAAGGAGGGGGAGAGAAGGCAGAGGATGGGTAGAACCGATGCAGTCAGAAAACGAGTGAATAACAACAGCCTTCTCACTCTTTTAATGATTGGTTGCATGTTCCCGACTCATTCCCACGAATGTATGACTTCTTACTGGCCATCCTGTGCTTGTGACGTCAAAGACTACACTGCCACTACACTGCCACTTTTTCTAGGAGGCGAGGGCCGACAATCATCGTTTTGACAGATGTGATAACCGGTGCTTCCCTTCTTGCCACCGCACAATGCGATGAGCTTGGGCACGTCAGCTGCCTCGTGCGCCGGCGGCTGGTAAAAAGCAAACAGCAATCCTTCAGCGCTCATACCGTCACTGAAATTGCCGCTGTCTAGTTCAAAAGAGCTGTAAAAGCTCCCCGTGTCGTCAGAACACATCATCAGCTGTGCTTTTCTGGCCATAGCGCCACGTGTACTGCGTGTTTACATTACGGTGGTGTAGGAACTGACGTCACCAACTTATCATGGCATCACACAAAGCAGCTACCCGTTTCGGTTTCGGTTTCGGTACCTCGTTTATTGGTTATTTAAAATTACTGATGAGTTTCTAAGCAAATTGAACCAGCACAGAACTGTCAATGCCATTTGAAAATGACAATATACTAATATGGTTAAAAAAACGCCGGAGTTTCTCTTTAAGCATTGACCCTTGCCTTGCATTCCACGCTTCGAAGCCATCGGCGAGGATGATAAAGGTGGAATCTGCGGTATTGCCAACAGTGGCAAATCCTTTAAATGAAAAACACAGCACTATACAGCAGGAAGCTTGACACAGTGAATGTCAAATCAGCTAGGCCTAATGACATCACAAAGCTACTATGGCTGCCAGCGGATCAGCGCGCGAGAGCGCTGATTCAAGGCTGAGAGATAATCAAAACAGCAGCGGTGGTAGCTTGATTAAACAACATTTCGGCAAAAAGTTTTAAAAAATCAGACAATGAAGTGTTTCAGCATCCAAAATTTCAGAGATCCGTGTAAATTGGCTCTGTGGGGTAGGTGGCGGCGCTGCGAAGGCATCCAAATATCAGGCATCCAGCAAATTGGTCGTTGACTGTATTCTGCAGAACTCGAAAACCAAAACTGACAAAAGTAAATTCAAAAAGAATACTGCATTGCATGCAGCTGCTCATCACGCTTCATTGGTGAGATTTAGCCTGCGATGTACCGTAATCTACACCCACCAGCGTGCTAAAGCGTTGTTTTTTTCCATTTGCAGACTTCAAAAAAATTCGTCAATATTTTATTGATTTTCTTTGAGCCATGCAGCAAGAGCTGTTGTTCAAGCACAGCAACATCAATAAGGAGGTCACCCACGGCATCAACGCCGGCACAGATGAATCCCTGAATGTTGTCAATGCTATGTTGCACATCCGTGAATGCAGGCGCAAGCACTGAAGCATCAGTGACATAGTCCTTGCCCGAGGTGGTAGTCAGCAATGCCGGCATGATACGCCGACCCACACGATACCGAAAACCCAACAACAGATGCGTGAGAAGTTTGGTATGCTTGTGAACATGTGTATCCGGTGCGATATGCGTGCCTTCCAGTGGCTACTTGGTTCCATCTCTGCACCCATGCTGTTGCGCTTTCCATAAGCACAAGGGCAGTAATCTCGGGTGATCATTTTCGCAAGTCTTCACAATGGACATGTCGAAGTATGCAATCAACAACGCTCTTGGCACTCTACGAAGAAAAGAGCTTGGCACAGTGTCAAAAAATTTGTCGGCCGTATAGGCACCAGGCACAGGATGAGTTTGGGTCGGTGGTGCCATGAAGCAGCCGTGTCGTGGATGTAATGGCATGTAATGTCCAGACCGGGCGCAGCAGGCGTAGCCACCAGTTACGTTGGTTGATTAGGTTGCATCATTTCTTCTGTTTTGTTTTTGACGATATACCTTGCGGGACCAAATCTGGACAATCGTGTTGTGTTTGTGTGTGGACGACCAGTTACGTAAACATGAGTTGATGAAGTATTTTCATCGGTTTTCATTGCGGCCTCAGAAGGCCTGGATATGCGCGGTCTTTAGGCAAATGCACATGCATTTCCAACACTACTTTGGTTTTGACTAGTTGTTCTAACATAAATAAAGGAGCCGTTTATTCACAGGTGCTTCATGTTCCATGTAAATTGTGTTTCTTCACCTCTGCAGGTGTGACGATTCCATAGCTTTGGCATGGAAGATGAAATGTGGATTTGTAGTCATCATTGTGCCGTCCTCTCAGTGGCGCAGTCTTTTTCTTTTAGGGTATATTTTCCTTCCTCGTAATTCCCAGTGCTGGCTGTGTCTGGTACACGACTCTTTGATGGTGAACGCCAATGCAGTAGCAATGAATGAAATGAATGAATGTTTGTTTTTTAATGGCGCAAGGGCCAAGTATGGCCAAAGAGCGCCATGTCCATGGTAATGAGTTCGCAGTATACTTAATGAGTTCTATGAAGTTGGAGTGATGAGGCTGTGAATGGGCCTTAAAGAATAGTCGCTCTAAAGTACGTAAAATCTGTATAATAAGATTATGGCGATGGCGTATGACGTGCGGTATGAACATTAAGATGCATTTAAGAGGGATGATACGATGTGTAAAAATATATCAGGTTATAAGATTGGCTAGAGCACTACTGCCTCCTTAGAACCCTTGAAACACAAGGGTCTGGAGGCATGTGCTATGCAACACTATTATCGCAGCGGCATCCTCTGGAATGAGGATGCTCTACGAGTTTAATGGGCTTATGACATGTAGGACAACATCATTTAAGAAATTGAGAACGGCCTTGATGTGAAAAAGCGGTTCTCTGCCAAGAAACATAGCCGGGTGAACAGGAATGTAGTAAAGGTATGCAAGAGGAAAATGTTTCTTTCTCTCCGCTTCGACTTTCCGGCACTCCAGGAGGATGTGGAGGACGGTAAGCCTCTCCTCGCATCTACCACAGGTTGGAGGATCATTTCCGGTGAGTAGAAAATTATGGGTGCCAAATGTGTGTCCTATTCTCAGGCGACAGAATAGGACATCTGTTCGGCGTGATTTTGTTACAGAGGGCCAGAATCCTAACTGTGGCTTTATCACGTGGAGCTTATTATTTGTTTCCGCGTCCCACAAGCATTGCCAGTGGTTCCATAGTTTCCTCCATAAGGGCTTCAGATCTGTGACAGGGACTGCAGCGGTGGGATTAACAGAATGCAATGCAACTGACGTGGCCATCTGGTCCGACAGAACATTACCTTCGATGCTCCTATGACCTGGCACCCAGCATATGATGACATGCTGGTTACCTATATACACTTTACACAGAACCGAATAGAGTTAATTAATTACCGGATTTTTGTGATTACAGAATGACATCAAGGCCTTCACAACACTAAGGGAGTCTGTATATATAATTGATTTCTGGAGATTTTATTTTCTGATATGCTTCACAGCCGACAATAGTGCGTAGGCCTCAGCCGTAAAGATACTAGTTTCCGGATGCAGTACATCAGATTCCGAGAAGGATGGACAGACGGCTGCATAGGACACCCCGTCGTGTGATTTTGATGCGTCTGTGTAGAACTCCGTGCAGGAGTGTTTGTACTGGAGTTCCTGGAAATGCATTTGGATTTCAATCTCTGGAGCGTGCTTTGTAACTTGAGTGAAAGATATATCGCATTGTATCAGCTGCCACTCCCAAGGAGGTAGCAGCTTGGCTGGATGCATTAGGCGAAGCTCGAGGAGTGGGACATGCATTTCTTTACTAACTTCCCTCACACGCAGCGAGAAAGGCTGTCTTACGGAGGGACAATAACGAAAGAGTGTAGCATATGTCATATTGTTAACGGTATGAAAACACGGATGTTGAGGATTTGAGTGGACTTTCAGAAAATATGTTTGGCTGATGTATGTTCTCTGCAGATGAAGTGACCACTCATTTGATTCTACATATAAACATTATAGCACCAATGGCCACTCGGATTCCTAGATGGTGGATCGGATCTAGCATCTTTAGCGCGTTCGGGGCTGTAGAATGATAGATCACGGCACCGTAGTCCAATCGTGATCGAATGAGGCACTTGTAAAGATTCATTAAACATTTCCTGTCGCTGCCCCATGTTCTGTGGGATAAAATTTTCAGTAAGTTCATTGTTTTTAAGCATTTGACCTTGAGATACTTTATGTGTCGAAGAAAATTAGTTTAGAATCAAGTATGATGCCTAAGAACTTGTGTTCTTTGTTCACAGGAATTCGCTGACCATACATTTCGTTACTGGGATCTGCAATGAGCCCTTTGTTTCTCGTGAAAAGCACGCAAGAATTCTCGTTGGGGTTCACTTTAAATCCGTTTTCTTCTGCCCATTAGGACACTTTGTTCAAGCCCTGTTGTACTTGCCTCTCACATACTGTAAGGTTGCAGGATTAGAAACCTATCTGTATGTCGTCTACGTAAACAGAATAAAAAATGGCTGGCGATAATGAAGCACCAAGGGTGTTCATTTTCACGATGAAGAGCGTGCAGCTAAGCACACCTCCTTGAGGTACACCAGTTTCCTGTATAAAAGGTCGCGACAATACATTGCCGATTTGAACGCGGAAGGTACATTTGGACAAAAAGCTTTCTAGTATATTTAACGTATTTCCACGAATGCCCACTTCCGATAAGTCTCGCAAGATCCCGTAACGCCGCGTTGTGTCATACGCCTTTTCCATATCGAGAAATATCGATAAGAAGAACTGTTTATGTATAAATGCGTCCCGGATATTTGTTTCAATACATACGAGATGATCAGTTGTGGAGCGCCCTTCTCTGAAGCCACACTGATAGGGATCAAGCATTTTTCTCAGTTCAAGGAAATGAATGAGTCTCAGATTAATCTTTTTTTCAAATACCTTACAAAGGCAACTTGTGAGGGCTATCGGGCGGTAACTTGCCACTGAGGAAGGGTCTTTGCCTTGTTTCAAAACAGGGACCACAATGGCTTCCTTCCATGCGGTTGGAAGGTACCCTGCATCCCAGATGGCGTTGAAAAGTGTGAGTAGTGTAACTTGCTTATCATTGTGTAAGTTTTTGAGCATTTCATACATGACTCTATCAGATCCTGGTGCGGAGCTCTTGCATGTGCTCATGCAGCTCTCAACTCAGCAGTACTAAAAGAACAGTTGTACGGTTCATTGTGTCGACATTTTCTTATGAGTGGCTTGTATTCTTCTATTTGTTTATATTTCAGAAAGGATTGCGAATAATGGTTTGACTTTGACACGCTCACAAACTGCTCCCCAAGTGAGTCTGCCTGATCTTGCAGTGCCCTGTGCATTTACCAGAGGCAGTGAATATGTTTGTCGCCATCTAATTCTATTTACCCTGTTCCAGACTTTGGTCTAATCTGTAAACGAGTTAATACTCGATAAAAACTTCTGCCAACTTTCTCTTCTGGCCTGTCGGCGGGTTCTCCTGGCCTGGGACTTTATTTCTTAAAGTTGACAAGATTCTCTGCAGTGGGAGAAGCGCGTAGCAACCCCCACACTTTGTTCTCATTCCTACGAGCGATTATACATTCATCGTTCCACCACGGGACACGCCGTTTGCATGCCGAGCCACTTACTTCACTTATGCATTTCGATGCGGCATCTATTATGAAGGCTGTAAAATACTCCACAGCAGCATCAATTCCTAACGAGGACATGTCATCCCATGATATACTAGTGAGGGTTCGGAATTTCTCCCCATAAGCTGTGTCAATCTTCCACCTAGGAGCCTGTGGTGGATATTAGTTTTCTTTAAGTGTTCTTAACAGTACGGGGAAGTGGTCGCTCCCGTAAGGATTGTTCGTAACTTCCCATTCGAGTTCCGGCAGTATAGACGGGGAAACTATGCTGAGATCAATTGAGGAAATGGTTCTGTTTTCAAGGCAGTAATATGTGGGTTCCTTCTTATTCAGAAGGCATGCACCAGAAGAAAAAAGAAACTGTTCAACAAGGCGACCTCGCGCGTCTATACGAGGGTCGCCCCACAGGCAGCTGTGCGCATTGAAATCGCCAAGAACAACATAAGGTTCTGGCAACTGATCTATAAAGGATTGAAATTCATGTTTCGTTAATTTGTAATGTGGGGGTATGTAAAGACAGCTAAATGGTGATGAGTTTGTTTAGGAGAACAGCTCGAACCGCCACTGCTTCAAGAGGCGATTGTAGCTGTAAAGGTCGACAGGCTATACCTTTATGAGTGCCAATGGCAACACCACCCAATGATGCGACGGCATCATCGCAATCTTTGCGAAACGTAATGTACTTTCAGAGAAAGTTTGTGTGTTTGGATTTTAAGTGTGTTTCCTGTAAACACAGCACTTTTGGATTGTGTTTGTGGATGAGTTCTTGCACATCATCAAGGTTTCTAAGAAGACCTCTGACGTTCCATTGAATGATTTGTGTATCCATAATTAAAGTGAATTGGTGCTGTGCATACAGAAACAGAAGTGATGCCTTAGACTACAGAGCTCTTTCTAGGCCCTGTAACGGGGATTTTGCCCTTTTTGAAGCGTTCGAGGGAACCTCGCCGCCCCTTAGGTGCTTGGTGCGCCGTGGCGATAGGTGTAGTGTCCATTGCCTCTTGGGATGCGCTGGACACGCGCTCTTGCGAGTGAGAAGTTTCCTGAGAGAACCTCGCCTCGGAGGGCAAGGCCCCTGCACCCACCAGCCCGGATGTCGATGGGGCTGCCTGTGGGATTGGGCTACGCTGGCTGTTGCCAGCGCTGGAAGGGACCTGGGAGGTTGAGTCAGCCTCGGCTGCACCCACCTTCGGGGTCGATGGTCCCTTCTCCTCGGTTGACGGAGCAGCGGTATCTGCAACCGCCGCGAGGGCAGATGGCGTAACTACCGACTCACTGTTTGTGGGTTGGACAGCCGCTGGAAGCCTTTGTGTCGCTGCCCCCTGACGCGTCACATCGGCAAAGCTTTCCTTGGGAGGTATGAAACCCGCCTTCGTGCCTCCTTAAATGATATATTCTCTTTTACTTTAATTGTTACAATTTCTTTTTCTTTCTTCCAGGATGGGCACGACCGCGAGTACGCGGCGTGCTCCCCATCACAGTTTACACAGTGGAGAGAATTCTCACAAGCTTCAGAGGAGTGTTCATGGGCACTGCATTTCGCGCAAGTCTGACGGCCTCGGCAGCTCTGCGAACTGTGGCCGAAACGCTGGCACTTGAAACATCGGAGGGGATTTGGCACGTATGGCCTAACACGGAGCTTTATGTACCCGGCCTCGATTGACTCGAGCAGGGCACTTGAACCAAAGGTGATTATTAGGTGCTTCGTTTGAATTTCTTTACCATCCCTTCTCATGTTAATTCTTCTGACATTGACAACATTCTGCTCACTGAAGCCCTCCAAGAGCTCAGCCTCTGTCAGCTGGAGCAAATCATCATCAGAGACAACGCCGCGGGTGGTGTTCAGAGTGCGGTGTGGAGTTACTGTCAATGGAACATCCCCAAATGATACTAGACTGGGCAACCTTTCGTATTGTTTCTGATCATGCAGCTCTAACAGGAGATCACCACTTGCCAGCCTTGATACTTTGTAGCCTGGACCAAGGACATCGGTTAAGGACTTGGAAACTAGAAATGGGGAAATATTTCGTACTTGTTTATCGGATTTTTCTGAGTGGATGGCATGGTACCGTGGGAATAAATTTCAGCATTGCCATTTGTTGGCAATGTGGTGTCGTCTCCCTTCCGTCCTTGTTTGCTGGCGCTAAATATGCTTACCGTGGGAAGTTCGGTCTTTGACGTCCAAAGAACTGGAAAACATCTTCGGTGCGCCCTCTTTTCTGAGGGCGATCGGGAAGGCGAGGAAAGGAACTAGCCATAGACAAATTTAAATTTCGGCAATAACGCCAGCCACCCACCTTGGAGCCCTACAAGGGGACGCTACAGGGACTGTATGAACAGGTCCTGTAAACGCCAGCTGTACGTCATCACTATAACCAAATATGAAATAACCTAGGTTGGCTATTCACACAAGGTTAACCCTTGCTGCCTGGAAAATTGGAAGTAAAGGGAAGACAGGAAAGGTGGAAAGTGAGAGAAAGACGAAGGCTGGAGGGAGAGAGGGAGAGACAGGAAAAGGCAACTACCGATTTCCCCAGGTGGGTCAGTCCAGGGGTGCCGTCTACATGAAGCAGAGGCCAAAGAGGTGTGTTGCCTCCGCCGGGGGGCCTTAATGGTCCAAACACCCGGCATCGGTTTAACCCCCAGGATCCCTTTTTCCCCGGACACGGCTAAGCCACACACAGTTACACGCGGGAGGGTCCAACCCTTGTGTGCTCGGGTACGTGGAGTCGCAACACACCAAACGCCTGCTGACGCAGACGCCCCTGCGGGGGCCAATGCAGTAGCGTGTACACAATCGCCATAAATACCGGCATTGCACATGCGCCGGCTGCTGCCACAGGTTCTCGTCCTGTCAAGCTATTTCAAACTGACAAACACAGAAGATTGGGCAAGGTTTTAAGACTTCAAGACTGGTGAAGCATCGCAAGAAAAGAAAGGGAATGGACAGAGAACGGGAATGTACGGACACAAGTGCAAGCGGCAAAGCAGAACAAAAAAAGAAGAAAGAAAGAAAGAAGACGCACATTTTCTTTTTTTTTTCTTGTCACTGTTTGTTGTGCTGCTTCATCATTCTACACGCATCAAATACACGAAAATGGTCGCATAAACAGCAAAGTAACATCTCTAATATAACTGTTCAGTTCCACGCCTTTGTCAAATAAACTGGCACGCACCAGTTTATATGACAATGTATCAACCAACTTCACCTGACAACTTTTCGTCGAACTTTGGACTAAGTTCCAAGTTCCACACCTTAGCTTGCTGCAGTGAGCTCCGTTTGCGGAGTCATTTACATCGCTATTTGCACTCATCTTCTGCTTTATATGCTAGCTCATGTCATGAAAGCACCCTGCTTCAACATGCAGCGACCTTTCTCAAGAGCAGACGCATACAAATGCGTTTTTCGGTTCGTCAGGCCTTAAGAACCGCAGTGTGAAATCACTGGATGTGCCGTATGCACCTTTGGCCCGTAGTCTGGTCCCCCTCTTGCCTCTCCTCCTTCAACTGCCGCCCACACAAATGCGGCTATGATACTTTTGTGCCCGCCATGTTAACACAAAGTATTGTGATGGGTTGCTAGAAACAAAAAAAAATTTCAAAATGAAGACCGATGTGCATCTACGAATGGCTGCCGGTCATAGACAAACATCGGTCATTTCTTTCCCGTTCCCGAAGCCACTCCCTTAACAGCATTGGGAAGATGACGTGCAAATATGGCGGCCATGAGCAACTTTGTTGCCATCGTGTGCACTCGCTTTCGCTTGCGAGACAGTTTGTCGGCTTTCCGAATCTCGCGCAGCTGCTGCGAATAGATCGGCGTCGATTAGGCACCCAACTGTAACGCTACTCGATGA
Source organism: Dermacentor andersoni (assembly GCF_023375885.2). Lineage (NCBI taxonomy): Eukaryota > Metazoa > Arthropoda > Arachnida > Ixodida > Ixodidae > Dermacentor > Dermacentor andersoni. Next base: position 362,738,165 of record NC_092814.1, on the reverse strand, counting down.
TGCCCAATGACGCCGATTAGGCCTAACGGCCTACTCAATGTGGCCGTGCCAAAAGCAGCAGCAAAATGGTTGCCGCCAGGCGACGTAGTTTACGACAACCACTTTGGACAACAGTGTCGCCTCAGCTATAGTAACGCCGTCAGGCCCGCACTGATTGGCTGGTTGAGCAAAATCGGATGAAGCAGTGCTCAACCAGCCAATCAGCCCATCCAATTTTTCCCAAAACAATAAATCAGTGCATGCGTGCCTATGGTAAAGGTGTGGCCAAGGCGACAGTATCACCAAAACTGGTCGTCACAGAATACATCCCCAGTAAGTTTATACGGGTGGCACATCATGTGATCGCGGTCTCGAGGTCACACGTACGGGTTAGTTTGAAGGTTGTTAAAGCAGCGTGAAGATCGTCGCCGCATATACAACACGACCTGTGTGCTTATCAACAGTGAATCAGCTCGATCTTCACACAAGCTTCCACACTTCACAAAATATGCACCACTTTTGTTGCTGTTCCTTCTGTCAGCTGCCATTCCTTCTGTTCATTTTGATCGGTCGTTTCGATCCAGGTGAACCTTGTACTGACAGAGGCGGTGCTGTTCTGTGAATTGTGCCGCTTATGCACTGTGTGTGTGATCTCTGGGTCGGGCCCACATCGGGCAGTGCTTGCAGTGATGCAGTCTGCTACCGCATCAGACGGAGCAGCCCATCCGCAGCACACTCGGCAGTCTTTTACGCCGAAAACGAAATGAAACACTCGCTTGGAGGGCATGACGCACGAAGGGCTCCGCGGCGCACGCAACATGTGGCACTGAGCAGGTGTCTACCTCAAATATATTAAACATTCCAAAAATCGAACAGTAGATATTCGATTTGCAAATCAAATTATTTGAATGTTCACTATTTAATTCGATTCAGTGATATTGGATTGCACTAATCCGTCTTAAAACCTGGGACGTCGCATAATCGGGGGACGTATAAGCAGGGTTTCATGCAGCACTTCCTAGAGCTCTCAGCTGAAGAAAGGCACTTAGAATAAACCAGCTGTGCCAAGCCTAATGCAAAGCATGTGGCAAGAGCACTCGAGAGCATACAAAAGTGACCTGTTGAATGTACGGTAAGTCAAACGTCACGCAGAAAGACCACTACTTTTTACATTTAATTATATACACCACAGCAAACAACCAGCTACAGTGCAGTCCGCTTAGAACAATATCAAGAACTAAAAATTCGATCGTTATAACCGATCATTGCTATAGCTGGACTGCCATAAAAAAGCTGCCGAACATATCTTTGTAGCCCCGAAACCAAATTCGTCACTTGAGCTAAAATATAGACTTTGAATAAAGCAGCCTGTGAAAAATGAAATGTTTATTTATACCTCTAAACAGCATATATCAAGCATTAGGCGCGCTGAATCAGAAATCTGCACTTGCTTTCACGGGAGTTTCAGCTTCACTACTGCAGTGTACAGCTGCTGCGCAAACACTAGCGGCAATTATTGAGCGTGCATAAAATCAATGAACGACTCGATCGACGACAGTGCGCTTTGCGTGAACATCGGGGTTGGTGTCGAAGATGGGTCATATGTCAATCTCGTTGCCCCTGTCGCACAACGCCGCCGTATGTTGCGAAAACGATCACCCCATCAGAGGTCTCTTCGCATAACGAGGCAGCGCTATCTGCACTCAGAAACTCCTCCATCGAAGCACAGCCTTTTTCATCTTCAGTAGCGACATGCTTCCAGAGCTCGGTAATGTCAGCGGCTTCCACCGTGTTGGTTCCAGGGACACAAAGCCCAGGCACACAAGGCCTGGGCCTTGTGTGCCTGGGCTTTTCATTGTAGACCCGCCTTTTCCATTGATCAGCATGGCCCCTGGTTGCAGCCATCATGATCGCGGCGCTCCTTTGTGAGCTCACATTTTGGGCCATGCAAAATTTGCAGCTTCGTCTCAAGCGATACAGCATTGCACATTGCTGATGCCGTCTTCTATCAACCGGGCTATCTGCTGCTTCTGCAGTGCATTTCTGCACTCACTGAAAAGGAAGCAAAGGGCAGGCGCTGCTTCGCCTCGCTTTTTTTTTTCTCTCCTCAACGTGGATGCATTGGACGCAAGGCAACTGGTGCCATCTTGTGCCACGCGAGTGGGATGCGCTGCGAGGTTAATGGTGGCAGCTACGAATGCACATAGGTAAACATATCACCCCGTCTCGTTTGTTTAAGGGAAACTTAGGAATGCAAATTTCACAGTTATTCTACATGGAAAACGCCATCCAGAAGGCAAAATTGTGATTGTTATATCTGTTTTTTTTTTCTCATAGCCCTAATGTATAAGTTGACACTCTTAAGTCGGCTCATCGTTATAATCAATATATCATTATATGTGGTATTGCTATAAGTGGACTGCACTGTATACTACAGTGCAAGCATGTATGCATCCCATCACCACTGTGCAGCCCAGAACTTTAAAATGCAAGATTTACAAGAACAGAAAAGAGGGGAGGGTGAAGGGAAATATCCCACCAGTGTTGTCAATAGGAAAGGCAACTCTTTCGAGGAAGCCAACTTCAACTCCAGTGTCTGATCCGGGCACCTTTAGAATTTCGCCAGGGGATATGGCGACATGCTTGACCTAAACGAGCAAAAATAACTCTGCGTCAAATGGGCTCTTTCAATTGACAATTGAGATTAAATCAACAGACTTTAAGATCCTTGCAGAGAGAGAGATGATTTGAAGAAAGGTGGAGAGGTCAGCCTGAGCTAGTGCCCTCTAGCCTGCTATGATGAACAGGGGGAAGAGATGTAAAGCCACGGTGAGGGATGATAATGACATAGAAAAGGAGTGCATAAAGGTAGTGCATGCCAGTTCACCAGTATTGCAGTGATCATGCAAAACAGTTCAGAAATAGTATCATCTAATAAAATCACCCAAACAGCCACAAGAGGGGGTTCCAGATCTTGGCTGGGACTACTGACTCAGGTGAAAATGAAAAAGGTATCAAGATAAGGCCGATGCCTGGCCTTTTGGTGCATGAGCAGCCCAGGTACCATGAAAGGCTTTACAGTCCGTTATGTACTATGATAAACAACTCCTAGATGGGGGAGCCAATGGCTACTGACACGTTTCAACTATACAACACCAAGTTCTCATGGTGCCACCCTCACCAGCATCAATTTTGTATCAAAAGCAACCAGCCACGACAAAAAAAAAAAGCATTTCTTACTGCTGCAGAATGTTCATGAAGGGGCCTTGAACCACACAGTGAGCCTTGTGAATAAACACACTCCATAGGTGAAGCATAGAGCTGTGAACGTGCCAGTCAAGTTTTGCAGTTATACATGGTATGTGGAGCGCACAAGTGCAGTGTAAAGTTAACATTGTTTTCTTCAAACAGCTTCCCTTGGCCTGCTTTAAAGCTGCTGTCTGGCTGCCTCCTGGAGCGGTATTCTCATAATCCCTTATGGGGACGCTTTTGCTTTTGAATAATGTGGCATTCAGCATGATGCCTCATTGGAGCATTGGACATGATGTGGGCTGGCTCAGCCAATCAATGTGCTTTGAAAGTAACATATTTCCAAATATGGTTGATTGAGACTACAGTCTCTGATGTCAGCTCGCAGCAACTTATTGACATTGGCCAATTGTTGAGATTATAACAGCATGAAATTGCAGTGAATATATTTCTGAAATGTGTTAAATCTTACTACAACTGCTTAAATACAGTAGAACCTTGTTATTAACTACCCACTTAGGACATACTATCAGCTAAGACATGGTTACAATGAATGCCCGACCCACTCTCCTAGAGTTTATTGTTATTGGCATACCACTGAAGCCATAATGGCTCGTTGCATCACTACTGGTTAGTGTGTACCAAGAACACGTTTTGTCGCACAAAATCTTTACGGGGCCGCCTCAATTCAGTGTGGCTGATGCTGTGCTGGGCTGCAAAAGATTTTCCACCATTTTGGAAAGAGCAAAGACCCCCTTATCAATGATTCCAGCTGCTTGTGAATACTGTGATGCCTATCTGGACAAGCTTTGGAAATATACAAAGGTGTAGCGCTTGGCCGCCACAGCATAGAACACCGCCACTAAGGCTTCAATGACCTAGAGCCATCAACCCAACCACAATAAGCATCTTCACCCAACTGTTGGCAATTTTTGTGGTGTTGAACAGTAACGTTGAAAGTGTACTGTACGCTTCTGACATGCAATAATGTAATGTGCTGGGTCCTCGAGCTGGGCCTGCCCAAGTGTGCATCACTTATTGAAATTAACTCAGGCAACAGTTGCTACACTGGCTCAACAAGCTATGTGCTGCACTCGTGCACCACATGCACAGTCAAGCAGGGGTGCAAGTACAAAGCACTGTACAGAGGCTCGCAACGTATCTGGGTACACCTGTCGACAAACATATATGCATACAGCAAGCGTCCCACAAGAAGGACAGCGTGTCCTTGATAAGTGACACACTGCAAAGAAAACACATGGCATGATCATCAATACGTGGCAGCAGGCGCTGTGTTTCAAAGAAGTGGCACCAGTTCTCAGTCAGTCACATCCTTCTCCAAGCACACACATGCACCAGGAACAGTTCACGATGTACATCAGGCACTCTGCTGCAATTCTCCATACCAAAGTCTCCAAGGGCTGCCTGGTATCGCCTATCTTCTATCAATTGGTTATGCGAAACCGATAACACTTCAAGGAAAAAAGCTAAAACGAACTCCCCTGTGCATGCTTTCAGTAACATTTACTTTGATGCCCCTTTTCTGTCCTTCACTGGCAGCAGTGAAATACTTACTAAAATACTTACATTAGTAAGTACATGTACCCGTAAATACTTATGGATGCTTACTAATGAGGTTCCAGTGGATTTGATAAAGCAAACTAAACAGGCTGAAGAAAGCAAGAACTGCATTTCAAATTCTTTTGAAAGAAGGTCATAGTAATCTCTTCAAGCTTGCATGCATCTCAACAAAACAGCACTCCTTATCAGCCTCACTGTCATCAAGCAGCATTTGCTGCAATTAGGCTAAACGTACAAAGAAGAATTTTTTTGGCTCGAGGTGAATACCGTATTTACTAGAATCTAACATGCACTTTTTTCCGTTAAAATGGATCCAAACATTGCGTGCGCGTTATAATCGAGTACGACCCTAAATCTGCATTCCCATATCGCCATGGGCATTTCAAAATGGCCACCTCGTACGTGCTTTGAGCCCAGCTGCTGTAGTTTCCTCCATATGCTGTCGTATGTGTGCTTAGGTTAGTGCCCACCATCCGTCTTCCTGGTCTTCCCGTTTTTTGCGTTTGCTCTATCAGCATGGAAGTGCCGACTGCCAGAGTTCACCACGATGCCGCAATTAAAAGGAAAGTGATCACGTACGGAGACGGACAGAAATCGGGCCGCATCACGCACATTCGGAGTTGCCGAAACTTGAGTGCAGGACTAGCGCAAACAGGACAAGTGCTCTGCTCCGGCGGCTGCTACGTACGGTACCGCCACGTGCCCCCTATCTTGAAATCGATCTGCGATGGAGACAGCAGATGGAGGCACACCGAACTGTGTTCTCGTCGCTTAGTTCGCAATGAAGCAAGAGGCCACACAAAGGTCAATTTGCTCGCTCCTGCTACAACACTTCCTCATTCCAGTGTTTTGATAAAGAGTTTCCACAGCCATTGCTTGAGACGTGTTCATGTTTGCTTGTACGCGCATGACACCATGCTTGTTAATTTAGTTAGAAAGCGTATGTCTGAAAGTTTATACGGCCGATAAAACTACTATCCTTACTTTTCGTACAGCTGTTTACTAATTTGCTATAGCAATCGATGCTTCGTCTTTCGAGTGAAACTGCGACTTTCTTTATTTATTGCAATTTTAGTGTGTTGGGAGTAAATCTTTGTTTTTCCAAATGACACAAAGTTGTATTTCTGTATGAAAGAATGAGGTGTACGGTACTGCAAAGGAGTTCTTATTTTTTTAGGTCACAGCAAACGGGTGCGCATTACAATCGAGGGCACGTTGGAATCGAATAAATATGGTAGTTGTGGTCGTTGCATAAAACCTTGACACAAGAACCAGCAGTTGGAAATGAAAAAAAGAAAAGAAGAAAAAAAGAAAAATGAGAAAGAGAGAGGGAGGCGTCGCCTTACTTGCATAGATTCCAAGTTTATTTTCACTGCAGGAATGCAGATACTTTCATGCCTAAAAATGCAAGTTCAACAGTTGTGGTTCAGTAAAGTACTTGATGGTAAAGATGGCGGGGACATTCGCATAGCCTGTCACATGGCTTGATGCGTGTCACACATCAAATTTATTTAGACTTTTGCCCAATGTTGTGGTTCGGTATACTTCAATTTCATGATGGTGGCACACGCGAAGGCATTTTGCATTCGCCCAATGCACGGCTCAATGTGTGCCATGCCTCGCCGCAATTCCACGAAGTGCTGATGTCGCATACGACTTTCACTAAGCCAACTACACAGCCCTGGCAGTTAAGGCTCACCTCTTTCTACCTACACGTGACCTTAAGCCATTCCGTCCAGTAAGCGAAGAGATAAACTTAATGCATGCTGTAGTTCACAACTAATCGCCCGTCGACCAGCACACTGCTTCTAAGGCCCTCAGTCTATCCTGTGCGTGTAATCATGGGCACAATCACTGCTGAGCCACTCAATGAGTGGCAATCTTCTCGCGATGGTTACAGCAAATGTTTGGCATGGCGACACTGCCTGGGCTGTTAGGTTTTATCAGCACTGCTTTGCCAGGTGTTTGCGACCCAAGTTGCCGTTTGGTTGCTGAGCAATGACATCCCCAAGGAAAGCAATTATATGGAGGACGTTGTAGCATCATTGACTGCATATTCATTGATTTTAAAAAGGCTTTTGACGTAGTAGATCATGGTCTCTTAGTCCACAAGTTGCGTTGTTTAAATGTGAATGAGAAGGTTGTTGAATGGATTATGGAATATTTAAGTTTAAGGTGTCAGTATGTCACAACAAACGGAGCCAAATCAAATGTAACTTCCGTCACGTCAGGCGTCCCACAAGGGTCAGTTTTGGGACCATTGCTTTTTCTTGTGTTCATTAATGACATATCAAAGAATATTACTTCCTACATGCGACTCTTCGCTGGTGACTGTACAGTCTACAGAGAAGTGAAAAATTCCCAGGATTCACTTGCTTTGCAGGAAGACCTAAATACATTGCACCGGTGGTGCGAACAGTGGCACATGAATATAAATTTGCAAAAAACAGTGCACATGTGTTTCACGAGGAAAAAGAATGTACTTAATTACATCTATAAAATAAACTGCCACTTATTGGAAACTGTTCTCGAATATGGTAAGTATTTAGGTGTGTACATCACCTCAAAACTATGTTGGTATCGACATGTTGATTATGTTGCTGGGAAAGCTTGAAAAATGTTGGGTTTCTTGCGCCGTAACACGAGAATGTTTCTGCAAGACTCTAGGGATGTACTATTTAAAACATATATTAGGTCCGCGCTAGAATATGCTTGTACTGTATGGGACCCGCCGACAAAGACCAACAGACAAAAATTAGAAAGAATCCAGAACTTAGCGGCCCGCATTCAGGTAAAGTAGTTCTTTGCGTGAATGCGAACTGAGAAACTGTGATTGCGCTCCCTGTATAAAATAGTGGCGTTTTTTTCCTGATTAAACATTGTTGGAAGTGGTGCCCTGTGTGTATGTGTTCCCTCTTCGTCCACCGTCATTGTCGCGCCTTCACTTCAGATCATGCTTAACCAACATGCCCAACTATCCATCCTAACGTCCTTTGTTGATGTTGCTACCATTTTTTATTTCACATGAAATAAGCATCTTTCCCCGGTGTCAAAGAAATCAGCTCATATTTAGGAAGCTCGAGCCATGCAAACGAATACTGACCCATTCCTGCCATAGAATGTACAAGAACATCTGAGAAAAATCCACTGATGACAGCCGCAGAGAGTGTAGCCTTACTCATGTAAATTTCTACCACTCCTCATCAACTGCATCCGCTGCCATCCGGATGACGAAGAAACTCTACATGTTTTCTGGAGGCTTCCTCGCATCCTGACCAATGGGGACACGCATCTTGGTGGGAGAGTGAGAGAGCGCTTGTACCACGGATGTTAGATGCTTGTGCACCTGCATGCTTTGGTGTGAATGAACTAACAAACATTTCATACCCTATAAACAAGAAGTGATGATCCCCGGTTATCAACCCATGCCATAGTTTCGTTTTCTAGAAGCGCTACCCATGCGACCTTCGGGGTGTCGACGCTACTGATGCCTGGCCAGTGGTGGTCCGTGCTCTATCCTTCGTGAACGTGTTTGAGAAGCACTACCATGCCACCTCTGACTTTTCGACGCTACTGATGGCAAGCCAGCGTGGGGGATTGACCGTGCTCCATTCATCGGGTTCCTGTTTCCGCGGTTCCTGCTTCTTCGTCTCCACACTCCAATCGTCTTTCTTCCGCTATACATGAAGCCGATACCAAGCCCACAATTGCAATCGTCACCATCACCAGCACGCACTGATGAGGAAAGCGAGATGCCCTGACGACATTTTGAAGCTTCTGCCTTCTGCGTCGCCCACCGCTTTCAGTAACTCTGGTGCCGACGACGCAGGCATTTGGTCCCATGCTGCAGGCCATGTGATTGTGTGTTATTCGGAGTGCTTCATTAGGCGTGGTCTACAGTGATAAATGGCTCCGTCAATCTCCAGGCGAAAGTGTCTGACTTTGGAGCAGAAAGTTCTGCTGATAAAAAAGTGGGAAAATGCAGCTGGCAGAAAAATGACATCGCAATGGAATTTGGCTTTCCGCCGCCTACTCTATCAACTGTATTCATTTTTTTTTTAAAACAAGGAAGCTGTGCTGGATGGTTTTCAAAAGAGCTTCTCAGCAAAGAGAATGAGGAATCGCGATTTGAAATACCCCGTAGTGGAAGATGCATTTTTAGAGTCGCTGAAGAACTCCAGGAGTGCACATCTCCCAGTACACAGGCCTGCACTTAATTTAATATCCAAAGCTCTCACCCTCTAAATGGGCCATAAAGATTTCAAGTGCAGCAATGGCTGGCTTGAGCGGTTCAAGAAATGATATGGCGTGACCTCGAAGTCGATCGTTGGTGAAAGCGCAGCTGTGAACCGTGACACTGTAGGCGTATGACGCCACCATCAGTCCCAAGCACTACTTTAAAAGTATGAAGACAAAAATATCTACAAACTAGATGAGGCTGCATTTTTCTACATTATGCTACCGAATCGCCTGTTCACTACCACTGGCGGATCCTCATACGGAGGAAAACAGAGCAAGGAACGTGCCACGGTGCTGTTTAGTGCCAATGAAACAGGCGAGGACAAGCTTCCCTTGTTGATACTGGGGAAGGCGGAGAAGCCGCAGCGCTTCCGAAATGCAACAACTATTCCCAAGGAATGCCTCTACAGAAGTAAAAAGCAAGCATGGATGACTGCTGCTATTTTTGAAGACTACGTGTGCCTTCTGGATAGACGGTTCGATGCAAAGAATTGGCAAATGCTTTTTATAATTGAAAATTGTCCGAGCCACAGGAAGATCGACAACCTCAAGGCGATTTCTGTGGAAGTTTTGCCTGCAAACACAACCGTAGTACTGCAACCAATGGATGAGGGCATCATTGAGACCACCCGAAGCTGTACCGCAAGGCTTTTTTGCAGCGGATGTTCACAGGAGTATGAGGCCATCAAGAGGTATAACATTGATTTGCTTGGTGCGATCCATTTGCTGAACTTTTCATGGAAAGAACTCGCACCTTCGAAGGTCGCCAACTGCTTTGTGCATGCCAGCTTTTCCCGTGCCGTCGTCAGCGACCCTGACGATGACCAGACTGACGATGACCGGACTTGCAGCAATGTGTACGAGGCTGTTCATAAAATTGCTGGCCAAGACGTAGAAGACGACTTTGATGCATTCGCGTTGGCTGACGCTAGTGCTCCCGTGGTCGCCCCAGTGACACATGCGGAGATACTAATTGATACTGCTGGTGGCCCCGACGAAGACGAAGAGCAGGCGGACGAAGAACCACATGAAGTGCCAACTATGGTGTAGACCTATGCCTGCTGTGAAATAAGGCTGAATGCATGGGCAGCGACCACAGCTTCGTGCAATGCTTAGTCGAATTAGAGCTGGGGTTGCTCGCGCCCGGTAAGTACTTGAAGCAGCCAAAGCTTACTGCCTTTTTTGCAATTGAATAAGGTTTTGCTTCACTGAATACATTGTATTTTGACTTCCTCGCAGTTGTGACACAATAAAAGCTCAACTGCTTTAGCTTTTCTCGAGTGATTGCTTATATCGAATTACCGCTCATAACAAATCTTTTTGCCATCCCGCTGACTTTGTTATAACGAGGGATCGCTGTAATACAATTTCTGGGGATTCTTAGATTTCCATGTATCCTTCATGGCAGCCGAAAGAGTAAGCTAGCAGACAACAAGGCAGAGAAAGCGGATGACGTGGTGCACGGGTTTGGAAAACCTGAGACAGAGCTGGGTAAAAATACACGAGAATTTTTTTTTTTTAACCTATTGTGGAGGCAACGACACGTCGGGGTTTGTGAGCGCATGCTCCGCCCAGACAAGTGTTACCTAGCAACGGAGGCACATCTCTTCCTTATTTCGCCCTTCTTTCTGCACACGTTTCTTAAACTTAAACCCATACTTTGGTCACCAGTTGGAAACAGCACTCCTAGACGCATGCTTGCCAGGCGATGATGAAAAGGAGCTGCACCTATGCTCTCGACGTTTCATTGTGGAACTCTTCAACCAGCTGCGTCAGCGGCTTCCAGAAAACATTCAGTGCTTGGAAAAGGGTTCTCTCCTCTCTGTAGAGCACGCACTAAAAGCAATACATGAGCCAATTACAGAATTGGCATCCCAGTTTCTCTCCATGGAAGCCGTGTCCACTTGCGAAACACAGTGGACGAATTTGCGGCACGTAAAATGGTGCTCAATGAATACAACCGATGGTTTCAGGGCAGAAATCGTTTCCTACAGGGAAGTGCAGAGTGAAAACCCCTTTGCCGAGCTGGCCACGCTTGCCACGACAGTGCTCTCATCGCCTTTCTCAAACGCTGGAGTAGAAAGATGCTTTAGCGACATGAGCATTGTGAAGAGCAAGCATCGTAATAGGTCGGACAGTGGCATACTAAATTAGCTACTAAGTGTGCGGGACAGGCTTCGGAGGCACAATATTAGATCAATATGTGCCCTCACTTTGTTGGCGAGGTGGTTCCTCCGCTTTCCGAGTGCCATACAGAACGTCAACTTTGGCTGTCAAGGTTAGGCCTAGCCGGTGGGGGTGTCGGGCGGCATGCCATCGCGAGCAACTCGCCCTTGATACATGTTGTTACCCGTAGACAAATGCATGTACGATTTGGTGCGAGATCACATGCATAGACTGAACTAATGGCAGCGCACGTAAAGCAGGGTTTGTGGGCGATCAGTCGGCAACTACTGCGAACACGCACAACAAAAGTTCTTAAGTTCGTGTACTGATAGGAATGGGGAAAGCTCACATTTGGACAACATTCTGAACTGACAAAGATGCGAAACACAGTTTATACTGACAGCGTCGTGGAGTCAAGGTCGCACCCGCCATACTTGCACTTCGCGACAATGCATATCATGACGGGCAAATACGAAACGCACTTGCAGCCTCAACAAATTACATCCTGAATAGCTGGAGTTATAAAAAAAAATTTATTTTACCATCAAATATCAGTTGGTGACTGTATTTACTTTCCGCACACAAAATAAAAACCAAAGAGCAACAACGCGCAAGCATTTAGTGTGGATCGCGCACCGCTTACAAGTGGCCGAAGCAAACAGCTTCTCCATCGCATAGCCAAACCTCACGCGCCCACTGAGCCAGCATACTGCTGTTGCGCTTTCTTTTTCCCCCGTTCCTTATTTGTCCACTCATTCCACATCTCCCCCGCATTGCCCTCATCACTCTCTCCTCGGCCAACGCACCTTGTTGACATGCATGCTCACTGCCTCGCTTGTTTGCGGGATTTTCCGGCAACCGCATTATAACTGGTATGCCATCCCGTAAGTCTGCACTATAAACGGTATGCATACACATTGAATTCTATGGGAAGATAAATGGGAATCAGAAAAGACCCCATTATATCCAGTTCTGCACTATAAGTGGTCACAGTGTAAGTGGTATGGGCTGTACTGTCCGTTTGGAAAATTCTCTTAAGAATATATTTCACGGTAGGCAAAGCGCTCATTTTAAGGCATGCTTCCGGTTTTGGGCAAAGGTGTTTCTAACCTCTTTAATGTTCATTGTATTGCAGTCACTTATTCTATGAATAAGCATTCACGCGAAATCAAGCAAGTCTGAACAAGCCGGTGGCAAAACAACACTCACATTTGCTGGTAAGCACAAGCTCGCACCAGTGCGCCTACACATAAGCAGATGGAGTGGGACAGACTTTACTTGTCCAAACACGGCGTGAACACGGATATCTATTCCAGACAGATGTGGGCACTCTGGCTTCCTCGCATTTCCACACGCCTGGCTATGCAGCTACATGGTGCAACCAACCCTCAGTGAAGCAGATATATGCCATGCGAAGTCAAAACATTTATGAGTGAGTCAAGTGGGCGTGCGCTGGCGCACGTCTCTTGTAGATGCAAACCACCATTCCTCACGAGGCACGGCAAACGCAAGCCTCACGGATGCAAGTTCGTATGCGTCGGCAAGCGTACGTGTGGTCTGGGCTTTAGGCTTTTGTCAGTCAGTCTCAATTTGGCCTTCATTTAAATTTCTGGGGTGCCATTATGAAATTCAACTTAATTATCTCTTACAGTAATCACATTTATGCCTCAGAGACAAAGAGCTGATTCAGCACAGCGCATAATGAATGAAAAACTAGCCCACGTGATGCTTACCTCACTGTCCGAGATGGCCGAATGTAGCCAGTAGCACCAGTTCACCATCTTCTTTTCCCGGTAGATAAGACCCGCATCGAAGAGCCGCACAAACGCTGTTGTGACTGCTTCACTCATCGGCTGCACCATTTTCAAAAATTAACATGAGATTCTTTTACTAAATATTCTTTGAGTGCTAAACCAGCACAAGTGTTTCGTTACATTATGTCATGTGGCCCAGCATAGAGATCTGTAACACAACAGCCTTGACTCAAAGATACTACCCAGTGCAATATGCCAAGCTCACCATAATGTTTGCAAAGCCTAGCTTGAAAAGCAAAACAAGACAATTTTAAACTTGTCACACCCATAAATGATGTACAAGTGGCCACCATGGCAAAAGTGAAGTGTCACAAGGCAGAAATTCACTAGCTTTCAGAATCATCCTCAATATATGACGTACAGCTTTCTTATCAACTGCTATTTTATAAAATAAATGAACCTACCTGATCATTATGGTTAGCTACAGTTTTATTATTATTAATTTATGTTATTGCTAGCCCCAACAGTACTAGTATTGGCAGGGTGGCACAAAGCCCACTTCAAAATGAGAAGAGAAAAGTACACAATAAACAAGATCAACTAAAAGAAACATATTATGATGTACATATTTGTGCTAAGCATCAAGACAGATAAACTTAAGACAAAATTAATTTGACGAAGTGTTCACAACATGGGGAGATCCTGAAATCGATATATATTGTACTGCCCTGCCATACCCATGTTAGGATTGTTCCACTTGACTAAAGTATATTGCTACTTAAGAATATTCTTGCTATAGTACCTTAAGAGGAACTAGGCTCATGACACTGGTTGGCATAACTAGAACAAAAGTGCACACTGATGTGTTTGTCTGCTTGGTTGAGTGTTCATTATTTCAAACATTCAGCTCAAGTGACACATTCAACCTAGTTTTGTCACTTCAAACCTGCTTGAGAACAAGTTTTCGCCAGTAAATGAGAAACTGAGACCATTATGTAACTATATTATAACTATTAAGCTACATTTTACTGCATGGGAATATGCACTACACACTTATCAAACAAAAGCTGGTTACCACACAACAAGCATTTCAATCATGAGAATGAGCATGACTTTCGCACAGCGCGCAACGAATGCACTGACAGCAGCAAACATTGCGCAAAATACGATGTGCCAACACCAACACCCCATGCCTGTACTCTCCCAAATATGATGACAAGTCACATGTTTAATAGGTACAGTCCATGTCCATTACAACAGATCCACATACAACATAGTTTCGGATATACCAGACCATCCTTCTCACTTAGTTTGGCCTGCATGTTATCAATGCAACAAATTCCCCTTTAATGGACCCAGCTATAATGTAATATTGGCTACAATGGTCAAATTTTGCCTATATGGTGAAAATACAACGTACTTTGCTGCGGCAATGCATGCAAGCAGCAGTGCACAGCACGCATCCATTTCTGACTGCTTGCAGACTTTGTGAAAATGCACATTTTCATAGGAGCGAATAAATAGTAGCCAGCTTCCCACAGTGGCAGGCTGCACAACACCACTGCTGGCGGAGAGCTTTCATGTCAACCACACAAGTGGCCAGCCACTTCCCACTGCTGTCAGAACAGTGCCAAGCAAGTGCCGATGGTACCACTAAGCCTAACAAGCTTCAAAGCAAAGCCGTAGCTGCGCTGCTTCACAAAGAACTGAATGATCGCAAAACACATTGCTATGAGAGCACTTTATTTCTCATCACATCAATTTGCACAAAAAAAGATGGTGGGCTGCTATTCTTGGCATTCAGACTGTAAGGCGCCTGATGCAGTCAAGCTGTCTCAAATGCAGTGCACTGGTCGCCATGCGCAAACTCTGAGTTGAACTTGCCTTGTACCGCGGCTCTCATTCAGGCTACAGGATTGACAGTGGTCATCGCTTGTCGCGAAAAAAAAAAATGAAGACATCAGTTTATTTTCCTGGCCACTATTTCACATAAAAAACAAACTGCAGCCAATGTTTGTGTCATTGGCAGCAGCCGGCTGGTTCTTTGCCGTTCTCTGGAAAATGGCAGGCAGGAAGACAGAATGGAACCACTGCATCATGGTCGGGATGGGATATGGTCGCGAACTTCAATGAATACGTCCCGGGTGAGGCATTTCGCTTCTACTTTACGCACATCTTTCAAAACAACAAATTGTGGGGGAAAATCATGGAAGAGATGACAAGTCGAATTAAAGTATATGCTGCAGACCTCTTCATTACTCAACAGCTAGAGACATTGCAATTGGGTAGCTGCAGTCACACGCCGTCTCCACATAGCAATCATCATCAGTACCAAACAAAGCCGCATATTAGTAGATCATCAACAAGCTTGCCACGTAGTGATCCTCCCAAAAAGACTAAGCAGAATCATATGCTTAGCATGATTTCACCACACACAGTGGATAAAGTAAAGCCTCCGTTCGCTGAGCAATACCCACATCGTTTTTCTTCAAGACCTAACCTCCCACCGGGTTTCTTCTCCATGCATAAATTGCCATCATGCGCATCATGCAAGAGCCTTCGTTGAAGCATCAAATGCACTCACTGCTTCCTGCACGTGTGGCCCGCCGCCTAGTTTCAAGTCGCGCGATTCTTCTATGAAACTCATTCCGCAGCCCGTGCTTCACAGAATCGCTTCGTTCGTGCATGGCACCTCGAATTTTCCAGAGACAGGCCTATCACTGGAAGCGCTTGGTGAAGCCACATATACTGCGGCATCATCCAGTGATCGAGCATCCAGGATTCCCAAGCTGCATTAACACAGACTACGGTACCATTCACACTAATCACGGAAAGACCGCTGCTATTACTTCAAGCAGTGACATGAAGCAGTAGTACACGTTGTGGGGCTAGTTGGTTCACAGCTTTCATAAGATGAAGATAAAAAGATGAAGCATCACTGTTGTTTCTTCATTGATGTGCTGTCTCTGTTGGCCCTTCACCTTATTGAAAACATGAAGCAGACTGCCTTCCCGCCAAGACAACAAAAGGAAGCCACCACCAGCGTGTGCTCTTTTAACAAGGAAGACAATGCACTTTCAGCAGCAGTGGATGAACCCTGTACATTAGAAGACCAAACACTGTCGTAACAGAAATTCTTTTCTGCACACAAAGCCCCAATGAACTGCTGCCTCTGCAGAAGTGTCGCAGGCACCAAGCGCTGCGCCCTGCCATTTGACAGTAGCAACGATTCATTATGGTGTCACAGCAGCCTCAGAAGAGCCTTCTGTGAAGCCTAGCACAATGCTTTTGCTACCAGACAAGTCTCCCAAAAGAATACAACGTACCAGCTACCCACAGGTTACCCATGTCAATCTGCAAAAAAAATCAAAGGCCAATTCTGATGGAAACACTACCACAGCAACTCTCGCCACAACATCAGAAACATCAACATCAACTCCATCAACTACAGTCGAACCCACTTATAACAATATTCAAGTGCCACGAAAATTCCATTGTTATAACCGATAATTGTTATAACCGGGTTGCATGAAAAAATCAAAATAGGGGGATGGCAGAGCTGGTGTGAAAAAAAACTAACTATAGAGGCGGGGAGGCTAGTGCCCCTCCCCACCACTTTCCTCCGCCCGACTGCTGATTGTGTTCAATCATTTTAACTGGTTCCTGGCCGCTCTGATTGCGTGTAACAAGTCGCGGCTGTCGGCATTAAAGAATGGCACTGCTATAACAACTGCAAATGGATGTCACGAGTGGCAAGCGATACGCGAGCACCGCCGAAGCATCGCATTGGTGGCTCCAAAAGGGGCCTTTAATAATTGCGAGAAGGCTTCTGCAGTAGCCTGTCAGCTTGAGAAATCCAGAAGAAACGCTGAGGAGAGGTCGCCACAAGCATCTCGCCACATACTTCTCACTGGCTTGCACGAGAAAAGCCTATGTCCGTCAGCCATGCATGCTTTACGCGAAGCTTGCTGACATCCTTCTCCAAGGCATCTAAGTGTTCCATGTTGTGCAGCAGAAGGTTCCTCGTGAAAACAAAGCCCCAGAAGGACTGCAGCAGGGCCTCCTGTGAGGACAACGTTGAGGCAGCCTGCCCTACCGCGTCATCGCTGCTGTCGTCGCCTTCGCTATCTGATGCAAGCACGTTTGCAACGGTCGTTTCATCGGTTAGAAGCACTTAGTTTCCAAATTTACAACTGTGCGCTTTCTTTTCACCGGCAACGTCATGCATTGCCGATGATAAGCGGGCGGATCAGCTATCTTCCGTTTTGGCGGCGAGTCAACCAAAGCTGAAAAACCGCGTGGCCAGGAACGTCTTCGACGCAACCAACAAAGACGAATGCGAGCGATTAAGCTGTTCACAGAACTGCGCGGAATGGGGAGCCAGCGAGCAACATGCAACCAATCTGCGAGCGGCACAGTTGGTGCAGTCCATTCGTGTTTCAGAGGGTGGGGTGGCATAGAGCTATGGGCGCAGCCCAATTGCGTTTGGAGAGGTCAAAGGGCGGCGGGAGAGAGCTGCACGGAGATGGCTGGAAAATGAGCGCGTGGTGGTTGTTGGAGCAGTGGCCCATCGTGCAGCGGCTTGAATTTATTGATTTCTTTTTTTTTTCTTTCTTTTCAAGGATTTCGCCTTTCACTACCTTTCAGCTCGAACACCCAGCAGCCAGACGCCACCGTTATAACCGACAATGCAGCATTGGGGCATTGTAGTAAGCGGGTTATTCACAATGGAAAACATACAAAAGTCGACGGTGCAGCAGCTTTTCATTGTTATAACCGATATACAGTCAAACCCACTTATAACAATATTCAAGAAAATTCCATTGTTACAACCGATAATTGTTATAACTGGGTTGCATGAAAAAATCTAAATATGGGGTTGGCATCACTTTGGTGGCCCCAAAAGGGGACATTTAAAAATTGCGAGAAGGCTGCTATGGCAGCTTGTCAGCTTGAGAAATCCAGAAGAAATGATGAGGCGAGATTGCCACAAACATCTCACCGCGTAAATCTCACTGGCTTGACCGAGAAAAGCCTATGTCCTTCAGCCTTGCATGTTTTACACGAAGCTTGCCGACATTCTTCTCCAAGGCATCCAGGTGCTCCATGTAGTGCTGCGGAAGGTTCCTCACGAAAACAAAGCCCCAGGGACACTGAATCATGTGCCGGGCCTCCTGTGAGGACAACGTTGAGGCAGCCTGCCCTTCCACGTCATTGCTGCCGTCGTTATCTGATGCAAGCACGTTCCCGACGATTACCTCATAGGTTAGAAGAACTTAGTTTTCAAATCTATAGCCGTGCGCTTTCTTTTCACCCGCAACGTTGTGCACTGCCTATGATCAGCGGGCACATAAGCCATCTTCCATTTCAACGGTGAATCAAACCAACTGTTGGTCAAACGAGGCTGAGAAACTGCTAGGCCAGGAACGATTTCGACGCAACCAACAAGGACGAACGCGAGCGATTAAGCTTTTAGCAGAACTGCGCTCAATGAGAAGAAAGCGAGCAACATGCGAGCAATCTGCGAGCAATCTGCGAGCAGGGCAGTTGGCACAGCCAATTCGTGTTTGGAGGGGTGGGACGGCGACGGCAGAGAGGCGTGCAGAGATGGCTCGAAAATGAGCGCGCGGCGGCTATTGGTGCAGCGGCCCATGGTGCGGCGGCTCGATTTTCTCTTTTTCTTTTTTTCTTTTCAAGGATTTCACATTTCACTACCTTTTGGCACGGAAACCCAGCAGCCAGACTTCATAGTTATAACAGATAATGCCGCATCGGGGCATTGTAGTAAACGGGTTATCTCACCATGGAAAACATATAAAAGTTGACGGGGCAGCAGCTTCTCATTGTTATAACCGATATATTGTTAAAACTGGTATCGTTACAAGTGGGTTCGACTGTATTGTTAAAACAGGCATCGTTATAGGTGGGTTCGACTGTACTTCTGTAACCACAACGACTTCAACACGGACGATGGCCGTCGCCGGAAGCACAAATGCATTCCTGAAATGCGCGTTCGTTCATACTTGGCACATTTGAGAGCACTACCATTGTGGCGCACAAGCTGGGCATGTCACACGCTTTCTTCATATTTCACAGGCTTTCTTTAGAATGCAGAAAAGATTATTACGTAATAACTGGAAGTTAGAAGCTGGTGAAATTGAGATTTTCTAAAATTCTCTACTACTTTCTCACAGGAAGTTTTGCTCTGAAGCTAATAATTATAAAGTGGTTAATTATTCATCTTTACTAATTCTACAGTCAAATTTCGATAATTCAAGCTTGAAGGGGCCTGAAAATTTGTTCAGATTAAAAGAAGGACCTGTTTTTGAAGTATTCGTGCACCAGAGAACGATGCATGAACGGTGCAAGTCGTGAAATGTCGCGGCATGCAAGCACACTGAGAGCGAGGACCATGAAACTGCCGCCGCCGGCCAACACTCACTCCCCCCCTCCCTCCTATAACAGCAGAAAACGAAACTTCAAGGAGCGGGCTAAGCTGGCGCCGGGCAGGCAGGGCTGGCGACACCGGCGCGGAGAGGAGGCACCTCTGCTACCTACTGCCACTGAAGCAGCATAGTTGCCAAGGCCAGGACTGGACCTCCGCTACTGCTTCCCTCTGTGTGCTCGCGTGTTTTTTTATTCGTCTGTTGACAAATCAGCATTGTGTTTACCTTCTTCATCCTGCGTTCTTAACGTGAGTCATGTCTTATCAAGATGACGAAGTCGTTGCTCCTGATCGTAATCATGTTGGTGTGCTGCCTTCTGTTGCGGCATCACCACATTGAAAAGACAAGGAGAATGAGGCACTGGGTATTTGCCTTCGGGTGCTTGTATTCAGGGTCTGTCTTGTCTCACAGAATCGGATATGGTGCACTGTCTCCGACAACCTTTCCATCGGGACGTCTGCATGCACTCAGTCATGTCTATGTAAAGTGCTTTGTCACATTTTTAAGCCTTGGCTCAAGTTAGCTGGGACACGCTGCATACTATTTCTCAATAGTAATAAAGATTCCCAACTGAAAATCAGTGGTCATCTATGTCTGCTCTTCGCTTTATGTCATTGTCCCCAAGTGGCAGTGCCACACTTTTGATCACGCAGAACCAACAAGCCCAATCTTTGACATTACCAAGTGTTTGACACCAATGAACAATGGATATGTTTACCAGAACTAGGTGACGTGTTTGAATTGTCCACTTTCCTACACTAACAAATGTCAAAGTTAACAAGGTTAACAAATTTACAGAGTGCCTGTGAATGAGCGGAGAGGCATGGCCTCTCTGTTTCGACATGGGACTAGCTAACGGCTGGGTAGGGACCTACCTAGCAGGCCCCCTTACTACTGCCTAGCTCCTCAGGACCTCAATAAAGTTTTTTACTACTACTACTATTACTGTACAATTTTCCAAGGCTGGAAAGGTTTAGTACATTTAAAGACATGAGAGTTCAGTAAGTGTTTCTTACTTTGACAGAGAATGTGTTGTACAGTGTGTGCTGCTTTACGTCCACATAGAGAAACAGTTACTGACACACAACCTTTGACTGGTTGGGTCAGAGTACTCTACAGAGGTACAAACATTGTGTAAGGCATAAATAGAGGTTTATTACAAGGGTAGGCCAGCTCCAACTCAAACAAGCTCAATGACTAGAGCCTAGTGGTACTCGGAGTACCCTCTGTATACTGGCTTTCGTGTCTTTGATGTGCTCTTTCATGGCCAGTCATAGGCACACATAGTGTGGATACCAGTGAAACTTCCTTGAACTTCACGTTCAATGAATAGATAGCCATCATGTTACACCTTGCCAAGAGACAGTAATTGTGAACAGTTGCTGATTTGGCAAGTCCCAACTACCCACCAAGTTCAGAAAAGTTAGCAGGAACATTTTGAACCCATAATTCTTCATAAACGAACAAGTTTATCACAGTTTGGAGAACAGCGTTTTTCATATACAGTTGCACACAAAATATTTTGGTACAAATTCTACCACTGAAGGTGCTCTGAAGCAGCAAGTTAACAAAGATTGCACATTTATCTTTCACAATGTTTAAGTGACTAAAGTGATGTCCTCTCAACATGCAATCAGTATAAGTGATGCAACAAAGCTTACCTCATCCATAGTAAACATGTGGCGTGAGTAATCAAGGGATGCACCAAGCCTCTTCAGCTGGCCGAGAATGTTGGCCTCTTTCCTGCATAGTCACCAAGGCTGGATCTTTAGGCAGCAAAGAAGTGCATTTTAAGCACCGAAAATGGGCACTTAAAACTCCTTTATAGGCACTAAGTAGACGAAAACAAGCAGTGCAATATGACACAAAGCTGAACAAGTTGGTACCAGGTTTGAAAGATTAGCAGTATCAAATGCCTTAAACTCTAAAAGCTTTATGTGTTGTCTATCGTCTTCATTGTGTATCCGTGTTTTAGTACAGTAAAACCTCGTTCATACGTTTCAGAAAAAAACGTGAGAAAAACTAACAGGGAAAACGTACAATCTGAAGTAACTAAAAAAACTTGACAAAATCAACTACTGTTAACATCTACGTAATGCGAAGTGTCGCACGGATTGTTGCGACAAGGGACGCAGACGCATGTCGAGCTAGCGGTGCTCTGGTGGCCCGAGATGTGTTTTGTTGTTTTCTTATTGCGTGGTGTTTCAAGAGGGCGACAGGAAACCGAAACAAAATCGAGCTGGTGGGCAACACCGAATGCCGTCGAAACGAAATGTGATGCCCACATCGCACCGCCTGCAGCAGGGAACTGCAGTGTATTTGGATTACAGTGAAACCTTGTTACTACGAACATCACACTAACAAACTTTTTAGATTAACGAACTTTTCAAAAATCCCCTACTCACTTTTTATAGATTCAATATAAAATTACTTCGGTATTACGAACTTCAGAATACCAAACTTTTCAGAATAACAATCGTTATTCAGTTTCCCTGTGATGTTAACGCCTCAGCACTATAAACTACTATTTATAAATCTGGGGATTCTTACATTTCCGTGTATACTTCATGGCAGCCAAAACAGTAGGCTAGCAGACGACAAGGCAGGGAGAGCGAACGTCGCGGCACATGGGTTCGGAAAATCTGAGAAGGTGCCCAAGAAAAAAAGAATGTAGGCGAGCGGAGCCGACGACGCATGAGGTTTTGGAAGCGCATGCTCCGCCCAGAAAAGTGTCGCCTAGCAACGGAGGCATGTTTCTTCCTTCTTTCACACTTCTTTCTGTGCATGCCTCTTCTTTCTTTCGCTCTTCTTTCTGCGGCCGTACTAGCTACATGCGCGGTGAAATGTAACCTCCGTACTCGCGGGGGTGCCACACGGTCACACCTTGCACTTTTCAGACGATGTTGTTTACATGAGCTTGCACTTTGACATAGTTCAGGTGTCCGCCTCGAGTCAGACCGTTGCGGTGTCCATAGCAAAAAATGTAAAAAACAAACAGAAAGTAAGGAACATTGCGCTTTGGAAGAGACACAGAGCTACCTTTCTGTCGTTAGTTTTCTCGAAATCAGTGTCTGTTTTGCACGCATTAATCTTATTATATGGTGCTTAGGTGGTGCCGGAATCTATGGAAAATAGTGACAGCACGTGCCGGTAGCCAACAGCAACGTTTTCGTGGATAGTTCATATGGTGACATCTTATGAACTGATGGGTTGATGAGCAGAATTGTCAATTTTGTGGCTTTCACTAAAACGATCTTTCAGAATAACAAACAATTTACTGCAGTCCCATGAAGTTTGTTATATCGAGATTTCACTGTATCGCTTACTAAAAGCGTGCACTGCGTTACCAATGGCACAAGGCACCACACACTGTAAAACAGATAGGTGAAGGTGCTTATCGCAATAGGTTTGGTGGCGATGGCTGTGAATGCGGCGCGCAACGACCCGGGCGGAGATTTCTTAGTACTGGAATAAGAAACTGTGCGCGCCATCGTTTTCACATGAGACAGGCAACTATATACCGTTCTCGAGTGCGCGCGCCTCGCGCCTTTTCTTGTTCCCATGGGATTTAGCAGCCGGAAAACTTATACTATCGCAGTCTGCAGCAATGAATGGCGGTGCGTTTCAGTTATTGCCTATTAAAAGCGTGCACTGTGAAACAGATAGGCGAAGATGCTTATCGCAATAGGACTGGCGGTGATACCTGTGAATGCTGCATGCGACGAGCCCGGAGGAGACTTGCTGGTACCGGAGTGAGAAATTTAGTGTGCACCGGCGCTTTCACGTGAGATGGACAGGCAAGTATTGCGGTGAAGCTGCCCCGGCGGGCAGCTATACACTGCTCTTCACCGTGTGCACTCTATTGAATGTGTGCGCTCTATTGGGATCTAGTGGCCCGAAAACGTATCATATGTTCACAATCACAGTTTGCCGACGTACTGAATGTTGGTGCTGAAAAATCTTGTTTTCCACAAACGTATGAACTGGTAAAATGTGAGCATAACTATACTGGGTCATTTTTTTTTGTTCTCGATTGCGAACATTGGCACCGAGAAAACGTACGCAATGGGAACGTATCAAGAGTGTCCTACTGTTTATGCCTAACCTTTCAAACCATGAAGCCCAATCAATTTTGGTTTACTTGAAATCCACACAAGCTTTTTCACAGCAAGGAAACCGAAATGCTCATTTGTAGGATTGACTGGACAGAGGTCTTTGAACACAAAACATACAGTAATGCCAATTAATGGAATAGTTTGCATTATTTTAAAGAAGGTTTCTGAATTCAAAAGCTTTGTAATTACCCTATCAAGCCTTCATATTCCCAGATTACCAATTCAAGGTTCAGCAAAGTAATAAAGTCTAGTTCTTTGGAATCCACTTGTCAATCCTGCCTACATCAGTGTAGATTATTCAAAAAGAATATTTATTATTATTTGAAAATTTTCACAGCACTCCATTCCAATGTTTCAAATATTTTACCAACCCTATATATTTGTTATGCAAGAAAGACACCTCTTCACATACTCTTACCGAATATTGCTAAGACATAAGGGACTACAGTAAGGTCAATGAGAGAGACGTTAGCCATGTTTTTCAAGGAATGACATAAGTTCAACACACCATTTTACCCCGACTTCTTCCAGGGGAGAAACTTCCAGATCCTGTTAATAACATTATAGAATTCCTTAAGGCTATTAAACATTGTGCGAAGATCAGAAAACGACAATTTTTATTCGACCCTAGACACCATTTCATTCTCTTCAGCAACAAGTTATTGAGCTTTACAAAATAATCTGTTGGGGTCACTACAGTCGACTCGGCTGCTGTGCCACAAGAATTCAGTTTATCAGGCATCTGACATATCAGAAAGTCAAGCGATCAGGGGGCCACAAAGGGACCTGTGACAAACAGTCACTCAACTGCTTCTTCCATGCGTGAGCTGCCTCTAAGAATGGCTGACGTCCCAGTTGCTGCCGTGTGATCCCCTTGTCAGCCCAGATCTTCTTCTCCACCACTATCTGGGTGGCGATCCCCGCATGGTCGCATCCGGGCACCCACACCACTCGCTTGCCGCACATGCGATGCCTGCACAACAGAGAAATGGGAGACTAGGATCACCAAGACTATGTACGCAATTGGTGCAGTTTACCACAGCAGAATGGCACAAGTTGCTGTGCATTAACAGTGCCATCTGTGAATCACGCACCACCCTGCTGATCCACAACATCCCCCTCTCTTTACCACCATCACCATTTTATCCACATCCACACAGCCTGGGCACACTAAATTATTTTAGAATGACAGAGTGCATAGCTCAAAAGTTTTCATTTTTCCGGAGGAGGCAGGGGGCTTGACCAGTTCTCCAAACCCATGTGTGTGTATACGTGTGTGTATATTACTAGTAATAACATTTGCACTTAAAGAAACTTCGTGTGACCTCGAAGAGTTGTTCACTGAAGTGACGGCCTTATATAAATAATTACAAGATCTCACAGCCCGAGTCCCCTTGCACCATACCAAGAGACTGGCATCTCTTGGTGGCACAATCTTCCTTTATAGCCTTATCTTTCACTATCACTAATACTGCTTCACCTTTCTGGCGAAAATGCAGCCTCTTTATTTTTGTTTTACTGCGAGTCCAAATATAAGTGCTGCTGAGTATGAATGCTATTGATTCTGATAATGAGTGAATCCAGCTTGGCCTCATTTCGGTTACCGAGTGAATTATACAGGGTGACCCATGTAACTTTAGCTAAAATTTAGAAGTGTGCAAATGTTATGTAGCTGGACAGAACCAAAGTAATGTTGTTTGCCATCGCTTGGAGATACTCAAATTATTTTTTTCTTTCTCCCTAATTAGATATTTCGTCTTGATTAATTATCAACTTCCCAAATATTGTAAGTAGATAAAAAGTGTCAGTGAGAAAATTGTAGAGCAACATGAAAAACTGCCGATACAGCTTTCCGTTTCTCAATAGGTGCTACAAAAAAAGTGTTTTTCCAAGTCTGAAAGAAGCCTGTGAATGCACGCAAAGTGCCTCAAGTGGCCAGTCGCGCGGCAATTTTACGTGCATTTGCGGGCTGCTTTCACGCTCGCAAAAACACTTTTATGCAGCACGTATTGAGCAAGAGAAAGCTGTATCGGGAGTTTTCTATGTTGCTCTACAATTTTCTGACTGACACATTTATTCTTATTTCATAAGTTGATAAACTAATTAAGACTGATTATGTCATTGGGCTGAATGCAAAAAATAATCTCAGTTACTCCAAG
The DNA here is from genome assembly GCF_023375885.2 of Dermacentor andersoni. Lineage (NCBI taxonomy): Eukaryota > Metazoa > Arthropoda > Arachnida > Ixodida > Ixodidae > Dermacentor > Dermacentor andersoni. The sequence goes on along the minus strand of NC_092814.1, from coordinate 362,712,477 downwards.
TGACGGCGCACATTACCTTGATTCTGTCCAGCTATGTGGCATTTGCATATTTTTAAAGTTTGGCTAAAGTTACGTCGGACACCCTTTTTATATTTATGACCTCTGCATGCAAGCGGCAATGTTGCCATTCCTAAAAAATCTTGTAAACTATTAGAACACTTTTTTTTTCATGAGTTGTTAGCATTGTCTACTGGAAAGACAAGCAATACTGAGGCACATATACATTCACAAGCATTTCACATGCCGTTGGTAAAAGACTCTGCCGAAGGGGTCACGAAGTCTGTAGGTTTTTTCAGGGCCGAAAAGCATGCAAAGCAATTTGAAACAAGGTGAATCTACAGCAACATATTCATTCTCTAGGCATAAGCAATACATACCATTCAAAATAATTGTTAGTTGGCTACCTCCTTCTCTTTAACAAATACAATAAACTTTGTCCTGTGTACGTATTTAAATATATTGTGTCTGTGCATGGTGCTTACAGTGGAAATTTAAAAAGAAGGTCGAAGAGAAAAAGTACGAATGAGGTAGCTGCTGCTGGTGCTTCTAATGCAGATGTCCTCCTACTGTTAGAATTTGCAGAAGCAAAGTGAAACAATGAATTAAAAGCCATGCACATCCGCACCAACAATGATGCAGTAAGCTTATATCCAGAATAAAATTTTAAGTGAAAAGGTAGAGACAAATCAAAAGAAACCTGAAATGATGTGGGTAACAGAACTCCAGCAATGACACTTTAAGGAGGGAGCTCTGTCCCCTCGCCAGAAGACTTCAGAGGGGGCTCGGGCACCGGAGCCTCCTCATAGTCAGCGCCTACGGCCGAGTATACTCTTTACTGAAATGAGTATGTGAAAGGAGCTACTCCTTTTCACTTAAGGATATAGAGAAAAAATACTTAGAGAGTGATAAAAGAAGGAAACAAAAAAGAGACATGCAACACAATGGATGCATCCTAATTACACAAGCTGGTGTGGCATTAGGACATGTTCGAGATGTCAATGTCTACAGAAGATAACATAAATACAAACACTTACAGACATAACTGCCTAGCCATTTATGGAAAGATGCATAACAAAAAATTTTCAAAAAATATTTATTTGCATTTTTGTGGTAGGTAAAGGTTGACTGTAAGTGTTGCACAAACTGTATGGAGCAGCTCCTAACAAACTAGCAACATGAAAACCCAGAACAGGCAGAGTGAAAACAGAGGCACAAATCTAGGAGCATTTGTGAAGCGGTAGGTTGGCAAGCTCATGGTAATACAATATGTAGTGAAGTAATGCACAGATTTTTCGCCTTTGTCAAATGCTTTGCAAGTTGGCAAGGATGGATGGGTGTTGTTTAGTGGCACAAAGGCCAGGTATGGCCAAAGAGCGCCATGACTGATAATGTTGTGTTAAGCGCCGATTGGCGAGTTGGGATGATGGGGTGTAACATGGCTGTAAGGTGGCCTAAAATGAATCGCTATTGTAGAAGCGCAAAATGATATACAGTATAAAATTATGACAGTGATACGTGGAGTGGTCTGTGGAGACAGTACGAATGGCAAGTGATCATGGGGCTAAAATGCAAGAATATAGAAATAGCACATATGCCTCCTTAAGGCCTTTAAGCCCAAAGGCTGGGAGGCAGATGCGTTCTTTTAATGCAGCTACCGCAGCAGAAACCTCTGTTAAGAGGCCATGCTACGGATTTCCTGGGGCTATAACATCAAAACTATGTACATATTTTAAAAATTGAAACAGGGATCGACATTTAAAGAGAGGTTCTATACATATGATCATTTGAGGATGGAGTGGAATTCGCTGCCAGTGTGGTAATGGAAAAGGCTTTTTCCTATTTACGTCTAATTCAGTGCATTGCATCAGGATGTGAAGCACGGTAAGTGGCTAGCCACATTTATCGCACATGGGTGGATCACCACCGGACAAGAGGTATGCATGTGTGCTGTATGTGTGTTCTATCCCAAGTCTGCAAAATGTTACTTCCGTGCGGCAGTTCTTTGATACCGGCAGCCAGTTGCCAAGATATGGCTTCATAACATGCAGTTTATTTTCTGTTTCTTTATCCCACAACCGCTGCCAGTAAGCCCCGAGCGTTTTCCTTAGGGAGGGCTTGAGGTCCATTACGGGGACAGTCGTGGAAGAGTTGGAAGCGTTAGTGTGGACGGATGTGGCTAGCTGGTCAGCCAACACGTTTCCTTCAATCTCTCGGTGGCGCGGCACCCAGCATACCACGATATGCTGCTTGGACGCATAGGTGGTGCATAATACTGTGTAAAGAGATAAAATTACAGAATTTTGATATTTTTTGACAGTTCTCAAAGCATTTATGATGCTCAAAGAGTCTGTGTATATAGTAACTGCCTTTCGGATATTAAATTCTTTAATATGTTTAACGGCAGCCAATATCGCGTAGGCCTCTGCTGTGAAAATACTTGTGCTAGGATTCAATACACCGGAATCCGAAAAGGATGGACCGACCGCTGCGCACGCCAGAATAACACTTCGATGCATCTGTAAAAAATTCAGGAGAGGAGTATTTGTACTGTAATTCGAGGAAGTACATTCGGATATGCGCGACAGGCGCGCGCTTTGTAACAGCTACAAAAGATGTATCACAGTGTATAGGTTGCCACTGCTACAGCGGGGGCCGTACAACAGGGGGCATGAGGCGGTATTCAAGCAGTGGAACCCTTGTTTCTTCAGCTATGTCTCTAACACGCAGTGAGAAAGGCTTTGCCACTGTGGGCCGGTTGCGAAAAATTTGACAACTGGACAAATCGTTTATAGTGGAATAGGCGGGGTACTGACTGTTTCTGTGCACTCTAAGGAAATACATGAATGATGAATATGTTCTCTGCAGATGAAGTGACCACTCATCCGATTCAACGTACAGGCTTTCCACTGGGCTTGTTCTAAAGGCGCCTGTGGACAGGCGAATTCCTAAGTGATGGAAAGGGTATAACATCTTTAGAGCAGTTGGAGTAGCCGACTGGAAAACTATGGCTCCATAGTCTAGACGCGTGCGTATGAGGCTTTTATACAAGTTCATGAGACATTTTCTATCACTGCCCCAGGTTGTACGTGACAGCACCTTTAAGATATTCATTGTTTTCATACATTTGTTTTTAAGATACTTTGTGTGCTGTAGAAAGGTTAATTTCACGTCTAAAATTATGCCCAAAAATTTATGTTCCCTGTTTACAGGCAGACGCTCATCATTCAACACAATTTCAGGATCAGAGTGCAGGCCTCTTTTTCTAGAGAAAACGACACAGGTGCTTTTTTGTGGGTTCACTCTGAACCCGTTCTCATCAGCCCATTTGGGGACCTTGTTAAGACCAAGCTGGACCTGTTGCTCACAGATTGCGAGAGAACTTGATTGAAATCCTATCTGCACATCATCAACATATGTTGAATAGAAGATGTTACGTGGTATGTGTAGACGAAGAATTCATTTTTACTATAAAGAGCATGCAGCTGAGCACCCCGCCCTGCGGCACTCATTTCCTCTACAAATTTCCGTGACAGAACAATGCCCACTCGAACACGGAATGTGCGATTAGACAGATAACTTTCGATAACATTAAACACATTACCGCATATACCTAACTGTGAGAGGTCTCTCAATATCCCAAACCGCCACATAGTATCATAGACTTTCTCAATATCTAGGAATACTGATAAGAAAAACTGCTTATGAACAAAAACTTCCCGCATACGTGCTTCGATACGTATGAGATGGTCACTGGTGGATCGACGTTCCCGAAACCTACACTGGTATGAGTCGAGCAATTTGTTTGATTCAAGGAAGTGCAGTAAACAACAGTTAATCATTTTTTCAAATGCTCTGCAAAGGCAACTTGTTAGTGCTATAGGTCTCTAACTTGATACAGAGGAAGGATCCTTTCCGTGGTTCAGAATTGGAATTGTAATAGCCTCCTTCCAAACAGAGGGGATCTCGCCGGAAAACCATATAACGTGGTAAAGGGAAAGGAGGGTTTTCTGTGTTTCAGATGGTAGTTGTTTTAACATCTCGTATATTACGCGGTCTAAACCTGGGGCGGATGTATTACAACAGTTCAGTGCTGCCTGCAGTTCTGCTATGCAGAATGGTTCATTGTACGCCGCACTTTTACCACATTTTCTTTGTAACTTTTGCTGTTCTATTTGTGTTTTGTACTTTAGGAAGGTTTCGGAGTAGTGTGAGGAGCTCGATATGTGTTCAAAATGTGCACCAAGAAAGTTGGCTTGATCTTCCAAGCTTTCTCCGTGGCTATTTACTAAAGGTAAGGAATACGTTAGTTGCCCATTAACTTTCTTCACTCTATTCCAGACTTTTCTCTAATCTGTGTACGAGTTGATGCATGATATAAACTTTGCCCAACTCTCTGGTCTTGCTTGTCGGCGCGTTCTCCTTGCCTGGGATTTGACATGCTTAAAGTTTTCCAGGTTTTCTGCTGTTGGCGAATCACGAAGCAGCGCCCACGCTCTGTTCCGGTTTCTCTGTGCTTGCCTACATTCATCGTTCCACTAGGGAACACGTCGCTTGGAACCCGTATCGCTCGCTTGAGTAATACATTTACAGGCGACATCAAGTTTAAAAGCTGTAAAATATGTAACAACATCATCTATGATTATACCGGACATCTCAGTCCACGTCATGTGAGTAAGAGTTCGGTACCGTTCCCAATCGGCTGAGTCAACCTTCCACCGAGGGACCTGTGGGGGAAGTTGATCTTGTTTCAGAACACTTAGGATTATTGGGAAGTGGTCACTCCCATACGGGTTATTAAACGCATTCCATTTAAAATAGGGTAAAAGCGTAGGCGATAAAATGTTAAGGTCTATGGCAGAGTATGATTTGTTAGCCAGGTTAAAATATGTGAGCTCCTTCGCATTCAAGAGACATGCTCCAGAGCAAAAAAGCACCTGTTCAATAACACGACCTCCTGTATCACAGCGTGAATCGCCCCACAAACTACTGTGTGCATTAAAATCACCAAGAATCAGATAGGGCTCTGGGAGCCCATCTATTAATGATTCTAAGTCGCGTCTGTGAAGCTGATAATGTGGTGGTATATACAAGGAGCAGATGGTAATGAGTTTACTTAAAAGTACGGCTCGAACGGCCACTGCCTCAAGGGCCGTTTGGAGCTTCAAATGCTGACATGCTACACTTCTATCAGCAATGATGGCTACACCGCCAGATGATGCGACAGCATCCTCGCGGTCTCTCCGGAAAGTCATGTATTGTCGGAGGAAGTTGGTGTTCTTGGAAGTTAGATGGGTTTCTTGCACACACAGCACTTTAGGATTAAACTTAGAGAATTTCTTGGATATAATCTAGGTTTCTTAATAGTACTCTAACATTCCACTGTATGATGTCGTCAATCTTGAAAACGAAATTGTGATGTGTGTCTCAAAACGGAGCAGAGTGACTTACTTTACAGAGCCTTTGTTAGGCCCTGTAATTGGTGTTTTGTCTTTTTTGGAGCGTTCAAGAGAACCTCGCCGCTCCTTCAACACTACCTGCGCCGTTTGGCATGGACGGGTGTCCATAGCCTCTTGCGAGGCACTGGACACCCGCTCCAGAGAGCGATGTGTGTGCCGCATAGACTTCATTTCAAGCGACAAAGTCTTCATCCCCACCGGGCCAGAGGTCGACAGGACCTCTGTGGCCTCTGCGGTGCCCTGGCTGCTGCCAGAGCTTGAAGAGGCCACTGGTGTGGACACTTTGAGAGATGGCAGGGCAGCGTTGGCTGCTCCCACCGTAGGGGCAGGTGGCGTTAGCCTTGGCACATTAGGCATAGTCCAGGCTGCCGCCAGAGGCCGTTGTGGTGCTGCCCTCCATTGCAGCACTTCAGCTAAAGGAGATCCACTGTCATGCTTCATGGAATGTTATATTCTCCTTAAATTTTACAGTAATTATTTCCTTTTTTTTTTTTCCAGGCTGGACAAGCTCTGGAGTGGCGACTTCCATCGCAGTTCGCACAGTGTACTTCCTCATTATTGCAGTCGTCAGCACAGTGACCGGTGGTGCCGCACTTCGCGCACATAAGCTCCCCTTGGCAGCTCTCGGACGCGTGACCAAATCTTCGATATTTGAAGCAACGTCACTGGCTCTGAATGTAAGGCCGAACATTAAGTTTTACATAGCCGGCTTCAAGAGTCTCGGGTAAAGTAGTTGAGCTGAAAGTGAGTATTAAATGCTTTGTGGGGATTTCGTTGTCATTCTGTCTGATTTTGATGCACTGCACATGGATTACGCCTTGGTCCTTCCATCCATCCAGAAGTTGTTCTTCATTCAATGCCATTAAGCCTTCATCTGATACTATGCCTTTGACTGTATTCATAGTTAGATGTGCGCTCACAGAAACAGGCATGTTACCAAAGGCTACGAGGTGTGCGAGTCTGTTGTATTGTTCCTTGTCTTTTAGTCCGAGGAGCAAATCCCCACTAGCCATCTTTGTTACCTTATAACCAGCTCCAATTGTCTGTTTTAGGCACTTGGCCACAAGGAATGGGGAAATTGCTCTAGCTTTTGTGGATGTTTGTTCACAGTGAAGGACGTGGAATTTCTGAAAAGTTTCTTTGTTTTGGGGAATGAATAGCGAGGTTGCGTCAGTGCGTACCCTTTTCGAGGCACGATCGGGTGAAAAAGGGTTCGAGGATCCCATAGAAAAAAAGTGATATGTTCGGCAATGCTGTCTGCCACCCACCACGGAGCCCAACAAGGGGACGTGGCAGAACATGTAAACAAGTCTGCACAGCGCGAGCAGTATGCCGTTACTATAACCCAATATGGTATACCCAAGGTAGGACAGCCACACCAGGTTAACCCTTGCCGCCAGGAAAAGTCGAAATGAATGGAAAAGATGAGAAGACAGGAAAGTGGAAGAGAAAGACGAAGATGAGGGTAGAGAGAGACAGGAAAAGGCGACTGCCAGTTTCCTCCAGGTGGGTCAGTCTGGAGGTGCTGTCTATGTGAAGCAGAAGCCAAAAGGGTGTGTTGCCTCCACTGGGGGGCCTTAAAGGTCCAAACACCCAGCATCGGCTCAACCCCCAGGATCTCCCTTTCCCCAGACATGGCTAAGCCGCGCACGGCTACACACGGGAGGGTCCAACCCTCGTGTGCTCCGATACGTGGTGTCGCCACACACCAAACGCCTGCTGATGCAGACGCCCCTGTGGGTTGCAAGTTGGCAACATTAGGTCAAAACACTGGAAGAGTGACACCTTTACATGGCCTCGTACATCAACCCCACAAAGTCAAATGTATCATTTTTTATACGCCAAGTTTGATAGCTCAATATGCGCTGCAAACTTGACACAAAGCCTAGAGTTGTATTTTTACTAAGCTGCAGTGAAGCTTCTGTTCTGAATAGCTCAGAAAACTGACAGTTACTTACTAAATATGTTTTAAATCAAATAACAGTCCATTGTTATTTCATACACAAATGTACTCTTCATGGCCAAAAATAAAGGTGGACAGTTGTACACATTTTCCTTTGAATGGAATTGTGCTTCGATTGTCAAGGGTTAAAAGAAGGTTGTTGCCCCTTCAACACGATGTGACATGATCGTGGAGGCTATGGTTTTGGCATACTGTGGCTGGCAGAGAAGCTCATCACTTTTTTCGCTAGCTAAAATGCATTGCATAAAGCCAAGTTTCAGCTGCTCCTTAAAATTTTTCCCGTCAAAGTTGTGGCTCGGCACAAACAAACCCAAAATAAAAAAAAAATCACTGTCCCTTCCAGTCCGTGAGGATATTAGAACAGCGAAGCTGTGTTAGTTACACTGAGTGTTACACCATGCAAGTCAAACTTCACAAGCAGTCTATACCGTACATCTTTCGTTTCACCATTTTTTCACCTCATTTTCACTTTTGCGTGCTTCTCATGGTGTGCATACCCTACGACGACCAGCTTATTCACAAGCTAACTCTCACTGATGCTCGCAGTAGGCAGCCTCTTCCTCAGGAGTACACTCTACTCATGGTCTTCCCATAGTTGTAGCTGGAACGGAATGTGCGGAACCCCTAATCCAAAGCTCCATATATTGGGCGCGAGGCCCAACACTGGAGATGCGGGTGCTGCATTTTGATGATTGGTTGAATTTGTTAGATAATTGACATGGCTGCCGCCACCACTTCTTGCTGGCGCAAGATGTGCTGGCAGACATGCGCTTTTAGTATCGAGTTTCAATCGCTGGGCACTGTTCGTTAGCCACAAACTGCCAGCATAACATGTGGCGATCCACATCGCCAGCGGGATAATGAAGAAGAGAAGAAGACAAGGAGGTTAGCCGGAGAAATGTAACAATAAATGGGTTCTACCGGCAGTACCCTAGTGAAATCTTTACATAACATTTGTTTCTTTCGTAGCAAGGTGGAATCAATCATCGATAAATTCAATGCCGATCTGGCTCGATGGCCGAAAATGCACCATGTAACAACCGTATAAGATTTGCATATAAGACAGCATTCTCCCAGGGGGAAAGGGGTCACTCCAACCCCTTTCCCCCTGTGGAGCTCTTCTTTTCCTCTCCCGCTAGGTCACGTGGCGCCTTTTTATCGAAGTCCGACAACGACGACACAGGATCCGCATAAACAGCGAAGTTGTTTATGCAGACCCTGTTGTTACCTGCAGTTGGTACCTGCACACAAAGGTGACAATACGTAGAACAAGTGTGTGCTCAGCAAGAATATGTGTAAGTAGGTGGTGTAAAATATCCAAGAAGCCTTTGATGTTGTTTAGTGGCATCATGCAGGGACATTCCCTACCAGAAGAAAACAAAAACCAAACTGAAAATTTTTTTTTATTCCATGCTCAAACTGCCACACCAGCGATGTCAATACATCATGAATTTTACAGGAATCTCAAGTGTTGGCATTTCCTTTCCTGAAGGTAATGTGCCCCAAGGTTTCCGGGTTGAGTAATTGGTCACCTTGAAATGCAATGTTATCCTTCTATGCTGATAAACAGTTAACCTTATCCAAGAAGCAATTGTAGAAGTGCGTGACATCATCGGTGCAGGAAAATAAAGGCTGCACCAATAGACATTTTTTATTTTCATATTGTTTGTGCCTATATTTCCACTGACAGTGTGACTGACCTCATTTGTATTCAAGTGTAATCTACCAATCAAGCTCAACTTGGCACTTTGATTTGGCATGCCCTTAAACAGTAGGTTAAATCAGGAAAAGTCACTTGTGATTGCCCGCCCGCACCACTCAAAGGAAATTAAAGGAGTCAGAATGCTGACCAAGAGGCTAAGTCACTCAACATGTGGGCTTTTGCAGGACCTGCTATGCCTGGATGTATTGGCATGATGGTGGATGCAGACCACACAAACATTCAGCACCACTGCTCTCGTAGACCCTGCTGTTTACACCCGGCGAAAAAATGCTCCTAGAGCATAGCAGTCATGCGAAGATAAAATTTCCTGTGCCTTTAGCACCTAGCCTTGGACATTTGCTTCCATGCTTTTCTTTTTTAGTGCGTGACGAGTTCCATGCTCTAAACACTCTTGAGGCCAAGGGTACGTCTGGCAGTACAACACCAGTGGTCAAGGGGCTAACTGTTGGCACAAAGCACAGTGCTCGCTGCTCATTGCTCCACAGCAAGGAAGTGCACAGAGTCAAACGCCTCTACAACAAAATGACTTGCATAACAAAACATTAATTATGACCTGGCAGAATTCCTATCTTTCCTAGGCATTGTGAACGCCTCTGAAATGAAGACCACTGTAACAAATTAGCCGGTACAACAAAAGAATTTAGGCATCCCCGACAGCTAAATTGTTGCTTTACACCAAACGCTTTGTAACAGGTGCCGCCACTGCCGTACGCAGACGCAAATAATGGTGGATCCACACGACGGACGAAATCCATCTTTTTCGCGACGGACTGCGCATCACGTGACTACGCGTCACGGATTTGTGCCGTCCGCGCGTCGTCCGCGACCCCCACGGACGGAAAATGCCGAGCTATTTTTCGCATCCGGATTTTGGGGGTCGAATGCTGCGGATTTAGCCTAGCATGCTCTACAGTCTGGCAACAAGCGCGGCTTTGGGATCTTTCTGAAACAGTTTCATCGCTGCTGACACCATTCGTGTCCAATTCGGACAAAACAACAGCCATTGCGGCCAACCGTCGTTTCCTTTCGATCTCCATTTTCATTCAGAGTGAAAACACCTATGACAAAGTCTTTGTTACACCGATGGCGCCATCTAGAGTGAGTAAAAACAAGCAATTATATTAACTTACGGCCACTGAGATCCGCCCGGGCCGCCGCAACATCTTCGAGGCCATGTTCAGCCAATACAGCCACTCTAAGCCTACACGCCGAGAATCTGAGCATCGCTTTAGGAAACGGTGTCCACTCATCACGAATACATTGCTGTTGAAGCTTCTGGACACTAATTTAAACCAAATACAATCCTCAGTTTGAAAGTTACGGGCCACACAGTGGACGACGACGACTTGACAGGTTCGAGGCGGACGGCAGTCCCTTCGGGCGTAGCCGGCATCTTTATTTTTCCGGCGCGGTCGTCTACTCAGTCCGTCCGTCGTCTGGATGCGCTTCGCAGCCGGACGGGCGGCGGAATAAGCGTCCGCGGCACAGATTTGCGCGGAGCCGTCCGTCGTGTGGATACACCATAAGCTGCGCTCTGTGCTAGCACTAACAGCAGCAGCAGCAACGCACTTGGAGAGCATGCCAATGTTAGCGAGTGTTACAGTCTCGTGCACTGCTTGTTGTAACACAGCAGTGGGTGCGATTATGGCTGACGAATACATCGCAGTTCATGACGGTCTGATGACGTAAATGAAACTGATGACTGATGGCATCTCCAAAAAGCCATCTAGGGCGAAACGGATTAAAATGTCAACAAAGGCAATAGTGATGACGAGCCTGTAAAACAAACCAATAATTTGTACAGCAAGGAAGATGGTAGTGGCGTTTGACAATCTGTAGCTTTACCCTGCAAAGCTCCTACATTTGGCCGCAGAACATGCCCTGAACATCAGCACAATATTGTAGGTTACAGTCGCACATTTTGTCAAACAAAGTGTGCAAAACAAATTGTTTCAACAACAACAACAACAAAATTGCATCCAGGCTCGTGCAAATGTCCATATCCAAGTTTAAACAGCAACTAATTTTTCATCTTCCTAATTGGATGAGCAAAACATAGATGGCCTCCTGAGCTGAGTTATTGTAAATGAAATTTCACGCTGCTGAGTTGAGTTCGCTCGCATAAGATCATTCAGCTTGCATTGTGATGCATGCTTATGATGTGAGGCCATACTTTGGAAAAATAATTTCATTTTCTATTCTTTTCAACCTTTGTCATTTTCATGGATGCTTGCCATTATCGCCAGTACGCTGTAGTGACAGATCATAAGAAAAGAAAAATGGAAATTTAAATGGACTGTTACAAAATGAAGTCCTTGTTGCAAGCAGTCTTACAAACGATTAGAGATGCAGCTCGTACCAGCGCACCAGTGTGTCTTGTATGGTGACAGTCAACGCATGGCCAAGATGCAAATCACCAGTGATGTTTGGTGGGGGCAACACCATACTGAATGTGCCTTCTTCCTTCTGCATGAAAAACAAAGAAAGCAGCAACACAGCAGTGTTCAATGCGAAAAAACATGGAAACATAACTCATAACAACAGAGTTATAACTCCCTTTCACTTATGAGTTTATTTTGCTGGCACAATGATATATTACTAATTTAAAAACCCCTAAGTGGCTCCATTTTTAATGCACTTTGTGATGCACATCCTGTGCATTACGAAAAGAAAAACAGAAAAGAAAAGCAAAAAAGCAAGGTAAGCTGCTGATATACAGTACAGCCCCGTTCCTCTGCAACTGTGTTCGTTACAATACAATGTAGCCAGAAAAGGGCTCTTGACCGCACTTGATAAACTGGACGATTGCCCCTTGAAAAATGAGTGAATCCTAGGACACTGGTCCAGATGAAGTTTCACACAGAAGGCTTTAAATTTAAACCCTTTGCTGTGACTCTTCAATTGTGCTCTGTCTGACCGATTCTAAAAATTGTAGCACACTTCACCACATTACTTTGGGGAATGTATATTTTTTGTTAAATCTCATTTCTCCCTCTAACTCTTTTCATTCCATTCTCCAGAGCAGGGTGGCCACTTCGTATTTACTCTGGCTAACCTCCATGTCTTCACATCTCTTTTTCCTCCCTCCTTTTGATATTTCAATATTTTATTACCTTCATGGTTGCCTGACTTACAATGACTTTTCAAGTGTAGACTGACACTAGAGTAAAGAGTAGCTCTTTTATTTTTAGGGAAACATCAGTGACCATATTTTGTAACAATTATTTTCTTTCTTTCATTCCACTTGTTCTAATTGAGACGGATGATAAGCAATTAATAGAATAAGAGGAAAAGAGCCTGTATAAATTACAGGCCCAAGACTACTGAGCCTCATGAGGAAAGCTTAGCTTTCCAGCCAACTCATTTAGTCAGTGACTTATATGAGCAAAACTCAAGAAAGAAAGAAAGTGCCGAATTTTCATAGAGACAAAGCCAATATTAGTGCGAGAAGGAATTTTTAGTGCGGCTGGACAGTTGCAGCCACCATGACTCCCTCTGTGGTCTAGTGTAGTGGAGTGTGTCACCTCACGACTCACCGCATCTTTGCATGGGGCATGAATGCCACTAGCCTCCCACCAATCGAACCAGCCAGACTCCACATCTTCCGAGTTGTACACCCTTGGGAACTCACCCGAAACATCTGCAAAAGACAATCACCGGCACTCAGCCTCGGCACTATTCTGGCACTGTATGGCATGTAGAGTTCAGTTTTTCAAGCCTCAAATAAATTTTTGTTTTTCTTGCGGTTGTAGGTCTCAAAGCTACAATATGGCTAGTGGGAGGGGGAGGGGGGGGCTCCAGATTGATTTCGACTGCCTGGTGTTCTTTAACCAAAGCTCAGTACAAGAGTGCTTTCACATTTCACCGCCATTGGAAAGCAGCCACTGTCGAACCCATGACCTTGTGCTCCACAGTATATTGACATAACCACTGAGCACCCACACTGGGTCATTCTGGTGCTGAATTCCAATGGCAGATCTGGAACACTGCCAGATCAAAAGTTCCTGCTTTTATTGGAGCAAGTCTATTCCTATGGCAGATGAGGACAGCAGATCATCTATTCCAATGGCAGCTCAAGAGTTGATCTCGATCTGAGATCAACCTGCTAAGCCGTCCAAACTACTCCGCCAACATTGGCAAATTTGACCGGCAGTCTGTGTGACATAGTTCCTCCAGCGGCCATTGTGTGGATCGTCTATGTAGCAGATGGCACAACGAAGACCACGCACACGATACCAAACAGCAAGCGAGCAATTTCTTCTTGTTCCGTAGCGACAAATGGAAAGGCAATTAAGCTGCTTGGAAAAAAGAAAATGTTTCTGCAGTACTATCGACATACTATTCCTTCTTGAGAAAACTGCAGCTCACAAAGCAGCTTCTCAGGTTCAAGGGGTGAGGAAAACGGCTCAGACGACAAAGTAGTGCTTGCAAATACGCGCATGAGGCTATCTGTTCCGCTCACCGAACCAAGTCCAAACTAGTGCACCTTACAGCAGAGAACTTACATTGAGGTGAAAAGGTAAGAGAGACATAGCGTGAATGCTCTAAGAGTTTGAATTTGAGTATTTATACACAAAAATAACTGAAGCTCCACACACAAACTTGCCACAAGAGAACGGCAGAAACTGTTGTTCACAAAAGCAGATAATTGTTAGTTTGGCGTAAGCCATGCCGATCCTTCTGCATGGTTGTTCCGCTGCTTGCTCTGATTGGAGTGTTAGTGTTCCAAATGCAGATTCAGAGCAAGTGCTTTCCACCGAAAGAGAGAGAGAGAGAAACAACTTTTGTAGTGAGCCCTTAGTGACGGTTGGTGCGTGCTGGCACCAGATGGAGTGGAACCTTCTTCTTAGGTCCCATATGTGTCCAGCAGTTCCTGGCCCCTAGCCACCAGCGCGAGCTGGGTCGGTAGGTCGGGGCTGGACAACAAGGTCTCCCATCGCTCGGGAGGGTTGGGGCTGGGGAGGGTGGAGGGTAGGGATGGTGGGGGGTTCTTGAGCTTAGTGCACTCTGCAAGGATGTGTGCTAGAGTGCCTTTTGACCGTCTGCAAAAAGGGCATGAAGTGTCATGCTCTGTTGGAAACATCTTGTGCAAGAGCACGGGATGCGCTAGTGACCCCGCTTGCGTGCGTCGCAGGATTGTTTGCTGCATTCGGCTGAGTTGCGGATGCGGACGGGGAAGCCTACATCTGCTGCTTCTGTACATTTGCGTGATTTCTTTGTAGCTTGTCACGGGGTGCGGTAGCTCTGGCTCGTCCTCGACCCGGATTGACAGTTCTCGGGCACAGTGGTCAGCGAGTGCGTTGCCTTCCACTTGCGAGTGAGCCGGGACCCACACGAGCTCAACGGCCCGTCCCGGTGATTTGCATTTGGTGAGGATCGCTAGTGCCGCAGGAGAGATGTTCCCCTTGCGGTAGCTTGCGTAGGCGGTCTGGGAGTCTGTGACCACGGTCCTCACTCCCGGTTGTGCGAGTGCGAGGGCCACGGCCACTTCTTCTGCTTCGGCTGTATTCGTCGTCCGTATCGACGCGCCTGTGACCAGTTTATCGATGGTGGTGACGACCGCCGTTGCTCTGGTCCCGTGCTTGGAAAGCGAGGCGTCCGCGTAGAGGACCTCGGGCTCCTCTTCCAGCTGTCGAGCCAGTGCCTTGGCCCGCGCAGAGCGTCTCTCGTTGTTCCTCCCCGGCTGCATGTTCCGGGGGAGGGGCTTGGTCTTAATAATGGCTCTCCACGTTTAATTAATTATGGAGTTGTACGTGCCAAAACCACCTTCTGATTATGAGGCACGCCGTAGTGGAGGACTCCGCAAATTTCGACCACCTGGGGTTCTTTAACGTGCACCTAAATCTAAGTACACGGGTGTTTTCACATTTCGCCCCCATCGAAACGCGGCCGCCGTGGCCGGGATTCGATCCCGCGACCTCGTGCTCAGCAGCCCAACACCATAGCCACTGAGCAACCACGGCGGGTTGGCTCTCCACGTTGTGGGGAGCGGCTCCGTTGTCGGTTGCTGTTCAATTTGCCATCCTATCTTGCGTAGGACGGCCCGACCGTGCTCTGTCCGGCTCAGCCTTACTCTCTGGTGGGATAGGTGTGCTTCCACCAGCTCTTTCACCGTGTTGTGGGCACCCATTTCCAGCAGCTTCTGCGTTGACGAGTAGACTGGGATGCCCATGACTGCTTTTCTTATCGTCGTGTTCAGCGTCTCGTGGTTCACCTTCGCAAGCTGGAGGTACGGGGCGGAGAACGTTACGCGTGACACGACGAATGCCTGCACCAGACGCAGTGCGTCTTCTTCTTTGATTCCTCTGTTCCGGTTGGTGACTCTCCGGATCATGCTCTGATGTGGTCTTGATTTTGTTGACGGCTGCGTGCGCCTTGCCGTCGCTGCGCAACAGCAGGCCCAGTATCCGGATCTGCTGCGTTGGTTTGATCTCTGTGCCGTCGATGGTGATGATTATGTTCGGCGGCGGCTCTTTCTTTGGTCTTCCGGGCTGTACCATGAGCAGCTCCGATTTCTGTGGAGCGCAGCTCAGGCCGCAGGTCGTGGCATACTCGTGGACGGTCGTTGCCGCTCTCTGCAGGGCTTCCTCGGCCCAGGCATCGGACCCCGCGCGGTTCCTCCACACCGTTATGATCGTCGGCATAGAACGCGTGGTCCACGCCCTCGATCTGATTGAGTAGTTCGGGCAGAGGCAGGAGTGCTAGGTTGAAAAGCAGAGGCGACAAGACAGACCCCTGTGGGGTACCCCTGTCTCCGAGCTCCACAGGCTCTGACCGTTCATTTCCTATCTGGATAGTTGCTGTTCTATTAGTTAGGAAATCTTTAATATAGCCGTAGGTCTTGCGGCCACACCCCGTCTTGCGCAGGTTCTCGAGCACGCTGGCGTGGGACACGTTGTCGAAGGCCCCTTTGAGGTCCAAAGCCAGTATACCCCGGGGCGCGTGCCTCGTTGCTCTTTTAATCACTAGTTCGTGTAATTGGATCAGGACGTCTTGGGTGCTGGCAGAATCCATACATGGTCGCCGGCATCTGATTTGTCTCGTCCAGGTGTGCTTGAAGTCTTTTGAGAACCATGCGTTCCATGACCTTGCCCACACAGGACGTGAGCGAGATAGGGCGCATGTTATCGATCGTCAGAGGTTTGCCGGGTTTAGGTATGAACCGTACCTCGGCCTCTTTCCATTCTGCAGGCAACTTCGAGCTTTCCCAGGTTCTGTTGATGTGACCCAGGAGCCCGCGTGCCACCGCATCACTCATGTTATTGAGCGTCCGTTCCGGGTGCGCTCGTCTTATTACTCTCGTCTATGGCTGTTAATAACTCTGTGATGGTGAACGGTTCATCCAATGCCGGATTTTCCGGTCCCCCGTACTCCTCCGGTATCGGAAATCGCCCTCTCTCCGTCTTAAGGTAGATCGCCTTGAGGTCTTCAATGAGCCTTCGGCCGTTGCCATCGTAAGTGTTCAGAACTTTGGTGAGGTTGCAGTTGGTAGCGGTCTTGCTGCTCAACGGGTCGATCAGGTGTCTGAGTAGGCACCAGGTCTTGCGCGTCGACAGCTTTCCCTGCAGCCCGTCGCACGTACTCATCCAGTTCTCTCGGCACAGCTTGGTTGCGTATTCAGCGATCTGT
Organism: Dermacentor andersoni; assembly: GCF_023375885.2. Classification (NCBI taxonomy): domain Eukaryota; kingdom Metazoa; phylum Arthropoda; class Arachnida; order Ixodida; family Ixodidae; genus Dermacentor; species Dermacentor andersoni. The sequence continues at coordinate 362,695,706 of NC_092814.1, read as the reverse complement.
TTGTTGAGGAGCGCGATGCGTTTGACGAGCTTCTTGTTTCGTCGTTGACGCTTCCATCTTCGCGTGAGCGAGTGCCGCGCCTCCCACATGTGTGCTAGTTTGGCGTCGACGAAGGGCGTCTGCATCGTTGTCACAACTTCTTGAGTAAATCTGTCGAGCGCGATCTTTTGTTCTCGCGCCCATTCTGCGTACTTTGATGTCTGCCCTCCTCCGCGTTTTCTCTGGAGGTCTCGTTTTCTTCGTCCGTGTGCTTGCGCATTCGGTCCCAGTCGGTGATCCGGGCTTTGCCGAGGGCTGCCCGGTACTTTGGACCCTTTATGGTTACACTTATGATGCTGTGGTCGGAGCCCAGGTCTACGTCTTCGTTTCGCCAGGCCACTTCTAGGGAGCCCGCGATCCACGACAGGTCTGGGGTGGTGTCCCTGTTGACACTGTTTCCCTTTCGGGTGACGACGCCCGGTGCATTAAGGAGCGCCATTTCTTGGTACTCCATTGCCTTTGCTAGAGCCTTGCCTCGTTTAGATTGGTATTTGTAACCCCATGTAGTGTGAGGGGCGTTGAAGTCGCCTAGGACCAGGAGCGGCCTGTTCCCCGCCAACCTCTTCGCCTGGCTCACTGTTGTTTCAAAGTCGTACTGCCTTTGTGACAGCCTGCAGTATGCGCTCATCACAAACAGGTTTCCGGCACTGCCAATAGTCCTTGTGTGAACCTCGACCAGCGTGTGTTCGCAGCCCTTTTGCGCCGTGAGGTGCTGGGTGGCTGCTATGTTGGTGCGCACCAGTAACGCCGTCCCGCCTTCCGTCGGATCCGTGTAGGTCACGTAAACCGGGAGTCTGGGTCTGCCGCGTGTCTCTTCTAACGCGATCATATCCGGTTTCTGGTCGAGCCCATCTATGTGAAGTTGTAACTCGGCTTCCTTGGTGCGGATGCCCCTGCAATTCCATTGGTAAATGATCGTTGTTTCCCCCCTCGGATTCGCTTTTTACTGTTCGGCGTCTGCGCCATCTTCCTTTGACGTTCTGATGCGACCGCGCCTGTACGCGATCGATTCCTTGACTTTATTGGCGCGTTCTTTCCTTAGCGCTGCGAACTTGTTCTTCACGGTTATCGTCGCTGTCTTCACCGCCAGTCGTTCGTGCTTGACTGACAGGATCTTTATTTGACCCTCAAAGACCTCTAACCTGGCATTCATATTGCCAAGATTCTCATTAATTTGATTGATGGCTGCGAGTATCGCTGCCAGTTTGCCCTCTTGCGGCGGTTGCTGTTGTTGATGTGACGTCTGCGGTGCCGCTGCTGCCGTCTTGAAGTCAGAGGTGGTTTCAGCGTCCATCGCTTCTTGAACATCCAATGCTTGTTGCATGGGCTGCGCCTCTCCTCTCCGCTCTTGGCAGGGCGAGAGGGGGTCCCTCCGCGGCACCTTGCGTTTCTCGTTGGCGTCCTCGGGCGCCGTGCTCGTTTTGGTTATTTTAGTCGCTGAGCTGCCGCTAGCTAGCGCATCTATTTTACTCATGAGTGCTCTGATCTGCACATTCTGTTCCTGAATCTGGGCGTTTTGCCTTTCGATTAGTCTTTTAAGTTCTGTACATTCGCCGCACTCTTGGCGTGTTGCGGCGTTTTGGTTAGAGGGGGGGAGGTGGGGTAGGGTTGAGGGGTGGGAACTCTCTGTCGTTCCCTAGAGCAACGGAAGACCTGTTGGTCCAGCCCACCTTTTTCTCGACGAGTATCCCTCGTTGATTGGACTCGACCCGGGTTCTTGATCTGGTCCGGGACCTCGAACGGGATCCCCGGCGTCTTGCGCTCGAGCTACGACTGCCTCCTTTCCCCATCGTCTCCCAGCGGCGGCCGTCCTTGGAGCCAGTTGATGGCGCCTGGTCGGCCCTGTTCAGGCCATCCCGGGAACGGGATCTCGATCGTTGACGGCTTTGGTGGCTGCCCTTGCGGGCCGGCGTTCTCGAACGGCTCCGCGAAGAGATGCTGCGTTGGGGTCGGCCTGCAGGACCTCTTTCTTCTTGGCTGCTGTCGTCGATGGCCCGGTGCCGCTCCCAGCGCCGGCGCCGCACCACGTACGGCGTCTTAAATTTTGCCTTACAGGCCCGGTCGGCGGTGAGATGTTTGCCGCCGCACAGGCCGCACTTGGGCACGCACGCATGCTCTTTGTCCGGGTTGGCGATGCCGCACCCCCGGCAGATGCGATTTTGGGGATTGGGGCACACGTCCATTCGGTGTCCAACACGGCCGCACTGGTAGCAGACGTCGATCTGCTTGCGGTGCAGTGAACATTCAACGAGCAGGTTCCCGTAACGCACGTAATTGGGAACCTTGGGTCCCTCGAAGGCGATCACCACAGACCTGGTCTTGCCAATCCGTTTCGCCTGCAACGCCGTCGGGCTGTGCTTGTGCACCACTAGGTCTTGAATTTCTTGGGCGGTGTCCTCTAGTGGGATGCCCCGTATCACTCCTTTAGCTGTTCCATGAGGCGCCGATTCGTAAGTGCTCACCTCGTGGGCCGTTCCTCGAATGTCGATGCGTTTCACCATGGCGTACTTGTCGGCGTGCTCCCTCTTCGAGGTACTCACAACGATTATGTTCTGTTGATGCTTTGGACAAATAATATCTTCTCTTGCTGCAATTGCATCGACTTGGGCCGCCCCAGTAATAGCTCGGCTGATTTCGACCCGGGCCACATCGCTCACTTGAAGCCCGCCGCGTGGCCACATTACAATCTTCACGTCTTCGAGCGGGAGGTCTGGCATTCTCGCGCCCTTGAGCAGCTTGCCCTTGTTTACTCGCTTCATCCTGTGACGAAGGCTCTTGTCGGTGGTGTCATAGATGTCATCGCCACGTCTGTTGCTGACGTCAACTGCGGCTTTGGCGCCATCTTGGCTTGCGTGGCTCCTTTGCTTCAACTTCTCGCCGGCGGTTTTCCACCCCTCGGCTCTCGTGAGCTGATCCGGCGAAATTTCTTCGCCATCGACCTCAATTCTCATAGCGGTCGACATATTGGGTCACTGTGCGTTTGCCAAATTAGCGATTGGTCGGTAATTGGCTGCGGCTCGATGCGGCCTGAGAGTAGGCCTACCGCTTCCCTCGGCTGAAGCCGAGGCCGGTGGGTGCTCTTCGTGGGTCACAAAATCGGCTCTAATTACCGAAGAAATGGACGCCTACCTCGGAATTGGGTATCCCGGTGGTCCACGTAGGTTCATACATCCAATCGATGCACTTTCATGAAGATCCGAGTTGAATAATCGGAGCAATTAGCGAAAATTCAGAGAGCTGACGTGGAACACGTTCATTCAGCAACGCAATGGCTCATACCCTCTTCCACCGAAAGATGCTGTTTTGTGGCAGAGCTAGTGGACCATACTGGATCTGCCACTAGAATTCAGCATAACTGTGGCTAAGTGCCCACTTTGCATCGTATGGCTCCAAAATAAGGGGTTGCATTTTTTTTCAAGCAAATATTGTATTTTAAAGGTGCCCTAAACCACTTTCACAACACACACATTCTTCGGTTAGAGCATGTAACTGTGAACACCTCAGCCAAATTTTGTATTTATACATGGCGCGCGACACTAACAAGCACAATGCCAATATAGCTCCCCGTATTTTCGAAGAGACAAATGTTCCCTGCGATTCTTGGAACTGCAAGCCAGCTAAAAGCAGACGTCGGGTCCCAGCTGCCCATAGATGCCACCAATTGGGTGATTGGCCACGAATTGGAATTTTCAGCAGCAATGCCAGCCACCCACCATGAAGTCCAACAAGAACACCACAGAAAGTGTAAAACAGGTCCTGCAAGCGCCAGCTGTATGTTACTGCTAGTTCACCCAAGGTTGGCTATTCATACAAGGTTAACTCTTGCCGCAAGAAAAATCAGAAGTAAAAGGAAGTGAGCAGAAGACAGGAAAAGGTGACTGCTGATTTCCTCCAGGTGGGTCAATCTGGAGGCACCGTCTGTATGAACCAGAAGCTAAAGAGGTGTGTTGCCTCTGCTGAGGGGCCTTGAAGGTCCGAACACCCAGCATGGGCTCAACCCCAAGGATCCTCCTCTTCCCAGACAAGGCTAAGCCACGCATGGCGCGGGAGGGTCCAACCCTGCTGTGTTCAAGTACATGGTGTCTCAACACACCAAACGCCTGCTCACGCAGACGTCTCTGGGGGGATGGGTTTTTACAGCAATACAACAATAAAACATCTTTTACTGGAGAAGAAACTATCACTGTGATACTGCCTTAAGGTGTTCACATCTTTGACAAGAATAATTACATGAAGTGTTGAGAAGATTCCTTTAATTCCTCAGGCTAAAGCTAACAAAATTTCCATTCTTTAATCTTATCGGTGATATAACTGAAAGGGAGAAGTTATCTGCAAGGTTCAGAGAAGAGATGGCCATTCAATAAGTTAAAGCAGGCAGCAACACAGATTTTATGCTGAATTTTCTTTAGCAGCACAAAGCACTAGCAGACTAACAACAATAAAAAGCAACAATCACCAGTGCATTATTGAGATTACAGGATAATTTCAAATAGCAAAAAATTGTGGCAGTTTCTCCTGAAGGCAAAGCATTGAAAGCAATAGCAAGGTTTACCAGTGCATTGAAGCTCTCAAGATGGTGTTCTAAGAATACGCGAGAGAGGTACATTGGCGCGACACAGCATGCAAGGCAACTTCTTCTGGGCAGCAGAAACAGCTCTCTGGCAGCCATCAAGCATCTCATAAAGCTGATATGACGAGCAGTGCCACTGCTGGCATTGCAAGTGTTGGACCTCAATGGCGTGAGAGACGAGAGAGAAGGAAAACCGCAAGCGTTGGCGTCTTGAAGTGTACTGTAAGTTCCACTGAGACCCCCGTATGCTCAACAGTGCTATTGTGCAGCTGTGTGTGCACACCGCTGCACCGCAGGAACACTAGTGCTTGTGCGAGAAATGCTCATGCGAGCAGCAGAGAACAGAACACTGCCCTGGCTCCACTACCAAAGCGATTGAGTGGAATGTAATGGTGCATCCGCTTGGCTTTGTTATTTTTGCAGGCAAACACAGTGCAGGTCTTGCATCTCTGGCGACCTTCTACCCTTCCATGTGCGAGCCGTGCATGCACTATTGATGCCTAGACAGCTCGGCGGCACTGACGATGCAAACGCGCCTCGAGTGTTCATAATTGCTATCACAATAAAACAATGTCAACCATGGATGACCAAGAAAGTATAAAGGCTTTATCTGGCATGTAATTTAGTGAAACAGCTTTAAATTATGGGGCTTAATGTCTTGAAACTGCACAGTGGGTTATGAAGACGCCGTAGTGGAGATAATTTTGAGGACATGGGATTCTGTAATGTGCACTCAAAGCACGGTACATAAGCACTTTTATATTTCACCTCCATTGGTATGCCACCGCTGGGCATTGAACAAGCAACCTGATGCTCAGCAACGCAGCATACTGAAACAGCTATCCCATTTTCAAAATGCCCGCACAAGCAGCGCCTGTCGTGGCATGTCGCAGGTGTCGCTCAATGCCACATTTTGCATGTCATGCCATGGTTCTCGCTGGCACTTTCACAATCTTTGAACGTGTTAAGCTTCCTGATCTGCCCTATCGTGGCAGCCTTCAGTGCCAGTTATCTACAAATATATATGACACATGGCCACAATTTTGTAGCAATCCCATTACCTAATGTAGCAATGCCTTTACCTAATGCCTTTCGGGTGCATAAGTGGTCAAGCGAGGCTCCTCCCCAGCCAGAGCGTCATACACGGCCACTCACAAATGCGAAAAGGAATCGGCATAGAAATAAGCATTGCTACAAAGTACCCACCCCGGGCTATTATATGTACTAACAGAGCCATTTGATAACAAATGTTCCCAGCATGGAAAAAAAAGAATTTCTTTTTATTTTCTATGCATAATAAAATGCATGTATAATTCAATCTATGAAGAAATGAAAAGGAAAGTAATACTAGAGAGTAGAGTAATAATAGAGAAGAACATAACGCTCACAATCTTGAAGTGTTCATGGCCAGATATATAAGAAATGCATGTGTGAAAAATGCCCTTCTTTAGCTACACAAAACTTGCTAGTGTGGATATGGAAGTGCAGTTCTGATGGTTCAATTTATTATTCTATTAAAAATAACACAAGGACAACAGACGAGCTGACAACATAAGAGGCTCACTAAACTAAGACTTTCACACTCCTACCTGCCACGGTAGCTTAGTGGCTATAGCATTGTGCTGCTGAGCTAGAGCGTTCAACCTCAGCAGCATTCCAATTGGGGCAGAATGCAAAAATGCTTGTGCACTTAGGTTTAGCATCACATTAAAGAACCCCAGCGGGTCAAAATTATTCCGGAGTCCCCCACTAAGGCATGCCTCATAATCAGATCGAGGTTTTGCTTTCGTAACTTTCAAAGTTCAGAAGAGTACCTGAACTTTTTTAGACAGAGGACGTGTTTCTTAGTATTGTGGCCTTGCCTAAATACACTGAATACACCGGCCACAGTAAAACTGGAAAGCACGTCAGTATACCTGCCAAGTTGTTATGGGGTAACATGCATTCTTTTAAAAGCTTTCCCTAAGTACATGCTTTGTCATGGATACATATGCATTTCATTAAAGATTATTTATCTGCAGATGCAGCACACAAGCAGCAACAAACATGGCACAGTAAATAGTAGTGACAAGCAACAAATCGCTTTTAGCGCATAGATACTTCTCCAGCAACGTTGGTGTTACTGATCTCGCTTGCTTCAGGCAATTGTCTGTATGAACTCGCACAAAAGCACACACCCTTCTTGCATCCTTTCACCATTAGAAGACTTTCAACGGAAGGTTTGAGGGCCAACAAGCGAAGTTTTTTAGCAAACAGAACTGTTTTGTAAAACTTGACTTAATGTTCATAAAATAGTGAAACCAGACAAAATTCGTAAACTTCAGGGTAGGTTCAGGAGAGTTAGCAGTTATGTATCAGAAAGAGGCACAGCAGAATGGAGCATAGGAAATAAGTAAAGGCAGCTATACAGATGTTCTGGAGGCTTAAACAAGTACAGTATGCCTTGTTTCTTCCAGCCAAGTGCTAAGTAAAATTGCCATGCGATGAACAATGACTTGAATTACCTTTAGGAAGTGGACTGCTAGAAACAGTTCCAGAGAGCCTCTGAAATATGAAAAACAACACAGGAGAGGTCAGACGAAAGGGGTGGTGAAATATGAACACAGGCCAAGCCCTGTCTTGAAAAACCTATGAAATTGTGCATTTATAACTATAGCCACCATGATAACCAAGTACTATCACACTCAGTATAAGTTACAATGTCCAACTGCTTTGCCATGCGCTTTCACACTGTAGCTCATACTAAGTGCGATAGTAAAGTCATGCCTCGTTAATATGGAGTTTAGTTGCAGACCAATATTGTCCATAAAGCGAGCCATCCACAATAACCAATCTTGATTAAAAAACAGATTATATAAAAAAAAAATGCTGTCAAGTTTGTTTTTGCACATTGCACTGTCACATGGAATTGAAATCTGAGAAAATCTGACTTAGGAAGTTACATCAATCTGGTCACCGCAAGAAAATCGCTTTATAGTTTGAAGCAATTTATATGCCACGAGGGCTGTGACAGTAAGAAACTTTCACTCAAGTAAAGTGAATCCGACAGGGGTTAGCAGTGCAGTATCGCACAGGTAGTAGTGCAGTATAGCTTGCTGATAAAGTTAGCACATAAAAAACAAAAAGCTCCTCTGTCTTCACGGACTTTTGTGTACAGAATACAAGTAGAACAACTGGAAAATGTAGAATGGAGTTTGACTTGGAAAGCATCTATGCTTCAGAGAACCCTTGAATACCGAAGCTGTCACATGACTGGTGCTGTGGAATAGACGCAGGCCAGTAAGGTTGTGCCTCCCAACAGCACAACCTGTGAGGCTTACAGATGCTGGCATATATTTACTGCGACTGTCTGTGGGCTTTTTGGCTCTCGAACTGGAGGAGGTCCTGTCCATTCATGCCAAAGCTGTCTATATTAGTGGGACAAAAATACATTGGCTTCTACGGACTTGTCCGTTTCCACCCTGTCCATTGTCCAGGCAGCAAGTTTCGCCATTATAAGGCGAAAATACACTGAAAAGGTCGCCCATAAGTGAAGCCGTCCCTATTAATGAGGGTCATAACAATGAAGCATGACTGAATTAAACTTGTGATCTGCACCACAGCATACCACCTCAGATGATTAGCCATCATGGCAATCATTTTCATTAACTCGTTTTATTCATTGCCATAAGTCAAAACACTGCCTCATCTCTTTCCCCTTTTTCTATTTCATCAAACTTTGTGCCAAGTCAACAATCATTGTAACAATGACCCCATTTACCTAGCAGCATAGGAAATTAAGCAGTTTCCACAAGCCCAATGCTCTCAAATCTGCACAGGGCCATAGCCATCACCGTGGCACAAATGAACCAGTGCAAAATAGAAAGCACCTCTAGCTTCCAAGATGCCTAGACTGAATGTCCATTTGCCATTCCTCGAGTACTTGCATAGTTATGCACAAATGACAGAATTATTGTACAAAGTGGCATGGGAAATTTATTGGGGGCAGTCGTCCCTCCAGCAAGAAAAAAATAAAAAGAAGAAATGGCACAGTTTCCAGACAAACCCATTCCACACTGCTTTAATAAAGTTGTTCGATGCTATCCTGAAGTCGAAGAAGACGAGTTAAGAATTCCATCAATATATCAACTTGCTGTTACAGCAAAATTTTTGCAATACCCTTCATAGGTACCCTACAAAGTATTTCCTGCATTTTATAAACACATTAGTGACATCACCCCTTGCTCAGCAGGCATGTTCACAAGCCGTTCACCTCAGGGCCACGACATTCCAGTAGGCCTACTTATCTGTGCTGATGGCATTCCTCTGTGGATAAATGATCCTACACACCTTGATGCAAGCCCGCAGAAAGCTCCGACTGTGATAGAGCTCTTAGGTGAAGTTGGTCTGCAGATGTCACCTGCTCAAACAAGTGTAGTTGCATATCATCCTAGCCAATGCGCTCATCAAACTATGAGCTGACTGTACCTCGATGAGACATCAGCACAGTGGGTGCAACAACACTGTTACTTAAGAATAACTATCCATGATCCCATCTCTTAGCAAGTCACCATTAAATCTTTTTAGTGAAAGTTGCAATCCTTGCCCATGGATGCGGCTGCCTTGACTGCTAGGAGTGCCAGCTGCTGGCAAACGACAGCGTTGAAGATGTATCAATCATCTGTACACTCTCGTGAGATACATGCAATGCCAGTCCTGAATGTTCCAGTTGGTGTGATGGCCCAATGGGAATGAGGCCTTCACGATGCCCCCCGGTTCATGCATGGATCACCTCATGAGCCACAACCTAAGCCGCTGCGTAGTGAAGTGCCTATTGTTGCCCTCTGAGGCTGCAAGTGGACCAGAGAGCTCTAAATAGTATTGAGAGGTTGCACCACACATCAGATTACCAAACGTCCCTTAATTTGTTGTCTCACTGGCCTTTCTCTGGCAATGAAGTAAAAGGCAATATTTTTTATAACCGCTGTCAGCAGTTCTGAAGGTGCTACTCTTGTTATGTCTCCAAAAGAGCCTAGCAAGTGTATTCCCCATTTGGCTCTCAATACCTGAAATACACGAAAATTTTGAAACTTCCTGCTTAAGCACTGTACTAATTGCTCCAGGCACACATTTTCAAAAAAAAGATATTTGTGATTACCCTCAGGTGTTCACAGACACATCAATACACAGTGACGGCAAAGCTGCCTCTGTGACTTTCTTCTGCCCTTCACCAAATTGATATGGAACGAGTGTTTCACATACCATGTGCAGCCTTACCAACTGTGGGGTTGGCAATGATACATACATACAAGAGGAGCTTACCACATCTTGAGATTGCCATCTTTACTGACTTTTGTGCTGCCCTCAGTAGACAGCACAAAAGTGGCACTAATAATAATAACAATATAAAGAAAGGTATTGCTCAGTGACGAGATGGGAACATAGTGGGTGCATAAACAATGCCCACAAGTTACACTGCTTAGTGACTGAAATGCAATATTAGGACCTCATAGCAGCCAGCACTTTTTGCATTACCGGTGAGCGCTGGGCAATCACTGAGGAGCCGAATGCATGTCACAATGCATCACAAAGACTCTTGCTTTCATGTGATACAAAAATGCATCAGCTCAGCATCCGCAGCGCTCATCGGTGGAGCACAAAGTGCCAGGCAGCCCAGCACTTCGAGTACCGAAATTCAATCACTGAGCACTATACAAGTGACCACATCAGTGCCTAGAGGAGAGCTGTTTGATGAATGTGTGACCAACAACATGCAAAAATAAAGTGCACCTCTGATGAAAGCTTCCTAAATTTAACACACCCATGCACCTTGAGCAATGAAAAACATCTTCACACTTGACAAACAACAGCAGAACATCTGGACTTCAGTCCGCTGGCACAACCCACAAAGAGATGACAGGGTGTGAGCTTTGTTTCTTGTTGCACCGTGGTTGCATCGTTGAGTTAAGCTCATAACAGGAGAGTCCAAAAAAGTATAACGCACTGAATTTCTACACGATTGAGTTTTCCTGTTGGTGCCGCGTCTTCGCTTTTGCAATTTTTCCCGCCGTATTTGCACTATTACGTATATAAAGCAATAATAACTAGCTCGTCAGACTGCTTTTCTGGAGTGCTCCTTGTCTACCCTTAAAAAATGTGAGTAGAGAATACTGCGCACTTTCGTCTTTGACGCACCGGCAAAGGTAGTTTGGCGTTAAGTACGCAGCCCTGTGTTGAATAACCTCACCCAAGCAGTTCACATGCAATGAATGCAGTGCACTGAAACTGCAGGCGATCTAGGTTGATCCGTCGCTTTGACAGGCCTATGACTATCGTTACATATGCTAATCAGCATTTCATAGCGATAATGTTCTGCTGCCTGCTGAGCTAACTTCTACGTCAGACTCCGCAGTAACAGTCGCTACCACTTGCTAGCCACAAAGAAAGTGAATAATGCAATCGGAATCAATGAAATTCAATAATCTGAAGTGGCAACTCGAGGTTCATTGCGTGCTGCAAGTTCGAAACTTTTCGCTCATGGATGGTTACACGTTCATCCCCTGTCGATGCGCGTGCTATTGGCATGATACTGATCATTTCTCGGAGCGCGTACGCTTCACCCCAGCGCCGCATGCACCGTAGGCCGCGCGCTCGCTTTATCGCGTTTCATTCGTACGTGAGTAGACAGACAAGAAGGGAAGTTGCGAGCAAGCTGCAACGGGCGCCAAAGTGAGTTAAACTGAACGTTAGAAGATTAGAAGTTTATTCTTTTAACGTTAAGTTCAAATAAACAACTTGAAGTTATGCCAAGGCCGCACATATTGGTGCAAACGTAAGTGACTGATACATGCTATTTTGGGAGCGCTAAATTAAGAGACAAAGTCACCAAAAAGCTACTAATATGAGCCCTAATTAGTGTTTGTTACATACCCCAGCGCAGCAACCACAAATGCAGTGGCTAAAACACGTGTTTCCCCTAGCGATCACAACGCATACAAACGATAAAACACAGCTGATCTGACAACGACAAATGAAAAGTACGAAATTCTTAGAGCTCCGGTGAAAGAACAAGCGTTTGAAACATTACCTGAACAAGTTTCACGGGGAACCGCTTCTGGGAAGCACAGAGAACACAGAAAGCTACTCGGGGATGACTCCACATGGTTATAACATGGTCGGCATGGTCGGCAGCAAAAACTGTTTACAAAATTTAAGGATTGGATTGGACTGGATTGAATGCAATTGCGCGTTCGCTTTCAGTTTCGCTTTTGGCATAAGTTGTGTCTAAAGTGCACTGAGTGGTTTCCACACGTAATGCATACTCCCGGCAAGTGGGATGAAAACGAAAGAACACAAATATAGCAGTTGCTATGGGCTACGGCTTCGCGTCCTCCTCGTTGTGGGGCACGTCAAGAAGCGATCTATGGGTCTGGGACCTTTCAGTTTCGCTTGGGGCACACACAGTGCCCAAAACGCACTCATGCAGTGCTTTAATTTTCGTCTTTCACACATAATGCAAATTCACAGCACGTAGAATGAAAACAAATGTAGGAGTGGCTATGAGCTACGGCTTCTTTTGGAGAACCTGCTGTTATCGATCTCTTGCGACTTTCGTAACACTCTCACTGCGCGTCGTCTTCTGCATGTGCAGACGAAAGGCGCCTGACTGGGAGCACCCAGCGCCTGCATGCCGTTCACTGAGTGCTCGTCCGAGACGCTGCTGCACCCAACAGCGAAAGGACATTGTACATGAGAATGTCGCCTTCTGCGAAGATATCAGCGCTCAGTCGATGAAGTGAGGCCCGTAGGCATATGTTCATTTATGTACTCTGACCGATCGCGAGGACCCGTGTTTTACTCCGCACGAAGACTGCTCAACCTAATTTAGAACAATGTCAGACCTAACCTGCATGCTAAGACAGCATCGCTTCACCACGGACGAGCTCATGGCAGCTTGTTCGTACCACATTAGCTGCATGATGTTCGCTGGGAGGAAAGTGAAGATAACGCAATAAAAATTCAATGTAATAAGAGACGCTACATGTTCTTGCGATCCCTGCTGAAAGAAAAGAATAACCTGTATCTCACATATACGCACGACTTCAGCGTGAAAGAAATCGAAGATGCCCCCTCATCCGTGATGGGCGGGCAAGCTCAGGTTGTTCATGTTACTTGGTGAAATGGCGCAACCCACTCTCGGGGATCGGCCATGAATCGGGCGATGAAGACTTATCATTTTCTTTAGGAAAATAGGTAAGTTAACAACGGGGATGCACGTTTTTGCGTTGCCGAAACAACACTTTATCTTCTGACAAAAGTTTTTCATTGCTAAGGCGTGCAGCCACTTCCCATCAAATTATGCTATCCCATTGGACCACGAATATCCTCTGGACATCCCGATTAGATCCGAACCTCCATGTACCGGTCAGGATGTCCAGTGGATAACATGTGGACATTAATTTCGGGATGTCCTATTTAAGACATCCTTCAGACATCCACACGATTAAACTTCTGGGATCTAAACAAAATCCCAAAACTTTAATCCTATGGATGTCCGAAGGATGTGTTCAACGGGATGTCCCATACCGGCCATGTGTGGGACCAACACACACAGTCCAACACGTACTACGTGATCATATCGCGGCATATTAAATCTCTACCACGGCTGCCTTCAGCGCACGCTCTTCCGAAAAGACATGCCAGCCAGCAATGTGAAGTTGCTGCGCTCATAATCAAACTTCCAATACAGACGATAAATGGAGAAGTTGAAATGAACGACCGAAACTGCACAAGCATATCGGGAGGAAACGTCACAAAGCAGCAGGTAGAACGCCGGAACCCGCGTAACCGAATCAATCGTGTCCCATGCTCCTACGCTCTCCGAACATGTCGCGAAAGAAGAGTACGGCAAGCTCTGCAACGCCTGTAACCCATGCCGTTGTACAGAGCAGTGACTGTCTTTACCCAGTCGAATCACCACTGTCTGTTGCATGCACACGCACGCTCTGCGCTGATTTGCGCGTAGTGGGTCACATGACTTAACGACGCCGTCTTATTGGATCTCTTCGCCCTTCTTTGCAAGCTCGGAATGCCTGAAGGTCTGAAGGTTGCTGGGTTGTTGTGCTCCGCGCTCTCACCAGTGTTGCCAGGTCAGATCTTCGTCGCAGAAGAGAATCAAACCATGGGGAAGTGGGCCAAGTATGCGAGAAAGTATAAAAAAGAATGGGAGCAGGACCCCGAGCTCAAAGGTGGGTCCTGGTGCTTTTAATTATAGATGGTTTACCCGTAACGTCACGAATGCCGGTACTCGCTATGCTAATGCCGAAACATGTTTGCCACGATGACATCACCCACCGTAGCTTAGCAGGTGAGTAGTCGCGCAGCTGGGTCGAGGATGTAGGTTCGATTCCCGGTTACGGCGGCCAGTTTACGATTGAGGCGAAATGCAGGAGCACCCGTGTACTAGATTTAGGCACATGTTAAACAACCCCAGGTGGACAAAATTAATACGGATGGCCCCACGCCGGAATGCCTCACAATCATATCGTGGTTTTGGCACGTAAAGCCTCAGCAATAGTTATTATAGCACATGAACACTTTTTGCTTTTTGACAGTAACCTGTTCTCGCAGGATTACCACTGTTGTCAAATGGTAGTTTTATTTTTGCTCTATTTGCGCCGTTGCGGCTTTTACCATTTCGGGCGAGTTACGTTCGGGACGTGCTCGTTGCCGAAAATGACTGCGCGCTTTTTACAATCGTGGTGTCGTTTTGCGCAGTAATCCTTTAAAGCTTCGCTTACAGAAATTCAAACAGTGAGTGGCATCGGTGGTCTCACTTTTTTTAACGCATATTCCTGGCGTGCTAGACAACTAAGGTGGCAGCCAGGTTGATGCAAATGGAAACTATATAGAGTGTGTCCCAGCAAAACCGGGCCAAGTTAATCGAAAAAAAAAAAAAGATAGGACGATGAGACAAATTGTGTCTTGCGTCAATATTTTGGTTACTATATTCTGTGCTTAATTCGAGAAAATGACATCATTAATTACTCGCGCAATTTCCTTAGATGTCATGTCAGGTTGTGCATCACACTCGAAAGCATCAAGCCTAATTTTATGGAGTTCGCGACGTTCTAAGTTTTCCGCTTTCAAACGCCATAGCGCAGCGGGCGAACAAGAGTGCGAAGTGAGCGCGCGACGGCAGCGCTCTCAAAAGGCGTAAAAACACTGATTATTCTCGGTGCGCTATATGACGACGGTGATGAAGTGGCAAGACAGCGATTTAAACGTTCGTTGCTGCTACGAACAAGCATCCACACGACTCTGTATTGGCTGTATTGTCAGCCGTGCGCCTGATGGCGATGCGTTGCATCCGTGATCACGCCGCGGTGCGCGACGGTCGTACGTGAAGGTAGTGGAGGTCACAGACGAAGTTCTTTGACGCCCCTGGTTAAGGGCGCTGTTCTGGCGCGCGCGAGAGGCGCGGGCTTGCACTCGGTGCGCCCGTTATTTTGGTTATCTTCCACAGCATTGAAATGCGGAAAAAATAACTAGGAAAGTTGTGTAACCAGCTAGAAACAATTGAACAAGATACTTTCGAATGTTATTCATAATTTGACATGGTCCTTGGTAATTGTGCAAGCAGTTAGGAATTTGGTAATTCATTTTCAGTAATGAGGGAATCAATAATAGGAGGAAAATTCACAAGTTCGCGCAGCGCGGTTCCAAAAACAATGTTGGTCTGATTTAACCGAGACATACTGTATAAGATCAGGGTCTATCTTAGGTGAACAGCATACGTTGCACTAAACGCTACTTTTTTGTTTTATAGACTGGGTTGCACCATCAAGTGCACATTTAAGCAACGACACCTCTGAGATGGCCTACTGCAAAGTCTGCAAGTGCAAGCTGAGGCCGCACATGCAAGACCTTAAAGTGCACATGACAAGACAAAAGCACATAAATAACATGAAAGCGGCAAAGGAGGTGGCAGTGACTACAACCATTGACTCGTTGTTCAAGCCTGGTCCATCAAAGCCGACGACAACCAAGATGAAGCTGGCAGAGCTGCGCCTCGCAGCTCATATAGCAGCGCACAGTTCATTGTGCACTGCTGACCATTTGACTCCAGTCGTGAAAAGCGCCTTCCAGGACTTTCGTGTTGCAGGCGGGCTGACGCTAGGACGTACAAAATGCAGCGCCCTGGTTTCCAAGGTGCTCGGTCCCACATTCCTCGACATGCTGGTTGAGGACATTGGACAAGGACAATATTCTCTTATTGTAGACGAAAGCACCGACAAATCCTGCACTAAGGAGCTGGGTATTGTTGTGCGACATTTTTCTCACAAAAGTGATAATTTGGCCACACGATTTTTCGGGCTTGTTCCTATAACCGATGCATCGGCGAATGGTATCTTTCTGGCGCTCAAATCCTTTCTGAACTCTTGCAAGTTGAGCATTTCTCAGTGTGTTGGTATAGGTACAGATGGTGCCAGCGTAATGTGCAGTAGGCATCATTCACTGTATTCGTTGTTGAAGGCAGAGAACCCTCATTTAATCCTTGCTAAGTGACATGCCACTCATTGCACTTGGCTTGCAGTGAAAGCTATAGCTGGTTTTCGTGCTCGCCTAAGAGACAGGAGCAGTATCGATTGATTTATGCCTCAATTAATGATAGTAACCCCCTCAAACTTGTCAACATGTCTAACACAAGGTGGTTGAGCGTCGCGGCCTCTGTGAGTCGGATCCTTGAGCAGTGGAACGAGCTGAAATAGCACTTCCAGATAGCTCATTCGACAGAGCGGTGTTGCATGAAATGTTTCAGGATGAAAGGAACTACCTCTACATGCTTTTCGTTCAGCCGATTGTCATGGAGTTCGACAGGGTCAACAAGGTGTTTCAGTCAGAGAATCCTGACCCGGCTAAACTCTTCGAAGACTTGGACCTCCTTGTACGGTCAATGCTGTCGAAGATAGTACTTCGTGAGCATGCGTCTCCAACTGCTGATTGGGAAGGGCACTTGCTTCATCCACGTGCGTGCGCTTTTGGAAGTGTGTTTTTGGACTCTTTTCATAAGAGCTCACTCGCGGATTCTGAAAAGGACAGCATGTTAGACCGCTGTCGCGCATATATAGTGGCATGCGTAAAATCGCTCGTAAAGAGACTCCCCGAGAACTTGGAGTTGTTCGAAAACTTCAAGTACCTAAGCCCAAGCTATGTTCGCGACATGCCATTTTCCAAGTTTCTGAAAGTTATCTCGGCTGCCAAACTGACAGTTGACAAACCCGCCATTGAAATGGAGTACGGAGTTCTGCAGGTGAAGCTTCCATCTCTCCCTGTGAGTGAAAATGTGGTGGAATTTTGGCGCATCATTGAGAAAACGAAAAACGCTGCTGGTGAACCTCTTTTTCCGAACCTGTTGAAATCGGTTTTTGCACTCCTTTGCCTGTCTGTGTCGAACGCTGCTGTAGAGCGGGTTTTTAGCCTGGTCTCCGTTACTAAGACCGATCAGAGAAACAGACTAGCAACGCGAACATTAGAAATGATTTTGCACGTTCGGTGTGGCCTCAAGGAGTGGTATGGATGCTGCGAAAACTTCGAGCCAGATGACCGCTTCATGGCCAGATTTAATACTGCCGTGATGTACGATTAGTGAAAAGAATACAAGCCCAAAAAGCTAACTTCGACCGCTATTCGATAATAAGCAGCGAGGTCGCATGATACTGAAGACTATTTTGCACTCACCACAGCGAGAAAGCAGAGTTCGTAGTAAATATTACCCTATATAACAAAAAATAATAATTTACTACTATCCTTTATTTAATAAAAGCCATGTGAGGGCCTTTGTTGTTTAAATTTGCATTTACTGCGGCGCCTCTAGCGGGGTGCTCTTGCCCGCTCACTACGGCGGCCCTGTGGAGCTTTCTTGGCAGTGCTGTGGACCATGGCTGTGGTCGACTTTTTTTGCGCTCTGTAATAATTCGTAGGAACTTGCGAGTCTCAGGGGCCAACCAAAAAGCATTCTGAATGCAAGCACGATGTCGCTGTTGCAGTCGGGGACATTTTGTTACGACAGACTGTGCAAAAAAGAATTCCCGTAATCGAATGTAAAAATGTATGTACAAATTAAACTGCAAATGGAAATGGCTATTTTGGCTATAACTTTTTTGCCATTTTTTTGTGCTTGGCTACATTTGGGCTACCATTTCTCTAGCTTTGGGCTACGCCGCCTCGTCCGACCTGGCAACACTGGCTCTCACGCGCTCAGTTCGCGCGCTTTCTCTGAACGTGGTGGTTGCGTCGTTGTGTCATGTGCTCATGAGTTGCAGGGTGAGCGTTGGTCAGCTCCAGGTGAACGTTTTTGTCATGCGCTTTGGAGCTCCATTTCTGCGGCGCCTGTACGTCTTACGCCTATCAAGAGGTAAGCGACAGTTCATGAAACCAATGTTTTTCTATTAGCAGCCCCGCAACTGTCGTGTCTGCTTATAATCGAAGGACGGGCATTGTAGTGTATACCCATCTTTTGCAGCGACGGTAACATCAATCGGCGATTGGTCATGCGTTGTGTTGCGTTTGGTCGCATCGTACTACTTTTCTGCAAACTTCTGAGCTTACTCTGTCCTATATTTCTGCGCAGCGCTGATATGCGCTAAAAAACAAATCTGAATTCGAAACTTTCGAACCGTTAACCCCCCTGTAGCCCACAGGATGAGCCCGCGAGAGTTATCGTTGTTTTTACTGAACAGTGGCGAATAATAAGAAAATGAATATTAATTATAATAGCTTCCCGACACACACTGTCCAGAATAGCCTTGCTTCAGCTTCGTTTGCGTTTTCTTTACGTAACCGTGATTGCGAGAGCAATCAATCGTACAACTGCGTAAGGTTGAAATAGCTGAAATTTTGCACGCATTTGTATCGCGGTCGGGGCACTTTCTGCACGTTATGGCCGGCAACGGTGCTGAATTTTAATACGCCTGTTTTTAGAGCTGCTATATTCTTACTAACAGTGCATGCACTTTTCTTGGAATAACTAAACTTTAGGGCGACTTGTTGGACTGTTAGACTTAATGGCTCGTTCGCACGTGGTTGTATATTTTAGTACGTAACAGTGAAACTTTTTCTCACTTGACTGATTCTTTCGCGTGCTCGTAGTGATAACCTTGTCGCTTAAACTTCGGTACGTGTGCTGTTGGCGTTTTGTTTACGTAACAGGGATATCCGAAGTAATCGTAAAACTGCGTACGTTCGGGATAATAGAACTTTGTTGGAGTTTGTATCGCGATTTGAGAATTTGCTGCCCGTGATGGCCGGTCGCGCTGCTGAATCTAACAACTCGTGTATTTACCGCTGGTATTGTTTTTCGTTAACAGTGTCGTGCACGTTGTCGTAATAACGAGACGTCTGGGCGACTTGTTAGGTTTCTGCTTATTTACACGTGAACGGATGCATGCTAGCATGGTGTTAAGGTCAAATTCACGTCTCAGCTTTCTAAGGACGAAACGTGCGCGCTGATGAGCTCGTTCGCACGTGGTCGCAATTTTTTATTATAAGAGTTTGTGAGGGTTGACTCCATCACACGCTCGTAGTGAGTAACCGTGTCGCTTAAGCTTCGCCTGCCATTGCTGTTTTGTTTGCTTAACGATCACGATAGCAATCGTAAAAACTGCGTAAGGATGGATTAACTGAATTAACTTATTTCAATACTCTTAATGTCACGCAGGGCGTTATAAAGAGGGGTGGGATCCTATACAATAAGTGGAAATCGTGGTTTTGAAGTATGATGGGACAGCTTGTCGCTGACCTTAGAAGGAATAACCGTGCACGTTTGTACGTGAACTTGGGACGTGGAATTTAGATGTAGGCATCTGTATCACGATCGGAGCACTTGCTGCGCGTGATGGCTAATTGGGTTGGCCGTACTGCTGAACTTTACCACGCTTGTCTTTACGGCTGGTATACCAACCGTAAAGACAAGCGTGGTAAAGTTCAGCAGTGCGGCCGGCCACTTAACCATTACGTACAGCATACATATATGTGCCAAACAGTGACATGCACATTTTTCGAAATAACGAAACTTTGGGACGACTTGTTAGGCTGCTGCCTATTTGCATATGGTCGGATGCATGCTATTATGAGGGTAATAAGATCAAGCTTAGGCCTAAGCTTCCTGTAACGATCGACATATTTACGCTACTTATAGCTCGTTCGCACGTGGTCGTATTGTTTCGTATTACTAATAAGGAACGTTTGTCGATCTTCGTTGACTGCTAAATTTGCGTCACGCTACCGCCCTCACTGGTTAACCGTGTCGCCAATTGAGCTTCGTCTGCCGTTTGAGTTTTCTTTGCGCAACCGCGACTGCGAGAGCGACCGTAAAATAGCATGCGGTTGAAATAACTAAACATTTGTGGGCATTTTTACCCCGATCCCAGCTCTTGTTGCACGTGATGGTTGATCTGCCGCGCTGCTGAATTTTCCCACGCGTTTCTGTCATACAATGCCCTACAGGTTCGTTTCTGGGAATAACGAAATTTTGGGCGACATCTTTTACGCGTTCTCAGGTGCATGCTAGTATGTTGGTGAGGTCAAGCTTACGTCTCAGATGTCTGTAACGATCAAATCGTTTAGGCCTATTAGACTATCGCTCCGAATTCGCACGTTGTCGTATTTTTAGTAATGGAGTCCCGGCCGCGGCGCCCGCATTTTGATGAGGGCGATATGCGAAAACTCCCGTGTACTTAGATTTAGGTGCACGTTAAAGAACCCCAGGTGGTCGAAATTTCCGGAGACCTCCACTACGGCGTGCCTCATAATCAGAAAGTGGTTTTGGCACGTAAAAACCCCATAATTTAATTTGACTTTTAATTATATTTCTGTCGGGTGTGCGCTTTATCGCGTTTTGCTGGACCCAATAAAAGTTTATTCACTCACTGACTCACTCTGTCAGGTGATTTACCGTGTCGCCCAAGTTTTGTCTATCGTTTGAATTTTCTTCGCATAATCGCGTTTGCAAGACCGATACAATTGTGGAAGTTCCAAATACCGGACCTATGTTGTAGGCACTTGTATTTCAATGGCAGCACCTCGCAGACAGGGCGGTTGACCAACCGTGCTGCTTTAGTTTTCTCGCATTTGCAATCATTTGGGCCAGCGTATGTGGTGACATGTGTGCGCGACACGCTGGACAAGATTACGAGCCTGTTGCATCCCCATATTGTCATTGTATATTTACTGGAGTTATATAGTCGACAATCGCCTAATTTTTGTGTTGTTATTGCGATAAAAATTGTACGGACACTCCTGATGAAATTCCGCTGACGCGGACGTGCGCCGCGGTGGGTAGTGGCTTCGTGGGCGCCGTTCCCGCGCAGCTTAGTGTCGAAGTTCGCGTAAATTTGGCTCTGGAAAGGCATTGTGGCTGGAAGCAGCAAGAAGCGATCGCTTGTCACACCAGCGTTCACACAGCGTGTTTACCGTCAAGGAGATGTGTTCATGTTTGGCTTTGCGCATGACACTGTTTGTTAACTTAACAAGGAAGCGAAGGTTTACTGTAATTTAAAGTGGCGATAACACGTACAGCTGCTTAAATATAGCCGTTTGGTAATTTGCTGTTCCAATCGCTGCCTCGCTTTTCTGACGAAACTATGTTGTGCTTACGTAGTGAGGAGAATTCCTTTTATCTTTGTACACTGCAGAGGTGAAATCATTACTTCTTTTCTGATAACTGTTCGCTCAACGAGTTTGTATTAAGCCACAAAGAAATAACTGTTCGCTCAACGAGTTTGTATTAAGCCACAAAGAAATAACTGTTCGCTCAACGAGTTTGTATTAAGCCACAAAGAAATAACTGTTCGCTCAACGAGTTTGTATTAAGCCACAAAGAAGCAAAGTTGCTCTCAGAACCTGCAGATTGCTGTTAAATGTGCAGGTTAAGCTAGCAATTTTCGTAAACATTTCTAGCACGTTTTTATTGCATACTTTACAGTCATGCTGTGTTCCTGCCATCAGACTGGTGTCACTTTGGGTCGACATCATTCTTTGTTGAGGATCAGCACAGAAACAAGCCCACGGAAATCTGCTTTCTTAGTACCTCTGATCTCAACAGTGTATCTTCGTGTCTGCGACCACTGGAACCGATCCTTCAGGATGACTAGTAAATTGTGTAGCGTACCCGTGATCTCTTCTGTTCTGCATCTGAAACTATGGACGAAAGGCTTCACCCAGCGTGTGGTGACTTCCTTATGGGCGGATGTGCCTGTGAACGTTGGGTTAATTTTTGTCTCTGTGACTGTTCAAGCCAGTTCACAGAAATGCCCCACTAAATTTCTTAGTACACGTGAACTGCAATCTAGTCGTCTTCGACTGCTGAGCCAGCCTGCAGCGAGCCTTAGTGAAATGTTTAGTCGCCAAGATACCTGTGATCTTTTCAGAAGTATTTGTAACTGCTGCCATTGAAGAACAGTCATGCTCTGCCTCTGGTAACTTCCATCGAGGCTGTCTGATACCCGTGAATATTTAGGATGAAATTGTGTTTATGTGTGGCCGCTGAAGCAAGCCCACACAAATCCTCTGTTAGCTTTTCATATGGGTGAACTCATATAATGCATTTTTCTGTCTATGACTGCTGAAGCGAGCGTGCTGCAAGCTTTTAGTTAATTGTGCAGTCGCCAAGGTACCTGTGACGGTTCAGCAATATTTGGATGTGACCACGGAAAAGTCACATTCAGCTTCTGTTTACTTGCTTAGAGGCCTTCAAGCCTATGAACACTCATGGTGAACTTGTGTTTGTGACCACTCAAGTGCAGAAAGTGTCTTGTAACTCTAGTACTTGTGACATCAGTTTGGTATTGTGTTGAAGCAAGTGTCTTGTAACTGCTTTTGTATCTGTGAACTCTCCAGTAATGTTCATGTTTGCAACTGCTTAAGTGATCCTTGAGTAACTTTTTTAATGCCCAGTGTGTCTAAAATATGTAGTACTTTTACTGTGTGCAACCGCTGAAGGAGGCCCACAGAAAGCGGAGTAGCTTCCGTCATGGCTAAGATACCTCTGAACTTTCCAGTAAATATTGCATTTATGTGCCCGCGACCGTTGAAGTGAGCCAGCCCACAGTAGCCCTCCTACTAACTTCCTTTGTATCCCCCCACCCTTCCATAGGGCTTTTAAAGTTCTTTTACTGGCCGAGGTGCATCTGCGAATTATTAGCTCAACTGAAATGGTCTTGTCACTACACACGAAAGTGTCGATGTTTGCTCTGGTGACCTTTGCCAGAACTTGTTATGGATGCACAGTGCATTTGCTTTACACTCTAGGAACAGTTGCACCCTTTGGGGTGTAAATTTGTCACAGAACAATAATCGTCATCTGTCATGCTTGCGTTTCCTTTCTTGAAAACCCTGCGCTCGTTACTTTCCTGTCAAGAATGCTCTGTCATGCTTATGCTAATAATGCGCATGCCGTTCGTGACATGGAAGTACCGGGCTTGCAGCGTTAAAGAAAGGAAATGCGGGCAAGACAGATGACGATTATTGTTCTGTGGCAAATATACACCCCAAAGGGTGCAACTGTTTTTAGAGTGTGAATGGATGATCATACAGCAGCTGTTTGTCTATACATGACCACTGAACTAGCCTCGAGTAATTTTAATGCCTAATGTAGTTGTGACATCTTAATTTAGCATCACTCGTGTTTGTGTATGTAACTACTGAATATGCCCTAGGGAAAGGCTCTGGCAACTTAAAGTGGCTGACATATCTAAACTTTTAAGCAAATTTTGCATTGATGTGCCTGCGACCACGAAAGTGAGCCCACAGCAAGCCTCGTGATAAGTTCCATAGTGGCCCCACTGCGAGTTCTTAAATTTTTTTGCTACCCAAAGTGCATTTCTAAAGAGTTTGAATAATGTGCACTTTTACTAACCATGGTGCAGTATAAATAACTCCTAATAGCTGAACTTGTATGATGAAATTATCAAGTTTTATTTGGATTGATGGGTTTTACTGAAAACTGTTGAGTGCATTTTAGAGTTCAACGAGTGATCTTCCTGCAACTGTTCTATTGAAATAAATGCTGTATTTTTAATGAGATTGTCAAATGATTCAGCAGCCTGCAGAACTTAGTTCTGTAGCTTCGTCCCTGTTAGCACAAAAAAGTATAGGTTGCATGTCTATATGTTTTGAATTAATGCATTTTTATCGAGTTGTATGTAATGTATTTGCTTAGTGTAGCAGAGAACCATGTGTACAATGCTTAGTTGCACTGCAGCCTTCATTTAACGTGCTTTGAGATGCGGTGGGCTGCATTCTTGGCTTATCTCCTGGTACTTCAGCTTTTGCATGACAAAAATATTTGGTTGACTTATTGGATTCCTGGATTTTTTGTGTTGCTGTGGTATACACTGACGCCATGAATGCTTAACCAATTTTCTCTGCTTGTAAATAACTTATTATTTATAGATGTGAATTTCAAGGCTGTATTGATTGTATCATTTTATACTATTCACTTTCTGTAATATAATTTCTTGCAGCATTCTATTGTTGATTTTTATACCCGTATGCGTTTCTGTTATACAATGTTCACTAATGTTCACTTTTTTTTCTCGTTTATCCATTATAGTATGTTTGTGTTCTCTTTATTGTGCACAGTGCCATTTCTGTAGGGGGTACAGACCCCGTCAAGCCGAATTCATTTGGCTTTTGTTTGTACTCCTGTCATCTGTACTTGTATAGATGCAAAATAAACTTGAATTGAAATTGACCGCTGGGATGGATCTTCAAGAGCCATGCAGTTCCTTTTCATCATTGCTCACAAGTCATCACAAAACCAGCTTACTTTGTTAATGGTATGTAAATTGCAGCAGGCTTGCTGCACTGTAGGGCCCATTCTGAGGAACGTCCCAATTATGGTAATTTATAATTAATATGGACTCGCTGTGAATATCCTCAATCCCCAACCAAATGTCCCACAAACGTCCTTTGGACGATTGGTAAAATGTCCCAGAAGCGTCCTACATCCTGACAAAAAATGTCCTTAGGATGTACTCGGGGTTATGCAATAAGAATAATCCATATTGAAACATCTCTTGGACGTCCGAATATCCCATTAGGACGTTCGGGGGACGTTTCTATGAACGTCAATCCCAGGGACGTCCGAATGTCCCGTTTTTTTATCTCTGCTGGGCATCTGTAGGACGCTGGTGCTCCAATGGGATTATCTTTAAAGGTCCTGCGGACGTCCGAAAATTTGATTTTGATGTACGATGGACGTTCGTGGGATGTGCAATTCTCTTGCGTCGGACGATCCTATGGACATCCGTAGTACATCATCGGGACTTCTAGGGATGTCCGACGGACATCAAAATATCCTTTGTAGGACGTCCTTTGGACATTCACTGGAGATCTGTGGTCCAATGGGATCATCCTTATGCTATATTTAAAAATGATATTAAAAAAATCGTTTACGAATTGATGCAGTTATAATGTATGTCGATGACCTAGCTGGCACATGACTTTGAAAAGCGAACAGCGCTAAAAACGGGGCCAAACACAAACAAGACAGCGCACTATCGCATGTCTTCTTGTTTGCAGGCCAGTTGCAGCCCAGGTAACAGTGGAGATCGCCGTTGTTTTCCAGCCAGATCTAGCGAGTACTACGGCCACGGCTACGTGCGGAAGAGAGCGGGCACTATTTTGCAAGTCGTCTATCACTCAACCACGCTTTCGGCGTTGTGGCCTTGCTATATTATTCTAGATTTAAAAACACAGGAACGAAGTAATGCAATAGAACTTCGATAGTATCATGTGATGCAAGTTTCACTCACTTTCAGTGACCTAGCTGCTGTCCGACTTGTTTGAAGAGTTGTTTGGAAGTAATTTGCAATCATGGTATTGTAGTCCATCAGGTGACGCATATTGTTATTTGATCGCATTTGGGAACTGATGAGGCAGACAGTCCCAAGCAGGGCTGCTTGCTGTTTAGAAGCCTTTGTGAAAATTACGGCATCCGTAGTTCGCAGTACAATAAGGGCCAGTAGCTCCGAGAGATTTGAAAGCATCGTGTCTACTGACACCCGTCTATTCTGAAAATCGCTGAGACGTTTAGTTAGGATTGGCTCTCCGCAGCAAGCAGCACGTGTTACGACGTGGGGGGTGAGCCTCAGCTAGGCGACCGGCCACGGCCCTCTGGTGCAGACCGATCGTGCAGTAACCTATATGTCCATAATTATCCTCCAACTTCGTTTCTGTCGCCGTTTATGCATTCCGCCCCCTTCCTTTTCGTATCCATCAACCTACTCCCATATTCTTAAAATTATTTTCCGTTAGTCACTGTCGCATTCTTCAGAATTCACCGGGTTTAAACGGTACGGCGGCCCCTAACATTGCTAAATTTACGTTTCTGCGTGGACTTCGAGGCCATTCACCTACCTGCCCTCCCACCTGTTTGTTGTGGCAGTTTCTTAGCTTCCCTGGCCCAGCACCCTTGTCCTTCATATATTTTGCGGTGCGGAAATCAGGGTTCTGTACGTCTTTCTTTCTTGTCCTGTTTTTTGACCTGATTTCATTCTTAACAGCGTGTACAAACTAGCTTAACAGCAAGCTCTTTTTAAGTTTATTAACATAATGAAAGTCAGAGGCAAGGGAAAGAAAAAGAAGAAACGAAAGAGGGGGGATGCTTATTATGCGTTTCCTAGACAAGCAAGTCGCAATATCTTCGGAATGCTTTTCTTCCACGCAGCGTGGTCTACGATTAGCTCTTCGACAACACGAAGGCCTGGTGGGGAGCAACGGTGCCTCTAAGCTTTATGTACGCGCTCGTCCCATCTTTGTCTGCGCGCGGAAGTTTTAGCGCTGATCCCCCCTCAGCAGATCCGGAATGAGGTAGAGACGCGCCATGAGTGGGACCACAATATTCTGTGGATATAAGAGGGGATCGCTCCTATGACAGCTTCCATGGCAACCTACCTTCCCCCACCCCCTC
Source organism: Dermacentor andersoni (assembly GCF_023375885.2). Lineage (NCBI taxonomy): Eukaryota > Metazoa > Arthropoda > Arachnida > Ixodida > Ixodidae > Dermacentor > Dermacentor andersoni. The sequence continues at coordinate 362,669,145 of NC_092814.1, read as the reverse complement.
GGTCGCAGACAACTTTCTGCGGCTATGAAGGGAAAGCTACGGAGGCAAAGCGAGCACAAGTGAGAGCGCTTCTGAAAAGAGTCCCGCGTTTTCATCCACGTTAGTTGAAGCTGGGGAAGAGAAAACATACACACATTCAGCATCATCATCAGCCTGTCTTATGTCCATTGAAGGACGAAGGCCTCTCCCTGCGATCTCCAATTATCCCTGTCCTGCGTCAACCGGTTCCAACTAGCGTCCGCGAATTTCCTAATTTCATCGCTCCACCTAGTCTGCCGTCCTCGACTGCGTTTCCCTTCTCTTGGAACCCATTCTGAAACCCTAATGGTTCAACCGTTATCTAACCTGCGCATTACATGACCTGCCCAGCTCCATTTTTTTTCTCTTGATGTCAATCAGAACATCGTCTATACCCGTTTGCTCTCTGATCCAAACCACTCTCTTTCTGTCTCTTAACGTTATGCCTAGCAATCTTCGTTCCATCACTCTTTGCGCGGTCCTCAACTTGTTCTCAAGCGTCTTTGTCAGTCTCAAATTCTCTGCCCCATATATCATCACTGGTAAAATGCACTGATTGTACACTTTCCTTTTCAGTAATAGTGGTTGTTAGGATCGGCCTGCAAGGGTACCGCTGTGCAAAACTATCTCAGCCCGCTGCAGGTGCTTCGATCGGCCCGCGGTGGTGGCGCCCTTCAGAGAACCAGCGAGAACGACAGCGCTAACCGACCATTAACTTCCTTCGGAGAACTGGAGACTACGGCAGCTTTAATCCACCATGCGTCTCGTTCGGAGAATCGGCGACGGCAGCAGGGCTGGCCACGTTTGGCGCCCCGTGTATTGTTGGTCGATTTGCCGGGTCTTCATGGTCTATCTGCAACAAGAAGAGTTTCCCTAACAAAATGGTGCCTTGCTGTACGTGGGCCCCAGGATTCGTCACAGTCTGCTGACACTCGTGGCGACCACAGGAGAAAGCCAGCTCTGGAATTTAGAGGCACGGGCTGGGATCAGGCTTGACCACCTGGCTACGAGGACGCGCTCAACTCGGGTTCTGGAAATCCAAAGTGCGGACGTGTGTGTGTGAGCCCTCCTCCTCCAAAAAGGCGGGTCAACTTCGATGACTTTGGACGCTACGAATTGACTGGTCGAACGATTCCCTCACCTAGGGAACTAGGGACCAATGGAGTGTTTATAAGCAGCGGTTTGTCGGCTGCTAGGTGTGCTCTGTGATCGTGCTCGTCAATGTGCTCGTCATCGTGCTCGAGGAGCAGTGTGCTGGGTGTGTTTGGAGTTTCGTGCTCGTAGGCTATATGCTTCGTCTTGCGTGCTCCATTTGGGAGGCACGCTAGACTGTCGATGTGTCTCTTGTTTCTAATGTAAATACCTGTAAATAAACCCTATACGCCTAGACCTGCCCCCACCCCCCAAGTTCCTCCCTACAAGCCGACTCCAACTCTGACAACTGAATGGCAGCGGTGAGATCGGCCTACGGCTCTTAGATCGGCCTGCGACTCGTAAACAGCAACGGCAGCTCACGGACTTTGGCACATGGTGACCGACAGGTATCCTGACCACCTCTTGCAACTGACTGGATACGGCGGAGAAGGACTGGTGATATGGTGCTGCTTCAGTGGGCAAGCGTTTGGTTTTGGCTGCAAGATTTACCAGGCTTCAATTTTTCTGTGTGTATAGATTTGATTCGCTGGGGTCTTTTACTTGTATTTTGATTTGCGTGAATATCGCAGCAAGTATTGTGTGACAGCAGAGCCAAAGCTTAAAGTAGCGACCATGGTCCTGTTGTGTTTGACGAGAGCTGGCCTGTTGTGGTTGTGTGAAGAGCTCGAGGTAGACGTAGAGGAGGACTTGACGGAAGCAGAGATTCGTAAGACCATTTTGCAAAGTGACAATGATTTGAAATTCATAGAACAAATGGGCAAACGAATTCTAAGTAAAAAACGGGAACAGGAAGCAATTAGGCAAGAACAGGAAGAATTTAGGCATGACCAGGAAGAAGCAAGGCAGGAACTAAAAAGAATTTCGCAGGAAGAAGGCCTAACAGAATTAACGAGGCAGTACGTTGCTGCATTGAACGAAGAGATTCAAGGTTTTGAGCAATCTATCGAACTAAGTCAACAGCGGCTTGAGAAATATGTAGGCTGGACGCAGCGAAAGTGGGAGGAAGTAGACAGCAGATTTTGTTCGAAAGCCGAGAGAAGTAGTAGCACCTGCGAGATTAGCAGCACGTTCATAAGTGAACTCGAAGTGCTAGCAGCTAACGATGCATTAGTGGCAGCAGAGGCCGTTAAAGGCCAGAGTGAGAGCGACGAGGTGTTGTACCAACAGAGCACTGTAGAGACAGCTAGGCCAGCTGCGAATGAATTGGCACAATTACCACGCGTGTGCGTCGCTTGTATAGTTAGCGAGGTTGCTAGCGAAGTAGAGAGTACTGCTGACCCGACAGACGCGAGCACCCATGTCAGATCTGCGTGCCGAAGTGAAGTGCCAGCTGGACGATGCAGTTGAGGGCAGTTCGCAGGATTGCGAGCTCCATAGCTCAAGGGAAGACAGTTGCATTGTTCAGAAGTCGGTGCAACTATCCGCCAGTCTACGTAGCCAAGAGAGGTATGATTTTGTTAAGGATCATTCGGACTGTGCGGGTGAGACAGCGATCGAGACCGACGGGCTGTGTGCCGGTGCACAGCGTGAGCTGGGCAATGCAGTAGAGGGCAGTTCGCAAGAGTGCGAGTTGCATAGCTCGAGTAAAGACTGCTGCATTGTTCCAGAGTCAGTTGAACTGTCCGCCAGTCGAGGCAGAGAGAGAGTAGATTTAAATGAAAATAACTCAGACTGCGGGTAGGAGACTGATCCGGGTCGACGAGATGTGTACCGGCCAGCACGAGGCGCGAGAAGGCGACATGAAAGGGAGTTCAAAGAAAAAAGCGCCGTAGAAAGAAGCACCGTAAAGATCGGAATGCGGTGGCTAATGTAGCGCAGCCAAAGACGGCGGCAGACGCGAAAAACCAGGGCGCGAGGAAAAGAAAGGTGCGGTGGTCGTTGACGATGTTGGCGCATCAAACACGTTCGAGCCACCGGTCAAAAAAGAGACCGAGGAGCATGTTCTGCACGGACGCGGACAAAGGGCACGGGGCCGTTAGGTTCCTCGTCGTTCCGTCGTTCTTTTCGGAGTGCAGCATGTAGTGCGAAGGAGCGCACGGTGGCAAGACGAGACGAGGTAGTAGGGAGTCGTGACGCGCGCGGTCAGTCGAGATCGTGATGAAAGCGTGGCGCCAGGACGCAAATTGGCAGGAGACTGTAACGTCTTGGAGGAGCTGATAGTGTGTCAGCCCTTTTGTTGTTCCTCGGTAGCCAGAATAGCTTTCGAACCGCGACCACCTCGAGTACGGCTCAAAAGTATGCGTTAGTCGTAAACGTTTGAAACGGGAGGTCAAGAGAGCTTCCGTAGAAGGGAAACATGCTTTCTTGTTTTATTTTTGAGCACTTGGAAATTTTCGCGATTTAAGACTAAAGTTTCTTTCAATATGTAAGGTATGAGCTCTGTTTATGTTTTGGTTTGAGAAGCTCCGAGATTTGAAAGATGCGTTTAAGGTAAAACTTTCGTTTCGCGAGTGTTAGTTAATGAGTAGATAGGCTTTCTTTTTTTTGTGTGTGTGAGCAACCTGAAGGTCAAGGTTGTCCGTGAGAGGCCTATGGTAACGCGCGTGTGTATTAGTTAACCTTCTTTTTTTATAAGTGTTCGTGAATTTTCTAAGGTTAAGCGCGTAGATTTTCCGTTAGTGCATCATTTGCACTGAGAAGAACTTTTAGGTCCATTAGCGCGTGTCCTGTGCGGACGGAAGGAAGCAGGTTTATGACTGGGTTGCTCGTGTGTGTTGAGGGCAGCCGTATTCTGACTTCTCTAGTACATGTGCGTAGAACTACTTGTTAGAAGACGCATTTTTTAATGGTTCTGCGGTGTGCGTGAGTTACGCAAATTTAGTTGCTCGGTTAAGTTACGTGTCCTGTATGGACTAGAGAAAGACACGTGAGTAAGCGTGATGGAACGTTTGCGTGCGACGCAAGCACGTGTTCAGAATAGGGACCACAGAGCTAGCGTTGTGATTACATACCTGTGGAGTTGACCAAACTGTCCAGTGGCACCAGTATGTGCGATAAGTACGCCACTGCGATAGGTTACGAACAGGCTGTTCGTGAATTTAGGCTGCTTCAGTTATGTTTGGGTATTGGTGGTTGAGGGCCTTCGGTTCAGTTCTGCGTAAACCTTTACTCTTGTGCAGCGCTACGGACAGGTTTGGTCGAACTCAAGGGGAACGTGAACGCTCGCTTTGGCGGCACGAAATATTGGGGCAAAATTTGGGGTTCCCAGTTGAGTGGTTTGCATTGAAATTTGGATAGGAAGCCTGGTGGGTTAGCAGCTGATTCCGGACGTTAGCACGCTGAGTGGTATTGTGTTGCCGGGATCGGCTCTTCTGTGCCGGTTGTTGTGAGATGGTTGAAGGCATTCCAAGGGCGCAGTTGTTGCGGAGAGAAGCCGTATTCTTGCTCGCCAGCCATTTTCTTCCTGCCCAGCGGTTGTCAGCACTGGCCAGGCGAGATTTTCCGGGCCATGGAGGAGCTGTTAGGATCGGCCTGCGAGGGTACTGCTCTGCAAAACTATCTCAGCCCGCTGCAGGTGCTTCGGTCGACCCGCGGTGGTGGCGCCCTCCAGAGAACCAGCGAGGACGACAGCGCTAACCGACCATGAACTTCCTTCGGGGAACTGGAGACTACGGCAGCTTTAATCCACCATACGCCTCGTTCGGAGAATCGGCGACGGCAGCAGGGCTGGCCACGTTTGGCGCCCCGTGTATTGTTGGTTGATTTGCCGGGTCTTCATGGTCTATCTGCAACAAGAAGAGCTTCCCTAACAAAAGGGTGCTCTGCGGTACGTGGGCCCCAGGATTCGTCACAGTCTGCTGACACTCGTGGCGACCACAGGAGAAAGCCAGCTCTGGAATTTAGAGGCACGGGCTAGGGTCAGGCGTGACCACCTGGCTACGAGGACGCGCTCAACTCGGCTTCTGGGAAACCAAAGTGCGTACGTGTGTGTGTGAGCCCTCCTCCTCCAAAAAAGCGGGTCAACTTCGATGACGTTGGACGCTGCGAATTGACTGGTCGAACGTTTCCCTCACCTAGGGAACTAGGGACCAATGGACTGTTTATAAACAGCTGTTTGTCGGCTGCTAGGTGTTCTCTGTGATCGTGCTCGTCAATGTGCTCGTCATCGTGCTCGAGCAGCAGTGTGCTGGGTGTGTTTGGAGCTTCGTGCTCGTAGGCTGTATGCTTCGTCTTGCGTGCTCCATTTGGGAGCCACGCTAGACGGTCGATGTACCTCTTGTTTAAAATGTAAATACTGTAAATAAATCCTGTACGCCTAGTTCCTCCCAAGTTCCTCCCTACGACCTACAACCCCTTCAACTGGTGGCAGCGGTGAGATCATCCGACAACTCTGACATGGTATGCTTGCCGTGAGGAGCTGAAAATGTCTGCCGTATGCGATCCAACCCATTTTTATTCTATGAATTTCCTTCTCATGATCAGGGTTCCCTTTGATCAGATGACCTAGGTAAACGTACTCCTTCACAGATTCTAGAGGTTGACTGGCTATCCTGAACTCTTGTTCCCTTGCCCGGCTATTCATCATTATCTTTGTCTTCTGCATATTGACACGTGAACTCGTTTATCTTTTACGGGTGAGCGCTTTTACGGTCAACGAAACGTTATCCCTCAGCGCAGGACGCGTCTACATGTATCGGAAGTTTCTAGAATGTTATCGATGCTTCTATCCGCTGTCTGTTGTCGCCGAACTTTGTGTAATCTGATTGCATGTATGCGCGACGCGAATGGCGTAGAACTTTGTGGAAGGCATGCGGGTCCCAGCGATTACTCTGGAACATTCGACGACTGCTGTATAAAAGTCGACGCGCTCGTCCCGCTGATCTGATTTTCGACGATCGCCGACCGTGTTCGCCGCTATCGTTGTGCTATAAGTGTAGCCTGTTTTGTGGGCACAGGTTCGCCCAATAAATGTCAGTTTTGTAGTTCACAGTATTGCTACTGTGTTCTTCAACGTCACCACCACGTGACAATATCTATCTTCAACCCCACTCTTACACTCTCTCCCTTTAGGTCCTCAATCATTTGTTGTAACTCGTCTGCATTGTTGCTGAATAGAAGAATGTCATCGGCAAATCGAAGGTTGCTGAGATATTCGCCGTCGATCTTTACTCCTAAGCCTTCCCAGTTTAATAGCTTGAATATTTCTTCCAAGCACGCAATGAATAGCATTGGAGAGATTGTGTCTCCCTGTCTGACCCCTTGCTTTGTAGGTATGTTCCTACATTTCTTGTGGAGAATTAAGGTAGCTGTGCACTCTCTGTAGATAGTTTCCAAGATATTTACGTAAGTGTATTGTACTCCTTGCTTACGTAATGCCTCTATGACTGCTGGTATCTCGACTGAATCAAAAGCCTTTTCGTAATCTATGAAAGCCATTTAGAGAAGCTGATTGCATATGCCGATTTCTCGATTACCTGATTGATGACATGGATGTGATCGATTGTAGAGTATCCCTTCCTGAAACCTATCTGTTCCCTTGGTTGACTGAAGTCCAGTGTTGCCCTTATTCTATTGGAGATTATTTTGGCAAATATTTTATATAATACTGGTAGTAAGCTAATCGGTCTATAATTTGTCAATTCTTTAACGTCTCCCTTTTTGTGTAGTAGTATAATGTTTGCATTCTTCCAGTTCTCTGGGACCCTTGCGGTCGATAGACACTTCGTATAAAGAGCCGCTTGTTTTCCAAGCATTATGTCTCCTCCATCTTTGATCAAGTCGACTGTTTTTCCATCTTCTCCTGCCGCTCTTCCTCGCTTCATGTCTTCTAATGCCCTTCTGACCTCATCGCTATTATAGGAGGAGTCTCTGCAACCTGTTCACCACTGTTTATAATTGAGGTATCCCGACTCCACTGGGTACTGTACAGGTCAGTATAGAATTCTTCCGCTGCTTTTACTTTACCTTCGAGATTGCTGTTGATATTACCCTGCTTATCGTTCAGTGCATACATCTTGGTTTGTCCTATGCCAAGTTTCTTTCTTTTTTACGGCTTAATTCTTCAGTCTTTCGCACGTTATAGTTTCGAATATCACTTATTTTCGCCTTTTTGATCAGTTTTGACAGTTCCGCGAATTCTATCTTATCTTTTGAGTTGACCACTCTCATTCTTTGTCGTTTCTTTATTAGGTCCTTTGTTACTTGGGAGAGCTTGCCTACTGTTTGCCTTGGAGTCTTGCCTCCCACTTCAATGGCAGCCTCTGAAGCCAGCCTAGTTACGGTTTCATTCATTAGCTCTATGTCATTATCATCTCTCTGTTTTAAGGCGGCATATTTGTAGGTGTTCATTATTCGAAGCTTATTCCTTTATGCGAATTCTACAAGCGTCTCTCCTGTAGCGTTCCTAGAGTCAACGCCGTAGTTGCCAATTGCTTGTTCACCAGCCTGCTTTTTCTCCACTTTTGCATTGAAGTCGCCCATTACTACAGCACACTGAGTTTGCACTTTTCTCATCGCCAATTCAACATCTTCATAAAACTGATCTACTTCCTCATCATCGTGGCTAGATGTTGGAGCGTAGGCTTGTACTACCTTTAATCTATGCCTCTTATTAAGTTTGATTACGACTACAGCTACCGTCTCATTATTGCTGTAGAATTCGTCAATGTTGCCCGCTATGTCCTTATGGATTACGAATCCTACCCCGTATTGCTTCTTATCTAGGAGACCTCTATAGCAGAGAACATGTCCGTTATTCAGCAATGTATAAGCCTCGCCAGTTCTTCTAATCTCCTTAGGCTGATGATATCCCAAACAATGTCTGATAATTCCTCAAAGAGTCCTGCTAAGCTAGCCTCACTCGAAAGGGTTCGAGTGTTAAACGTTGCAAGGGTTAGTTTCCATTGGCGGCCTGTCCGGACCCAGAGATTCTTAGCACCCCCTGCTGCGTTACAGGTCTGACCGCCGCCTTGGTCAGGTGCTCCGCAGCTGCTGGGGACTGAGGGCAGTGGGTAAATTGTAGGGATCATTTGGGAGGTGGTGGCCGAATACTGCACCAGGGAGGCCAATTCCTGTTTTAGTGAGGGAGTGTCTTTGTGGAAGCTAAGTGAGCCTTCCTAATTTGGTTGTACCTGGATTAGTATAGCCCCACTCGCTCTCGGCATCTTTTGCCAGTGTCAGGCGCCACACCAAACCTGCAGATGTTGTGCACTGGAGGAGGTGAATTTCAAGCTCACCATCGTCAAAAAAAAAAAAAAAAAAAAAAAAGAAAGGCCCTTATACTGATGATTTGAACTTCCGTCTATGGCAACCGAGCATTCGACATATCTCAGGCAGATAATCCCGTGAGCGGCGAGGCTACCTCATCGCGGACGAGTACAGCCCAGAATGCGCTACGTGCCTAAAAATTTCCTTGATTTGTCCGCGATAGAAGCCTTCGTATGCACACACGTGTATACATATATATATATATATATATATATATATATATATATATATATATATATATATATATATATATATATATATACGAATACTTTCGCTCACGGGCGTATTGGAAGTCTGCCACACGGGATTTTTCTAAGGCACGGAGGTATTAACGCGCTACTCTCATTTAAAAATGATAACAACAGCAATAACGTCCACTAAGTGCTCGCTTTGACCACAAAACGGGCGCATCCATCTCACTTACACACATTAGCAAGAGTTAAATAACACAAAACAAACAAGTGAACGTAAATGTTTACTTACTTTGCGGCTTTTCCTTTCCGCGTCTGGGCAAACTCGAAACCGTCGCACGCGGAAGCTGCGTCGATTCAGCGTCTGTTCCGAGCACTGCCAAACGCTGCCGGACCTTCTGGCGCGGTAACACATGTGCAGCAGACACGCGCCCGTAGCCTTCCCTTCATAGCCACAGAAAGTTGTCCGCGAGTATAGCCCTCGCCTTGCTTTCACATTCAAGCTTTCCCTTTCATCCATGTCGCTCTTTCGCAACCCACCTCCTGAGGCTTTCTGTCCCGTAGGAAAGGGAGGGAATGGGGGGCGGGGGGAGTAGACAGAAAATTTGGGGGGTGGGTCCGCCGACCAAGCCCCCCCCCTCCCCCTTCTGGCTACGTCACTGGTGTGCACGCATTGACCGTACGTGCGTGTGTACTTGAGTTTGTGTGTGCGCGCGTGCTCGTGTCTCAGTATTTGCATCTGCGTGTGCACGAGTTCGTGCTTGCGTCTGGGAGCATACGCGCGTTTGTGTATGCGTGCGTGAATACATTTTTCTGCGTGTATACATGCGTGGGCGCATGTAAATGTGTGGGGGGGCGAACACGTGTGTTATCTGTGCATCTGTGTGTGTGTGTGTGTGTGTGTGTGTGTGTGTGTGTGTGTGTGTGTGTGTGTGTGTGTGTGTGTGTGTGTGTGTGTGTGTGTGTGTGTGTGTGTGTGTGTGTGTGTGTGTGTGTGTGTGTGTGTGTGTGTGTGTGTGTGTGTGTGTGTGTGTGTGTGTGTGTGTGTGTGTGTGTGTGTGTGTGTGTGTGTGTGTGCGCGCGCGTGCGCGAGTGAGCATTTCCTCGCTTGCAACTACAGAGTTTATTTAGCCCCATATTCATATCCACGAGACAAGAACGAATGATTCTTTCTGAAAGCGAAACCGACGCAAGAAAAAAAAAAAATAGGAACCATTGCACTCTGTGAAGATGGATGACCACCTAAGCTGAAGCACATCAGACAGGATTATGCAAGGAGACATATATTGATTTTCATCATTTGGTAATGGTAGTGGCGATAGCTTTGTGATTACTGTGTTATACACTGATTGGTTTGGAACCTTCGAAAGACTCTTGGCCAAAGTTAAATCTATACACGACCGTTATTTAGTAGTTGAGCGACTTGGATTGGTACGGCACTTCAAACGAAACTCTTTTAGCACAGATGCAGCTCAGGAAGAACAAGTGATCGCAGCGAGCAGCTTCAGCTTCGAGCTCTCTGCATTTTTTATTTTATTTTCTGTGATCTCTGCAATCAGTGACAAGAAAACTGGGGGACGTCGTCCTCTGCAATGGGGGACCCAAACCCCGCCGAGCAATTCGGTCCTGAACGGCCAGTTCGTTATGCCGGTGACGTGAGTGACTGCTTCGACCCCAGCATGTTCCCGATTGAGTCATCTGATGGCTCCTCTACTGATGATATGGGCTCGGACAGCGATTTTACCTTGGTGTCAAGCCGACGTCTGAAGAGAAAGGTACGAACAACATCACCGACCAGTCGCCAGGCGACGAAAAAGGCAAGTGGCAAGCAGTCATACACTATTGCATACGTACCAACAACGACAACAGACAACCTCAACTCACTGAACAGGCACAGCCTGTCGGAATATTTCAAACGAACTGTCCATGGTCAAGTAGAAGAAATACGTACAAACGCTCGAAAGAACATCCTCTCGGTGGAAGTCAATACACCGACAATACTGGAGTCATTGAAAAACGTCACTCCGTTGGGAAGCATCCCTGTTCGCGCATTCCCCACATACGGCAAGGAAGCGACGACAGACGTCATCTACGACGTGGACATTGATATTACAGACACTGACCTGGCGAAACCAGTATCATCGACGGCTCCTGTGCTCAGCTTTCACCGTTTTGGACGATCCCGATGGGTGAAATTAGTGTTCCAGTCGGAAACTTTGCCAACACACGTCAAGGTTGGATATGTCAGGCATTCGGCACGTCCTTACGTGCCGAGGCTTTTACAATGTCACAAGTGTATGAAACGTGGGTATGTCAGCGCACTTTTCAAGGGTACAGTAACATGCAAACGATGTGGTGGACCTCATGGAGACAGCAATTGCAACGTTGCTTCGAAGTGTACAAATTGTTCTGGTGCCCACGACACAACGTCAAAAGAGTACCCAAAGATCAGGAAGGAAATGGGTATTCTGAAGAAAATGGGTAGAGATCATTCCACGCACAGGGAAGCGGCAAGGGCTATCCACCACCGCAGACGCCGTTCACGACACCGACATCAACGGGACCGCAGCCCTCCTCTCGTAGAAGGAACGACAGCTCAAGTGCAGCATCCACCCCCTCCTCGTCTCAGGAATGAAGAAGCAGGTGCCTCAAAGCCTTTGTATGCTACGAAAGTACAAGGCGACTCATCATCGGCCCCAAGCACATCGGAGACTCAGTGGCCCTCGTTACCATCAAGGCCTGCGGGAACGCCCTTGTGCACCGCTCCTACACGCAATGAAGAAAATGAAAAGATGGATGATATTGACGTCACGAGTATGTTGAAAATTTTGATGGGCTCCATGCGCAGGATTCTTTCCGGCTTAAATACACCGGCTGCCAAGGCTGCCGTGCAGCTACTTGAATTGTTGGAACCACTGCTAGTGGTTCTTCACTAAGCAAGTATGGCGACGATATTTGAAGAACGGATGCGTCAATAGCTTGTTATGCAATGGAATGCTCGAGGTCTACGTGGTCGTTTGTCGGATTTCCGACAGTGGGTATTTAAGTACCAATTTCCAGTTATTGTTATCTGCGAACCTAATATGGATTCTTCTTTCCGTATTTCTGGATATGTCCTGATGTGGTCTCGTAACGACCAAACCTCAAGCAAAGCGTTAGTTTGTATACGTCACGATTCGGTGTATTTCAGACATGACGTCCCATCGCATACTACTAATGATTACGTATGTCTTACCATAAAACACAGATGGCGCACGGTTACAGTGATTGGAGCATACATCCACTCAAGAGCGAGGATCGATTGCTCGCACCTGTCTCTGCTGCAAGCATCGCAAGGTCCTCATATTGTGATTGCTGACTTTAACGCGCACCATCCCCTGTGGGGTAGCACTTCGATGAATTCTCGTGGCAGATATTTGCCCGACTTCATGTGTAGTCAGGGAATAAATGTGCTCAATGACGGGTCTCCTACAGTTATCCGTGGCATGTCTTACAGCAGTTGTCTTGACCTAACGTTTGTATCAAGAAGCCTTCTGTCTTCAGCATGTTGGTCGACGGATCTAGAGACTCATGGTAGTGACCACCTCCCCACTTACGTTCACTTTAGCTGGTTTCGCCGTTCAGCCTCACGTTGCATTCATCAAACAGACTTGGTTTTATTTAAGACCTCTGTCGACACCACCTGTCAGAGTATGACATCTCCATTCGAAATAGAGGACATCATTGCCTCTACCCTGCGGGACAAAACCAGAGAAGTCAGCATACCGAGGCACAGATCATCGGTCAACATACAATATGAGGCCCTTCGTGCAATCCGTCGCCGCGCGGAACGGCGATACAGAGGAACAAAGTCACCATCAGATCTTTCGAACAGTCGCCGAGCTCAACGACATGTTCTTTGACATCTGGAGAAGCTTGATAGACAGCGTTGGAGGACATTCTGTGGATCCTTAGATCCAAGACAGCCTCTATCTAAGATCTGGCGGGTCATACGAACTCTCCAGGCAACTCCACAACGAAGACACCCATACCGTGCGGTGGCTCTACATCAACGCGAGACCAAATTGGAGGTAGCAGAGTAGTACTGTAAACTCATTGTGGACGCATCTAATACAGTCACTTCATCCCTTGTCACCATTGCGCCCCCGTCACCTGATGAGCGACTCGAAGTACCGTTTACGATGCAAGAGCTTGACGCTGCGATTTCGGTTTCCCGACGCTCATCGGCACCAGGACCAGACGGAATCACGTACGCTGCACTCTGCCATCTTGGCACAGAATCACGACGTCTTCTATCTTTTTATAATACGACGTGGGAGACAGGAAATGTTCCAGATAGTTGGAAATGCAGTCGCGTTGTTGCGCTGCTTAAACCGGGGAAGTGCCCTAACGAGCTTTCCTCCTACAGACCGATCGCCTTAGCCAGTTGCGTCGGCAAAGTAATGGAAAGAATGGTCTTGTCAAGGCTCGAATGGTTTCTAGAGAGAAATAATTGCTTTCCTGATTTTATGCACGGATTTAGAAGAGGCCGTTCTTCCATTGACGGTGTTATCGACTTGGTCTCCACTGCTGAACAGGAAAGAAGTCGCCGTCGGTTAGTTGGAGCTGTTTTTCTGGACATTAATGGTACATACGACAATGTACTCCATTATGCAATCCTTGATGCACTGGAAGATTTAGACAGTCGGTGGCCGGCTATATGGATGGATTGTTAGCTACCTCGGTGGCCGGACGGTGTATATGTCGACAAGTGATAGCGACACCGGACAGTACCATATCCATCGAGGTATCCCACAAGGGGGATTTCTCAGTCCAACTCTTTTCAATGTTGCATTGATTGGCCTTGCATCTGAACTTCCTAGCACGGTGAAGATTAGCACATATGCGGACGACATATGCATACGGGCGCATCTGGAGCCACCCATCCCCAAATGCGTGCTATAGGCTTCAACGTGCAGTGACAATCACAGCTAAGTATCTGCGGCGTCAAGGCCTCCAACTCTCAACAGAAAAGTGTTCCGTGATTACACTCACGCGAAAACAAATGACCAGGTATCCGATAATCGTTAACGGAGAGAGAGAGAAAAATACATTTATTTTAACGCCAGCGTCCGGCGCTCAACCCTGGTCGGTCAGCTACCAGTCCTCACCCAACACGTCTCTGACGTGCTGGATAAGCACCGGCAGGAGAATGTTAGGAGTAGCGATACCTACGGTTACACACCACAGGTTCCTTGGCAGTCATAGACCGGGGATTATCTTGGTCAAGACACGTCGCCGCACTGAAGTCAAAGCTGAAGAGTTTTGTTCACGTTCTTTGCGTCGTTGCAGGAACAAGATGGGGCTCCTCGCAGTCGCCATTACTCTAGTTGTGCCAAGCACGATTCGTAGGGTATATACGGTACAGCATGCCGGCGCTCTCAAGCATGGGACTTAGCTGTGCGCGCGCGCTGGAGAGCATTCAAGCTCAAGCACTGCGCGCATGTTTGGGCCTCCCACGATGCACGTCAACCAATGCAACAATAACGGAATCTCGTGCTTGCCCTATTGGGGTATACTTGTTCTGCGAGCCTTTTCGAATGTACCTTCGCGTGTTGACCCGACACAGGCACCATCCTCTGTCATCGCTCCCTGCCACCCACCCAGGTTCCAGCTTTTCAAGGACTACATCGCGCCATCAGAGGGTTCTGCTGTCAAGATTTTTTCCCGCCTGTATTCCGAGAATACCCCCGTGGGTTCTGCCTAAACCTGTTGTTACATTGCAGATCCCTGGAATTACTAAAAAGTCATCCGTTGCATCTATTGGCCTAAGGCAACTCACCCTGTTGCACATATCTGCAGAGTACGGAGATACTGTACACGTGTATACCGATAGCTCTATCACACCATATGCATCCACTGCATCCTTCGTCATTCCACATATGATCATCGCGGCCCGAGCTCAAGGCATTCTGGAATGAGAACGCCTCTCCGAAGCTTCATTCACCGAATAAAAATGTTTATTCTCTCTCTCTCTCTCTCAACATCAACTGCCGCAGAACTGGTTGCTATCCGGGAGGCACTTCGATTTCTCTCCGAGGAGCCTCCTCACGCATGGACGATATTCTACGATTGCAAGCCAGCCCTTCAAACGATTGACTGTGTCCTCAGATGGGGCCTGTATTATTCCATGGCTATAGAAATTACAGAGCATCTCGACCACGCAACTAGAGATGGCCACCAATGTCACCTTTCAGTGGATACCCTCACACTGTGGCGTGATTGGGAACGAACAGGCAGACGCTGAAGCGAAAACTGCTTTAGATAATGCTTGTGAAGTACGCATTCCGTTCTCACGAACAGACACAAACGCCCTACTTCGTCGCGTAAAACGCAACGCTACGTTGGAACACTAGACCCAACCAGATCGACGACACAAGCGATTACACCAATGGGACCAAGAAATGAAATTTCGTATGCGTCACAAGTTCAAAAGAAGCCATATGAGCATGGTGCACCGGATTCGCCTTGGTGTCGCATTTACCAACCGTTATAGACATATGACAGGTGCCAGTGATACTAGCCCAAAGTGTGAATACCGTGAGGTGCCAGAAACACTTCAACATATATTTTGCGTGTGTCCCGCGTACGCGCAACGACATCAACTTGTCTCTTCCATTGCAAAGATCCATAAGAGACCGCTATCAGATTAGTTTTTTAGGTCCTTGGCCTAGTGCAAACAGCGCAGCCCTGGTAAGAAGTGCCGCTATAGCTTTTCTCCAAGCCACTGGGTTGGACGCACGGCTTTAGAGAGGCCACAACTCTGTGAATTTCTATATACGCATCTCTTCCTTATACCATCATCATTCATCAGCCCTTTCCCTCCCCGTCCCTTTTCCCCAGTGTAGAGTAGCAGGCCAGAGCAAGTTATAGCTCAGGCCGACATCTCTGCCTTTCTGTAAACAAATCTCTCTCTCTCCCTCTCAGCGAACTAATTCTTGTCTGGTTTTGAAATGTCCACATTGAAGCCTCCAACGATGATCACAGGGGTAGTGTTCTCACGGCTAACCCATGAAAAGTGCCTGGTCATGAACTTCTCGATATCACACTTGAGTGCACGTGCCTATGAGATAAATACAGTGTATATCACAATTCCGTATTTCGTTTGTACGGCACCGACATCCCCACAGTCGGTAGCATTGTCATCTTGCGAGTCAAGGGTGTATGGCTGTACATACATTTTTTCCTCTGCGTATATGGCAATGCCTCCTGCTCATGAGTCCATGTGCTGTTCACAAACAATTCCAGTGTATCGATCACTTTGAAATTATACCTACATCGCACTCATCTACAGTTCTTCTTTTTGAGGTGTCCTTTTTTTTATTCCCCGTGTATCGTTCTATCACCTTTAATCACCTTTATATACCCCCTTACACCCGCACAGGGCAGCCAGCGTTTACCCCTTTTCTTCGCCATGCCAATTGTCCTCGTTCAAAGTGGTATGCTTCCTGGCTACGCCATTTCAACGTCCCGTGGAACGCAACTAGACGCGTGTTTCTTACCGCTTGCCGCAACTTTGGCCTTCGAATTTAGTTTTCCCAGCTCGCCAATTGTTTATAACTTAGGACAAAATGTATTTCGTCTGCTTTACCAGTAGTTCGTGCCTTCTGCACTTTCAGGCTGTTTTCATTGACTTTTTCAGCGTTCTTTGTAGTGTAAAGGCCACTGAACCTGCCGTAGTTGCTTAGTGGCTATGGTGTTGGGCTGCGAAGCACGAGGACGCGGAATGGAATCCCGGCCACGACGGCCGCATTTCGACGGGGGGCGAAATGCGAAAACAGCCGCGGTATTTAGATTTAGGTGCACGTTAAAGAACGCCAGGTGGTCCAAATTTCCGGAGTCCCCCACTACGGCGCGCCTCATAATCAGATCGTGGTTCTGGCACGTAAAACCCCATAACTTTTTTTAAGGGCACGTGGCAGAAAATAAAGAAAACGGAAATGATGCATATCCAACGCACGTGTTCGAATTTACGTAAAGCGTGGATTTAGTGAAACAGTTAACTGAATGCTACACAAAAACGCATTGCGTTCAGTTGTCGTTCAAGAGATATGCTGAAATATAAACACCATATCAGGTGCATTCACATTAGCAGACATCGACGCAGCGATGTCACGAGGACGAATGCAATAAGTGTGATACTATTCAGGGAAAGAATAGTGACGACAGCCGTATGGCACAGATAAGTAGGACACGTGACTAAATAAGAGTGGGTGCTAATAAGTGTTTAGCTTTGACGAGAAAGAAGAGAGCCAGAGTAATGCAATAACACATTTATTCAACTTATTCGCGTCAGAGATTAATGCGCTTGGTACTTCGCAGTGGCAGCTTTTGCAGACCATTAAAAGTATTTTCTTAGGCCTCGTACCAGCTCTAAGCAGTATGTTTCGTTGATAATTGCTCTCAAAACGTTGCCCCTTCAGATTTTGCTTGAAGTTCAAGGATGGATAATAGTCTGAAGGGGCCAGCTGGACCAATTGGAAAACCAGGGCGTTCAATTTGGAAGCCACAAGGTTGCACGGGTTGCACTCTTAACAAAAAGTTTTAACTTTTTGGGGCTTATTTTGTCCACAGCAAAAACCGTCGTCTGCCTTGCTTGCGTTTCCTTTCTCGAAAACTCGGTGCTCACTACTTTTCGGCCGAGAATGCTGTGTCACGCTGATAACGCGCAAGCCGTTCGTCACTTGGAAGTGCCGGGCTCGCAGCGTTAAAGAAAGGAAATGTGGGCAAGACAAAGGCCTGTAGTGTTGTGAGACAACATACGACCCAGGGCGCTATAACGTAAAGCTATTCCAAACTTTTCTATTCCAATTCTGCTATCAGCCGTCCACGATTGGTCAAAAACTTTTTTCGACCACCCCCACTTTACCTGTCTGTCACGCGACGTCACGGAAACCGCGATACCTGCCCATCTGATATGATGTGTACACACTGATTATGCATGATTTGACAGAAAAAAGAAAAACAATTATTTCTTATTCGACCCCTTTTCGCCATTAGCCCTCGGCTATTGGTGAAAAGCTTTCGGGCTGCAACCACTTCACCTGCCTGTCACGCGACGTCACAAAACCACAAGAACTCACCGCGTCAAAGTGACGTGTACGCGATAAGGATGCATTAATATGCCGAACAAAACTGAATTTTTATCGGAATAGCCGCAGGCTGCCCCGTTCCGAAAGGAATAGAAGATGGCTGCCGCCGATCACTCAGACGCTGGCTACTCGCACCTGCCGGAGAGCATGGGTGTATTTGCGTAGAATAAAACTTCTTGCGCGGCCGTGTAACGTTTTCGAGCACTTTCGGCACGTTTACCCCCTCATTCTGCCAACTCTTCTTTGCTGAGGGTCCGCTTTAGCGTCATTCTTAAGCTTCCGTTGCATGCCGCCGCGATTTTCGACCAGCCACCGCAAGCTAAGCAAGGGAAAGCCGACCAATTGTAGACGCCGGCACCACCCTCTTCATCTGGTTATCGACTTTCAGTGCAGTGGCTCGGCCCCATCGAATCCCTCTCCACTTGAGCGTTTTCCTCGCCTCTTCTCAGCCAATTAGCTACGACAAGCCGCTCAGTGTAGGCAATGTTATTCGTTTTTCAAGCAAGCAAAAGTGACCTCCTATGAACGAGGAGAGCGTTTGATTGGTCTGTTAAGACAACCCTGCGGGTGACCGCCTGGTGCTTGCGTTGCCGGTTACGCAAATTTGACGTCAGGAGATTGGAATAGAAACATATTGCAATAGTTTTACGTTATAGGGCCCCCAAAAGGCGTAAACTTTTTTAAGAGTGTGGACTTGCGCTTAGGTGCATCGCCGTGCAAAAAAAAGGGGGGGGGGATACATCCGGTGAACTATCGACGGCGTTTCGTCTTAATTGCCTCCATCAGCTGGTCCAGGAGGTTAGTATGATACGTACAGCCAGGCAATAAATCCTTTCTATATGAGCAATATTAGGGCCCTAGTGTAGGGGCGCTATAACGTAAAACTATTCCAATGTGTTTTTATTCCAATCTCCTGACGTCAAATTTGCGTAACCGCCGACGCAAGTACCGGGCGGTCACCCGCAAGGTTGTCTGAACAGACCAATCAAACGCTCTCCCCGTTCATAGGAGGTCACTTTTGTATGCTTGAAAAACTAATAACATTGCCTACAGTGAGCGGCAATTGTCGTATCTAATTGGCTGACAAGAGGCGAGGAGCACGCTCAAGTGGAGAGGGATTCGATGGGGCAGAGCCAGTGCACTGAAAATCGATAACCGGATGAAGAGGGTGGTGCCGGCGTCTGCGATTGGTCCGCTTTTCCTTACTTAGCTTGCGGTGGCTGGTCGCAAATCGCGACGGCATGCAACGGAAGGTTAAGAAGACGCTAAAACGGATTCTCAGCAAAGAAGAGTTGGCAGAATGAGGTGGTAAACGTGCCGAAAGTGCTGAAAAACGTTACACGGCCACGCAAGAAGCTTTATTATACGCAAAAAAAAAAAAAAAACACACGCTCTCCGGCAGGTGCGAGTAGCCAGCACCTGAGCGATTGGCGGCAGCCATCTTTTATTCCTGTCGGAACGGGGCAGCCTACGGCTATTCAGAAGAAAATTCAGTTTTGTTCGGCATATTAATGCATCTTTGATGCGTACACGTCACTTTGACGCGGTGAGTTTTCGCGGTTTTGTGACGTCGCGTGACAGCCAGGTGAAGTGGGTGCAGCCCGAAAACTTTTGACCAATAGCCGGGGGCTAATGGCGAAAAGGCGTCGAATCAGAAATAACTATTTTTCTTTTTTATGTCAAATCATGCATAGCAATGTGTACAATTATATCAGATGGGAAGGTATCGCGGTTTTCGTGACGTCGCTTGACAGACAGGTGAAGTGGGGGTGGTGCAAAAAGTTTTTGACCAATCACGGAGGGCTGATAGCAGAATTGGAATAGAAAAGTTTGGAATAGTTTTACGTTATAGCGCCCTAGGTTAGTCTACCAACGGAACGCCAGTGGGTGAAGAAAACCCAGACGCTGGTGCCTGGTGTCCACAAGTTATATTTTTAGCCGAGCCCGCTCAATCGGGCCGAAGCCCGGTTCCACTGCTCGCACACCGTCAGCGTGCTGGCGTATTCGCGTCGTCTTTTGTGACCGGACCCTTCACGTAGTAGTGTGCTACAGGCCCATAAATTTTTTGGAAGATTTCTGGGTGCGCAACTTTTTTGGCCGCGCGGACCCGCTGTGGCACAATCACTTTGACAGTGCTCTAGTTTCAGGATTATGATGTGGAGCCAGGCTTCATGCTGAGTCACAAACATAGCCAAAAAGTTGTGTGAAACTTAATAATGGGTGAAAATGGCTTTAGATGCTTTAACTCGCTCCAGCTGATCAATGTTCAAACATTTCGGCACCCGTTTCGCTGAAAGCTTGGGCATCTCTAGGATATTGGCGATAACAAACGCAACACGTTCCCTTGTGACGCCCAATATCTGGGCTATCATTTTTTTTTTTTTGCGGATAATCGCCGATCCACAATAATCAGCTCATGGATAGCATTACAGGTTGCCGGGTCGGGGACTTCCACTGTGGGTGTTATCTACAATGGTGAAATTTCTGCTGTCTTGAAACGAGCTATCCATGGTTTGACAGTATATAAGGACACTTTTTCGCCTTTGTTTGGGACATCTCAGAGTGAATGTTTCTCGAAATTTTTTTTTCTCGAGAAACAAAACCTTTGATGACGGTCCGTAACTCCAACGACGCGAAACTTGCTTGTGCCTCAGCCATCAGAGCTTCGCACTTGAAAGAAAAAGAAGTTTTAACAATTCCAAACATATATTTCCCCTTTTATGTTCCTTTTCGCATGAGGTACGTGCGATTCTTCCTGGCCTTGTGTTTCTAGACAGGCTGACCAATTTATTAGGCGCCGAAAATACAACGTTGATGCCGCTCCTTCAAGCATTCTTCTTTAGTCTATGGGAGAGCCCGTGTATGTAGGGGATGACAGCAACCTTTATTTTGTTCATGTCAGTGCTTGAACCATGCACCTGTTCCGAACTGGTTTGCTGTGCCTTCTTAAGCAGTCCTTCTGCGGCTGACACAAGCACGTGGCTCTGGTAACCAGCGCAGCTTAAACGCGAGGCTTGTCGTCCGAAGCTATCGCGCATTAGGTGCTGGCATAATTTCTTCAGTGCTTCCTTGAAACACATCTTCGCGATGCCCCTCTTCACAAGCTTTGTATGCGCGGAATAAAAACAAATTCATTGATTGCATCGCGGGTGCGGTATACCGCATTCCTCTCAGATATATTTACACAGTTACGTACTCATATGCCCCCGGACTCATATGCCCGGTCATATGCCCCCGGACTCGTTTTTCTATTTCATCTGCAAGGGGCCAAACCCAGGAACTGATCAGAACCCACTCGTACATTGAAACCGCGGGCGGAATTCTCTGCCGTGGCGGCCGCGTTCCGATTGAGGTGGAATGCAAGAACGCTCGTGTTTGGGTGCACGTCACAGAACCCCAGGCAGTCAAAATTAACCCGGAACACTCCACTGGAGCGTCTCTCAAAGAGCCAGTATTTCTCTGGGACATGAGGAACCCCGTGAACCCGCCCAATCAACAAATAATAATAATAATAATAATAATACTTTATTGATGACTTGAGAATCATACAATGGAAGAATCGGGCCTGCCAAAGCCGCAGTGGGCTTGAACGGCAGTGCCTGGCAGACAGCGACAGAGCCATCAGTAACACGTTATTAGTTTGTAGACAACAGTGAGAGAAACACACACACACACGACAGGCTTCCGATCACGCATTAATGTATCTAAGAGCCTTTCTGAGACCATATTTCGTCTTCACATCTTGTATGCTTTGGGGAAATAAATATTGCTGGGACATAATAGTTACGGAGTCTTCCACCATATCTCGTCTTACAGCGGGCTGTAACATACGGATTCTTTGGTCTCAGGCAGCGAACAGGCACATAAGGAATTTTATACTGGCTTATCCAAATATGCTTTAAGACCACAGTTTCTAGCAGCAAAGAATTGAAATCACGTAAAGACAAAGTTTTCAACACGTCAGTTTTGGGGGGGACATCATAAGCAACATGCTTCAGAATGCCACGAAGGACGGAGTTGACCCGATTTACCAAATATTGAGCGCCATGCATGACCATATATAGATATCCCATACCGGATTACGCTGTAGCATAAGGCATGTACTACAAGCTTTCGGACAGACAATGGCATGTAAAATTTAATATTATACAAAACACAAGACACTGCGTGAAGTTTTTGACAAATATATGCGAAATGAGAGTTCCAGAATAAATCACTGTAAAAAAAAAACACCAAGGTATTTAATTGAACAAGCGTATTGCACAGGCTCAAACGAACAGGGATTGCAATGTGATGTGTGCAAATATAATGGGGACGATAGCGTAACTTGCTTGACATAGTTGTGGAAACAGATTAGTTGAGTTCTGGACGCATTGATATGGACTACATTCTTCCGAAACCAGTCCATCACTTTTGTTGTTGCCATTTGTAAAGAAGAGATGGCGTCAGTGTAACTTCGAGCGTGTGAAACAAGGACAGTGTCATCAGCATACTAATATAATTTGACATTCACAACATTAGATAAATCGTTAAAATATAAATTAAATAATAACGGACTTAAAATTGAACCTTGGAGGACGCCAGCTTTAATTTCGGTCAGGTTCCTACGAAATTTTCCAATAGACACAAGTTGGTGCCTGTGAGATAAGAAGTTTTTCAGAAGCCGCAAAAACGCACCCCGAAAGCCTGGCAAAGAAAGTTTGGTTAGTAGTATACTATGACAGACGCTGTCAAACGCTTTGCGGACGTCGAGAAACAGTGCACAAGCAATCTGATTGTGTTCAAACGCAGAGTTTAGTGTATCGGAAAAATCTTCAAGCAGCGACTGCGTACCCCGATTCAGCACAAAGCCATACT
The DNA here is from genome assembly GCF_023375885.2 of Dermacentor andersoni. NCBI lineage: Eukaryota > Metazoa > Arthropoda > Arachnida > Ixodida > Ixodidae > Dermacentor > Dermacentor andersoni. Next base: position 362,646,587 of record NC_092814.1, on the reverse strand, counting down.
GGCTAGGAGATAACGCGCCATGATGGTTTAAAAAGCTGCTCATTGTCTTGAGCAGTTTTTTCCAATATCTGCCCAATGCATGAAAGGATTGAAATAGGCCGGTAGTTTTCGATATTGTTGCGTGCGCCACTTTTAAAAAGAGGAATGACCAGCACATTTTTCAGATTACCGGGAATGATACCAGTGGTAATAATATTGTTTAAAATGAGTAGTAGCACATCTTTTATTGCTTCGAAAGTTCTGCGCAGCTCTAATATTGAAATACCATCAATTCCTGGAGACTTACTTGGTTTTAGACTGAAAAGGATTGATTTCAGATCATGTTCCGAAAATATGGGAAGAATGGCGGATTCTGAAATACTAGTTTGCAATGTGCAAATATCTGGATGAGGTCTCGCTACACCAGACACTTTTGAAAAAAAAAATGAGTTAAAATAATTAGCGGTGGCAGTACCATTTGAAGAAAAACGAGACATCAGATCAACATGACGATTAGCGTTGACATCGCCACCTCTAAGATTGTTAATTAGGGACCATGTTTTCCTGCTGTCACAACGAGCGTCCGTGAATTTTGCTCGTATGTTATTACGTTTTGCTAGACGTATCATAGCATTGACCTTATTTCGAAGCTCTTTGAACCGAAGCCGCAAAGCAGTACAATTACGACTTCTCTTTGTTTGAACCCATAACAAGTCTTTTGCTTTTATTGCCGCGAGTATTTCTGTCGACATCCATTTTTGGTCCAAGTTACGTTGTTTAATTTTACAGACCCGTGTAGCTGTAAGCCGGAAATCGGTGAACAGTGTTACAAAGTTGTCATAGGCGTCGCCTGGAGGAACAGTCATCAAAAAGCTATACCAGTCATGATTCATTACAAATTTGTCGAAAGCCAAGGGGTCAACAACTGTGATTTGTTTGACTTCGTTTGGAGCGAGCAAGTGAGTAGTGTCATCTGTTAGAGAGCAGCAGACCATGTAATGATCAGCAAGTTTCGCTGTAATAACGGCAGATTTGACACTGAAGTTATGTGCACGTATTATATGATCTATGCAAGATGTGACAAGATGACCAGCAAGGAATTCTTCGCGCGTAGGTTCACAGATCGTGTTTTGCAAGCCCCATTTGGAAATGACGTCCAAATAATTACTAACTGTCGTCGCTGAAGGGCGTAGCGTATCTATGTTGACATCCCCAGTTAGGCAAACATGGTCCACTGATGACATCGAGGGCAGGGCGACATCCAGTTCATCCAGGAATACACGACCGTTGCAACATGGTGGGCGATAAACAGCAAGCAGAATTAGTGACAAGGAAGGTGCGCAAAGACGCACTGCCACAATTTCAGCTTGGGAAAACGAGAAAGTCAGCTCAGTTGTCGCCCATGTGTCTCGGATGAAAACTGCCACGCCTCTTAATTGGCCTAGTGTATGAAAAAACTTGGTATCCAATTATCCGACACTGATTGATGCAGGCGGACGGAATGTTAATCTCGGTAAGCACGATCGCATCGAAATAGGAGTTCAAAGGGGTAATTAAGGCCTGAAAATGGTCCCAATGTTTTCTAACACTGCGAATGTTGACGTGAACAGCACGGAAGGCGCAACCGTTAGAATTTGGAAAGAAACCACAAACCTCGTTCAGGTTAGTACATGTCTTGAAGGCATCTTTGTTCATGCTAATGCAATACTCTCGAGATCAGATGCCTTATTGATATACAGAATAGGTGCATCTTCATCCCTCTTAATCAGTATCTTGCCGTTTTTGGTCCAAACGAATTTAAATTTTTTTTCTTTGCCTTTCTGCCTTGCCAGCCGATACAGCTCCCGTTGGGCACGCGAAAGATTATCGTTGAAGTAAAGCCGCGCAAAGGAACTATCATGAGCAAGTTCACGTAGGATTCCTCGTGCAGCGAGCCATTGCTGTTGGCCGAGACAGTGTGCATCTGCACAAGGATTACAGGAATGGTGCTGCTACGTGCGGGAAGTCGGTGAACGGCAGAAACATCGGTCGGTTTGAATAAGGAAATGTTTAGCTTCGCCGCCAGTCCTGACAAGAAGGAAGGCAAATCCTCGTTCGGGTTATATTGCAGGCCGTGAATCTCAAAATTGCAGCGTCGGCTGTATTGCTCTAATTCGCTAAGTTCAGAGCCAACCTTCTCAAGCAGCTCAGCCTGAGCAACAATCTTAGAGGAGAGTATATCTACTTGCGTGCCAAGCTCGCCGACAGCTATCTGGTTCGCAGTTACAGTGGACGACACCGATTCATATTTAACAGCAAGGGAATCGAGCGACCCCTGTATCTGCAGAACAGTTTGTGCAGTCTTTTCTCCGAAAGCTTTGAAGGTCACTAGTTCTTCCACTCGACTAGCCAACATTTCGACTGTAGTCGTCAGCCGGTCCAGTTTATCGTTTACAATCAAAAGTTGTTCTAGTGCTCCATCATCCGATTTATTACCCATTGCCGGTTGCTTGACGGCTTGCGTCTTGCATGCCGGGCATAACCAAGATCCCCGTTTTCAATCAATCAATCAATCAATTAATCAATCAATCAATCAATCACTCAACCAATTTATACCCTTTGCGCCACAGTGGCACATACCCATCTAAAGGGATTGGCCATGAATGGGCACATACCCAGTGGCACAAAACCAAGGGTCCCAGAATGGGGCAGCCCAATCAAAGAAGCCGTTGCAATATCATGCGCTATTCTAATAACATGCCTGTGTTCGTCACAGAAACCTATGAGTCCACGCCATATGCGCCGGTTATGTGCCGAGATTTGTTTTATTAGGTAGGACAAAAGTGCGCTGATTGGCACAACTTCGTCAGTCAACGAGCCGGTTTGCTGGAGTTTGCATTCTGCGTGAACATTTTTACGTATCTCAACATTTATATCCTGGACAACGTAGCAGCAAATGATACCTGCAAGAATACGCCACCAAAGCTTCGCCTTAAAAGAGATGGTGCCGCGTAGAACCACCAAGAGTTTCGATGGTGTGCGAGTTGTTTTCGGTGCTCGTGCAGCGGGTGGCGAGCCAGGGTCACGCGGCACGAGGTGCGCGAGGGCGAAGAGAATCCACGGTACCGCAGGCACCAATGTTTGCCGACGCAGTAGAGCGACTTATACACACCATCAAAACTGTTGCTTGAGGAAATGCTGAAATGAAATGCCAGGGCACAGTCGTGGACATCTAGAAACACTCTTCTTCTTCACCTATAAAAAACAAGGTCGTATAAAAAAAATTATGTGCCGCAAAGAGCACCAATACAACAACCAAAGAAAGAAATTTGCTCCCCAACATCGTCGGACTCGGCATGGTTACTTAGTGGCTATGGCGTTGGGCTGCTAAGCACCAGGTCGCGGGGTCGAATCTCGGCCACGGCGGCCGAATTTCGATGGGGTCAAAGTGCAAATACAACCGTGTACTTAGATTTAGGTGCACGTTAAAGAACCCAAGGAGGTACCGATTTCCGGAGTCCCCCACTAAGGCGAGCCTCAAAATCAGACCGTGGTTTCGGCACTAAAACCCCATGATTTTTCATTTTCTAGAGCGAAGCTTTATATCGCTCAGATCCGGGGTGTCTTATCTTGTCTTGTGTCCTCAACAGTGGCGCGCAACCATTATGGGGGATTGGCCAAGAAGCAGGCGGTTTTCCGTATGGTTAGAAGTATAAAGAAACTATATTTGTGTAGTGGAGCGTGGGACGATAGAACTGTAATTTAGAAGTGTACTGAAAATATTATGAAGAATTTCGATAAAATAAGTTAACGTAAAGAAATGAAATAATAGAAATTATGGATAATTTTAGAAATTCAGCAAGGTACTCTTTTTGTCTGTCTAATAAGATTGTAAACTGCCAGAAAAGCATCCCTGTGGCTGGATCCCAGTGAAGTCGCCTCAAAAGAAAGAATGCTTGGCGAGGTTAGCGATAGGCCAAGTTTGGTAAATGAGTATTCTAATATTTTTCTTTGTCTTATAAAGCGGCGGCACGAGAGAAAGTAATGCTCGATAGTTTCAGGTACACTGCAAAAAGAACATAGAGGGGACATTGCGAGACCAGACCTGTGTAAGTAAAAATTTAGAGGAGGTATACGACATCTCAATTTTGTAAAAGAAACTTCCAATTGCCTTGAAGTACACCAATTAATATTCCATGGGAAGCCAAGATGGTGGAAATCAGAAGACGGTGTTAGCATGGATATTGCAGTTTTGAGATATAGCGAAATTTCTGTACCTAGCCGCGGTGACATAAGCTGATGTCGGCAAAACAGATATGATAGGGCCGTTCAGGGATGCTCGTGCGAGTGAATCAGCCATTTCATTCATGCGCAACCCATGATGTCCCGGTACCCAAAGCAAACATACTTTTCGTAAGTACGGCGGTACCATCGAACGAAATGTTCTTTGAATTGCTGAATTTAAAGATGCAGTTAGTGCTGTGCATACAGATAGCGAGTCGGTCACAATAACAGCTAATGGGTCATTTTGGGGGAGTTTTCGTAATGCTAATATAATCGCTAATAATTCTGCCTGAAATATAGGTGTGAAGTCGGGAAGGCGAAGGGAGTAGGACCATTGAAGAGATTCAGAGAAGATCCCCACTCCTGCATTCGCATTGCACACAGAAGCCTCAGTAGCTATTACATTGTCAGTGGTTAGCTGGTGTAGGTGGCCGTGTAAGATATTAATTAAATCTCGCCTTGGTAATAGTTTAGCTTGATTTAGAAATATGTCCTCGAACTCAATTTTGAGGTCTGTTAAGGTATCATTTCAATGGTAAACATGGCGTAGGGACACATCCAGTTTTTGTAACTGTGCTTGTACGAATATTATCTGAGGACTGTGGAATCTCGGCCACGATACTTGAAAAAAACTCAGACGGTTCAGTGATAAATATATATTGCGTACCTCTTTTTAAATAGTCATAAATTTAAAAAAATGTCTGAACCGTAAGTATGCGGAATCTGCAATCTAGGGTGGGTATGTGAGCTTCCTGATATAAAACAGCGTTGGCAACAAATCTAGGTAGCCCATGGCATGACCGTAGAGCTTCTCTTCATAAAAGTATGAGAGGTATAATATTGTAGGCGGGGCCACCGGAAAATGTTACGCAGCCAAATTCTAATATGGGCCGAACAGACATTTTATAGATCATCAGTAAGGAATCCCTGCGTAGTCCAGAGCGTCGGTGGCTGAGCCGGCGGAGCATAGCTACGGCTCGTTCTGCTTTTGTTTTAATATGTTCAATGTGACTGCGCCAGGCGAGCTTGCCATCGTAAATGACATCAAGGTACTTGACTTCGTCAACTTGAGGAATGATTTCCTGTCGGTATTGTAAATTTATATGCACCTGTGCAGTTAATGGGAATACTAATACCGCACTTTTGCTAATATTTAACGACGTACATAACCCCTCTAGCCATGTCTCCAGCATTCCTAAGTAATTCTGCAACGACTGTTGTACTGAATGTATATTATTTGCGGACGTAAAAAAATCGATATCGTCCGCATGAACATGTACTTCCGGAGACAAAGAAATTGTGCTTAGCAAAATGTTAAATAACATAGGCGAAAGAACGGAACCCTGTGGTACACCTCTTGTCAGCTTGTGTTTAGACGTCAAAATACCGTAATGGTAACAATAAAACTCTCTATCTCTTATAAATTCATAGATCCAAGCGGTTATACATTTAGGGAAATTCGTAGAATGAAGTTTATCGAATAGAATACAATGTTCTACAGAGTCGTATGCTTTTCATACATCTAGCGTCGCCAAAGCTGCGTACTCTCGTTTGCGGCGAGCAAGTTTAATGCGGCTCTCTAAATCTACATGGGCGCACCATATGGAGTGGCCCGGACGAAATCCAATCTGACAAGGACTGAGAAGGGTATCATCCTGCATAAAATTTGTTATACGGCCGTGAAGAACCCTTTCTATTTTTTGACGACATTTGAGGTAAGAGAAATCGGTCTTATGTTGTCTAAGTCAAGTCCAGCTGATTTTTTCTTTAATAGCGGAATAATTTTGGCTATTCTCCACTCTCTTGGAACCCATGAATCCTTGAGAGAGAAATTTATTATGTTTAGGAGGTTCTGAGGCGCATAATCAAATAAAACTTTTAGCATTACTGTTGTAATTCCATCTGGACCGGGGGCTGACGCCGGTAACGAACTAATAATGCCTTCAAGCTCTGTCGCTGTTACTATTTCAAAGTCGTGTCCCAAGGAAGGTTTCTTTAGGCATAACGGCAATTTATGTTTGAAACGTCGCGCAAGTCCTTGAACAATTTTCTCAAGTGATTCCGATACCTCTTTTGTTGACAGAACGACAGAATCGACATTCACAGGCGCCGATATAACTTTACGAGATCGAAGAAATTTAAACAGGGTCTTTTTATTGCAAGATTTCGAAAGGTATGTGTAGTGCTTGGAATCATACTGTTCGTTCAAATGTAGTAGCTATATATGTATAATCAGCCCAATTAACAGGACTTTGGTTGTATAAAAGTTTTTTCCACGCAGCTTTTCTACGTCTCAAATCTCGCTCGCAGTCAGAATTACACTAGGGACAATATGATCCACCTTTAGTAGATTGCACAACAAACTGAGCTTTTTTTGATTACTGTTTTAGAATTGAACGTAGGCTCATTGCTTTAATATCCCTCTCCTTGCCCTCCTGAGCGTGTAAAGCTGATTTTGACGCATTTTTAAACTTTTCGTAATTAACAAAAAATGCGCACATTACTATCTAAACTAGTTAACGGGGTAAGCAGTTCAAAATTATACAGAGGTGATCACTGTTAGCTCCTGAGTCGACAGTCTTCCAGGAGGTGACAGACATGCTCGAGGTAGCAAACGTAAGATGTAGGGCAGATCGCAACTGACCCCGTACGAAAGTATGTGCTCTCGAGTTAAAGCAAGAGAAATGATTCGTTAAGACTCTATCCCACAAGCGTTTGCCACAAGTGTCCGTTCGGAAACCCCACGATACATGATGAGAATTAAAATCTCCCACCAGTATGATGTTCGTCTGACTGCGAGCAATAGAGGTATCCAGATAGCGGGTATCTTGCACTCCAGCGGGGAAGTACGTGTTAATTATAGAAGAAGGTGTGCAACCAGGAAGTATTATATCCAGTGCTAAGATTTCACAGTCTGGGGACATTATCTGGTATGCTATAGTAGCTCTATGGCAGATTTTTGATGAGACAAAGCTATACAACCGCCTCGGGATACCTACCTACCTACCTGCACAAAAACTAAACGCAAATGCATTATGCGTCATTGAACATACATTTGTACCCAATATCTTTTTATTTTATTTCTTCATGTATGAATGCTTCCTTTAGTCGCGTTTGTGCATGTTCTCCTGAAACACGACACCCTTTGACAGCAGGACGCACAGTGAAGGGCGCATGCGGGCGCACGCTGGAATACTGTAAAAGCTCGACGACCGACAGAATAAAAGCGTCGAGCAGGCCCAATAACTATACTGTAGGGGACAAAAATGCTTTGTACACTGCAACAGAATGTAATACGCCGCTGTTTTTTTTTTTTTTTTTTTTTTTCGTGTTTGCCTTTCTAACGCATAAGAGGGGGTGGTTCCTAAACTGCAGCAAATGTCAGGTTCCTTAAAGAACGCCAGACACGCACCACTTTTGCCCGCTCGCTAACACGCGAGAAAGACGCCGCTACATTCACATGACAGCAGGCGACAGCCGCTCCATGCAGTAAGGTCTCGTGGAGAGATGAACAGGCGCTCACGGTATGAGACCACAATGGCGGCCGGCCAGATGAGTAGAGAGAAAATACACAAATAGAAACGAACAGCAACATGTTTAAACTATAGAATATTAGAATCTTGATATACGGTTATGTGACACTTTGACGGAAGTGTAGCTTGATTATTGTTTTTATTTGCGCTCTATAGATGGATGCCATAATCAAACGCGCTTCAGCCAAACATGAGGGCAGTCATATTAGAGTGTACTAGATTCGGAGAGCGGGTCCATCGACGGCTCCGCGCTGAGGCATTTTTTATTGAAAATCCAGAGGGCGCCACCGTCGCCTTCTTCTGGCCTCGCCCCTGCGCGTGGCGGAGGCCGCGGAGGCGCTGGTCGGAGAGCGTGCCGAACAGAAGCACGGCCGCGGTCGAGCGCAGCGTTGCAGTTGCGTTCGAGGACGACCGTGCCTGGGAGCCACGCAGTCAGATGGATCGCGTTTGCAGTTTGCTCTCCTTTTTAAACCCTATGTGCGTGTTTCACTGTGTCAAGAGATAACGAAATGCAGAGCTCATATTCCGAAGAAATGGGGATCATGTGCAGTGGAGGAGGTACAGGAATTAAAATGAACTGTGCGGCATAATTAGAGGTTGAATAAAGATTGGTAAACCTTTGTTTTCTTCCTTTCTCAGGCCGATATATTGTACGCCAACAAAATTTCCCCGATGCCCTAATAACGGCAGCAAGTTGACATTTAGGAAGAATGTGGGTCACGTACATTTATTCGTTACGTGCAGCACATCTTTTTTTGCGTGTGTAGGTTGACTGTGTGTTTGGAAAATATTTACGCAATAGCCATTTTTTTCCGTATTTTTATGCCTCCTGCGCCCGAGACGTACTTGCTTTTCGAGGTCCCCTCGGTAAATGCAAAACGCATTGTTTATATTGGATTGAAATATCAAATGCGGTAAAAATAGGGCAAACACTATGGCGGGTACGCATGTGAAATTAGATGTGCCTCGGTGACCTGCAGCCTTTGCTAAATATTGCATAATCAAGGGCTTCAAAACGTGTTCGAGCAGGCCACGTTTCAAAGGGTCAATCATACGGGCGATGTTTCAAACTATGTGGTTTAAATGCAGGCAACTGATATTGTCACGTGGTAGTGACGGTGAAGAAAAGCAGCAATACGGTGGAATACAAAACTAGCTTTTATTGGGCGAACCTGTGCCCACAAAAACAGGCTACACTTGTAGCACAACGATAGCGGCTAGCACAACGATAGCGGCGAACACGGTCGGCGATCATCGGAAATCTGATCAGCGAGTCAAGCGCGTCGGCTTTTATAGAGCAGTCGTCGAATGTTCCAGACTAATCGTTCGAACCCGCGTACCTTCCACAAAGTTCTACACCATTCGCGTTACACGATGAAATCAGATAACACAACCTTCGGCGACAACAGATAGCCGGGTAGAAGTATCGATAACTTTCCACAAACCCCGGATACACGCAGGCGCGCCCCGCGCCGCGCGACCACACCTGCTAGGCGGCGAAACGCGGTCGCCCGACAAAGATAAGTACACGTGTCAATACCCCCCTCTTAAAAAAAAGCATCGACCCGATGCTGCATACAAACGAAATAAGGAAAAACACCCGTAGCAAAGAAAACAACAAAATAAGGAAGTTCGTCAGCGTCCGTAAAAGGGTTTCAGACGCACCACGTGTACCACTTCAGATCGTGCGCGGCGCCGCTGTGAATGCGAAATTCCGTCTGGCACGACCTCATAGTCCAGTGCGCCAATACGTCGAATGACCTTGTAGGGTCCGAAATAGCGGCGCAATAGTTTCTCACTCAGTCCTCGTCGGCGTATCGGTGTCCAAACCCAAACACGGTCGCCGGGCTGGTACTCGACGAAGCGTCGTCGGAGGTTGTAGTGTCGGCTGTCGGTCCTCTGTTGGTTCTTGATCCGCAGGCGGGCGAGCTGTCGGGCTTCTTCGGCGCGCTGGAGATAGCTAGCAACGTCAACATTCTCTTCGTCAGTGACGTGGGGCAGCATGGCGTCGAGCGTCGTCGTTGGGTTCCTGCCGTAAACCAGCTTAAACGGCGTGATCTGTGTTGTTTCTTGCACCACCGTGTTGTAAGCGAAGGTTACATACGGCAGGACCGCGTCCCACGTCTTGTGCTCGACGTCGACGTACAGTCGCGATCAATATGAAGGTGATCGCTCGAGCGGCGACCGAAACTAGGAGCAGCGCCACGTTACGTCATCACCGTCAGTCAAGAGGGAAACATCAGATAGCTTCCCTCTCTCTCTTTTGCTGTTCCCTCAGCAGGTGTCACTCCCGTCTGGCAACTCGCGGCTTTTCGTCACCCTTCACAAGATAACCTGCGAATTCATTTTGATTGCCTTATCAGCTATTGCACAGAGGCGTCATTGTTAGCCAATGTATGCATGAGGCAGGGACGCGCACACATCATTGCCATGAAACGGTAACAAACACAAAAATGGGTCGACTTAGTCTTGGGGGTGACGGTTGCAGCCCGTACGAGCGTATAAGGGGAAGAAGGCAGCGCAATTTTTATCTTCGCAGTTCCGAAATCGGCCGCTATGCTGCTTGGAAGGCTCACCGGTCGCAGCTCGAGCGATCACCTTCAAATTGATCGCGACTGTACATTGCTAGCATGTCGGCGAGGGTCTTGTTGAGGCGCTCCGTGAGACCATTCGTCTGCGGATGGTAGGCAGTTGTCCTCCTGTGGCTTGTCTGGCTGTATACTGCAGAATGGCCTGGGTGAGCTCTGCTGTAAAAGCCGTTCCCCTGTCGGTGATGAGGACTTCTGGAGCACCATGTCGCAGCAGGATGTTCTCGACGAAAAATTTCGCCACTTCGGCTGCGCTGCCTTTTGGTAGAGCTTTAGTTTCAGCAAAGCGGGTGAGATAGTCCGTCGCCACGACGATCCACTTATTCCCGGATGTTGACATCGGAAACGGCCCCAACAAACCCATCCCAATCTGCTGGAATGGTCGGCGAGGAGGTTCGATCGGCTGTAGTAATCCTGCTGGTCTTGTCGGTGGTGTCTTGCGTCGTTGACAGTCTCGGCATGTCTTGACGTAGCGGGCGACGTCGGCGGTCAGACGCGGCCAGTAATACCTTTCCTGTATTCGCGACAGCGTCCGGGAGAACCCGAGGTGCCCAGCGGTTGGATCGTCGTGTAGGGCGTGCAGTATTTCTGGACGCAGCGCTGACGGTACAACAAGAAGGTAGCTGGCGCGGACTGGTGAGTTCTTCTTCACGAGCAGGTTGTTTTGTAGCGTAAACGAAGACAACCCGCGCTTAAATGCCCTAGGGACAACGTCGGTGTTCCCTTCCAAATACTCGACGAGGCCTTTTAGCTCCGGGTCTGCTCGTTGCTGTTTAGTGAAGTCTTCCGCGCTTATTATCCCAAGGAAGGCGTCGTCGTCCTCGTTGTCTTGCGGCGGGGGATCGATGGGGGCGCGTGATAAGCAGTCGGCGTCGGAGTGTTTTCTTCCGGACTTGTATATTACCGTGACGTCATATTCTTGTAGTCTGAGGCTCCACCGCGCCAGCCGTCCTGAAGGGTCCTTTAAGTTAGCTAGCCAACACAACGCGTGGTGGTCGCTGACGACTTTGAATGGCCTGCCATAGAGGTAAGGGCGGAATTTAGCTGTAGCCCAAATGATGGCGAGGCATTCCTTTTCAGTCGTAGAATAATTGCTTTCCGCTTTTGACAGCGACCGGCTGGCATACCATATCACCCGTTCAAGTCCTTCTTTCCTCTGGACTAGGACGGCACCGAGGCCTAGGCTACTGGCGTCAGTGTGGATTTCGGTATCGGCGTCCTCGTCGAAGTGTGCAAGTACCGGCGGCGACTGCATGCGTCGTTTGAGTTCTTGAAATGCCTTGGCCTGCGGCGTTTCCCACTTGAACTCGACATCACATTTGGTTAGATGTGTTAGCGGCTCCGCGATGCGTGAAAAGTCCTTGACAAAGCGACTGTAGTAGGCACACATGCCAAGGAATCTACGCACTGCCTTCTTGTCGATGGTCTGCGGGAACTTTGCGATGGCAGCTGTCTTCTGTGGGTCGGGGCGTACTCCTGATTTGCTGATGACGTGGCCTAGGAACAAAAGCTCATCGTAAGCGAATCGACACTTTCCGGCTTCAGAGTGAGCCCTGATGACTTGATGGCCTCTAGTACTGTCGCAAGCCGCCTCAGGTGATCGTCGAAATTTCCGGCGAAGACGACGGCGTCATCCAAGTAAACGAGACAGGTCTGCCACTTCAATCCTGCTAAAACTGTGTCCATCATGCGCTGGAACGTTGCAGGAGCCGAGCACAGTCCGAATGGCATAACCTTGAACTCGTAGAGGCCGTCTGGGGTGACGAAGGCCGTCTTTTCGCGATCTCTTTCGTCGACTTCTATTTGCCAATAGCCAGACTTGAGGTCCATTGACGAGAAGTATTTAGCGTTGCAGAGCCGATCCAGTGCGTCGTCTATCCGTGGGAGGGGGTATACGTCCTTCTTCGTGATCTTGTTCAGACGACGATAATCGACGCAGAAAAGCAGGGTTCCGTCCTTTTTTTTTCACCAAGACTACAGGAGATGCCCACGGGCTTTTGGACGGCTGGATGATGTCGTCGCGCAGCATTTCGTCGACTTGGTGCCTTATAGCTTCACGTTCTCGCGTCGAAACTCGGTATGGGCTCTGGCGGAGAGGTCGAGCGCCCTCTTCGGTTATTATGCGATGCTTTGCGACTGGGGTTTGTCGAATTCTTGATGACGTCGAAAAGCACTCTTTGTATCGTCGAAGTAGACTTCTGAGCTGTTGTTGCTTAATCGTGGGGAGACTTGGATTTATGTCGAAGTCTGGCTCGGGAACTACGGTCGTCGGGGTAGATGCGGCAGAATCCGAGAGGAAAAACGCATTGCTGTTTTCCAGAATTTCCTCGATGTATGCGATCGTCGTGCCCTTGTTGATGTGCTTGAACTCCTGGCTGAAGTTTGTCAGCAACACTTTCGTGTGTCCTCCGTGCAGTCGAGCGATCCCTCTTGCCACGCAAATTTCACGGTCTAGCAGTAGACGTTGGTCGCCTTCGATGACGCCTTCTACGTCAGCGGGTGTTTCGGTGCCGACCGAAATAAAAATGCTGGAGCGAGGCGGGATGCTCACTTGATGTTCGAGCACACTCAAGGCGTGGTGACTACGAGGGCTCTCCGGCGGTATCGCATTATCTTCCGACAGCGTTATTGACTTCGACTTGAGGTCGATGACTGCGCCGTGTTGGTTGAGGAAGTCCATGCCGAGAATGACGTCTCGTGAACACTGTTGGAGGATAACGAAGGTGACAGGGTAAGTCCGGTCGTGGATGGTAATTCTTGCCGTGCACATTCCTGTCGGCGTAATCAGGTGTCCTCCAGCGGTCCGAATTTGAGGGCCTTTCCATGCAGTCCTAACCTTCTTCAACTGGACGGCGATGTGTCCACTCATGACTGAGTAATCGGCGCCTGTGTCGACTAAGGCGGTGACTGCGTGGCCATCTAGAAGCACGTCGAGGTCGGTGGTTCTTTGTCTTGCGTTGCAGTTGGGTCTTGGCGTCGGATCACGGCTGCGTCGTGTTGAACTGAAGCTGGTACGTCGCGTCGTCAAGTCGTCTTTCGTCGGTGTAGTCTTGGCTTCCTGACTTCCTCGGGACGGCGGCGTGTCGTTATTATGTCGTCGAGATGGTTTCTTCGGCGTCTTCGTCGGCGGCGGAGGATCTTCGTCAGTTCGACGAACAGCAACCGCACCTCCATCGGTTGCTGCTTTTAGTTTTCCGGATATGGGCTCGCTGACCGGCCCCGGGCTGGGCCAGTGTATGGTCGGCGCTGCGGCGAGAGGTAGCGGCCTGGTGATGGCGAACGCGACGGTCGTCGAGAGCTCCACTGAGTAGCGGCGAGGTAGTCGGCGATATCGCGAGGGCGTTCACCTTGCTGCGGGCGCGGAGCGTTGACGGCGAAACCTCGCAGTCCCATCTGCCGGTATGGGCATCGGCGATAAACATGGCCGGCTTCTCCGCAGTGATAGCAGAGCGGGCGGTGGTCGGGGGCTCGCCAAATGTCCGTCTTCCTCGCGTAGGTGCGCTGGGCGATGGGTGGGCGTGCTGGCGGCGGCGGCGGCGGACGACGGAATTGCGTCGTTGCAGGGCCCTGGCGTGGTCGCGGAGGGGGACCTTGACGGCGTGCGACGGCGGCGTATGTCATCGCTTCTGGCTGGGGCTGCGGTAATTGTGGTTGCAGCTCGGGAACTCCAAGCGATCGGTGCACCTCTTCTTTCACGATGTCGCCGATCGAAGCCACTTGGGGGTGCGACGAAGGCAGGACCTTGCGCAGTTCTTCGCGCACAATGGCCCTGATGGTCTCCTGAAGGTCGCCGGAATCCAGTCCTTGGATGGCGTACTGCGGCGTGAGCCCCTGGCGGTTATATTGCCGGGTGCGCATCTCCAGAGTTTTCTCGATCGTCGATGCCTCTGCCGAAAACTCAGCTACGGTCTTCGGCGGGTTACGAATAAGTCCTGCGAAAAGTTCTTGTTTGACGCCCCGCATCAGGAAGCGGACTTTTTTCTCCTCTGACATTTCCGGGTCGGCGTGCCGGAAAAGGCGGGCCATCTCCTCCGTGAAGATCGCGATCGTCTCGTTTGGCAGCTGCACTCTGGTTTCTAGTAGTGCTTGGGCTCGCTCTTTTCGCACGACGCTTGTAAACGTTTACAAGAAGCCGCTTCGGAACAGGTCCCACGTCGTTAAGGTGGCTTCTCGATTCTCGAACCAGGTCCTGGCGGCGTCTTCCAGTGCGAAATAGACATGCCGCAGCTTGTCGTCGCTCTCCCAACCGTTAAACGTAGCGACCCTCTCATACGTCTCGAGCCAGGTTTCCGGATCCTCGAATGTTGATCCGCGGAACGTCGGAGGTTCCCTGGGCTGCTGCAGCACGATGGGGGACGCTGGGGCTGCCATTGGGGTTGCCTTGTCCACAATCTTCTTGGTCTTCTCAGGTAGAAGTCCGTGCTCCGGGGGCAGCTGTTGAAGACTGCGGCTTGCTCGATGCTCCGGGACTACGTTGGTGTTCTCTTTGCGGTCCGGGCTTGGATCACGGCTTGTCGGGGGCGTCCGGTACATGAAAGAAAAGCACCTCCACCAGATGTCACGTGGTAGTGACGGTGAAGAAAAGCAGCAATACGGTGGAATACAAAACTAGCTTTTATTGGGCGAACCTGTGCCCACAAAAACAGGCTACACTTGTAGCACAACGATAGCGGCGAACACGGTCGGCGATCGTCGGAAATCTGATCAGCGAGTCAAGCGCGTCGGCTTTTATAGAGCAGTCGTCGAATGTTCCAGACTAATCGTTCGAACCCGCGTACCTTCCACAAAGTTCTACACCATTCGCGTTACACGATGAAATCAGATAACACAACCTTCGGCGACAACAGATAGCTGGGTAGAAGTATCGATAACTTTCCAGAAACCCCGGATACGCGCAGGCGCGCCCCGCGCCGCGCGACCACACCTGCTAGGCGGCGAAACGCGGTCGCCCGACAAAGATAAGTACACGTGTCAATATTACTAATGCAACAGCTCGAAAGTAGCCGCTCTGATGAAAGCTGGGCTGTTTTTATGCAAGGTCGAGTAAGTTTGCTCTTCCTTTTTTATTTCTGATCTTGTAGAGTAAGTCTGTTTTTCTTTTCGTATTTTTTTTTCTGTTATTACGCGTCCTGCAATGCGCTCATTCTCGCCTGCAATCGTGCCACGCGGTGAGCATGATTTTTTCGGGAACTAATACGGCTATATATACTATTAATATATCAAAATCTGCAGTTATCACTATTATAATTATTGACATAATTTTGGTATGAGGGGTTCCATCATAAGTCATGCAATTCCACCATTTTCTGAAAGCACGAAAACGTTATCACAGATCCAGCACAAAGAGACAATGACGAAAGCGCTGAAATCTAAGACGAGGTATGATATTTTATTTACAACTTCTGCTATTTACAAGAATACACTAAACTCTTCGAAAAACTAAAGGCTTCAGATAGCTTCGAAATCGTCCTTTAAACATGTGCAGGGCATAAAACAAATTATAAGGCGAGAGTAGATTGATCTATATACGATCCGTCTACCGTGAAACAATAAAATCTGAAAGAAAGAACGTGAACAGACGAGAATATTCCTCATGAGGAAAATCATTTGTCAAGTAGCCACGTCTTCGCGAGACACTGTACTTACCGATGCTGAATACACTGACGCACTGGAACCAGGCTGAACAAATCTAACAGAACGCATAGGCGCATGTGCGGAAACATGAGCCTCTGTTTAATCCTGCTTAGCTTTAGGTGCTTCGCCCTCTCTCTTCTTGATGTGTTTTCAATGTTGATTCCCTTAACTAAAAAGTGAAGGCGAGTGAGCACGTAGAAAGAAACAAGCTTAATGCTTACTTCTTTGTGGTTGGACAGCCGACTGCATTCGAATTCAGAAAATTTGTTTTTACCAGAGAGAGGATATCGGAGATGCGCTCTGTGTGCAGCTCTGAAAGGCTGGAACATTCAGTAAACAAGTTCTCAAGAGCAGCTATGAACTTGTAGAGTTCCCGGGAGGGATATAGAAGTCCGCCCCAGTCGCACTGTTCCGTAAATTGTGAGGGTAGCCGCTCAG